>NC_059132.1:46675945-48118445 GCF_020740605.2 Lemur catta
CGCCAATTAAAAAAAATACATTTGATGTATTTCTAACCTTCTCTGTCCCCCTGGAGAGAACTTTCAAGAAATTTAATTGCAAATGAGATGTGCAATTTTATGGTACGTGAACAAGGAAGAATATTTGAAATATGTGAATTTAGAAACTGCTAGATATTATAGGACACAATGTTTCTTGTTAATAAAATTTTACAAAGAACATTTATATTAACTGCCAACATGGTTACTTAGACAAAATAGAGTAGTTACATGTTTTCCCCATGGTATTATTACAGTTCACTCAAATTGTCATTTTATAAGTAAATATCAATACATCCTCCCCTTGAAATGCTTTTTAAAGGAAGGCATTATGGGAGTGGTAGAATTCCAACCTTACTTTATCCAAATTACCTCAAGAAAATGTAAAATTATTTGATAAATAGTGATTTAAATTATGAAATCAATGTCTAGGAGAGTGATTTTCTAAAGCCAAAATCACTGATAAAAAATATTTCAAATTGATGATGGATTGAGTCCCTTAGTATAATAGACAAGTAATTAAAGTAAGGACACACTGATCTTCAGGAATAGGCAAAATAGACAACTACTTTGAATCAATCAGTGATCTCAAGGTCACTTGGCAGGACTTCACTCATCCTCAAGGGCACTCCAATGTTAAGATATCCTTAGAAGCTCATTCATCTAATGGGTTTCCATGGAAAATGACAAATGCAGCAGAGCTGACAATATAAATTGGTATCAGTCATTTTTTCAGGGTGTGAAGGGGAAACAGAACAGGACAGAGCAGAAGAGAGCTCTCAGTCCTTCCTTCCTGCGGTCGCTGCCTCCCCTGAAACCCTGTTCTGCCTTTGCTCCCTCATGCCTGATGAAAGTCTGCTAGGCTCTGCTTCGCACTCTTCTTTCAATTCCCATTGGCCTTGCATTGGTAGGCAGGAAATTAGCAAAAACATTAGACACCCTGTTTTGTAAATTCCCAGTGGAATTTCATATATGTGACCATTTGAGGCCACATGTCCTCGGCTCCACCTTGCCCAGAACCTGAGTTCACGTGTGTACACTGCTTTCCTGATCCCAGTATCTCAGCTCATCCTCTGTGCTCACCGCCCAATACACCCTGGCCTGGTGAGGATTCACCCAGTGGAATGGGAAGTTCCAAATTACAGCAGTTGAAAAGGGAAATGGCTAGAGAAGCCACAGTGTGTGCCGAGAATTTCACACACACACACACACACACACACACACACACACACACACACACACACACAGAGTTGGCTTAGGTTCCCAACCCAACAAGGCCTGAGGGATGGGTGAGTAGAAAGGGTGTCTTTAATATTCTGAAGATACAACATGGTGGCACTAAAAAGGTAGCTAATGCCTGAATTCTAAATGGCAGTTAAACAAAATGTGGGACAGATGCGAAAGGCGGCTACGGAAAGACTTTGGATAGGAAGAAATAGAAATAATTATAGAACTGGGTAGTAGTACAGTTAAACTAATGATGAGTGATTTAATTGCACTTGGGAATTTTTTCCCTTTTAATTTATAACTCTCACTGAGATTATTTCAAGACTGATAAGAGGAAAGGAAATGGATGCAACCAATTTTATGCATTTTTGTTTAAGCAGGCATAGTTACACTTATTAATAAGATCAGATTTGAGAATACTGAGGGATCCAACTTTCCTTTTCCCTATTTTTTCCTGGGAGTTGAGGATTACAGTTGTTGCTGCGCTCCTTTGCTAAACATCACGTGGTGGCATCTTCCAAGGATGGAGAATGGCTGTTAGGATGCTTGTGTGCATGTGTGTCACTTAGGGTTCCTTGGTGGTAAGCAACAGAAACTATCTCTGACTAATTTAAACAGAAGGATTTTGTGGGCTCTGAGAATTGATGGTGGGAATAGGCAGAAACCAAAGTGCCTGGAGGCGTAGAAGTTGGAAACACAGTAAGTGTATCATAGGAGTAGTCTGGTTCTGATACAGCGATTGCCACTGTGATGAGTAATTGCCAAATGTTCTTTCCATCCTTGCTATACTTATTCAACATTCAAAGTCCTAGCGGAGAGCATTTGATTCATCATGTATCTGCCACTTGCCTGCCTCCTGGCTTTACCACGGGGTGGGAGAAGCAGGTTCTGTGGAGCCCTCCTGGCTTCTGTAGTTGGAGAGAGGAATCTGGAGTTACTGGCCCATCAAGACTATTCACAATGGGACTAAGAAATTGTGATGCCATTGGGGACGGGAAATGGATGCAAGACAGCAAAAACAAATAAGCCAAAAAAAAAAAAAGAAAAGAAAATCTGATAAATGTCCCCCACGGTCCATATGTCTTTTATTATTTACTGATCATATTTTATTATTAATTATGTCAGTACAACTTAAGTGAAAATAGAATGGCATATGCATGAATAGTTGGATGTAAAATAATTTATACAATATTTTGCTTAGGAGTTATATGTAAAACACTAAAAATGCTTTATTTATCTCTCTATTTCTTTCTCCTCAATCACTGGAAAGCATATTTTCTGAACATTTTTATTTTTTAGGCACTATGCCAAGTGTGAGAAATATAAAAGTAAACAGAACATAGATGAAAAATCTTTATGTTTATGAAATATATTATGTCAGCTAAGCTAAATTGAGGGCAACTACTGGCATATCCCACAGACATTGCAGGTTTGGTTCCAGACCACTGCAATAAAGCAAATATTGCAATAGTCACACAAATTTTTTGGTTTCCCAGTACATATAAAAGTTATATTTACACTATATTATAGTCTATTAGGTATGCAATAGCATTGTGTCTAAAACTAATGTACATACCTTAATTAAAAACTACTTTGTTACTAAAAAATGCTAATGATCATCTGAGCCTTCAGTGAGTCATAATCATTTTGCTGTGAAGGGTTTTGTCTCAGAGTTGGTGGCTGCTGACTGGTCAGAGTGAGGGCTGCTGAAGGGTTGGGTGTGGCAGTTTCTTAAAATAAAACAACACTGAAGTTTGGTGTATTGATTGACTCTTCCTTTCATTAAAGATTTCTCTGCAGCACATGCTAATGTTTGATATCATTTTACCCACAGTAGAACTTGTTTCAAAATTGGAGTCAATCTTTTCAAACTGTGATGCTGCTTTATCAACTAAGTTTGTGTGTAATATTCTAAATCCATTGTCATTTCAACAGTGTTCACAACATCTTCACCAGGAGAATATTCCATCTCAAGAAACCACTTTTCTTACTTATCCATAAAAAGCAACTCATCTGTTCAAGTTTTATCATGGGATTGTAGCAATACGGCCACATTTCAGGCTCCACTTCTAATTCTAGTTCTTTTGCTATTTCCACCACATTTGCAGTTACTTCCTCCACTGAAGCCTTGAGTCCCTCAAAGTCACCCATGAGAATTGGAATCAACTTCTTCCAAACTCCTATTAATGTTGATATTTTGACGTGCTCCCATGAATTACAAGTGTTCTTAATGGTATCTAGAATGGTAAATAATTTTCAGAAAGTTTTCAATTAACTTTGCCCAGATCCATCAGAGGAATTACTGTCTATGGAAGCTATAGCCTTACAAAATATATTTCTGAAATAATAAAACTTGAAAGTCAAAATTACTCCTTTATCCATGGCTGCAAAGTAGATCTTGTTAATGGACATGAAAAAAACATTTATCTCAGTATACATCACCATCAGAGCTTGTAGTTGGCCAAGTGCATTGTCAATGAGCAGTGTTATTTTGAAAGGAATCTTTTTTCTTTTTCAGCAGTAGGTCTCAACAGTGGGCTTAAAATATTCAGTAAACTATAGTGTGAAAAGATATGCTGTCATCCAGCATCATTGTCCCACTTATAAAGTACAGACAGAGTAGAATTAGCATAATTCTTAAGGAACCTAAAATTTTCAGAATGGTACCTGAGCATTGGCTTCAATTTCAAGTCACCAGCTACATTAGCCCATAACAAGGGAGTCAGCCTGTCCTTTAAAGCTTTGAATCCAGGCATTGACTTCTCTCTAGCTATGAAAGTCCTAGATGGCATCTTCTTCCAATAGAAGGCTGTTTGTCTACATAGAAAATCTGTTGTTTAGTGTAGCCACCTTCATCAGTTATCTTAGGTAGATCTTCTGGATAACTTGTTGCAACTTCTCTATCAGCACTTTCTGCTTCATCTTACAGTTTGTGTTATAGAACTGGCCTCTTTCTTTAAACTTCATGAACCAACCTCTGCTACCTTCAAACTTCTTCTGCAGCTTCCTCATCTCTCTCAGTCTTCGCAGAATTGAAGAGAATTAATACCCTGCTCTGGATTAGGTTTTGGCTTAAGGGAATGTTGTGGCTGTTCCGCTCTTCTATCTAGATCCCTCAAACTTTCTCCATATCAGCAATTAGGCTGTTTTGCTTTCTAAACATTTGTTTGTTCAATGGAGCAGCACTTTTAATTTTCTTTGAGAACTTTTCCTTTGTATTTACAGCTTGGCTAACTGGTGCAAGAAGTCTAGCTTCTGGCCTGTCTTGGCTTTTGACATGCCTTCCTCACTGTTTGATCCTTTGTAACTTTTGATTTAATGTGAGAGATGTGTGACTCTGCCTTTCTCTGGAATATTTAGAGGCCATTGTAGGGTTATTTATTGGCCTTATTTCAATATTGCCCCAGGAAATAGGGAGGCCCGAAGGAGAGGGAGAGATGGGGGAATGGCCTGTTGGTGGAGCAGTCAGAATACACACGTTTACTGATTAAATTTGTCACCTTACATGGGTGCAGTTTATGGTGCCCCAAAACAATGACAATAGTGACATCAAAGATCGCTTATCACAGATCCCCATAGGAGATGTAATAATAATAAAAGTGTTCAAAATATTGTGAGATTACCAAATTGTGACACAGAGACATGAAGTGAGCACATGGTGTTGGGAAATGATGCTGAAAGACTTACTCACTACAGGGTTGCCACAAACCTTCAATTTCTGAAATATGCAGTATCTGCAAAGCACAATAAAGTGAAACACAATAAAAATGAGATGTGCCTGTCTTGAGACTATAGTTGATTGACTCAGATTAATCTGGCACTCTTGAGAAAGCAGTATTTTCTCATAAACGATTTGTACGTCTATTTTATAAATACCATTTCTTTGAGCATTTCTAGATGTGTGGGAAAAACAGGAAAAATATGTGTGTGTGTATGTGTGCGCACGTACCATAATAGTATAATTGGGATTCCAGTTTAGTTGATTAAAATAAGCTATGTTGGTTTTAGGAATGACCATATCTGAGGATTTGTGGGTTAAAATGGCCTAAAATAAACACAAACTTTTAGTGAAAAAACTGAGATAGAAATTTAGGTTTTATGATACATCAATGATGTGGTCAGTATCTTAGCAGTTGGACAGAAATTACTTTTTTTTTCTTTCAACCTAGTTCCCTTTAGATAGTGGAAAATTTTTTAAAGGAAGTACTTTTTGGCCATCAGAGTAAGAAACTGTACTATATCAATGAAATTCCATATTAAATTCAAACTTCACTAAGCTCTCTTTAGCCATCATTTGACTGGTTCCTTTGTTGCATTTTCATTTTAAGAAAGACTAGGATTCCTCCTGGGAAGGGACTAATTCCAAGGAAAGAGACAGTCAGGCACACAAGCTTGATCTCATGCCAATATCTCAGGGCCAGAGAGGAAAGGTAGTTTTGATTACAGTACAGTGTTTGCCAATCATATTGTCCTGTGATCTAATCCTCAGGCATTCATTCCTGGGACTTAGGGAGAGGAGCTTGAAGTAAAAACTGGAGATCTCCATCAGTTGAGGGGGCCTCAGTAGCTCTACCTGGTGCTCTGTGTAAACGGAAGAGCAGCGCGTGACAGGGTGGGGTGGAGAGGCCACACACAGTACTCCTTCACTTGGCAGTGCTGATGGAGCGTGGGATGGGCAGAGGTGTGAGTTCCAGGTTTGATCAGAATCAGAGAGGATATTGGAGAGAAATGGCATGGCCCACAAGGGGAACCAGCAGGAATCAGTGTGAGAGGCAGCAGCAGTCACTTGAGGTGGCCCTGGCAGCAGTTCTGGGATTGATGGGAAGTAATTTTCACGTGGCTTTGTGGAGCAGAGGTGCCACCAGTGGTGTCAAGATGGCTGTGGAGACATTTGTGGTTTGAAGAGCATCATTGCCAGCATAGAATTCTTGACAGCAGGCAGCGACGCAGAAGGCTGAACAGTAGAGAAAGAAAATGGCAGATGGCCCAAAGAAGCTGAGAAGAACCAGTTCCGAGTGTATGTGATCTAAAGCTTTAGATCCTTCCAGAAGGCATGAGGGGTAGTTTGATTTAAAACTAGGAGAGCCACTATGGTTGTGCGTGAAGTAGAGGAATCCTGGATTAGGGTTATAATTATGACCCTAAATGTATCTTCAGACCACTGTGGCTATTAGAAACACACAGGTACAAAAACTTGTAATAAAAATAACATATAAACACTCGTGTTAAGTGCATAATTCAAACTGTCTGAGCAAATATGTGATGAGAATTGTTTTTCCCCATAGTGCACGCAGCCTAGATTATTTTAGAAGTGATATTGTATAAAACTGTTTATGTTGTTCTCATTTATAGCTGTTTTTCCCTTAAGATGGTAAACAGGTATTATATAAAATTTATGGAACGTTTAAAAATATTTTTTGCTTTGGGACATCTCAACTATTATTAAGAAAAATAAAATATATAGGGAAATCATTTGCTTTAGGTTTATTGAACTGACCTGGATTTGTGCCTTTAGATACCATTTGGCTCCTAAGTGATTTGAATCTCTTTCATTGATTTGGAAGGCTAAAAATAAATCCTCAGGAAAGAATCCTTCCTGCGGAAATACAGAAATATTTTATAGAGATATTAGATGTATAAAATATCTGGTCAGTTTATATAAATCAATTTAAGTTTCCTTTCCTGTCTTTTTTTTTTTTTTTTAAAGCGGAACAACAGAATTCTAAAACAATATTTGTCCAATTGAGGAAAGGGAATTTTAATCAAACATTGTAGTTTTGAGAATGTCAACAGAATAAAAAAACTTAACTTGTTTTTTTTCTCAGAAGGAACTACCTACCCCCAGGTAATCAGACACATTTGCCTGGGAGATCAGCAGAATGTCTGTTTGTGTTGTCCTCTTCTGTTTCTGTTAATGCTAAAGTTGACGCCATTGGTAACACCTGACCAGCGCTTAAGCATAGTCATTTTTGTATCTTCTCTTCAAATTGATGTGAGTGAAAGCTCCAGTGTAGGACTTTACAAAATAATATTTTCTAAAATCTGTCATAATAGTTTGAAGAAAGAATCTTTATAAGAATCATTTTAACATTCAGGGATATTACTTTATTATTGCAGCTCATTGATGACAGAATTCATACATTTAAACCACTAAGTTTATATACCACTGAAATTCATATACCTTTAAAATAAAAATGTGGGCACAAGGATCTACATGATGATGAAAAGGATGCTTAAGAATCTTAGAATCTAGAAATGCCAAAACTAGAGATCATATGGCTGATTCTATAGAGGTCCAATGACTTTCCTAGTATAAACACAGATACATAGTGAAGAAAACCAAGAGAAAAACTTCAGTTTTCTGACACATTAGTGATATAGTGTCCATCTTAGCAGTTGGACAGGTTACTGAATTGTTCACTTACATCTGCTTAAATAATAGGTGAAATTTCAAAAGGACTTTTTTGTTGCCAGAGTAATTTCATTATATCAATGAAATTCCATATAAATTTCAAACTTCATTAGGCCACCATTTTAACTGTAGTTTCATAGTTGCATTTTCATTTTGAGAAAAATTTTACTAGAAATTTTTTTTATGACCTTAGTATTTATTTTTTGTTTTTTATAGACAGGATCTCACTCTGTTGTCCAGGCTGGAGTGCAGTGATATGATCATAGCTCATTGCAGCCTCCAACTCCTGGGCTCAAGTGATCCTCTGACCTCAGCCTCCCAGCTAGTCAGGACTCCAGCGTGTGCCACCATGCTATGCTAATTAAAAAAAATAAAAACTTTTTAAAAATGGGGTATCGCTATGTTGCCCAGGCTGGTCTCCGACTCCTGGCCTCAGGTGCTCCTCCTGGCTCTGCCTCCCAAAGTGCTGCGATTACAAACTTGAGCCACCTCATCTGGCCTAGTATTTCATGCTTTTAGCATATGCTTTTTATGCTTAGTACTTTATGCTTTTAGCATAATTTAGATTAGTCCTTAATCTCCAAATAATTCCATTTAGAGTTTCTTTTGGATACGTTTTGTTTTCTGTCAAAAAGAATTTAACAGAAAATAAGATTTCTTTAGCCTTCATTGGATTAATTGACCAAAAACCCTATTAAAAAAAACATGGAAATCATGAGATAAAGAGTTTGTCTATAAATTATCAGATTTTTTAGAGAAAAGATTATTAATTTTGTCTAAATTCAATCTAGCAACCCATTTCATTGATTGTTTTCGTAGCGAAGTGTGCTTCAGTGTGATGAAAACCATTATTACCTGAGTGAACCCTTAAATACGATACATAAATATACATAATCTTAGATCCACAAGGAAGACATATTGTTGGATGCATGAAGGCACAATTGGAAAGATTAGAGGGATGATTGATATCTAATGTCAGGTAGTTCGTAGTTTGAAAGGCAATATTCCAAATTGTATACATACATTTATTTACATATAAGATAATGTTGCCAGGCAGGAAAGAAAACCTACTTTGATGTGATCTTTTGGGAACTTTTAAATATGGGGGAAAAAACAATATATTTATACTTAACCTTTGAATTACCACAATTATTTAAGTACTGGAAGTATCTTCCTGTTTGGAAGTTGGGTACTTAGGGACGTGCTTTAGCTCTTTGAGGATTCTAGGTCCAGCGAGCTCAGGATGCACGAATGCCTTAGGGTACTGCGGGATAAAACCCTGAGGCAATTTCGCACTCAACAGCACTCTAGTGGTTTGCCAGTTAAAGTGCCTCATAATTTACCATGAGGGAGGGCCTTAGGGGAAGAAAGAATATGGCTCAATTAATTAGAACTTGTTAGGAAACTTCAACTGTTACCCTATTTAGATTTTCAAATCACTGATATATCAAATACCCACAAGATTTGGAAAGGAAGTAGGAACAAGCAGCCCAGAAAGCTAATTTGTCCAACATGGCACCAGCTCTGGACTATTGTGTTAGCAGCAGACCAGTTTTCACAGATTAGCCTTCCCAGAAAGAGGAAAAGGGAAATGGTATCACATTTCTCTATCTTCCTGTTTTTTACTCCTGTTTGTTTTTAACTCTTTCTGTTCATGTCAGTTTGAGTTTTTAGGTGAGTTTAATAAACTTAATGACCACCTATGGATTCCTATAACAGTCTAATATTGATTAATTATCGAAAGTTATATGGAGTTCTATTATGGGTTTTAATTTGCTAGTCATTATATCTACATGGCTATTGTTGGTATTCAGAAAAGTTAACAATTCTTTATGATTATCTGGCTGCTTACCAAGATATTATTCACATAATATCTTCTTCTTTGTTCTGAAGGTTTTTCAAGTCAAATCTCTTATGTTTTCATGGCATGGAATCATATTGTCTTCAGATAATAATTACATAACATATAATTTTTTCAATAATTTTAGTGCATGTCTCCCTTATTTTTGCCCTAACTGCTTTGGCCAAGATTTCCAAGAGAATGTTGGCTAATGATGTTGACAGTAGACATCCAAGTCATAGTTTGTGTTTTTATCATTAGGTTTTATTGTTTGTTTGGATTTTTTGTTGCGGTTTTTGTTTTGATATTTAGTACAATGAAGACTCAATTTAAGATAACTATTTTTTATCATATTAAGTATTTTTGTATTTTTAGCTACCTTTCATTTAAAAATATTTGTAAATCAGCACCATGAATATAGCATTTGAGTGGATTTAGTATGGTACAGCATGTTTGTGTCTGACATACTTCCCACTGCTCTACATTCTAGTGCTGTCCCCAGATTTCCACATTTGTGTTTCATATATTTATGTAAGCTGTCTGGTCTCAAGGATATTTAAACTTGAGATATTTGTATTGGATTTTCAAAGTGGGGAAAATGTGATGTTTTCCCCCATTTATTTATAAAGTTCATAGGAATAAAATTTCATTTTAGTTTTCTAGGCTTTATGCCTTTAAAAGGAATAATGTACAGAAGAATATCCTATTTTGTAAAAATCTGGTGCATGGCTGTAATCATAGAATATAAACTGTTTAGTTATTTAGTTTACATGTGTTTACTTAGTTTATAACATACTATAGGAAACGTAGGGATTGGTGATAAAAAACTGAACTGAAGCAGATGGATTTATAGGAAAACGACAAAAATGGGGCCAATAAAAACCTCCTAAGAAACAGATAGCTGCATTTGGATTTTCTTCCTCTCTAACTAATATAGCTGACTTGAAAGGAAGTGATTGCCTCGTTGAGTCAAGACACTTGGATGATTTGCACTAACCTTCCCTTGGTGGGCAATTCCATTCTCACTCCTATGGCCCCGCAGAACTGCATGGGTGCCCACTGGAGGGTTACTTGACCAAAGTTCACGTACAGTGTAATTTAAGTAAAAGCCCTGATTATGTTCTGTGCTGCTCTGAGTTAAATGATAGGAAAACGTGATATGTGTGGAAGGGCAGAAGGCAAGCGCTTGTGTTTTCCTCCCCCAATTCAGTAAAAAATACACAAGAAATGGATTTACTGTTGCTGATTCTAAACATCAAGCAGCTATTGCCAGGAAGCTGGAGGTAAAAATAGAGTACCAAGAGTATTGACAAGATTTATTAGTTTATGTATCACATCTGATTGTGTCAATAGAGAACCACACTTCTACATATATATGTGTATATATGCATATGTGATTGTCATTATTCTTCTGAAAATCACAAAGAGTTAAATATCAGCCATATTAAAGCCTATTGTATTTGTATTGCTAAATGCCCTACTTTAAATTTCTCAGTGGGTCTGTTAATTTTCCTGTGAGATGATTTCAGATATATCCAAAAGCACAGTCTGAATGATTAGGACACTTCTAGGAATTTATTCTATTAGCTATCTACCTTCTGGTAATATACACTCGTTCCTAAAACCATCCCACTTTATTAAATCCTGACACCATCCAATGAAACATGAGCAAAAGGAGCTAGTGCTAAGATGAAGTCCATTGTTTCCAAATTTATAACAGTTTCCATGTGCTTCACCATCCAAACTATGCCTGCTGTGTTCAAGTTATTGGCTTACTGGGGCAAGAAATACCGATAGAAAGCAATAATCATTTTAATATTTGGCTTGTGTTCTTATTTGATTCATAGGCTGACTTATGTTATAGCAAGCAATTGGCAAAATAATGTTATAAATAATAATAAATATATCAATTGTCTTGCAAGCATGATATCTTACTCCTGAGGGGCATCCTTCATTTGAAACAAAAGTATACACACAAGGTGCAGCCCCCACCTCCTCCTGGGGATCTGATCATCCTTACCTGGCGCTACTTTCCCCCACATTACTTACTGCCATCTAGTAAACTATAAAATACACATTTATTGTGTTTCTTCTTCCACTCACAGAATGTAAGTTCTGTGATGGGGGGAGATTTTCAGGTGTTTTGTTTTACTGCTATAGTCACGTAATAAGTACTCAGTGAGTACTGATTGAATGAATGAATGGATATGCAACATCATGAAGTGACACTGTATAACATACTAATATATTTGAGCAAATACACTAGTTAACTTGATTGTGGACTAGTGAAGGAGATTGGATTATGCTATTCGCTTTACTAAATTGTAACTTACAGGAAGCTGAGAACAACCGTGGAGCATCCCTTTATGCCTTTGAGTCCTTTCTCCTTTATCCAGGCTTCCCCCTCAGTTGACAATCTCTTCTCCTTGTAGTTTTGACTTGGCTAATTCCTAATCGTGTTTCAAAAACTTCCATCTGGCGGCATTTCCTCCAGGAAGTCTTCTTTGAAGCCACCAGTAGGGCTGGATGCTTCTCCCAAACAGACTCTGTCCCTTACCACAGTGTTAAACCAAACCAGACTCTGTATGTGTAGCTTCCTCATTCTCAGAGTTTTTCTGTTTTTTTTTTTTCCCCATCAGATAAAAGTAAATCTTTTTTTTTTTTTTTTTATTTCAGCTCTTCATGGGGCTACAAAAGCTCAGGTTATATACATTGTCCGTGTCCCGCCCATCCCCCTGAGTCAGAGCCTCAGGCGTAAACCCAGACATGGTGCTTGGTTCCTAGAAGCACTGAATTAAACAGGAAAAACTCCAGGTCGTGAAGAGGAGGAGAGAGGGAAGGGGGAACAGGAAGGAAGAGAGGAAGAAAAGGTGATGAAAGGCGACAACTTGTCGCTCATTTTAATCAAGAAAGAACAACTAGCCGGTGAAGGGATTAGGGAACTACAATAGGTTTCCAGGAGAGATTTATTTCATTAAGGAATTGAGATCATATTATGAGCTGCTCTGTGTGTGAGGCACTATTCTAGGTGCGGAGGGTGACGCAGTGAGCAAAAAGGTAACGTCTTTGCTCTCAAGGAGTTTATATTTTAGTGGGGGAGACAGACAATAGACAAGTATCATACTGTATTTGTTAAACAATACATAACAGAATTTAAAATGTAATATAAAATGCATACAAATTATAAAAATAAATAAATTCTAATTCTATTTATTTAAAAATAAACAAATTCTATAAATATGTAATATAGAACTTGAGGATATTTAAAAGGAAGCAGTACTAGAAGTATCAAGGGCTTTTTGCTCAAGATACCCCAGAATTCTGTCCTTGTGAAATGCCGTATCCCAGAAGGGGAAATGGGAGCGATCCCTGCCGGAGCGTCGTCTGTAACTGAACACGTGTTTCTCGCCCACACTGAATGCAGAAGGAGCAACTTGCACAGACCGTACAGGGGCCCATCTCCTTGTTGAGAGGGGACATATCGAACCCTGAAGGGACACTTAGCAGCTTGGAAGGTTCCCGCCGGGCAAGCTTCCTTCATGTACAGCTGGGCAAGACCCCAACATCTCAACTCACGACAGGGATGAAAATGGTTCAAGAACCTAAAAACCAAATACACTTCTCCAGACTTTTGGTTAAAAACGTCTTGTCTTGTTTCACTCACCAAGGTCTTAACTATCTTGGTAATATTTACTAAACAATTATCACAGTAGGCAAAGTACTTGAGTTCTGTGTTGGACTGGGGACGCTTCCAGGGTGTGGGTAGCAGTAGTTGGCCAACGCTGGTATTGCAGTCTAATAAGGAATATGCTACCCTCTTTGCTCTAACATAGGTTAATTATTTTGCCAGCCTATGAGAGTGTACTTAGAGTGTCACAGTGCTTTGTGGAAGAGGAAACAAACAAACAAATACAGTGAACGAGGAAGAATGGCTGTTGTTGCAGTCCATAAGACTTTGATTATAACGGGCCAGGATTCATACCAGCCTGGTAGTTGTTGACAGATAAAGTAACAAAAATGGAACTCATTTCTTTTTTTCTTTATTGAGACCTCAAGGTAAAGCAGATTTTCAGTTCTTGTACTTACTACATTGATAGAACAGAGACTGACAGCAAAAATGTGTCGGGCCAGAAATAGATATTAAACGTAGGTTCACATCAAAATTTCATTTAGCTTTGGAGAAGGAGCTGCTGTTTGGATTACTTTTGATCCTGAAACAAACTTACTATGGAATATCACAGTATACCTGGTATGTATTAACCCTTCCCTGTGAGCCATACTTTTAAAATTGTTGTTTTTACTCTACAATGCTTTATTTCTTTTGTAGCATTTGAGGGAATTTGAATTATCATCAGAGTAGGTTACACTTTGCTGAATGCAGATTACTAGCAACAGACATATAGATTTCAGTCTGCAGGAAGTATGGCACTGGATTGGGAAAATTGATAGCAGACCTTTTTCCATTACAAAGTCATACCCGATGCTCTAGTTTGGTTATGGTGATGAGGACAGAGTAAGTGGGAAATGTGAAGTGAGAAATTTTGGTCTGTATTGCTCAGATTGTTGATGTGTGTTGAATAAATTTCTGGCTAAATCATTTGTAATTTCCCTTCATGTTATGTAAGTTGACATAATACTTATAAACAGGCTTCTCTTTTCCTTCCTTCCTTCCTTTCTCTCTCCCTCCCTTCTTTCTTTTCTGTCTTTCTCTCTTTCTTCCTTTTCATTCAACTATCAGCATGGAAATTTTGCAACAGTTTCTCATAAATAAGACATCACTAAGTTGGCAAATGGAATTCTGGACACAACAATATGATATGCTTAATGAAATACAAGTGAGTAAATACAGTCATCAGTGAACTCCACACATCTTTATAACCCAGCTAGGTCTATTTTTGGAGTATATCCTCAAAATACTTTGACTTAATTTTTTGATTATTATTCTAAAGTCTACATTTGATAATTTTTTCATTAACTTTTTAGCAACAGAAAGATAGCATGAACTTGTTTCTCAAATTACCTTTTCTGACCTTTTGCAAGATGATAATTACAAAAAAGGGAGGCCTGGAAGACTTGTAAAAAAATTAAACTTATAAAAGAGCTAAAACGGTCCTTCTGTGCTGGTGTCGATTTCAAAATTAACATTTCGGTTCATGTGCTTCTAATAATCACTGACCCTTACCTCGTGTACTTTCCACAGGAAATGAATACAGCAGAAATTACTTTGACCCACTGATGGATGAGGAAATAAACCCAAGGCAGTGTGGGATGGAGGTCAGCAGAGAAGGTGAGCTAGAATTAAGTATGTAATTTTTGTGTCAGAATATTCTTTTCCATTCATGAAAATGAGGTGACAAAGATCACACGTGCAGTTCCGTTTAGATTTTGCAGCTTACAATTTAAATGGTAAGTTTTAACCGCTAACAACATGACGGGCAGTGAAGGTAATTTTTGATCAAGGACAGCAAGCTGGTCAGAGGAAAGAGGCAGTCGTCTGCTCTCATCCGAGGCTACCGTAAGTAGTTCGGGCTGTCATAAGGCCCATGTTAGCATCTGAGGACTATCATCACTTGACAGATGCATCTCTGTTCTTCGCATTTGAAATGAGCATTCTTGAATAAAATGCGTCTAGCACATGAGATTTCCATACAGTGTGACTATTGAATTTCTTTCATCACATGCATGGAACCACTGCCTAAGTTTTGAACCATGAAGATGCCATGATATGATAACAGTCACCTCTTCTGTAATTGTGAATCTAGTGGCAGTTGTAAAACAATTCAAAAGTGCTCTTCAGGTGCACACCATTATGTATATTTTGTAGTTATAAAACGCTTTGGGGTTTATAAAGATCATTGGTGAGATATTGACAGTGACAAATGTTCCTTAGAATTATTTGCAATTCAGAAGATCATATCCCACTATTGGGTACCAGTCATTAAATCTGCACTTTTTAAAAATTTCTTTTTCATTATTATTATTATTGTTATTTTAATTCAGGATATTATGGGGATAAATCTGCACTTTTTAATGAAAGACTGGTGTAGATTCTTACACACACAAAAAAGGCTCAAGCACAGTGCAAAGGTTATTTTATGAAATAGCTCTCAATAGCCTATGTTTATTTTTATTTTTTTGTGATTTTTAAAATTTCAGAATATTACAGGAGTACAAATGTTTTGGTTACAAAATTGCTTTTGCATCATTTGAGTCAGTGTTGTAAGTGTGCCCATCCCCCAGATAGTGTGAATTATCCCCATTAGGTGAGAATTTACCTATCCCCTCCTTCTCCCTCCCATCTGCTTGATTTCGAATGTTACTTCCATATGTGCACATAAGTGTTGATCAATTAGTTCTAATTTAATGGCAAGTACACGCTGTGATTGTTTTTCCATTCTTAGAAGAATGGTCTCCAGTACCATCCAGGTTAATACACAAGGTTCATCATTTTTTTTTTAATTTCAGGATATTATGAGGATACAAATGTTTTGGTTACATTTTATGTCTTTGCCTCACCCAAGTGAGGATTAGAGACATGCCCTACTTGACCATTTTTTATGGCTAAGTAGTACTCCATGGAATACATATACCACATTTTATTAATCCACTCATGTTTTTTTCTTTTTAAGTTTTTTTTTTTTTTGAGGCAGAGTCCCACTCTGTCACCCTGGCTAGAGTGCCATGGCATCAGCCTAGCTCACAGCAACTTCAAACTCCTAGGCTCAAGAGATCCTCCTGCCTCAGCCTTTCAAGTCGCTGGGACTACAGGCACGTGCCACCATGCCCGGCTAATTCTTTCTATATATTTTTAGTTGTCCAGCTAATTTCTTTCTATTTTTTAGTAGAGATGGGGTCTTGCTCTTGCTCAGGCTGGTTTCAAACTCCTAAGCTCAAACAATCCGCCTGCCTGAGCCTCCCAGAGAGCTAGGATTACAGGCATGAGCCACCACACCCGGCCAATCCACTCGTGTTTTAATGAGTACTTGAGTTGTTTCCACATCTTTGCAATTGTGAATTGTGCTACTATAAACATTTGGGTGCAGGTGTCTTTTTTATAAAATGTCTTTTTTTCCTTTGGGTAAATACCTAGTAGTGGGATTGCTGGATCAAATGGTACTTCTACTTTTAGTTCTTTGAGGTATCTCCATATTACTTTCCACAGAGGTTGCACTAGTTTGCAGTCCCACCAGCAGTGTCTGAGTGTTCCTGTCTATCCGCATCCATGCCAACATTTGTTGTTTGGGACTTTTTGATAAAAGCCATTCTATTTTTTTTTTAATTTATTTTATTTCAGCTCATCATGGGGGTACATAAGTTTAGGTCATATACATTGTCCATGTCCTGCCCATCCCCCCGAGTCAGAGTCCCAAGCGCGTCCGTTCTCATTCTCCAGACAGTGCGCCTGGTACTCATCATGTAGTCATTCTATTTTTAAGTGGTGCAGAATCCACAGATAATCACCAAAAGACCTATGTATGGGATAAGACAGGGATGTATTCTCAAGGCCAGTTTTCACTGGTAGCTCAAAAATCCAGGTGAATTTCAAACAGGAAGATTTCAACCTTTGATTTGCCAAACACCCTTGAGGGGAGAGAGACAATTCCAGTGACTTCTGGGCAGGGGCATCAATTGAATTATCGGTTGAAGTCTGTTTTAATTTCTCAGGGATCACAATACATAGTTATATTTGGTAGAATGTTTGTCATGCAAGCACTCCCTAATTTACGAAAGGTGACTTACCCAACTCCCGTGGCTCACTTGGGGTCTCCTTTTTTAGAGCAGACAGCTCGTTCCCTGCCTGCGCTCACAGATCTGCGCCGGCACTGCTGGTGGAGGAGAAGGGGGGCTGGCCCTCTCTCTGGGGAGGGTTCTGCCGCCAGCCTCCTCCCTGCTAAGCCCTTGCTGGCTGTTTTTACTTACCCCACTTCCTCGCAACTGCCTTCCCGCTTTTTCTTCCTTTCTGTTTCTCGTTTTCTTCCCTCATTTCTTCCTCAGTGTTTTTCTTTCTCTTCTCTCTCTGAAGTTCTTTCTTAACTGGAAGATTTACTTTTAAATATGAATTGAAAAAAGTTTTTATATTCCTTGTCATTTGCACAGATTGAACACTTCAGATTTCTTTTTCTCTCAAAATAGGCAAGAATTTCAATATTTTCACTTCATCTAGGCTATCTGTTTTCCTCCTACAGCTTAGGAGCTTGTGGTTGAAAAAACGGTTTTCTCTAGTCTCCTAAATTTTCTATGAGATAAGTTATGTTTCATTTCCTTGGAACCCTGTATGATATAAATATGATGTAAATGAAGTGCAATGGGCCAAATGTGACTGTTAAAAGATCAGTTTGCCATACATTTCTGCCAGCTTCTAGAGTATTTTCATGAGCAATTGTACACAGTGCACACTCCTAATAGCTAAGCTCCTACTCTGCATATGGTATCAAGAAATGAGAATTTCACAGAAACTCCGTGTGGGAAGCGATTCTATGTGTCTTGTTCTTTAGTTGCTATATTTTCAGCAATTAGTACCTCATACATAATAAGTATGTGACACATATTTGTCCAAAAACCAATGAATAATGTACAACCCTACACTTTCATATTAACCCATAAACTTAATGTGACCAAATACCAGACCTATAAAGATTAAACTGATATTCATTATAAGATGAAGTACAGTTTGTGATATTCCATTATCAAACATAACGCTTTATATCAGATATTTGAAAATACTTTTGGGGACAATAAATAATGGCTCTTTGACGAGGATATTTTGTGATGTGTTGACTTTCCTAGGATCATAATCTGACTGTCCATAAACTACTGTCATGACAAATTGGCTTTAAATTGAACTGCCTGTTTTACCAGTGGATATTATTTTTTGGAAATCTATTTAAAGGATCCTATTCCCAAAAATATTAAGATACATATTATATGTACTAATATATAAATAATATATAATATAATAATTTAGTAATATTATAATACATCTTTAAAAAGGGGGCTTGGTTCGAGGTGGGATCAAGTACTCTGGTTAACTTTGGATTTCTTCCAGTAACAGCTTCCACTGGCGAATTCATTCACTCAGCAGAGATCCAGCGATTGGCCAAAAGCCTTTCCTCTGCCAGTTTTGAGATTCTGTCCCATTGTCCTAGTGATGGCAAGATAAGAAAATCTCAGTGATGTGAACCATAATCTTTGGGAGTTGAGATGGGGAGGACAGTGGAAGAAACAAGAAGATGCAGATGTGAAGGGAGAGAGCTCAGCTCGGCAGCCTCCCAGGAGAAGCCCTGTCTTGACTCTGTGGTTCATGCTGGCTTCTTTTTCTTTTGGCCAACCACCCAGACCTTCACGGTTACTGCATTTAGGGGGTCAGACAGTACCAACGAGCACTCTTATCTTCCCACTTCCTCTGTGGCACGGGGCTAAAGGTCACGCAGGCACACCACCCAGGGCTGCTGGGCGGGCCCCAGCAAAGGTGCAGTTCACAGCGCTCTGGGTGGCAGAGGTTTTGGGAAGACCTCAAAGGTCTGCTTGCTTCCATCTGTCTCCCCTTTGGTTGAGCTTATTCACATATTTATTTGTTTATAATCTAAACTCTACTTACTTCCAAAATAATTTCAGACAGCTTACAGTAGAAGCATAAATGCACATGTTTATAGAAAAGTCCAAGTAAAGATGAAAGGGGCATTTGAGAACTCCTAGGAAAGAAAGAAGTCAATGCATGAGAAACACAGGACAGTAATATTATTATTGTAATTAAGGACTCATTTTTACTAATACTTTGAGTTTCCTGAAAGTCAAGCTATGAGGGGAAATACCATAGATAGGTAACTTCCAATGTTTAATAGAAATGACACTCTTAGGCCGGGCGCGGTGGCTCACGCCTGTAATCCTAGCTCTGGGAGGCCGAGGCGGGTGGATCGCTCAAGGTCAGGAGTTCGAGACCAGCCTGAGCAAGAGTGAGACCCCGTCTCTACTAAAAATAGAAAGAAATTATCTGGTCAACTAAAAATATATATACAAAAAAATTAGCCGGGCATGGTGGCTCATGCCTGTAGTCCCAGCTACTCGGGAGGCTGAGGCAGTAGGATCGCTTAAGCCCAGGAGTCTGAGGTTGCTGTGAGCTAGGCTGATGCCACGGCACTCACTCTAGCCCGGGCAACAAAGTGAGACTCTGTCTCAAAAAAAAAAAAAAAAAAGAAATGACACTCTTTTTCCGTGTAAATAACCCACTACCCCTACTATTTTATTTTTTTACACTAAATTCCAGAAGGTCATATGGCATTAATTTTTATATAGTAGAGATTGTAAAAACAATAAATAATTGCTTTATCATTAATTCTTTGTAATGAATGAGTGTAATAATTCATGGTAATGTAATAATTCCTGATAATGAATTAATGGAATAATAAGTTTATGGATTTCAGTGCTGCTATATAGTAGATGTGCAACATTTATTATTTTCCAATTTTGTATATGACCTGATATAGGTAATAATAGCTTATAAATTAGAGTTCTCCAAAGAGGCATAACCAATAGGATCTCTGTCTCCTGCTAAGATATATCTGTATATAAAATATGTGCATATTACGTAGCACATACATATGTGCCTGAGAGAGAGAGATTTTTAAAGAATTGGTTCCCTTGATTGTGGGCACTGGCAAGTCTATTTGTAAGGCAGGCTGGAGATTCAGATAAGAGTTGATGTGAAAATCAGGTAAGAGTTGATGTTATATTGGGGAGTCTGAATTTTGCAGGGTAGCAGACTGGAAACTGAGGAATAATTTCTATGCTGCAGTGTGGAAAAGCATTCCTTCTTCTTTGTCTTTTCTCTTAAGGCCTTCAACTGAGTGTATAAGGCCTGCTCATGTTATGGAGGGTCATCTTCTTTATTCAAAGTCTACTTATTTAAATATTAACCTTATTCAAAGTCTACCCTTGTAAATGTTAATGACATCTAGAAAACACCTTCACAGCAAATCGACATGGGTGTTTGACTAAACAACTGGGCACCATAGCCTTAACTAAGTTGACACATAAAATTAACTATCACAGGCTGTCTCTAATAATGATTTATTAATTCATAATAATACTTGATAGGGTGATGACGGCCTGTTAATCTGATGTATTAAATGTGTTCTCCTAGTCACCAAACCTTAACTCTGCTACTGTCTCTTATCACCTTGTTTTTTTTTCCTTTGGCGTGCACCCCAGTTATTAGTTACATATTTATTGCTATAATTATCTTTAGTGGTTGTCTTCTCCACTGGACCTTAAATATCCTTAGGATCTGGCACAGTGCTTGGCTCTCCTATGATGTTCAATTTATTTGCTGACATTAAAATAATAAGATCTAATACATCTCCTATGCTGTGGCCTCTGAGCACCTCCACTGCCCACACTCAATCGCAAGTGAACCTCAGCTCCTGCTTGGAACAGCTTCAGTCCTCATCCACCATCTGGAGTGATTATCTTCAGAATCAGATCAGATCTTGCTGCTTCCTTATTGAAGCCCTCTCCCCTGCTGCCTACTGCGTTTAGGGTAGAGACCAATACATGTTCCTGCCTCATCTCAGATCTTTTCTACTTGCTCACCATGCTCCAGCCACACTGGATTTCTTTTTGTTCCTTGTAGGGATGGAGCTATTTCCCTCCTGAACACTGAACCCTCACAGCTAGTGGGACAACCTCCTTCCCTCCTTACCTGGCCATCTCTTCACAAAGGCTCAACTTAAATGTCAATTCTTAACTCCCTTGACTAACCTACGGGATTCCCCATGTATACCTCCTTGATAGAACTCATTACAATGGTCAAGAAATCTATGTATTAGTGCAATTATCTGTAGAGTGTATTTCTTCCCTATTAGATCCTCTGCTGGATACAAAGTGGGCACAGATCATGTCTACTTTGTTCACCAGTGAATTCTTACAACCTAGCGCAGCGGTTGGCAGAGAGCAGGTGCTCGATAAATATTTGTTGAATTAATGAATAAATGAGTAAATGAATTTAAACTGCCAAGCACGGTATCTGACACATGGCAAGCCTCCTGTAAACCTCAGGTATTATTACTTACTGAGTGCTCAAGGAATGTGTTAGGTTGGATACGGTAACTGACCAACCAATACAAATCGCTCCAAAGTAGATGTTATTATTCCCATTTTGAAGATGAGAAAAACAAGCTTGGAGAGAGTTAATATCTTTCCTAAGATCACACAGATCTGGCAAGTGTGGAGTGGAACTCAGAGTCTACCTAACTCTGACACGGTCTGTTCTCTTTTCCCTCAGGAGTTGTGTTTGACCTGCCGACTTTCTCTGCCCTTCCCTTTGAGGAGGACTTGAGAAGGGGAAAGGAAACAGGTTAATTCAAATTGTTGAATTTGAATTTGAAGGGGATATTCTCTTGCCCTTCATTTCTGTGTTACATAATCTGGTTGTCCCTTCAGGAATGAGTCTATTGGGGGCATCTTGGAGGGGTGGTTTCCTGAAGAACCAGAACTTCTATAGCAACCGTTGGTTAGGTCCCTCACGTTCAGCTTCCTCTCACATGATCCTCAAAAAGTTGTTTATAACTTATTATTTTATGGTGAAAACAAAAATATTAGATTAGAATGACAGAACCCTAACTGATGAAAAATTAGGCACTTCATACAATTACTAAGTAATTAACAACAAACAAACAAATAGACCAGGCATGGTGGCTCATGCCTGTGATCTCAGCACTTTGCGAGGTTGAGATGGGAGGATTGCCGGAGCTCAGGAGTTTGAGACCAGCTTGGGCAACATAGTAAGACCCCATCTCTACAAAAAATAAAAATAATTAGCTGAGTGTGGTGGCACATACTTGTAGTACCTATCACTTAGGAGGCTGAGCCAGGAGGATTGAGCACAAGAGTTGAGGCTGCAGTGAGCTATGATTGTGCCACTGCACTCTACCCCAGGTGACAGTGCAAGATGTTGTCTCAAAAAAAAAAAAAAAGAAAGAAAGAAAGAAAGAAAAACAACAACAAAAAACCACACAAGCACATGTGAGTGGCTACTCTTTGCTGAGTGTCTGTTCTCCATCAGGCATGCAGGTATGTGCTTTATGTATGTCCTCTTGCTGACCCTCAAATCATCTAGTTTTCTGAGCATGGAGATTCAAGCTGAGGAACTCTAAGGAACTTCTCCAGTTTAGATAGCTAAACACCTGATATTTGGGTGCAGATTTGGCTCATGCCAAACCTGTGCCATGCTGCCTCTCTCCAGAAGATGGTCTCTCTATATTAATCCCACTGGGGCTTTTATTATATCTGCAGAGAACTCCTTATCTATGGATCTGGTATTGCTTATTGTTAGCTTCCAAATAAGAATCTTTTATGAGCCATGTATAAGCTTTATAAGTTTTGTGGCTATCCTACTAAGAGTTATAAAGTTACAGTTAATGCTGGAATAAAGGTCCATGCTTCTTTAATGCATAATCTTGCAAAATATCTTTCGAGAATGGCCCCTCTCCCCTTTCCCTGAGTGTTAGCATAGTAGTAGGTTTGTGCTGGCCCTTAGCAGGAAAAGAACATTTGCAAGTCAACTGATACTTGAAAAAGTCATCTTCAGGGTACAATGAACAGACACTCCTAATTTCATAGATCTTTTTTGTCACTCTCTCAAACATTCCATTTACCCCCACAGTCTAGGCTTTCCTGTTTAGTCATTTCAAGTTCATGAATATAGATGACGTTGGATTTTTTCCAACACTGGTGTTCAAGGGATCTCAGGTATGGACAGAAGGGGAAGACTGAGAATTTTCAGGAACTTTTAACTTAGAGAATGAAAACCTCAGAAAGCTCTTAGTTTAAACAATTAGTTTAGTTACCTTCCATGGTAAGGGGAACATGTTTAATGTACTGATGTGTGCATGTATGTTCTAATTCTAAGACTTGGGTGGTCGTCCAACTTGCATAATTCTTGTTTGGTTCTGTCTAGTGGCAAGAGATCCACCTGGATGAACTTTTAACCCTTTTCTGGAACTTTGTTTTTATAATTAGTTTTTTGGGTGTGTGTGTAATGACATGGCTTTGTTGCTTTAAATTCACAGAAGAACTAAGATGTTCTTATGTTTACTATCATATTACAACAGCATGTGTAAAAGAATCCAGGACCATTTAAGTTTGTTATTTCTTATATATACATAGTAAAAATATAATATATAGAAAGTAGCTAATGGAAAACACTCATTCATTTTGACCATGATTTGACAAACCATAATCACTTGTTCTGAAATTATTCTTGAGTAATAGATGTCATAATCCATTGAATATGAGATCCTTTTTGTTGAAGTATTCTATTATGCATGTACTGCAATATACATTTAAATCATTGTTCCAATTATCATTGATTTAGAAAAGGGCTCTTTTTTTTTCAGAACAAAGCAGCATATCAAGTAGAATTTGTATCTATGATCCATAATATAACTAAATAACCATGATGATTAATATAATAATTTCTTTTTGTAATTACATTTTCATATCTATAAATTAGTTGATGAGAAAATTATCATGAACATATTCTTTTAACACCCTAGAAGGTGATGACAGAATTCTCTATAATCGATTAATGAAGCTGTTTGATGAGAGTGGACGAGAAGAACCCCAAGGTAAGACACCAGTTATTTTCAATTTTTTATCTTAACGTTAGTTGTAAATTGATTGACATGGTTTCTTGCATATGCTAACCTGTTTTTTCTAAATATAACCATTCACTGATGGGCTGTGTGTGCTTTTGATGGTTGCAGATATTTAAATGTAGCTAAAGTTTTGGGGGAAAGTAATTATGGTGCAATTTCTTATAATTGCATACAATATATAATGCTAAATGGTAAAAATGACTTAAGAGTTATTGCAGAATCTTAAAATGGCATAATGGCATATTTAGATTCACTAATTTATGAGGCTACATGCTTTTTTTTTTTTTTTAAATAAAAAGACCGTGTCTTAGCTTTTAAATAAATGCTTTTGTGTGGTAGAAGACAAGTAGTATATTGTACTCAACTTTAGCATGGGAATTCATACTTGCAAATGTTAGGCTGTTTGAGTAAAAAATTATTATATGTATTAAACTAAAAGTTTAAAGGTAATCTTTTAAAAACTAAAATTTTAATTTAACACATATAAATTCATGCCAGAACCATACTGTAGTTTTTGCCAAGACATTAATTTGCTGTATATAGACATATTTGAATTCATGGGGAATAATTCTATTAAATTTTTTTCACAGTGTGTGCTTAATGCTTTTCAAACTGTTATTCTGTCTTCCTTATTAAAACAACTCCTGAAAATACCTAAGAGGAGAGGGCTGATCATGATTAAGTCTTCTAATTGTTATTATTTCTGTTGAATTTGTGCTGAGGCTTTGCCATTTACTAGGTGTGTGACCTTAAGCTTCGTTTGCCATTTCTGCCAAATGGACATATAGCACCTGCCACTGGAGTAGTTATAAGGATTAAATTATTACATGAGCAGGTATGATAAGGACATACCTAGAATAATAAAGATAATAATCATAGTGTTATTGATAAAAATATTAATACCAGTTAAACATTTGAGTACTTACTAGATACCTGGTAAGGAAATGTCCTAAACTGTCCCAACTGTCCCAAGCACTGTTCTAAATAAGGCAAATATTAATTTACTTAAACCCCATAACAACCCTAAAGATTAGTCTCCATTTTTGATCCCCATTTACAGAATAATACACTCCCAAGTTTTATTCCCACCTGGGTTACACCTCCTTCCCTTTATTGTTTTGCCATCAGTTTGTATAGCCAACATTTTATTATTTTTTGGCCTTTATAAACAAAGAAAACTCATTTTTCAAGCCAGCTATGAACTTATTTTGAGGGATCCTGAATTCAAATGGTGTATTAGGATTATCCAGACAAGCAGAATTTAATTGAACCAATATATATATACAGAGAAATTTATTTAAAGAAATTGACCCACTCAATAGTGGGGGCTAGCAAGTCCAGCATCCTTAGGGAAGGCTGGCAGGCTGGAGAATCAGGTAGGAGTTGATGTGAATTCAGGCAGGAGTAAAAATAGCAGTCTTGAGTCTGAATGTCACAGGGAAGCGGGCTGGAAACTCAACCAGGTTTTCTATGCTGTGGTCTTGAGAGAGAACTCCTTCTTTTTTGAGAAATTTCAGTCCTTATTTTTCAGGCCTTCAACAGATTGGAAAAGGCCCACACACATTGTGAAGAGTAATCTGCTTTACGCAAAGTCTACTGATTTTAATATTAATCACATCTAAAACATACCTTCACAGACGCGTCCAGATTGGTGTTTGAGCAAACGACGGGGCACCACAGCCTAGTCAAGGTGGCGCTTACAATTAAGCAACACACATGCTTATGCTGCAGTCAGGCCTTATATGGTTAGTCTAATTTCTGAGCCGACAAACATTGAAGACCTTTCAGTGCTGGACATTGAGTAGCGCACTTTTATCCCTGTTATTTCCCTTCTGTTCTGATAGCTCTTTCAGCTCGGAGCCTTTGAACCCACCCAAGTCAGACATTTACAGACAGCACCTAATAGAGCTTCTAAAATCATTTACAGGCTTACAAAAGCCTCATAGAATGTATAAGATAGTCAGGTACTTTATCAGCTGTTTCATGCATGAGGATATAACTGAGACCTAGAAAGTTTAAAGACTTATGCAAAGTAATACAGGATATTAGCGAGCAGAAAAGGCCAGGGTTCTCTGGCCACTACAGCTAGGCGCTCTCTCCCGTCCCCTACTTCATCTCCCACCTGCAAAAGAAGCTCTCTTCCAGTGATTCTTGTTAAAATTCTAATATTGGAGACATGGAAAATTCCATATGATACCTTCCAGCATTTTTTAGAGAATGGCAGAGGGAGGAATATTTTATATTTACAGCATGCATCTGGCTAGATGAAAAGATGATACTGTTTTCAGATGATAGAGAGAGAAGTCGAGTACACACACCATTTGTATAAATGCTGGCATTTCTATGCAAATAAACAAGGTAGCCCAAATAAAGTGCCTCTGTGTGCAGAGCTCGGGGACTGTTCTCGGGGATCCTAATGTGGGAAAATGAACCAAAAGCTCTGGCTTCTCCTAAACCTATTCATCTCCCAAGCTGGTTTCCACAACACCGCGAGTAAGTGGTAAGTTGTGGAAGTAAACAACATGTAATATTAACGCGCGGAAAAGCACAGCATCCACACTTCAAGATATATTTGGTAAGTGGGAAAAAAGCTTTAATGCACAGCTGTACTTTGCTCACTTTGTAAAGATTATAAGATGAACAAAGGTAGTTGTTGTTGTTTAATCTTGAAACTTCTTCTGTGCTTTA
This sequence comes from Lemur catta, assembly GCF_020740605.2. Lineage (NCBI taxonomy): Eukaryota > Metazoa > Chordata > Mammalia > Primates > Lemuridae > Lemur > Lemur catta. Next base: position 46,702,785 of record NC_059132.1, read on the forward strand.
GTGAGCTCCCAGTACAGGAAACAGAAAATGGTTTGCTAAATTGTAGAATATGAAAAACCAAACTTTATCACATATGAGAAAAAAAGTAGTTAGTCTACTGTGTGTTTAGCCAGGATTAAAGTGACAAAGGCAAGCAGAATTCCCTGTGATCTTCTCGGGGTAAGCAGGTGAGAGTGTCCAGGAGGAGACGTTGGATTCTGAAGCACCTATGAGTTTCAATAAGAGTCACGAAATGCGCAAAGAGGCAGATGAAGCCATCCCAGCTTACCTTGAGGAGTTTGAAAGATGTGCTCAGAAAGACATCATTCTGCTTGGAAATTCTCCATTCGAACAGGTCAGCATTAAGAATATATCAAGAAACATAAGATAAACTCTCTTTTTAAAATGACAAGTTGAAACGTCAGTCCTGCACATTGTCTGCTGATTGTGCTTACTCACACATCCTTCCTAGATCACACGATTTATGAGTCATTGAGCCTTTTTCTTATTTTTCATACACATTTTACCAGGCAGAAGTTACATTCCCTATCAATGTCTATCATGGTCTTTGCCTAATTTAGTTTCATTCTATCTGGTTTTATTTTGTACTGGAGTGCTTATTTCTAGCATATTATGAAGTAACTTAATAAAACCTGAAAACAGCATAAACTTACTTGGATACAATGAAGAAACTGCTTGGACTTATTTGCACAAATACTGTAATGTTATGTGAATATTCTAGTATTTCTGAAGTCACCATTTAAGGAAATCAGTGTAGGCATTCTTGCTGTTGTGCCTTGTGCCACACAAGAGAGTCTGTAGCCTTGGGTTGTCTCAACTTCAGAAACACCTGTTATGATCTCTGTGTCTTTAGGTTCTGTTTACGTGTAATGTAGCATTATGTGCTCTGATCCACCAAGAGAGGAGAAGTGTTTCTTCTATGTGGTCACTTTATCTATCTCAAATAAACACACAAGAATCTCACACTTAGCTCCAGGTGTGTGTGTGTGTGAGAGAGAGAGGGAGGGAGAGAGAGAGAGAGAGAGAGAGAGAGAGAGAGAGTTGTTTTTGGGAAATGTAAGCCGATTCATGCTAAAGAGGAAAATATTTCACCAGGTGAAAAATACTATTCTCAGCGGTATCTTTTATAACAACAGGTCACAAATGGAAATATTATTTCCCACCACAGAACTGAGAGGAATAGGTTAGTTGGGTTAAATTTGGAGTGTGGAAATTCCATAACAGCATCTAATTTCTTCCTTTGTGCCACTTTGATCTGAATATCTTGGGCACATTAAGGTTATGTCTATTTTGAGCTTTTTCAAATAAGTGACCCGAATTAACAAGTGCAGCCTTTCCTAACATAGTCACCTAGATGGCTCCAGTAGGGGGTTGAACTATGTTCTCCAAAAATATGTACAAGTCCTAACCCCCAGTACCTGTGAATGTGACCTAATTTGGAAACAGAGTCCTCGCAGGTATAATTAAGCTAAGGATCTCCAGAGGAGATCATCCTGGATTTAGGGTGGGTCCTCAATCCAATGTCCGGTGTCCTTTTAAGAGAAAGGAGAGAGAGATTTGAGACACAGACGCACACGGAAGGGAAGGCCATGTGAAGAAGGAGGCCAAGATTGGAGTGATGCACCTCTAAGCAAAGGAACACGAAGGATGGCCACAGTCACCAGGAGCCAGGAGAGAAGCATAGGATGCATTGTCCTCTGGAGCCTCAAGAAGGAACCAATCCTGACAACACCTTGATTTCAGACCTCTGGCCACCAGAACTGTGAGAAGATAAATTTCTGTTGTTTTAAGGCACCAAATTTGTGGTAATTTTGTATGGCAGCCATAGGCCACTGACACAGGACACTGAAGTAAAAAAGGATACATGGATCCTAAATGCCTCTAGGCATATAACTCTTTTTTTTTAAAACAATTATTTTTCAGATGTATATACTGATACATTAACAGGTCAACATTTCCATTTACTTTTTTTGTACCGTACAGTACCATTGTGTGTGTTTCAGTTTGCCCCATGCTTTCAAGAATGGCTGCGTGGATTCCTTTAGGATGTGTGGCTGATAGTTTTATATCCTCATTCTAAGGTAAGCTGGGGTGAGAGCTCACCTGCTGCAGTTGTGAGGCTCCCATGCAGAGGGCCTGCAGAACGTCTGGGAGCCCATAAGAACAGAACTCGAGCCTGCATTTGTAGCACGTGTCAGTGCCAGGAAAGAGCACATGCATCCATGAGAATTCAAGTGTTCCACGAATGTGACCATTATTCCCTTCCAACAGTGAAATTTATGACCCTATTTTTCTTCTAATTTATGTGTCTTAAATTACCTGAAATTCAACCTAAACTGACTTATGCAGTAAACAGTTGCAAGAGAAACCACGTGCTGATGTTTGAACATATGACAGGGTCGTGTGACAGAAGGAGGCTGAGCTCAGGAGTCAGACCTCTGTTCAAGCCCTGGCTTTTCCACTCACAGGGTGTCGGATCACAGGGAGGTCACTTAACTTCCCTGACCTCGATTTCCTCATCTGTAATTCCGGGGAAATTAGGTGCTACGTCATTGCATAGTTTGGAGGATGTGAGGAGTCCTCCCTAGAGAATCTAGCACAAAGCAGGCGCTGATTAAATGGCAGGAGGCACTGCGGAGGGAAAAGATTTGAAGGCCCGTTCCTGGGGCGATGCCCGCAATGTTTTCATGCTCACCGTGTCGGGAAGTTCCCTGGACACGCAAGGCAGCATCATGTGCAGGAAGAAATTTCAGGTTTGGTGTTAGAGCTCACGGCTTTCATCCTTGATTCTGATATTTATATGCATTTACGCCTCTGTGTAAAATAGGGACAAATAATTTGAACCTCTTATGGTGGTTGTGGGGATTCATGAGATGTGTTCAAATGCCTGGCAGTTAATGTTTTTCTTTTCTTGTGACTCATTTTATATATTTGTTGAGACCACCACCTACTCTTTCTTTTTATTGCCTTTGCAATAGTGAACTGATAATTATAAAAGGCAAAGTGTTTAAATGGAGATTCGGGGTGGAGGGGTCCACCCTGGGACTCACGTGCTGTTGACAGGCCACTTCTCTTAAACTACTTGTCTGTACCTGCTGATACATGTGGTGATTGGGGAGACTGCTTCTCATCCTGACATTACAGGGCCTTGTCGTGGGTGGATGTGGGCGACAAAAGAATCTAGATTACAAAAAGAGATGCGGCCTTTTACTCAGAGGTTGCCCAGGAGACTGGGCTGGGAATTGTCTGGTGTGGAGATCGCTGTTTGAAAACTCATAGGATCTAGAGATCCTGACAGTTTATTTGCATCTTGGAGGAAAAAAAAAGAAACAAGGAAAAAAAAAAACCTATGTGCATAGTGAAAGGACACTTTTAGTACACTTTATGAGATTTGAGTCTCCAAGCACACCTACTGTGCCACCCCTTTTTTCCCTCCAGAAAGAGTAGAATACAGAGGGATGAACAATTTACCTTCTCACTTTGCAAAAACATCCTGTGTAGCTCTGAGTGTGTGTGTGTGTGTGTGTATGTGTGTGTCTGTGTATATGGTCGTGTGTGTGCATGGATGTGTCTGTGGATATATGGTTGTGTGTGTGTGTGTATGCATGTGGTTGTGTGTGTGTGTATGCATGTGGTTGTGGATGTGTGTATGCACGTGGTTGTGGATGTGTGTATGCATGTGGTTGTGGATGTGTGTATGCACGTGGTTGTGGATGTGTGTGCTGGACCAGGGAGTGTTACAGAGTCCCTCAGTCACTTACTTCCCAAGAACTGCATGTGGAACTGATGGGAGACTCACTCTGGAGTCACCCTTTAGTTAGCATTGGTGATAGTGATGTCAGCAGTGATACAATGACACCTGGAGCAATAGAAGCCATCAGCCAGGACTAGCAGGCGAGCTGATGTAAGTCACCCCCTGTGGACTTCCAGAAGTACCTGGAGGAGGAGAACTTTGCAACTGGCTGAGGTCTCATGATGAAGGTGGGATCTAAGAGCCCATAAAATCTGGTCGTTAATGTGATTACTTTTTAATACACATGGTATCATTCCACATGGTATAGGCTGGTTCTGGAAGCATCTTAGAAAGGTGCTCTAGCTGAGCACTTCTAGTCTAAGGCAACGGAGGCCACAGGGCATCTCAGAGCATGAGGAGATTAGCAGGGACAAGACCAAGAGCAGGGGCGGATTGTAGGGCAAGGGGGAAGCAACGCTCTTGGAGTCGGTTGAGAGATCACATTTCAAGGGCCATGCAAATGATGAAGCATCATTTTTATTGTCATCATAGGGCAATTTCATTGCTCAAGTATCTACAGCTATTTTAGAAATATTTGTGCTGACTTTTTGTACTCCACTGACATTGGAAAGCTTATAGGGAAGGTATTATTAATATGACTTAGGTCTGAGAATTATCTAGTAAAGGGTAAAACTAATCAATTAAATGCATAGTTTTCACAGTTTAGTCACAGAGGAAATCCAGGGAAACAATAATACATTGTTTTTCAAAGAAGTATTGAATTGGAAATAAAATAATTTCATTTTATGTTTTAGCTACCAGGAGGAAGTGTTTTCCTGGGCATTTTCTAATATTTACTGTATGCTATGTACCTATTCCTAATCAGTTGCAGATAACTAGGTTTTCCTCTGAATTTTAATTATGAACAACCCATACATTTAGCTTATTCAATTAGGAAACCATGCTTTAAGGAGGACTTTTTTTTTTTTTTTTTTTTGGTGATTCATGTGTAGCATTTTTAAAGGTTTTGTCCTTATTTTAAAAATAAAATATAGCATTTAAGGTAGTAGCAGAATAAATATACTAGCCCAAACTCAGTATATTCCATGGAAGCGTTCTGAAAAACAAGCCAGTGTATATTGGCAAATAACCCTACTTTCCTACATTCTTTGTAACTGCCTGGCGTCTGGCAATGGGCACGAATCAAATCTAGCTTTGTGAAGTAGGTGACTGTCAAGTCTGAAATCTGATTCTTAAATATGAGAAAAATTTTAAAATGTAAAATCCATAATAAAATCTCCATAAATTAAAGATGGATTTCCTAAGTTAGTTTAACAGATTAAGTAGTATATTTTCTGTAAGCCAGAAACTTATATTCTACTTTGTGGTTAGTATAGGAAAGTTTTTGGAGGGAAAATTTGATTTTTAAAAAAATCACTTGAGACATTTATATGAGTTAAATTTCTATTTTTTTTTTTTTTACTTAACTAACATGATAGCTCCTGTATCACCCCTTAAACATTACATTGGCTATAACTATAAATATAAATTAAAATGTAATGCATACAAACATAAAGAGAAAGAGCAAGAGCACAAACATCATTTCATGGTAAAAAAAAAAGAAAAGAAAAGAAAAACAGCAGTGATTTCCCACATCTTAATTCACGGGAGGCAATAATGACACCGTCATGCCTCAGAGTTTGCAAGAAAAGTGCCGTATAATTATAAATGTGAAAGACGGCTGTATAGAGCAGAAATATCATTTTATAAGTTAAAAGGCTCACAGAATCCTGAAAGTTTTAACTGAAAGTTTTAATAACTTGGTTAAGTCTACACAAGACAATTTTACAGTCTAATTTATAGCACCCCATTTTTTTCATATTTGGCTCCTTTTTATTTGTTATTTTATTTATTTATTTTTAAGTTCCTCATTAGCTATTTGGCACACCTTCCAACTCCCCAGAACATTCAGAAGACACTGAAATGGAGGCATTCTTGTCAAGCTGACTGGAATTCAAGGAGAAGCAGGCTACCGTCTAGAATGAATAAGCACAGTTTAGTGACATTATCTTTGCTCTCAAAATTTTTACCTGGCAGTCACAATTACTTGTTTATTTTCTTAGTGTCAGGTCACATTTTATAAGCACCTCTAAGCAAAAAGTTTTAATTTTATTTGCAAACCAAAACTGATACTATTGTTACTTTTTTCATTTAGATTTATTTTACTTACCATCTTTTTTCCTTTGCTGCCATTGATATTTTTAGTTGATATTAGAACATAAAATAATCTCCATCCTTCTTTTCCTCCCTTTCAATAGTAGGAGTTATTGAAGCTGATAATTAGGCAACTAGAGTAACTGAAGAAATTTATATCTCTAAAAACAAAATGTGTGGGCCCACAACATAATAGCAACATGTGAACAATTAAAGCAATTAGTTCTACAGTCAGGCAAAATGAGATGGTCCAAGCTTGCATCCCTGTTGGTCAGGCATGGGTCAAGGATAACATTTTATATGTTTAGATATTGGATGGGCTGATTATTCTTCAAAAATCTCCATGAACATAATTTCTTGGACCTGAATATTCAGTACAAATAGGTTGTCAGAGAATTTGAGGTTGTATTATCGAATAAGAAGCAGAAGTGTGGAAATTCTTTATTTCTGATTAGTGGCAGTTGCATTTCTTTTACTACTCAAGTAAGCCATAGGGTGTGGTTGGTCCGTGTGCTCTTTTGAAAGTCAGCAAGCCCCACAGGACATGTGCCAGAGCAGGAAGCTGCCCCACTTCTCCAAGGACTGGGGCAAAGGAAGAATGTGTGTTGTCATTATTTGGAGGAGAGGAAGTCCTCACTTAACATCATCAATATGTTTGTGGAAACTGAGACTAAGCAAAATGATGTATAATGAAACCAATTTTAACACAGGCGAATTGATAGAAACAAAAGTGAAGTTCCTATGGCATAGTTCTGGTCAAAAAAAAAAATCACTGTACTTCTAAATAAAGACCAAAGCACTTCTAATATTAAACATTGAATAAATGTGGGCTACACATAGATTTAAGAAAGATTAATAAAAAGTAAGAAAATTATTTCCCTAATTATTCCAGTTCAGGGTCACAGGTGGGTAGCCTAGCAGCTCAGAGCCAAGTCAGCACCCAGCCCTGGGCAGGACACTGTGGCATCACAGGGCACACTCACACACACCCCCACACTCAGATGGGAGCCATGTAGACCCACCAATGAACCTAACGTGCACATCTTTGGGACGTGGGAGGAAAACAGAGTACTCAGAGAAAGCCCACGCAGACGCAGGAGAATGTGCAAACTGCACACAGACAGTAGCCCTGGCCAGCAACTGAATTGATTCTCTTTGTCATCGATATTACAACGAAACAACATTGAACGAAATGATGTTTTTTGAGGACCTGCTGTCTAGGTTTCTATGTGCTCATGGAACCATATGGAGAAAAAGGCACAATTGGACACGGGAATAATCTTCAGTAGATTTGCATGTTTGATTAGCTTCTTTTTAAATCTTGTTCTGAAACTTATGTATTTAAAATTATAGTAAAGTGGTCCCTGACTAACCTCCAGCTCCTGTCCTTTATTTTTCGTTTGGATATGCTTCACCACCAACAGTAATCAAGATGTTTCCTTAAAGTTCAAGGCAAGCTGAGCTGGCTGACATCTGACCTTTTGGCCTGAGATCTTTTTAGCTTTAGTAAATCAAATCAATATTTCTGAAACAAAGACATTGATGAAAGAATTTTTTGTTTGTTTTAGAGCAAAACATGCCAGTTTTGTAGAACTTTACTGCAATTTCACCATATTGAGTATGTCACACTCTACGTGATTTCATTACGCATAATTTGAAAACAAAACAACACCAGTTTGACAAATGATTTAGTAATTTCACCCTCTTCTTTACCTACCTATTTCCATTCTCTTATAAAGTTCCTGGTACAACCAAACTTTCTTAGGAAATTCAGCCCGCAATTATATGTCAGCAATGGATTTATGGGCCTCAAACTAAAAACTTGTGCTATTTAAGACTAAATTGTTTTCAAGAGAACCCCCATATTTGATATTAAACATACATAATAATATTTCAGGAATAAAATCAAGATGCTTATGCTATATTCCATGAGTTCCTTTAGAGTAAAGGCCATATCTTTTTGTCTTTAGCACCAAGCACAGAGCCTGGCAGAAAACAGATGTTTACCCTCTTTGAATGTTTGTTCAATGAATGAATGAATGAATGAGTGATGCAGATAAGTAGTATGGCAAAATTATCATGGATATCATTGGTATATAAGTATTCTTTGATATTAATTTTCTCTAATACAGTTATAATGTCATTATGTGGAGTGTTATGATTTGGTACTTTCATGCATATCATCTAAATTACTTCTTAAAATATTTAAGTGTCATAGAACAGAGAAAAAGTCACTTTAATAATATAATAGCTGACATTTATTGCATGCCACTATTCTAAGCACTTTGCATAATTTAACCTCACAGCTCCGTTAAGAGGATACTGTTATTATCCCCCTTTCATAGAAGAGCAACTTAAGGCACAGAAAGGTTAAGTAACTTGGGAGAGGCTTTACAGCTAACAAGTCGCTTAGCCAGGACTCAAACTGAGGCAGTCTTAAGCATCAGACCACATTGCATGAGAGTGTGCAGTTTGCAAAGAATATAGCTTTTTAATATAAAATTTTCTGTCACTCATCTGCCACTTTGCATTTTTTTTATTTATTTTTTAAAAATTTCAGCATATTACAGGGATACAAATGTTTAGGTTACATATATTACCTTTGCCTCATCTGAGTCAGAGCTTCAAGCATGTCCATCCCCCAGACGGTGCGCACTGCATCCATTAGGTATGACTATACCCATCCTGTCCTCCCCCTCCCATCTGCCCGACACCCGGTGAATGTTACTACTATATGTGCACTTAAGTGTTGGTCAGTTAATTCCAAGTTGATGGTGAATACATGTGGTGCTTGTTTTTCCATTCCTGTATTACTTTACTTAGTAGAATGGGCTCCAGCTCTATCCAGGATAATACAAGAGGTGCTATATCACCATTGTTTTTTGTGGCTGAGTAGTACTCCATGGTATATACATACCACATTTTATTAACCCACTCATGTATTGATGGGCACTTGGGTTGTTTCCACATCTTTGCAATTGTTAATTGTGCTGCTATAAACTGGTGAAATGCCATTTTACGTTTTGAAGGGAATGACATTCCAGGCTAACGAAGTGCTTTTGACATATTTTAAGTTATTCTGTAGTAGAATATGAACCAACATGTTCTATGAGGAAAGTGATAATATTCAGCCATATTGTTGCAAATGACAGAAATGTCCCCCTTTTAAGGCTGAATAGTATTTCAGTGTGTGTGTGTGTGTGTGTGTGTATCTATCTCACATTTCCTCAATCCATTTATTCATTTATAGACAGTTAGGTTGATGCTGTATTTTGGCTATTGTGAGTAATACTGCAATGAACATGAGAATGCAGATATCCCTTCAACGTATCAATTTCAGTTCCTTTTCATATATAACCAGTAGTGGGATTACCGGATCATATGGTAATTCTATTTTTAGATTTTTGAGGAACATATCATTTTCCATAATGGCTGTACTAGTTTATATCCCCCCCAACACTGTATAGGAGTTCTTTTTTCTCCACAATGTCTCCAGCACTTATTCCATTCTTTTTTTTTTTTTTTATAAAAGTCATTCTAACAGATGTGAGCCGATATCTTAGCATGGTTTTAATTTGCATTTCTCTACTAATTAGTGATGGTGACCATTTTTTTCATGTACCTATTGGTTATTTGTGTATCTTTTTTTGAGAAATGTCTATTCAGGTCATTTTGCCCACTTTTTAATTGAGTTATTTGTTTTCTTGCTATTGAGTTGTTTGAGTCCCTTATATATTTTTGATATTAAGCCCTTATTAGATATACAGTTTACAAATATTTTCTCCTGTTGTATGGGTTGTCTCTTCACTTTATTAATTGTTTTCTTTTCTATGTGGAAGCTTTTTAGTTTGACACTCTTCCATTTGTCCATTTGTCCATCTTTGCTTTTGTTGCTTCTGCTTTGCGTGTCATATCCCAAAAATCGTTCCTCAGGCAAATGTCGTGGAGCCTTTTCCCTATGTTTTCTTCTAGTAGTTTTACAGTTCAGGTTTTATATTTAATTTTTAATCTATTTTGGATTGATTTTTGTATGTAATGTAACATAAGTGTTTGATTTCATTCTTCTGCATGTGGACATTCAGTTTCCCTAAAATCATTTATTGAAGAGACTGTGCTTTCACCATTGTGTGTTCTTCGTACTTTTGTCAAAAATCAGTTGTCTGTGAAATATATGGGTTTAATTCTGAGGTTTCTATCCTGTTTTATTGATCAATGTGTCTGTATTTATGCCAGTACCATGCTGGTTTGATTACAATCAACTAAATAATATGTTTTTTTATTTCCGCATATTATGAGGATACAAATGTTTAGGTTATGTATATTGCCTTTGCCCCACTTGAGTCAGAGCTTCAAGTGTGTCCATCTCCCAGATGGTGCACACTGCACCCATTAGGTGTATGTATACCCATCCCCACCTCCCCCATCCCATCTGCCTGACACCCGATCAATGTTATTACTATATGTGTACTTAAGTGTTGGTCAGTTAATACCAATTTGATGGTGAGTACATGTGGTACTTGTTTTCCATTCTTGTGATACTTCACTTAGTAGAATGGGTCCTAGCTCTATCCAGGATAATAAAAGAGATGCTAGATCACCATTGTTTTTTGTGGCTGAGTAGAACTCCACGGTATAGATATACCACATTTTATTAATCCACTCATGTATTGATGGGCACTTGGATTGTTTCCACATCTTCAGAATTGTGAATTGTGTTGCTATAAACATTCAAGTGCAGATGTCTTTTTTATAGAATGTCTTTTGTTCTTTTGGGTAGATGCCCAGTAATGGGATTGATGGATCAAATGGTAGTTCTAGTTCTATCTCTTTGAGGTATCTCCATATTACTTTTCCCAGAGGTTATACTAGTTCACAGTCCCACCGGCAGTGTATGAGTGTTCCTATCTGTCCACATCCATGCCTAAATTTATAATAATATGTTTTTAAATCAGGGAGTATGATGCCTCCAGCTTTGTTTTTCTTGCTCAGTGCTGTTTGGCTATTTGGAGTCTTTTGTGGTTCCATATGAATTTAAGAATTTTTTTTCTATTTCTGTGGAAAATGACATTGGAATTTTGATAGGGATTGCATTGAATCTGTGGATCACTTTGGGTAGTATGGACATTTTAGTAATATTAATTCTTCCAGTCCATGAACATGGGATATGTTTCCATTTATTTGTGTTTTCTTCAATTTCTTTAATCAGCATTTTATAGTTTTCAGTATATGTGTCTCTTACATCTTTGGTTAAATTTACACCTGAGTATTTTTTTTTGCTATTATAAATGGGATTGTTTTCTTAATTTCCTTTGTGGATAGTTTATTAGTAGTATTTGGAAACATGACTGCTTTTGATATATTGATTTTGTATCCTGCAAATTTACTAAAATTATCAGTCCTAACAAGTTTTTTGGTGGAGGCTTTAGGGTTTTCTATATATAATATCAGCTAATAGAGACAATTTCACTTCTTCCTTTCATATTAAAATACATTTTATATCTTTCTCTTGCTTAATTGGTCTGGCTAGGACTTTCAGTACTATGTTGAAAATAAGTGGTGAGAGTAAGCATTTTTGTCTCGTCTGTGATCTTAGAAGAAAAGCTTTCAGCTTTTTATGATTGTGAATGATGTTAGCTATGGGTTTATCATATGTGGCCTTTTTTGTGTTGAGGTACATTCTCTTTATATATAATCTGTTGAGAGCTGTTTTCATGAAAGGGTGCTGAATTTTATCAAATAATTTTTCTGTATCTATTGAGATAAATTTTTATTCTTCATTTTGTTAATGTTACATTTATTGATTTGCATGTGTTGAACCATCCTTGCATCCCAAGGATAAATCCTACTTGATCATGGTGAAAGATTTTTTTAATGTGTTCTTGAATTTGGTTTGCTAATATTTTGTTGAGGATTTTTGCCTCTATGTTCATCAGGGATATTGGCCTACAATTTTCTTTTTTTATAGTGTCCTTGTCTGGCTTTGGTATCAGTGTAATGCAAGCCTTGTAAAATGAGTTTGGAGGTATTCACTAACTCAATTTTTTGAAAGAGTTTGAGGAGAATTGATATTAGTTCTTTAAATGTTTTGTTGAATTCAACAGTGAAGCAATTCAATCTTGGGCTTTTCTTTGGTGGGAGACTTTTTATTACTGATTCAATCTCTTTACTTACTATTAGTCTGTTTAGATTTTCTATTTCTTCATAATTCAGGCCGTATGTGTCTAGGAATTTCTTTCTCTTAGGTTATTTTATTTCTTGGTGTATAATTGTTTATACCAGTTTCTTATGATTCTTCACATTTTGTTAGTGACAGTTACAATGTTTCCGATGTCATTCTGAATTTATTTATTTGATTGGTCTCTCTTTTTTTCCTGGTTAGTCTAGCTAAGGGTTTGTTGATTTTTTTTACCTTTTCAAAAAACCAACTCAGTGTTTTTGATTTTTTTCTATTATTTTTCTGGTCTCTATTTTATTTAATTCTGCTCTGATATTTGTCCTTCTGCTAATTTTAGGCTTAGTTTATTTTTCTATTTTTAGTTTCTTGGGGTGTAACATTAGATTGTTTATTTATGGTCTTTCTTTTTTTCATATAGGCATTTATCACTATAAATTTCCCTCTTAGGACTGTTTTTTCTGCATTCCATAAGTTTTGGTGTGTTGTATTTCCATTTGAATTTGCCTCAAGGTATTTTTTTACTTCTTTTTTGATTTCTTCTGTGGTCCCTCAGTTGTTTAGGAGTATGTTGATTAATTTCCACATATTTGTATATATTCCAAGATTTTTTCTGTAACTGATTTATAGTTTCATGCCATTGTGATCCAAAAAGATACTTGATGTAGTTTCAATCTTCTCAAATTTGTTCAGATTTGTTTTGTAACTTAACATATGACCTATCCTCAGAATGTTCTGTGTGCACTTGAGAGAAGTGTATATTCTACTATTGATGGATGAAATGTTTTGTATATGTCTGTTAGGTTTATAGTGTACTTCAAGTCCAATTTTTGTTTATTAATTTTCTATCTAGATAATCTGTCTGTTGTTGAAAGTGAGGTATTGTGGTCCCCTAATATCATAGTATTGTGGTCTAGCTTTCTCTTCAGACCATTTAAGACTTGCTTTATGTATTTAGGTGCTCTGATGTTTGGGGTACATATATATATTTGCAATTGTTATGTTTTCTTGGCAAATTAACCCCTTTACAGTTATGTAATGATCTTCTTTGTTTCTTTTTATAGTTTTTGACTTAAAAGTCTATTTTGTCTGATATAAATACAGCTACTCCTGCTCTCTCTGGTTTCCATTTGCTTGGGGTATCTTTTTTCATCCCTTCATTTTTACTTAATGTGTGTCCTACCAGTAAAGTGAAGCTCTTTTAGACAGTATATGGTTGAATTTTGTTTTTTTCTTTTTAATACATTCAGTGACTCTATGTCTTTTTAATTCAAGAATTTAATCCATTTGTATTCCAGGTAATTATTGATAGGTAAGGGCTTGCTACTGCCATTTTGTAATTAATTTTTTCATTGTGTTGTAGGTTCTTTTTTCTTTCTTTCTCTCTTGCTGTATTCCTTTGTGGTTTGATGGTTTTCTGTGGTTGTGTGGTTTAAATCCTTTCTTTTTTATTTTATGCAACTGCTAAACTACTATAAGTTTTTGCCTTGTGGTTACTATAAGGCTTATATAAAATATCTTATCCTTAAAACAGGCTACTTTAAGCTGATAACAACTTGCTTTTAAATTGCATACAAAAACTACAGTTTTACTCCTTCTCCTCACCTTTTATGATTTTGATGTTAAAATTTACATGTTTTGTAATTTGCATCCATTAACAATTTATTACAGTTACAACTGTTTTCAATTGTTTTGTCTTTTAACTCTCCTAGTAGGGATAAAATTATTGTACACATCACTTACTGTATTAGAGAATTCTGAGTATAACTATATATTATTTATATCATACTTTCATTTTTTTGTTATTAATTAGCAGCTTGTTTATTCACCTTAAAGAGCTCCTTTTAGAAATTCCTGTAAAGTTGGCTTAGTGGTAATCAACCCCTTAGAACCACCTTGGCTTTTGTTTGGGAAAGTTTTTCTTTCTACCTCACTTCTGAAGAACAGTTTTGCCAAATAAAATATTCTTGGTTGGCAGGTTTGTTTGTGTGTGTGTTTTTTTCTTTTAGTACTTTAAATATACCATCCCACTCTCTCCTTCTCTGTAGGGTTTCTGCTAAGAAATCCATTGAAATCCATATAGGGGCTCCCTTGAATGCCATCTATTTCTCATCTCTTGCTGCTTTCAGTATTCTTTGTCTTTGATTTTTCATAATTTGATCATGATGTGTCTTGGCCAACTCCTCTTTGGGTTGAATTTGATTGGCAACCTCTGAGCTTACTGTACTTGGATGTTGTTTTCTTTCTTCAGATTTGGGGACTTTTCAGCCATTATTTCTTTAAATATGCTTTCTAGGCCTTTTTCTTTCCTTTCTCCTTCAGAAATTTTTGTTATGCAAAGGATAGTTCATTTGATGTTGTCATATAATTCCCATAGGCCTTCTTTATTCTTTTTCATTCTTTTTTCTTTTTGCTCATCTAATAGGATAATTTCAAATATCCTGTATTCAAGCTCACTGATTTTTTTCTTCTGCCTAATCAAGTCTGCTGTTGAAGTTTTCTGTTAAATGTTTTAGTTCAATTATTGTGTTATTTATCTCTAGGATTTCTATTTTCTAAAATTGTTTTCATTTTGTCAAACTTATTATTATGTTCATGATTTTTCCCCAAATTTTATTTGATTTCTTATCTGTCTTTTATAGTTCTCTGAACTTATTTGTTAATAATTTCACAGATCTCCATTTCTTCTGGGCCCATTACTGGGACTTTATTAGTTTCTTTACATGGTGTTACATTTTTCTGATTTTTTTTATAATCTTTAGGTCCTTGTGTTGATAAATGTGCATTTGAGGAGACAGCCACTTTTCTAGCCTTTGCAAGTATTCACTAGTGGTGATATAACTTTACTATTTAGTTTAGCCTGGGATTCTGGATGGGCCAGCCAGTAGCAACCCCAGACTGTCAGATCTTGGTGTTGGGTTCTGTAGTTGGGCTGGGTTGCTTTCTGTATTCTAAGATTGAATGGTACTGCTGGCTTAGCTCTATGGTCAGATAAGACTACTGGTTGGACTCTGCAATTGTCTCTGATCAGGCAGGGTTACAGTTTGTCTTCCGTGGCTGGACAGTACTTTTGTTTGGAATCTGTACTTGGGCAGGGCCATGTGATGGGCTTTGATTCTGGTTGAGGACTCTGGGATTGCTGCTTGGCTACACAGAGTGAGTAGAGCCAGAGGCTTCACAACATGTGTGTACTCAGGCTTGCCTCTCAACCTAGGGTGGGCTTAAGCAAAGCATAAAGGGTTGATGGGGTCACCACTCAGCTGCTGGAGATGGGTGGGGCCAGATCCTGCCACCAAGGATAATCACAGACTTCTGGTTGCCTCCTAGCTTGGGGAATACTTAAGGAGAGCACCAGGGCTTAGCTATACCATCTCTCTGCTGCTTTGGCAGGGCTGAGCAGGGCCAGATGTTGAAAAAAGAGAAAAGGCCTGCAGTTGACTCTTGACCTGGGAAAGACTTAATAGAGCACCCAGCCTGTATGGGGAAGCTGGATAGGGATTCAAACCTGGTAGATTCATAGACTGTGTTTCCTGCAGCATGATGCTAGTGACTGGTTTCTCCGGTGTGGTGCTTCCAATGGCTGAAATGCATAGCAACCAAGATCTGCATGCTGGCCACTCTGAGTTCCACCCTTGTTATTTGTTTCTAACTGATCTCAGGTGGTCTAGCCCTGCCAGTACTCCCAATGTTTCCACAGGATGGGACAGAGCAAACCTCCCACGAAGGGTCCCAGAATGGTGGGGAAGCTGAATGTCCGCCTTCAACTCACCTTTCCCACTGTAGATGCTGTGAGTCCAGGGAAATTTGCTGTGTGTAGTGCCATGCCAGCTTGGGTGAAGGGTGGTGCAGTCAAACAGAACTATTCCTCTTGTCATTTGACTGTGGCTTTTCTTGGTTCTGTGGACCAAGGAGTATCTTAGCCTCACTCCTATGTTCTGGGTTACTCCCAGTGATATTCTTGCCTGTGGTTGCTAGTTGGATTTCTGTGGGGGGAGTGAAGCCAAGGAATTGCTATTGCACTATTTGCTGATGTCACTCCTCCACTCCTTTATTTTGAAAATATAGAATATTTAAAAAAATGACTAACATCTTCACCCTACCTTCCATTGAGTTGATACCATACATGCATTGTCTTACCTTAAAACAAAAAAGACTGTAATTCCCCAAATATGTACCAATAAAAAGAAGACATTCCTTCTCCTTAATGCCTAGCTGTCACATCCTAGTATCCTTTCCTTTAGGAAGCCCAAATGCTCATTCTTCTCTTCTCATATTTGGTTTCTCTGAGTAGGTGTCCTGTTTGTTTTTCATGCTTTGTACTCCTTGAAGTTAAAAACTTTCTTATGTTCATTTGTGTGTCTTTCTACCCAACACCCAGCCTATAGTTCAATATTACTGCTTTGCTATTTATTGAATAACTGTTTGACACATAACACACTGAATGAAGGAATAATTGCAGAAAACATGAATCATTTACCTGCATACTTATATCTTTGCAAGGTTATGAATTCACTTATAGTTTTCATATATTAAGGCTAAATAAAGTGAACCACAAGTCTCTATGATGTCATTATGGCATTGTTGATATTTCTCTTTGTATTCACCAACTTGGTCTGCCATAATAGAATACGGTAGATTGGAGAGATGAAACAGCTTAAACAACAGTCCTGGAGGCTGGAAATCCAAGATCAGAGTGCCAGCATGGTCAGTTTCTGGAGAGAGCCCTCTTCCTGGCATGTAGATGGCTGACCTTGCATGACAAGGAGAGTGAACAAATCCTCTGATATCTCTTCCCAAAAGGGTACTAATGCCTTCATTAAGGCCCCACCCTCATGACTTGATCTAAACCTAATTATCTCTTGAAGACCTTATCTCCAAATAACATCTCATTGGGGGTTAGGGCTTCAACATATGAATTGTGGGGGGACACAGTTCAGTCCATAGTTTAAAAAACACCATATTTTCATGAACACTTTTCTACATAGATCTTAGCTCATGAAAAATTCATTTACCCTGAGTACTGAAGGATGTGCTTGTTTCACAAACGTTTCAGCTGAAGTGCTTCTAGTTGCTGAGTGCTTTGCTTATTTTAGGATAGGGCTTTGGATAGGAGAGTGGCCTGAGGCTGAGAAAGAGCACTTCTCAGAAATGGGTGGACTGCCAAGGCCCTGAGAGGTTGTACTCCTTCTTGCTATCAGAGACCCAAAGTTCTAAATATTCCAGCAAGAAGATTTTGATATGCACTTTTAGGATATACAAAGTAAAATAAAATTGCTTATTTTATTGCTAATATTTGTAAGTTTTCTTCAATCATTTGAAACCTTGAATGTACCTTAATGATTCAGTGCCATTTATCAATCTGGAAAAGGTTGAAATCGTCTCAAACATATACTGAATCTGTACTATTCCACTGTTGCTATTTAGATTGCTCATGTTGAGTGTTTAATGTGCCAGAGTATATAATGGAATAATGGAACAGAGTTTGAGAAGAAACAGAGAATAAATTTATATTTATATTCACATGATTCAAAATTTCCAGCAAGACTAATGATTCGACTCTTGGCTTCTCTAAATAAAACTTTGGATTACCTTCATGCCCAAAGAAAAGTGAGGTGAAACTTACTTGTGTGTGTGTGTGTGTGTGTGTGTGTGTGTGTGTGTGTGAGAGAGAGAGAGAGAGACAGAGACAGAGACAGAGAAAGAGACAGAAGGAGGGGGGAGGGAAAGAGATTTGTCAGGAAAATTGCTTAAGGATAATTAGAATGAGAAAAGGGAGAAATTTGGGAAAATAATCTTAATGCAAATATTTTGATGCATGTCCTATCTACTAAGTCTGTTGAAATGTGAGTTCCATATAGAATCTGCAAAAATCCCAGGAAAACTCCCAGTGTGCTCAATCCTCT
This sequence comes from Lemur catta, assembly GCF_020740605.2. NCBI lineage: Eukaryota > Metazoa > Chordata > Mammalia > Primates > Lemuridae > Lemur > Lemur catta. Next base: position 46,720,807 of record NC_059132.1, read on the forward strand.
AAACCCAGGATGTTGGGCATATTTACAAACACTTCAACAGGAACTGTTAGGCTGCAGGAAGCCCTGTTTTCAAAATGTCTGCATAACACCAATTAATATTAACAAGAATTATATTTGAATATGAAGAGAAACAGCCTTCTTAACTTTCACTTCTCATTTTTTTCCTCTAATAAGTTATTGCTGACCGCAATGTTCATTAGTGGCATAATAAAAAGGAGCTACTGGTAAATAATCACAAGCCTTTGTAGTTGCACAGTGCCTTTGATCAGAGCAGCTCGGAGCTTTCATGACTCATTAATCTTTGAACTACCTCAGTGAAGTATAACAATGTCAAGAATTACTAACCTCATTTTGTAAACAGAGAAACTGAGGTTTTTGCGAGAAACTATCCCAAGGTTAGTCAATGACAGAATCAGGGATATGATGTATAAACTAGAGAAAATTAGAGCAAAGATGAATAGTGCTCAACAGAAACCAGTAGCTTCTGAGAAATTACTAAGAAACTTTATGTGATGATTGGAAATGACATTGCTTTAAAAGACACGATTTTTATTTAGTTTTTGTTTCAAATTATTTCGTTCATTCACTAATAAAGAGCTGTCTATAACTTCTCTTTAAGATCACTTAGTATTGGGCCATTTCCTTGAGAAATTCTTTTTGTCTTTTTTCTATGTGAAGAAATAATGTAAATTTTCTATGAAATAGTTCAAGTTAATAATAGAAGAAAGGGTAAAAATAATTATATATGCATACAAACATATATCTGTATATATATAAAGGTCCACACCAATTAAACATAAATCTACTTCATTATCCATTGATTTTGAAGAACATCATGAAAAAGATATTGTACTCCATTGCATTGCAATGTTCATATGCACGGAGGTTAACAGCATAGATCTTGCAATATTGTCATTATTATTTTTCAAAAGCCAATTCAGTTCCAATTAGAAATGACACTCAAAAGATAGCAAAATCACATATTTTTCCAAACAGATCTCGAAAGAAGCAACTGGTTTGCATGGTTTATTAGAAGAATAAAAATTTATCTTTTACATGATTATTTTTCATTGTTTCTTTACTCTGTTATGGTTACTTAAATTTCCAAATCTTATGCCTTGGGCCCCCTGTGCAGTGGCAGAATTTATAAGAGCAGGGGTTACCTTGTTTGCGCGTGTGCATGCACACACACACACAAACACACACACACACATATACACACACGCATGCATACATACAGAGAATTTTGTATTTTATATCTTTGTCCGCACTCATTGCTTCCTAGCATGTAACAATTTTATACATAGCAGACCTTCAATATTGCCCATTGATTTCCTTCTTATTTGGCTGAAAGTTTATTTTCCTCATATTATCTGTTTTGTTTTTATGGTGCACCAAGGCTCTCTTTTTACCATCTTTGGGGTTCCTCAGATAACATCCACCGCCACTGCTGTTTAAATGTGATCCACCAATCTCTCTCAGGTACCTGAGGTGCTAATAAAAATGCACATATTTACTGTCTCATCATCGCAGTAATGACAGGAGCCCTAGAATATATGGTTGAACACAAACCCTCAAGGAGGTTCCTATATGCATTAAACTTAAGACCCTTTCTTGTCTTATAATAATAGTTAATACTACTACAGCACTTGCTATGTCTAGGCATTATTTTAAGTACTTTATGTAAAGTACTGTATTTAATTCTTACAAAAACTTTTGAGATGTTATGAAAAAAATATCCTGCTAAAAACATGAATTCTTACCCTCCAGATATATTGATAATGTACTAACTATAAATGAGATGACAACATAAGATCCATAGACATGAAGCAACATTTCAGATTTAATTGATAGGAAGTTGCAAAACTAGTACATAAGTCACTGTAGTGTCTGTGGAAAAAAATAAAAAATAAAAATACAATATAGAGAAGTCCTGATTACTCTTCCCTCATATTAAGTTACTTTTTAAAAATTATCACTAGAGTGTTTGAATTATTTCATTGAGATCTTTTTACTATGGTAGAGTAAATTTATTCAATCTATCTCAGGACTCAGCCATAGATAATGAAACATTTCCATGAAAATTTTAGAATTTATAGTTATTTTTACGTTGCTAGCTTTCAATTTTAGATTCTTAAAATTTGCTCACTAATCAATTATCTCAAGCTAAACAATAAAAAATTTTCTCCAAGGACATTTTTTAAACAGTCAGGGAAATTGGAATATGAACCAGGTATTAGAAGATATAGAAAAAATATTGCTGCTACAGTTATCAAGACAGTATAGTATTGGTGAAAGAATTTAGACACAATGATCAGTGGAACAGAATAGAGAGCCCCAAGATAGATTCTCACAAATATAGTCAATTGATTTTTTGACAAAGGGGCAAAGGCAGTTCAGTGGAGAAAAGATAGTTTTTTTCAACAAATGATACTGGGACACTGGATATCCACATGCAAAAACGTGAATTTAGACCCAGACCTTATACCCTTCACAAAAATTAACTCAAAAATGGATCATAAACCTAAATGTAAAATGACAAACTATAAAACTCCCAGAAGATAACATGGGAGAAAATCTAGACAACCTTGGGCATAGTAATGACTTTTTAAATACAATACCAAAGGTAAAATCTATGAGAGAAATAATTACTAAACTGGACTTCATTAAAATGAAATCTTCTGATCTACAAAAGACACTTTCAGGAGAATAAGACAAGCCACAGACTGGGAGAAAATATTTGTAAAAGATGTATCTGATGAAGGGCAATTATACAAAATATACAAAGAACTCTTAAAACTCAACAATAAGAAAAGAACCAGATAGGTATATAAAAGGATGTTCAACATCATATGCCATTAGGAAATTGCAAATTAAAACAACAATGAGATACCACTATACACCTATTAGAATGGTAAAAATCCAGACCACTGACAATACTAAATGCTTGTGAGAATGAGGAGCATCAGGAACTTACATTCATTGCTGGTGGGAATGCAAAATGGTGCAGCTACTTTGGAAGACAATTAGGCAGTTTCTTAGAAAACTAAACATACTCTTACCACACAATGAAGCTACTGTGGTCCTTGGTACTTATTCAAGCAAACTGAATTTAGGTTCATACAAAAACTTAAGCATGGCCATTTATAGCACCTTTATTCATTATTTTCAAAACTTGGGAGCAATCCAGATCCCCTTTAGTAGGTGAATGGATAAACAAACTGTGGTATATTAAGACAGTGGAATATTATTTAGCACTGAAAAACGAACTATCAAGGTAAAAAAAGACATGAAAGAAACTTAAATGCATATTACTAAGTTAAAGAAGTTAATCTGAAAAAGTTACATAATGTATGATTCTAACTACATCCCATTCTGGAAAAGGCAAAGCTATGGAGACAGTAAAAAGATCAGTGGTTGCCAGGGGTTGGTGGGATGGAGGGATGAACAGGTAGAGCACAGAGGATTTTTAGAATAGTGAAAATACTCAATGTGACACTATATTGGATACAGGTCATTATACATTTGTCCAAACCCATAGAATGCACAACACCAAGAATGGATCCTAATGTTAATTACGGGCTTTGTGTGATAATGATGTTTCAATGCATGTTCGTCAACTTTAACAAATGTACCAGTCTGGAGGGGGGTGTTGATTGTGTTGTTTCCTGTATGTGGAAACTTTATTATAACTTGCATATGTTTTTAACATTGTTCTTTCTTCTCTTCTATCATTATGGAAATGCCCCTGTTTATCTCTAGTAATACTTCTCATCTTGAGGTCTACTTTATCTGATATTAATATAGCCACACTTGATTCCTCATACTTAGTGTTTGTATGGTTTATACTTTTTCATTCCTTCACTTTCAAAATGCTATGTTAAAGATTTGTTTCTTGTTAACAACGTATAGTTTGGTCTTGTTTTTTTATTTAGTCTGACAATCTCTGCCTTTGTGTTAGAGTATTTAGACCATTTACATTTAATAACATCATGACTAAGTATATCATCTAGTTATTTAATTTCTATTTGTCTTGTTTACTCTTTGTTCCTCTATTTCTTTCTTCTTGCTTTGGGAAGGGTTTGTTTTGTGGTAAATCAAGTGGTTTGTTTGTTTTTTGGTATCCATTTTATCTATTTTATTGATGTTTTTGTTATTCTTCCTTGGGATTTTTTCTTTAATGATGCTGTAGAGATTACAATATGCATATTTAACTTATCACAGTCTGACTTCAAAAATATTTTACTGCTTCACAAAAAATTTTAAGAATTTTACAATAGCATATTTTCAATTATGAACCTTCCATACTATCATGCTTTGTGCCATTGTTATGTATTTTACTTCTATAAATGCTATAATCTCCCATACAGTGTTTTATTATAATTTTGCTTTAAATAGTCAATAAGTTATTAAGGAAATTAAAAGATATATATATATATCATTTAAAATATAAGTGGCAATCCTTTTGCAAAATGCTTTATGTTTACCACAACATTATTATTTCTCATGTCCTTAATTCTTTCCTGCAAAACTGGATTTCCATCTGGTGTCATTTCTCTTCAGACTATTGAACTTAATTTAATATGTTTTATGGTACAGGTCTACTATAGATGAATTCTTTCAGCTTTTGTCTGCTTGAAATATCTTTATTTTGTTTTAATTTTGAAGGATATTTTTGTTGAACATAAAATTGTAGACTGAGAGTTTTTCTTGTAGCACTTTAAATATGCTATTCCACAGTCTTCTGGCCTCCATATCTTACTTGTAAAGTTGGTTGTAACTCTTATTTTTGTCTCCTCGTACTGTATCCTCTCAATTGTCATGATTTGCAGATTTGTATTTGCAAATTTACCTACTCACTAAAACTTATTTGTAATTCCCAAATCAATAATTATGACACTTTTATCATCATCCACGGACATGTGCAGAGTGGCAAAATTTTGAGTCACCTGATGTGCAGGTTACTAGGTATGATTGAACAGGTGACGTTCCACCTTCTTGTGTTCTTTCGTATTGTGAACAGGGTCCTTTTTGTGGTCTACTTAGTGCCACATTTTTTGCATTTTTATGCTTTTTGTTGATGATTTCACTGTTTTAAATGGCCCTCAGTGAAGTTAAGTCTGTTGAATGCTCCCAAGAATAAGAAGGTTTTCATGTGCCTTATGGAGAAAATATGTATATTAGACATACTTCTTTCAGGCTTATAGTGCTGTTGGCCAAAAGTTCAATATGAATGAATCAACAATATAGTACATTCAGAAAATGGAAGAGGAAATTCATGTATTGTACACGAGGCCGCTCCAGATAATGTGAAAGTAACATTTATACTGTGGATGAAGCAATGGAAAAGTGGCTAAATTTGTGAATGAATCCATGAGATGATGACTGATTAAAAAAAAAAAAAACAGAGAGGGCAGCATTGAGTCTAAAAGCTAAAGAAATTTATAGTCATGTTACATAGGTTCAGGAAACCCACCTCAGTTAATGCTGGCTGACTTGGATGTTTCATAAGGTGAGATGATGTGAAAAAAGTTAAACTTGCAGGTGAGACAGATTCCGCATATCAGAATTTAAAAATATCTGCCAAGTGTTATACAGGAAAAGGATTATGTGGGAGAACAGGTTTTCAATGATAGTGAGACTGGTTTGTTTTATAAGGATATAGGCAAATAAATCTGTATGACACAAATAGTGTTTTAATTGATGAAAATGCTGGGACAAGAGGCTTTCATGAGCTTAATCCTGCATTTCACCTAGGCAGAGTAGTTTCATATTCACTAGTGTTTGCAATGACTTTATACTACAAATAACAAAAATCAAGTATAAGTCTTTGGTCTGGGTGCTTTCAAGATTTTTCTCTTTCTTTGATTTTCATCATTTTGATTCCGATGCTCCTTAGGTTTGTTTTTCTTTTTATATTTACTGCATGAGGTTTGCTGAATTTCTTGGGTCTGTGGTTTTTGTCTTTTGTTAATTATGCAAAATTCTTAGACATTACTTCTTCAAATATTTCTTCTGCCCCCGTTTTTTCTCTCTTATTTTTCTGGGACTCCATGTAAGTTAGATCATCTGCTATTGTTTCACAGATTTTGGATGCTGACTTTATTTATTTATTTAACTCTTCTTTTTCCTTTTTGTAGTTCAGTTTGCAATAATATTAATCTGTCTTCAATATTACTAATTGCTTTCCCCAGCTTCATCTAGTCTACTGATAATTCTACTGAAATAATTTTTCATCGCTATCGTATCATTTTTTGGAATGATCACTTGGCTCTGTTTTGGAATTTCTGTCATCTGCTTGTGAAGGTTGTTTATCTTTTTCGACAGGGTCCTTTAAATTATTTTTCATAGTTATTTTAGAGTCCTCATCTAATAATTTCAGCATCTCATCCATCTCTGGATCTGATTCTATTGACTGCTTCCTCTCTTGATAATAGGTCACATTTTCTTGCTTTTTTTCATCTTGTAACTTCTTTTTATTGAATGCTGTAATTCTGTGTAAGTGAACAGTAGAGACTGAAATAAAAAACATTAATGCCAATAAAAAGCATGTCCCTTTCTCTGTCATGTAATTAGTATTGGAGTTGATTTAATCTATAAGCACTGTATCAGCTGTTTCTGAGTCTTCTTGTTGTGTTAGGTAGACTCAACCCACCACTGTCTTCAAATTATCTGATGTTGAGATCAGAGTTTGTGATCTCAGTGCCTAGAGAATTTGTCTCAGCTTTCCTGCACTGATGCTAATCTTTCCCATGAGCACTTCATGAAGGCCTATGGAAAATAACTGGTGAGTGGGTTCAGACTACTTCTTCTCCTCTTCTTTCTTCTTCTCCTCCTCCTCCTCCTCCTTCTTCTTATTTTTTTTCTTCTTCTTCTCCTCCTCCTCCTCCTTCTTCTTATTCCTCCTCCTCCTCCCCCTTCCTTCTTCTCCTCCTCCTTCTTCTTTTTCTTCTTCTTCTTCTTCCTCCTTCTCCCCCTCCTTCTCCTCCTCCTACTCCTTCTTCTTCTATTCTTCTTCTCCTCCTCATCCTCCTCTTCCTCCTTCTCCTCCTCCTCTTCTTCCTTCTTCTTCTTCTTCTTTCTTTTTCTTCTTCTCCTCCTCCTCCTTCTCCTTCTCTTTCTCATTCTCCTCCTTCTCTTTCCTCTTCCTCTTTTTCATCCTCTCATTTGTTTCTCTTCCTCTTCTTCTTTTTGTCTGGAGCATCTTTAGCTTATAAATATTCGTTCTAAGGCCAGAATTAGATAAATATTCAGTTGTATCCTTCTAACAACTTTTACCTGGTTCTACTGCTCTGTCAAGGATGGAAGTAGCTGTGGGTTTCTTTTCTCTTAGGAGATAATCTTTTCTGGATTTTGTTTATGTTCCTTTGTGACCTCAACTCTCAAATAGGGTTAAAAACACAATCCTATGATTTTGTAGGTTATCCAGACTTTTTTTTATTTTTAGTGTGGGAAGAACATTTTCTTGAGACATTTTTGTCTTAAGTAGAAGCAAAAGTCTCCCTTGCCTGTATCTTTAAATTCTCCTTTTCCTTTGGTTTCTTTCTTTACCATGCTTTTATTTCAAATCAACCTCCATTTAAAAACAAAGAAACAAAAAACAATGACAATTCTTTTTTGTTCATACATTCTTTTCTCTTGAAGGCCATAAATCTTTATCTCCCTTTACCTCCTAAGCAAGCTAGATAGAATGACATCTTGCATTTTCTGTTTCTCTTCCTCTCAGTCTTTTCTCAATCCACCAGTGTTTAGTTTCCAATATGGCCACCACTGAGACTGTTCCTGTTCCCATGTCCTACAATTATCAAATCAGTCACTTTTCAATCTGTATTATATCTGACTTATTGCATTTGAAAGATTGGACATGTTCTATTTTTATGAAAGTAACTCATTGCTCGATTTTATGGCTTCCTTTACATTTGCAGGTCTTACTTTACTGTCTGTCTTTAAAATGTGGGCTTTCCTGGAATTCTTTCTCTTATTGCTCTATGCATTTATTATAGGGCATCTCATCCATGTCCAACAGCTTCAACTTTCAACTAAAGACTCAAATTTGTATCTCCAACCAAGATCTCTGCCATGCCCTCTAACACCACCACTGGATGTTCCATTTCTTTCCCTTCTCCCACCTGAAACCTCCTCTTCTTGAACTCTTTATCTCATTAAAAATGACACCATCCTCTATGTGGTTAATCCACACTAAAAACCTGGAAAGCATCCTCAATTCCTACTTTTTCCTTAATTAAATCAGCCACCCAATCCTATTCATTCACCTGCTATGCATTTCTCTAATCTCGCTCCTCCTTGCCAGCCCCACTGCCACATCCCTGAAGTTCCAGCCCCATAACTGCTCACTCTGGCTGCACCTTCTTCACCCATTTCTCTTCAGTGTACTCGATCTCCCACACTGCTGCTACAGTCTTTGTAAAATGACGATCTGACCAGGTTGCTCCTTTGTCTGAAACCTGTAGTTATTTGCCCTTTATCTGTAATGTCTAGCACATAAGAAACATTCAATATTTTTGAAAGAGTGAAATTTCTTTTAAAAGTTTCCAACCTGACCTTCTACTTTTCATTTTTTAGTTTCAAGAATACACCTCCTTGACATTGACACATTATCTCCTTTTTTTTTATTGAGATGTTTGCCTTGATGATTTCTCCCAGTAAAACTCAGGTGGTTCTTCCCTTCAGTTCTAACTGACCTTTGTAGAAACCTCCACTTTAGCAATTATCTGTAGATTAGACTACCATAAATGATACACTTCTAAAAGGGGAACTTTGCCTTTTCTACTTAGTATCTCAGCACCTAGAAAAGTGTCTGGTATATAGGCCGGGCGCGGTGGCTCACGCCTGTAATCCTAGCACTCTGGGAGACCGAGGCGGGTGGATCACTCGAGGTCAGGAATTCGAGACCAGCTCTGAGCAAGAGCGAGACCCCGTCTCTACTAAAAATAGAAACAAATTAGCTGGCCAACTAAAATATATATAGGAAAAATTAGCTGGGCATGGTGGTGCATGCCTGTAGTCCCAGCTACTCGGGAGGCTGAGGCAGTAGGATTGCTTAAAGCCCAGGAGTTTGAGGTTGCTGTGAGCTAGGCTGACGCCATGGCACTCACTCTAGCCCGGGCAACAAAGTGACATTCTGTCTCAAAAAAAAAAAAAAAAAAAAAAGAAAAGTGTCTGGTATATAATAAAAACTCAAAAACATAGAAAGAAAAGGGTGTGAGCTCAAATCAGGTAATGACATACCAAACCAGGCTTATTTATTCTTTATTAAGGATACTTTTCCTTAATTGGGAGGAAATTATTTAAGATTGAAGACACATTAGGGAGGCTATGGTGGGGGGCAGAAGATGATAGGAACATAAGGATTTTTTTCTATTTTTATTATTTGTTTCCATTGTGGAAGAGGTAATAAATAAAGTATGAGAGAAAAGTAGTTGGAGGCTTTTTTCCTTTCTCTTCTTTTTTTAAATTTTTTTGAGACTAGATATATGGTGAATGTTGAGCACAAATAAGAAGAAACCTCACAGTCTATCATTAATGTAGTTTAGACAGCAAGAGGAAGCTTTGCTGATTTTAAAATCTTACCAGAAGGGTTTGGACAGTTTAGGTCCGATCAATACCTAGAGGCTGTGTAGGTAAAATAAAGTGCAGAAAATTCTAAGAGAAGAGAGAAAAGTCAAGGACATGTCAGCAATTACACAGTAGCAGCTGACTTGATGAGATAAGGTGTTTTTTTATACTTCTTTAAATTTTGCTTTATTTTACATCTTGATGTATTCATGAAATATATATTAATACAATAATTAGAACACATTAATTATTGGCCTTGTGATTTTAATAATGAGGTAATTTTTTATAAAACATATACAGATGAGTTGTGACCTTAGTACTTTTGTGGTCAATTGTGTTAGATGAGTATTATGGTTCCAGGTTTCCATATGGTTCCATTCTCAGTGCACCACCTGGTGAGGCAGAGATAGCAGAGACACCTCAGGCTTGGTTCCTACATGGGAATGACTGGTCTTTAGGAGTCTGTCCCTAGTATTTCTAGATATAAGAAGAATCTGGATTAACCAGGAAAATAGAAAAGCATGTGGAAATCAGTCATTGTTTTATCTTTAGGTAAAGCAACTGAAGATATTTAAATCTATTGTTTTCGAAAACATACGTCAGACAAATGGGCTCTCTGCCATGTAATAAATACATGACAAAAAATTTACTGAGTGACAAAGTAATGTACTGTACTTGATGGGGAAACCTGCTACATTGTGTTCCAACTGTATGATCTTAAGAAAACTGATCTCTCTGGAGCACAGTGTTCTTATCTGTAAAAAAATGGGAATAATAGTTGCCTTTCTTTCTTCACAATATTGTGAAAGACAAATTTGATTCTGTGGTTCTAGATCAAATGGGATTATCACATAGAAAGCTGAAGCCAAAGGAATGTATTGCAGTGCATTTTACATGATAATTTTGTTTTAATGCCTTCTGGTGAGATAATTCAAATACACACACCCACGTATGCAAAGTTTAAGAAAATGTGAAGGTTGATGGGATAACAGAAGCCCATACTGGAAACTAATGAGTGGCCATTCATAATTACACACATTGGAAGAAAACCTCATTCAGTGGCCTGGTGAAGCATACTAATTAAGGTAGTTTGACAATTCTTTTTTGAAATCCAAAATATGTAGTAAATTCTGGAAGATATTTTCTTTTTATGAAGTGAGCTTATAATAAGGTATATAAAACCACAGTGATGAGAAAAAGAAAGCAGAAATACAATAAAGCCAGAACTCTAGATCTGAGGCAAACTGCCGCATACAGCATGGGTTCATTTTCTCATAGTTGAGAGAAATCACAACATTGGAGCCATTAAAGTCTCCTCAAGGCCAGTTTTCATCTGTTTATTTGCCTCAAGTACATATTCCAACATCGCTAAGCACCTAGTACGTTGTCAAACAGTGGATAGATACTGAAATTCTAGATTAATTAATAAATGAATCGCCCGTGTAGGTTGCTAAAATCCACATGGGATTTCTTTTTTCTTGTTCATGTTTCAAATATCCTGTACTTTCATCTGATTGGGCATCATAGGTCGTGTGTTCGATCCTAGACATCCTCACTGGCCTCAAACCCGAGATTACGCTGGTCTGGGTCCTGGATCAAGTGTCCCAGCTGTGGGGGTGGCGTTGGCTTCAGCTTCCTGAGCACAAGGTCTCTGTGGGGTAGGGGTAGGCATCCCACAAAGTACTTGTATCACAGGAGCAATAATAACCATCTTGTAATTTTTTGTAAGGTTTAAGTTTGTCACTGATGTAGCTTTTAAGCTTTCCCTGCGAGGCATGCTCCAATTTCTTGCCTTCTCTTTTCTTTCTTTCTTCTCTTTGAAAATGCTGTTTTTCTTCTTCTTTTAGCATGTGCAATGATCGTAGCTACCTATTGAACTTTTAAATAATTTGGTGTGCCATCATTTTTGTCATTAATATATTGTTTTTGAAGGACTGGGTGATGAATGATGGGAATTAGAGAAATAGGAGCAGGAATTTTAAGAATGAGAAAGGGTGGGGTGGCCCATGAAGGAAAAAAGGCTATGAAGTCTAAGCTGAAGCACGTGCACCTGTAGTTTGGAATCCTCTGAAATTGCCTCAGAGCATATTTTTCCCCCTAAGAAATCTCAAATAAAATGAAAAAATATAAATATCTGATCTTTTCCATTTTTTCCCCAAGTGATTAAAGGAAAACATTATACTTTGGCATAAATACATTCTTTTAAGTGTAAAAATCTGTTTCATTGCTGAACAGTATAAATATTAACTATGCAAATATTAACAAAATGTCCCTTACTAATGGAGTTTGGTGCCTGCCAGGTTATGAGAATCAAGCATAAGCTGCCTTAAGAATGTCTTAGCCATGCTCCCCACTTCTGTTCTCTCTGCTTCAATCTATTTCAGAATTAGTGTCTAAGGTATATCTCCCATCATTTAATTTCCTTGGTCAGAAATCTTAAATAGCTTCTCACAGGTGTTCTCTGCCCAGGTAATTATTTTTTGACAGAAGCATCATGATGCAGTGGAACGACTTGGGTTTCAGAGTCAGACAGTAATAGATTCAAATAGACTCTAAATCTTACGACCTATGTGGACTCAGACAATTCAATTAAGCACTCAGGGTTTCGATTTTCTAATTGATAAAATAGGCATAATAATTCATATCATATAATGTTGCCACAACTATTAAGTATAATTAAAGAGCCTATCCAATAAATGGTATTAAAATAATAAAAACACTAGCTATTAAATCATATAATAATAATTCAGTGTCCTTATTAGTCAGGAAAATCCTGTTTTATCTATTAATTTCTATTCATTCAGCAGTTGATTTTATACTGTGCTGGACCATTATTCAAATGTCCTTTGCTGCACTGCCTTAGTCGTAATTTTCTTATGGATAAAAGGCTTATTTGTATCCCCTATAAGATGGGGGCTTAGAAAGAAATACATGTTAACTTGATGTTAAAGAAGAAAAATTTACTAAGCACCTAAAATGTAAAAGTCACTTTACACACACACACACACACACACACACACACACACACACGTCACCATTACTTAGAATGATTCTTGTTTATTTTACCTGATTCTATAAAATAATTTATGAATTACCTCCACTCCTCTGTTTATCTTGTCCTGTGTTTTAGATGCATTATTTTACTTTAAAGCTTTCCATACGTACAGCTTCCCAACAATTCTCCTTGTTTTATGATAGAACTCTCAATAGGTATGATATCCAAGTTGGGCTATCAACCTGCTCCTCCCTGATGAATTTCAAGGTCTTTCTTGAAATAATTCTAATCAAATATAATATAAAATATTAAGGAAGACTTAAAGTGAAAAACCTCAATGCAAAGGGAGACACAGACATGGTGCCAAAAGTTAATCACCATGAGTTTGAAGGGCCCCACATATAGCGTGGTCCTTGAGAAAAAATAACAAATATTTTAGAGCTTCCTAAAATGATTTTTCTCATAGTTGTTGAGTAGCTTTATTTCAGTAGTTATAATTTTTTTCTTAGTGGAAAAAATACCTGGTAAATGGCTTTTTAGGTATCTAAAATGTCATTATATTCATATTGCTGCTACCTCCTCTTGGCTTCGATACTCCCAAGGCAATTAATATAAGCCAAAATTTACATAACCAACTTTAAGATTTTTGTGAATATGAAAGGAGAAAATTTATGCAAAGTAGTGACTAATTCATAATTTAGAATTATTTTTAAGTTTTTAAAAAATATTATACCTCATGTTAAAGATGTTATTACAGGATTGTAGAGGTTTTTCTGAAAAGAACCTGAAGCATTCAGTCTTTTATATCATTTTTATAGTTTAGCCAAAGGAATTATTAGCTATAACTTCATCCAATTTTACTGTTCAATAAGGCTTCACAAATTTAACAGATTTACCAGGATGATGAAGAGCTTTGAAAGCATCGCTGTGACTACTGTGACAATTATTTTACACATGCTTAATTTTCCATATCTTTTGCAAGAAGGTAACTTCTATGAAGAAGGTTCAATTAGAGAATATGCATAGAAGACTCTGGTGTCTAACCCTTCCTTCTTGAAACTCATATTGTAAAAAAATGTTCTGAGTGCACTAATAGGTTCTCCAGCTACGTATTTTGTCTCTCTTGAGTCAACTTAATGAAGAGTTAGTTCAGTAGTGTCCGGTGAAGGAGGTCAGTGTGGTTGCCAGCCCCTTACTAAGGGGAGTTTTCTGATGGCTGCTTAGTAAGTTCCTTACTGGACATCCCAGTGGACATCTCAGTGGACATGCCTCAGAGGACAGGGAGCTCATGACTGCTTATGTTAGTTTTTGTGAGAGGCATGCAGAATCAGCTAAAAAAAATTATAAATCATTATGCATTAAAAATAAGAACATAGCCAAAATCACATCAACACATTTAATTACGTTGATAGTAGTTCTATCAAATATTCAGTCTATACTCAAATTTCACCAGTTGTTCCCAAAATGTCCTTTACTACATATTTGTCCAAACCAGAACCAAGTCAGGACCATAAATTGTATCAGGTCTCTGTCAAGTCAGCCTGACATACTGCTTAGGTCACATGTACCTTAGAAATCCTATAGAAAAATTTGTCCCATTGCTACCTCCCAGAACAGTTATTAATTTTTGAATATTTTATTTTGTTTTCCCTAAAATAGAATTTCTACTAAAAAGACAGGATATGTATAGAACAGTGTTAATGGAATCTTACGTCATTGGTAGCTACTTTTCTCTCACTGAAAGACACAAAGCATGATTTGATATTTAAGGTTAGAAACATATTTTTTTTCTTTTGGTTGCAAGGTATATCTCAATAAATCAGTTGTTTAAAAATAACTTAGAAATTAGATTCAGGGAATTTGCCAGTAATGAAAGCTTTCATGGATTGGTGAAGCAGTGTACTCATTCTTCTTTAGGTCTTACACCTTTCCTACTCTCTACCCAAATATTTGTTTTATATTTGAGTTTACATTTCTTAGAATCACATCATATATATTATCAAACTGTGTCTTTTCTTCTATATTCCCCTACATGTTAATAGAAAACCCATTCTTCTAGGGGTCTGGGATATGACTTCCATTAGGTTTAAGTAGAAAAGTTGTAGACAATGAAAAGGCAAATTAGAGATAACTTTCTTTGTCTCTTGATGAAAACTTAAACATGACATTCACTTGATATTTGGGAACCATGCCATGGACTTTTTCATTTTGTTTCTTTTTGGAGATCGTAATGCTTTAAGTAGCAGATTAAAAAACAACAACAACAACAAAAAGACAATGTAGTATTATGACCAACATGTGGCAGGTATTTTATATCACAGTGTGTCAAGCCCTTCATGGATGAACTACATATGGAGAAAGAATGTTTTTGGTTTCTTTAGTGACAATAGTCACCCTTCAGTCTTTGCTCTGGTGTTTGAGGAACAAAATATGAAGTTTAAAGTACCTGAACATGCTAATGGATTTGGGTAAACATGCTTCCCTTCTTCTGGCAATAAGGAAACTGTAAGTTTTTCCTAGGCATTATTGCATATTATTCTTTAGCTTAATGCTTACCAGGTTAATTCTTCAATATAAGTCACTTTCTGAGTGCTGTTAATCATAAAATATAGAGGATATATTTAAAGTGAATTGTTTTAGTAAAGTTGTACCCTCCAAAGGAATAGTTCTAGTCTTACCTATGATGTTCAACTTTTGATTTTTATTTCAATCGCACATATACATTTCCAATCATCATGGTGGAATTATTGATGATATCATACATATAGGATTGACAAATGTAAAAGTTTCTGATACTTATGTAATTTAATGTATAATTTTTTTGAAAACAGAAAATTAATATGTTTAAATGACCAGAGAGCACATTTCTACATAGACATGTAGAATATCGTATATTTTCATGCAACATTTTGCTTAAATACATTAGTATATTGCTTGGGGCATGGTTCATGCACATTTTAGATTGTAGAAGAAAGTCAAAGATGACATTGAATTCAAAGGCAATTTTAATATTACTGTTTTGATATTTACTAAGGTTTTATAAATTTGATATATGGAATTCCAATGTAGAGATGATTTTCCATATATGCTTAGGTTGTTTTTATTTTTAAATATGTAATTACAGTGTGGCAATGATTTCCTTTATTTTTGCCTACTAACCATTGTTTTTGAACAGAGTTGATTCAACTTATCTAATATATATATAATCATAGCATATAAAACTCACAACTGATTAACCTAGGGGTTAGGTACATGCGCTCTCAAGGTCAACTTTCTAGGCTTGACCTCTCCTTGCTGTAGCTATTTCTTCACTTGTAAAATAGGAATAATAATATCAACCTGAAATGGTTAACGTGGGGCCTCTGAAGATTGGTGCATATAAAGTCCTTAGATTAATGCCTAGTGCATTAGAGATATTCAATGAATATTAGCTGGAACTGAATTATGTCCTTAATTTCTTCCCTCACTTACAATAGCCATTACCACAGCCAAGAAGACCATGAGTTAGAATATTAACATCCAAGTAAAGTATTCAGTAGTAGATAAAATGAAAAGTAGACATCCACTGAGTTTTGTAGGATCCAGGTGGTTCTTTGATGACTTTTATTACTTGTCAAAAGGGAGAGCTGAGGAACCAGAAATAGTTTTCCAGGATTTATAGGTATTTATGGAAAATCCAGCAACATTTGGAGGTTAATGACCCCCTCCTTTTTGAAGAAAGAAGCCTCTGGAACAATCTTACACTTCCTGTGCTGTTTCTTCATATTGCTGTTAGAAAACAAAGTCCAGACTAGGTATATCTAAAGAAATAATTTTGGAAAGTCAATATTTAATTTCTTTAGTGATAGTTAGGAGTCTTCTGAATTTTGTTTGGATGTTATATGAATAAGTAAAACATTACCATCTTAATTTTTAGTTTGTCAACAACATCTACTGACAAGTTTTGCCAAATTGTTCCCTGTGTATTTCCCAGTTATAACAAACCATCACTTATTCAGACTAATAGGATCTGGTGGAAAGTCTAGCTTGCAAAATATTACAAAATAAATTTTTATACAAAAGAATTATTTTTATATAGAAGAACTATGACTAAAGCTGCATGAAATATTTAGTGCATGATAATGTTTATGATAAAATCTTCTTTAATGAAGAGATAATACCAAATTTTAATTCATTCACTATTAATAAATAATTGATGCTTCTCAAATACTTGAAAGGATTTGCAAATAGTTGATCCTATGAGGAAGTTCATTCTCTTTGTAAACCATGCTTGTTCTGTTTGGTCCTTTTTGGAAAATGGCTGGTGTAAAAGGAAATTTCATAAGATTTGGTAAGGTTTTACTGTCTGGCATTTCTATTCATTTCCAAAGGACCATATACATTATTGATCTGAGCCTTAATTGTTTTCACAAGGGTGTTTGTTATGGGTCAGTAATAGAACATATATGGGATTAGTGAGTGAAAAAAAACTGTCGGCAAGGCAATAAATGACTATATAAGGACCAGTCATGCTGGGTAAGAGCTGAACCACAGAGAGTTGGCAATAGTCACCACCATGTACTGTAACCTTGGGAAAACACCTTAAGGTCTCCAAGCCTCAATTTACTCATGTTTGAAATAATTATGACACTAAAGAGTGTACATCATAGGGCTATTGTGGAGATTAAATGATATAACACGTACAAAGGATTAAACAATACAACGCATGCAGAAGTGCTTAGAGGTGTATTACGGGGTGACTTCATTAATTCCATCACTTAATTCCATCTTTTTGTTGGTGACAGCTAGAGGCTCTGCTCTCTTCTCTTACTTAGCACTGCCAGACCCATGTGTCTGATTCCTACTCACCACTGCCATTGGAGTATCTTAAAAACACCTCAAATTTAACATGTCCAACATGGAAGCTTAAGTTTTGTTCCTCAAAACACTGTTCATTACTTACACTATCTTTTCTATCTCTGTCAATGGCACAACACTCCATCAATCTGGACCAGAAACTTGATGTTCATCTCTGGTTCTCTGTTTTCCCCCACCTTTCTCCTCTAGCCCAAGAGCAGCACCTGATAGCTCAGTCAAGGGGTTCACCCTATAGCTTGTCCCCGTGCACCATTTGCCCCTGGGTGAGCTTACTAGCTTCTCTCATCAGGTGACTTTTGAATGAGATTATCCCTCCATAGGAGTAGAAATTTCTGGGGAGCTTTTACTTTCAGAGGAACTAAGTGAGATTATGGGCACAATGTTCATCATGTTACTTCTTCCCTCCCAGATTGAGTCCTGCCCTCCTCTGCTGTGTTTTCCACCACAGAGGCTGGGGCTCCTGTGCCCTCTGGCTTCTGGTTGCTTTCTGTCAAAGGGGAGTTTTGGTCAGGGATGGGAGGGAGGGAAGAGAGAGGAAGAAAGGGAGGAGAATATTTCCTGTGTTACTGTTTGGTTAAGGTTGCATCTTTCCTTGGTGTGTGGGGTGTTACACAACGTGGTGGTCTCTTAGAGTTTTAACTGGAAGTCTGGCATGACCCCTCTGCTCTCAGATTTTCCCCCAAACCGTTGCACACTCCTTCTGCAACTCCTGCATGTTAAATGTTGGAGTGAGAGAAAGCATGACTTATGTCCATTTGACTTCTTGTTTCCCTTTCTGGTACTCCTTCCTCAATGGAAATAAGAGGGGACGTCCCCACTTGCTCGTGTCTGGATGTGCCGTCTCTCTAACGTCCTCCATGTGGGGGAGGCATTTCCCCTCTCCAGTTGTCTGGAGCTTTAATACTTGGATTTTCTGAGAAACATGATTTATAGGAGAAAGGAATAAGCAAACAGCCATTTAATATTTTCAAAATTTCTTTGCCCATTATATGCAAATCAGACAATATCACTCCTCTCCTTACTGGTTTCCCAATTACATGTGACATGTAGGTTCATTAACATCATCTGTGAATTCAGCAGGATCTGACTTCTGCTTATGTTTCCAACCTCATTTTTCAATATTCTCTCCTGGTGACTGTATCTAAGTCATACTGATCTTTCAGTTTTTCAAGTATGCAAAATTATGTCCTACCCCAGGGCCTTTTCACATGCTGCTGTCACTGCCTAGAACAATCCATTTATCCCTCTCCCTGAATGGCTAACTCTTCTTTTCCATCAGGTCTCATTTTAAATGTCATTGTCTTCTCTCTTTTTTTTATTTATTTTTATTTCAGGATATTATGAGGGCACAAACATTTTGGTTACATTTTATGACTTTGCCTCACCCAAGTGAGGATTAGAGGCATGGCCTTCCCCTCTACAATGCTCACCACCCCCCTAACCCCCTAATCCCTGGAGAATATTACTACTGTATGAGCACCATAGTGTTGGTCAGTTCTCTGACCACCCTCTGCTACAACCTTGCCCTCTGAAATTATTATTTTCTGTATTATCCTTTGAATTGTGTCATCCATCCATTGCACTTACTATACTTGCCACCATTTTATTCGTTTCTTAAGTTTATTTGTTTTATTAATCATACCCCCTAGAATGAAGGCTTCATAATATCAGGTATGATATGATTTTTATACCTCTGTATTCCTGGCTTCTAGCACAGTGTCTGTCATAAAGCAAACCCACAATAAATATATGTAGAATGAGAAGCTGGATGAAGTACAGCATCTGTTAGTGCTCAGTAAATATAGACTAGCATTGCTATTGTGAAATCTCACACGTTCTGATTAGTAGATGATAAACTTCAGAATAGCTACCGCATCGAACCATACTGTTTTATTTTATCTCACGTACCCATTTTAGAGGGCCTTTTGGCAGAGTTGTGTTAAGAAACAAGCATGCTGTATAACACGGTATCTAGGCTGACATATGACCCTGGGAAGTTTTCTCCTGTATAGTAACATTTTGCAGTCTTTTGAATTTCCTATACCCTTTTTAATGGATATGTGTGGAGCTTTCTTTCTGAACCATTTCATCTCTCACTCTGGAGGCAGCAAGCTGCCATCTTGTGAGCAGTCCATGGAGAGGCCCACGTAGTGAGGAGACAAAGCCTTTGACCACCAGCCAGCAGTAAACTGAAGCCAACAGACACGTGACTGAGCTGGGAAACATTCTCCAGCCTCATTTGACCCTTGAGATGACTTCACACCCAGTCAACAAGTTGATTACACCTTTGTGAGAGACCTTGAGCCAGGAAAACGCAGCTAAGTGGCTTCTGGATTTCTGATCCTCAGAAATCATGTAAGATAGTAAATGTTTTTTTTTCTGTTTTAAGTCACTAAAGTTTGGGGTAATGGGCTAGAAAGTGATAAATAATGCAGATTTTGGTGCCTGGACATGGAGTGTTGCCAAAATAAAACCTAAAACATGAACATGACATTGAAACTACACAGTGGACTTTGAGGAGAGTGTTAGACTTTAAGTACCTTGAAGAAGATGTTACTTAGAAAGCTCATGGTCTTTGAGAAGTGGGGTGAGAGTTTGCAGGAAAGTGAGGATAATCTCGGAAAGTGGAGGATGGGAAATCTTTATTACAGAGCATCAGAGAGTGCAGCAATCTGTTGTGAAAAGTAGAAAAGTAGAAATGTGAAAAGTAGAAAATGTACTTAGAACTGGATGGTCTCGCTGAGGAGATTCCCAACTAGAGGATTGCAAGTGTCACCTCGTTTCCTCTTGCTGCTTCCTATGGGATGTGAGAGGTGAGAGATGAACTAAAGGAAGGACTGTTTAAAAAAATGAGTCATGACTTGAAATAGTAAACAATTTCTGACAATTCTTAGCCTCCTTGGATGGCAAACCATGCTAAAATGAGGATGGCTTCTGAGCAAAGATCAAAAACCAGGAAAATAAAGCCCAGGGACAAAGTTGAGAATGTTGTGCTCAAATCCTTTGTCAAGACCTCAGGAATATCAAAGATGGTGCCTCAAAATACTATTCACTGAGACAAAAGGCACTCTAAAGAGATTAGAGTTGAGCCTCACAGTTAGCCTCAATCAAACAATAGGATTTCTAGGGAGTTGAAGGGGATTGTCCCTCATCCTGCGAGTGGGAGGCCAAGGTAGAAAAAGTCTTATTTTGAAGAGATTGGTGAATTTGATCTTTGTCTAATGAAGTAGACTCCAATAAGATTCACAGGAGATCCACAGAGTTTTAAAAGAAATTATATAAGCAGAAAAATCACCTGCTTGGACTGAAAGGCACAAAGGGAAAACAAAATGAAGAGGTCTTTGGAACTCCAAATTCTACTGGCAGGAAGTAGGCTGATGAAAAGACTCAGCTGCAAAGATGTACTGCCCTTCACGAAAGAACGAAGGAAGATTCAGAAGATGGAACCCAAAGCCCACAGGACAGGGCTGAAAGCCATGCAGAATTATTCCCAGACCTTGAGACTTCATCAAAGAACATCCAATATTTGCTTATCTGAATTTCATAACTGCTGTGAACCTATGATCCTGGCTTCCCGTTATTTAGTCACATCTTTGTGTATTTCTCCCCTACATTGTATTGGGGTTTATCCACGTGACAAAGAGCATACAGCACAAGTAATGGTGTGTCATTTCAAAATTAGGTTTTTAAAGGATGGCAGCTTCCATCTTGTGTGGATGTGCGCGTGGGTGCTCTCTCTCTCTCTCTCTCTTTCTCTCCTCCCCTCCTTTTCATCATTCAGCTTCACTGAATATGTTGATATTTGCCTGTATGGGACCCATTAAGGACCTCTGCAGGAGTATTACTAATAGGATTTCTATACATTATAGTTTGGATAGGATGGCACTGGGTTATGCCCATTGTTTTAGCATAATTAAGTTTACTGTTTTACTTGTAAAATGTCCTGGGTTAGATGATAAATTATATGACCCAAATTACTATTAATATCTTTTATATCCTACACATAGAGCCATATGTCCATTTACATGTTCTAAAACTGTACCATTATGGTGTGTGTGTGTGTGTGTGTGTGTGTGTGTATGTGTGTGAGTGTTTGGAGGAAAATAGAGAGAAAGAAAGAGACAACAAAAGCTGTATTTCTCCTCCTTTTGTTATGTTGTTTACTATTCCCTCTACCTCCCTGGCCAAAAAGTAACTAAAGAAGAAAAGTCAAGTCCCCATAATAAAGTAACTGCTAAGGTATAATTCCCATTTCTCATTTGTTTCTGGGAACCTTAACCTCTGAGGGTCAGCATATCCTGGTCTTAGAAAAACTAATTTTTACATAGATATTTCAAGTGTGTTTTAAATCCATTTTATTGTTATTTTCTTTCATGCAGGATTTGAAATTTGAAGAGGAAGGACTCAACCAATACCTTGCTATGTCATGTTTAAAGACTGACAAAACATTTGAGAGGTATGTTCCTTAATGTTAGATTTAATGTGTTTTTTTTGTGTGTGTGTGTGTGTGTGTGTGTGTGTTTTGCTATGGATTAAATATGGGCCAATTATAGATGACAGAGACCCCCTAGTTTGATATCCTGAGTGTCAGGTGTTTGGGAACCATGACCCTATCTCATCCTGGGATATACTCAGGCCCTTTGTCCCTTATGATGTCTGGGGATGGGGTGTTAGAGAAGTACTATAGCTGGGAGTCATGTCTTATTTATCTTCTAGAAAATATCAAACTTCTCGGTTTTGTGTAGAAACTTCCAAAGTCTGGGTGTAGTCTGGGCTTCTCCATTCCAGTGTCGGAGGCACAGGGGTAGCATGTTCTGAGGCAGTTCCCAAGTTGATTGGTCTCATGTGGGATTTCAGGCTTTACCCTTATGACTATGATGGTCATAACAAGAGAGCTTACATTCCTTGACATCAGTTTCTCATCGGTTAAGAAGGAATAATAATACCTTGTTGAATTACTTTAAGGGTTGAATAAGATAAGAAATACAATGCATTTGAAGGAGTGCCTTGAGTCTGCTGAGCACTGGCTAAATACTAGTTAATGTTGCACACACCAGTCGTTCTCAGCAGGGATCAATTTTGCCCCCGCAGGGGACATTTGATCATGTCTGGGGATGATTTTTGGTTGTCATGACTGGGACTGGCAGAGTTACTAGTGGCATCTAGTGGATGGAGAGCAGGGATCTTGCCAAGCATTCTGCAACGCACAGGGCAGCCCCCATAGCAGAGTATTATCTGGTTCAAAATGTCAGTAGTGCTGAGGTTGAGATCCCTGCTATACGTCAGTGTTGCTTATTCAGGGCCATTTTCCTGAACTCATAAACCTACTAACAGTGCAAGTAAGATGTCACCAAAGTGGAACCTGTCTCCTATGAGGATTATTTACCGCCTGAGAGAAAAGGCTGGGGAGACGGGATTGTATACTACTAAGGCATCACTTCGACAGTTAGGTAGCTAGAATTAGAGGTCCGTGAGGTATAGAACAGCATGCCTCCCATGCCCGTAGTTTCTAATGACAGGACTTTATACAAGAAAATGGCCAAGGAAGTCTACAAGACTTTATATGCCAGAGAGTTAATTCTGGGCTAACTTACAAGAGTGAAAATAGGAACTAACCTAAATATCCCACAATAAGCGATCGTTTAAATAAATTATGGTAGACACTTAGAAGTAAATACTAGATAATATCCAAATATTATGCTGTAGTAAAAAAAAAAATCTTAGGGAAAATGCCTGTAATATACCAGGTGGGAAATACAGGTCACAAAATAGCATTTAAAGTGTCAGTCACATTTTGTAAGGAAAAAAAAAGTGTGTCTAGCTACCCAGCTGTGAAGAATAGATGTCAGCATTTTTCCAGTGGTTATCTCTGGGCTGTGGGCTAATGGGTGACTTGGAGGGGGGAGGTGCTTTTTATATAATTAAAAATGTGTTTTTATAATGCACAGGCACATATACTTATATAACCATAAAATTAATAAGTGCTCTAGACGAGGAAAAACAAGAATAATAACATGCCTTAGGACTTAATGCAAAAGTGAGCTGATGTCTGGTTCTGGCTTCTGACCTAGAATATGATTGCTCCAAGGAGACACAAATCCCTAGACTTATCTCAAGGTACCTGGTATCAGGTTAAACAAGTGACTTAACCTTTTGATGCGCATTGTTCTCCTTTTTCACTTTAGGGAAGGTATTTTTAGAAAACCTTTAATTACAAAGAACAGGGATTGTAACCAGGGACTGTTTTCTTTAGGATTATAATCATGAATAGTTCTACTAGTTCTAATTATTTAGATGAAGTTTTTAGGATATTTCTGAGTGCTTTACAATTCTTGTCAGGAGAACAAAGAAGGAAACTGAGGAAATCATCTCGCTATGGTTAACATAAAATGTTTGATGTTTACTAATGAAATCTGTTTACCTTTATAACTGTATAATAGGGCCATTAAAGACAATAGATACAGTAGTTTAAAAGTAATAAAATTTACAACAAAGTGTATTTAATTTGAAATTGAATTGCCAGCAAATGGGTGTCCTAATGAACCCTTGTGTCAGTGTAGCTCTAACCAAATTAAGAGAAATCATTTGTATCACAGGAAACTAAATCAGCAATGAGACCCAAAAAGACTATTCCTCTGGTGGGGGTACAGTCATTGTCACAGATGGCCCTGCTGTTGGAATTAAGCTTAAGTCAGAAGAAATAAGATCCTTCTTAATTCAAATGAATTAGGGAAGGCAGAAGAATATTATCAGGATTTGAGAAGCTAAAAAAAAAAAAAAAGGGAAAGGAA
Organism: Lemur catta; assembly: GCF_020740605.2. Taxonomy (NCBI): domain Eukaryota; kingdom Metazoa; phylum Chordata; class Mammalia; order Primates; family Lemuridae; genus Lemur; species Lemur catta. Next base: position 46,745,026 of record NC_059132.1, read on the forward strand.
AAAAGAGTCAACAATAAAGAAGAACCTCAAATATAGTCAAATATAGTCAGTAAATGCCAATAGGAGGGGAAAAAAGCCTAGAAAGCATTTTGAAGGTAGAAATAGGTCTTGATCTTTAGCCATTGCATTAAAAAAAGAAAAAGTTTAAAGTTTATTTCATATTAGCTATTAATTTTTTCTTCAAAGTTTCTCTAACAATTTATAAGATTGAAGGAGAAGAGAGGATAGAAAATGAAGTGGCAAAAAGTCTCATCAAATATTTGCTCTTCTGTTAATTTCTAAAACAGGTGACAGTTAAATTGTTGGGAGATCAGTAGGGAATACAGTAACTCATATTTTATAGGGTCATGCTTCCCCTCCTCTCCTTGATCAACTGCACCACCTGTAATGTGTTGTTTATCTAATTTCTATATAGTGATTCAGGCAAAATGTTTAAGGAAAACATCCAATTGTGTTGTGGTTCCAAAGGCAAATATTTTCATGACATGCCATTGTCAATTTCTCTTTCTTTTATCTTTCCTTTCTTATAACTGCTGCAGAACTCCAAGTCAGCCATTCATTGCAGACCTAAATGTTTGTAAACAGGACAGCATAGCCCAGCTTGGTATCCTCAAAGAAGTAACTAATGACTCAAAGGGAGCAGCAGGACCCTGCTGGAAGGTGATGCTCTTACCACTGACTTTTTCTCTGATGCAAAATGTTAAATGATGAGATCAATTGTATTGACAGTGGCCTGCTGTGCTTTTCTTCCTGTAGGACTCTAGAGAAACAGAGTTTTAGTAGGTCTTAATAAGTGTTTTTTTGATGAGAATTCTATGCTGAAATAGAATGGTGAAAAACTCTCAATGGCAAAGCTGCTGGAATTCCTCAACACGGGGTGTCAGTGGAACCAGGCTCAGCCCCACTAGACAATGAGGCAGGCCTGCCACCATGCAAATGAGACAAGGCTTGAGATTTGATGAATCTTCTATCTCCTTTTCCTACTCAGCTGACACTTGCTTTGAGGAAGGTTGTAAATGCAAGAGAGATTGTGGTATAATTCCTCAGACTGGCATTTCTGCCCCCTAGTCACCATTCGATTATCTTCTAAATTGCTGTGTTTCAGAGAGATAAAGATTTTTTATGGCTTGGTGACTTGAAACAACCACAAGAGCCTGCAAAGAGACGGCTAAGCGGCCATGCATAGTAATTCCATTGGTAAATGACAAAATCTTTGTTTGTATGACATTTCCAAAATTACTACAGAAGATGAATCTAAAATACAAAATGTCACATTTGGCATGCAAAACTATCACAATATATTTCAGTATAAAATTCATAGAGGCGTTTAATTTAGAATGTGTTTAATAACTCAGTCTGCCTGCATCAGTAATCCTGCCTTGAGGTTTAAAAAGATTGTCTTATTTATTCACATGGTGTTAATTTTTAAAATATTTTTGGAAACCAAAATATTAAGGTTAAGTCTTTATTGTTAATTAAGATTTTCTAATTAAACCAAAAATAATTGTTATTCTGATTAGTTTTTAAGTATGATTTGTATGAAAAAACAAAGGAAGTTGAACAAGTTTCATTATTTATTTAACTGTGATTTAATTCCAGAAGGATTCTATCTATATGGAAATATATATTATCTCTCATAAAATAAAGTCTAGGCAGGATTTAAAAGTACTTACGGTTGGCTGCAGATTAACTGGTGGTACCACCAACTTGGGTGGCCAAGACAGTAGCTTCCTTCCCAAAATGACATTATTTTTGCTTAAAGCACAATGTAACAGAGGATTCTTTGAAGAAGTCAAATTATTCTGAAAACTATTAGGCAATAGTTGTGTAGAAAACAGTATAGAAAATATCAGTATAGAAAATATGATTTATCGACATTTGAGTTATTATTAATCCCTGTTTGATTTTTGTTTAATCTGAAACAGTAGTCCACTAAAAATCTTATCAATCTACATAAACTTTTCGGTGTGTATCAACAGTGAAAATGGCCCACATCTCTCAGGTATAGGTGAACAATGAAATTTAAATGTTCTGTAAAATATACGTGAGTCATGTCCTTTGATTACATGCAATTTGTGCTAGTTTTCAGAAAAAGCACATACCAATGCCATTCCTTCTTTTATTTCTTGACTCTCACTTGAAGCTTATGGGGCAAGTTAACACGATGTTGAAAGCACGGACGTATTCGATCGGGTGAAGTGTTAGTCTGACCCGTTTTGCACTTCACCTATCAACGTGGCATTACGGTGTGTGATTAGTGTTGTAGGTCAGGGCTGTCACCTTTCAAACTCTGAGTCTGAAGCTTACTGCCCATGTTCACCAACCCCGGCTAGCTTAAAAGACATGCTGTGTGGTTTTTACAGGTGTTTGGTTTCCTGTTGATTCTATCTTATTATAATAGATGAATGGTTTCTGATGTCACAGATCATTAACATACCATGCCAAAAACTTGGCTAAACTTTCTCTCCCATCACTGGCAGTTTTGCCTTTTGACCCCCTAATTATATATCGTATGCCCTCATCTGTTATCATTGCTAATACCTGACAATTACAGGGCGAGTAAAAATAATTGTCTACTTTCCCCCCCTGAGAAGCCCTTTGTCACTAATTGTGTGGTTTCACCCAGTTCCTGCCTAACTCCAGAACCCCACCTGTTACGGAAGCTGCGCAGCCTGGCTCAGCTCAGCCCCTTCAGATACAGATCAGATGTCTGAGGGGCCTCAAAGACAAGGCTCCGCAAGGCTCTTACCGCCTCCAAGTGTCCCTGCTTGGTCGACTAGGGGGCTGTGTCTCGTCGTGGTGGCAAACGGAGCAGCTGAAGACCAGAACACACGCAGTTGGGCACGGGGGCAACTTTCATGACGTGGGGCTGTATTTCCACGACAGCCTTTATGTGGTAAGCTGCTGTGCACACACGGACCCCTCTTAGTACTTGGCTTCCCTGCTCCCTCCACCTGCCTCCATCTTTTAGCCCTGTCCATGTAGCCGTAGATAATACACTTTGTATGGTAAACATGAAGGATTTCATGCATGCAGGCAGCGCGCGTGCATGCATTCAGCAGGTACGCCGTAAGCACCCATTGTGGGTGAAGCACTGTTATGGGCCCTAAATCCTGTGTAAACTGGAAATGCCACCCTTATTTATCAAGAACTTATTTTATGGCCTCTTGGTATATAGTTTTTGCCCGTTTCAGAATGTGCAAGCTCAGAGGTGGCTGCGTGTGCACTGTGTATGTAATGCACGTGTACGTGTGCAGGCGGCCAGGACGCTGGTTTCAGGTGAGAACCAGACCATAGGTGAGAAGAGAGCCGGGGACTGTTCAGGACACACATGATGGACAGAGGGGAGTTCTAGAGGAGACGGTGCTGGGAGAGCAAGCGGCGGGTGAGATTAGGGAGTGATCCTGCCTGCAGCCCTGAGAGGGGAGTCAGGGAGCACCAGGTCACCCGGGGCAGCAGGGAGGGGAAGCTCAGCTCCCGCTGGTGTGAACACCCCACACTTGTGCCTCCCGGGCACCTGCGGCCCAAGAGGAAAGGAAGAAACGGGGCTGAGTTAGCGCCAGACGACTCATCTCATGCAGATGCATTAGGTGCTGGCCATGGGCATAGACAGTTGACATACAGAGAACTGCCTTGTACACTATTAATTTGAATTTCTAAAAAAGTATATAAGAATCAATATAGATATCACAGAGTGATATTTAAGAAGAAAATAATTTTTCTGTAAAATAGGAGTGTACTTTCTCCAGTTCCTCTTAGGTTTTCTGTTTAAAAGTATTCTTTTTATTTTTTTATTTATTTTATTTTATTTTATTATTATTATTATTTTTTTGAGACAGAGTCTCGCTGTGTTGCCTGGGCTAGAGTGAGTGCCGTGGCGTCAGCCTAGCTCACAGCAACCTCAAATTCCTGGGCTTAAGCGATCCTACTGCCTCAGCCTCCCGAGTAGCTGGGACTACAGGCATGCGCCACCATGCCCGGCTAATTTTTTCTATATATATTTTTAGTTGGCCAGATAATTTCTTTCTATTTTTAGTAGAGACGGGGTCTCACTCTTGCTCAGGCTGGTCTCGAACTCCTGACCTGGAGCGATCCACCCGCCTTGGCCTCCCAGAATGCTAGGATTACAGGCGTGAGCCACCGCGCCCAGCCTTTATTTTTTTTTCAACATAATTATTCCTTATTTTATTGCTTTCCACATTGTATTTTAAAAGTACATTAAAAAGTATCCTTTTTATTAATTTTACTATGTGGTATTTCACTAAAGGTGATAATATACTCTTCACATGAATATATTTTTTAGATAATATATTTCATTTATTCTGGCTACTGAATGACCAGCTGAAAAAATTTAAATGGAAAATGTAGCCATAAAAATGAGCAGTTTTGTCAAGTAGATCTATAAACAGCAAACCTATGATGCCAGGATTTACCTTCAATATGTGAGAGGAAAACAGATTTTCAACCTTCATTTTTCACCACCTTAACTTTTTAGATATCCAAGACCCTTGAGGACAGTGGCTACCTTTTTGTTTGTTTGTTTTTTACTGAGCAGTAACTCCATAGCAAATTGCGAGAAATGGAAAAAATATAGTGTCAATAAAAGCCACACCATTGAATAATAAGTGCAAAGTCCCAGATGACCGCTTTGTAGTTTAGAAGTTGATAGGGGTTAAAAGCAAAAACAAAACCAAAAAATGGCCTGTTGTTGGGAGCCAGGTACTGTACAGACATTTAGTGAGTGTCACGGATGTAGGGGAAGAAAAGATTTTTTTTTTCTTATAAGGTTCATGGCTGAGGTCCCTAGAGAAGAGCATACACATTTATTAAATATAAATTTAATAAGGTCCCAGGGGAGCCTTCAGAAATAAAGATCCAAAGAAACAGGTAGACTTGTGTATTTTTATACTTAGGTTTGAAGAGTGGGCAGTCGTGGAAAAATATAATTGGAGGACAAAAAAGTATGATCAAATGGAAAAAAATTGGAGGGAACTTAGCAAGGACTGTTTGTTCAGATCCTTCTTGGCATCTCTGTGTCTTCAGTTCCTTTCCTCTGGATATAGAAAGGGCACCTCTCAAATGAGGATCTTATGACCTGCTTCACGGGAGAAGGGGAGCAGAAGGTGAGAGTGACCTTCCTGCTTAATATCTTGAGGTCGCAGGTCCTGAACCCCACTGTGGCTTAGCTCTAAGCCATATCCACTGACAGCTTCAGACATAGTTTGGAGAACTGGTAGTAATGATGGTAGTAAGGACACCAGAAGTCTCTGAAACAGGCACTTAAACTCCTTCTGGGAAAGGGTTCTTCCTAAGGGAAAAGGGACCCCTGAAAAGATTCACCCAGAAAATAAGCAAGCCTCATCTGGCTCACCTGTGAAATGGGTATAATGATGTCTGCCTACCACAGACATTTGAGAAACGACTGGGCTGATGCTTGCAGAAATACACAGTGTCAATACATTGTAAAAATTCAGAAGCTTCCTGTATTGTTATTGTTATAATTATGCAGTCTCTTTGATAATGAAGTCCAAAAATTTTTACCCGCTGGACTTTTCTTTTAATTAATATGATAAATGCGTATCTTTCAGATAACTTTCAAATTAACCTTTGGTTGAGAACAATGTAGGTTAACATTTTTTTCCCTCCCATAAAAGACCCCAAAGGTCTTGTTAGGAAGCACAGAGTATATGTGAGGGGTGTTAGTCTAGGTTGCATATGGGATGTGTTTTCTCCTGGGGGAGCCCACTAACTGCCAGAACCAGAATAGGAGGACAGATATCAAGAAAGCATCAGGTGTGCATCAGCCCCTGAACTGAGCTTGGTTCTCACTCTTTCCCTCAGGAATGTGGTGGTAAGAATTCAGTTAATAATTTACAAAAAGATCCAATCAACACCTAACAGGCAATTACATTCTTTTGGTACATTTTAATCAAGTACCTAGAATTTTAAAGCATGAAGCTAGGCTACAAAAAGAAGTACCATGTAATGAACTTGCTTTTTAGATCCATTTGCATACATAACTATTTACTTTGGAAGGCAACGTGAAGTGTTTTTATTAATTTCATTTGTTTAGATGTCCACATGCTGGCTCTTCTCATTAGAGTATGAACCATATCTACCCGTGTGTTTGCTTGGCAGAGGATATTACATGTGAGCTCTTAAATGATTATAACAGAATGTCCTACAGATAAAATGCCAGGAGGGATCAAAGGATGAAGAAATGCATCAGGGACATCTTCAGGAAGAGGGGTAGAAGCACTAAGAGACCGAGATTGCACAGTGTTAAAAACTGCATCCAGTCTACAGGGAAAATAAAAGCCTGGCAATTTCTCCAATAATAAAATGTGTTTTCCCTTCCTGCCAAACAGAACAAAAGTATCTTGAGCTAGTTGAAATAGGAACCCCAAATTTTCTTCCCCTGTGTCAGAAACAAACAAACAAACAAAAAATAATTACCTCCTGCCACAGTCAAGGAAAATTTACTCTTTAACAGCCTGACAAAATGTCACAGAATTACATTCATCTCTTGGTATCACCTAGCAAGCTCCTGGATCCCCAAAGAAATACACTAGGCTATTTCACATTCAGTATATATAAGAAAAGTATGAAATTCAGGGCAAAATCAAAAAACAAGAAAAGCACCAAAACATCCAGAACTTGACAGGCATGAGAAGTCATCTGAGGCTTTTTGCTTTCAGAATAAAAATACTGCTGCTCAAAGTCCTGTTCGCTCCACTGGGCTCTGCCCAATAACATCAAGTTTTTTCACTAACCACACAATTCTGCCTGCCAGTCACTCAGCCGGTAGTTTGTGGGAGACTGACAGTTAAAACAGCAAGTTTTCAAGCAATGCAATTTTGTAATAACAGGAATACACTCACCCAAACACATCAATGCACATTTTGTATATAATTGATACAGGGGCATTTACAATACTTATTTCATTGCATTTTAAATACAAGTCTAAGACAAGTTCATCTCTATTCTTGCTCCACAAGTGGGAGAAATTGGCTTCTGTAAGGTCATTTGGGAGTGCTGGGCTTCTTAAGAATTCTACCTAGAGAGAGATGGTCATCTATTCCTGTGCAGTAAGGGGGAGCTAAGGGCCATCACCCAAATAAAAGGGCAAAGCCTCATTCCAGGAGAGCTCTGAGTCTGAGGAGGAGATGTCTATGTTACACACCTGCAAGGTTACATTGCTGAGAGTTCTTGGGATGAGGGTACAATGTTCTAGCATCAAGGGTGGCTTCCCCTTGGCATCAGGCTGGGCCTGGAGGCAAACATTTGAAGGTTGAGTGAAAGGGTTGCTTGCAAGTGTTTGAGAAGGCTCCTGCCAGAAGCAGCAGCTACGTGGATAAGCCCAAAGGTGTATCCCTCCAGACAGCCACAGTACCACTTGAGGATACTATGGTTTGGGTCTTGTACCAAATAATTCCACATCTTAACATCAGTCTTCCTGCATTATAAGGTGGAGGTGGAGAATTGATTGGGTGCCAATTGAAGTGATTGGCAAGTCTGAGTCTCAGTCCTCTATATGTCAAATGAGGTAATAGCCACTCCCTTATTTGAGTTACCGTAAGAATCATATTAAATCAAATTAAATTATGGACTCTAAACTTAGACTCATTCATTTTGGATATGTTGCTTAAAAAGATTTTGAATAATTCCTTGGTAGAGACATTTGGAACTACTTGTCTTCTGACATTTATTCTAGAACTATTTCAAATAAAACACATTGCCTTCCTTGTTGATAGTATTCTTTAGTGGCCACTAGGCTTAGATCTCCAGGAAAAAAAATATGGCAAAAAAATATGCCTTTGGACTTTCAGTTCTGGCAGGATGGTGAACTAAGTGAAATGTTCATGTTCTCTCAACCCACCATCCTGCTAGAATCAGAGGTCAAAAGGCATATTTTATTTTCAGATTTTGTTCTATAAACACCTGGAAAGTCTAGGCAAGTTATGAGCAAAAGGCTTTTAAATACATAAACACTCAAGAAAGAAAGGGATCTCTTTGGGTACCAGAAACAAAGAGAAAATTGAAAACTAGGGAGGGAAATGGGCTAACTGGGGCTGGGGCTGCCTGGGAGAGGGGAGAACAGGTGATCAATCTTGTTGATCTAAAAGGTTGGATTTTTTTTTTGTTTTGCATTTTTAATTTTTTAAATTTTTATTTATTTAAAATTAATTCATAATAATTGTATTATATAATTGTAATTAACAATATGTAATTGTAACTAATAATAATTAATTCATAATGTATATGTTTTGGGGCTCATGTGACGTTTTGATACATGCATACAATGTGTAATGATCAAACGAGGGTATCTAGGATACCCATCATCTCAAACATTGGATTTTAACGACCATTCAGGCAATGAGGCTTTGGGCCCATTAGGCATAGAGTATTGAAAGAGAATCTCCTCCCTAAATTTTGGATACTCAAAATGTTTCTGAAAGGGATAGGTAGACAAAACATCTGCCCATTAAATAGAGACAAAAGAAATAAAGATCTAGTAGGGGTGGGGAACCTGCGGCCTTAAGGCCACATGTGGCCTTCTAGGTCCTTAAGTGAAGTCTTTCAACTGAATCCAAATTTTACAGAACAAATCCTTTTATTTGTACTAATACATTTTGTTTGTCTTTTATATTTTTATTTTATTTTTAAAATGAGCATATTTAAAATACCAAAAAATAAAATAAGTTTCAAGGAAATAATCCTCCCAGATGGACTGGCACAATTAGGACATTAGTGAGCCATAAGGACTAAATTGACGGCTGCTGTGATCGTGATTTAGTTCTAACCTTCCCCGCCTGACCAACGCCACTACAGTACGAGGCTGGTTGGTGAGAGTTTATGGTGTGGAGTATGCCAGTCTGTTATCAGCTTTTGACAATAGTGCACTGTGTTTCTGTTTGAAGTGGAATTTGTGAATAGTTGCACAGGTCAATAGTATTTTTTAATTCTGTCTACTTAACAGCCCATCATGTCAAAGAAGACCAAGAGAACTCTGAAGCAAGAAAACAGATTTTTTAATGAGGATTGGGAATTGCAATATTATCTTGTTTCTTCTAAAGATAAGATGATTTGCTTGCTTTGTGATACTGTAGTATCAACATTAAAGAAATTCAATGCTCATCAGCATTATAATACCCATAAAAGGGCCACAGTATTTTAAATTAGAAGGAGAGGCATGAAAGGTTATATTGCAGAAATTAAAAGATGAAAAGCAAAAGCAAAAACAATTCTTTCAAGGAGCAATCAAACCTGGAAATAATGCTACTGAAGCAACTGATAAAGTAGCTTGTATGTAGAAATTGTGAAAGAATGCATTGTCGACATTGCAAGGTACTTAGACCCTGATAACATTTCAAAGTACAAACAATTGCCTCTTTTGAGGAGAACCATAACTGGTTGGCAGCATGAATTAGCCTTTAACTTAACAGAACAACTTCATGAAATACTTCAAAAGGAAAATATGTATTATTGTTCAATCATTCTGGATAAATCAATGTAGAATCATGATGCTACTGACTTGTTGCAGGTTTTATATTTCATTCGAGTCATAACAAAGAAGATTTTCTATGCCAGGAAGAGTTACTCACTTTGGGCACTCTTGCAAACAGAACATGGGGAATAGATATCTTCAACAACTTTCAAGATAAATCTCATGAAGTTGGACCGAATTTGGTAAATTGAGTAAGTGTATGTACAGACGGTGAGGATTCCATGACAGGAAAACATGAAGGGTTTATTGCACAGATAACAAAAGCATTAACATATCCAGATGCTCTCATTTCTTTTCATTGTATCTTGCATCAGCAGAATATCTGTGCTAAAGCTACTATTTTAAGTGACACTTTGTAGCAAGTTATAAGTATTGTTAACTATATTCTTGCAAATGCAACATGGCATCATCAGTTTTGTAACATGCTAACGTTGAACAATGAGGTATTCAGTGTGGATTTGCCATATCATTCTAAAGTGCATTGGCTATTGTAGGAACAGGTGTTAGCCAAAATTTTATCTCTGGGAGAACAGATAAGTTAAATTTTATGAAGAACAGAATCAGCAATGTGAATTATCGAAAGATTTCCATAGGAATGCAGCATTTCTGTGTGATATGTCAAATAAAAACAATTTGAATATTTCTTTGCAAGGTAAAACTAAGTCTATATATGATATGTGGCAAAAAAAAAATACAAGCATTTCAAAAAAAAAGCTATCCTTTTTCAAAACACTTCTTCTTCAAAAGGAAATTTCAGGTGAACATTTTCCCCAGTGAGCAAAGGTCACTGATGAGCAGGATGATATATGGGAATCACTTGAAGAATACGCAGCTGTTATAGACCATTGATTAGAGAATACAATGAAAGGTTCACTGACTTTGAAAATCATGACATCACACTCAAATTAGCATTTCAGCCTCACCTAGTTGATGTCACCAAGGCACCTAAAGAACTACAGATGGAATTGATTGAGCTCTCAGTAGATGGTATTTTAAAGTCATTGTTTGATGCTGAGAAAGATCCAATTGAAATATAGAAAAATGCAGTAGAACAGTAGTCCCCAACCTTTTTGGCACCAGAGACCAGTTTCATGGAAGACAAGTTTTCCATGGACTAGGGTTGAGGGGAGTGGTTTAGGGATGATTCAAGTGCATTATATTTATTGTGCACTTTATTTCTGTTATTACATTGTCACTGGCCACTCATTGATAGAGTTTTGATATGAGTATGCAAACAATTGATTTATTATGGTTTCTGTGCAGTCAAACCTCTCTGCTAATGATAATCTGTATTTGCAGCCGCTCCCCAGCGCTAGCATCACCACCTCAGCTCCACCTCAGATCATCAGGCATTAGATTCTCATAAGGGGCATGCAAACTAGATCCCTCACAAGTGCAGTTTACAGTAGGGTTTGTGCTTCTATGAGAATCTAATGCCACCCCTGATCTGACAGGAGGTGGAGCTCAGGCAGTGATGTGAGTGATGGGGAGCAGCTGTACATGCAGATGAAGCTTCGGTGGCTTGCTTGCCTGCTGCTCACATACTGCTGTGTCGTGTGGTTCTTAACAGGCCACAGACTGGTACTAATCCACGGCCTGGAGGTTGGGGACCACAGCAGTAGAATATCCACACCTTTGGCAGCATGCCTGAAAAATGCTTTCTTGATTTTCAACTACTTGTTGCTGCAAATCTACATTCTCCTACCTAACCCAAATCAAGACACCTGTAAGGTCACATATGACTGATACCCATCTAGAGGATCAACTGAAACTGCAGACCTACCTGCTGCAACCAAATATTCAGATGCTTTCTGACAAAAAGAAGACACAACAGTGTCGTTAAAATGTTAGTTAACTTTAAAATTAACAAATAGTTTTCATTTTTTAAAAGTAAGTACATAGTAGTTAGATTTTACAAAATAATGTACATTTTAAAGTATATCTAATTCAAATTTCTTGAATGTGGCTTTATTTGAATACAGCTAAATTAACGTGGCCTTCCAACATGAAAAGGTTCCCCACCCCTGAGATAAAGAAATAACAAGAAACTTGTTTTTCTCTAAGCTCTGTTTAAAATTGCATTTCTCCTAATAATCTGCAATGAATTCCTATAATAGAAAAAATACAGCAGTTGAAATTAAAAATTCAAAAGACATACAGAAGATTAGACCCTCTGAACAGAGAACTAATGAACTGGAAGGCATGTCTCAGGAAACTTTCTTGGCTACAGGACTAAGAGATAAAGAGATGGAAAAACTGAAGTGAAAAGTGATTTGCAGTGATTTGAAAAGACAGATGAGAAGGTCTGACATTCAGACCTCATTCTTATACGATTTCCAGAACAGAGAATAGAGAGAACAAGGAAGAGACATTACATGAAAAGATAACAGCTGTTAATTAGTTTCCAAACCTCATTGGAAGACGTGAACTCTCAGATTAAGGGAGCAGAAATTCTGAGCAGGACAAAGTAAACAAAGTAACAGGAGAGGACTGAAGACAACTGACCAATATATTCAGAATTCTGAGAGGAAATTGATTAAAAAAATGGCTCCCCTAACCTATCATTCAAGAGCCGGTTCAAGGGTGTTGCGAATGAACAGAAACGTTTTTTACTAAGAATATTGAGTTGGTTTCCCAGGGCTGCTATAAGAAAGCAGCACAATCCTGGTGGCTTAAAACCACAGAAATGTATTGTCTCATGGTTCTGGAGGCCAGAAGTCCAAAATCAAGGTGCTAGCAGAGCCACACTCCTTTGGAAGGTTCCAGAAAAGGAACTGTTCTCATTTCTCTCCTCGCTTCTTCAAGTCCCAGGTGTTCCTTGGTTTGTAGACGCCTCACTCCAATTCTCTGTCCACACACGATCTGTCCCCTGGGTGTCCTCACATCTTCCTCTGTGCCCCTCTGTCTGTGTCCACATTTCCCCTTTCTAGGAGGGCACCAGTCATACTGCATCAGGGCCCACTCTAATGACCTCATCTTAACTTGGTTAAATCCAAAAAGATCCTGTCTTCAAATCAGGTTACATTCTGAAGTACTGGGGGTTAGGATTTCAACATATCTTATTTTGGGGACACAATTCAACATCTAAGAAGTATACACTTAGCAGAACCTTGCTGAAAGAACTGACAAAGGCTATCTTTCAAGAATTAGGAAGAATGCAGGAACTAATGACATCTCTGTATTTTTTAAAAAAAAATTCTGTTTTTGAAATATTTTATTTTTTTACAAGGGAATATTAAATAAACAGTATGCTTTTTCTATTTAATTGTAATAAAATATTAGGCAATTAAGGGCATTTGAATTACAAAGGAAAGAATAAATGATCATATAATTTGTAAATTAAATGGTTATTTATCCAATTAATTATTCAGTAAAAACTCAAACTTCAGTCTAAATGCTGGGGTTAAGACATCTCTACTTTTCGAAAGACAAATATACCACAATTTGGAAACCACTATTTTAAACAATTCATAAATGTCTGAGAATCCATTTTACTTATAATTAACAAGATGAAAAGTTATAGAAAACATTAAATTAGGAAAACATTATGGGAAAATTACACAGATCTTTTGGAAGTTTGATGAAAGATCTTATTCTTTCTTCAGTTGTACTTGGTTTCTCATACAATACAACTGACGCTGCTGGATAAACACAGATTTGTTTAGGCCTGTATGGAAGATTGAAAGAGAAATGTGTTAAAGTAATTTTTCAAAATGTAAAGTCAGATACGAATCAAGAATTGGGATGATTACTTTCTTATGACTGATCAGCTCACATTATCATGCTTTTGATGTGACATTTAAAATGTTATTATTAGATTTTGGTAATGGTATCAGAGCAGAAAGAGCCTTCTGTTAATTTTTAACTATAACTGTTATGCTCGCAATTCTCATTTTCATTGGATGCAAGAATTGGCAAACTTTAAAAAAGGATATAACTAATAGGTTAAAGAAGCAAAACCAGCAAAATTCAGGCAAAGAATTTGATTAATGAATTTTAAAAAATTCTTAAAGGTCATGTACTCAAGTTTGGCTAAGCCTCAGGCAGATCTAATGAACATGACCAGGCCCCTCTGTGTGGAGTAGGTAACCCATGCTGACTCCGAACTTGCTGACATTACAGGGTTATTATTTCTGGAAGGATGTAGCATTCTGGAACAATTTCTCTAATGATTCCATTAAGACCATGATTTCCTTCAATTTAGGGTTACATATTTCATTTTTCACATTACCCCACACCACAAAGAAAATAAAACCAGGTCTTGAATTGAGTGTCTGTATCAGCCAAAGGAAAAAAAAAATTATTTGATTTTGACGGTACTTAACCCCATTTTATTTGATAAGTACGTCTGTTTTTTGGATCATGTGTCAGTATGTGAATGGTGAAATTTAATGAGTACTGGTTTAAAGGCAAAAAAATGACTTTGCTTACACTAAATTATGGCAATATTAAGGATTCCTTGAGGAAGAAGTAAACAGATGCCATCATAAAAGCACACTCCATAACAAAGACGCTACGGAACCAGGGATCTCAGAAACAGCATGTGACAACCCAGGCTCCCATTGGACAGACCCACAGTGAGCAGGCAGTTGTTAGTCTCTTACTTTCGAGAAGATCTGCTCTTTAATTATTTGTGATCAGATGAGGCTTTTTCTTTGGACAAGGGGAATAAAATACATTTTAATTACTTTAAAATCTTTTGGGAATGTTATTGGAAAAAGTTTCTTTTTGTACATTTAAATATTAAGAATAAATACTGGAGGCCAAGACATGGTTAAGTGTGTGCTCTACAATCTGACTTGACTTCTGGTTCTAAAATCTATTTAGCAATGTGACTTAGAGCAGTTACTCAATCTGTCTGTGCTTCTCCTATTTCAACTAGAAAGTAGTCATCACAAAAAAACCCATCTCCTTATCTTATTAATCTTTTGATGTCACCACCAGCAGGGTAGTGGTCCAGAGTCAGTGTTATAGTGTAGCTCAGTGCCCAACATGCTGAAGGACTGAAATATTTTAAACTAAAAGGAAATCAGTTTTAAAAACCAAAGAACAAACAGAACCCAAATATATACCTTAAATGTAGTTTAGTTATCTAAAGTATGTTGTTATTATTTCCCTTTGTAACACATCCATGATTATATTGTTTGAAAGGATAAATGATCACTTATGAACAATATTTATATTTTGATATCTTAAGCTCTTCCTCTCTAAAACCAGTAAAATGTTTTTAGACCAAGGTAGAAAGGAGAGTTTACCGCTTTCATTGATAATCTCAAAAGAAAGAAATGAGGTAGACATTAATATTTCTATTTAATGAATGAGGAACTGAATTTTGGAGAAATAATACAAGTTATCCAAGATCATATAGCTTATTAGGGCAATGTTGGGAATGAACCCTTGCCCTATAAATCTGGGTACTCAACCTCTTTTTTTTTTTTGTAATTAAGATTACATTTTATTGTGTTGGGACTATTATTATAAACTGGAGAAAGTCAGAATGTATACAAATATAAGCTCTCTCTATTAAATATTTGACTTAAGAAATATGAAAGTATTAGAAAAACATCATACATATATTTATACATCATTAAGATGGAAAAGTTCTTTTTTCTAAGCGTGATGTAAAACAAAGAAGATAAAGTTCATAAAAATGTAAAACTTAATTTGGGCAACAGACACTCTAAACAAAGTCAAAGACAAATGGGAAATTGGAAAATATGTTTGCAACATATATGCCAAAGGGTTTTACCATTTTAAAACATGAAGTGTTTTTAACAATCATTAATAAAAGGTAAACTACCACCAAAGGGGCAAAAAAATATGAACAGGCAATTTTCAAAGAAGAAATACAAATAAATCTGAGTTTTACTTCTCTGGGTGCACATGTGTGCTTATTGGTTAGTTCCCGTTTAACAGCAAGTACATGTGGTTTTTGTTTTTCTATTCTATAGATACTTCATTTAGGATAATAGTCTCCAGTTCCACCAAATTGTTGCAAAGGCCTTAATTCATCCTTCTTTGTGGCCGAGTAGTATTCCAGATATGTGGTATTTAATTGTCAGGATAATTAATCATTTATTTAATGCTTTGTATTTAATTTTTAGTTTTATGACACTGAATTCAGACGATATGGCCTATTCCCTTTCTACTTGGGAAGAACTGATTGAGATTTTCTGTTCTTGGTATAATAAATTTCTGAAAATATTTCACAAATGTTAAAAAAAAGAAATACAAATAACAAATACAGTCATGTGCCACACAATGACGTTTCAGTCAATGACAGACTGCATACTTAACAGTGGTCTGAGCAACAAGCTATTCCATGTCGCCTAGATGTGTAGCAGGCTATCCCATCTAGGGCTGTGTAAGTACACTCTGCGTTGTGTGCAAACATAACACCACAATCACCTAACAAAACATTTCTCAGAACATATCCCTGTCATTAAGGGACACAAGACTATGTAAAAACCCAGTCAACCATAAACAAAGAAATTAAAATTAAAAAAATAATCGAGTATTTTTTCTCATTTTCAAAGATAAAAAGATATATTAATAACACCCAATGAATTAAAAGATATGAAGTAACAATCATTCTCATACACTGCCAGTCAGGAAAAAAAGGCATTCTATAAAAAAGACATCTGCACTTGAATATTCATAGCAGCACAATTCACAAGTGCAAAGATGTGGAAACAACCCAAGTATCCATCAATACCTGAGTGGATTAATAAAATGTGGTAAATGTATACCATGGAGTTCTACTCAGCCACAAAAAAACAATGGTGATCTGGCACCTCTTGTATTATTCTGGATAGAGCTGGAACCCATTCTACTAAGTGAAGTATCACAAGAATGGAAAAACAAGCACCACATGTACTCACCATCAATTTGGTGTTAACTGATCAACACTTATGTGCACATATGGTAGTAACATTCATTGGGGGTCGGGCAGGAGGGAGAAGAGAGGAGGGGATGGGTATATTTCAACCTCTTTTTTCTAATTTCAAAGAGGGCATTCTATTAACCCCAGCAGTATCACCAATACCCCAGGGTCATCATTAGCTAAAATGAACTTTCCATCACATCATCTGATTGCTTCCTTTTAAAAACCATTTGGCAACTCCTCGTTGCTCTTAGGGTAAATTCAACTCCTTGGCATGGATTAAAAGAGCCCAGTAATATCTCCTGAATCTCCTTCCACAGTCTTCATGGACATCAAACAGAGCTAACCTCCCTGTATGCAGTCAACCATCCTTTCCATCTGAGCTATACTCAGTTTCCTATATCTTCCAAGTTCTGGTGTGTCACCAGCCATTTGTCCCTGGTGTGTGTTAACTCTTACAGACCCTTCAGAGTTAAACTCAGTTGCTTTTGCTATTGTTTATACACATTAATTAGGTCGAAAAAGATTTCTGATGATTGAGAGTGGAAGAATAGCATATGTATCTTTGTATTTTTCAGAGCATATAGTACTTTAATAAGTATTCAATAGTTGTTTCTAATATAAAAAGAAAGTGGAATGTGAACCTCTACTTGCAGGGATGCAACAAGCTTAATATAAGTTCAATTTACCAACAACGTGTATTGTTTTCTGAAAAAACAGAGAAAGCAAAGGAAATGTTAAGGTAATCTTAAGAGCCACATCTTGGTACCAGTAATTACTAGAATAGAAATAGATCTGATGGAGAGGAAATAAATCAATTCAGAGATATTATTTTAACCTTGCTTATAAATGGGGATTCCATCACTGGTAATGAATAAGAAAATAAGTGTGAATATTTTATGGTTTTACTATTTCATGTTTATTTGGTCTGTGCTCTCTTTGGAAAAACAATAATTTAAGTGAACATTTTTAAGAAGAGAACGCATAAACTTACCTCCCTGAGGCCTGAGCAAACTTGACAAAACTCATCCTCAAGTGGAAAGTGGGTGGAAACCCTCTGGATGCCTTTGAGAATTTCCAAGTACTAAGGCATGCATGGGGGCCTCCCTCAGTGTACCTGTTTCATTAACTGCCACTCTGATTGTTTTGAAGACCAAGCAAAAATTTCTCCAGATGACTTTTGGTATTTCTCAATGAAAATAGTTGCATACATATTGACCTTCCTTTTTTTGGTCATGGTCATCTAACCCGGGTTGATTGAACTATTGATTCACTGGGTGTCTCAGTCAGTTCAGGCTGCTATAACAAAATACCATAGAATGGGGGGGAGGCTTAAACAACTGACATTTATTTCTCACGGTACTGGAGGCTGGGAGGTACAAGATCAAGGTGCTGGCAGATCCAGTCCTTGATGAGGGCTGTCGTCCTGACTTGCAGATGATCACCGTCTCACTGTGTGCTCATGTGGCTCTTCCTCAGCATCTGTTCAAGGAGAAAGAGTGAAAGCTGTCTGTCTTCCTCTTCTCATAAGGGCCCTTACCGCATCATGATTGTCCCACACACCTGACCTCATCAAAACCTAATTACACCCCATAGGCCCCACCTCCAAATACCATTGGACTTGGGGTTAGAGCTTCAACATATGAATTTTCGGGGGAGGGGGGAAACAAATATTCAGTCTATAACATTGTGCAAGTGAGAAGTAACTTTAATAAGTGAATAGACATTTCAAAGTTAGGGAAAAATACATATAGAAGAGTCAAATATGAAAACCTTGCAAGTAGCATTCTTGAATTCATACCAGCTTGCTTGCATTATTGGAAATCTTTCATGTTTGGTGTTAATTCAGGTGAAAGTTGTTGGATTAATCAAAGATACTGCAATGTTCAGGGCCCAATAGATTAATTTTATTTGTATTACATATTTTGCATGTTTTAGTTCATTCATTCAGTTACCAATAACCCATGGTGGTAGATTTAGATTGCCATCAAATCTTTGGTGCTCCTCCCACTGAAGAGTGAGATCTGTGCTTCCTCCCCTCAAACCGTAGGGGGCTATGTGACTATTTGACCAATAGAATATGATGGAAGCAATGCTGGGTTTAAGTTCAGGTTCTAAGAGACTGGCAGTTTCCATTTCCCATCTTGTTGGAAATCTTGCTTTTAGAGCCTTGAGTAGTCATGTAAAAACTCCAGTTACCCTGTTAGCGAGACCAGAAGGAAGTTTCTGTGACTATAGGAGAGAGAGAGAGAGAGACAGAATGTGCACACTAGCATGAGCATGAGCACCCAAGTCTAGCCAAGCTTCCATTTGTCCTTGCCAAGGAGCAGGGCATGTAGGTTATGCTATCCTGGACCCTCCATTTCAGCCCAGCCACCAGCTGCACAGCAGCACCAAGTGACCCAGTTGATGCCCTGTGAAGTGTGTGCATTGCTCTTCTGAGTCGTGCCTGAATTTCTGATCCACATAATTGGGAAATACAGCAAATGTTGTTGTTTCAAGCCACTAAGTCTTTGAGAAGTTTGTTATGCAGCAATGGATAACTGAAGAACTTATTTAGCCCCTTCTGTGTACCAAGTACTTTATCAAGTGCTAGAGAAATAAAAAGTGCTCATGGTCTGGATAACTTCCACAAATTGAACTTTTGTGCCTTAAAGGAAAAACGAAAATTATCTTATTTCTATATTCAGCCAAAGGCTTTTGTGTTTTTGTGTGAAATGGTGTGTGCTCAGTCATGCTATGTGCATGTGAAAGGTAGGTGTGAAGGATGCACGTGGATCCGTATGGGACTGTTGTGGACAGACTTGAGTCCCCACCGCAGTTTAGAGGTTGAAGTCCTAACCCTCAGGACCTCAGAATGTGACTGCATTTGGAGACAGGGTCTTTAAAGAGGTATTTAAATTAAAATGAAGTCACTGGGATGGGCCCTAATCCAATACAATTGGTGTCGTTATAAGAAGAGATGAGGACACACACACACTTAGGAAGGCCATGTGAGGACACGGGGAGAAGGTGACCGTCTGCAAGTCTAGGAGAGAGGCCTCAGGAGAAACCAACCCTGTCCACACCTTGATCTTGGCATTGTAGTCTCTAGAATTGTGAGAGAATCAATTTCTGTTGTTTAGGTCCCTGGTCTGCAGTACTTTGTTGTGGCAACCCTAGCAAACTATTTCAGGGGATCTTGAAGAACTAGTGATGATACATTGTTCTTTCTCTTTTTTTTTTTTTTCTGGTAGAAAAGAAGGAAAAGCAAAAGATTCCAACATTTTAGAAATTAATATGTGAATTAGGCATCCTTGAAATAAGCTTAATTTGTGACAGGAGGGAGGTCTGGCTTCCATATTCCATATTGGTGTAGCCACACTATGTGAAGGAAGTTTTGGCTAGTTGTAGGGTACACATAGGCACTTCTAAGAAAACCAGAAAAAAACCTCACTTAAACTCTCCATGCTGTTAGACTATTTTATGCATGTATAGAATTTTAAGAAGTGTATCAACCAGTTAATATTTATATATCAGTGTGGCAAGGTGTCATTATTATAGTAGTAGGTGGGCACCGTTTTTGTTTTACTGGAGGGAAATCCAATATGAATAAAATAGCAACTTTTCAAACATGACATTTAATCCATGCGTGTAAATCAAACTGAGAATCTATTATTCATTATTAAAAGGGTGGCATATTTTTATTACACTGAGAATGAAACACAAACACTGTGAAAAATTTAGTGCCTTTTCTTGAAATTTTAAGACACTTATCATGTAGCTATCTAGCTGGGACTGGCACTCACTTTAAAATATAGCCATGAAATTAATAAGTTTGAAGTTTTATGCTCAAAGAAAGGATGCTCAATTTCAGTGAAATAGGAAAATTTATTTTTTATTTAAATCTTCCTAAATACTTAAGATGGTCAAGTACTTTGGTAACGCTCCAGTTCCAATATGTATCTGAAGAATAGAGTTCATATTCTTGTCATTATTAGTCATGACCACCATGTTCTTCCCTGAGGTGCTTTCTGAAAACTGCATATATCAGAAACTGATTAAAATGACCTAAAGTATTAATTCTTAAAATATGATGAACCCAACATTTTGCAAGAGGTTATTTTCTATGTGACATTTAATATCTAAGAATTGAAATGACTTTAATAACTCGTGGGAAGGAGTGGTCTTAGGAAGACTAGAGCCTGAGCATGATTGCTTTCATTGATTATTGGTTATTACTGTTAATAATGGAGAGCCCCGGAGTAATCATATTGTACAGCTTTAGAAAGTTTTTTTTATATCAGTTGGAGGAAGGCCCTTCGTGTCAGTTCTTGAAAGGGTCACTTCTGCTGGTTAAGGGGACTCTTGGATTTGTGAGAACCTTGATGGCAAATGGCTCTTCCAGATGGCACAGCAGTCACTGGACGTTCTACACTCAGCTGTGGTCTCCCCTAATTCACCCCTAACTTACCTCCCACTGCTGCTACTACTGGACACAGGCCTCTCCAACCAAGCACGGGGGCACCCCATCCCTTTCTACCTCACCCCCAACAAAGTAAACAAACACAAATGTGGCCCAAAATGTTGTCGTTAAGAGCACATCTTTAGAGTGTGGAATCTTGGTTCTGCTACTTACTAGCTTTCAACACTTTAGGAAAATTATTTCAAATCCTTGGCTCCAGTCCCCTCCTCTGTGAAATGAGAATCTAATAATATCTAATGCACAGGGATTTTATGAGCATTAAATAATGTGACATATAAACTGCTTAGCATAGTGGGTTGCATGTAGGAAATAACTGGTAGCTATTGTTATTTTTCTCATTGTAATAATAATCCTCCATGAAGAATGTTCGCTGCTTTCCTCTGCACAAGAAGTTTCTCCAGTTCTTCAAAACATTTCTTAAAGAAGTATTAGTCAATCCTTCCTTAATTCTCTCCTCTCTAAGAAAACTCAGTTTACACTAAATTTGATGTTATTTTGCCTCCACTTCTTGTTATTGGATGATGTGAATGATTTCAAGGCCATTGGTACAGAAAGTCACTTTGTCACTGTATCACTTACTGTGTGGCAGAAGAGGGAAAGTAATATTTATTGAGTGCCTGCAGTGTGCTGGTTAAATCACTATGCACTTAACATACACTGTCAATGCAAACTTCACACAACCCAATCCACTGTTACACCCATTTTGCAAGTGAGAAAAACTGAGGTTTTACAGATGAAGATTTTGCTCAGATGTTTAAAGCTGAGATTCGAATCAAATTGTCAAAGAGTCTGCACCAAGGTTCAGAACCCGCTATAAAGGAGGCCGTGAAACTGATATATCGGTTTCTCATATCTGTAAATTACCCGCCAATCCTCATAATTTTTCTTTGTATCTTTATCAGACTTGTTTCTAGTAATAAAGCTAAACTTCTCTCTCTTTTCAGTCTCTCCTTTCTGTCTCTGAAAGCACAGGCTCTGTATCATGCAGTAAACTAACATTGGGAAGGAGGCGGTCACACTCCATGACATTGGCAGGTGGTCACTTAATCTTAGGAATATTTGGGAGCACTAGAACATAAGCTTCTTGAAAGTAGGGACTTTGGTCTGTTTTGTTCACTGCTGTTTTGTCAGCACATAGAAATGTGACTGTTTGGATAAATATTTTTAAAATAAATGAACAAATCTAAGAATTCCAAAGAGTCACATTGAGGTCTTGCAAGAGACAACTATTGATTGCCTTTTAGTGGATTTTTTTTTTTTAAGTTTTAAAAATTGTTGGTGTTTTATACAGATTCACTTCTTTATTTTACTGGGAAAGCTTTCATAATGCTATAAATTCATCTTTGTCCTTTGTGTCTGTTCTCTACATCTGTTCACATGCAATGTATTCAGAGTTAAGAATGCCCTAGTTACAAAATAGTAGTTCTTGTTCACTTTGCATGCAATTCAACAATCAGATCATTTTGAATTCTCTAAAGAGGAGGAACTTGCTTCTATATTTGAACTCACTCACATTCAGAGGGAATATGTTTTAATATTTCAACATCTATACAAAATGCTTTACAATTACTTTTAAGGCATTAATTCTCACATGAACACGGAGGGAAGTCACGCAGGACTGAGTAGGGCAAAGAATTTCTCCAAGGTCACGCGGCCTGTTAATTGCAAAGGATAGGCCTGGCTATCTTTTCCCATCATCTGCCTCGTACATACACCAAGCAGAAGTCAATAACTTTGAACTTACGAGGCTCTCAAAGCTTATGGTGGTAGCAGGGAAAGGATTTATGTTCAAACAAAAACATCACTAAACTCAAGGACCAATAAAGGTCAGTCTGGCAAACTGCTGATCAGATCACACCAAGCCTCTGCTTAAGATTTTTCCATTGCATTTAGATCTTCACCGCATTTGAGTAAAATACAGATTCCTTACCTGGACCTTCCGGCCTTAAGTGGTCAAGCCTCTATCCCACTCCCCCTACCTTTATTTCATCCTAGTTTTTACCTATGAGTTTTATTCCTTTCATTTTCCAGCCATATTGAGCTCACTCCTGCTGCAGAGCCACTGAGTTAACTGCTGCCTCCTGCCTAAGCTTTTCCTTCCTGCTGTGATGTGCCAGTTCTCTCCCTTACACAAGAGATTCCTATAGAGTAGCCCCCTTCTCTGGTCATTTGCTTGTCCATTGCTATTTATTTTCATTATTTCAGTATCAATTGTTACAGGTGAAGCGTTTGTCACTACTGAGGTCTTATTTATTTGTTCCTTTCCCCAGTAGACTATTGCTCAGTGAGAGTGGGAAGCTCTTTTGTCTCAATTATTTTTATCCTCAGTCCAAAAATAGTGTTTAAGTGCAAAATGGACATTTAATAAATGTGTGTGAATGTGAATGATTGAAGGGAAGCCACAGAGTCAGATGTATTTTAATACAGTCAAATCAGCAATTCAGTCGCTGGAGAAACCTAAGCAAGTCATTACCTTCCCAAATCTTTTTTTCAATCACCTGTAAAATGGGCTAACGTCAACAACATAACAGGATTGACATGCAGATTGAAGTGATAATGTGCACATAAGAGCTTTGTAAAATGTAAGATGCTGCACAAGCATTAACTTCATTGCTGGAGATCCTTGGTGCAATGTGGGCTGCCCAAAGGGAAAATGTCGATTAGCAATTATTGCCAAAAGTTTTCTCCTTTCCAAATGATATATTTGCATGTTCCTTGTAAAACCATTTGTGGTTAATTTGTTGGTCTTTGATGTAATCATGCTGCAGATGTTCAGAAATGCCGTCTTTTTGTGCATTGAGGCTCACTCACTGGGGTTTGTAAAAGTAATGGGCTGTGCCCAATTTTTCCCCAATGTGTTCAACTCTCAGGGACAATGAAAGAAAAGATCTATCTTCTGCCTAACAAGGAGAAACTGAAAAGAAAATTCAACTTTTTGTTTTCACGGTCCAAAAAAAAAAAAAAAAAGTAGGAAGTGGGGAGAATCCCAGAACTGAATTTTCTAAATGAAAATACTCAGTTAGATTTTTTTTTTCTATCTGTTTCAAATGAAATAGTCTTAGTTGGACATTTGAGTAACATGTGAAGAGATTAGTTATGACATATTGGGGTTGAGGTCCGGTAATGAAATTGTGATATAATGAGAGGACATACCATATATTCCCTCTTAATTTCAGTTATGTTTGATGGAAAACGGTGGAAGGGTCATATTGTTTAACCAGTAATTATTCAGGTTTGGCTCAGTTCAGTTTTAGACAGAAGTGTAGTTGTCCTAAGCATTTGAAGTCAATCAGACACATGATCAAAGGTTCACAAACCCGTCTTGTTTATCTTTGTGCACACACTAGCTGGTTAATCTCAAAGTGTAGGCTGAAGGACCATCTGATTCACTACTACTTCAGCATCCTTGTTAACATTCAGAGTCCCAAGCCCCACCCCAGACTAACTGATTTAAAGGTAGGCACGAGGTCTGGAAATCTGCACTTTTGATAAACACCTTTGGGTCACTCTTATACAAACTAAGTTTGAGGACTGCTAGTTTAGGGCCTTAAGGATATCATGGTATGATTGTTAGTATTTCTCAAATGATTAAATTAGTTGTTGGGACATTGTAAAATTAGATTCAGGGACTTAGGCTTGAGAGATCATAGAATTGTACCCTTCACTTAAGGAGAATTTTTATTCAGAATTATTCATTTTGCAAGATATATGGTAAACTTAGCTCTTCAGAAAGATTCATTCTTTAAGGATCCTGGGTAGTAGGTTTTTACCGGGGTAAAACTGTTTTTTCTTGGTAAGCTTGTCTGCTTTGGATATCTGAATCCAAAGTGAGCAATTTAGGAGAAATGAACAGGCTGAATGAATACAGAGAAACATCTAGAGGAGGAACTCTAGCTTCTCAGTTTGTAGGAGTCATGGAAAGCAGTAAATAGGACAGAGCAGAATGACCTTGAGGTCTTTCACCGTGAATCCAAGGTGGACTGTCAGTTGTTGGCCCCCTCTGCATTCAGGAAGCATAGCATGGATGGCCCTGGGGCAGACTGCCTACGAACAGTCCTAGCTCTACCCTCTGGATCTGTTTTGCATGGCCTTGGACCAAGTCTTTCTTTGCCTCAGTTGTGTCATTCGTAAAATGGAGTCAATAATACAGTCTAATTCACAGGATTATTTTGGTGATTGAGTTAGTGAGAATACAGTGTTTTAAAAAGTGCCTTGCATTTAATAAATAAATGTTAACTGTTGATATTATGCTAACTGTTAGGTTTAAGGAATTTAAAAAATAAATTTTCTAAAACAGGGACCTGAAACTACATTTGACATGAGGGCACTTGTTTTCCAATGGTGTAGGAAGTAAAATTCTCTCTCTTCTTCTATTCAGAAGCTATGATAGTCACAGTTGCTGCCACCCTGTATCCTTGGATCCCTGGGCCAAGATAGGTTTCTAACAATAATTACATTTTTTCATCCCACAGCAAGAAGACTGGGGATTAGAGCTAATTTACCTACTTATTTATCTTGGCTGAGGGAATGGAAGAAAAATATAATGATACTATTAAACTCCCACTGCATAACCTAGGTTACCCTGTACTGTGGCATCAACTCCCACTCATCTGTCCAGGGTTGTCTGCCTCAAAAACAACTTTTTGCTATTTCTAATGCAAATTAAGTCCATAGATTTACTTTCTTGACTACCCCGAATGTCAGACCCAGAAGATACCATTGAGTTTATTTCCTGCTCTATCTGCCTCCACCCTCTGGGTCCTGGGCCTGTGTCTGGGCTGGGTCCCATCTGCATCTCTGCTGGTACATCTGCTTGAGAACATGTCAATTACAAATGATCACTGCAAAGGTCTTGTCCAAACTGAAGACAAGATTCTTTGATTATAATGAGCAAACCACCTTGGGGGAGGAAGAGGGATTTCCTGATGAAAGAGCTGCCAAGAGAAAATAATAGGCTCTGTGTTTGTGTGTATGTGTGCACGCACACGTGTA
The DNA here is from genome assembly GCF_020740605.2 of Lemur catta. Taxonomy (NCBI): domain Eukaryota; kingdom Metazoa; phylum Chordata; class Mammalia; order Primates; family Lemuridae; genus Lemur; species Lemur catta. The sequence goes on from NC_059132.1 coordinate 46,770,874, forward strand.
CATGCAGACCTTTGAGAAAATAATTTTGACAATAATAATTTTACAGTGTTTAATATGTAGGTGTATGTCTGACATATGTTAATATATATTTAAGCATGTAGTTAACAAGAGATAAAACTAGAAAATTAGATTTTGGTGAGGCTGCATTAGGGTATTGAATATGATGCTAAAGAACTACAATTTATATGGTAAGTTTAAGGTTGTGTCAGTTAGGCTTAAAACAGCCTACAAAGCAGCCAAACATAGAACTTACAAGGAACCAATATTTCTGGAAAATGTTTGTTCAGTGCCAGAGATAAAAGTAACTTTATGTGACCAGAGTGCAGAGCAAAGAAGCTGGGCAAAGAAATGACAGTTATATTTTTCACATGATGTATAATATTTTTATATTACATTTGGAATTTCATGAAAAGGAAATATGTATACTTGGGTAAGCATGTTTCTTTAACAGCCAATAATGAACTTTTTTTGTTAGATGTCATGGATAAGTCTTTATTTTTAAGATTTTATCTTTGATTTGCCTCATTTTGACTTTGATATGTGTAGGTGTTATTTCCTTTATTTTTTTCAGCTTGAGATTTTTTGAGCTGCTTGGTTTTGTAGATTGATGTCTTTCATCAATTTTGGAAAATTTTCAGCCATTATCTCATTAAATATTTTTTTCTGCACCATACACTTTCTCTTCTACTTTTAGGATTCCAATTACACGTGTGTTAGACTGTTATTGTCTCACAGGTCTTTCATGTTCTGACTTATTTTTCTATTTTATTTATTTTTTCCTTTGAGCTTTAATTGGGATAATTTCCATTGATCTCTCTTAGAGTTCACCTATCCTTTTTCTGAAGTGTCCATGTCTACTGTTAAGCCCATTTAAAGATTTTATCATTTCAAATATTTTATGTTTCTGTTCTAAAACTTTTTAAAAGTCCTCTGAAATATTCCAAACTTTCATTGATTATGTCCATCTTTTACGCTAACTATAATTATTCTAATTATAACAGTTGTTTAAAGTCTTAGTTAATTTCAATATCTGGGTCATCTGTGGGTCAGTTTTCATGGGTCAGTTTTCATTGACTGGTTTCTTTTATATATGAATCACATTTTCCTGTTTCTGTGGATGTCTCATTGTTGTGTATCATGTGCTAGACATTGTGTATGAACAAATTATAGAAACTGGAGTAGAAAATATTTATCCCCCACAAGGGGCTGATCTCTCTGCTCAAATCAGGAATAGAGTTAAGTTGGGATTGGGTTGAAGATTTAGTTGGTTTTAATTTACTTAAAGCTTGTTCCAAAAGCTCTAAGTTGTAAAAGGTCCCTCCTTCCTGCTTTGCTTGGTGTCCGTGTCACCATGGGATTCTGCTCTGCTCTCCAGTTCTGCCCTAAGATTTCTGTGCCATGGGAAATCTTTCTTTGCCTCCCTGCCTAGACTCAATTGCCCACATGCTGCTGAGCTCTTGGTAAAAGTCTTAAGGTTCAGAATTAGTAAATAGTGAGGACTTGCTCTGTGTCTGGACTGATATCTTTTCAATATTCCACATTAGCCCAAGATTGTTAAAAGTTCAGCCAGTTTCTCCTACCCCTGCAACATCCTCACCCAGTGACAGGTCTGCTTCTGCACCTATCCCCTGGGATTAAAGCTGCCTCTAGTCTTAGCTCATACAGGAAGATCTTATCTCTCTCTGAGATTTAGTTTTTCCTAAATTTCTTTGTGTCCTCAGCTCCCTACTAGGTTCAAAAATATACATAATTTTGTAATTTAACTTTTTTTCTTTTGCCATTTTATGGTGGAAGCATTGGGCATTCATGACCATCTTCATCATAACCAGAAGCAGGACTTTGAAGGCCCTCTTTTCTTGAAATCACTTTATCAACATCTTTTCTGATTATAAAAATAATAGTCTTACAAAAAATTTTAACAATCATTAAAATGCACCATATTTCATGAATATTCATTTTCATCATTTTGCATCACTTACCCTAGTCCTCTCTGGATTGATTTAATTTAAAAGTATTTGGTGTTTAAGTGGGAAGAATTTTGCCTTCTCTTCCAGTCCTCCATTCAACACTAAGTCTTCAACATTCTCTTTTGCTTCTTGGATTCCACTTTTTCTCCTCTCACCTTTCGCAAGTACCTTTTGTGATATGGAAGATTAAATGCATCACCTTTATGCTATGCAGTGAAATTCGGCTTTGTGGTATCCCTTCCTTCCAAAAGAGTGTTCTCTACGGCCCACTACCAGGATTCTCATGATGAGATGGCACTGGTAGTTGGGGGAGACCAGCACATGTATTTCTTATAATATATAGCATGTAATTACAAATCTACTGAAAAATATTCATGGAAATGTCACATCATGGGATTGCTATGGAAATATTCAGGTTTGTGGAAAGGATCCTCTGAGAGGTACAGTGAAACTTAGTGATCTTTCTTGCCAAAAAGGAAAACAATGAGTCCCTAGCTATACACTGTAGGGCAAGAGATCTCTCCTGTAACACATATCAAAGGCAAGGCAATAAAAGAATATATAGAAATATGTAGGATAAGACAGCTATTGTCAAATAAAGTAAATTCCTTTATTTAATCATTGTGGCTTTTGTCCTCCGTTTCAGTCAGTATAAGTAACTAGATTGGTCTTGTCCATACGCTTATTTATTTCAGGGGCTGTCAGGGTAGTTGCGTATGACTCCTCTGTCTTGCGGAATGGGTTGAGGTGAATTTCCTCTCGTGCGTTGTTACAGTGCTGCGTGGTGATTATATATTGTGCTTGGTAGCCTTGTGCTATTTCTTATGCACAAAAGGATGCTGAAGTTTTAGCCTTGAAATTTTTTCCTCTTTATTAAAATAAACAAACTGTAATCTAAGTCATCTTAGAAGTAGTTGGCATATAAAGTCTTAAGTAATTAAGTAAATAATGCACATTTCATTTTTTCTGAGCATTTTTGTATTTACTGTCTAAATTGACAATTGCATCAACTCTGAGAAGATGATATTTATATCCCTGTTTTTTACTGATGAGGAAACTCAAATTCATGGAAACTTAGATACAAAAAGAGAACTGAGTTGCTCAAGACCACAACAAAATTCATGGTATAATTGAGTCAGTACTGGACAAATTCTTACTTCATTTACTTTGAATGTATTGCTGAATACGACCAATTTAGTACAATAGGGGCACTAGTTTTTATTTTTAAATGCAGGGATAAAAATAGATGAAAGTCTTGTTAATAGCATCTGTTCAACTTTATTTTTCAATGATAGCACAAAGCAGGTTTCTGACTGCATATGTCTTCCTCCTCCTCATTTAACTTTTATTCTCTTATCACAAAGGTTACTCACAGCCAACTAGCCAAATGAAAAGTACAGCTTGATTAAGGATCTCTTTTGTCAGTAATTTGTGCCTAATGTTTTTAGCTTTCCCATGGGCTGTTGTAAAAAATGGTAAATCTGGTTTAAATGAAACCTGATCCTGTTAATGGTTTAATAGCAGCTGCCACAGGGTTATGGTATTTTTCAACAGATGCCTCTGTTTCATTTTATACATAAAGTGAGTCTTGGAATATTTACATGAATCACATAAAATAACCTACACAATTTTTGTTGACTATATTGTTTTAAAATAGTCTCAGGTAAGTCTTTATCTTTATCCATTTGTAATTATTCACACAAGATTTAAAAAAAAAAACCCCAGGCTGTAATCTATTTTTTTTAAATTTTAAGATTATCTATGTCTTGATTTTCCTAATTTTTTTTTTTAATGCCAAGAAATAGTCTCCATCTCTTAAAGTCTGGGGACTTGAACAGTGGCTTGGTAAATCTAAGTATTTCATCCATCTTTGCAATGCTTTTTATTTATCACAGACACGTTGCTTATACAGTAATGTGCATTATAGTGTCAATTGAAGTAAATGGAGGAGTCACAAAATTAAATGGGACCCTATTTTTTTCTTCAAGAGGTAGACCTTCTAATAATAATTCAAGTTATCATTATGGGTAGGATTAGTTTCTCTGGAGAGTTTGTTCAACCATTTTTAAAAAAGCATTTATTCTGTGCAATGCCCTTGTGCTGGGTACCTAAATGATACCAAGATCAAGGACAGGCATGCGAAACAATGGCTATGATGGAAGATAGAAATAGTTATACAATAGGTAGTTATAGAGTGCAGCAGAGCTCAAGCAAAGAGGAATGAAATAAAGAATATCATGTTAATTAACATGTTACAAGCTTGATTTCTAAAGCTCATAAAGTGCAGAATCTTGAACTGGCAGGGTCAAATTTGTCTTGTTGTGTGGGTCACATCTTCATGGTGGTATTGGTGCTCAATTACCTGGAGCTGGAAGAGTTAGTTACATGAATACACCCAATGGTGATTTTTCAAGGGTAAACAGCAGGAGTTGAGACCAACTTTTTACTTAATTCTAAATTGTCTGTAAGTATCAGTGAATACAGTGTGTTTCTAAAAGGACAAGCATCCCAATCTCCCCTTGTCTTTATATCTTTCCTAGGTACTCCCTCAAAAGAAAGACGTGAAACCTGGCATGGCTTTCTTGTTTGAACTCTTTCTGCTTCATGGAACATACGCTCACCTCGACCGGGTTGTGGGCTGGGCAGTGTTCCCTTTGTGTGATAACAACTTCAATGTAGTGGAGGGAAAATTCAAGTGTCCCCTTCTTCGAGGACCTTATGACCAGAAACTCAGCAACTTCAGGATAATTGAAGACTTAATTTGTCTGGACTTGGACCACTGGCTGTGCAATCTCTATTTTCAGGTTTGCAGTGTGATTTTGTAAGTGGAAAAGAATTTAAACTTTTTCGAAAGCTGCTTCTTTCCAGCCTTTAGCTTCTTTTCATGCTACTGGAAATTTTAATAAGTATCATGAAATGGTAAAAATAATTATATCTTAATACTGAGTTCTGATAATGTAGATTAAATTGATATGTGGAAATAAAGAATGAAATGCTAGAGTTAGCAGGGAACTTAAAGATCATTTAATAGAATCTTCTATGTTGTGAATGGACCGGAACTGCCACCAAGTCTCCTGGTTTTCGGTTCACATCTGTTGCTGGGGGAGCAGAGTGTGTGGCTTCGTCTCATGAGTATGGGGATAGGGCTACTATGTTTCCTTATGGAAAGTACCTAGTGCATTTCTGTTGTGTGTTGGGCATTGCCTGCTCTAGGGCTGCAAGAGAGATAAGATGTGGCTTGTGCCTTCCAGACTTTGCCGTCCATCTGATGAGACAGATGTATGTTCATCCAAAGGATAATTAATGATCCCTATTTCCACAGGACTCGAGTGGCCATCACAAAGCTGTCTTCCTTTGTTGTACTACTTCAAAGCATGCTGTTTTTGGTTCACCTCTAATATTTACAACAAACAAACCAAAAACACTTGGGCATACATCATGTATTTGTATATATTTGGCATTCTGCTTATTTTCTAAACAAGGCTTTGAACAGAAATGCCATTGCATATATTCATTATAGACAAACACTATAGAGGATCCAGAAAATGACAGCATCCATTAAGCATGAAGCATTCCAACCCATTTGTAGTCTATTTTTGTCCTATATACAAATTTGTTCTTCCTGATTATGATGTTTTTCCAGGTGGCCTGTATTATAAAATCTGTGAATTGTTCTTCCTTACCTACACATTTGATTTTTTTAGTCTGTCTACCTACCTACCCACCCACCTAATGATAGAACTATCAAATATGGATATTTCCAGGAAACACATGTCATTTTGGCCTTCAAACCAGCAGCTACATATGCTTGTGTGATGGTCTTCCTGTTTCCTATTTATTTTGAGTAGAATTATCTGGCATTTTCCCCCTTTTAGTTAATTCCATTATTAGGTTTTGCTGAAATATCTTGTTGGGATAGTTTAGGTATGCTGTTAAGAAAGTAATTCTCACATGAATATATGCTTTTCCATTCATTCTGGAAACAGTTCCATCCCTGATAAATCTGATTGTACGTTAGAATTATGTGGGGATCTTTAGAAATACTACTATTTGGGCTCTACTTTCAGAGATTTTGATTCGGTTGTTTTGTGGTGGGGCCTTAGGCATCAGAAGTTTTTAAAAGCTTCTAAGAATCAGAAACATGATATAAATAAGCTTGAAAAAGAAGACTTTTATAAATGAATGCAAAGAAGTTATTGAAAAATTATCTAAATTTTGAAGATAGTTATAGAAAACCCACAACAAAATATTCCAAAAATTGGTGACTTGAATACTGTACCAAGAGTCAAAATAAATTTAAAACTAAAATATAGCCATAAAAGAAAATAAACTTTGGTCTAGTTAATATGAAAAGCATCTATAATTTTTAACTAACTTTTTCACTAATTGGTGCCTAAAATTCAGTGTTCTATAAATTATGGCATGGAGAGTCAGAACTAACTTTATTTCATAAAAGACAATGTATGTAGTACTGCTATGAATCATAAAGATAATTTATATTTGAGGTTAAATCAAGAAGTGATGCTTAAAAGTTACAAGGTCAATAACAGTGATTATTTGTTAAACAGCATAAGAATCATTTCATTTGACCAAAATCTACTTGAATTGAACATATTACTAAAATTTTCCTCTTTTTGTTCTGACTTCCCATTTTTAAAAAAAGCTTTGTGGGGAAAAAAAAAAGTAATAAAATGATTTATCTACAGAGCCCAGTTTGCTCTCATCATTATAAATGGATGTGATTATCCACTAACATTCTTATTTGATAGACAATAATAGGAATTTTCTCCCTCTGTATATTTCATGGGGACAGACTTATTTATGAGAGTAGTAAAATTATGCAATATTCATGATTTTCTGATTGTAGACAGAAGAAGTAGGAATGGAGACGCTTCTTTTTTATGAGGGCAAAAACAAAAAATTCTTATCTGGAATTTTCCTCCAGTATGAAATTCTAAAATATGTGGGTTTTTCCAATGTGAGTTTTCTCCAATGCAAAATTTTCTGAAAACGTAACTGTTGGATTTACTCAAGAAAGGAATAACTTGGAAGTGGGAAGAGAAAAGACAGATAATGCAGAAGATGAAATAGAAAAGTGGTTTTACAATATAGCCTTAGAGGAGAGGAAAGGAAAACAGGACAGTTCAGGTGAATACTGAGCCTTTCTTTTCTGGGTCAGTCAGTGGGAGGAAACTGCCACAGTCATAGACAGGCTGGCAGAGCCAGGGCATGTGGCTTAGCCATGGCCTCATGTGTTCTCCCATGCTGTCCTGAGAGGCTGTGCGCAGGCGAATGACCTAAGCACCGGAGAGGAGGCTGGTGACAGCTCTGACCCAGCCTCCATCACAAGTGTGCAAGGACGCGAGGGGGAAGATTGTCGGTGGGATGGCCTGTAGCTCTTTCCCAGGCAACTTTTTCTGTCAATTTCTCACATTTCTGAATATTTCATTTCCTATGTCATTGATTATCTTTTCCAAGCACTTTATTATGCAAATTTTAAACATAGAGAAAGTTGAAAAAGTGCATAGTGAGCCCATTCATTCACTGTTAGATGCTACAATCTTGTCACTTCTTTTTGAAATTAAAATATTATTTCTTGGAGATAGTAAACACTGAATAAACATTTGCTAATTTCATCGTAGTATGACTGTTAGACAGTGTTATTTGAAAGAAGAAAATAAAACTGTGAATTGAAATAAAGAAAAACTAATACATATAGAGCAAATGGCAGCATCTGAAGAGATGAGGGAAATCGGCTAATACCAAATAAATGCTTTCTTTGTCACGCAACCGAACAAAAGCACATAAGGTTTAAAAAACTGAATTTATTATTGACCTGTTAGATTATTCAAATTGTCTCATTGTTCTAGAGAAAAACTGTATATGTAATAGTTTCAACATTTTTGGTAACAGATTTATCTCTTCATAGGTAATTAAACTTCCTTTGCTTTTGGATGATCAAAAAAACCATGAAAGCCATACTCAACTTTCCCCTGAATTTCCAGTTCTTCTAATGGCTAAACCAGAGACAGCAGAATCAGGGGTGGACAATACTGCTGGCCTTTCAGAGAAAGACTTGGAGAGAAACAGTTGTGCATCAATGGATCATGAAGCTAAATGCACTTTGCATTCTTCTCAGGGTTGGTTGACTTGTTTTTCTCAGCATTTTATTGCTAATATTTCAAGTTGTGTTACATTAAACTGGTTAAGAAGTAGTTATTCTTTATTAATGTCTTATTTTCAATATTATGCCATTTAAAAAGAATATAACCATTGATAAGAATATTAGTTTTTGGATCACATTTTCTATTACGTAAGTCAATATAAAATTACTTCATTGAAACACAAATCTTTCTCTGTGGTCTTATTGCTTTAAAATTTGTTTTTTAGGTTTTTGGGGGGTGAGTACATTTTGACTTCTTTTGGTCCTTATTTCTAAATTTTAATCTTTCTTTCATGCTGACAAGATTGGTAACCAAAAAATGGCTATGAAAGATAAAATGTTCTCAAAAATAAGTTTTCAAATAATATAGTTTATTTTATAGGTCTTTGATTTCAAAGACTGGTTTAATCAAGCACTAAATAAGCAAATAAACTTTTTCTTTTTTTTTTTGAGACAGAGTCTCGCTTTGTCACCTGGGCTAGAGTGAGTGCCGTGGCATCAGCCTAGCTCACAGCAACCTCAGACTCCTGGGCTTAAGCGATCCTACTGCCTCAGCCTCCCAAGTAGCTGGGACTACAGGCATGCACCACCATGCCCCGCTAATTTTTTCTATATAGATTTTTAGCTGTCCAAATCATTTCTTTCTATTTTTGGTAGAGACAGGAGTCTCACTCTTACTCAGGCTGGTCTCGAACTCCTGACCTCGAGCGATCCACCCGCCTCGGCCTCCCAGAGTGCTAGGATTACAGGCATGAGCCACCGCGCCCGGCCAGCAAATAAACCTTTTTGAAACATTCAATCTACAGAAGTTCCAATTCATGGAGGAATATACTATTACAGATTACTATAATTTTTACAAATGAATTATTTTCTTTACCAAAAGACTCACAGGTTTCTTTAACAGGGTAGATCCTCTAGCAGTAAATAATAGTGTTAGTATAAGTAGTAGGGCATGGATTAGTAATAATTACAGTAACGGTGCTACCAGCATAGGACTACAAGTGTTATCAGTGACCATAAGCCCTGTAATAAGGACTTTATTTTTTATTTTTGAAATTATCAAATATTTTAAACATTCTGTATGAAAATAATATAGCATACACCAGTATCCAGTACCCAGCTTTACCAATTCTTACTATTTTGCCATATATATTTCACATCTTTTCTTTCAAAAAATAACATTTTAGATAATGATTAAAGCCTTCTGTGAACTGATGCTTGATCCTATTTTCAGCCTTCTCATATTTGTCAGCAATCATTTCATATGTATTTTCAAACATATTCTACATATACGTGGTCTTAAACAATGGATATCTTTTCTATGTTTTTAAAATTTATGTAAATGTATCATACTTCGCATCTGCTTCTGCAACTTTTATTTTCTCTCAACATTGTCTTTGAAATTTATCTATCTCTATCATCTATCATCTATATATTTCTAGTTTATTGATTTTATTGCCATATGGAATTCCTTTGCATGAATGTGAAAAAATTATTTATTCTTGTTGTATCCAGTTGCATCTCACTGTAACCAAGGCTGCAATGGTGATACTTTTTTTTTATTTTTTTTCAGCATATTATGGGGGTACAAAAGTTTAGGCTACTTATATTGCCCTTGTCACCACCTCCCCTATCAGATCTTCAAGCATGTCCATCCCCTAGACAGTGCGCATCGCACTCATTATGTATGTATACACCCATCCCCTCCCCCCACCACATCTGCCCGACACTCGATTGATGTTATTCCTAAATGTTCTCTTAGGTGATGATCAGTGAAACCAATTTGATGGTGAGTACATGTGGTGCTTATTTTTCCATTCTTGGGATACTTCACTTAGTAGAATAGGTTCCAGCTCTATCCAGGATAATACAAGATGTGCTAGATCACCATCATTTTTTGTGGTTGAGTAGAACTCCATGGTATACATACACCACATTTTATTAATCCACTCATGTATCGATGGGCACTTGGGTTGTTTCCACATCTTCACAATTGTGAATTGTGCTGCTATAAACATTCGAGTGCAGGTGTCTTTTTTATAGAATATCTTTTGTTCTTTTGGGTAGCTACCCAATAATTGGATTGCTGGATCCAATGGTAGGTCTACTTGTATTTGTTTAAGGTATCTCCATATTGCTTTCCACAGGAGTTGCACTAGTTTGCAGTCCCACCAGCAGTGTATGAATGTTCCTGTTTCTCTGCATCCACGCCAACATGTATTGTTTTGGGACTTTTTAATAAAGGCCATTCTTACTGGAGTTAAGTGATATTTCATTGTGGTTTTGATTTACATTTCCCTGATGATTAGAGATGTTGAGCATTTTTTCATGTTTGTTGGCCATTCTTCTGTCTTCTTATGAAAAATTTCTATTCATGTCCTTTGCCCATTTTGATAGGGTTGTTTGATTTTTTCTTGCTGATTTTCCTGAGTTCTAAATAGATTCTAGTTATCAGTCCTTTATCAGATGTGTAGCCTGCAAAAATTTTTTCCCATTCTGTGAGTGGTTTGCTCTCGTGACAGTTTCTTTGGCTCTGCAGAAGCTTTTTAATTTAATCAGGTTCCATTTATTTATTTTTGTTGTTGCTGTGATTGGCTTTGGGGTCTTCATCATAAATTCTTTGCTGAGGTCAATGTCTATAAGAGTTTTTCCCACATTTTCTTCTAGAACTCTAATAGTTTCCCACCTTAAGTTTAAGTCTGTCATCCACCGTGATTTGATTTTTGTGAGAGGTGAAAGGTGTGGGTCCTGTTTCAGTCTTCTACATGTGGCTATCCAGTTTTCCCAGCACCATTTATTGAATAGGGATTCTTTTCCCCAGAGTATGTTTTTGTCTGCTTTGTCAAAGATTAGATGGCTATATGAGGATGGTTTTATATCTGGATTCTCAGTTCTGTTTCACTGGTCTGTGTCCATGTTCTTGTGCCAATACCAAACTGATTTAATAACCACATCCTTGTAGTATAGTTTGAAGTCTGGTAAATTAATACCTCCCATTTTGTTCTTGTTGCCTAAAATTGCTTTTGCTAAACGGGGTCTTCTCTGGTTCCATATACAGCATAAAATTATTTTTTCAATATCTGTGAAAAATGATGTTGGTAATTTAATAGGGATTGCATTGAATCTGTAGATCACTTTGGGTAGTATAGACATTTTAACAATGTTGATTCTTCTGATCCACGATCATAGTATGGTTTTCCAACTGTTTATGTGCTCTGCAATTTCCTTCCTCAGTGTTTCATAGTTCTCCCTGTAGAGGTCTTTTACCTCTTTAGTTAAATATGTTCCTAGGTACTTTATTTTCTTTGTTGCTATGGTGAAGGGTATTGAGTCTTTGATTTGGTTCTAGTTTGACTGTTATTGGCATATATGAATGCCTCTGATTTATGTGTATTGATTTTGTATCCTGAGACTTTACTGAATTCATTGATCAGTTCCAGGAGTCTCTTGGTTGAATCCTTGGGGTTTTCTAGATATAATATCATATCATCAGCAAAAAGTGAGAGTTTGATCTCTTCTGTCCCCATTTGGACATCCTTGATTCTGCTCTTTTGCCTGATTACTCTCACAAGGACTTCCAGGACTATGTTGAATAGCAGTGGGGACAGTGGGAAACCTTGTCTGGTTCTAGTTCTAAGTGGGAATGCTTTCAATTTTTCCCCATTCCATATGGTGTTGGCTGTTGGTTTGTCATATATGGCTTGTATCATTTTTAGGTAGGCCCCGTCTATGCCTATTTTGTTAAGTGTTCTTATCATAAAAGAGTGTTGAATTTTGTCAAATGCTTTTTCTGCGTCTATTGAGAGGATCATACGGTCTTTGTTTTTGCTTCTATTTATGTGGTATATTACATTTATAGATTTGCATATGTTGAACCATCCCTGCATGCGATGGTGATTCTTAAACATGGGTGCACATGGGTGAGAATTTCACTAAAGTATATACACCCCAGAATGGAGGAATCTGAATTGCTGAACCACAGGGCATAGACTTTCTAAATTTGTAAGCTAGTGCGGCATTGCCATCCCAAGCAGCGCCTCAATTTACTCTCCTGATGTCTGTGTAGGAGACTTGCTTTGGCCTACATCCTATCAACCCTTGCTATTGTAAAAATTTGTTAGGTTTTCCAATTCAATTGCCATGAAATACTATCTCTCATTGTAATTTTCCTGAATACAAGCACATTTGAGCATTTTTAAAATATACGCATACATATGTATATATTATGTATATGTGTATTCCTACTGACCATTTGGGTTTTATCTTCTGAGAATTGCCTGTTCCTATAGTTTTTCCACTTTTCCTTTTGGTCATTTGTTTTTTTGCTCATCTATCTGTAAGAGTTGTGGTGCTTTGTTTTTAGGTAAGGTGAGTGGTAGGAAACCCTTTACTTTTGGATTCAATTTTTTATTGTTATCAATTATCTAATCATTCTACATCAATTTAATTCATTAAAAACTAAATTAACTTGGTCTTAGTATTATATTGTCTTTTTAGTTTTTAAATTTGTTTCCCTTTGTTACAGTTTTATGGCATAGGCAATACATTCATGTTGTTCGAAGTAAGACCTACTTCTCACTGCACATCCCTATCAGCCTAGTTCTCCCTGGAGAATACCAATGTTTTTTTGTGTATTATTTAATTGATGTTTTATATATCCATAAGAAAAAACATAGAACTATTATTATAAATTTTAAATATGACTAAATCTATCATCACATTCCTCTTTCCATTCCTTGCATTGATTAACATTTGCCGTCTTGCTTTTCTTTACTAGTCTTGCTTGAGTTTTATTTTTTCATTCATTTTTTTTCCCAACAGACAGCTGATACATTTGCCTTCTATAAACCTCTCCAACGATTTTTTTGTTTTCTATGTGTTCGTTTATCTTCTTAGCTTTTTGATTTACCTACTCCTATTTTCTTTAGATTTTCTCTTGGGTCACTTTTTCAATCTCTTTGATTTAGAGTTTACCTCATTTATCTTCAGTCTTTCTTTACCTGATAGGTTGGCAGTTATGAGTGGATCTGTCCATTTCTTCCTGTAAGTCTGTCAGATAAGGTTTTATATATTTTAAATCTGCTAAGTGAATGCAAGTTTAAAATTGTTATAGTTTTAAGGTATTATTATTCTTTTCATATTGAGGTAGTCATCTTCTATTTGTCTATTTAATACTTTTGAATTTATATTCTATTTCTTCTGGTATCAATACTACCACCTGAATTATTCTACAATAAGTATTTTCATGACATACATTATTTTTTTACACTTTATTTTAAAATTTTAAAGTTTACCTGTGGTATAGTTTGGATATGTATTAGTTAACTAAACCTGGATTTTATTTTTGTATTACAGACAAAATCTGGATTTTATTTTTATATTAAAGACAAGTTAAAGGGCAATAAAATACACTTAGATAGAAAGAATAAGTTATAGATTTTGATAGTATAATAGGCAAATTATAGTTAATAATAATTTATTGTATATTTCAAAATAGCTAGAAGAGAAGATTTGTAATATTTCTAACAAAGAAAAGATAAATGCTTGAGGTGATGGATGTTCCAATTACCCTGATTTCATTATTATATGTTGTATACAAGTATCAAAATATCAAATGCACCCCCAAAATATTTACAACTAGTTGATATGAATAAAAAACAAAAAAAGATAAGTAGACATATATCTTTTAATAGGTAAGTTTAAATTTGTTGACATTATTCTTATTACTATTGTATTTGGCTTGTTGATGAAATCTTAATTTTATACTTATTATGCTATTTCTTTTCTTTGTAAAAATACTTTCATTTCTGAATTTCTCTTTAACCAAAAATAATTTTATTTTGCTTATTCTCTGCTGTATGTGTAATCTACAAACTTTATTAATGATTTTAGATGTTATCCTTAATTTTCCCATCTACATATTTAATTATAAAATATCTTTAAACATCTAAGTTAATTCTATATTTCTATTCTTTTCCTGGATGTCACAAGGACTTTTAGCATGCTTTATCCATGAAACACCACCTCTCACTATTGCTATTATTGGCTATGCTTTCAGTTTCACTTTTTTATCAAGCACAACATTTACTTTTTTATTTTTTACTCAATTAAAAACTAACTTACTGACATGTTTGTGCTTCATAATATTTTTAATATAAGACATCTTCACACTGTTTCCATTTTTTTTCTTATTGAAGTGAACCTTCAGTAATTCATTTAGAGTTTGGATGTCAGCCATTTTATGTCTTGAAGAGTCTTTATTTTTTCTCTCACTTTTGATAGATCATTTATTCATGTATAAAATTCTAAGGTAATAATATTTTTTTTTTTACTATTTTCTGCACCATCTTTTTGTGTCTTTTTTGTGGTGGATCAGAAAGTGACATTAAGTGAGCAGCCACTGAGGTATCAGAAGGAGAGTGGTGTATTCCAATTTCTATTTTAGATAGATTCCTCTTGTAATTTTTAGGAGGGTTTACTTGAGAAAGGCATATCTAAAAACAGATCAGTTAAAAACAGTTTAGAGTAGTTCAAGTAAAAGATGAGGGCCTCAAGTCAGAAATTCATAAAGTATTAAAGAGGTACAACAGAATGACCATAAGAATAAGAATAAAAATGACCCAGTGATTGGACTGGATACTGTTGGTGAACAATAACAAAGGATTTTAGCCACTAGTACCTTTAATCCTAGCTACTTGGGAGGCTGAGGCAGAAGGATCACTTTAGGCCAAGAGTTTTAGACCAGCCTGGGCAACACAGGGGGACTTTGTTTCCCAAAATGTGGAAACTTAGCCCAGTGCAATGGTGCATAGCTGTAGTCCCAGCTACTTGGGAGGCTGAGGCAGGAAGAAAGCTTGAGTCCAGGAGTTCAAGGCTGCAGTGAGCTATGATGGTGCCACTGCACTCCAGCCTGGGTGACAGAGTGAGACCCTGTCTCTAAAAAAAATGGGTAACAAGGGATAGGACGTGGATACCAGCCAGCAGAGGACAGGAAATAAAGGAGGAGGAACAAGATTAGGGGGAAAACCATAGACATGATTTGGATCTACTGGATTTGAGATTTCTATATTATATTCAAATAATAATGTTCAAGGAACCATTGAGAACATGGATGTGAAGCTCAGGAGAGACATAGAGAGTAGGGAGGGAGACTGTCTTCGTTAGAGCAGCATAAACACAGGAACTCCAGCAGGAAATGCTGAGTGGTTGAATTTGGGGGGAGTATTGGGGTGATGGGAGAGTTGGGTGGAGAGCACAGCTCAGGGAGACAGTAAGGTTTCAGAAGGCTGCTTGATCCCCCCCATAATAGCCAGACACAAAGTCTACAATATCCGACTTGCTGGGTGACATCTGCCTTCCTGTCTTGTTCAACCGATCAGATGGGTAACATAGAGCTTCACAGAGGGTGCTGTGTATTTCTTAAGTTGTTACTGGAGTTTTCCAAGTCCCTTGGAGATTATTCCTTGTTGGGACAAGTACAACTCCACTGATTGTCTGGATCAAGTCCTAGAACCCCTGCTTCCCTGGGGGCAGGTCCACCGTAAGGCCTGGGCCTCCTTATCCACACCTGAACTGCTTCCTTGTGAGTAAGCCAATACCGTCAGCTAATGACAACTGAGATACCACCACCTCCACCTCCAGATAACTAAATATCATTCTTATAGAGTGGTGTATATCTGGAGATGTTATGTTGAGATTTTTTGCACAGAGTACACATGTACATTAAATATGTCACTGGCTTTAAATACTTGTAAAAGTAGATTAGAAATAAGATATGTATTGAAGGCAGGTAACAAAGCACACAGTTATAAAGCAGTTTGATCAAAGTGTATTGTTTCTCACACTTTAAAACTTGGGTTTGGTTTACTTGTAGCCAGAGAAGATAAGTGACCAACAACATTGGCTGGTTTTAGTAGGTGATGAGTACAGCTAATGGCCCTCAAAATGCACACCTTTAAGCTGACTTCAAGCATTTTATGTTGGAATTTAATAGGTTTAAGACTTTAATTTTTAAATTTTAAGTGCAAATATCCAAAGTGGATATCAATTAGTGTGTGGATATGCTTAGTGTGGACAAAGGGAAGGTGAGGATGTGGGGGGCATAACAAAAGCCTAAGACCTCAACAGTCCGAAAAAGAGCAGAGAGTGTCATAAAAGGGGCCTTAAACCAGACACCGCCCAATGTCAGATTTAGCTCCATTCCAAATTTCTTTGTGGGGTAGTTCTGTTGAGGACATTCATGGACATTGTAGTTAATTCTCATTCAGTTGTCTCTGCAGGGGAATGGCTTTTACACCCTGCCTTTATGTTGAATTAGATTAGTCAGGCCTTTCAACCTGAGGGTCTGGGATGTCCTTGTTCTGTGAAAACAAATTACTTTAACGTTAGCATATCATCTGTGTAACCTGGGAATCTGAGATGGTAGAGGGGGAGGAAAAAGTCCAAACCTTTTCTGAAGGTTGAAGATCATTTTCCTAAGATAAAATTAATAATTCAAAAAATATAAAAGAAATGAATATGATTTCATTATATAAAAAGAGAGAAAGTATGCCATTTTTTGTTTAAATATCAAGTTCAAAAGTCAACTATAAAACCACTAGGTGAGACACTATAAAATGCATGCCTTTGCAAAATAGATTTCTTTCTTTCTTTTTTTTCCTCTAGTGTTTTTGGATTAAGCATAGAGCTAAAATTATTATTTTAGAATTTTTAACTTTTGAGAAAGTGGGTTCTCACTTAACTGATAATATTTCAGTGTTATTGACATTTTAACCTAGTTTTAGGATACTGAGCAGAAGATGAGAAGCAATTACTCTTGGGCCATTTTTCATCAGATCATTTTTGCTTTCTAGTGTTTCCTCAGGGTAATGTGGTTATATTTTCCGCACGTTCTGCACTGTGCTATGAACTTGGCCTTTGGACTCCTGCCCCAGGTCCCCTGAAAGGAGGACAGGTGGTACTCCAGAAAACATGAATACCAACACGTTAAATCTGAGAATACTATGTATCATAAGAAAAAGAATCTCTTATGCTTTAGGAAAATGCTTTAGAAAAAATTGATTATTCATTTGCTTTGCTCTGAGCTTGGAGACTGATTCAAGCCTCATATTCAAAGACTACAGAGGGACCTTTTGCTCCTATTCTGAACAGATTTATACAAAAACAGAACATAAAGTCTCTGGGAATACACATCTTCGCTATTGCTTATATGTATTTATTTTTCTTGGAAGCTTCCTAAGCATATTATTAGTGGTTAATATCCCCCGTGGGTTTGTTTTCTAATATATCAGGGCTGTAATACAGTATCCTATTTCTGCCAGTGATATGTTGCTAAGAGATTTAATAATGGGTAAACAAACACAACATGTGGTAATTCATTTCAAATTAAAAGTTTATTAAACTCTGGCTTGATGACTTTCTGGCTACTTACAATTAAAGGAGCAAACCTTGGGGAAGGGGTGGCCACGTGGTGTGTTTATGGCTGCAACATTTCTATATGAGAAATGCGTTTATGATCTTCCCCAAGCTGTCCACTCTGATAGGCTCCATATGTAATCTGTCGAATCGACTACTGTCCCCAAATCATGAAAAAGTGACTTTAATGGTCACTTACAAGCACACCCATGTGTCCACATGTGTGCACATACATGCACACACACATACACACCCCTAGAAGATTTCAAATTTAATCCCATGGCTGATGTTTTAAGTGGTGATCAGCCTCATAAATAGGTGGGTGCCTGAGGCCAGAAAATATTTGTGAAAGGCTGGAAGAGAAGACTTAGGATACAAGTTTGGGGTTATTGCCGTCTTTTAGGCTGTCTTACTTTTTAGGGAAATATTTGGTATCCTTGATAATTTTGCTTTGAATTTGCCTACATTGCATGAACAATGGTCTCTGGCAAGGTCTATGTATGTTTTTTGATGCAGAACTCAATTCAGGGGAATTTTATTGTGTAACCATGAGAACAAATCATGCTGCTAAATGCCATGGGATTACAAACTAAAACAACCTCCAGTTCCTGACCTCCAGGGGCTTACCTGAGTGCAAGCATGCTCCATCATGAGATACGTATTAATATGTCCACATGTCCAATAGATGATGGGAGCACCCACCAGCATTCTGGGGGACCCTCAAGCCTCTGGGAGAGAATTCATACTTGGAGAAGAAGTGAAACAGATGCAAAATAACTGAATAACAAGAGATTTGGTGGTTAGGTGAGAGGAGCAGTTGTGGGAAATTTATGTTACCTATGAATCCCTTTAGTTCTCTAGCCTAGTCATGTCATGGTGGAATTCCCAGGGAGAGGGATAACTGCGTGGAAACACTCTCCATCCTGAGGAAAGAGCGAATCATTTTATTGAAATTCCAGGAGACATGGAACTATACCATATGTTGTAGTATATACTCTCCTGTGAGCCAAGTGGGCATACTATATAATCATAGTAGTTCTCCCTCATGCAAAGTTTTGCTTTCTGCAGTTTCAGTTACCCATGGTCAACTGCAGTCCAAAAATAGGTGAATACAGTTACAATAAAATATTTTGAGAGAGAAAGAGAGAGAGACCACATTCACATAACTTTTATTACAGTGTATTATTATAATTGTTTCCTTTTATTCTTAGTTGTTAATCTCTTCCTGTGCCTAATTTATAAACTAAACTCAATCATAGGTATGCATGTATAGGAAAAAACAGTATGTGTACAAAGTTTGGTACTATCCTCAGTGTCAGATATCCACTGGGATCTTGGAATGACTCTCCCATGGATAAATAAGGAGGGACTGCTCTAGTATGTTCTATATGCTACAACTCTGTAATCCAAGATGTTACAGAGGCCACTGTGGGCAGAATATATGAATAGAAATGAATATTCGTGGGCTCATGTGAGTCATATAGTTGGATCCCAAAAATAAGTGGGTGAGCTTTTAAAGGAGATTGAAATTTGCCTGAACTTCTTTTAAAATATCCCATTTTACATCTCTATTGGTATGATCTGGGGAATGATGTATTAATTTCACAATTTCACAATTGTCCTAGGGTTGGGACAGTTATACAGTTCAAAAAGCAAGCATAGATGGAAATTCTTTGGGGTAAAAGGAAAGTCACAGCTAACTTAAGAAGTCAGATGGCATAAGGGTATATTTGAAGAATGATAAGGAACCACTGGACTCCAGGATATATTGGGATGGATTTGGGCAATGAACATTTTAAGACCAGAAATCCAGTAAGGAGGCCATTCATTGTCTTAGCCCAGAGAAGAGATGGTACGGGCCTAAGTAGAACATTGCTGTGTGGCACACTCAAGAGACATGCTAAAGTTGACTCAACAGAATTTGGAAAGTGAATAGTTGAGTCATAATGGAAGACATGAAGATCATAGGCAAGGGTATTTCTATCTCAGGTGTCCAGGAAAACAGTGTTGCCCTCATCAGAGATAAGAGACTCAAAGGAGTAGGTTTCAGATAAAAGTTAGCCAGTTACTTTTGGTCAAACTGAGTTTGGTTAAAGTGAATTTGAAGCGTTAGGGGAAGTAAAGAAGACAATGCCTTTCTTGGAGTTGAGAAGATGAATTTAAAACTCAGGAGGGACGTGTGGCATCATCTTGATAAATGTGGCAGTTATAGCCACAGGAAGGAATAAGTATACCAAGGAAGAAAAGAGCAGACCAAATTGCAGGACAACCGTAATTTAAAGGACAGAGGGAAAAAAGGATACAGGAAATTGCTGATAAGCAATCTGAAAAAGTGGGAGAACTAGGAGGTGAGGCATAATGGAGACCACGGAGTTTTAAGAGTCTCAGGGAGGGACAGGGTGGTCATATCAGTAACACACTCTGTTGCAGCACTAATCAAACTGTAATTTGCATATGAGTCACCTAGAGATCTTGTTAAAAGGAAAATTCTGATTCAGTACCTCTGAGGTGGGCTTTAATTCTGCAGTTCCCACATGATGAATGTGCTGCCTGTCTGTGAACCTCACTTTGCTGTAACCAGGCTCCCGAAAGATTGACCAGGATAAAGATGAAAAGACAGTTTGCCTGCAGTGCTTGTGAAGGCACTGGCTCTAGCTACTCACACCTCTATGCCCCATTTAGTTGGCTAAGTCTTGAAAAATTCTCCATGGAGAGACTCCAAACTCCACGAGGGCCGGGATGGTTGTTGTGCTTATTGGTGTAACCCAGGGCCCATAATAATACTTGGCACATCATAGATTTTTAGGAAATATTTGCCAAATGACTAAATGAATACTGACTGGGATCAGAGCGCCTTTCTGTGGAAAGCAGTCAAGCAGGCAGTTTATTTATTTTATTATTTAAATGCCTTTTTTTTAGAGTGCACAATTCTATGTACTTTAGCACATAGATAGATTTGTGTAACCACCACCATAATCAGAATAAAGAAACATACCATCATCCCACCAAAACTCCTATGCGCTGTCTTTTATAGGCACGTCCTTCCTCCCTCCCCATCCCCAGCCCTGCATCCTAGGCCCCGGTGCTCACCGACCTGTTTGTCATCACTATCGAAATTGTCATACACTATGTCACCTTTTGTGGAGACCGAGTTCTTTGAGATTCATAGGAGTTGTTGTGGTATCAACAGTCCATTGTTGAGGAGCATCCCATTATATGGATGTACGACAGTCGATCTGTTCACTCATCCAAGGACATTTGGATTGTTTCCATTTTTGGCAAGTATGAATAGAGTTCATATAAATGATCATACACAGGTTTTTGTGTGATTATGATATTTATTTCTCTAGAATACATGCTTAGGAGCACAACTGCTGGATTGTATTATATGTGTAGATTTAACTTTACTGGAAACCGCCTGTTTTACACAGTGACCGCACCATTGTGTGTTTCCACCAGCAGCACAGGAGAGTTTCAGTCGCTTTGCACCCTTGTCAGTGCTTAGCATTGGCAGTTTTATTAAAGTCCTTGTAATTTGTGTGTAGTGGCGTCTCATGATTTCAATTTACACTTCTTTAATGGCTAATGTACTTACTTGACACCCATAATGTGTTCTTTAGTATGGTGTCTGTTCAAGTATTTTGCCTATAAATGAATTGTTTGTTTGTTTTAATGTTGAATTTTGAGAGTTTTATACATTCTGGGTACAAACCTTGTATGGGGTTTGCAAGTACTTTCTCCCTGTCCGTAGTTCACTTTTTTATTTTAACAATATCTTTCACATAGCAAAAGTTGTGAATTTTGGTTAAGTCCAATTTTTCAATTTTTTAAATGGTTGTACCTTTGATGTCCTGTCCTTGAACCCTTTGCCCAACCCCGATTCACAAGATTTTTTTCTTATGTTTTCTTCTGAAAGTTCTAGAGGTTTGCATTTTACATTTAGATCCGTGATTTCTTTGAAGTTAGTTTTTGAGTAAGGTGTGAAGTTAAGGTTGAACTTTTGGGGTTTTGTTTTTGCATAGGAATGTCCAGTTGTTTCAACATCATTTGTTGAAAAGATTCTTCTTTCCTGGTTGAATTGCCTTTGCGCTTCTGTCAAAAATCAATTGCCCAGATATATGTGTGGTTCTATTTCAGACTTATTAGGTGGCCTGGCGAGAGGCTCTGCCTAATGAGTACTGTCGTGCCCCACGCAAGCCGTGAAGCAGAGGCAGAATGAGGGGCAAAGTAATTCGCAGCTGTGGCAGCAGCAGAAGCACAGAGGGAAAGAAGCTGAAGGCACTGAACCCTGAAGCTCTGGAAGAGGAAGCCAGGGACAGATTGGTCACCGAGCTTGGTCGGTGGCCCAGTCAGTAAGAGACCTACTGTGTGACTGTGAGAGTCCAATATGCCTGGTCAGTTCTAGTCAAATCTCCATATTGTGTTCCCTGAAGGTCTGAGGCTACCATTCCACGTGTCAGCCAAGGAAAGACAATTTTTTTCAGACCCTGTTAATGATCCGGACCAGACATGTATATTTTTAGTTAATAATTTGTCAGCCATTATCCTATTCCTATTGAAGAATCGTGAATCTGATGTGTGGAAACAGTACACGTGACTTTGGTTTTGACAGTTGGAGCTGACTTTGTGGAGAGACTGTCTCAAATAATTTCCTATTATATACTTCTCTAATCACTTTCAGAGAGCTTTTAAGGAATGAGTACTTCTATAAAATATATCCAAGATTTTAAGAATTTGGAATGGCCACTTCAAGTCAGACGCACCATTTGGTGAAATGTTGAGGCAATGTTCAGACTTTAACTACGGCATTTGTTCTCTTGGATTTCTTGATTTTCAAAGAAGTGGATCTGAGTCCTTTATCTCAGTGCAAAATTGAGCCTCAGGGAACCACAGTATGTTTCAAAATGATTAATCTGCATAAAAAGCTAATTACCTGCAATTTTAAAATGCCTTTATTTAAGATATGTAAATGCATCAAAATATTTTAAGTCACAGAAACACTTCAAAATATTTTAAAGTAATTTAAGTCTTTTCTAAAGCTTTCATTGGTCAAGATAAATCCTCCCGTCCTACCTCCTTCCCTGCCTCCCTTCTTTCCTTCCTTCCTTCTTTCCTTCCTTCCTTCCTTCCTTTCTTCCTTCTTTCTTCGCAATGAAGTTGTCACCTTGTAACTTTATTTACAAACTGAATAAGACTTCCAATAGCTACAACATTAAACTCCCCAAATTGGGGCTTAGCTGGGAAAATTCCACACAGTTGTTAATTGGAGGTGTAGTAAGTATTGTGCCATTAATGGATTTCTTTTAAACATTATTATAATTTGTTTTAATCTTTGGCTTATTTTGTGAGGTTCTTCACCATCCATCATGGCTAATTACCACAATGGTTTTTTTGTTTGATCCACTTCAATCTCAAAGTCATTTCTGAAAACTGCTGGAATTGAAAAAGCTTTAAACAGTCATGCAGGTCTTTAATTGTAAATTAGTTTTGACAGGACTACGATGCAGAGTCCTGCCTGGTTCCAAAGTGATGCTAGCTGACAACTCCTGCCTGCTTCAGGAGCAGAGGAACATGTGGAAGGAATTGTTCCTTTACATTTCACAGCTGGTCATTTCCTCTGCAGGGCAGCCTCTGACCCCTCTGAGAGATCCTGACACCCATAAGGGAAGTGTTCCCACTGATGCAAAGGAAGTGGGGAAGCAGTTTAATGCTAAGAAAGGAGGGAGGAGGGTGTGCAGAAAAGATCTGGGCCACAGAGAGACAAGATGGGCTTAAAACGTTTCCAGCAGGTTAGAATCTTTGCTACATTGTTTCCTTTCATGAAAGAAGCTCGAAAATCTCTTTACTTGGGAGGGTCCAAAACATTATGAGGTGGTTTTCAAGCTACCTTTTTAAAATTTCTTTTTTTTTTTTAAGTGGAAGGGGCAATAAAAGTGAAGGTGTCACATGTAAATGATCAGAATCAAGATTTAAGGAAAAGTTACAAATACGTGTTTGCTGCCCTATTCTGATATGTTGGTGTATGAGGTGTGTTTCTAATTACAGAGTGTGTGTGGATTAGATCAACAACATCAGATTGCAGCTTGTGTTTTCAAGACATTTTACACCTTCAACATGTTATTCGGTCTTACCTTATATATTCATCACAGTCCATTTATCCTCTGGACTCCTGCTATTAAACAGAGCAGTAAGAAAACATAAAAGGGCAATTGAGTTGTATTATCATTCAAACTGGTTTGGCATTCCTTCCAGTGAATCAAAAGAGACCATTTCAAAACTCCTCGAATTATCAATATTTCAGGGGCCACTAATTAAGCCATTTTTGAAAGTACTTCTTTCTTTTTTTTTTCTGAAACACCTGAAAACTTTTTCCAGGATACATACTTTTCTGAGTGCACTCTTTAAAGCAGGGGTGGTGAAAACTTACTTTCCCCCTACTCTCCCACCGCTATCTCATTGTGTGTGTGTGTGTGAGTGAGTGTGTGTGTGTGTATTCCTTAATCCATTATGGTGACTATGTTAGCAAAGGCAAGCATGCCATGTGCATTCAGCAATCATTCATAAAAATGAACTGTCCATGAAAATAATTCTATTTTTCTTTGGCCAATTTCTCTCATTTAATCTGTGGATATTCAGTGCCTCAGAATTAGACAAATGTCCTTGCAAAATGATAGTGCAGAAGTGGACATTGACCACAAATACTGCTGTAGTTCTTGACTGAATATGAGCCACTGCAATTCACCTAACAGGTGGGAAAAACTGGCGTACTTCTAAATAGCCTCAGGAGCAGGGGCTTAGGAGGGAAGAGTTACTGTGGAGCTATGACAAGACATACTTATCTTTGGTTCCACTATTCAATCTGGACATTCCCAAAAGTACCCATAGCCAAATGCACAGTCTGGGTAAGTTGGAAATAAGGAACTGTGGGGATAAAATGCACTTTTGGTCTATTTTTACTAACATGTGAATTATGATGAAAGAAACCATAACTGGCTGGTGAGAATTCGCTCTACAGACATGACAAAGTAGCAGGCTGTCTGACTTGGCTTTACTATTGCTCCAGTTCGTATTATTGGTTTTTATTATAGGCTCTTTCTGCAAGTTCATAGCCAGTAGCATCTCCTTTTTCTCAGTACTGTCCTTCTCAAACTGATAAATCTACAAGTGGGAATGAAAAATAAATGAAATTGTAAGACCTCACACACAAATAAATGGGCTCATTAACTCTTTTTAAACATGAGGCTGGCTTTGGACACTTAAATGGCATGACTGATTGAGTTCTTCCTTTTCCAGTATCCAACATATAAGCATGCAATTGACTTCGTTCAATGTGGAAATAATTGAAATGGAAATTGGCAGAAAAGGACAGTATTTTTGTCCATAATGATCTACCCAATCTAATTAGATAAACCATATGAAATAGGAAATACAAATTAGAAAAATAGGATTTTAAGTCAAATAGTTAAATTTGGTGCCCTTTGTTATGAAGTAGGAGAAATATCAGTCTCTTTTGAAATTATAATCATTTTATTAGAGAAATTAGTCTGTTCTTGAATGTTGACACCCTGGCAATGATGCATGTAGGAGTTCATGCTTTGCAGCACCGATATATGACAAACTGTCCTTGAATGGTTTGTGTTAGTAGAAGCCAAAAAGTTTGGCCCACTTTTATTTGCAAAGCCATTTGATGTTCTTTTGGCTTTTCTTTTCTTCTCCCAGATGCTCCAAGATTCCTCTGTTTACCATTTCCTTTCCATTTGAGGAAATTTCTTTAGCCATTCTTTAAGGGTAGGTCTGCTAGTGACAAATTCTTTTAGTTTTCTTTCATTTGAGAATGTATTTTCCCCTCATTCCTGAAGGATAGTCATCAGATATAGATTTTTGGTTGACAATATTTTTCTTTCAGTAATGGTACAATATTGTGTTATTGTGGTCTGCATGATTCAACTTGTGTTTTTGGGGCCCCCAGTGAACCCTGCTGGTGATGCCTGAGAGGACAGAAAGAGCCTCCCAGGTGGGGCCACCTGGTGCCTCTGGGTGAGGGAAGGCAGTCTCTGGCCTCAGGATGCTAAGAGGCTTCCTATGTCAGGCACTTGTGGTGGGATCCCCCTGCTGGTGCCACTTGGCCACTTGTCTCTCAGTGAGGGAGGGACGTCTCAAGCAGTAGGGAGGGAACCACTATCTGCAGGTCGGGTGAGGTCAGGAGATGTCAGGTCTGTTGTGTGGGGTGGGGAGTGGAGCTTAACATGCCCTGCCCCATGTCATTGTTCCTGTCCTGGGGTCTCCAATCATTCCACTTACCTCTTTACACCTTTCAGAGTTCTCCTTTGGTGGCCTCTGGTATTATTTTCGGGCTTTATAGTTGTGCTTAGTGGGGAGGACAAGAGAGAAACGACTTTTTGCCATCTTTTCCCAACTGGAAGTTCTTCTGTTGTTTTTTGTTTATACTCAGGGCCTTTCAGCATTTTCAAAGTTTCTTAGCATTTTATTCAGGGCTTGAGGAATCCAAAAGTAAAAAAAAAAAACAATTTTGGTAAAATAGAGATAACTTGGTAAATAGTAAAAATTTACTATTTTAATTATCTTTTAGTATACAGGTCAGTGGTATTAAGCGTATTCACATTGTTATGCAACCATCACCATCGTCCATATCTGGAATATTTTCATCTTGCAAAACTGAAACTCTGCACCCATTCAACAACTCCACATTGACCCCTCTCCTAGCCCGTGTCACCTCTATTCTGCTTTCTGTCTCGATGAATTTGCCTACTGTAGGTACCTCATATAAGTGGAATCATGCAGCATTTGGCTTATTTCACTTAACATAATGTCTTCAAGGAAGGAGGTAAAATTTAAGGTAAATTTTATTACTCCTGAAGTGTTTTAAAACAGTTTTGTGGAGAAGAGTTTAAAATTAGTAGCTAACTTGAGACCTTGAAAGCTGTAAATTCTGGTATGTAGTATGAATTCAATGCCATTAGCTATTACTACTATTTTCTGCAGGGGTTTGCTATACATTTTTTCTTCTCTCTAGCATGAATAGCTAAAAGTCTGCAGTTAGGTCGTTGAGTCACAGTTCTGTTTTTGTTCCTTTTTGTGCCAACTAGTTTCTCTTAAGATCATCACTCCTCAGCTCTAATTTCTGCCCACTGGCAAAGTGCAGCAAAGGATCAACAGAGACAATCCAGAAGAGTGCAAACTTAGTAGGGGAACAGAACGTGGATATGCTGCCAGAGAGGCTTAAATTCAGATCTTGACTCTGTCCTTTAATGTCCTTTGTCAAGTTCCTTAATCTCTGGGTCTTTGTTTCTTCACCTATAAAGATGAGATAACAGGCCCTACTTGAATATTAGTAATATTAATACCTTATGCAAAGTGTCATACATGTAGTAGGTGCTCATGAATTCATCCCTGTGTTATTGGGTTGATTCCCACAATGTTGGACATACACTTGGGTATGTCTGCACCCTGCTTAATCGTGGTATTGGGCAATGACTCCCTTTATCTCTACCTGTAATTTTCTTTTAGCAGTAGGGAATTACTAGTGGGTAAAATAATTTATCATTCCAAATAGCTTTGGATGTTCTAAGTTCAGTGAAAGTGTTAATTGATGACAACCAGGGAAAGCTCATGAGTAGCATATTAAAATTTCTGCATTCTTACATTGTGCTTAAGATGGAGAGTTTAATATTATTAAGCATGAGGGAAAAAGAAGCTGACTTTCATAAAAGGATAGAATCTTCTTAAGTATGGCAGCAATAGGTGATGTTTAAACATTATTCTTGGAAAGAATAACCAAGCATATTTTTGCTCTTACATTATAATAATATTTCATTAGGCAAGGCACGCATGTATGTATGAATCTATATTTTATCTTATGAATGCAAAATATTTAGAGATTGCTACTGGATTGGTGTGATGGCAAAAATATTTACAGTTCTGTACCAGCAATAAACTTAAAATAACTTGAATTATGTAAGTAACATATATAAAGGTTTTAATAAACCAGAAAACATTGTATAAGTATAATGTATTATTCTCAATCAACCAAGTGCTGATATTCATAAATGGTACCGAGGGGTAACCTGTGTTAAGGACCCATGTGGAAAGATGTGGCTTAGTGATTTGGAGAGAGTGAATGTAGTGATGGTTTCATTGCATTCCTGCTGCCAACGCTAAGCTTCTTCACATTTCTAGGAAACCGGTTTGTAAAATATTAGGTACATTCTACCTTTTACTAAATACTTTAGGCTTTGAAGGGAATAATTCTGGCCAAACCTAAGCTCCAATTTTATAATTCTTGCCTTTTGTCAATGGTTAAATTTTTGAAGCTCAATTTGTACATTAATTCTTCTCATGAAGACAAGATATTTTTGTGTTTCTTAACATTGTAACAGTTCTCTATTTATGTTTGCAGCATCTATGAAGTTGTTGTTTATAGGTTCAAACATGCTAAAAGAGAATCTAATCAACTCATTACCTGCATTTGGGTAATTCCTAGTTTATTTACTCTTAATATTCTCAAATATTAGATTATTATAGATAGTTGACCATAGTTCTGAATGTGGTTAAAATATTTCTCTTGACCAGAAACAAATTTTTTAAAAAATCACATTTCAAAAATATTGCACCTCTATTTCTGCTGTAGATAAACACGTGAATACTAAGATTGTGTTCTGTGGTTGCAGCCATGGTTGTTGCAGCGTTAGTGAGAATTTGTAGTTTGGTGCTTATTTTGGCCTTTAAACAGTTCATTTGTACCATGAACTAGATTATGTGCTTCTAACTGTCAGTTAGCTGAATGTATTTCAAGTCAATTTACTAAAATAGTCACTGTTAAGCGGTATATTTGGACAGAGTTGACACCTTTGACATTTTCTAAAATGGCAAAAATAACTGTATTTAAGGTTATGATTTATGAATGTTGTGTGCCTCCAGAACTTCCATTTGATTATGGTTTTCAGTTTAGCTGCTGAAACTCTTTCCACAAACTGCTGAAA
The DNA here is from genome assembly GCF_020740605.2 of Lemur catta. NCBI lineage: Eukaryota > Metazoa > Chordata > Mammalia > Primates > Lemuridae > Lemur > Lemur catta. The sequence continues at coordinate 46,799,418 of NC_059132.1, forward strand.
GGACAACTAATTAGTGCTGTATGATCAGATATTTAACACAGTCAAACACACACACACATATACACACATAAACACACAAAAACATAATATTGATCCAAAAAACAACGACCCTTTTGTTGCTTCTTAGAATTGCCTTTGTCTCACGAGAGTGACACAGTTGGGACCACAGTAGAAGCACAGTGTAAGGAAAAAGTAAGATTTATAGCATCAAACAGCCTTTATGAAACACATATTCTTTGGCATAAATAAGAAAAGCAACTTGCAATGATTAGAAAGTATTTTGAATCCTTAGTTGTCTTTTAGATTGCTGGTCTCTATTAAAAACTTCTTAAAATAATAGATAGTTTTAATTCCTCAAGCAAAAGAAAAATTATATCATCTTAAAGATTTTCCATATTTATTATATAGATGTGACTTGACTATGGGGAGAAAAAGAGTGAAATCTCGTGTATTGCAAGTTTTAAATGTATCAGGCTAAGGTTTACTTAATTAGAACCTCGAGGCAATAAAGGAGCCCTTTTTAAAATTCTGTGATTCTTAATATGCTAAATAATGCAAAGCTTCGACTCTTCAAGCATGAGACACACATCTGGCAGCTTAACATTTAAATTACAGGAGGAAAAAAATCCCTCACTTCAGTAGTAATTTTCTCAAAGAAAAGAATGGAAAATATATTACAACTAAATTTAATTTCTTTTTAGATTTTGTCTTGTCTAATTGCAGGCATTTTTCTAGGTTCTTTGTATTTATATTTTTACATATCTTTTTTGTACATTTTATTAATCTTTAATTTGAGATACTTCTCACTGTTAGAGCTCTTGAAAAATTGTGGTGCAGTTTACTTAGCAAATTGTTTTGAGAAATGTATCTGATCCCAAGTAATAAAGACATGGTATAATAAATAAAGGGAAAATGAAATTTCAGAGACCCATAAAAATATTACTGACAAAAAGGCAACATTTTTCAGTTGGCTTTACTTTCGAGCTTTAATTTTTTTCAGTATTAATGTTTTCTCTGTTTTGTCAGTTTCTGGCCATTTTTCATGCAAAAGTTATTATAAGCAGCACTCTTTCTTTGTATTTCTCCAAAGGACAGTGTCAGATCCTTGATTAATTTTACAAAGGTCATTTGGAAAAACCATTAAAAATATGCCAAGTAAAAAAGATTAGCACAACACAGGGAAAATATACTTTTATAAACATATGCATTTATATATAGATAGGGTACTGTAACATTATACAATTTTGACAAGTGTTTTCCTTGTGCACCTCATGTTTTATTAAAACTATGACTGTTCCATTTATTTTTTCTGGGTGATACCAGCTGACACATTCCCAAGGCATCAGCAGGTTAATGTTATTTGTAAACATTTTGTCTTTTCCTCAATATAAGAGGATCTGATATTTAAATTGAGTTGTAGTTCTATAAAATAAAGTGGATTTAAAATGGACTTTCAGAATAATCAACTCACACTTGCATTACTAGCACATAACATGCATGTTAGCCCATGACAAATTCATGTATTCATTTCTACCTTTTAATTTAAAAATTAAACAATACTGCAGCTTCTAATTTTAGTCATGGTAAAGTAGCTGGTACCATACTAGGTCTTCTGCTAAAATCAGCCATTAAACTGGAGAGAATATATGAAGCAACCACCTTGAGGCACTGCCATCAGGAAACATAAGACTGTGATCCCTGAGGGAAGAGGAACTTACGAGCAAATTCTGTAAGGTGGACACTGGCCCTCTACCCAGGTGCAATATTCTAACTGTAGAGTAGTGAAGTGGAGTCGAACCAGAGAAAGTTCCACTGAGTGAAGAGACAAGAGTTTAGCATCCAGGGAAGCTGAAGCAGTGGGAATCTGCAGCGTATGACAGAGAGGGGATGTCAGTATAAAAACTCCCCCACGAATCCTTGGTGGAGGGTTATGCTGTACGTAACCATAGTAAGACTCACTGAAGCTTTGTAAAGTGACTACTTCTTAGAGACTACTATAGATCTGAGAGCTTAACAGAGATTCTAAAGTAGGAACAGAGGTGGAGTTCAAGTCTAGTCAGGAGAGGCATGTTAATACCTCATTATCAATTCAGTCAGAAAATTGAGATGCTAAAATCTGCATATTAGAAATAAATCGTACACTCTAGAGTGGCTTACTCTAAACCTGCCCAAAGAAAGCCACACCAGCAGAGAAGTTAGAGTTTGAGGTGGAGTTTTGTTAAGTTAGAGTGGCTTGGGAACCCTTGTTTTTCCACAAATATGATGTAACAAAATATAAGTTAAGCCTACACAAATTTAAAGGGATTCACCAGTAATTGAACTTTCTACTAAAAATAAAAAAGTCAATATCTTTGAGAGGAAGATAACAGAATCCAGTCTTCTGCAATGTCCATTATACAATCTACAATTACTAGACATGCAAAAAACAAGAAAATATGAACCTTAGGCAAGGGAAAAGGTGATAATAAACCCAAGATGATTCAGATATTAAATTTAGCAGAAAAAGATATTAAAATATACATTATAAATGCATTCATGAATTTAAAGAGAATACTTTAACTCATGATTAGGCATATCAGCAGAGATATGGAAATTATTCTTTAAAAATGCACAGAACTGAAAATCCAAGAATTAAATGAGAAATGTATTGGGTAGTCTTTTTTTATTTCTGGATATTACAGGGGTACAAATCTTTTGGTTACAAATAATGACTTTGCCTTGCCCAAGCTAGGGCCAGAGGCATGCCCTTCCCCCATACAGTGTGCACCGCATCCATTAGTTGTGAGTTTACCTGACTGACACCCAGGAATATTACCACCATGTGAGCACCTTAGTGTTGATCATTTAGTACCAATTTGATGGTGAGTACATGTTGTGCTTATTTTTCCATTCTTGTGATACCTCACTTCAAAGGATGGGCTCAAGCTCTATCTAGGATAATATAAGAGGTGCTAGATCACCATTGTTTTTGTAATTGAGTAGTATTACATGGTATATGTATACCACATTTTATCAATCCACTCATGGATTGAAGGGATCTTACATTGTTTCCACATATTTTCAATAGTGAATTGTGCTGCCATAAACATTCAAGTGTAGATGTCTTTATTATAAAATGTCTTAACAGCAAGTTAGAATAGCAGAAGAAATAACCAATGAACTTGACAGAACAATAGAAATTTACCAATCCAAAGTATAGAAAAGAAAAAAAATGGGAGAAAAATGAAGAGAATCTCAGAGACCCATCAGGCAATATCACATAGTATAACATATATGTAATGGAAGTCTTAGAAGTAAAAGAGTAATAAAACGGAAGAAAATACACATTTAAAATATAATGACTGAAAATTTTCCAAATTTGATGAAATATATTGACTCATATGGGTTTAATACCCTCAGTAAAGCCCAAAAGAATAAATACAAAGAAAATCACAGCTAAGGATATCATAGTCAACTGCTGTACAGCCAAGGTAAAGTGAAAATCCCTAAAGTAGGGAGAAGAGCAAGCAAGCATGTTATAGGCAAGGAAACAATGATGTGAAAAGTGGTTGACATTGTTAGAAACAATGAAGATTAGAAGCCACTGTAATGGTATATCTGAATAAAGGAAAAAATGTCAATCCATAATTTTGTATCCAGCAAAAGTATTCTTAAAAGATTGAGGGTGAAATAAAGACATTTTTGGCTGAAAGAAAGCTGAAAGAATTTTTCTCCAGTAGATTGTCACTACCAAAAATGTTTAAAAGTGTTCTTTAAGTGGAACAAAAATGATACAAGGTGATTTATACAGGGGAATAGAAGGACACCAGAATTGCAAATATATGTATAAATATGAAAGACTAATTTTCCTAATAATTTTCTTAAAATATAATTTACTTTTTTATTTCAAAATATTAAGGGGGTACAAATATTTTAGGTACATGGATTGTTTTTGTAATGTTTAAGTCCGAGCTATAGATATGCCTGTCACCCAAATAGTTTTCATATTACCCATTAGGTTGGTTTATTTCTCTCCTCTCTTCCCCCTTCCCCCTAGTTTATTTCCACTGGCTTTTACTTCCCTCTGTGCAGATGTGTGCTCTTTGGTTAATTCCAATTTAATAGTGAGTACATGTTGTGTTTGTTTTTCCATTCTTGAGATACTTCACTTAGGAGAATTGTCTCTAGTGCCCTTCAGATTGTTGCAAAAGGTATTATTTCATCTTTTTTATGGCTGAGTAGTACTCCACGATGTACATATAGCACATTTTATTGATCCATTCATGAATGGATGGGCATTTGGGTTGATTCCATATCTTTGCAATTGTGAATTGTGCTGTGATAAACATTCAAGTGCAGGTGTCTTTTCGATGAAAAGTCTGCTTTCCTGTTGGGTAGATACCCAATAGTGGGATTGCTGGATTGAATGGTAGGTCTACTTTTAGTTCTTTGAGGAATCTCCACAGTGTTTTCTACAGAGGTTATACTAATATGCAGCCTACCAACAGTGTGTGAGTGTTCCGTTCTCTCTGCAGCCATGCTAGCATCTATTGTTCCTGGATTTTTTAATAAAAACCATTCTAACTGGAGTGAGGTGATATCTCATTGTGGTTTTAATTTGCAATACCCTGATGATTAGTGATGTTGAACATTTTTTTCATTCATTTCTTAGTCATTTGTCTTTCTTCTATTGAGAAGCTTCTGTTCATATCTTTTGCCCACTTTTTAATAGGGTTGTTTGTTTTTTTCTTGCTAATTTGCTTGTGTTCTTTGTAAATTCTGCTTATTAGTCCTTTATTGGATGTATAGGTTGTGAATATTTTCTCTCATTCTGTAGGTTGTCTATTTGCTCTGTTGATTATTTCCTTAGCTGTGCAGAAGCCTTTTAGTTTAATCAACTTCCATTTACTAATTTTTGTTATTGCTGTAATTGCCATTGGGGTCTTAGTCATAAATTCTTTGCATAGGCCAATATCTAGAAGAGTTTTTCCTATATTTTCCTCTAGATTTCTTATGGTATCATGCCTTATATCTGAGTTTTTTTTATCAATCTTGAATTAATTTTTGTGAGTGGTAAGAGGTAGGGGTCCTGTTTCATTCTTCTTCTTGTGGCTATCCAATTATCCCAGCACCATTTATTGAATAGGACTTATTTTTCCCAATGTACATTATTGTCTGTTTTGCTAAAGATCAATTTGTTGTAGGTAGATGGTTTTATATCTGGATTCTCTGTTCAGTTCCATTGGCCTATATCTTTATTTTTGTACTAATACCATGCTGTTTTGGTTACTATAGCCTTGTAGTATAGTTTGAAGTCTGTTAATGTGATACCTCCAGATATGTTCTTTTTGCTTAAGATTACTTTGGCTATTTGGGCTCTTTTCTGATTCAAAACAAAACAAAGAATTATTTTTTCTAGATCTGTGAAGTATAACTTTGGTAATTTGATGGGGATTTCATTGAATTTGTAAACCAGTTTGGGTAGTATGGACATATTAACAATGTTGATTCTACCAATCCATGACCATGATATGTTTTTCCGTTTATTTGTATCCTCTGTGATTTCTTTACCCAGAGTTTCATAGTTCTCCTTGTATAGATCTTTCACCTCCTTGGTTAGGTATATTCCTAGGTATTTTATTTTCTTTGTGACTATCATGAATGGTACTGAGTCTTTTATTTGATTCTCAACTTGACTGTTACTAGTATATAGAAATGCTATTGATTTATGTACATTGATTTTGTATGCTGAAACTTTGCTGAATTTATTTATCAATTCCAGGAGACTCTTGGTGAAATCTTTGGAGTTTTCTAGATAGAGGATCATATCATCAGCAAAGCGCAATAGTTTTATTTCCTCTTTCCCAATTAGGATTCCCTTAATATTCTTCTTTTGCTTGATTTCCCTTGCTAGGACTTCTAGCACTATGTTGAATGGAAGCGGTGACAGTGGACATCCTTGTCTTGTTCCAGTTCTTAGGGGGAATGCTTTCAACTTTTCCCCATCCAGTATGATGTTGGCTGTGAGTTTGTCATATATGGCTTTTATAATTCTGAGAAATATTCCTTCTATGCCTAGTTTGTTGAGGGCTTTTATCATGAAAGGGTGCTGGATTTGGTTGAATCCTTTTTATGGATCTATTGAGATGATTATATGGTCTTTGTTTTTGCTTCTGTTTATGTGTGAATCATATTTATTGATTTACATATGTTGCACCATCCTTGCATCCCTGGGATGAAGCCCACTTGCTCATGGTGGATTATTTTTTTGACGTGCTAGTATTTTATTAAGGATTTTTGCATCTATATTCATAAAGGATATTGGTCTGTAGTTTTCTTTTTTGTTGTGTCCTTTCCTGGCTTTGGTATTAGGTTAAATAAAATAAAATGCCATTGTGAGGTGGGGTTATAAAGCATGTATAGATAAAAGATATGACAACAATAGCTTAAAGGTTGTCGTAGGGGAGTTTTAATTATAATGTTGCAAGGTTATTATGTTTGAGACATATGAAGTATGAAGTGGGTAATGTGTACTGTCAGGTATGAAGTGTAAAATTCTATAGCATTGACTCTAAATAGACTTGGATAATTTTAGGATGCATGCTATTAGCCCTGCAAACAGTACCAACCTAAAAGACATAGCCAAGAAAATAATAGAGAGAATAAAATGAAAGACTAAAACATATGTATAATAAATAACCCCAAAGAAGGCAGGAAATGTTTAACAGAAAAACAAAAACAAAAAAAAGCAAAAGAGACAAAACAACAATAGATAGCAAAATAGTAGACAAACTCAATTACATACATAATTATATGAAATATTAAGACTAAATAAACTTGAAAACAGAGATTGACAATCTGGATTAAAAAGCAAGATTCAACTATATGGTCTCTACAAGAGATGCACCATAAAGTTGAAGATAGAAATAAGTTGAAAGTGAAAGGATAGAAAAATGCATGCCATGGAAACACTGTGTATAATAAAGCTGGTGTGGCTACATTAATCTTGACTCTTAAAAATCTAATAGTAGACTTCAGACAAAGATAAGAGGGGCAACTCATTAGAAAGACATGACAGTCCTGAATAATGGAGGTTAAAAATCATGAAACAAAACCTTTTTGTTGTTGCTGTTGTTGGCACATTTATCAAATGACTGAGTAACTCCACTCCTATATATGCGCCCAAAAGAAATGAAAATATATGTCTACAAGAAGACCTGGACATGCATTTTCATAGCAGCCATACTCACAATAGTCAAAACTTTGAAACAGTCAAATATCCTTCAATAGATGAATTAATACACAAATTGCAAATTAATTCATAAAGGGGAATACTACTCAACAATAAAGAGCAATGTGCTTCAACACAGATGAATCTCAAAATACTGTACTGAGTGGAGGAAGCCAGAGCCAAGAGTGCAAATACTGCATTATTCCATATATGTGAAATATTGTGTCAGAATTCTAACGTATAGTGCTAGAGATCAGATCAGCGTTTGCTAGAAGTGTGTGTGGGGAGCGTGGGGGGGTATCCTGACCACAGATGTTACAGAAGAATTTTTTGGTATGATGCAAAAATGTTTTATGTTTTACTTGTGCTGGCAGTTACATGGGCACATACATTTGTCAAAACTCATTGAACTTCACATTTAATATGTGTACATTTTATTGTATGTAAATTATAACTCAACACTTTGATTAAAAAATACCAGTTGGAATCAGATATTCTGAATTTAGCCACGGTTAATGCAGGATGTGTACTTGCAAGGCTGCTAGCGACATCCTCGTTTGATAACAACTTTTAGACACTACAAAGAATGAGGTGGTCCTTTGCCCTTGCCCTTTCATGTGAACATACCATGCAGGGTAAGTGTGAGGAGATGAGAGCCCACGTGCAGGGAGTCTGTAGTGAACCAACAGCCCTTTTGTGTCATAGCACCCATGCCTCTAGACTGGCATTATTCAGTCATATGTCTAGCCTAGGCCAATAACAAAAAAATATTTTCAATATCTTTAGAGGCTTCACCATGGTTTCCTCAGGCTGGTCCTAAAAATTGAGAAAGGAGGGCAGAGGTTGATTATATTTGCCTCTCTTTCTGAGTCTTGTCCTTCTACTCCTTCTCCATCTTGTAAATCACAGCTACTGATCCCTTCAAGATCTGGTCAGGGGGAGCAATGGGAGGCAGAGAAGGTCTTTGATATTGTTGTGACCACAGAGTTGTCAGGTTTTCACAGCTGATCCCTTCTTCCATGGGACACGTGTAGACTTTCTTTAGACACACTCTTTCCATATCCTTCTCTTTGCCAGGGGTCTCTCCCTTTGGGTTGGTCTCTTACCACTCCTTCATTAGAATAGGCATCCGGCAGTGCAGTTGTTCCCTACATATACGACTGAAAATATGAAAGTAATTGTAATTGAATGGAGAAGCACAGCAGAACACACACAGTAAGGAGGAAAATGAAAAGAGAAATGAACAGTGATCCAAGCAAATCAACAATGCAAAGAAATGGGAAGGAGGAAGTAGAAAAGTAAAATTGATAAAAGGAATGAAATAAATCATTTTTATAATAATATGATAATTCCTCCAGTAAAAGACTCTGTCAAACGGATTTAGTAAGGAAAACCCAGGTATAGAGTGCTTATAGTAGACACACATAAGACAGTGATAAAGAAAAGTTGAGCAGCTCTGGATGAATGAAGTGATATCAGAAAATTAAAGCACAGGTAAAGCTGGAGAGGTAATGTCAGCATCAGGCAGGTTGACATTTAAGGTTTAAAAAGATCTAAACAACAAAAGAAGGACATTTTGTAATAATAAAAGTATAATTTAGGAAAAAGATGTAATAGTGATAGAACCAATATACACCAAATAACAGATGAGTTGACTATAAAGCCTACCAAGTTTTTTATGTATGTGAGGGATATGTACAAATACAGTAACAGAAGTCACTCTCTCTGATCATAATCTAATAGCATTATAAATTAATCATTCAAATTCAAAAACTGATATATTTGTGGCAAGGATGTGGGGAAATAGGTTTTATTTTATGTTGCTGGTCAAAATGTATTTTTTACAATTTTTTTTGAAAAGCCACCTGGCAACATCTGTTAACATTTAAAATAGGAAAACTCTTTGACCCAGGAATTCTACCCTGAAAATCTATCCATAGAAATAAAACGACCAATATGCATGGGTCTAGGTATAAGGATTTTATTGTAGCATTAGTTTATACACAAAAATAAAATAAAGAAAAAAACGAATATTCATCATTTGTAGGCAATGGTTAAATAAATTATGCTACAATTGTACCATAATATGCAGCCATTGAAAAGAATAAATTTGAGCTATAATTATTGACTTAAAGGGAATTTCATCAGATATTATTGAATGAGGAAAATATAGGGAGGCATATAAAATATATAATCTTTTTATGCAAGGATGAAAAGTACCTCTATAAATGTATATGTGTCCGTATGTTAATCTATATGTGTGCGTATCTGGTTATATGAATATGGAGAGAATAAAATGGGTTATATGGGGGCAGATGAATTGCAGAGGGGTTAGGGGATTGTGGATGGAAGATATGAAGGCGGGATCAAGGGAAAAAAGCCATTTTAAGAAAAAAATTAGATGCATATTTACAACTCATAGAGATGACCATAATTTCTTACTGAATGAAAACACAAGTTTATAGAAAAGCATATAGCATGATTCTATTTCAGTTAAAAGTCCTTATCTTTATCTATTTACGTATCTATCTAAGTAGCTACCACCTACCTGTCTATCTGTATGCTTATCTATCTACCTGTCCCTCTGCCTATGTCTTCCTATCCATCTAGCTCTATCTGCCTGCACCTGCTGAGCTGAGACGTGATGTAGGCTGAGGCCAGCGTTGTGGCAGAAGGGAGGAAAGAATGGCTATAAAACTGATGAGATAGAAGAGAAAGTGGCAAATGACGAGATGGAGATGACAATAGAATAGGAAAATTCAGGGAAGACAGAGAATTTTTGAGCCAGAGTGGCTTGGAGAAGAGCAAAGTCATGAAAAGAAATAGGGAATGTGAGGGAGGAGCCCTCCAAGAGGGATGCAGGTCAACTGTGTTTTCCATGTCTGAGCCTGAGTTGTCGGCAGGACCCAGGTGTCATGGCTGCTCACCTGGGTGTGGGAAAGTACGCAAGAAAATCATGCAGGAAATTATGATTTCTTTATTTACTTACAGTCTGTCTATGCACAGTTTGACTATGTGGTATGGAAAGATTTTTGTAAGCTTATAGGCAAAAGGAGAAACAACGAAGGAAAACATTGATACACATGACTACATAAGACTAAAAACTACATTTTAACTCACACACATCTACACAGACACACACACAAACACACAATTTTCAAAAAAATTAAAAGGGACACTTCAAACTGAGAAAAATATTTTGAACTATCATATAAAGCTGAGTTAACATCTTTAATATGGGAAGATAAAAATTAAAAAGAAAATGTTAACTATTCCAGCTGAAAAAAATTGGAGAACTGGCATAGGAGGAAATTTACAACATAAAAAGCATAAATGCTCAGCAGACATAAAAATATTCAGATTCATTAGATTTCCAGGATTGCAAATTAAAATAAAAATGCAATGTTATTATTTTGTCTACTAAGTAGGCAAAACTGAAAAAATGTGTTGACAGTTTTGGCAAGCATGTGGATAATTGGGTACTTTCCTACATTGTTGATTGCAGTATGAATTTTGAGAATTCTTTTTATAGTGCAAAGGCAAAAATTCTAAGTGTTTGCCTTAGTATTCCTGATCTTAGATATTCATTTTAAGAAAATAAGCACAGATGAACATTAAATTTGTTGTAAAATTTGTCCAACATGATGTAAATATCTAACCAGAGGAGGATGGTTAAATGAAACCATATGATGTATTACTATGCAGTGATTAAAAATCATACTTTGGGAAATATTTAATAACAAGTAAAAACACAATATATTAAGTGTAAAAAAGGATGCAAACTGCATATATGGTATGAGCCCAATGTGGTAAAAAATTGTCTTATATATACATTTATATAATGTACAATTATATAATTTACATAATTATATAACATAAATAATTATCTAATGTCTGTATATCATATTTTTATAGATAGGAAGCTCAGTTTTAGAGCAAAGAACATTTTACATAAGAATAAAGAAAATGTTAAAGACTTCTCATAACCTCTCTCTTTGATAGGGACTTTATTACCCTAACATGAACAACATTACTACATTTTAATAACATATGAGGATATAAGTCTCATTAAGTCAGAAATTATTCCTACTAGGCAGAATTTCTAAGATGGTCTCCCAAAGATTTACAAGCTCTAATAAGCTTTACACGTCACGAGGGAGATTATCTGGGTGAGCCTAAACTAATCACAGGAACCTGTAAAAGAGAACTTTCTTAGGTGGCAGAACACAAGTTAGCGAGCTTCGCGGAAAGGACACAATCTGCTGCTGTTGACCTGAAGGTAGATGGGACCACATGGAAAGTGCGAGAAGAAAATTAATCTTATAAATAACCAGCAAGCCTGAAGAGGACTCCAAGACCCAATGAGAACTTCAGTCCTGGCTGATACGTTGATTTTGGTCTCGTGAGACTTAAGTAGAGAAACCAGATGAGCCTTGCTATGCTATGCCCAGATTTCTGAGCCACAAAAAAATGCAAAATAGTGGATGTTGCTTTAAGTCACTAACTTCGTGGTAATTTGTTCCAGCGGTAATAAAATGAATACATTGTCCAATGTTTAAAAAATGTATGTAAGTAGGAAATGGGGTGCAGTTTCTCAGGAAAGATACAACAGAAGGATTAAATGCATCGGCTTTGAGATCAAATAGAATTGGGACTATATTTCAGATTTTTCACTAATTAGCTGTCTTCGATCTGAGACTCAATTTCCAAATCTGCCAAATGGGGCAACAACTATTTTAACAGTTAAGGTGTGGGTGTGCTTTAAGAAAGTAACATAAGAAATATATATATGCACATGCAGTTCTTAGAATATACTAAAATGATACATTCTATTATTATATCACATTTGTTATTCCAGGTAGCAGCTATACACTAAGAATTTAAATTATAAGGCTTTGAAAAGAATAATACATTCAGAACCTAAATACAAATGTTTTCTATTTAATACATTACCATCTCTTTTCCTCCCTTTCTCTCTTGATTTTGACCATAACAACCTCCCTGCCAACAAATTCTGTTTTAGACTCAAAGTAAGCAAGCTCTTCCCAGGGTTTGTGTGATCTCATCCCACAGAGGAGACCAGGCGTCTCAGGGAAGGGAGGCCTGATGCATCTGACTTCCCTTAAGAAGGATATTTCCCAGTATCTGCCTTTAGTTTGGAAGAGTGCACTGGAGGCAAAGTCAAAAACCAAATGAAGAAACCAAAATGCATGAGCCACACAGACTGAGGTGGGGGTCATCCTTAGAGAGGAAAAGCTTTCTGAAGCATGCTCCCATGGAGCCCACGTCCTCAAAATTTTATACTGCTGAAATCCCATTTTAAAATGTCTACAAGGGCAATTCCAAAGGGCAGGGGAGAGCAGCATTCAATCCCTGGAGGGAGAAAAGAGGACAGAAAACAAGGCTCTGACTGCTCAGGGTAACATGTATACTTTTTGAAAAAAACCATCAGGTCAACCCTCATCAAAGCTGTGGCTTTCCAAGCTCTAGCAGCTTCTGGGCCAGGCAGGGTATTTGTTACAAAACCCTGGGGATGGGTCTTGGCATAGGAGTTCATCGAAGTGAGAGGTCAAGCCCGTGACCTGAGAGGTACACAGCTGTAGTAATGCCCACGTATGTGACAGCTCCATTTATTTATTTTTCATTTAAGAAACATTTGTTGAGAAAGTTCTCTGTGTCAGGGACTGTGGTAGACACATTACAAGAGAAACAAAGGTGAACAAGACGTTGTCTCCAAGGAGTTTGCAACCTAGAACATTGCTATCCACTGGGGGTGTTTTGTCCTCCAAGGCTGCAGTCCCCAACCCCAGTCCTTGGCCTGCCTGTTAGGCACTAGCTGCAGAACTCCCCCGCCGCCTCCCCCCACCACGCCCCCCAGTCTTTGGAAAGATTCTGTTCCCTAAACTTAGGAAGGGGCAGGGCGTGCGCCTGGGGGGCGCACAGCAGGAGGTGAGCGGTGAGGGGCGGGCAAGCGTATTTACAGCCACCCGCCCACTCCCCGCCCCACATCCGTGGGAAAATTGCTTCCCATGAAACCAGTCCCTGGCACCAAAAAGGTCGGAGACTACTGCTCCAAGGGATACTTAGCAATGTCCAGAGACATTTTTGGTTGTCACAAGTGTAAGCAGCAAGAGGGGTGGGGAGGGTAGCTGTGCTGCTGGCATTCGCTGGGTGGAGGCCAGGGATGCTGTTAAACAAAGCACAGGACAGCCGCCACAACCAAGACTTACCCAGACCAGAAAGTCAATAGTGCTGAGATTGATAAACCTTGATCTAGAAGAGGTCATGAAAGATATGAAAAAGGCAGCTCAGGTGAGAAGCACTAGATGCAGGCAGAGAACAACACCTAATCTCAAGGTTTGCTACTGGACCATTGATATGAGGTGCAGGGGGCCTTCTTTGAAAATGTGATCCCAGAAATGCAGCTGATGATAGAGAATCCTACCGGATAAGGCTAGGAAAACAGATACAGCTGCTGCTTGTAAATTACATCCCCACGGTGCCGCTGAGAGTTCTACTTGAAGTTCTTACAGTGACTGCATTCAAACTGGGGACGTAGAACAGCTTGGAATTATATTTTTTACCCCCATTTGGCAGACCTTTTGTAAGCTCTTAGATTTCAGCAGTGTACGCTTACATATCATCTGAAGTGAAAATTTATAATATATTTTTTTCCACCTTTTTGTTTTTAACCCTAGGGAGCATTTCTAATAAAATTGATCCCTGCCCTATGGACAGTCATCTAAATCTCTTAAGAAAAGACCATGAATTACATTCCAAGGTAAGATGAAGGCTGTAGAAGTTGGCTTCGGAATGACCACTAAAACATCAGGCCCTGATTATTAACAACAATTTCTTAAAATGTATTTCCAGGTAGAAAGTAATTTGGTCTTCCAAGCAGGTTTTAAAGTGCAGGATATTTTAAAGCAGCCGATGTTCAAGAAATCGGCAATGGCAATAAATTTCTATTACATTGCAATCAGACTTCTTCAAGCTATTGAAGACTTTAGTTAAATTAATCAGTCCGTAATTATAGAGTCTTTTCAACTCGGGCAGCGTGATTAGAAAATGTTCTGATTGTGCTGTGTTACAGTGACTTATCTGGCATGATCCTGGCTGCCATGAAATCTGTATGGAAACAATCTCGATAAACTTACATAAATTTAGTAGGCTGGATTTCCAAAACATTGGCTAAATTAATTTTACTAATATTACCAGATGTAGTTTTTAGACACTTAACCTATATGGTAGATATAAACCATACATTTATATCTACCTAGACCAAGTGACTTCCAGTTTTAAGTATTTAGATTTAGCCTGGCTAGATAATTGAAGTGAGAGGACTGTTCACTCCAACTGGTCCCTCTTTGTAGGAGTTATCTGAATCATTATCTTAATTCTCTACTTTGCTGACTAAAGGAATGTAGTCTATAGAGCTAACTTGCGTGCCTTGCTCTCAAGACTGACTTTAAAGTCTTTTTTTTTCCCCATTTCTAAATTGTGGATCACCAACTAACCAAATAAATGACTGAGTTTTAATGTCCATATGACTACTTACAGCTTGTACAACTGTGACTGTTTCTATATTGCAGACTATAGCACAGTCTGTGTTAAAGAAGAAAGCTTAGAAATCAAAAGTTTAGTGACATTGATAACAGTGAGAGATAACATTTACCGAGTGTCAGGAAATTACCAGGTACTGGCAAATTTTCTCAGTCCACATCAAATAACTCATTCTCATAGCAAACTAGTGGGTAGATACTGTTCTTATCATCATTATCCCCATTCTGTAGGTGAGAAAAATGAGGCACAGAGAGAGAAAGTAAGTTAGTGAAAATTACATTGCTAGTAAGTATATAACTGTCTTTGAACCCAGACTGTCTGGCTCTAGAATCCATATTTGTATCAATCATGAAATAACCCTTCCAAAAACAGTTGTGTATTCCTTTGTCTTTTCAGCCAGGTATATTTTTTCTACTTTTTTTTTCTTATAACCTTAATTTAAAGGCTAGAATATGGAAGCCTAGGGGCAATCCTTGAAGAAGGAAAAGAAATGGGTGAAGTAAACCTCACATCTTTTTAGTAGCTATTATGTATTAAGTACTTTTATGTATACTCTTTGGGAAATTCAAGAAAGGTTATGTGTCCATGAGACTTCAAGAATATTATGGATCCAACATTAGCCTTTTATATATTTTTGTAAAATTCTCATACTGGTTGTTGACCTGAAACTTTGGGATTAGAAGCAAGGCTAAAGTAGGCAGGGTAGGAATGAATAATATATTCACTCTAAAAACTTAAAATTCTTCCCTATATTTTCTGAGTTGACATGTTCAATTAATGAGTTCTCTTTTTCATTCTATTTTTAATATTATGTTCCAAAATTTATGAGTCAATTGCATGGGATAGTAAATTCTCCCCTGGGGGTCAGGCACATTGGGAAGGTATCTTAACTCTGGATGGCTTTCAAAAGCAGCATATGCATGTTGGGAACATGTCTCAGTAATGTCAGTGCTGCAGGAAGACAGAGCCAGAAACACACCCAAAGTATAAGAAACTTAGTGTTGTGGGTAAGGGCAGTTATACCACTTTCTAAGTACAGATATACCGCCATCTTGACAACAAACAGTATCAATCTGAGACTCTGTACTCCAATGTAAGCATTTGCTTTTTTTCCCCCCATCTTCTCTTGGTATCAGAAATTAATTTGGATTTTGAATTAGTTTTAACCTAGGCAATTCATAGAGGGGCTGTGTGGAAATGAAGTTAATGTTGAACTTCAAATGTGAAGCATCAATTTTTCAAGTGAAAATGATCAGAGAATAGTCTAAACCTGTTCTCCCAAGTAGCCGGGGATGCTAGTTGTCCTTCAGTGAACAGAAACAGAAGCCCGAGGGCGCTCGGTAAGCGAGGAGTCTCTCCAGGTACATCCTGAGCTACTTTGCCAGGGGTATCTTGTCTTCCCCTGGATACAGTTAGTGGAAGCCTGTCCTGTAAAGTTCTCTGGTAAACACATTAGACATGCATTAAAGAAAGGGGAAACAGTATTCCTGCTGGATGGTCTCAGGACTTAGGCTGGATTCAATTCGGAGCGGTGACTTTTTTGGGGCATGATAATGGAGCCGATGGAAATGAACGTGGTGCTCTATTTATTTGCTTTGATATTTCAGACGCACCTGGTATTTGTTGTGGTTATCTATGACTTACAGTCTATGATCTTATTAACACAAGCCTCTTAGCAAAGTGTCTCCTCCCCCAGACCTTCCTCCCCTGCCTTCTTAAAAAACTGTGAGCATCACTCGGGCCGGTGTTAAAGCTTCCACGGCTGCTCACTTCTGATCTTCCCAGGGCAGTTCAAAAGCATTTGTAATCCTCCGGATTCAGCCCTTTATTCACTGTTTCCTCTTTCTAAGGCTCTCTCTTTTGATGAAAACAATCCCTTTGCCCTTCATCTGGCCAGATGGGCAGGTGAACAGTTCTTGCCAGAGACCCTCACAAAGACCCTGGAAGGGGTTTGAGGAAGAAATGCTGTTGCTAAGTGGAGCTTAACTGTGCTGACACCAAAATGCTTTTCCACTGTGCTGGTGTCACTGCCTGTGAACTGCAAGCTCTCTCTACACACAAAGACTTACCCTATTACAGCTCCCTACAACCTCACCCTTCTCCAAGAACCAATTGGCTGGTTCATGAAAGGCATTATGGCAAAGGGGCAAAAACCTCTAAACTCTATATAGGGCCCCTGAGCTTTGCTGTATACGATGTGACACAATTAAATAGGCTTATATGTCCATGAGCTTGGACAACTTTGAGACTTAGTTCCTATAAGATTTTCTACATGGTAACTTCATACAAATGTCATAATAAATGCACAAGAATTGGTATTAAATATTCATTTGATCATCTATGCTGTACCAGATACTACTTTATCCTTAATATTCTAAAGCATTGAAGTGCTATCCTCTCATCCCAGAAGAATCATATAAGCATGTGTGTTTTATTTTATATACATGTGTGTATATATATACATACACACATAGGTACAAATCTGAGGTTGTCTTCGTAAGAATCTTGCTATCTGTGTAGGATAAACACAATCTCCAATTTTCAAATTAAAACTCTTCAATTTGTAGAATTTAAATAATCCATCTAAATTCACAGAGTAGTAAGAAGACTTGAATGTATCTTCTGACCATCACCTGACTACCCTTTTCACTATAACACTATATATTTTAGGTTTTCAAAATTCCTTAAAACATTTTTTGCCTCTCAATATATGTTGTGTTTAGAAGAGTGCTCATTTATTGTTTCCTAGCCAATGTTGTGTTTGAATGGCAATATCCAAAAACCAAATTTTCAGTTCATGAACTTGAAAATCAGAGTCTGAACTTTAGCAATTTATGTTTAAATATTTATTTGTTCTCAACTTCTGTAGTGGGTCAGGATATGAGTAACCATACACATAATGTATATACAATGTGATGTTCTAGAACAAATTTGCACCACCAATTTATCTTGTAAAGTATAGATATTCAATTATCTTTCTCCATCTTTTTATTTTTTTCATGATCATGTTCTTTGGTTTCAGGATACAGATGGGACTTACAGTTGTAATGGGCTAGGGCATATATTTGCTGTCTTTTGAATGCTGACAATATTGTAAAGCATTATTTTTTAGGCATAGATTTAAGATATAACTTTGTGCTTGGTGGATTGTTTCGATTATTAGCGCATCTCCACGTGAACAGACTCACACTCGCTGGTACTCACCTGGGAATTTCCCTGCACACATTTACCTCTTTTTGAAATCAAAACTCTTTTTTCTTTGGGTTTTTATTCCTTTTTTCATTCATTTCTTTGGAGATGAACTAGTTTCCATGATTTTATATCTCACAAAAAACCATTTGAGGGATATTTTAATGCATTAATTTAGATATTCCTTAAAGAAAATATCAAGGTTCAGATAATTTTTGCAATTTATAGAATTCACAGGTGTTACTCTTTATGACTTTGCAACTAGAGATAATGTCTACTGTTGTTATTGTAATGTAAGTACTTCATGAAATGACCTAATAGCTATTTCTTGAGCATTTACTATGTTAGGTGCTGTGAAAGATACAAAGAAATGTGCTACATCCTATTTCCACCATGAATTTAGTTTGAAGAAACAGTGCAGATATTCATAAATTAACCAAATAGAAAGCAATTTAATGCACTCTATTGTGAAACACCTATACTTTAACAAATCAGAAGTTTTAGTGGGGAAACCAAATCTACAGTATAGTTCTTGGTAGCCATTTCAAATTTCTGTCAAGTGAGGCTGAATAAAATATCTAAGCAACTCATAAAGAAATGCCATTAAATTAAAAATTTAAATAGCTAGAAGGGCATATTTTCAGCAGTCTGGCAAGATATTTAGTTGGGACAATTAAAAGCTCTCATATTTTTTCAAGAGTTTCAAGTACTCTTTAATTTACTTACGAATGGAGTAATTAAAAATACCGACATCGAAAAATCTGATCAAAAATACTTTTATTGGTATAGGAGCTATAGAAGCTAAGAAAGATAAAAGGGCCACAGTGAAAGGCATTTTTAAATTGATGGCTGCCGTAACTGGATTTTATTTTTAAGGTAATCAAATCAATTAATTTCATAATGAAAGAAATGAGCCTTCTTGAGTTCTCCAGGGATTTGATGACATATCTACTTCACCCAAGTTTTACTCTAAGGTTTTCCTGGTTACTAGAACTTGCCACTCAAAGCAACATTTTGCAACTGCAATTGCATTTTGCAATTTGCAGTGTGGTTTCCATAGTCATTCTGAAACTTATATGAACTGATATCAGTGAATTTCAACTAACTGGCCTCTTACAAATACTGATTGAAAACATTTAAGAAGAATATAAAGAAAAGGAAAGAAGGGTTTTAGCACGACTATCTTGTAAATGCAAGTCATGCCTAATTTTCTACTTCTCCAGACTAGCAACTTTCAAATTACTTTTTGTCAGTAGCATTTTGTAATAAAATCTTACAGGAGATCTCAATATATCAAACAGGCAAAAATTGAACTGTTTTGGTAAGAGAGGGAGGAAAAGCCCTGCTAGGTTAGTTAGCTGTTCCCCCTCCCTACCATAGCAGGGCTCCCAAGAATCCTTGGTTGAATTACAGGCTCAGTCTGGCTTCTGGATGTATCATCATGGCTCACACAATTCTCTCAAGTTCTAGTAAATTAGCTGCACAGACATTATATAAGTCCTGAACTTAAATTTATGCTGTTGATACTCATAGGCTATAGAGCTCGGGAGCTATTGGTGACAATGCCAGAATGAAGTGACCTGCTGAAGCACAGAACAGAGTTGAAGAGAGCCCTCGTAGCCTTCCAGTCCTTGGTTCTTGTATTCCTGAAGTCCAGCTGCCTCTGCTTTCTCCACAGGCTGGTTGCTCAAACCTTCCTTCACATTCCCTTTTTCTGAGAGCCAGTTCAAACTGCACTTCTTTTACTTGCAACGAAAAGTCCTGATTAAACACAAATGCCATAACCATAGTTATGCATGTGTTTTCATTCCAACACAATTTACAGAAGCCGTTGTATGTGAGATAACACAAATGTGAACACACCATTGTCTCTGCCATGATGGACATTAAGAATTTACTGATAGAATCTGGAGTCTGAAACAGTAATTTCAATGTTAAAATTGTGGCTAATGATGCTTCTTCATGATCAATTATTCTAGACGTCATTCTGAGGAAAATGTCACTGAACCAGGTGAACCTTCTATCTGCTATTAATAAAATACTTCATTTTTTCATTTTTTAATTTCTCTGACAAGGGAGATAGCCTGACTGATCACTCTGCTAAGGAAAAATTAACTATTTGGAGAACTGGAGACCCTGGAGATTATTCACGGGATATGTCTTACTTGGAGGAACTGGAGGAACACCGATTTTCAGTTTGGTGAGTGCCCATATCCTGTCCTTTTATTTTCAGTTTAAAATTCATTGACTCCAACAAGCCTTTATTTGGTCTATTCTTTTATTATTTATTTATTTAACAAATATTGATTGTATGCCTATTATAGGCTATAGGATACATACCCTGACATGGGAAAGTTCATAGTCCAATGAGGGTTATAATGTTTAAAAACACCAAGGTGTTGCAATAATTGTATTTTAAAAAAATGGCATAAAGTGCCATGTGTATGAATGGAGAAGATGATGGCCAAATTTGCTGGAGAATGGAGAAGGGTTCTTAGGAAAAGTTTGTGCCAAGTCTTGGGTAGAAGACTGCAGTGAAGAAATGGTGACACTTTGATGTGGGCAGAAGCCAGAGATGGAATTGGGGCTGGGTGGGGGTAACTGCGGTTGGTACATACTGGCACCCTTAGTTCACTTAAGATCTAAGCAGGTCATAATTATTGCTCTTTCTACCCAGTAGTGTGTATATGGGTCTGTTTATGTGAAATCACATATAACAAACATGAAAAAAGCCATAAAAGAGTGAGCAATGGAGCCTCTCAGAGGTAAGGAGTACAGGATTTTGCAATGCTGCTGTCCCTCCATGGTGGTGGGAGGAATGACAGTGGCCATGTGACAGGGAGTGACCTAGGAAAGAAGCAACAGTAGCTAGTCAAAGTCATCCTTCCCTACCCTCTGCCTCCCTGCCCACCCCAAGATCTAGTCCCACAGCGGTTTTTCCACTGGGCATTTTTCTGCCCTGTGACTGATTCTCAAAGAATTTGTTCTCACTCTTCCATCTTGAAACCATCATGGGGAGGACATGGTATCAGCTCAAGTTTCTTTTCCCAGTTACATTTTTTACAGCTTCTACCAGTTGTCACTTAGAGCTCTACGTGCTTTCACCAGTGCTCCTTGCAGCAGCTGGAGTGTGATTTACAGGCTGAACAGTGAGTTATTTTCTGAAGACAAACAGGTCTGTGACTAAGAAGCATCAGGCAGAAAAGAAAAACCCAAGAAAAAATACATGATAGATGCTATATTCAACTAAGAAAAAGACATACTCCCTGTTCTTCAGAAACTCTCAGTTTGTGATAGTCTCTAGGGGAGGGTGATGTGTACACATCAGATTTACTTTGATAAAATAACTGCCAGAACAGAAGTACCAGGGGCTTACTATGGTGTGTAGAGGAGAGGGCTGGAGCTTCTGCTGGCTGCACGCAAAGTTCTTGATCCCTATTTGAGGTTCAACAGGACTGGAGTAAAAACTCCATTAAGCCTCAGGCTCCCTGGCTCTTTCAGGCTCCTTCATTCTCTACATTTTCCAGGCTTTCTCTGATGACTCAGCTCCCTGTTGCTCTTCAGGACTGGCCTTTCAGAGTCCGGAATATGCAGTGTCAAAATTCTGTTGTTATTATAAACATTAAGTTAAAGGCTGAAAGGTTTCTGAAAACCCAGAACTTCAGTTTCTGATTGATCCTTTAAAAAAAAAAATCAGAATACTATGGGGGTACAAACGTTTTGGTTACATGAATTGCTTTTGTACTGCTTGAGTCAAGGTTATAAGTGTGCCTATCACCAAGATAGTGCATATTATACCCGTTAGGTGTGATTTCATTCGTTCCCTCCTCTGCCCTTCCACTTGCATGATTTCCATTGAGTTTTACTTCCATGTGTGCACATGAGTGCTGATGGGTTAGTTCCAATTTAATAGTGAGTATATGTGGTGTTTGTTTTTCCATTTCTTAGATATTTCACTTAGGAGAATTTCCAGTTCCATCCAGATTGTTGCAAAAGGTATTAATTCATTTTTTATGGCTAAGTAGTACTCCATGGTATACATATATCACATTTTGTTAATCCACTCATGAGTTGATGGGTACTTGGATTGATTCCACATCTTTGAAATTGTGAATTGTGCTGCAATAAACCTTCTAGTGCAGGTGTCTTTTTGATAAAATGACTTTTTTTTCCTCTGGGAAAATACCTAGTACTGGGATTGCTGTATCAAATGGTAGGTCTACTTTTAGTTCTTTGAGAAATCTCCATACTATTTTCAATAGAGGTTGCACTAGTTTGCAGTCCTTCCAACAGGGTATAAGTGTTCCTATCTCTCTGCATCCATGCCAACATCTGTTGTTTTGGGACTTTTTGATAAAAGCCATTCTCACTGGGGTTAGGTGATATCTCATTGTGGTTTTCATTTGCATTTCTCTGATGATTTCGTGATGTTAAGCATTTTTTTCATGTTTATTGGCCATTTGTCTATCTTCTTTTGAAAAGCTTCTTTCTGTTCATGTCTTTTGCACACTTTTTAATGGGGTTGTTTGAATTTTTTCTTGCTAATTTGCTTGAGTTTTTTTGTAGACTCTTGTTATTAGCCTTTTCTCAGATGTATACCATGTAAATATTTTCTCCTGTTCTGTAGGTTGTCTATTTGCCCTGTTGATTGTTTCCTTGGCTGTGCAGAAGCTTTTTACTTTAATTAAGTCCCATTTATTTATTTTTGCTGTTGCTGTTTTTGCCCTTGGGGGTCTTCTTCATAAATTCTTTGCCTAGGCTGATATCTAGAAGAGTTTTGCCAACATTTCTTTTATAATTCTTACGGTTTCATATCTTAGATTTAAGACTATGATCCATCTTGAATTAATTTTTGTGAGTGGTGAGAGATATGGATCCTGTTTCAATCTTCTACACATGGCTATCTAATTTTCTCAGCACCATTTATTAAATAGGGATTCTTTTCCCCAGTGTATATTGCTGTCTACTTTGTCAAAGGTCATATGGCAATATGATGATGGTTTTATATCTGGGTTCTCTGTTCTGTTCCATTGTTCTATGTTTCTATTTTTGCGCCAGTACCATAGTATTTTGGTTACTACAGCTTTGTAGTGTAGATGGAAGTTTGGTAAAGTGATGCCTGCAGATTTGTTCCTTTTGTATAAGGTTGCTTTGGCTATTCAGGCTCTTCTCTGGTTCCAAACAAAATATAGAATAATTTTTTCTAGATCTGCAAAAAATGGGTAGTATGGACATTTTAACAATGTTGATGCTGTCAACCCATGAGCATGTTATATTTGTCCATTAGTTTACATCATCTGCAATTTCCTTCCTCAGTGATGCGCAGTTCTCTTTCTGAGGTCTTTTACCTTGGTTAAATATATTTGTAGGTATCTTATTTTATTTATAGCTATTGTGAAAGGTATTGAGTCTTTGATTTGATTCTCAGCTTGACTGTTGTTGGTGTATAAGAATGCTACTGATCTGTGTACATTGGTTTTGTAACCTGAGACTTTGCTGAATTTATCTATCAATTCCAGGAGTCTTTTGGCAGAATCTTTGGGGTTTTCTAGATAGAAGATTATATCATCAATACAAAGCAATAATTTGGCCTTCTCTTTCCCCATTTGGATACCCTTGATTTCCTTCTTTTATCTGATTGCTCAGGCTAGGACTTCCAGCACTATGTTGAATAGAAGTGGTGACAGTGGGCACCCTTGCCTTGTTCCAGTTCTAAGTGGGAATGCTTTCAACTTTTCCCCATTCAGTATGGTGTTGGCTGTGGGTTTGCCATATATGGCTTTTATAATTTTGAGCTATATTCCATCTATGGCTATTTTTTAAGAGTTTTTATCATAAAAGGGTGCTGAATTTTGTTGAATGCTTTTTTTTGCATCTATTGAGATTATAACATGGTCTTTGTTTTTGCTTCTGTTTATGTGGTGAATCGCATTTATGGATTTATGTATGTTGAACCATCCTTGCATCCCTGGGATGAAGCCCAATTGGTCGTGGTGGATTATTTTTTTTGATGTGCTGCTGAATTTAGTTTGCTAGAATTTTATTGAGAATTTTTGCGTCTATATTCATGAGGGATATTTGTGTATAGTTTTCTTTTTTTGTTGTGTCCTTTCCTAGCTTCGATATCAAGGTGATACTGGCTTTGTAGAATGAGTTGGGGAGGATTCCTTCCTTCTTAAAGTTATGAAATAATTTCTTCTGTATGGGTGCTAGTTCCTCTTTGTAGGTCTGATAAAATTCGACTGTGAAACCATCAGGTCTGGGACTTGTTTTTGTTGGAAGATTTTTTTTTCTGCTTCAATTTCATTGCTCATAATTGATTTGTTGAGGAGTTCTATTTCTTCCCAATTGAGCCTTGGGAGGTTGTATGTTCCCACAAATTTGTCCATTTCCTCAACGTTTTCAAGTTTATGTGCATAAAGATTTATATAGTATTCACAGATGATATTTTGTATTTCTGTGGTATCAGTTGTAATATCTTCTTTTTCATTTTTGATTGAGCTTATTTGGGTCCTTTCTTTTCTGTTTCTGGGTAATCTAGTGAAAGGTCTATCAATCTTGTTTATCTTTTCAGAGAACCACCTTTTTGTTTCATTAATCTTCTGTATTTTTGTTTATTTGTTTATTTTCCATTTCAGTTAGTTGTGCTCTGACTTTAGATATTTCTTTTCTTCTTCTGGGTTTAAGTTTGGTTTACAGTTCCTTTTCTAGTTCCTTGAGATGATTCATTAGGCTGTTGATTTGTGATCTTTCTGTCTTTTTGAGGTAGACTTTAAAGGCTATAAATTTTCCTCTTAGGACTGCTTTTGCTGAATCCCACAGATTTTGGTAACTTGTACCCCCTTTATCATTTAGTTTGAGCAGCGTTTTTATTTCCACCTTAATTTCCTCCTTGCCCCAATGATCACTCAGCAACAGGTTGTTTAATTTCCATAACTTTGTGTAGCGTTGAGTATGTCTGTTGGAGTTGATTTCTAATTTTATTCCACTGTGGTCTGAGAAGACACATGGTGTCATTTCTATTTTTTTGAATTTGTTGAGACATTTTGTGAGACATATCTCTAAGATGTGATCTATCCTAGAGAATGTTCCATGTGTTCATGAGAAGAATGTATATTTGGTAGTTTTGAGGTAGAACATTTTGTAAATGTCTGTTAGGGCCATTTGCTTTAGAGTACCATTTAAGTGTAGTGTTTCTTTATTAATTTTCTGCTTAGAGGATCTGTCTAGTTCTGTCAGTCGAGTGTTGAATTCCCCAGGAATTACAATGTTGCTGTTTATCTCTTTGTTTAGATCTAGCAGGGTTTGCTTTATGAATCTGGGCATACCTGTGTTAGGCACCTAAATATTTAGAATTATTATGTCTTCTTGATATAATTGCTTTCTTTGCCATTATATAATGATGCTCTTTATCTTTACTATTGTTGATCTGAAGTCTGTGTTATCTGATATGAGAATGGATACACATACTTTCTTTTGATTCCATTTGCATGGAATATATTTTTACATCCTTTAGCCTTGAGTGTCAATGAGTCCTTGTGGGTTAGATATGTTTCCTGTAGACAGCAGATACTTGGCTTGTATTTTTTTTTTTTTATCCAATCAGCCAGCCTATGTCTCTTGAGTGGGGAATTCCAGCCATTCACATTTATTGAAAGTATTTATAAGTGAGATGCTTTTCTGTTCATCCTGTTGAGTTGAATCTTGTTGCTTTATTTTACCTCTTGAGCCATTATTTTATACAGGCTCTGAGGTTTAGCATTTGGGTAATTTTACACTTGTGGATTTCTATTGTGCTGATTGATGTATAATGCAGATCTGAGTATTTCCTTCAGGGCAGGTCTCGTCTTGACAAGTTCCCATAGTGTTTGTTTGTCTGAAAAAGTCTTTATTTTTCCCTTATGTAAGAAACTTAGTTTTGCAGGATACAAAATTCTAGGCTGGCAGTTTTCTGGCAGAAAACTGAAGATGGGGCCCCAATCCCTCTTGCTTATAAGGTCTCAGTTGAGAAGTCTGCAGTTAGCTTGATGGGTTTTCCTTTATAAGTTACCTGATGTTTTTGCCTTAAGGCTTGTAAGAGTTTCTCCTTATTGTATTGACTTTGGCCTTGGGGTCGTGTGGGCAGAAGTTCCTTCCGGCAGCTCAGGAATCCACTGTCCATCAGAGATGTGAGGAGGAAAGAAACAAACTACTCCACCTACCCTTCTCACTGGACTCCGGGCCCCTCGGGGGTTTATCTGTGCTGATACCTTACTCCTTCCTGTTTTGCTCCACAACTTCTTCCCATGGAGTCTCTGGTAGGTTCTTCCATGTTTACCTTGGAGTTGTACCTGATCTGTATTTGTTTGTTTGTTTATTTTTTTTCATCTAAAACTTTCCTTCTTTCTGAGACTATCTGGCAGCTGGTGTCTCTGGTCTGCCATCTTCCTGACTAATCCTTTAAGATGCAACTCTCAAGCATTACACTGCTGCAGTAGGCTTACCCTGAGGCTCCAAATCACACCAGAAACTGACAATTACAGCTCCTGGGGCCAAATCCTGCCCTCCGTCTCTGTAAATAATGTTTAACTGGAACTCAGTCACATCCATTTGGTTACTCATTGTCTTTGGCTGTTTTCCCCCATAATGGCAGAATTGAGTCATTGGGGCAAAATCAATGTAGCCCACAAAGCCTAAAATATTTACTATCTGAGTCTATCCCCAAAAAGTTTGCTCATCCTTGCTTGATGTTGACTTAGATGCTTCTCCACTGTTCTCTCATGACACCCCTCACATTATTTTAAAATTTTTAAAATAACTTATTTTTTCATTGACAAATAAAAATTATATATATTTATGGCATATATATATATATATATATACACATTGTGCAATGACTAAATCAAGCTATTAATATTTAACACATGAATTACCTCCCTCACTTATTTTTTGTAGTGGGAACACTTAAAGCCTACTCACTTAGGAATTTCTAAGTACAAAATATATTTTTATTAACTGTAGTCACCATGTTGTACAATAGATCGCTTGAGCTTAATCCTCTTATCTATCTGAAATTTTGTACGCTTTGACCAACAACTTCCAAACCTCCTCATCGCTCAGCCTCCGGTAATCACGTTCTACTCTCTGCTTCTATTAGTTTGACTTTTTTAGATTTTGCACTTAAGTGAGATCATGCAGTATTTACCTTTCTGTGCCTGGCTTATTTCAGTTAACATAATGTTCTCCAGGCTCAACTATGTTGTCACAAATGACAGGATTCTCTCTCTCTTTTTTTTTAAAGACTGAATAGTATTCCAGTGTGTTTATGTACTGTATCTCCTTTATCCATTCATCTGTCAGTGGACACTTATTTGATTCCACATATTAACTATTGTGAATAATTCTGTGATGAACATGGGGACTCTCAAATTATTTTTAAGATATTTATATGCTTGTCTCCCCACTAGGCTGGGCTTTTTATGAATTTTGGTCATCTATTGCTGCATGCTGAATCAACGGAAGGCTTAGTGTTTTGAAACAACCATTTTATTTGCTCACAATTCTGAGGGCTGGGAATTCAGGCAGGAAACATCATGAAAAAACTTTTGGTCAAAATAAGTCACAGGGCCAGTTATAGGAGGAATAGACTCCACCTCCGGATGTGGGAGTAAAAAAGTGACATTGTAAAAAATCAGGTTGGAATGGAAAATACCGTGTGGCCATCCTTGGAAACACAGTCTGCCACATTTTGGCACAGCTCCTAGGATAGGGTTCAACAAATATTTGTTGAGCAAAACAAACAAGTTAAAAGAAACTAAAAGGTGTAGGCTTTGTAGATAGATCGACGTGGGTATGAATTCCATTTCTGTCACTGCTGTGTAATCTTGAATGATTTGTTTAACATTCTTTTGTTTTTTTAATTCAGGATATTATGGTGGTACAAACATTTTGGCTACATGAAATGCATTTGCCTTGCCCAGGCCAGGACTACAAGCGTGTCCCTCCCCCATACAGTGTGCCCCGTTTCCACTAGCTATGGGTTTGCCTTCTGACCCCTTTCCCCCCATCCCCCACCCTCCTACTTGACTGGCACTGAATGAGTATCACTACCATGTGAACACCTCAGTGTTGATCAGTTAGTACCATGAACTTTCTCAGGCTGTTTTTTCTTGTGTCAAACTGCAACAATAATTCCTGTATTGTGGGATTTGATGGTTATTGTGAAAGTTGAGAGATAATGTGCCTAAGATATCCTGCACAGTGACTAGAACATGTAGATTCTTAATAAAGGCAACTATCATTATTAACATTAATATGTTTCAAGGAAATGTCTTTCCAAAGGTTAAAATAGAGGGAATATGTCACTGTGAGATGATTTCTCACTTTTCACATCTGCCTTCCTTTCTGTTCTTCAAATACACCGAGCACTTGCTGACATCAGGGCCTTTGCACTTAATGTCCCCTTTATTTGGAATGTTCTCTCAGTTCTTAGCGGTGAGGTTGGCTGTGCATATTGCGGGTCTGAGCTCCATTTTGCCTCCGCAGAGAGGCCTTTCCTGACTCTCCTGCCTAAAGTAGGACCCACCTCTATTCTGCCTGTTTACTTTCCCATCACCCTGTTTGTTTCCTTTAAAGTACTTACCACAATTTGAAATCTTTCATATTTATTTCACTTATTTGCTCATTTCTGTTTCCTCCAACTAAGCAAAAGCTACAGGCAGGAATCCTTCTGGTTTGGTCACTTTTGGGTCTCCAGGCCCTAGCCCTAGAGTACCTGGTACTTCTTTGATCAGGAAATATTAATACTTATCTCTCTATATGTCTCTCTGACTCGTTTTCTCTCCCCCACGTCCAGTCCCCTTGGCTATCATACTTATTTATTGACTTCAAATCTCTTCTTTCTCTTGAAATTGCTACCATTAAAAAAAAGGGTGGTGATGTGGGATAATTAACCACTATATATTTCTTTTTAAACCAGGGTTGAGGATATGGGGGCTGCTGAAACCTCTATAAACTTCTGTTTTCAATGGTCTGAGATACAATCTGAACAATTTCCTTGATGTTTTATTAGAGCTGGTAAATTATTTATTGGGGTAGCCTTTACCTAAATCCTCTCCGAATCCCCATAAAATGCATTTAACACAGAATACTGTACTACCCAGCTTCAAAGATACATATGTTGTTGAGTGGGAAGTATTTTCTCCAGTGCAGCAAGTTTAAATGTCTGTGTTTTCTTTCTCTCTGTCTTACGTGCTCTGTCTCACACCCAAACCAACTCCTCCCTCCTGGTCCAGTGCTTCATTTGAACATGTCAGTTTTGGTGAATTTGACAGATTGTGAGACCTTCAGTAAATCACAGGTTCTATTTTTTTTTCCCCAAGGTATAAGAACTTTAGCTAGTCAAATTTACCTTTATCTTGTTCATGGCTTCCAGTAATTTCCAAGAAATGCTTTTAAAATGTAATTTTAAGACTGTTGTACTTTTTTTCTCAACCAGAAGGGTACTCAATTAAGTTGCTTTGAGTATGTAAATGAGACTCTATTCCTATACATCTTACCCTAGTTGGCCTGTTGCCGGCAGCATCAGGTAATCATAGGTGACAGTCCTCGGCATCATCCTTGGTAGAGTCTGTGTCACAGCTGTCTTTACTGGGCTGCCAGATCTGTACACATGATGTTTACATTTTTTTTCCCTTTGATATATATGCTTGTGTGATAGTTTGTGTTTGGCTCATATTTTAGATAATATGAGATCTCCTAGGTATTTCTTACTACTTTTGTACATTGCAAGTACTTAATAAATACTTTTTGAAACAATGTATAAAAATAAGCTTAAAGTAAGAATATTGGTATTTCCAGAAGAAAGTTTTGGAGAAAAGACCAATTGTGCAAAATTTGAGACTGACTTTAGACATTCTGAACCAGACTGTGGTGGCTATCATTTCTTCCTGTGGACGTGTTCCTTTTCACAAAGTTTCTTTACTCCCCCTGTTTTTTAATAACGGATCTCCCCCACCCCACCCCCCACACATACATAGTTCAAGGGGTTGGCTGTGATGTATGTCATGTTCCCAAGACCACTGTGATTGGCCCAGCAGTGGGTGTATGATCTGAACCAGGCCACCCAAGCCTTTTCCTGAGCTTTTATTAATATATTTTGTTACTTAGAAATTCCTTCTCCTCTCCAAGCTCTTAAGCTGGAATGACGTCAGTTTACTGCTGCCTGTGGCCAAGGCGACTATTTCACCAGCCATACTTTCTTGACCACCACTTGTTAATATTTACCATTTCTAGCCCATTTTTAAATAGTAGATGTAGGAGTCTCACTGATGCTTTGTAGGTGACACATATGTATTCTGCTCTACAGAAAAGAAAACAAATGAAAAGGTGAGTCCCAGCAACTATATGATATACGTGAGCCTGTAGGGATAAATGATATGCATATATGAGAACATGTATTTCAGGTCAAAAAAGATACTGTCCACTGGGAAGCTTTAATTTTTTTTTCTCTATGAGAGGAAGGACCTCAGAGAGAAAGTGAACAGTGTCCATTCAGTTAATTACATAAATAACCATTCATTTGCCTGTGTAAACAGAGCTATATAATCTCATTGCCTGTGGAGTGAATTGGGTCCCCTGCTTGCTAATGTGGTACCTTAATCTTTGTATAGTGACTTCTACAAAGAAGTAAGCCAGATTATGTGTTAGGTACCTCTGGAAGTTCCACTAACAACTGCTTCAAAACTGTAGATATCACTCCAGTGGTTTAAAGAAGTTAACATAGTTTTCAGAGGTACCTAACTCCCAACTGGGGAGAAGCCTTGGTAGCAAGACAATCTTAAAATGTTTCCATTACTATTCAAATGTGACCACGTGGGTAAGCAACCAGAGAATCACACACTTTCAGAGCAGAAAGGGATCTTGGGGATTACTTAGTTCAGCCCTGTCGGTTCATACAAGTATGAAGCTGAGACCTGCAGAAGTTGAGTGACTTGCCTTAGGTCATTTAGCTGATAAGTAGTGGAAATGACATAGAACCCACTTCCTTCCAATCTTCATCCAGTCCCAATTACAAAAAAATAAATTCTCCCTAGAATTCTGCTGGTCTTTTTATAGTTTCCTGTTTCCATCAATTGCAAGCTGCTTTGATATTTATCAATGCATTGTTGAGAAAGTGCTGATTCTTGGGAAAATGCAAACAGTGAACTAATGCTAGTTTCCTCCTGCCATGGGGATAGGGAATAGGCAGATCCAAGACATTTGCAAAACACACGTTGCTGGCCATACAGATGTGTTCTTGGCCAGTGATTTATGTGGCTAACCTGAATGCATTGCTTAGGTATGGGTTAACTGTACACAATGCAACAGGAAAGTTATTCTTTAATAAAAGTGATACACTTTCCTTTTTATAACACACATGTGATTTGACATTAAAATAAAATGCAGATGCTTCTTTGACTGGTGTATTCCCTGTTGTGCTTTTCTAAAACACCTTCACATATGGTCTGCCTCATTCCTGAGAAATGACTTGTTGTTTATGTCATACAAACAGAACAGATTGATTTTACAGTGAGTAAGAAGGTTGATGAATTGTACGTTGGAGAGAAATCCTTGTCTCGGCAATCTAAACACTTGAAAATAAATGTTGCCTTTTGGAAGGGGCTCTCATGATACACCCATGATCCTTTCATTTCATGCGCCCTTTATAGGGGTTAAATAGATACACACATGCAATATCAGCTAACAGAAAAGGTAGTTATAGTTACCTCAAAATGTAATTTTTCTTTTTGCTGTGAAACATATCCTCAAAACTAACAGGTCAGAAAATGGCAGAGTTATCTCAAAACAACCAACCCAAATTTCAATTTCCACACTGCATCTGTGCTATGACCAGCATAAAACATTCCTGATCTTTGGTAGACAAGTAGTATTGTTTTCTTATTTATCAAGTGAATCTTAAATATAAAATTCTTATGCTAAGAAGCTTTCTTTCATTTCTTTAGAATTTTATGCACAATACAGTGAAAGTAATGTTGTGTTAACTCCTCTGACAGTAAGTTAACCGCATTTATTTGTGCATAATATTACTGTTTATAAGTATCTCTCTCATACCATTTCTTTGGTACTCCCAACAGCTTTGTGATACTATTATCCCAGTTTTTCTGATTATATGCCTGAAGTCCAGAGAGACTAGGGGTTTATTTATCAACACTCAATCAGTACCTCTCTTCTCTTTCCATATCGCATGCCACTTCCGTAACCAGCCTCAGATTCATATGCAGACATTAGTTGGTGCATTCTGCAGCTTTTAAAATATAATGTCTTAAAGTATACTCTACTGGCATGTGCCACAGCTGGCTGGATGTAGGGTGAGAATGGGATGCCATGGAGGAGAGATGCTAAGTCAGCCCTAGAATGGTTTGTCAGAGCATACCGACAGGCCTGTTCCATTACTATCAGGCCTGTTCCTGATAGTAATTTATCAATGATCTCATACAAGTAGGTGTTTATTGACTGATGTCTTTATCTCATTAGGTGTGGCTAAAACATGGCCATATATTTGTGTTAGAAGGAATTAATCTTAGTGGCTAAGGGTACAGGCTCTGGGAGCATAAAACCTAAAGTCAAACAATTTAGCTTTACAAATTCATGATTGAGTAAACCTAGACAAGTTTCTCAAACTCTTCA
This sequence comes from Lemur catta, assembly GCF_020740605.2. Classification (NCBI taxonomy): domain Eukaryota; kingdom Metazoa; phylum Chordata; class Mammalia; order Primates; family Lemuridae; genus Lemur; species Lemur catta. The sequence goes on from NC_059132.1 coordinate 46,832,047, forward strand.
TACCTCAGTCTCTTTATCTGTAAAATGAAGCTAGTAGCATCTGCTTCATTTTAGTGAATTTAAATACGTATGAAAAAATTGGAATAGTGTTAATGCTTATAGCATATAGCAAAGACTCAATAAATGTTTGCTGTTATAATTAGCTTAGACTCCCTCCTCTCTAATGTTCTCCACAACTCTCTGTTTTCCAGCCTATATTGTAACTATTAAAATAACGACCTGTTTATTTTGGGGAAACAAATAAAGTATTTGGTAGTAACTAAGAGATCTTCAGCATGAAAGTAGATGTCAGTGGTAAAAAAAACAATATCAGAGGAGTAAACATGATTGTTAGTTCTTTGTTGCTTTATAACAAAATTGGCAGCTTAAAATAACACACATTTTTAAAATCTCACAGTTTGCATGGGTCAGGAGTCTGGGGGTCCTCTGCCCAGGGTCTTACGAGGCTGTAATCAAGGTTTTAGTGAGGCTGTGTTTTCATCTGGAGGCTTAACTGGGGAAGAATCCTCTTCACACTCAGCTCATTCAGGTTGTTGGCAGAATTTATGTCCTTGTGCTGCATGATGGAGAGTTTGAGCTTTTTGCTGGCTATGGCCGGAAGGTTGTCCGTAGTTTCCAGAGGTCACCTGTGGTCCCATGCAATGTGAACTTCTTCTCTGTGGCCACTTGCTTCATGAAGACCACAGGAGAGTCTCTGACCTCAGGAAAGGCCAGTCTCTCTTTCAAAGGCTTTTATCGTTAAGTCAGGACCACCCATAATAGTCTCCCATTTGATGTCAAAACCAACTGATTAGGATCTAATTACTTCTGCAAAATCTCTTCACCTTTGCCATTTTTTTTTATTTCAGGATATTATGGGGTACAAACATTTTGGTTATAAGTAATGACTTTGCCTCACCTAAGCCAGGGCTAGAGGCGTGCCCCTCCCCCATACAGTGCGCTCCACACCCCCCAGCACCCAGTGAATATCACTACCCCTTGAGCACCTTAGTGTTGATCAATTAGCACCAATTTGATGGCGAGTATATGTGGTGCTTATTTTTCCATTCTTGTGATACCTCACTTTGAAAGATGGGCTCAAGCTCTATCCAGGAAAATATAAGAGGTGCTAGATCACCATTGCTTTTTGTAATTGAGTAGTATTCCATGGTATACATATACCGCATTTTATTTTGGGGGTCAGACAACTTTGCCATTTTCTACCGGCCAAAAGTAAGTCGCAGGTGTCACCCACACTCTGGGGTAGGGGTCACACAGAGCACGCACACCCAGGCAGGGACCGTGGGGCCTGCTCCCTGGGTCCGCATCTGTCTGCCGTGCGGGAAGGCAGTGGACAGGCTGCTGGTCCTTGCAGCACAGGGTAACTGCTTGTCTATTGGTGCCATAATGAAAATTACAGCATGAGGAAGATTTCAGTCCGCTTTGCCTTTTGTTGACATTTGCATCTGCTTCTTCCTTGTGTGGGCTGGAGGCTGAAATGGCCCATGTCCCTGGTTGATCCCCCGTGGCCCAACTGCTACATTCTGTAAGCTCCCTTCCTCTCAGAAGGCTTTTTATTTTCACCTTACTTTCTCTGTGCCTTGATCACGTGGCCTCAAAATACCATTTTCCTCTGTGGCCCCTCTCATACCCATATTATCATCCATACAGGTTTATGTTGGTTCTGTTTTTACGAATATAATTTCCTCTTTTGGTTTTAAGTTTTGTGTCTACTTTTTGTACCACTCTTGGTGCTCAATAAACTCATTTTAAAAGCTACTCTCTAACAAGGTTTCTCCCTGGTCATCGTTTTTTTTCATATACATATCTGTGAAGCCATAATAGCTCTGATAAATGTTTTCATTTCCTGGACTGTATAGACCTCTAAATTCCTAGATTGATGAAAAGGCATCCCCTTTTTCCTCATCTACGTCTACATAAGTGAAATAACAGTGTAGAATTGAGTAACCATTGACATCTACTAGGGCAATTTAAGGCTTCGATCCCTCTGACTTCCCTTTTGTTTGACAGCAGTTACCTGTTGTGTGGGACGCTGCTGGCTGCACCCCAGTGGCCATCGTCTCCCCGCCTTTCTTACTGGGGATGGTACATCCAGTGATTGCACATGGTAGACACGTTCTGGTCTATCATGCACTATGGGTGGTCATGGACCCAGTTCTGGCCAGTGAGATGTGAGAGGATACCAGCTTGGGCTTCCTTCCTTTCAGAAGGAAACCAAGCAAACAGAACCCCTATTTTCCACCCTTTCTTTCCTTCCTACTTGGGTCATTGCTATAAGGATGTGATTCTGGAAGCTTCTGAAGACATCTTGCATGATGAGAGGAAGAAAATGGGAGAGAAATCAATGCAGGACTTGGCTGTGTTAAGCCACTGCTTATCACCTCCCTCTACCTATTTGAAAGTTTCTTTTACATGAGATAATTAAATGCACTATTGTTTGGTACTCTTGGATGAGTATGCTGTTACTCATAGCTGAAACCAGTCTTACTGAGGCAATTAACCTGCGTAAATGTAGTGCTGATGTGGTGGACCCTCACACACACCAAGGAGCAGGTGTGTGTTCTTTCATTCAGTATTTAGCAGGTTTACACGGTGTCTGATATTCTGGACACATGATATTAGAATCCTTTCATATTGTCTGGGATCCACCAAAGCGTAGCATATAACTAGTTGCTTTTTAGTTCAGTACGATTTGGAAAATGAGCACAGTGTGGTGCAGGAGCTTCTTCTCCATAGATACCACACTGATTCAGTTGGGGAGATGGAGAATGAGGTGAATAGAATTAATTTAGCCAACTGTCTGGAAACCTAACATGACATCAGTGATAAGATTTAAATATCCAGGAGCTTCAGATTCTGAGTCAGTCCAAATTCAAGCTGCATGATTTAAATGATGAAAGGGCAAAGCTGGGCATGAAGTAATGTAGGGATTTATTTGATGCAAAAACTCAAATGACCAGTAAAATAGATAATGTGCTGTTGTAATAGTTTGCAAACAGCATCAAGAAAACAATTGAGTGGGTGTATTTTGAGCTTCAGGCATTGTAAATTCTTTCACTCTCATATACTTTATGCCTTCTTTAATAAACTGAAGAGTCTTGGGCCAGCTTCATCGGTGACGGTAGGTGGTCATTCATTTCACAATCCACTAATTTTCATGATTATTCAGTATTTTATGTTACCTAAACTGCTTTGGATTTTGTCTTACTCAAATTGTAATATGGCAACAGCTTATATGATTTCAGAATCATTAATTCAGTAGGCGTTCTCAACATATGGGGGTGACTCCGGCATATCTCCAAACATGAACAAGAATGTAAGGGTCTTAAATGTGCTGATGGTACTTAAAAAGTTCTGAAATATACGTCACTGGTGTGTTAACCTAGTGTATCTTGTTGAAAAGATGCAGAATGCTTAGAAAATTCCTGGGAAGAGAAACAATTGACATCAATTATAGTGTAATCCTGCCTTCAAAGAGACAAATGCATGTTTACCTTAAATTCAACTGACTTCTTAAATAACATGGAACAAATAGTAAAGATGAGATTATTTAAGGTTTTAATATCTTTTGATTCTAAATACTTTCTGTGTATGAGATTTTATGGAAATTTTCCAGGAATATACTGTAAGGCCTCCTAGGATTATGTTTCATTGCTCTGCCTGTCCTTTCTGACATATTCCACCCTCCCTAAAATCTGACGCTCACTGACTCCCTCCTGCTGAGTTGCCATGGAATCTATGTAAATACACTCAGGGATGGGCTACCTACTGTCTTTCAAAGCCATCCAATACATTTTGGGATATGTTGACAGTTAAAAAGTTCTTTCTACTATTAAAATCTGTGATTCTGTTTTTCAAATTATTAATATCAGTTTGACTCATTAAAATCCCACATCAAAAACCAATCTATTTATTGCTCTATTTACCCTATGTATATATGTATGTATGTATTCATCTAACTTATTTATGTATTTATCTCTCTGAAGTGGTAAGGATTCATTAAATATCATTTCAATCAATTAGTTATTGATTCTTGCATCTTAATTTCAATATCCTTCACCATCTTCTTATCTAGTCGCTCCAATAGTGATTAGAAATGTATCCCTAACAATACACAGCTTTACACAGATGCTTTGGAAGAACTCAGGTATGGACAAAAGTGTAGTTTTCACTTTTTAGGAACCCAAAAATTCATGTATACTATTTTCATTGATGAACTAAAATATACAATGGTGCCAAAATATCATTTATGGATTTGGTAGACATTACTCTGCCCCCCCATAACCAGTTCTCTCTTTCTAGATACACAGAAGACTCCCCGTTCCCGTTGCTGTTGATTGAGTTCATTTGAATTTTTCTGTACAATTGATTAAAGGCAGAAATATTATGGGGGTACACATGTTTTTGGTTATATGTATCAGTTTTCTTATGCTTGAGTCAGGGTTATAAGTGTATCCATCACCCAGATAGTATTTATTGTACCCATTAGATAGGTTTTTGCCCATCCCTTTTCCCCCTCTCCCCCCGGGCTTGATTTCTGCTGAGTTTTACTTCCCTCTGTGCACATACATGCTCAACACTTAGTTCCAATTTAATAGCAAGTACATGTGGTATTTATTTTTCTATTCTTTAGATACTTAGCTTGGGTTAGTAGTCTCCAGTTCCATCCAAATTGTTGCAAAAGGCCTTAATTAATTCTTCTTCTCATGGCTACATAGCATTCCATAGTATACATATATCACAGTTTGTTAATCCACTCATGAATTGATGGGCACTTGGGTTGATTCCACATCTTTGCAATTGTGAATTGTGCTCCAATAAACATTTGCATGTAGGTGTCTTTTTGATAAAATGACTTCTTTTCCTTTGAGTAAATACTCAGTAGTGGGATTGCTATATTGAATGCTAGGTCTATTTTCAGTTCTTTGAGCAATTTCCATACCATTTTCCATAGAGGTTGTACTAGTTTGCAGTCCCAACAACAGTGTATAAGCATTTCTCCCTGCATCAGTGCCAGCATCTATTGTTTTTGAACTTTTTAATAAAATCCATTCTGACTGGAGTAAGGTGATATCTCATTGTGGTTTTAATTTGCATTTTCCTGATGATTAGAGATATTGAGCATTTTTTCATTTGTTTATTGGACATTTATATACCTTTTGAAAAGCTTCTGTTCATGTCTTTTGCCCACATTTTAATGGGGTTGTTTTTTTCTTGCTTATTTGCTTGAGTTCTTTGTAGATTCAGGTTATTAGCCCTTTATTGGATGCATAGCTTGCAAATATTTTCCCCCATTATTTATGCTGTTTATTTGTTTTGTTGATTATTTCCTTAGTTGTGCAGAAGCTTTTTTAATTTAATCAAGTCTGATTTATTTGTTTTTGTTGCTGTGATTGCCATTGGGGTTGTCTTCATAAATTCTTTGCCTAGGGTGATAGCTAGAAGAGTTTCTCCAATATTTTCTTCTAGAGTTCTTATGGTTTCATGCCTTAAAATTAAATGTTTTACACATTGTGAATGAATTTTTGTGAATGGTGAGAGATATGGATCCTGTTTCAATCTTCTGCATGTGGCTATACAATTTTCCCAGCACCATCTATTGAATAGGGCTTCTTTTCCCCAGTGTATATTGTGGATTGCTTTGTCAAAGATCAGTTGGCTGTATGTGGATGGTGTTATAAATGGGTTCTCTTTCTGTTCCATTGGTTTATGTCTCTATTTTTGTGCCAATACTATGCTGTTTTGGTTACTATAGCTTTATAGTATAGTTTGAAGTCTGGTAATATGATGCTTCCAGATATGTCCTTTTTGCTTAAGATTGCTTTGGCTATTCAGGCTCTTTTCTGGTTCCAAATGAAGCATAGAGTTATTTTTCCTGGGTCTGTGAAATATGACATTGGTATGTTGATGGGGATGCATTGAATCTGTAAATCACTTTGGATAGTATGGACATTTTAAAAATGTTGATTCTACTGATTTGTGAGCATGATATATTTTTGCATTTGTTGTGTCCTCTGCTATTACTTCCTTAGTGTTTTGTAGTTCTTGTTGTAAAGATCTTTCATCTTGGTTAAGTATATACCTAGGTATTTTATTTTCTTTGTAGCAATTGTGAATGGTACTGAGTCTTTGATTTGACTCTCAGCTTGACTATAATCAGTGTACAGGAATGCTACTGATTTGTGTACATTGATTTCGTAAACCTGAGATTTTGTGGAATTTCTTTATCAATGCCAGGCATCTCTTGGAGTCTTTGAGGTTTTCTAGAGAGACTATCATATCATCAGTAAAAAGCAATAGTTTGACCTCCTCTTTTCCAATTTGGATACCCTTTATTTCTTTCTCTTGCCTGATTGCTCTGGCTAAGACTTCCAGCACTATGTTGAATAGAAGTGGTGACAGTGGGAACCCTTGTCTTGTTCCTGTTCTGAATGGGAATGCTTTCAACTTTTCCATATTCAGTATGATGTTGGCTGTGGGTTTGTCGTATATATCTTTTATAATCTTGAGATTATAATTTGTTGAGGGTTTTTATCATGAAAGGTTTTAACCCTAATTTGTTGAGGGTTTTTATTATGAAAGGTGCAGATTTTGTTGAATGCTTTTTGTGACTCTATTAGGATGGTCTTTGTCTTTGCTTCTGTTTATATGGTGAATCAAATTTATGGATTTCTGTATGTTGAATCATCCTTGCATCTCTGGGATGAAGCCCACTTGGTCATGGTGGATGAATTTTTTGATGTGCTATTGAATTTGGTTTGCTAGTATTTTATTGAGGATTTTTGCATCTATATTCATAAGGGATATTGGTCTGTAATTTCCTTTTTTGTTGTGTCCTTTCCTAACTTTGGTATCAAGGTGATACTGCCTTGATATAATGAGTTGGGGAGGATTCCCTCCTTGATGTTATGGAATAATTTTTGCAGTATAGGCACTGGCTCTTCTTTCTAGGTCTGGTAAAATTTGGCTGTGAATCCATCTAGTCTGGGGCTTTTTGTTGTTGTTGAAAGAGTTTTTATTACTGCTTTATCTCATTGCTTGTTATTGGTATGTTCAAGAATTTGTCATTGAGCCTCGGGAGATTGTGTGTTTCCGGGTATTTGTCCATTTTCTTTATGTTTTTGAATTTGTGTGTGTAGAGATTTTCTGCATTCATAGATGACATTTTATTTTTCTGTGGTATCAGTTGTAATGTCTCCTTTTTCATTTATGATTGAGCCTATTTGGGTCCTGTCTGTTCTATTCTTGGTTATTCTATAGCAAGAAGTCTCTCAATTTTGTTTATCTCTCAGAAGAACCAACTTTTTGTTTCACTCATTTTTTGTATTTTTGTTTTGTTTTATTTTCCATTTCATTTAGTTCTGCTCTGACCTTAGTTATTTCTTTTTTTCTGCTGGGTTTGGGTTTTGTTTGTTGTTTCTTTTCTAGTTCCTTGAGACATGTCATTAGATTGTTGATTTGTGATCTTTCTGACTTTTTGATGTAGGCATTTACCTATGAATTTTCCCCTTAAGATGGCTTATGCCGAATCATATTGATTTTGGTAGCTTGTGTCCCCTGTCTTTCATTTCAAGGAATCTTTTGATTTCCATCTTAATTTCATTATTGACCCAATAATTGTTTAGCAGCAGGTATTTGATTCCATGACTTTGTGTAGAATTGAGTGTTTCTCTTGGAGTTATTTCTATTTTTATTCCACTGTGGTCTGAGAAGATACATGATATGATTTCTGTTTTCTTAAATTTGTTGAGACATGTTTGTGGCCTAAGATATGATCAATCTTGGAGAATGTTCCATGTGCTGATGAGAAGAATGTATATTCAGTACTTTTTGGGTAAAATGTTCTTTAAATGTCTGTTAGGCTCATTTCTTTTACAGTCTCATTTAAGTCCAGTGTTTCTTTCTTTATTTTGTGCTTGAATGACCTATATCCATTTCTGTCAGTGTGGTGTGGAAATCCTTGGCAATTATGACACTTGTGTTTATCTCTTTGCTTATATCTAGTATAGTTTGTTTTATGACTCTGGGTGCTCCTGTGTTAGGTGCATATTTAGGATTGCTATTTCTTTGTTTTATTATTTCAACATATTACAGGGGTACAAGTGTTTAGGTTACATATATTGCGCCTGTCCCACCTGAGTCAGAGCTTCAAGTGTGTCCATCTCTGAGAGGGTGTGCACTGCACCCATTAGGTGTGTATATACCCATCCCCTCTCCCCCCTCGCATCTGCCCGACACTCAATGAATGTTATTGCTATATGAGCACTTAAGTGTTGATCAGGTAATACCAATTTGACGGTGAGTACATATGGTGCTTGTTTTTCCATTCTTGGGATATTTCGCTTAGTATAATGGGTTCCAGCTCTATCCAGGATAATATAAGAGGTGCTATTTCACCATTGTTTTTTGTGGCTGAGTAGAACTCCATAGTATACATATACCACATTTTTTTAATCCACTCATGTACTGATGGGCACTTGGGTGGTTTCCACATCTTTGCAATTGTGAATTGTGCTGCTATAAACATTCGAGTGCAGATGTCTTTTTTATAGAATGTCTTTTGTTCTTTTGGGTAGATGCCCAGTAATGGGATTCCTGTATTAAATGGTAGTTCTACTTGTGTCTCTTTGAGGTATTTCCATATTACTTTCCACAGTGGTTGTACTAGTTTGCAGTCCCACCAGCAGTGTATGAGTGTTCCTGTCTCTCCATATCCACACCAACATTTATTATTTTGTGCTATTTCTATTTCTTCTTATTGAATTGATCCATTTACCATTATATAATGGCCTTCTTTGTCTTTCTTTACAACTGTTGATTTAAAGTCAATTTTATCTGTTATGAGAACAACTACACATGCTTTCTTTGGGTTTTCAATTGCATGGAATATTTTTTCTATTCCTTCCCCTTAAGTCTGTATGAGTCCTTGTGGGCTTGATGTGTTTCTTGGAGACATTTCTCTTCTGCTCCTGGGTTATCATCTATGGAGAATCTTTCCCAGGATAACGATGCTTCTGTTGGAGACTCCTAACTCCTATTGTATCCTAATCACCCTCCTGCTGCTATTCCATGGAGTCCTTTGGGATCACTGTTTTCCTTGGTTGTGCTACTTCTGTGCTGGCCTCGGTGGATGAGTGATGTGGGTCAAGCCACAGCCTTCTTTTCTTTACTGGCCTTTCATTAATTCCCCATAATACAATCAGAGACTAGGAAGCTAATAGATTGATAAAAAACATTTGGGTCACTGAAGAGAATACAATATAGGAGAATCAATTAAAAGCTTAATGTTAAACATAACTGTTCTCTAAGTTCAGGGGGAAAGAACCAAACTTCAAATTAAATCATCCATAGGCTATTCCAACATGGATATTTCTCACTTCCTAATCTTGACCTTGGTCATAAGATCTGCCTTTCTTCCTTCTTTTTGAGAAAGCCTCTGCCATCAACCTTCACAGTATCCATTTCTACATCCTGTGTGAAAATCCCACCGTCTACATGGACTATGATTCCTGCTTGACTAATCCACAGGCCCCCATAGACCTCAGAAGGAAATTTCCCAAAGATGGCATTAGTAAGTATAGAATGAAACCAGGGTCTGGTGTGGGCTCTGACCTTCAAAATACATTCCTGTCCTTGGAGTCTGTTAGCTTTAGGTACATCTCTGTCTTCTGTTGTTCCTGATGTTCAGAAAATAACTGTTGTATCAAAACCAAACAAAACGTGTTAAATGCACATGTACACATTCATCTCACAGAGGACTCAAAGTTCTCAGAAAGAAACCAGTCTATGGTCATATTAAGAAAAGACACATTTTTCTAATTCCAATATCATATTTACTGACTCCCTGCCCTCAAGGATACTAGTAATTTCCAGTACTGGGGATGCCAGTAATTTGTAGTAATGGGCATGACATCTCCAGTTCCCACAAGCAACTCTTCATCTTCCTCTTTTCAATTTAAGTCCTGGATCTCCCAGTGCTTGAGAAATATGGGCCATTCAAGGGCCAGCCACCCACTGATGTCCATTTTGTAGCTACATCAAAACCCAGATGTGACATTATGGCTTTTCATTACCTGATGCTCAGGTTCATTCTTAGGAATCTTTCCCACATCCTTGTACAGACTATGAGCTGGAATTTGAAGCAGGAGGAGTTCTTCTTCCAAGCCCATTATAAGTCTAGAAGTAATTTTAAAACAATTATTGTCATACTCTCTCATGTAGACAGAGCTGATGTGTGTGCTTCTTCATAGTTTCCCGCATTTGATGATAGTTCATAAAATTCTATAAATGCATCAGTGCACATGAATTTGGGGAAAGCATTAACCTTTCTCTTTGTCTGACTATCATGAGAGGACATCTGGTATCAAACCATTCCCTAAATAAAAATGAGAGTTATCCTCTTCTTTCTCGCTGTCATACTTCTGTCATTAAATTATCATTCTCTTTCACACACTATTATGAGTTTGAAATAGCAATGCCGGCCCGCCAGTCAAATCAACTCCTAAGCATTCTATATTCTTTCCTTGTAACATCTCTAGCAAACATCCCTTTTCTTTATCCCTTTCTGTGGCTAAATTATTGTGATGATCACTTTAATAATATTCTTAAGTCTAGCAGATAGTATGTTGGGAGTATTTAATAGGCATGAATTCCCAGTGTCAGAGAGGTTTAGTTCTTTGACATGGCCAGTGAGTCATGTAGCATAAACCTGCCCGGCAGCAAAGCAATGAATTGTGCTGAGGCCTTTAGAAATGTGAGCTCTCCTTCAAGAGCACAGGTGGAAGAGTTTTCTTTTTTTCTTTTTTCTTTTTGCTACTTTGGGAGAAACATTTGTGGCACCCTATGGAGCTAGAACAGGAGAACTGGGCTCAATAATAGTAAATCTTAAATTTATCCTTATCTTGAGTACCTTTCTGATTCTGGCTGATAGCAGAATGGAATCAAGGGAATAACTTAAGAACAGCAGTTCTCAAGATATTTTAAATTAAAGTTGTTTGGAGATTTATCAGGCCTCAGAAGTCTCCTCTACATAATTCCATTTACGGATTTAGGGATAGAGATTGTTATTCTTACTTTTAATTTGATTTCTGACCTTCATGCCTGCACACACTCTGTCTTTCTCTGTCTCTCTATCTTTCCCCAAATATGTCAATTTTAATTTTGCTCCTCAATATTCAAAGCAAACAGTAGGGCAAGTGGTTTGAAAAAAATGGCTTGCCTTATTTTGGGGTGTATCCCTGTCATATCACCCCACTTTACCTCTCCCTCCATAGATACTGTTAAATACTCTTTCTCTCTCTACTGACCTGTTCTTATTTTGTTTCAAGCATACACCATGCTCCCCCTTCTTACACTATTTTAATAACATTCTATTTAATAACATTCTTACTAATTACCATATATTGGTCCCATTGGCCCCTACCTGCTACTTTATTTTGCTTCCTTTCACTTCTAAAACTATCATCTATTGACGCTGAGCCTCAGATCTAGATACCTCTTGAGTTCTAGACTTAGCTTGACTACTAGCTCATTATTAGTACTTCAAAGTCAAAAGGCACCACCAAAGTCACCGACCCTTCCCGTCAACCAGGTGTGTTTCCTATTCTGAGAAACACATGAGATTTGCCAGTGGTCTCTGCTGCACCTATTCAAAGGTTTAGAGTCTCTTTGAATTTTTTCTATCTTTGTTCTCAGCATTCAATCATTGATTTACTCAGGAAACATTTAGTGGGCACCAACTATTGTGCTAGGTTCTGGAGATAGCAAAGATGAATAAAATGTTTATATAATCATCATAATGTGTTTAATGTATGTTCTTGAATTTTGTGTCAATATTAAAGCATGTATTATTGTTTCATATGAGTTTACATGTAAGATATTAGGCTATAGATATCATTCTGTTTCTCATGTCTTTTACTCAGCCATTATGCCTTTAAGATCTGTCTTGATGCAGATTATATTCTAACAGCTAATGTAATGCATGTAATAGTCTAATGGATTGTAATGGCTATACACTGTTTCCTAGTGTGCATCTATTTTTTTTTTTTTTTAGTCGGGGGAAGGTAGACTACTTCCAATTCTACTAGCAGAAATAAGATTGAAGTGAATATGTCCCTTTGTAATCCTGTGTGAGAATTTCTCTAGGAAATATAACTAGGAGTGGGATTGCTGGGCCATGTTGAACAATTGTGCTTTATTTGACTAAGTAGTTGCAGAATAGCCGAATGAGTCTTATAACCACAAATAGTGCATGAGGAGCCTATTTTCCCACACACCTTCCTACACATAGCATTATCCAGTTTTCTAGTTTTTGACAATATGATCAATTTCAAATGACATCTCATTGTTTTAATTTGCATTCTCTGATTAAAAATCAACTTGAGTGATCTTCCATATACTTGCTGTCATGCGAGTTTCTCCTTTTGTGAGTAGTCTGTTCAAATACTTTATTTATTTTCCATTGAGTTTTCTGTATTTTTCTTGTTAATATGTGAAAATTTCTAATAAATTCTATGTATTTGTACCTTGATAGTGTCAGATTTTGCCAATACCTTATCTCAATCTGTCATCTGCCTATTCATTTTTTTCTCAAGTAGTCATTTGTCTGCTAATCTTTCTCTGTTGACCATTGTTAAATTAAAATCCTTAACTGTAGTGTTATGTAGTCCTTTGTTTTTTCACCTTAGAGTTTACACTTTTTTTGGGGGGGGGGGTTATATTTAAAAAATATCCTTCTATACCTTAGATCATAAAGAAGTTTTCTTATATTTTCTTCTTCTAGGATTATAACTTACTATTTATTGTTCATTTAATGTATCAAACCATTTGGAGTTCACTTAACCCAATTTTATTTTAATCCATATAGCAAACCAGTTTTCCCTTTTCTGTGGACTAAAGACTATGTCTTTTATTTATTAGGTAAATGAGGAAACTGAAGCTTGGAAATTTAAATAATTTGGCTCATAACATAAACAAGTAAAAGTCAGAGCTGTGATTCTCATCTTAACCTTTAAATTCTTAAAAGGTCTTTCCTCCATACCTTCTGTAGAAGCTCCCTTCTATGTTGCAGTCGCCTTGAAGGCATTGACGTGTACACTGTCATGTTTTTATGCTTAGTATCACTGAGAACAATGACAGCCACATGCAGTTACTCAGTATTTGTTTGGAGTTGCAGCATTTTGCCCTATCATTTTTTTTTTTTTACCCTCTGTAGATTATCACAAAATGTTGTAGAATTGCCTTTTCATCCACTCTGCTGACAAGCCCTTTCCCATTTGATTAGATTGGCCTCAGCATCTGAAGGCTGGACACAATCCAGCACTTTCTGGTGGAGATTTGACACTGCCATTTGACTTGGAGAGCAGTACTTTGGTGGCACTAATGGAATAGGTCCATTAACTAATGGGACATCGATGGTGGGTTCAAATCTGGGACACATTAAGTTAATTGTGTGGATACAACAGCTTTGGAGGCATGGATTTTCATCTCTGTCTTGATGCTGCATTGGTGTCATGTCCTGACTGACAAGCTTTCTGATGATGCACTCGCAAGCTTCATGAGAGCTGCTGTCTCCTTATCCAACTGTGCGTTGTTGGAGTGCATAGTATGGCGGAAATTCAGTTCCAGACATTGGTTTTCTGCCATGGACAAAAGTATTTGGATGCCTCTGTGATTTTTTCAGGTGTTGGCCATGTCTGATCTAACTTTCTGCCAGCTCATAATGCAATGTGACTCTAGTAAGGAGAGTATCAGCTCATCTCTGAGCCAGTTTGCTCATGTATTTCAGCACAACCATCAGCATGTGTCTGGAAGATTGCCTTAGAGGTTTTAGTGGTGGATGGCTATCTAACAGAAAAGAAAAAGCTGTCCTTGAGAGCAGAATTCAATTTTTATGATGATGATTGGAGCTTTGACTGTATTTTGAACTGGGGATAATGCAGGGGGAAAAATATCAAACAGAAAATATCAGATCAAGTCTTCAGCCCTCCATACCATCTTGTGCAATAGAACTCAACTCCAAAAACTTGTGGCAATATTGATTCAGCTTTAGATGTCTAGATCTAACCAGGAATTGGGAGCCAATAAGACATGCCAGACTGAGGAAGTCTGCATCTTCATTCTAGGAAAAACCATAGCATCATAACAAAATCATTTATTCATCCTTTTTTGTGTGAATACAGCACTTGCTTATGAACAGTGACTATGGACTCAGTGCTGGGGACACAAAAATACACCAGATGCAACCTCCACCATCAAGGCAGTAACGGTTTACTCAGAGCCACTACGTCCATTATGAAGGCTATAGTAGTACTGTCTTGCAAATGTAGTAACAAAAAGTCAGGGAATTTAAGTAGCTCACCAAAGTTTACTCAGTTGGTAATTATGAAATCTAGGAGTTGGTTCTAGGTTTTGTAATTCTAAGTCATATACTCTTTGCACAACGATGCAACTATCGGGCATCAGTAACCTAATCATAAAGACATTGGAGGAATAGGTAACAACTTTATTCACTGAGGGTGGAGTTTTAAAACAGGATAATGATCCGCTGAAGAAGCAGAGGATAGAGAGTTTTGCTTAGCAGGAAACAGTTACTAGAGAAGTAGGTACAAGCGCAGAATGGAGCCCACAGCAATACTCTCTACACCAAGCCAGGAGACAGCTCTTATTGGTCTTTTATTGGAATTCCGCTTCCTGGGGCCAGAATAGATTTTGGATTTGGGAGTAGGGCTGGTGAACAACCAGGCCAAGGGATTTTAAGGATGTTCCACTACTGAGTTTAGAAAGCTAGGTTTAGAAAGCATGGAACAATCTAGATCAGTTTATGTTTTATATAGTTTGTTTTGAAGAAGTATATTTTTGAATGACTTCCTCAAAGTATTTGGGTACTATTTCATTTCAGGAACTAAAAGCATCATCAAACCTCAGAGTTAAAAATGATACTTTAGCTAACCAAACATTTGCAGCCACAAGTTGAACAGAACACATTATGCTTCATATAGGCCAACTACAATTATGCAAAATATAAGGTTTAACTCACAATTGCCATTGGTTTGAGGTGGTTTTATTCTTCTGTACTTTTGTGGGATGTACCTTGGAGACATTTTAATCTATAAATGTGGCTTAGGTTAGTGTTTAGGAGCACAAGCTATGCAGTTTACTACTTTGGTTCACATCCTGACTTTATCAATTAATAATGTCCTTGAGCAAGTTTAACCTCTCTGTGCCCCGGTTTCCTGAGGCATAATGGTAGATACTATCTTGTATCTCATAGGGACATGGTAATGATGAAGTGAGTCCCTACAAACAAAGCACATAGAGCGTGCCTAGCACACAGTAAGTCTCTTACTAATGTGCAGTCTTATTCTTATAGCCTAACCCAAATTCTTTGTAATGCTTTCTCCAGTTGCAAAAATTAAAAAAAAATCAGACACTTCAAGACATGTAAAGTTTTTCTAATATGCAAGTTATTTAGTTAGATATTGCCTTGTTCCAGAAGAATTAGAAATGTCTAGATATGGAGTGGTTTCTTCTCCATACCCCAAGTGGGCTTTGCAGTAAGATGTAGCGTACTGTTATATCCTCTCTATGGTCAAGCTTAAGAATCTTCAAGTCCATGGTAGGGTTATGCTTCTTATCTTTGCCAACTAATTCCACCTCAACCAGGAATATCCAGCACGTGTGGAGTTGGCTAGGAGCCAAGTGTTTACTCCTATTCAATTGTGCCCTAAAAATGACGGGTCCCAAGTAGGATTATAATCAGAGGCAAGAGAGGAAGGACTCCCCAGTTCTGCCCCAGTGCCACTGCTGAGGTTAATCCAGCTTAAAGCATATCTAAGGTAGTCCACTGAAGAGGAGAATTCATTTTCAGGTGTCTGAGGGCTCTCTTTTGTTAGGGTAATATAGGGAGATACATAGGCTGTTCTGACGGATGTTTGGCTGATCTTCATGGGATGGGGTTGTTGAGCCATGTAGTGGAGAGACAGAGTGACTTGCTCCTATGTTGTGTATAATACAACCAGTCTGCATCCTTAGCAGTAAAGAGAGGGGCCCTGGATGCATATAACATATATTAAGATAAACAAAATACTTCATAAAAAGCATCAATGAATCACTTTGTTCCTTCCATCTATACCAAATTAAATATATGTTTTGCAATCAATTTTGTTCTCTGTAAACATGCATAATTTCTAGTTTCTCAGCTTACTTAGGTTTCCAGATGAGACTAAGAAGACATTGCAAGGGACTACATACCTCCAGGGACTCACAGGAACTCCAGTGGATAGATTAATACAGTATGGGACATTACAGTGAATATTCAGTATTACTTTTTTAGATTTCTAGAATGGTCCATTCTCTTTCACCTTTTCAGCTATTATAATGCTGTATTCTATATTTCTTCTCTTTGGATAAACATTGAGAGGTTTCTATATGACAACCTTTGTGAGCCTTCCTTGATTATTCTAGATAATGCTCCTCTGTCTCTCTTTCTTTGCAAAACTGAGAAATATTGCAGTTGTTTCCTCTGCTGATTTATCTACTTAAATTTACCAAGTATACACTATGAGTCAGGCACTATTGTTGAAACTGGGGGTATAGCAGTAAAATATTTTTGAGATTTTAACTCTCTGGGTCTGAACTATTATACAATTCTTATTATTTACAGTGCCCCAAACATTAAGGTGGTAATAGATTCTTAATAACTAATTATTGATTAAATTAATTTATGTAAGAGAAAAATCCATCTTTCTTTTCCATATGCTATTGTGTTTTTCAGTAAAACAAACTCATTAACAGCAGTTTTAATCTGAGAAGTAATAAATGTAAAAAGTCATAGCTAATCCCACCACATGTCCATTCTGGGTTTCCCTTCCTCCCCTAGAACCTCCAACCTCAACCACGCCACATACATTCACACACAACTGGCCACAGTTATTGCCCCAATGAGTTGGTGGAATCACATTTGTTCCTGTGGCCTGAATTACTACTAGCTAATGTTCTCTGCTTTTGCCCACCAAGAATAGAAGAAAAAGTAAGGGTAATCAAGGAGTTATACAATGCTGTTCTTTAGATACCAGACAATCTGGTCACAAAGTTCTCAGCATTGTCTAAACCACTATATATTAATGAACTGCTCATTTTATTCCCCATCAGTCAGTCAAGATTCTCTCATTCTTTCCCAGTAAATCCCATTTACTATGAAAACTAACTGAAGGCAGAATTTACTAAACTACACTTCTCCATAAAAGGACAAGGACTTAACACCCTGTGGATGATTCTTTTTCCTGGATTTAGGAAGATAAAACTATTTAGGAAGGAATTCCTAGGTCAAACACTATGAGCTTATTGTGATCTTGAGGTTGTGACCTTCCTTGGATCTCATCAACAGCGTCCTGTCATGTCTTTAAACCTTTCAATTCAAACAAGAAGTTAATTTGGGGGTGTGGGTGCAGAGAAGTTTATTTCGTTCTTTTTTAAGAATTTCTTTGTGATTCAGCATTTCAATGTCTCTGAAGTTCTTGATCAATCTCATTACTTAAAATATAGGATAAGTTATTTTTATAGGGTTTTTAACTAGTTACTGATGTAATTTGTCATGCATTGTTTACCAGTTAATCTCTAAATTACTTTTATCTTTGAAGTTTTCTTTAAATGAAGGAAGACACTTTGACCTTTTGCATCAAATATGCTACTTTTTTAAAAAAGGAACAAATGCCGAATGGGGATGACTGTGTTATTTTTATACTTAGCCTGCTAGTCTCAATTCATATTTTTTAAATGATAGTTTTAAAATAGTTGAAAGCAAAATGTGCAGGGCTTCCTGAAATAAATATGTGTTTTTGGTATCCTCTTCATTACTGGAAATACATTTACATGTATTTACATATGAGTTTAAAATTTTACTACAGTTTTCAAACAATTAAAGCCAAAATCCTACAGCTTTGTGAAACAGATCTCTTTTCCTAAACTGCTCTCTTCCTGGAAAGAGTTTTTTGTATTCTTGCAAATAAGTTTAAGATTACTAGCTGACAATCTAAAAGGGATTAATTAATGGGTTGAGGATGAACACGAGATTCTGGGAATGAATAAGCTCTGTCTCTGTCTCTGCACATCACACGTGAACTGCTACGATATCTTCACCTTGCAGTGGTACCGCCGTAAGTAGCAGTGGAGATAGACTGTTTCTCATTTGAGCTCACCAAACCTGGTGAGCAGGTAGGTTTCCATTCACTGCTAGGAAGGGGACATTTGCTTATTAGTCCTTTTCAGGGAAACTTTTTTTTCCTACCAGTCACAGAGTTCACATGATACAAGAATCCCAGAAGGTCATAATTCTGGTCATGCTGTTCATTCTCCGTTTTGACTGGCTTATGTGCTATTGTGATTCTTTCCTCATGCTGTATAAGAATCTCCCTGATGCGTTGTTAAATTGTAGAGGTAAAAGAAATTCTAAAATGAAAAAACTTACATGGGAATGTTCCTTAGTGACTAGATTATTAGGTGTCTGCAGTAACACCATTAAATGTCCATTCTTGATAACCTGGAAACAGGCAAGTTTAAGATCATTTCCCAAGTAAGACTGGATGTAGTCAATTTTACATAGTCACTTCAAAATAGTACATTTAATAAAGATGACAATGGAAGTGGTAATATTTATGTTGTTATTAATGGTATGTAGAATTTATATCACACTATAGTCATGCTAACTGTTTTCATGCAAATTGGTCAATCCAAACAACTCATGGGGGAATGTATTTCAAATTTTTTTAGCAAGTAAAAAATTATAGGTCAGAGATCGTTAGTTATGTGCCTTTTCCATACAGGATAATTTTATTTCCATAAAGTACCCAAATACTATTAGGATTTATTATTCATAGCAGGTTTAACACTTGTTTGTAGAGGACTACTAAAGTTAGAGTAGGTAAGTGCTTCCTCAGCACTTTTATTGTTCTCTCTTTAGAATGAAAATTTCTAAGTTAATTTGATAAACTGGCCCAATCTGGATCCTATGACACTAATGAATCTTCACAAGTTCCACAAAATAATTTAGGAAACTTTTCTATTTTTTCCAGCCAATGCTCCAAAAATTATGAATATTCTTTAAATGAGCTAATTCATAAGAGGCTCATGGATGCTTATATTAATCTGGGTTCTCCAGAGAAACAGGATATATAAATACACACACACACACACACAGGAAGAGATTTATTATGAGGAACTGGCTTATACAATTGTGGGGGCTGAGAAGTCTCACTATTTGCTGTCTACAAACTGAAGACCAGGAAAGCAGGTGTTGTAATTGAGCCTGAAGTACAAAGACCTAAGAACCAGGGGAGCCAATGTTGTGAATCCCAGTCTGAGAATGGAAGATGAGATGTCCCAGCTCATGCAATGAGACCAGTAAAAAGGACTGAATTCCTCTTTCCTCCACCTTTTGTTCTATTTAGGTCCTCAACAGATTGAGCAATGCCTACCCACACTGGGGAGGGCCATCTACTGTACTGAGTGCACTGATTCAAATGCTGATTTTAACCTGAAAGGCTCTGGCAGGCAGACACACCCAGAAATAATGTTTAATCTGGGCACCCGTTGGCCCAGTTAAGTTGACGCATAAAATTAACTATCAAAAGATCCCTTATATCAATGGGCAGAGGGCATTCCTTAGGCTGTTATGTGGAAAATTCTTGACTGAGTTTCCAAAATCTGCTCAGTAATCATTAAAATAATGATGAAATACCACATGAAAAAAGAATTATTTTTATCAACGAATAAACACATCTGGGTCAATTTTCAGCTTTCACTTGGCAATGTTAAGTGTGATAGTTTAATTTTTGTAAATACTATTGCTAATATTCAATATATTTAGGCATTTTTTGTGTGTGTACATTCTCAAAATTGGGTAACTTCTAAGTTTCTAATCATCCTCACTCAAATTCAATATGATATGCCATATGGTAACATTTCCAGTGGATTATGAGTGTCATATTTTCTCAAGATGGCACTTCCTTGTGTAGGATCTGAACCTTCTGTTATTAACTTCTAGTCCTACACTTTGGTATAAATCTTTGCCTTCTGGGAGAAGCTGATTACTTCAGACATGACCTGTGGATATTCTTCTTGACAATTAGTAAGAATTCTCTTCCTTTTCTTAGTAGGCAGAATGCTAATTCCTGTGACATATTTCCATTCAGTCTCATTGACGAAGAATTTCCCATGGGTCGTTGTAAACATTACATTTGGATCACTCAACAGCAATCAATTAAAAGTCTTTGCATGGACTGTCAATCTACATTCAAGGCAATTTGTCTGAAAAAAATTTACAAACCAAAATGTTAAAACAAATAATGCAGTTCTTCTTTATGTAAGCAATACATTTTTTATTTATGAAATGTTTATCTCTGAGTAATAGTTATAGAGTTAGTTCTTGCCAGCTCATCAAATATCTTCTTTATCATAATAAGAAATAGGCTGGTGGACAAAATGCCTAATCTCAATCTGTACTTAGGGGTACAGCATTCTTCTGTTCAGGGCTTCATGTTTTGTTTACTTTAACATGGAAGAATTCAATTCTTTTGATATATGAATTTCCAGGAACTTGGCTAATGGGCATCTATTCTTTGCTTTGCCTCAATCCCATAGTTTCCTGCATTAGGTTTGTTCAAGCTTTAGAACTGAGACTGCCTACTTTTAGCACTTAATGACCTTGATGACCTTAATGCTTGATGATGTTTAGATTTCTTTCAAACACCAAGGTCAGACTCATATTTTTTTGTACTCTTCTCTCCAGAGGGGCCCTGCCAGATGGTTCCTCTGCTTAGAAACTCTTCCCTTTCCTTTTGGTCTTGTTACCTTCTATTCATTCTTCTGGTGAGTGTCTTCCCTAAATCCCTATTTTGATTCTCATAATATGCATCTCTCCTTTGTAATACCTACCATTGGTGCAATTTACCTTTATTGGTAATTTATTTTATTAACATCTCTCTACCCTTAGTAGACTGAAATTCTGTGATAGAAGAGAATATATCTTTTTTCCTAACTATTGCATCCCTGACCACTAGCATATGAACACTGGAATTATGTGCATGTAAGTACATAGGCTAAACAGATATATCAGTTACCCAGTGCAGTCTGTTCACATTCACTCTCTGGTTATGATTAGTTACATCCTTTCTACATGCAGAGGTACTACCCTCTCACCAAGAGTCTTATTCCATTATGACATTAGGGTCAAATCATCCAGGTCTCATCACCTGAATCAGGACCAGATCTGAATTAAGCTTCTTAGATGCAGCCACTGAGATATGGCTTCTCTTGATCCAGGGGTCAATGAACTAAAAGAACTACTTGCCTGCATCCCTGTCCCCTTATGCACATTTGGAAGGGTAACCATAATAGACTCTCCTTTCAAAAGGCCAGGGACAAGCAGCTGATGTCAATTACTGTTCCACAGCAATTCCGAAATCCAGCTGGGTACCTACTGTTGCCAGGTTCCTCTATTCTAGGGACAGGGGAAAATTTCTTGGTTAGGGTTCTGTTATGTTCCCTGAAAGGAGTTCCTAGGCCAGTGTCCTCTTCTGCTCTCAGCTTCCCCTCTGGGCTCTTGGCTCCAGCCTCTGAGTTGTCTTTCCTATTTGGTAAGAAATTGCCCATGTTTGCAGCTAAGTAGTTTTTTACCCTGTTTCTCACTCATGGAAAGTTGGGGGCCCAGAAGCCACTTTTATTTTGACGTGTCTCTTCCATGACTTTAACACGCTGGTAAAAGTCGCTCAAAAGGTTCATGTGCCAGATGAACTAGATCTACTACATTAGATGCTCATATAAAAGCCACACCCACCGTTTGTTTTGAAATAG
The DNA here is from genome assembly GCF_020740605.2 of Lemur catta. NCBI lineage: Eukaryota > Metazoa > Chordata > Mammalia > Primates > Lemuridae > Lemur > Lemur catta. The sequence goes on from NC_059132.1 coordinate 46,853,896, forward strand.
CCCCGTTCTCCTCTGGGTGGCAGGTCGCAATGCTGTCAGACAATATCTTTAAGATTCACAGAGGCCCCTTCCCTGCTGAGAGCATCTCCTAGACACTATCTTAAACCATTTTCAGGTCTTAACAAAGGGCCTTACAGCCATACCTCTTATTCTTTACTCTGGAGCCATTTCCTATGGGGACATCTTTTGCTGGCTGAAGAGAAAGAAGATGAGAGAGAGTTTTATTTACCAAGTCAAGAAGTCTTGTTCTCTCTATTATTTTGAAATTGAATAATTCCTTAGTTCATGTCTCTCTTACAGCAGTTTTCTTACACGTCTAGAAGCACCAAACCAGCAAGTTACATTCTCTCCAAAGTTCTTTTTAGCCAGATCTGCAAGTTCTTTATGCATTTTTTCTACTTTCCAAGTTGCTACAGGTGATGGTTTTTCAAATTGTTCCACCTCTGTGTACTATGGGGGACCAGTGTGCTTTAGCAGTTTCTCACTGCTTTTCCCACCCACTACAAAGTTACTTTGCCACTTTTGTATACTTCACGCATAACCCATCTCCCGCCAAAGTCAATGCCACAGGTTTTAGAGTTTTGTTATGACAGCACATTTTTGGGATCTCCTAAAAAAATCAGTTATCTATTACTGCATTTTAAAAACATCATTTTATTTGCTCCCAATTCTGTGGGACAGGAGCCGGAGCTAAGTGTATTGGACAGTTCTTCTGTTTGCCTTGCTGGGATGACTCCTGGCCGCAATTATCAGCAGCTCAACTGAGGATGGATGTTCTATGAGGGCTTCACTCATGTGTTTGCCGGGTGCCAGCTGCCTGCCTCTCTTCAACAGGTGCTGCCTCATTTTCCAGGAGGCTAACCTAGGCTTCCTCACGTGGTGGTCTCAACATTCCAAGAGGGCACAGGCAGAATCCACAAGGCCTTTTGAGACCTACCTACACTCACAGGTTACACAATATCACATCTGCCATAGGCTGTTGACCAAAGCAAGCCACAGGCCACCCTAAATTCAAGGGATAGGAAATAAACTCTACACCTTGTTGGGAGGAACAAGAAAGTACATCGTGAAGGCGTATGTGCATAAGGCTGGGGGAATTTTGCAGCCATATAGGGTTTAGTCAGGGAAGCAGAGCCACCGAGAATGCCATGGGATATGGGTGTATGAGAGGAATTATACCGTGCACACATGTGTAAGAGCCGGAGGAGTGAGAGTCTGATACAGAGAGGGAGTGTATCAGAGGAGAAGTCGCTAACGAATCACCCTGAAACGTGGGCTCTGTGCACAAGTCGAGCTTACAGAAGAATCTGAAAGGCCAACCACATGCAGGAACCTAAGTGGAACCGCAAAGATGAGCTCATGGAAACATCTATGGGAAATGTGGCCTCTTGAGTCCACTACCAAACATCTGGTGGTGGGTGTGGGGCCACTGTTGACGCTCAGCTTCAGCATCTGGTGGAAGATCTATAACCAGTTAAGAGGAGGGTAAGACAGACTGGATTCCCCTGAGAACCTTTGCGTCTCACCATCTCTGTAACAGACTACCGCAAGGGCATCAGAAGATAATAACTGTTGCTCTGGGACCTGCCTGTCCTCCCTCCCTCCCTCCTCCTCCTTGCCCAGAGACCACTGCTGCCCCACAGCCCAAGCAGGAACCTGAACAGCATCTCATGGTGGACACACTTCCCTGTCCCGATCCAGGGCTCAGTGCACTGCTTCTGAAGCTGGCAGGAGAGAGAACCTGGCCACAGGTGGGCGTGCATATCTGTAACCTGTGTCGTGGGTGGAGCCCCTGGGAGCCGAGGTGGGTCTGCGTGGAGAAATGTCCCCATGTCTAAGGAAGCGTGACATTAAATAGAAAATTAAAAATATCACAACAGGTGGAGAAAGAATGACTTTAGAAGAAAGGAGATGTTTTATAGTTTAGTACATTTAACATGCTTTTTCCCTGCTATTTGAACAAGGAGCCCTATATTTTTATTTTTTACTGATCCCTGCAAATTATGTATAGGCTCTGACTTTTTAATGAATAGATTAGGACTGCTTTGGAGAGATTCTAACCCAAAACTCTGTAGGGAAGGAGATTCTGGGAAACGTAGCTTTCAGCTTATCCAAACTGATGCCCAGCACAGGAGAGCATGAAACAGATTCCAAAGCATGGCAACAGTATTTGTGGGATGCGGATTGTATTCTCAGTAATTCTCTCAACACAGGGGCTTGTGCACAAGTAGACATATGGACTCTGGTCCTGTTGTAGTGAATTTCTGTTCACCTATTTCTGTTCAAGGTGTAGAATTTGGCACACTGCTGGACATCATCATAAGTGCCTTGAATTAAAATTGCAGTTTGACATTTCCAGTTTGAGTCTTATGGAAAAAATGAAAGAACATTTTCTTGCTCTAAAACCTTTAACCTTCCAAACTTGTATAGGATCTGATGAGTATGCTGCTAGTCGCCGAGGTTTATCAAGCAGCCACGACATCCCAGCTACAGATGCATATTCATTCCTTCTTTCAATTTGTAGTTCACCTTGGCGTCAGTGCACTCACAGCAAGATTGCACGTTCTGTAGCTGTGTTTTAGCAGTTTTTTAATTTCAATCGTTGCTGGAAGCGCTGCATTGGAAATTAGACACTTTTAATACTTCATTTATTGTTGATTGATTCATTCCTCTTGTATATAGATGCAGTGTCACTACAGTATGGTCCTCTGATATGAGTCAAATGCTAGCATCCACGGCACACTTCTTGGCAACTTGCTGGCCTAGAGCTGACCATGCCAGCAGTACTGCCTGGTGGCATTTGGTTCCCTGCTCTTCATTAAATGGAGAAGAGAACAGAAAAGAGTAATACTTGAACTTCTTGGCTGAAATGGTTTCTGAATATTTAAACAACAAAAAAATCCAATTCAAATAGACCTCAGGCCTCAACTTCCCATGGGAACGACATTGCTTTGATATTTAAGTGACACTCTTGAAATCTTCTAGTAAATGCTTAAGACTTATTTTAAGTTGTGCAATTTCTAGAGAAATATAAGTATTTTCTTTCTTGAAATACTTAAAGATCTTCAAAATACATTATTTAAAATTCCCTGGTTTTAAAAACGTAATTTTCACTGATCTCCTACCTAGTGCCTAGCAGAGTGCCAATCAGATAAATGGTTTTTATGAATTTTTTAATATTAAATATTGAATGGAATGAAAGTATTATCCCAGGGTATCCTAATTCCCCAAACAATTCGCCTTACTTTTTCATTATACAAAAGCATTTAAAAGGAATTGGACCCTAAGGTCTAAATAAACCCATTACTAATTCTTTCTTATAATATTTAATATTAATATTCACAGCAGTTATAATAAAACAATCTTGATTTATGTTACATTTGCCCTATTTTCCCTATTTAATAATTAAAACAGAATGTTATTTGTACATGATTCCAGAAGAGAGGTCTGAGGAATGCTTTAGACTTATATCAGGTTATTGATACTGTTTGAAAACATTTAATGTATTCCCTTTTTCCTCATTAGTTGGGTAATTATCTTATTAAATTCTTCCTTTATTAGAAGTTAGTTGAAAAATAGTGCAAAGGAGGCACTCAAAAGGCTCCCAGCAGCATGTTGGGTGATTTTGCTTTCCCTACAGGCAGCGGGAAGATCCTGTAAGGGCCTCTGTCCTCTCCATTCGGGGTCACCTTGCAGCCATGCTCAGCTTCCTTGTCTTCCTTTTCCACAGCGGACGCTCTGTCAGAGGGTACTAAATGGGTAAGTGGTGCTCCAGTCATTTTGCTGCTGTGATGAGGTGGCTTGAGTCAGTGTAGCTGTCTGTTTCCCCAATTTTTCCCCGCAAGAAACTCTTTGAGGTAGGTATTATTATTCTTGTTTTTAAAAGTGGAAGAAGTTATTGTTGCAAGTAATTTACCTCCTACCACGCGGCTGGTAAAGGGCCAGCTGCTTTGAGACCAGAGTCCGTGATCTTTCCGCTGTGGAGGCAGAAAAGTTGAAAAGACAATCCCATGTATTGTATTCGTACTCTTACTGCTTCGAAACCCAGCACAAATATGTTGTGGGCACATCAGGTGTCACCTGAGCGGCTGGTGGCATGGCGCCTGTGTGAGCCTTACCGCGAGCGGGGAGTCATTATTTCTGATCGGCTGACTGAGGAGCATCGCGGTGCCACACTGTGCCTTTTGTCACTTGGGCATGGCCTGGACTGCGCTGCAGCGTGGATTCAGCATCTAGCGTGACTGCCTGATTTGTTTGTTATTTGTTTATTAAGTCAAACTTTTCAAAGAAAGTTTTATTGTGAAAGGAAGATAGATTTTTCCTTCAAGGCTGTGAGTTTGGAAGCTTTTAAGAGCCTGCTCTGCTGGGTGTATAAATTCTGTATTTGGGGCCATAATAGTTTGGCCCAAAATAAAACATTATGATTTTTTTTTAAAGCAAAAGGAGCAGATTAGATTTTTATTTTTTATTTTCCTTTTAAGAAGTATATAATTCAGGATATCAACACTTGAAGCTCTGACACAGGTGGGGCAAAGGCAATATATGTAACCTAAACATTTGTACCCGTGTAATATGATGAAATAAAAAAATTAAAAATTAAAAAAAAAAGAAAAGGACAAATGGGTCTTTTTGAAAATTTTCTTATATCCAAGTCCTTTTTAGGGGGAAAATATTTCCTCTTCCTGTGAAGGAAGATGAAAAGCCAGATTTGCCTTGTCACCCTTCCACTTTCATCTTCTCAGATTTTTCTTCTGGACTGTTACAGTCCTTAAGCTCGTGTTCTTCTGCCAGCCCAAACCCTGCCAGGCCTTCAAAGTCCATCTCGAGAACCATTCTCTCAGCAGACGGTCCTTAAACATTCACAGCTAAAGTGGCCTCTTACCCACTCCAAACTTTTAGATCTTTCCAATTAGATGATTAGCAATTGGGATGTGGCGTGTCTTCTCTCCCCAGGGAAAGGAAAAGGAAGGACAGATTATTGCATTTCTGCTCCATTGATGTCAGTGCCTATATATAGTTGGCTGAGTCATAGATGATGAATAAAAGACTATCTAGCGTATCCAATTAAACTCAAACTTGCAAAAGGGAAGAACTGTCCCTTCCTACAGTTTGCAGTTAGATATAACTTCCTGCTTTGTGGTATGAGTTTCTAGGTGGCATGGCTTGCAGGATGGTAAACTGCCTCAGTGGAATCACTGGGGGCTTTATGCTTGCTTGGGGGACTTGGGGATCCACAAGGAAGTAAGAACCTATGTTGGAGACAAGGAGAGTCGTTCCTGACAGTGGCAGTGTAAGCAGATGGCACTTGCTATTTGTTAATCCTGTGCAATTAACAGTGACATGGGAAAAATGTGGTTTGCAGGACTCCAATGTGATCATAACATGTCCCAGGAAATCATGGCGGATTTAATCGCAGGTGTGAAATTAACCAATGCTATTTTCATAAATACTATAATTAACCCAGATTTCCAGGAAGAGTTCTCTCCTTACGTATTTACTTCTGAAGTGGTAGGCGTGCCCCAAACAGGTTTTCTCCAGGAGTTTTTGACCCACTCTTAATTCTAAGCAAAGTGGTAAATATGAAACCATGTTTGTGTATCTACAGCTATCCCTCTTTTTTCTCTGTGTTTTAAAAATGTGTGTTGCAGGTTTTTGTTAGTGTTCAATTTTGCTTCTAGTGAAAACATTCTCTATATTTGGCTTTGCTGTATTTGCCACTTAAGAATGCAGAATTTATTATTATGTGCTTAAAGCAATCATTTAACACTGACATTTTAAGTATGACAATAATCCAAGTAATTGTTACCCATTCAGTTAACTGAAAACATCTTTACTTCCTGAGACAACTAATTATAATGCAGTGTTACTATCTTTTAATTGTAGACATGTTTGTTTTTGTGTTTATTTTGGTTTAGGCTGTCTTCAAGGACATCCCTAGTCTCAGATTTGGCAATCTGCCTTTATTCTCTCTGTGTTGCTTTCTGAAAATAAATGAAAGCACTGTGGCAACAATTTTGAAGGAAAACAAGAGGATTTTTATTTTTCATAAGCTTTGCTCATGACTTCAGGACACTAGATTATGAGCTATTTTTAAAACTGATCAATTGCTACATAAATAGGGATTACATTTCTAAATGTACTCAAAGATTCTAAAAGATGAATTCAGATATCTCAGGTGCTATTCTGCTGTATAGCTCTTCATCGTTGGAGAACAGTGATGTTGCTCTTTTGGCTTCCTAAGACTTGGATTCAAATTCCCACCGTGGCTTTTACCCTTGAGGGCAGTTCTAGTATGGTTTGCTCTATAGGGATTATTAGACTGTCCCTTCATTTTAAAAATCTCGTAAATTTAGGAATTTTTAATTTCCTAATTTAGTATTAAATGTTTCCATGTAGAGCTAATTTAGAGGGCGGTTAGGTATCTCATTCATTTCTTCACATCATATGATATCCTTCTTTTCACTTAATACACTGTACTCCGAAATTACCTATTGAGTGTTTTGTTTTCACCAAGTTGGACCTAATAATTAATGTTGTAGTTGTAAGGAATAGTACAGGAAACATAACATTTTGCATAATAACAGATCTTTACCATGTTTCTAAATGTATTTGTGTGTGGGTTATCTGTGATTGCCTCTAGGCAGATGTAATCCTAGAGCCGTGAATTGCTTCTGAACACACACACACACACACACACACACGTGTAGCGGCTTTGCTGGGAAAATATTTTGCTAGGAAATCTCACAGCAGCCTCTCGGAATGACACTTGGTGCTTACAATATATGCAGTGTGCATTTAATAATCATTCTGTCACCTACGGAACACAAACACATGTAGCACCAACCCCAGCCCCAACATCTAAATTAGTAAATAATTCAATTATTCTTTCACCTTTGCCATTCAACTGAAGGAAGGTCCTGAATATTTAAAACAAAACTGGCAAAAACTTGGGTTCTTCAGTTTTCTGGCTTTTAGTGACATGAGCATCATCAAGGCAAACATGACGTTGGCTGTGTTCCGCCTTCTTGTGGTATGTTTTTCAATTCACTTTAATTTTGTTCACTCAGTAGACTTTTATTTAATGCCAGTCCCTATTCTAGGTTTTGCTAGATTTTAGGCATGGAATGGTCAATATCAGTAAAGAATACTTTTAAATTGCAAATATAGGGAAAACCAAATACCAGTGGGCTAAATGATGAGAAGTTCATCTTTCTCAGCAACCAGCGGTTGGTAAGAAGGCAGTTATTTGTATTCTTTCTGCAGTATGGCTAGGACAGGATTCTGGCTTAGCATCTTGGTGAGTCTCTCTTTGAACCCTTTGTGATTTCAGAAGCTATAAATAACCAGGTCACATTCAAAGGTGGGAAGAACGGCTAGTGCAGAGGGAACGTATTCATGTTTTTCTCTTCTACTAGGGAGAGGATTCACTTTCTCAGAATCCCTTCAGCAACCTTCTCCTTGCACCTCATCGTCCAGAACCAGGTCATGTAGCCACTCTTGGTTACAAGGGGAAGTTGGAAAAGGGAATATCTAGATCTTTCTTGCCCCTACAGTTGGAGGTGGGCAAAGGACAGTTGGATGGGAAAGTGCTTGTGGATAACCAACTCATATTTGCCATATGGTTGGGCAAATCTTATTACAATTATTATAATTTACTGTTTCTTTGTTGATTCACAGAAAATAGGTTCCCAACCCAACCCTGCCCCAACAGAGCATATCCTAATATTCCTAACATTTACATTAGGATTTATATTAGGATTTATTTTAGTCCATTTGAGCTGATGCGTAAAAATACTGTGTAGCTTTTTTTAATGTCTAGAGGGCGGGAAGTTTAAGATCAAGGTGCTGCTAGATGCTATATCTGGTGAGTGCTCTATTCTTGGTTTAGAGATAGCTGTCTTTTCATTGTATCCTAATATGGCTGAGAGAGTACACTCTAGTCTCCTTCTTTTCTTATAAGGGCATTAAGTCCATCATAGCAGCCGAATCTCATGACCTTATCTGAACCAAATTGTCTCCCAATGTCCCCACCTTCTAATACTGTTCCTTGGGGGTTAGGGTTTCAATGTATGTAATTGGGAAGGGAGATACAAACATGCAGTCCATAACATGATTCTTTGATCACATTGACAAATTTTAATTTACATTTGCTCAAACATTTTTTTCTCTTTTTAAAATACAGAAGTGGATAGTGGTAGCAGATAAATACAATTAGCCACTGGACTCAGGTGTGGTTTGACCTAGGGACTCAATCATTCTAACTATTAATAGAATGTTTTTCCCTATTTTCATAATCTGACATGGAATCATAGCTGGTTCCATCTCATTCAAGTCTCATCAAATGTCACCTTGACAGAGTGGCCTTCCATGTTCACCCAATCATCAATTTTTATCTCATTATCTTGATTCGTATACTTTTCATGGCACTCAACAGTTTCTGACATGATCTTAATTTTTAACAGTTTTATTGAGGTATGTACAAAAACATGTGCACATGTGTAATAAATACAATTTGATGAGTTTGGATGGATACACACATCTGTGATCCTATATTGGTGGAACCATATTACCTTTTGGACATGACCTTAATTTTAAAAGTAAGCTGCATGAACAGATGACTTAGACTGGCATGATACCTACCACTGGGGCACTGGAGTCCCTCTCTGAGCTAACATCTATGTCAGCATAGGGAAGGGGGTTTCTTATGACCAGCTGATGGAAGAGGAAAAAGAACAAGCATAGTTTGCAGATTATTGGTGCAAGTGGAAAACAGATCATTAGTGCATTTCAGCCCACTCAGGGGTGCCTGTGTGCAACAGCAGGCAGGGGAAATTCTCCAGTGGGTAGCACTCTTGCAGGTGCAGCTAGTGGTTACCTTTGTGTTGCAAGTGAAGTGGCTCATGGTAAACATCTATAAGGGCTCATGGTAAAGACAAATGGCCTAGACGGTTGGGCAGGGGCCTGAAAGGAAAAACATGAGAAAATATGGAATAAGAAATTTGGGGGAAGAGGAATGTGGATTTACTGTTGAGTGGATACAAAGTCTGACGATCTTTGTACTGCAGGTTAACACCCACAAGTAACATCCACTCTGGAAGAGGCACTAAACAAACAAGTAGCCAAAATATGTTAGCTGTTTAACCTCAGTCCGTCTCAATAATGAACCACCTCAGTGCTGGCACAGTGGGTTCATGAACCAAACAGACAGATGGGCAGAAATGGAAGCTATGCACAAGCCTTAACAGTATGGGCTCCCATTCACTATGACCTACATTAATATTAGCTACTGCTACCAAATGTCTACCCATCACTGATACAAACAAATCGTGCCCCCAATATAGCATCATCCCCCAAGGAGACCAACCAGCCACTTGGTGGCAAGTTGAGTACACTGGGCCCCTTCCTCCTTGGAAGAGGTAGCAATTCAGCTTGACAAGGAGCAATACATATTCCAGATATGTGTTTGCATTTATGACCAACTGGGCCATGGCCTGTATCACTACCTGAAAATTTAGTGTTTAATCATTAACCCAGAATGCTGTGCAGTGTTGCCTCAGAACAAGGGGCCCATTGTCTTGTAAAGGAGATGCAGTCATGGACACGTGATCCACTAATGCTTACATTTCCCACCATCCAGCCCAAGCCTGAGAGGAGCATACTATTTAGGAGCTTGGAACCTCAAGGCCTGAAGATCAGAACACCTCACCGTGCGAGCCGTCTAGACCAGGAGAGATGCCACTCAGGGATCACGTGTGGTGGAGGAGGGAGATAAAGAGTTTCAGTTATGGCCTCGACATCCACTGCAGCAGTTGCACTGCAGCCATGCAACGCAGGAGTCACTGTCCTCACTCACCCTTCTCCATTAAGTTTCTTAGGAAACAAGACTGACCCACGTCCTGGAGGAACAGTTTCTAGATGGTGTGAATTTACCATATGCAGCAAGTGAAACTGAGTGGCACAAGGGGTAGGCAGTAATGGATTCTGTGCTGTGTCACCCAGGTCCTCCCTAAGGCCAAGACCCCAGCCTTCAGTTCCTGGGAATACTGGCAGCTGAAGACTCCAATCTGAGGATCTCTTTGGGAATTCTTCTTGGCCACAGGAAATGTCCTGGTCCAGATTGTGCTCCTCCCATAGGGAAACTGGCAGTTGATGACTGACTGATGTGGAAACACAAAGGTCTGGTCCCCTTGCCTCATTGTGGGACAACACTCAGGGCCACTCTAACTCCAGATCATCAGCAACCCCCTGGGGGTTGGGTCTTCCTGCTCCTCAGCTCCCTTCTCACCTTCAGCACAGGCACAGCTCCAAGCTCGTCCCTCAGTGGCCTCCTGCACGCAACTGTGCCTCAGTGGAAGGCAATTGCTTAATAGGAGAGAGCTAAACACTTTGGTGACTTATGCTTACCTTGCTGTTCTGCTCAGCATCGTGTTCTCTGATTTTTGTCCTCTTTGAAAAACTGTGCTTCAGAAAATGCATACAAAAGTTACTGAAAATAAAATTTATTGACTTTATTGAATTTTTTATATGTTAAATTTTCTATGCACTAAATTTTATTTGTTTTAAAATTTAAATGTAAATTTAGGTTTAGATTTTAGGATTTACTGAAGTGTGCAATGTAAAAATAGTGCATATGTAAAAATAGTGATAAATGCCTATATAAAAACATAAAAGATCAGGAAACTAATCAGTTACATTCAAAATAACAAGAGATTTGCTGCCATTTTTATATGTCAGAGCTCTAGGTGACAAAATAGCACATTTATTAAAATGTAAGAGTATATATACAGCATTAAGTTAGTGAAGTATTTTGCAAATTGCCATTGTAATTTTGTTTCACAATGATATTCTAGAATTATTGCACCAGGTGTGGCTTCCTTGTGATGCTTTTATATGTTTTAAATGCTCCTTTTTAAAAAATATGCAGGCAAATCATTTGTTAAAAATATAATTAAAATATAAATTTGAAGATGCCAAACTATTTATAGAAATGGGACCACTATTTAGATGTTTTATAGGGTATTTATTATTATTATTATTTTTACTTAAGAAAGTAAAAACTTCCTTAAGCTCCTCCACCAATTGTAAATTCACAACAAAATAGGTCAGCTTCTCATTACCTCTCTTTCCTATCTTGGTCATGATTTCTGACATTCTAGTTTGGTTCTACTAGGTGCATGATCTATGATTCCTTTGAGAATGTGGCTTAAAGGTTAGGTTTGTTTGCCCGGGGGAAAGGCTTAGTCAAAGCAGACATCATGGAAGGTCAATTTCCAGAAACGTCCTGCAGCATTTCGATAGTTGTAGATGTTTGAATGTGTGTGCACACATATTGGTACAGAGACTCAAAAATTACTCAGAAGGAATTTAATTAGCTCTTTAATTTCTAGATTTCCTCAGAGCTATCAACACAAATTACTTTTTATAATAGGTGACTAAATAAAACAACTCAGGATTAAATTGGAAAGCAAAAGAATTAATATATTATATTATGTATTTTGTTGCATTAAATTATGAGGGCTTATTTTCTTCTATTTTAGGTCTTTTATTTAGAAGTTTTAAAAGAAGATATGGATTAAAAATTACTAAAACCACTCTGGACATAATTGGAAGAATTTAAATTTTATTTCTATAGCAAGGCTACTTCCCTGGAAGCAACTGGGAGTAGAGAGTGAAATTCAGATTATTTTCATTATTATTTGTTTGGAAAATACTACCATTATTATTATTAATAATGATGGTGATAAAAATAAGAATAATTCTATTTGGCTTATATTAATTGTGCATTTACTATTAGACAAATATTATGCTAATAGCTTTGCATGTATTATTCTCCCTTTTCATTGCTCTGTGAACCTTTGGAATAGGTATTATCTTATTACTATTATTAAAATTATTATTATTTTAGAGATGTTGAGTATTTTACTTAGGTTTATGTAGCTACTTTGTGATGGAGTTGATATTCAAACCCAGTTCCATCTGATTTTAAAAACTCATACTTTTAAAACTATACTACTCCATTTTTCTTTAGATACTCATTTATTCATCAAATATATATGTATATATTGCATATACTGTTAAATAAAGCCCATTGTTTATGACACATACACTTTAAATTCAAATCAATTCAATTCAATTCAGTTGAACCATAACTTCCTGTGCAGTGGTATGCGCTACCCATTGTTCCAGACATCACAATGGCAGGGATGATACCCTGAGACTTCTTGTCAACATTTGGTTATTACTTTTTCTAATTTGTCTTCATCTTCATTTTAACCTGAGTTGTATCTGAATTAGACCATTATGTTAGGGTGGGATGATGTGAGACCCACATTATATTTCACATATTCCCACATTTTGCTAGGAAAGGCAAAATTAAACTCAATCCCACAGCAAAATCTGAATGTTATGGTGTGCTCTATGTGCAATAAGTTTATCAACCTTTGGTTTAACTCTTATATACACTGGGAGTACATTTTTCTCTCTCTCTTGTTTTCAATGTATCTGATATTGTCGGTGGTTTGGGTTGTGTATCCACTTCTGGGCTCCTTGCTGCAAAATGCTTTTTTATCTAGTTATATATAATCCAAACTGTGGTTTCAGGGAAGAAATAAAGAAGAGAATCCAAAGCTTTGTCTTGTCTTTCTCGATTTAAATGTTTGAGCTACTTATAGGTGCCTTTAGAAGAATCATAATGTGATTCCTTACACTGAGATGTGTTTTCCATTGCCTGCAATAGTAGATACAAAATTAATAGCCAATTTTGTGATTTGAAATTACTTTCTTTGTCTAGTTAGTGACCCCCCAGCTTTGTAAACAGCATTTCTTTAAAAGCTGCATGCGTCTTCATAAAAATCTGACATAGTCTCTCATTTGATTCTCATGATAACTTGAAGAGGTAAATGGTATTATACAATCCTCTCTTTTTAAAGGAGGCATCTGAGGCCCAGAGATTAGATAATTTACAAATATCACAAGCCTTGTATATAGAAGAGCAGAAATTCAAGCTGGGATCTCTACTCTGAGCCTGCGTGCAGCTCTGTCTTCCCTCGTCCTTCCGTTGAGGTAGCCCTGTGAGTCTTGGGGTCCTGAAAGGCTCCTGATGATATCCTTCTAGCTAAGCTGTGAAGGGTTTTTTTTGTTTCTTACACTGCTCTGTTTATGCATTATTACACAGCTCATCAATGTAATTGTTTTCAAAGCTAACTGCTTTTACATTATTGTTCCAATTATTAATAAAACTCCCATTATGCATAAAGTATTTAGCTATTTCCACTTATGAAGTGCTTGGTAAACATTTTAACTAATTAGGCCAGGCAAATATCAGCAAGGTAAATGTTCTCCTTACTAACAGATGAGCTGCAAAGCCAAGTGAGTTCCTTAAGCTAGAAGGTAAGTTGCAATAATAACTGATGAAACTCAAACATTTCTGCTTTCTGTTCTGGTATTGTTGTTCAGTTAGGGGCAATGGTTGTCCTTAGCTTTCATACATCTTAATTTTCATAAAGCACTAGCCTTGTATTTACTCATCCTTGACTCTAAGAGAATTTCTCTTGGAAAAATAGGTACATTCAAATATCGCACCCAGTATTTATTACCAGAGAATGTTAAAGAAAATGGTATTCGCAAATGACAGAATTAATGTTCTAAAACAGAAATACACAACACATATTGAATGAAAACTGTGTTATTTGCAAAAAGGCAAACAGTTTTTGGTCCCCTTTGCTGCAAGTGGTGAAGTTTGATTTCAGTTTTTTTTTTTTTTTTCTTTGATACTCTGGATAAGTTTCATCTCTCCCTGCCCCCTCCAAAGCCTCCCTCTCCTATCAGAGACTGCCATCAGAACTAACAGCCTAAAGAGTTTGGGAGTCTCTTTGGATTCCTTCAACATACTGCAATTGCTGTTTTCTCATTAGAACATTTATACTTTTGTGCCTCAGTGGGAATGATCAATTATTTCAATGTCAGTAGTGATAATATTACCCTTAAGATTTAGCAATTTTCAAAGATCTTTTAACTTAATTAGAGGCATTTGTTATAAATTGAATTAAACCTGTTAAAAGTGCAATGTGTCATATTAAAAGTGTAACACCCAAATTGACCAGGGGGATGCAATTTTAAGGGAAAAAGTCCAGTTTAAAAATGCCAACATCAAAATAAACTTATGAAGTTTCTCATTTCATCAAGTTTTCTAAAAATTGAAAAAATAGATAATTTTATCAAGAACATTTTAGAAAATGTATATGTACAGATAACTTTGAAAAAAGACACATATTTCACAAAAATGCTTGAGACAATGAAGACAAAGCAATAGCAGATTTTAGCATTTTAATAACTTTGTTAAAAAATAAAACTGATGCCATTTATAATTAATAGATTAATATTAATCCAGTTAATCAGCACACGATTATAGTATTGTAATAATTCATTTTTGATTAATGCTCTTTCTTTCCAAATATGTGTTTCCTTATCTTGACATATTTTACCTCATTTTCTTTCAAACATGGTGACACAGTGAACTTGCTCAGAGTTCTCACCAGCCAAATCACTTAATGATACACTGCTGTGCGCTTATTAAACTTTCCATAACGACCATTTAGAAAATCCTAATGGCGGCTTTCAAATTTCTTAGGCACCAAATATTAATAAGTTGGCCTTGGCTGCATGAATATTGAAATGGGTAAGTTAAAGGAATAGGCCTATTGACTGAAGCAGGTCATAGTTTTAGCAGAAGCCATTTAGAAAATCATGTATTTAAAAAATTTATTCATTTAGCACATGTTCACTTTTAAGCACCTGCTATGCAGAAAGCATGGTGGTAGCACCTGGGGATAGAGAAATGAGCCAGCCAGACAGTTCCTGACTTCATGGAGCAGAGTTGCTAACTCAGCGGCATCAGTTTGCAATTTAATTGAGTTCCAGTGTAACTTCCAGCTGTATGTGAGTGACTTACAATCCTCCTTCCTGCCGTCTCTACCAACCCCCATGCAGTCAGAACAGCATGAGTTGTGAAAATGCATGGGTTTTGGCAGCAGACTAAAATCAGGTTCAAATCTACAAAATACTCTCACTTACCTTCAAAACACTTATCCATAAAGTATTTCTCAGGAAAGTGAATTTAGGGGGAGGATTTGTCCTGATTAAGTGGGTTTGCAGCTATCAGGCTGCATTTGGGAAAAGAATCGCTTCAACAAGCACTTGAGTGTCAGTTGCTCAGTGTCAATACAACAGATGCCATCAAAGGAGAAATTTATATCAAACCTAATCACCAATATTTTTATAATATTTTAGGTTTCACGTCATTTCCACACCATTCTTATGGCTTCATATTACCATGCTTGCAACTTCAAACTTCTATTTCCAGTTCAATTATCTTTTGAACTCCATTTCCATAAGAACAACTGATTATTGGGCAAATTCTCTTGGATGTACTACCAGCATTTTCCATAAACAGGTCAATATGAGCTTATTTTTTTCCTCATTTTCTCCTGTCCCTGACCGAATGCCTTTTTTCTGATATGTTTTCTTCTCCATCACCTTTAAATGAGCTACCTGAGCCAAAAACCTTGGAAACGACATCTTCTCTTTCAGCCCCCATGTTCAAACAGTCTCCAAGTCCTGGTAATTTTAGTCTAATGTCTCTCAGATCCACCCACTGATCTTTGTCCCATGACCACTCTAATTCCCTTTTCCTCAAAAGGGCTGCTGTTCCCATGTGGGGCTGTTATGGGTTGAATTGCATCTCCCCCTAAAAACACTAAGTTGAAGTCGTAACCCTCAGTACCTCAGAATGTGACTTTATTTGGAAATAGGGTCATTGCAGATGGAAGTTAAAATGATGTCATACTGGAGTAGATTGGGCCCTTAATCTAACATGGCCAGTGTCCTTATGTGTGGAGACAGACATATGGAGGAAGACAGCCATGTGAAGACAGAGGCAGAAATTGATGCTATGGTGCTACAAGCTGAAGAATGCCTGAGGCTACCAGAAGCTGGAAGAGGCCAGGAAGGATCTTCTTCTAGAAGCTTTGGAAGGAGACTTCTAGACTCCAGAACTGTGAGAGAATAAATTTCTGTTGTTTGAAGCCATCCACATTGTGGTTACAACAGTCCTAAGAAACTAATATAGAGGGCAAGAGAGTTCCTTATTTGGGACTTTCATGCACATTCACAAAGCTTAGTGCCTTTGCCAACCTTTATGTTACTGTGACAACCAAGAACATCCACAGCCATAGATCTGAAGTCTCTGGAGTTCTGTCCCAGTTGGCCAGTACTGGAAAGCCATTATCTATAATAGCTCACCATCCTTTCTGTCCTTTAGTCTGGACCCTCGTAAACATTTATTTATTCATTCTGTAGCCAGAGCACTGTTTCCAAAATACAAGCATGATACTCCCTTCCCCTCCCCCCAAAATACTTCTACAGCTACTGATGGTGTCAAGATAGTATCGAAACTGTTTAATATGACATATCCCAACTAGGCCTCTTCACAAGTAGTACACTTCTACCTCTCCAGCTTTGCACTCTTGTCACCATCTTCCCTTACTTGGACATTTTCTAACCAATCCCACTTGTTTTCAGAAACAGGACTTTATTCTTCTGAGAGCTGCATATGGAATGGAATGCCCCCCTCCTTCCCAGCCCATCACTCCCCTCATTGGTCTAATTCCTCCTAACTTCATAGAGCTCAGAAGAGAACCAGTTTGAGATAGGTCCTGTGTTTTCTTGAAGCATTGTGTCCATTACCAAAGCAGCACTTATCACACTGAATTTTAGCTCTTTTATTTGATTTCTTACTTGTCTATCTCTACCAACAGACACAAATTTCTGTGGGTTGAATGGCATTGTTGTTCATCAGTGAAAAATCTAGATTTCATCCATATTAGCATTCTGTTGCTGCTGGAACAAATTTCTACAAATGTGTGACTTAAAGCAACACAAACTTTTTGACAAATCTGGAGATCCAGAGTCTAAAATATGTCTTATTGGGCTGAAATCAATGTCAGCAAGATAGCCTTCTTTCTGGAGGCCAGAGAGGAGGATCTGTTTTCTTGCCTTTTCCAGTGTTTAGAGGCCATCCTCAGTCCTTGGATCAGCTCTGTCTTCAAAGACAACAAATTCACACCATACCCTTCTCACACTACCCTTTTCTGGCTCTCTCTTGGGTTTCTACCTCTTCTGCTTCCTTCTTCCATCTTTTTAAGAACCCTTGTGATTACATTGGGCTTACCCAAATAATCCTGAATAATTTCTTTATTTTAAGCTCAGCTGTTTAGCATTTTAACTTAATTCCCCTTTGCCATGTAATTTCACATAATCACAGGTTCCCATGGATAGTTGGGGGCCATATTCTGCCAGTTACACTATCATGAAGCCTGACATATATTCATTTAATGGTGATCTGTTGAATGAGTGAGTTGTATTCAACTCAGCCAGCTTATACAAAGGGAGAAACACTTCCATTTTTTCAGGTTCCAGTTAAAGGTGCTCACTTTAATTAGCCTAAAGTTTCTTAGTTCTGGGGTTTCTTGCTAAAGTGATTCAGTAGGTGACTGATGAGGAGTCATAACAAAAAAGCAGGAGACACTAGTTAGAAAACATTTTGTTACCAATTGTGCTAAGGTGGACAAGTCAATTCATTTGTTTATACTTTAGTTCAGCTTCTGTAAAAGTTTGAGGGACTATGATGAGGTCTTCTCCAATAGTTACGTGTTATGACCTATGTATGTTTCTTTGACCCACCATGATTCTAGTGGGTCTCTGAAAAGCTTAACATTAAGTCTTAGAAACCTTCAAAAATCACTGAGGATATCCATGCTCTAAAGCTTGCTTATGAATGGGATATGGTGGAAAATAAGTTAGAAGTATTCAGATAAAAGAATTGCTTATGGGTGATTATAATAGAAAAAAACACACCTTAATTTTAGAAATGCCACATCTAGAATTTGTTTGGTTATGCCAGAAGAAGGAAATATGGAAATTTTAGTGCCATCTATTGGCAGTGATTTTTAAATAGGGATTATTATGCACAGCTGATGTGTGATGGGTCTTTGTCATATCCAAATTCTTAAGGATTCCTGTTCACTGTAGAAGAGAGTTTAAGAATGCATTCCATGCTTTTTTTCCAAAGCAATTTTGGTCTTTTTTTTTTATTATTACACTGATGGATCATAGAAATCTTGTTTGATTTCAGGTCTCTATAAGGACTGGGCATGGAAGGGGGATATATGTGTGTCATGTGAAATGTGGCTGAAGTTCAGAGAAATAGGTTTCATTTAATAGCTGAATACTGGATGACCTCACCATTCTTCTTACCCTCTGGCAGCTCACCCCATGAGCAATAGAGGAGCTGTCTGCATGCACTGAGGAGTAGCGCTGGCCTCAATGTGATTTTGCAGTGATCTGTGTGCTCTATGGCTTCCTTCATAACCAACAAATCAATTCCCACTATACGTATTACACACCCCAGTGGCAGGGGCCATTTATTATCCTTTTGATGGTCATATTCTTTGTACATAACCAAGAAAGATTACAGAGGAAGGAAAAAACAGTTGCAATGTGGATGAAGATATCCCACAATGGCATCGCATTTTATAATGTGCCCTGCATGTTTACAAGAATAAAAAAGATGTTTTCTTTCCAGATAGTTTTGAAACATGGAAACAAAATTATTTTGAGTGAAAAATATTTCAAAATGAATCAATAGAGAGTAGACGTAATTCTATATAAGCACGCATTTAGATTTCAGGTGCAAATTCAAAATGATTAAAAGTAAAGGACTACTATGTTTTGTTTTTATATGGGCATTGTTAAGAAGACTATACCTGACTAGCTTTGTTCAATTAATGAGTCTTTTGATATGGCCTTTTATTTGGCATCATCTAGTGTCAATTGATTCTTTTGTTAATTTCTAACTTTGCAGTATATAAATTTTTAAACTCTAAATGATTTATTTAAGGTGTATCCTAATTCTTTGAATCCATATGCTATAGTTACTATTGTTGAACAAACAAATAAAAACAAATATTGAATTATGTTGACTAGGTACAAGATAATTGAATATTGAATCAGATATAAATGGTACCCAGTGAGAGTGTAGTGTTATTTGTCCTAAATCAAAAGTCTGATAAATAAATACATTTATTTATCTGCATATGGGTAGGAAACATTTTATTAGTGAAACCAATGGTAAAAGTATGACTTTGTAGTGGATTTTGTGCAGAAGCACTTAGACTGCTTAGTCATTTATGTCAGTAGATATGAAAAGAACAGTGGAAATTTCCAAAGGTCAAAGAAGTTACTGTCTTCTCTGTTTTGCATCATTTGAGATTTTCCATTTTTTTGCAAACAACACAATGCCAAATCTGTATTTGATTTCCCCTTTCCTTTGAAGAGGCAAAACAGTGACAGAATAATTAACTAAAGGAAAGATCATGTACAGGATATTTTGCGTTATCAGTATAGAAAGCTCTGGGTTTCATTTCACATGATGGTAAATGTAGTGAGGTATCTTGGAATACTTCTGGAAGAGAGCTAGTCCCCTGAGTATATTACTGTATGTAAACCAAAGCCTCCTGGGGTCTGTTTCTTGTTTGTTTCATGTAATTGCAAGGCATGCTCTACACAAAGGCTGTACCTGGCTTTCAGTTAGATGATGTTCCACACCTTCATGGCTAAATACACACAGGAACAGCAAAAGGAACTGTCAAGTGTCATGTTTGGTGCCTCCTTAGTTCTGTGCAGACCACAAAGCCTGGAATGCTAATAATAGTGGGTTGTCTTTTACTTGTTGATGTTGCTGTTGCTGTTAGTTTTTTCTTTCCTTTTTTCTCTCAAGAGTCTTGTTTCCATCATATCTTTTCTTCCTATGGTATAACTATCATCATATTTGATAACCTTCAGAGAAATGAGCTTTTGTTGTAAAATCTCTTGAACATACCCATGAATTCCAATTCTGTTCCACAACACTGCTCTGATATGCTGTCATTAGTTAGTGAGTCACTGAACTACTTACTCTGGTACTAGTTTCTCCTTTGGAAATGTGTTTATTATTGGGACTATTTGGCGTTGAAGAACTTACTGTATCATTCTAGAAAATTTTTCTAGAATAAAATTGGGCAAGCTACTATGGGAATTTGGAGGCTAGTTATCACAAAGTTTGATTTCTGGTTTAATATAACACATGGTATAGGCCAATGATATTTACTGTTTTAAATAACAAATATTTGCATGTCCATGTTTCTATCTCTTTAAAAAATAAAAATAATCATCTCATCATTTGGACAGGTTTTCTACATTTTGGGGGCTTGATGAAAGCCCAGTTTATTTCAAAGTAGCACTGGAAAATATTGGAAGAGGAGAAAGAAGGAGAAGCGACAGATTTGAGTGTTCATTTTTTTTGTGTGTGTGAAAGTACCACAGTGATAACACACATCTGTTAACCTAGTTAACCTCCTGACCCTGGGATGTGAGTACTATTACTACTAGTTTCTTTTTCCGGGTGAGGAAACAAAGGCATAGAGAGGAATTATACCCAGGCCATTGGATCCCAGAACTTCTGGTCACTATGTTATGGTAACGCTACTGTATTTACCTCCACATATTCTTGGGACTGGATGGAGAATGATTTCTGATCCTTCATTTATTTTCAGATGGCCTCGTCGTGTTCTCTCTCAAAAAAACTCTAATTTTGGAAACTTAGACGTCTCTTGCTCTTAATGCTAAATATAGACAGGAAAGCAGAGCTGAATCAGAATACTTTGTATGAAATCTTTTCTTATTTAGTTTCAACAGAAAAATGTCAGTATTATTTTGAGGAATAAAAGAGTTCTCAAGTTTGAATTCTTATTCATAGGTTTTTAGTGGTATGTTATTAAATAACTCATTTTAATTTTGAAAATGAAATAGTTGATCTTTAACAATTACATGCAAATAATTAAGTCTAATCTTTTTTTAAGGTACCTCAAACATAAGACAAGTATTTATTTGCATATGGATGAATAATATAATTACTTCTGCCTAGAACCGTTTTTCACTTTCCTCTTCTTTCTACTTTTTCCTAACTTTTATTTATCCTTCAAGTCATGCCGTACTTGTCACTCCCTATGGGAAGCCTCCAGTGACCGTTGTAGTAAGTGACTCACTCCTATTATTTATGCCTATACTATCCTATGTCTTCTGTTATTTTAATTACTTTTGTTTTAATTTTTATTTTTTTTAAATTTCAGAATATTAAGGGGTTACAAATGTTTTTGTTATGTAGATGCATTGCGTAATGCTGGAGTCAGGGATTTTAGTGTGCTCATCACCAGAATAGTGTTCACTGACTCCAATAGGTGTGTTTTTATCCCTCACCGTTCTCGCACCCTACCCACTTCTTGGTTTCCAATGTCCTTTACATCTCCTTGTGGCCATGTGTACCCATCCTTTAGCTCCTACTTATTAGTAAGAACATATGGCATTTGTTTTTCCATTCCTGAGATACTTCACTTAGGATAATGGTCTCTAGTTCCATCCAAGTTGCTGCAAAAGACATTATTTCCTTCCTTTTTTATGGCTGAGCAGTACTCTATGTGTACTCTATGTACATATATACCACATTTTCTTTATCCACTCATAAATTGATGAGCACTTGGGTTGATTCCATATCTTTGCAATTATGAATTGTGCTTCAATAAATAAACATTCAAGCACAGGTGTCCTTTTGATAAAATGACTTCTTTTCCTTTGGGGAGATACCCAACAGAAGGATTGCCAGGTTGAATGATAAGTATACTTTTATTTTTTGAGGAATCTCCATATTGTTTTCCGTAGAGGTTGTACTAATTTGCAGTCCCACCAACACTGTATAAGTGTTCCTTTTTCTCTGCATCCATGCCAGCATCTGTTCTTTTTTGGCTTTTCAGTAATTGGCCATTCCAATATGGGTAAGGTGGTATCTCATTGTGGTTTTACTATGCATTTCTCTGATGATTAGTGATATTGAGCATTTTTTTTTCATATATTTCTTGGCCATTTGTTTATCTTCTTTTGAAAAATTTCTGTTTATATCTTTTGCCCACTTTTTGATGGTTTTTTTTCTTGCTGATTTTTTTGAGTTCTTTGTAGCTTCTGGATATTAGCCCTTTGTCAGATCTATAGTTTGTTAATATTTTCTCCCTTCTGTAAGTTGTCTATTTACTCTGTTAATTATTTCCTTTTCTGTGCAGAAACTTTTTAATTTTATTAGGTCTCATTTATTTATTTTTGATGTTGCTGTATTTGCCTTTGGAGACTTAGTCATCAATTCTTTCCCTAGGCCAATGTTTAGAAGAGTTTTTCCTATGTTTTCTTTTAGAATTTTTATGGTTTCATGCCTTATGTTGAAGTCTTTTTCCATCTTTAATTAATTTTTGCATATAGCAAGAGATCAAGGTCCTGTTTTAAATCTAATCTTAACGAAGAGAGATCATTATGAGTAGGTGAGATAAGCAGGAATATATTCTATATTTTAAAGGTTTTTTTAAAAAATGTTTAAGGTTTATAATAATTTTCATGTTTTTTTAAAAAAACTGTTTAATTGTGATAAAATACATACAACATAAAGTTTACCATCTTAACATTTTGAAATACACAGTTCAGTGCTAAGCGTATTCACAGGTGTGCAACCAGTCTTTAGAACTGTTACATCTTGCAAAACTGAAACTCCATACCATTAGACAGCAACTCCCCATTCTCCCTCTCCTTGGTGCCTGGCAACTACCACTCTACTTTCTGTTTGTATGATTTTGACTACTTTAGATACCTCCTCATAGATGAAATCATATAGTATCTGTCCTCTTGTGACTGGTTTATTTAATTTAGCATAATGTCCCAAAGGTTCATCCATGTTGAATAATTTCCTTCTTTTTAAAGCTGAATAATATTTCATTGTACATATACACCACATCTATCCCATTCGTTTGCCAATAAACATTTATGTTGTTTCTACATCTCGGCTATTGCAAGTAATGCTGCTATGAACATGGGTACAAATATCACTTCTAGACCCCGATTTCAATTCTTTTGGATATATGTCTAAAAGTGGGATTGCTGGATCACATGATATTTCTATTTTTAATTTTTTCAGGACACACCAAACTGTTTTCCATAGCGGTTGTACCATTTTACCTTCTCGATAATAGCTTACAAGAGCTCCAGTTTATGTACATCCTTGCCCGCACTTGTTGTTTTCTGTGTTTTGTTTTAATGATAGCCATTTTAATGGGTGTGTGAAGCGATAGAACATTGTGGTTTTCATTTTCATTTCCCTAATCCATATTTCTTTATGTTCTCTTTTAATTATCCATTATAGCAAAAAGAAACATTAATAGTTGTGAATCCCAAGTATTTAGAAATAATTTTACTCAATTTTACTTTCATGATGTCATTGTTATTTTCAAAATATTTTACTTTTAATTGTACTGTAAGCCCAGACTTTGTCTATTATTTCTTTGTAGCTGTTCTTCAGGTGGTGATAGTAGTAGATCTGGAGAATTCTTCAAGCATCTCCATTTTGTGTTGGTGTCGGTATTTGCAGAACTTCAGTTAGCTCAATGGCAAAGCCAGGGCTTCTGGTACATTATCCTGCTGATGGCTTCTCTCTGGTTCCTGAGGCTCTACCTGCATTACCTGGGCCAGTGGCTTTTCCTCCGGGCCATTTCAACTCCTGTTACAAAGTGAGTGCTTTCGCCTGAAAGTCAAAGGAATGCATTTTCACCTTGATAGGACAAATGAATGTACAAAACACCTCTCCCATGCATTTACCATAAAACCTAAAATGCAGGTATGATTTGAAAAGACAAAAATGCCTTTATCTAAGAGCAAGAACTTCTATTACAGTTATAGGTCTCTTTATGGACCTGTATATACAAATACATAACTGGTACATCAATATTTATTTAAAATTCAGCAGATTCAAATATGTTCTAATATCTGAGCAAGATCCAAGAAGGAATTTAGCAACAATACCTTATTCTATTTTGATTTTATCAGAGTGACTTAGGCTGAAGGTGTTTTAGAAGTAACATAAGTGTGATTTATCACCTATACACAAAGAAGCAAAGTTTGCTTCTTCTGCAAAATGATTGAATTCAAACAATTACCAAACTCAAGCCCAGGCAGCTTTCTGGGCCATTATGCTCTGGAAAAAGATGACACTTTAAAGATTATCTCTCCATAAACATGATTCCATAGACACTATAGATAGACAAACAGATAGACATCTATACAAGTAAAATTCATTTTCTCAAATGTAGATGGTACAGATAAAAATAAATGTGTGTATATTTTCAATTAAGAAGATTGCAAAGAACTTTAAGACTTTATAAAAATAACGTATTTATATATACATATATACAGATACACATATAGTTTTTGATAGTCTTACAGAATTAAGACAAATATATGACTATGTTATAGAATGTGCAAATTTATGTATATTAAATAACTGCATTTTCAAGGAGGAATTTTTACATGGATATTCCCTCCTTTCCTCCCTTCTTTCTTTCTCTTTCCCTTTTTTCCAAGGTTTCCAAAGCAGAAAGGACATGTTATATGCTTGGGTTGTTGCTTTTTGTTATCTGCTCTTTTATTCTTTGATAGAAAAGGAAGACCTATCTTTATTAGTTGTTAATAAAATGAGACTGCAAAAAATATCTTGATAGCCCAGTTTAGCCAATTTCTTAAGCAAAGTGAATCTAAGGTATTGTAGGATATTTTGCTGGCTATTGCCTCAGTCTGCAGGCTTGAATCACACATTAGCTCTGTGTCTTATCTTAGCTGTGAAAAATAGCAATAATGACACCAACAACAATCATTTCTTCCGTGGTCACTCTGGGTCAGGTACTATGTTAAGAAATGTATGTACATTACTTTCTTTGACACTCACAACAATGTAAGAACAAAGCATAAAATTTCCTTTGAAGCAAAGGTCAAGGAGTGAATAAAATAACTCTTTTTAGTATGGAGCTGATAAGTATAATGCACAAGCAGGATTAACTATGAAAGAGTTTTACATAGGCTAAAATTCAGGGGAGAGAAAATTTAGAGTGAAATGAAGTCTCACCTTGCACAGAAAGATAATGCCAAAGCCTGGGCCAAGGCTGCTAGAATCAATGGGCTCACACTGGATTTAACCCTTAGATCCTTGGGTTGTGTCAAGTTGGCCCTTTTAGAACAACTAACAAGTAAGATATCTTGGTTGTTAGTAGTGACAGTGTTTTTGTTGATGTATTTGGGAAACTCACTAGAGGAATCTCAAGTAAAATTAATCAGGTATGCTAAAATTCTGAGGAATTTTTAGATTTATGTCTACTTCTCATTTCTGTTAGAGGTTGACCCCTTAGAAAGTCCACTGGTGTGTTTTGCATTTTAAATAGCCTGCAAACCAGTTCTGTGTGAACTGCCGGGAAGTTCTTAGTCTATAGAATGCTGTCTCAGGGGCTCAAATTGACATCCTTCCTATGGCTCCACATGACACTTGTAAGAACAATGAACAGGATAGAATTTGCCTTTTCCTTGAAAGTGAGATGTTGAGGTGATCCTAAGGGGTTGGAAAAAGATATGGAAATTTCTAACATTTAATTTTGGGGTACCATTAAGTGCTAAGTTTTTCATATTTTTAAAAACAAGAAACAAAGCACATTGTTCTTTAAATGGTTTTGTACATTTGGCCTTTTGTATAATTTCTCTTGTTTGCTCATATGTGATTGCTTTGTTTTTCCTCAGATTCCATTTTTCTCCTCACACCGTTGAGCTTTGCTACCCAACTTATTCACTTCACATTGGAGAAGAGTTGCCTGTGGTTGTGGCCGGGCCCTTAATGCTGAGCGCAGTCGTGTTGCTTTTGGTTCTGATCAGATGGGGCTGTCAGCTGCTGTTTGCCTCCTGCTCTGACGCCTTGTCAAAGTTAATCATTACCATGGGCCTATGGACAGTTCTAGACCCATTGGCAGTGTTTATAGTGGATACTCTCCTGGGGGTAAGTCAAATAAAATAATTGGGATATGAGTCCTTGACAGAGAATTTAGCTTTAGTGCATGAATCAGTTGACATGGAAAGTTTCAATAATGATGAGCATTCAATATTCATCTTACATTGAAGTTAAGTTCTTCCTTATAAAAAATCATGGCTGTCTAATAAAATCAATTTAAGTGTAATTTTACCTATCTTAAATAAACCCTTGCAAAATAAACAGGAAATCATATCGGAGATCATATCCCAGCTAGCTGTCACATTTTCAAAATTATTATAAAGAAGTTTTCTTTTGCAACTTTTTTTGATTATTTTTAATATTAAGAATTTTCATAGGCAAACTTTGCAAAAAAACTCCCTTCAATTGGTTAGGTCACTTATCTGCTTTATGATGTAATACTCTTGTAATAAATACTCTAGAATAAGAGCTTTTTAAACATTTATAAGTAATAAATAAATTTAAAAAAATCACCCCATTAGGCATTTATTTTGACTTTTCTGATGATGATGAAGTGACAAACATAGTGAGTGCATTTTCACCTTAAAATATGTAGTTTTAGGATTTCTTAAATATGAATGATGTACTAAGGTCCATAATAACATATAAATAATGGTAATAATGATTCTAATATTTGAAAAGTACTTTATATTTTTGAAGCATCTTCATGCAATGAATTTAATTACATATTAACAACAGCACTGTATGTTGACAGGGCAAGTAACTCCTTGTTTTCCAACTGGGAGAAACCAAACACATAGAATTACACAACTTATCTGTGGCATTATAGCCAATTTGCATTGTACCTAGGACTAGGAACCAGATTTCTGAATTCTGAGACTGGTGGTTTTTTTCCATTATATTAAAATCTCTACTTCAAATTTTCAGTCAATATATTGTTTTGTGAAGTTAAATGTATAATGTATGCTATCCCTGATGAAAATTATTTGTTTACATCAAATATTTAATTTGCTAATGAATTTGGGGGCTATAATATGAGGCAAAATTGATGTGGATATTGGTGTGAGTTGATTGCCACATCCAAATCCAACCCTCTAGTTGCTTTGAATTTGCAAGGCCGTGACTTCCTGGTGAGTGTTACTGGAAGGTGCTGATTCTCAAACCTTATTCGGCATCAGAATCTATTGCAGGCTTTGGTAAAACACAGATTGCTGGACCTCACTCCGGAGTTCCTCTTTCAGTAGATCTGTAATAGAGCTCAAGAATTTGCATTTCTAATAAGCTCCCAGATGACACTGATGCTGTTGGCCCAGCGGCCACAGTTTGAGAACCACTGATATCATAGCTGCGTAGGAAGGCTCTGATGCGCAGTCTGAGAGGATCCAGAAACGGCGACACAGCTTGGAAGATGTGAGCTCCACACAGCCACGGCTCAGCGAGGCATCCATGACTGTGCTACCTATGGGTCGTGACCTCCAACTTACAATTCAGTAACTTTATCTAAGTTCCCTTTAAGTTGCCAAATGTTTTAGATAAAATTGTCAAAGCAAAATGAAAGATATTGACAAATAATGGGATAATTCAAGCCAAAAACCACTTTAACTTGGAGCCAGCAAATTTTTAAGCAATTTCAATGGGAAAAAGAAGAAAAATATGAATTTTAACTAAATTTTTATACTGTAGACAGGGTCATAAAATGTAGCTCCAAGATGAGAGCAGATGGATACTAGGACCAATATGATCAAATACTCATTTATAAAATCATCTTAATATATGCAATAATATTCCACATCTGATACATTTCTCCTTTTAAGAAGAAAGGGAAAAGTTTTATATTCAGATCATAGAGATGGGCTGTTTTGATGGACTCTACTTGTTAACTGTAGTTGATTCTACCATCAATATGTGCTTTTAGAACTAAAGATCAAGTTGCCATCCAGACTGCATCCGTGAAGATATTCTACATCTTGGGTGCTGGAGTGGACAGCTAAGGTCAGCAGAGCCTGTTGCTCTTTCTGTTCCATCTCAGGCCACAGTATGCTGTGGCGTGTTTTTCAAACTTTAAGGTGCTTGCAGTTCCCCAGGGGTCATAGTAAAATGCACTCTCTTATTCAGCAGGTAGAGCCTGAGACTCTGCCTTTCTCACAGACTCCTAAGTGATGCCAATGATGCTGGCTTCATGGACCACACTATGATTAACTAGGTGCTAGATACTTGACTGAGGTCTCTCCCTTCACTTTGCTGCTTCCTAGGCTGAGCTTTCACTCGCTGAAGACTCCTGGGCTGTTCTTAACAAGACCCGGATCCTTAAAGCTCTGAATCCACTAACATCTCTCTAGATTTCATGTGAAAATTCTGACTGCTTATTTCTGAGTGGAAATGACTTCTGCTAAAAATGCTTACAACCTGCCAAGTGTGATTGTTGATTCTCACCATGTAGATCATTTAACATTATTAAAATGAACTAAAATGGTGCACATTGAGCCCACCAATGATCTAGTTTCTAGTCCCACTGCTAGGCATTGGAGGTAGAATCGTGTGCCAAGGAAAGCTCATCAGTACTTGAAAGGCAGACCACTCTGCGAAACTGCAGTACCATTGAACACCCTGACGACATGGAGGAACAGGGAGCATTTTGAGTCAGAAATAGTTGTGTTTTCTACCCCATCTCTAAGTTTTTTTCATCCTGCTGATTAGCCACATTCTGATTCTGAGTGGACTGAGCTGGAGCCAGCCAGATTCCATTCACGTTGCTACCTCTCTCATTCTCCAGGTTGGCAAGAAGGAGACTGCTGTGAAGGTTTGTTGAGCAGATGTAGAGTAGAGGGCGTCTGCATTCTGGGAAGACCACATTCCATCGCACCTCACCATTCCTCCCAGAGACCTGGTGTATGTACTGGGCAGGCAAGAACTACAACACCATGTGTGAAGCCGTTAGGGGAGGATGAGCAGCTGACCCTGTGATCTTCTGAGATCTCCTCAGAAGGACGTCTGCAGCACTCCTGGAATGGCTTTTCTTATTCCAGTCAGGTCCCTTAGGTAGATTAATAGTGACCAGTCCACTGCATCCAAGGCAGCTGACAAAATGAACAGACTTAATTTACTCTGAGACCTCTGATATAATCTATAGGAGGGTGGCCGCCAGCCTGGCCATCTCAGAACCAGGTCACAGTCTGTAACTTGATAGAAGCTGACTTGGATTCTAATAGATAAGTAGAACACCCATATTTCTCTCGACTTGGAAAGAAAAGCTAGAGGTTTGTTCCAAATCTGCACAAATTATTCACCCTCCAGTTTGAATCCATCATGTTTCATTGCAGATAACATCTACTTTTGCTGTCTTTTAAAAATCTCTAAAGCTGTATGTAATCCACAGATCGGCAGCATTGGAGTCCCCTGGGAACCTGTAGGAAGGGACTCAGACACATCCCCCGATTGAGTCAAAATGTGCATTTTAACATGTTCCCCAGGTGATTTGACGCACACTGAAATTTGAGAAGAACTGATCTAAAGCAATGGTTCTCAAAGTGTGGTCCCTAAACCAACAGCATTAGCATCACCTGGGAACTTAATAGAAATGCAAAATCTCAGGCTCTGCACCAAATTACTAAGTCAGAAACTCTGGGAAGGGGCCCAGAAAGCTGTGTTTTAGCAAGCCTTCCAGGTGATTCTCATGTTTTTTAAAGCTCAAGAACTACTGCTTCCCATGGGATTGTGGTTACCATGGATTAAATGTCACTCATGAGACTCAGGTTGCCTGACTTCATACTTCCATGTCCTTTAGCACTTCCTTTTGAGGATCATCTAGATTTGATCCAGGTCAACCAGCCCAGAGAGATACTACCTAATTTTACTGACATTTTCTGTTCTGAATGCATCTTGTTCATGGCACTCTAAAAGGAGAAGTGGCAGGTGGATTGGTTTGAGGCTGAAGTGCTGAGGGGCTGTCGATGTTGGTAGTAATGCTTTTCTAGTCTCTCAGTTGCTGGCTCAGAGGTTGGCAATGCATTGATGATACTATGTTCAACAATTCCATTCAGTTCATAAATTCTTTCTCTGTCTGACTCCTAATCTAGGTAAAAAGTAGAGGAAAGATTTGCTATTGAATGTTTTACTTGATTAGTATATAGTTATTGACTATATATATTCTCTGCATAGGATTTTGGGAGATACAGAATAAATATGGCATTATTACTGCCCTTGATAGTGAGATAAGAAAAAAACCCCACAAGAGCAAAGCTCAAACAAAGGTAGAATGCAAACATAGTAATTCAGCAAATAATTCTTGAGACTCCTGTCTTAGTCTGTTTTGTGCTACTGTAACAAAATGCCAGAGACTGGGTAATTTATAATGAACATGGTCTGGAGGCTAGGAAGTCCAAGATGCCAGGACTTCTTGCTGTGTCATCTCATAGCAAAAGAGCAAACAGAGGCTAAGAGAGGGCAAGAGATTGAACTTGAAGCCTTAAGCCCTTTTATAATTGGCACTAATCATAAACACCTCCCATTAGGCCCTGCGTCTGAACACTGTTGCATTGGGGATTAAGTTTCCAGCATATGCTTTTGGGGAGACCACAGTACTCCACATTGAACCATAGCACTCCACAATGAAACCACAGCACTCCATTAGAAGTCACTATGGAGTAGTAAAGATACACAGAGTTGGAGTCTGTAGGAGGTGGGTTCTGGTCCCAGCTCTGCCATTTGTCTGCTACATGATGTTGGATAAGCCAGTTAACCTCTGTCTTCACTTCCCCCATATGCACAAAAAAGTAGTAATACCTACAAATAGTGACACTTACCTTACTCATTTCACAGTAGTGTTGGAAGAATCAAAGGAGAGACTAACTGGGAATAAACCTTAAAAGTCCACATATAACATAAAAGGAATAAAGGATTATAATGAGATGACGATACTAGGTGGATGACATTAAGACGTAAGAGCCATTGCCCCCAGTGGTTTAGGCTGGCACTTAACAATCTATTTGGGGAATGGAAATATACACCCCCAAAGTTGTAGCATGGGCAGTATGCGAGGAATGCCACTTGGGAAGTACAGGGCACATTCTCTTATATGTTTTAGGTCTTTGTTCAGATGTCACCTTTTTAATGACATCTTCTCTGACAGCAATATTTAGTAACACACTTTTATCCCTCCTATATCACTTTTCTGCTTTATATTTTTCTTCATAATATGATCCTCTGATATATCATGTACAATAATTTACTTAATCTTAATCTTGCATGTAGGCTTACTACCATTTACACACCCCTTCCCCACTTAAATGTGAGCTCCAAGAGGGTAGAACTTTTGCCTAATTTTATTTACTCTTTTATCTTCAGTGCTACATGACACATAGTGGGCATTCAACACATGTGGGACAAACGAATGATGAGCATCTATTGATTAGATTATATTATTGTCATCAAACATACATCTTTTTTTTTGTTTCATCAATGAATGCCATGTCCATTTCATTACCTTTAAGAAACAGCAGAAATGTAAGATCTGGAATAGGAGAATTGCAAGGCAACTCTTACAATCTGAAGTCCTAGCAGAAGATCCACATTTTGCGAGGAAGACTGATTAACAAGTACAGAATATGAAAATAAAAGTTGTGGAGTGGTGGTCAAAGAAACAGTAGCTGAGAGTTGGGAGCATCTAAATTCTAGTCACTGCCCAATCACTAAGTCATTTTGGCACAGGGAAAACATGAATTCACCTGTCTAAGCTTCTGTTTTCATCTGAGGCACAAGTGATTTGGATAAGCTAGTTTTAAAAGTGCCTTTTTTCACACGGTAGTAACATGTAACCAGAATGTTTTACCCCCATAATATCTTGAAATAAATAAATAAATAAATAAATAAATAAATAAATAAATAAATAAATAAAAATAAAATAAAATAAAAAAGGAATGTGCTTTTTTTTAATTTAAGCTTATTATGGGGGTACAAAAGTTCAGGTTATATATATTGCCCATGCCTCTCCATCCCCCCGAGTCAGAGCTTCAAGTGTGTCCATTCCCCAGACAGTGCACATTGCACTCATCATGTAGGTATATACCCATCCCTTCCCCACACCCCCCACCTCTGTCTGATACCCAATTGGTGTTATTTCCAAATGTGCACTTAGGTGATGATCAGGGAAACCAGTTTGCTGGTGAGTACATGTGGTGCTTATTTTTCCATTCTTGGGGTACACTTAATAGAATGGGTTCCAACTCTCTCCAGGAGAACAAAAGAGATTCTATATCACCATTATTTCTTATAGCTGAGTAATACTCCATGGTATACATATACCACATTTTACTAATCCACTCATGAATTAATGGGCATTTGGGTTGTTTCCACATCTTTGCAATTGTGAATTGTGCTGCTATAAACATTCGGGTGCAGGTGTATTTTTTATAGAATGACTTTTTTAAAGCTATACTTACATAAATGTCAGTTTGAAAACTAAAAAAATTCTTCCTTCTTTCTTGCATTGGAGAAAAGATACCTCACTTTACATTTATATTGTGTATTACTTTCACTTGATTCAGGAGAGTCATAATTAAAGAACATTCATATTTTATAAAACTCAAAGGTCAATGATGCCCGGTGATAATACTGTAGTCCTTAGAAACTTGTTTGTTTTATAAAACCCCATCGCCTCATATTCATTTCTAATGTGACATAGAATATGTCCTTCCTTGTCTAAAATAAGGACTTATTGTTAAATTAACCTAATGTAAACTTTGGTTTTCAAGCTCATATTAAGTAGCCTGATAACTTTTTTATAAGTTTCTAAAATAAGCCATCTCTTTTATGCATAGCACAAATTAAATTCCTATCAAATCTGCTTCAGAAAAAAAAGAATCTTTCTACCATCATATTTAATTTCTTCATATCTTGTGCTCATTAAATTCAAAAGTTAATAGTACATAAATAAAACATGGCTTTTACTTTATGAATTGCATGTCAAGTGTGCACATTTAAAGGCTTAAAGGGAAAATGAGAGAAACCTGGTAAACCAAGTGTGCAAAACCCAGCCTTTCTTTTCTTTTCCTTTGTGCACCTGAAGGTCTGGCAATATTCAGTACCTAGAAGATTTAATTTAAAAACAAATCATAGTGTCATGTAGTCTTTGTGTAATTAAATTCATCTAACTTGATGATACATGTTTCCATTCTTATTTTTTTTTTTGGTTGCATCAGCGGCTTACACCTAACGGGGAGACTCCTGTAGCCGATGCAGCAAAACTCTACTGGATGTTTGTAAGGACCATGCAACCGGGCTTTGTTGGCGTGGTGATCACGGGGTTACTTTACAGCCTCCTGTTCATCATTTCTTCTTTGATTTTCTATTTGTTCTGTCTCAGGTAAGGTGCTTCAGTTACTTTATTTTTTAAGAGTGTTCAGCCTCCCGTCCTGTTGTTATACAGTTAGGTTGTGAGAACATGGTTAAAGAAGAGGAGTTAGAACCATCTCTACATTGCTAAGGTAGACATTTTTTTGGTTACCTGTAACATCTGTTCCAAAGGCCACAAAAAATTATTTGACTTTTAGGAAAATATTTTCTGCGTGGTAGAGAGAGTGCTATTAATAATTTTACCATGAATCATTAGACATGTTTCTCCAAACCAGGAACCAACAGGAAACAAGGAGTAAGCTCTTGATATCCAATGACATTCTGGGAAATTTCCTGGGAAGCTTGTCTAAAATTTCTTTTTCTCCTTCTTCCAACTTGCTTTCATCCCGCATTTTTCATCCCTGCCAAAATCACCAACAGAAGAATCATCTTTAAGTTTTGATCCTGAATATCATAGGGTCATCGATTTAGCAAGCAATATGTTTGTGTGAAGACAGACAAGAAAACCAACAAATATAAGACAGTATGAAAAATGTTAGAAGGTTGTTTTATTCTGTTGATTGTTTCCTTTGCTGTGCAGAAGTTTTTAGTTTGATGTAGTCAACTTGTCTATTTTTGCATTTGTTTCCCATACTTTCATGAAATCATTGCCAAGTCAAAATTATGAAGCTTTTTCCCTGTGTTTTCATCCAGCACTTTCACAGTTTCAGGTCTACATTTTTGATCCATTTTGAGTTGATCTTTTGTTTATGGTGTAAGATAAGGGTCAAATTTCACTCTTTGGCATGTGGATTTCCAGTTTTCCCAGCATTGTTTGTTGAAGAGACTATTTGTTCTCCATTGTGTATTCTTGGCATTCTTGTTGAAGATTAGTTGACTGTATATGCATGGATTTATTTCTGGGCTCTCCATTCTGTTATATTGATCTATGTATGTCTTTATGCCAGTACCATCCTGTTTTAACTACTTCAGCTCTGTAATATAATCCTGTAATCCCAGTTCAAGGTATTTATCCAAAAGAATTAAAATCAGGATTTCAAAGAGATATGAGCATTCCCATGTTCATTGCAGCATTACTCACAATAGCAAAGATGTGAAGCAACCTAAATGTCCATCAGCAGATGAATAGATAATGTGGCACATGATACAATGGAATATTATTTAGTCATAGAAAAGAAAGAAATCCTGAAATATGTGACAACATGGATAAGCTTTGAGGACATTATACTAAGTGAAATAGCCTGGTCACGTGAGGACACATACTGCATGATTCCACTCACATGAGGCATCTAAAATAGTCAAATTCATAGAAGCAGAGAGTGATTTCCAGGGGCTAAATGGAAGGGGAAATAGGAAGTTGCCATTCAATGGTTATAAATTGTCAGTTATGCAAAATGATCCAGTTCTAAAGATGTGCTGTGCAATAACGTGTGTATAGTTAACAATATTGTATTGTGCACTTAAAAATTTGTTAGGAGGGTAGATCTCATGTTAAGTGTTCTTACCACAATTTTTGAAAATGTTCCAGAAAGAAATCGATGCAGGGATCTCTAGGAGAAAAGGAACCAACACAAGTCTGGAGGAGGATGTGGGCAGTAGCCAAAGACTTCAAGGAAAATATAACATTTGTTTACACATGTTGGTACCCAGAACAACTGAAAAAAAAAAAGAAAATAAAACACTTGGGTAATCTTTGAAGCTTCAATATGTTAGTAATTTATCTAGGAGACAAGCAGAGGTAAGCATGTTTGCAGGCAAAGGGAAGATGCACAAAACCATATGGTGTTGAGCAAGTAGGATATATGTGGCAAATCCAATGCATTTTGACATGTCTGGTATGTGGGCTATGGGGAGATGGCAGCTGGCTGAGATGAGTTTGGGAATGTAGTCAGGACTGGATGATAAAAGACTTGACTATCATGCTATGGAGCTTGAATTTGTTCTAACGGTAAAGTGAAAACATTGAAAAATTTAAAATACCCTTTTAATTTTAGGAGGATTACTCTGATAGTAGAAGGATAGATGGACTTAACAATGGCCAGGTTGGAAGCAGGAAAATCTATGTGGAAAGCCATTGTGATAATCTAAACTAAAGAGAATGACCCTGGAAATGGAAACTTGGGGTATATTTAAGAAATAGTTAAGGGGCAGAATATAACTAGTGGGCTGAGTGGCAGTTGAAAGTGAAGGAGTGGATGACATTTAGTATAACCTCAAGCTTTGGAGTTAGACAGATGGGAGCATGGCTGTAGCAATCTCAGAGGCAGGAATTAGAGAGTCAATGTTTACAGGAGGTAGATAATAAGTTAACTTTTCTTTCATGTTGACCTTTCATGTTGAGATATCTTTGATAGTGCCAGGGGAAAATATGTTATAAGAAGTTGGAAAGGTGAGTATAGAGCTCAGGAAATCAATCCAGATTTTCGATTTGTATGGTTGAAGCCTTGAGTTTCATTGCCTTGCAGGGTACAGACTGACTCTCAGTGACTGACTGAGTGAAGGATATGGACATAGAGTCAGTACTTAGCAATAATATATTTTTTTTTTTTGGCAGAGCTATGCTATAAATGGAAAGTAGATAGAAACAGATATTTTAAAAAGAGCAGTTTTTAAAATATGGGTGTGGTTTGAATATATTTTTATGTGGAGATGAAAATGCTAAAGAAAATAGAAATATTGAAAGTACCTAAGCACAGAAGGATAATTGAATGAAGTCTCTGAAGACACGAGGTAGAACACAGGTGGAGACAAACCTTGGATTTAGGAAAAAGATCTTGTCTCTTGATGTGATAAGGAGCGAGGTGGGAGTGAATGCAGAGTGTTGGGGTTTGTGGCAGGGGAATGCTGAGGGACTTCACATATGATAGTCATTATTTTCCATGAAAGGGGGGTGAACTCACTGCTCAAGTCTTCCTTCAGTAGACTGATCGTTCTCTGATGCAGCCTTCAGGTCACTAACATAGCTGTAGTAAAATTGGCTAATTCTCCAGGCGATGTATGTTGCTTAGGCACAGGCTTGGTTTATATTTTGGCATGTCATAAGCACTGTATGTCATCTTTCCAGAGCACTTACTTTCTTAGGGAAGGGCTGAAAGTCTTCCCCGATCACTCAGTTTTCATTTGACCACTAACTTGTCATGTGGCTCTAGGCAAGGATGTTCATTTGCTAGATTTTAGGCATTTTCTTGAGTAACATGATAACAAAATAATGTGTATGTGTAGATTTTTATAACAGGCTCTACACGAATAATCAGTCTATTATTTAAAATGCCTAGGGTTTCCCAGCGAAGTTAAAGAAATGAAATAGTCTGGCATGTAGTTTAGATTTCTGTAGGATTAAAAAAAAATTATCAAATGTTTTGTATCATTTATTTCCACATCAGTACAATCCTTCTTACTCAAAACAAAATAAATATTTACAGCAATACTATTGTCTGAGGTCTATATTTTTATTATATAGATTACTTGTAAAGTATAAAAAAGTAAACACAGAATTTATGCACCAAATAAATAAGATTTAATGTTTTGCTACCTAAAGCAAATAGATGTTTGCATTAAAATATTATGATTACCCCACAGGGAAGTATAGGCAGGAAGAGTGAGAAGCTCTGCTGTGGATGGGCCCCACCAAAGCCCAGCCACATCCCGTGACTGGCAGCACACCCAGCCCCCACGCTGTCTACCAGACTCTGGAGACATCCTGTTGCAGCCCCAGAGACATCCTGCTTCCTGAGAACTTAATAATCCACTTAAACAAACACCTAAAAAGCAAGCCCCCTCCACTTATGCCCCTCACCGCATATAAATACCCTTGCCTCAGTCCCAGACGACTGCGACTTCCTGAGTCTCTGGTTTTTGCCGGGTCCCAGGAACCTCACCCGGGTCCCTCCCTTGGGACCGGTTACCCTCATCCTGGAGTGCTCCAATAAAGCCTCTTTGCTTAACCCTTTCAACTCTGCTGTCTTTCTTTCTCTGGTGCCAACCATCCAACAGCTTTACGCCTGGAACAATTTGGGAGAAATAAACAAGTTTTTTGCTCTCTCAACCCAGCCCTGATTGTCTTCCATGCTTAACCTGTCCTGTCCAAACTAAGCATGCTTAGTTACCCCACTCAGGGTTTGCTTGTATTTTAGAAGCAGAGGCTTTTAAGATTCCTTCAGATAATGATAGAATTACAGTTACCTCCCACAGGGAAAATGTCTGTATTTTCCATATGAGTAAATAAAGTCACTGTAATACGCCAGCTGAAAATCTCTCCTTACTCCTGTTTGCAAAGTATCTCTGAAAGGGTAGAATGCTGGCCAGCCCAGTCCTTCTGTGAAGCTATCACTGTCCCTAGCAGATTCATCCAGTGAAGCGAGGTTTTGTTCTAGCGTAACATTAGTCAAAGAGATACAGAAATCGTAAGAACTCATCTTAGTGAAAAATGCCAAGGTGGATTTGTGCATATTGGCTGATTTAAGCTAGCATCCTTCATCAAAATATTAAAGCATCAACCCTGAGTCTTTCTGAGTCTTTGGATCAGTGCTGTCAACACGATAGTGACAACATGGCTAGAGTTACACAAGCACAGAGGAGATCAAGTCTGTTGTGCTAGTTGTTAATAAAGAATTTTGTCTCACTCTGGGCACTGGAAGCTCCACATTACGGAGCCTGGCTGTGCAAACTCAAGATTGTACCCTATTGAGTTTGGCTGATTGGATCTCATTCTTCTAAGAGCCTGAGTAATTTCTTGCTGAAGGGTTTCTACTAGGAAACTTCTCATTCTCTATAGTTCTGAAAGGAGAGCTGACTGGGACACCTGTTCCTTGCCTCTGTGCTGAGTATAATTATTTGGACTTGATTTTACAGTGTTAAAAAAGCATTAACATTTTAAATGATTTTTTTCTTATTCTCAAAAGAATATATGTTTTCTATGAAAAAATTGAAACTATAGAAAAAAAAATCAAAGAGTGAATTAAAAAAACACCAATAATCTCATCATTTAGTCAAAGCATTGTTAATTTTTTGGTAAATTTATTTCAACCCTTTTCCCTACATGTATGTATTTTTACAAAGTTGAAATTACATACTATGTATAATTTCTTATGTTGATGTTTAACTTAATATATGTGATAAATATTTTTATATTCTTTATTACCTTCACAAATATTTAATGCCTTAACTTTATTTTATACTGTATAAGCAGTATAAAATATTTAAATAGTTCTTTATTGCCGGGCAATAGATTGTTTCACATTTTTGTGCATCTTAGAAATAATTCTGATGAGCATTTTAAGGCACAGGGTCTTGTCTACATTTTAAATTATTCTTTGAATAGAATCCTAGAGACCCAGAAATACTTGGTTCAGAGAACATAATGTTTTTAAGACACTTGATAACTATTGCAAAATTATTTTCTAGAGAAGTTATATGGATTTTACTTCCACAGAAGTACATGAGGGAACTTACCAAACCATGTTCACATCATGTGTTAACCTTTTTTGATCTAACAGAAGAAATGGTATCTCATCCTTTTCTAAATGTGCATTCTTTTGTTTACTCGTCAGTAAGCATTCTTAATATGCCTATTACTCATTCATATTTCCTTTTCTGTGAATTGCCTTTTAAGTGTCCTTTTGCCTTCCTTTTTCTATAGGGCATTCCAATGTTTTTCTTACACAGTTATGTAAGTTTTAGATATATTTACAGTATTAACCCTTTTGCCACATTTTTAACAGATACTTTCTCTATTTACTGATTACTGTTTAAATTTATTTTTTGATTTTTAAAAAAACAGTTATTTAAAATTCACTTAAAGTCTTTTATAATTTTTATGACATTTAAATAACTCTTAAATTAAAAAAGTTCTTACCCATTAAGAAATTTTGTAGCTATTTCTATTTTTAGAAAGTTTAAATTTTTTTATCAAACTGCTTATCAAAAGCTATGTAAAATCACTTGATGAGGATAGTGTGAAGATGCAAAAGAGACATCATTTTATCTTTTATTTTATTGGTCTGTTCTGTAAGTTGGTATTATCTTTAGAGATTAGCTGTTTTGGTATTTATCTTACTGGCTTTTATTTTAAGTAATTTTAACTCATTGTGTTATGTCTTCAGTATGATGGATAGAGCGAGCTTCTTTTTTCTAGAGATCCTTTTACAAAATTTACCTTTTTCCCAAACTTTTATAAATGGCTATCTGTAGATCTTGGCATAAGGGAAAAGCCATGAGGCCCACCCGTGACCATCAGAGTGTTTGGCCTTGTGGCATTCCTTCTAAATAAAGCCTCCGTTGATACCATGTGAATCCTTTAACTCAAAATCCCTTATCTAAATAGTACCAAATATTACATATTTCTTTGTAATATGCAAAGAAAGCACAATTTAAATGCCAGTTAGATTTGTTTAAACTTTTTATAATTCTGAAAGCTGTACACAGATTTAAAAGACTTGGTAGTCGAGTTAATTAGTTTTGGGGGTGCTTATGTCTTCTTAATCATTGATTTAATGGTTCCAAATAGCCTTATACGTTTTAGCTGCTGTCATTTATTACTTAGGAAAATTAATTTAGATTAAAATAATTTAAAGACAGGTTTTGATGAGAATATTATGAGCATATTCATTGTCTAGGGAATATGTATGAGATAATCAAAGATTTTCCACTTTCTGAAACTTTTCACTGTGGAAATTTCCACAGTCATCTTTACAATGTTCTGTGGTAAAGGCAAAATATTATTTGCCATGTAGAGGAAAAAAAAATCCTCCAATTTATGTAATTAATAGATAGCTAAACAGTTTTTATCCCCTGAAATTGTCACTGAGTTTATGGGCACTATGTGCTCTGTTAGGCAGAAATGGACTTTGCACATTATGACATGCTCATGTAGGAATAGACATATTTCAAAGATTTAGCTACTACATTGTGTCAGCTCCAGTAAACTGAATAATTGTAACAAAAATGGCTCATTGCACTGGTTCCAGATAAATTCACTGAATGCTCATTTGCTGAAAGCCCATCGATGTTCCCCCTACGCTGGAGTGACCCTGAGCTCTCTGGTGTGGGCAGTTGAGCCTATGCTATGCTCTGACTCCCCTTCCATCTTTTTTTTTTTTTCCTAGCAGATAGAGTGCTCTGTTTCTACCCCAACTCTTCCCATCTGTAGCTTCAAGAACCTGGGCGGAGATAAACTGAACATTCCTTGGCATGATGTTTGTTCTCTTATCAACATAAAATAAAACTTGTCAGTTAGTTAATCAGTCATCTGATGAATTGACTTTTGGTAAATCAGCCCTCTTACAAAACCTCTAGGATAAAGAAACTAAAATAATCTATTGGAACTTCTGTTTTTATCCCAAGCATTTGGGAAATGGGGCATGTGAGTTTTGACCAATGGCAAGCGGATGTCAAGAAGGTATGTGTACCTGGATGAAGGAACAAGGTGCATATTGTCTGGTTGGCACAGTCCAGAACCTTGGTTTGAGCTTATTTTAGGTCACTGGGATGAGAAGTTTCCTTTCCCACTTTTGTGTAAGTACTTGCATCTGACAGCACAGTTCATCTGCATGGGCCAGTGCCACGCCCCACTTTTCTCTGTCAGCAATATTTGTAATCTCTAAAACTCTTCTTGAAGAATTTTCGACATCCTTAACACTAAAACAATTGAGCAAACAAATAGCCAAACAAAAAGAACAAATATTTTGGTTTGCTGCCACAAACCAAGGAGGATTAAATATGCATAAAACTGGTCTCTTGAACTTTCTGCACCATGTATTTTAATGTTGCATTAGTCCAGAATGAAACAGAAATATTGTGGCAAATGACATGAAATTCTTGAACTGGGGACTGGGGACAAGGTTGTCGACTCCATAATTCATCCGTCTCTGTACCAAGAAAAGTTACCTGGAATACAACAGAACACAACAAATATTTGTTGAATGAAAAACATGAATAAACAAATGAATACATTTTGTTATATGGGGAAGACACCTTCCCATTCTAATAAAATGTACCTTATAGGCTGCACGTTCAAATGACACTTGTCCCCAAGTGTTTTTCATTTTGAATTCTCAGCTGGAATGTAATGAGGAAGTGTGAAAATGTACTCACAGCTCTCCTGTGTATTAATTTGACTTATCAAAGTGACCAGAATAGGTTTTTAGTTTGACTTTTTTGACAACATCCAACTTTAAACAATACAATGTGAAAAGAGGAGTTAAGAAGTGTTAGAACAACACGCATAGCAGGGGAAATTCAAAACATTTAATCCATGTATGTGAAAAATCCAAAGAACCCAGGGCAGTGATAATCATGTCATAGATGCAGAATGTTCTCTAACTCCCTTCTTCACAATTCTCCGCTCTAACTTGCCAGATCTGACTTCCAGGACCCTCAGCCCTGGTCCTCTGCCTCCCTCCCCAAGTAGTCTTTTCTCTTTAATGATGTGTTAAGTAGGTTAATATGAGGCATGCTTAGATGCTGAAAACTGCAGATGAGTTCCTAGTGATCTTGGTCACACTTGCAAAAGGGCTGTCCTCTGCAAAGGCAGAATGACAGAAGGTGCCTCAGCCTTTAGTTTGGGTCCAGTGCTTAAGCAGCAGCTTTCTGCACCATTGACATTGATCATGAGGCCTCTTAGCAGCACTGTGCTTCCCCAGTGGCTACGACCTCACCAATAAGTTTGATTTGAGAAAGTATTGCTGTAGTTCTTCTGGTTTACCTTACTCTTGACAGTTTGGGTTTCCCTAGTATAGATCCCAAAACAGATCCATCTCCATAATCTAATGAGTCAGTACCCTTAAAGGAATATAAGACAATATGAACTGGTAGATCTGATCCTTATAACCCTTAGAAATAATAGAATCTGAATCCTAACCAATGTATAACTGGCTCTCACAAAAATCTCAGGAGCTCCAAGTATAGGTTCAAAAATTTTCCATCATATGCCATATAAATTGGCATATGGAAATTACACAGAGAGCTTTCACACTTCAGGTTACTGGTCTTGGCAGTGAAGTTTTAGATATGACACTCCTTAGATATGTATAGACATCAAAATACAAAGTAGACAAATAGGACTACATCAAACTTAAAAACTTCTGCCCATCAGAAGAAACAACCAACACAGTGAAAAGGCAACCTGTGGATGGGATAAAATAGTTAAAAGTCACATATATGATAAGGGGTTAATATCTAGGATAAGGAATTCTACAACTCAACAATGAATAAACAAATAACTCTATTAAAAATTGGCAAAGGACTTGAACAGACATTATCTAGAGAAGATATCAAAATGGCCAATAAACACATGAAAAGATGCTCAACATCACTCATTATTGGGAAAATGCAGATCAAAACCACAAGGAAGTATCATTTCACACCCAACAGGATTACTGCTATCAAAAGAACAGAAAATAACAAATGTTGGAGAAGATGCAGAGAAGTTGGAATCCTTGTGCACTTCCGGTGGGAATTAAAAATAGTGCAGCTATTATGGAAAATAGCATAGAGGTTCCTCAAAAAATTAAAAATACAATTAATTACCATATGATCCATAATCATATGGTATGTGTGCAAAAGAAATAAAAGCAGTATCTCTAAGAGATGTTTGTACACCCACGTGCATTATAGCATTATTCACAATAGCCAAGAGGTGGAAGCAACCCAAATGCCCACTGACAGATGAACGGACAAAGAAATGTGGTGTGGTCCATACAATGGAATATTACACACTCTTAAAAAGGAAGGAAATCTCATCATGTGCTACAACATGAGTGAACCTTATGGACGTTATGCTGAAGGAAATAAGCTGGAAAAATACCATATGATTCCACTCATATGAAGGATCTAAAGTAGTCAAAATCATAGCAATGAAGAGTAAAAACATGGTTACCAAGG
Organism: Lemur catta; assembly: GCF_020740605.2. Lineage (NCBI taxonomy): Eukaryota > Metazoa > Chordata > Mammalia > Primates > Lemuridae > Lemur > Lemur catta. The sequence goes on from NC_059132.1 coordinate 46,897,073, forward strand.
ACTAGGGAGAGGGAAAAGAGAGAACTGATATTTAGTGGCCATAGAGTGTCAGTGTTGCAAGATTAAAATCTTCTAGAGATCTGTTGCACAATAATATGAATATACTTAATATTAGTGAGCTGTACACTTGAAAATGATTAAAATGGTAACAAAAATTACATTTGTGGTTAATTTGCCTATAATGAATGAGTGTGATGTAGTGGATTAATTCCTGGCTTGAATCTTGGCTGTGTTACTTACTAGCTGTGTGTCCTTAGATGATAGTTCTACCTCTTTGATTCTATTTCTTTATCTTTAAAATGTGGATAATAAAATCAAGCTTAAAACTTTGAGGAGTAGACAGTGTATATGAAATGTGTATTATAAGTATTTACTCAATAAATATAAACATTGACTATTATTATTCATTTCTATTGTCAGTATGAGAGAAGCTAATGAGATAGGTTCTTTAGAAATAATGTATTTAGTGTATTTCTAACTAAACTGTAACTTAGACAATTATGTTTAGTGTTGGAATTTAGTTCTTTGGAGCTGAAAACATGAATTTAGTCCAAAAATTTAGAACTTTCGATTAACTTTTACAACTCCACATATATATGTCAAAAAGCTTGCAATTGACATTTTGAAAAGAGACTCATAGTCTTCTCTTCCAAATCACTCTTCATCTGGGGGTCCCCATTTCAGTAAATCCAAGATCACCCATCCACTTCTGAAGGGGGTGGGGAGAGAGAGAAAGAAAAGAGGAAGAAAACACAGACACCAGGGAGCTTTCTTCAAATCCTCCCTCTCCCCATCCCCATATCTGCTGTCTTCAGATTCTAGAAATTCCTTAGCTCTTGAATGTATTCATCTAGTTCTATCCATAAAGCAACTTTCCCTGTCTGATATGCCCTAGTTTCTCCCTGACTTACTCTAACGTTCACTTTCCAATGAGTCCTCTTATATTTCCTCTTGCTCCTTTCAAACTACTCTCTTCACTATAGCCAGAATGATTTTTAATCTAAAAAAGTGTGTGTATATGTATAAATGCCATGAAATATGAAATGTCCGATTTCAAATCAAATGTGTAGTTTATCATATCTCAAAAGCAGTACGATTAATCAAAATATGCACGTAAACTATCCACACAGTTTTGCCATCTTAACGGTGGCTTGTTTATGCAAGCAGCAAAGAAGCCTGGAGAGCAAGTGGCCATGAAATCATGAGAGGCATTTTCCACAGCTTGTTGAGAACTGAATATTTTTCTTTGCAAGAAGTGGTCCAAACCCTGGAAGAAGTGGCAGTCAATTGGTGCAAGGTCTGGGAATACAATGGACGACAGAGAGTTTCCAAGCCCAGCCTCTATAGTTTTAGCAGCATTGTTTGTGCGACATGCGGTCTTGCAAGAGGATTTGCCTGTCTCTATTGACCGATCTTGGTTGCCTAATCTCAAGCATCCTCATCATTTCATCCAGTTCGTTGCAGTAGACACCAGCTGTCATTGATTGACCAGGTTTCATGAATCTGTAGTGGCTAATACCAGCACTGGACCATGAAACAGACACCATTAGCTTTTTTTGATGAATATTAGGTTTTGGACTGTGTTTTGGCACTTCATCTTTATCCAACCATTGTGCTGAATGCTTGTGATTGTCAAAAAAGAATCCATTTTTCATCACATGTAACAATACGGTGTAGAAATGGTTCGCCTTTATGTCGTGACAGCAAAGAAAAGCAAGCTTTGAGACGATTTCTCTTCTGATGCTCGTTTAATTCATGCAGTACCCTTCTATCCAGCTTCTTTACCTTGCCCATTTGTTTCAAATGGCCCCAAATTGTTGGAATAGTAATGTCAAACCTTGCTGCTAATTCACACATAGGTTGAGATGGATTCCCTTCCACTACAGCTTTCAGCTCATCATTATGCACCTTCATCTTAGGTCACCCACATGGCTTATTTTCTTTTAAATCACCAGAATGGAACTTCTCAAACCATCGAGGTACTGTGCGTTCATTAGCCACATCCTCCCCAAACACTTCCTTGATATTTTGAGCTGTCTGTACTGCATTGATTCCATGACAGAACTCATATTCAAAACTAAAGTGAATTTTTCACTTATCCATGGTTGCACAAAAATTGCTATAAAAAATTTGAAATATAATCACAAGCCAATTGTGCGTTTGAAACAATGAGAATGTACCTTCACAGTAAAAAAAAAAAAAAAAAGCATCAAAGATATCAACTGTCAAACTTAGTACTTAAGGAAATCGGACATTCCATACTTCATAACCTAATATATATATCACGTCTTTCCTTAAAGCCATATAGTAGCTTCCTACCACCCTTAACAATGTGCTGTCACTCAACCTGGGCGCTGCCTCGCCAGCGTGGCACTGCTGTATTACTCTGTCTCCCCTAATCTGTGTGTATGCAGTTCTCCCTCAGCTCCTCCTGCCTCCTTCCTGGAATCCTCATCCCCCACCTGGTGCCCCACTGGCTGTTTACCATCCATTGTATTCCTAGTACTTGGCTTATAGCAGGTGTTGGGCTGAACCCAGAGGCTGGTGGGAGGTTCCACTGGAACGTCCCCTTTGGACTGGCCCCACCCCTTGGAGCGGCCAACCAAACCTGACTGTAAAAGCCCTGGATGCCCACCACTTCCGGCCTGACGCCTTCCGGGCCTCCGTGTGTCTGTGAAGACAGGAAGTGTTGGGGAAGGATGTGGCTAATGAACCACAGATGGTAAAATAAACTTGTTTTCATCTATCCCGGCCTCATGTGTTCCTCCCTCGGTTCCAACAGTAGGTACCTGTGAATATTTGTTTACTGAATGAATAGATTAATGAGGAGTGGCTGAGGATGACTGTGCCCTTACAAACCTGAGGCCGCATATATTTAATGCATGGAAGGAGACTGACTTCCTAACTAGAAACCTTCGCTAGCGCTGCCTCTGCGAGTAGTCGCGGCTGGGAGAGGAGTTCTTGACTGTTTCCCACTGTGTGCTGAGCAGTATCTTCTAAATCTTTTTCCTTTTTCTAAAAATTTTGTTTCCCTTTTTATTCCCTTTCTCTTTTTTGCTCCCTTAAATTTCTGTTTTCCTCTGTTTAGTATGATTTCAATCCAAAGCCGTTTGAATTTCAATTATTATTAAACAGAATTGTGAGTACCCTGGGTTCTCTAGAAAACAAACAAAACCTGTCTCCATACGTCTCAATATGTTCACTTCATACACCACACTTAAAGTGTTTAACAATTCTGCTGAAGAATATGTGGACTTTTACATGTCAAAAATAAGAATGAACTTTGGCAAGCATAAATTGGTCGTGCCAAAAGCAGCTTGATTCTTTATACGCTTTCTGCTCAGAGCTATACCCGCATCATTCTGATGCAAATATGCCAGTAGGTAAGTAGTTTTCCAACTTGGATCATAAACACATTGACTATTATATGTGTAAAGTCACACTGCCAAACTCACTTGTAACTTTTGGAGTTAGAAATAAGCAATTATATTTGATTCTTTTTCCTCATATATATTTGCATTTAGAGCTATTTAAAGTTACAGATTCCATCCTTTTCATGACTCTTAAAATATTATATTAGCTAAATGTTCACACTTGTCCTTTTTAGCTTTAAAAGAAATGTCACATACTAGGTTTCTGTAAATGACCCACATTCAGATGTGAACCAAACATAATAGCTTCTGCCACTCACCAAGCAATGAATTGCTGCAAATGTAGGACACAGGGCAGAGGACTTTGTAAATTACTTTGTTTCATTGGCCATCGTCAGAACCTGTGGCATGATATGTGACCTATTTTTATAAACAATAATGCCTAAGGCTTTATGGACAGGTGGAATGTAGTTTCTCTTTTAATTACCTTTTGAAGAAATAATTTAAAAATATAAAATTTTCAGGCATATTGAATAGTTATATTGTTAAAAGAAATCCAAATTTTTAACCACCGCCATATAAATATGTGCATTTCAATAAAATATTATACAATTTTAGCTTTTTATTAAAAAAACTCAAACCTACAAAAATTGCAAGAATATTGCAATGAACTTATGTATTCTTCTCCTATTCAATAATTGTTAAAAATTTTCCATGTTTGCATTACTTTTTCCTCTTCTCTCATCTAATATGATCCAATATCTCCAATTTTATATAATTTAATATGATCTTCACACTTTGTATGGCAGAAAATGGGTGAAAATATTCGTGTGCATTTGTGTGTGTGTTATTGGTGATTCATTTGAGAATAATGAACTTTCATAACTAAATATGATTATGACAAGTTTGATAAGTTTAAACTTAATATTTTCTTGAATATTGAATATACAGAAAGGTCTATTGCTCTTTCATCAATATCACCAACACCCAAAAATGAATAATAATAATAATATGAAATTGGGACTGTTTTTACATTGTTTATCTTTACAGAAATTCTGCTGACATTTAGTTGGGCTCTTTAACTTCTAAAGAGAACCAGAAAAATAGAAGTTCAACAGATATGCTAAAGTAAAAAATATCCTTTTATTCAAAAGGCTAAAGTAATTTGCTTTTAGATAGGTGTTATATTGCTTGATTGATTACATTATCAAAAGAATTACATAATTATCAATGTTCAATTTATTTTTTTATTCTGCATATACAACTGTAGAGTATTTTCTCCTTGTTGTGTAATCTGGCTTTATAAAACTGAAAATATGTTAAAAACCTATAAAAGAGGGTAAATTGACTCATTAACAACCTATCATGGAGCTTTTCACTGGAAAATGTCACCTAAAGTAGCAAAAAAAATTTTTTTAAATAAAACTAAAATGCAATTAATCTTTGTGCAGCTTTCCATATTTCAGTGTACCATTTTGTTCTCTGTGAAAACATTTGTTTACCATCCTATAGATCCAAGCTTGGGTGTTGACATAATTATTCTTTCACATAGAATGAAGGAGGAATAAAAAGGAGGCAGACATTTTCTGGGCAAAAGGAACAGAAGCCAGAAGAAACAGGACTGTGATTCCTAATTAATTCAAAGTTAATTGCATTGTTGATAATCCTGCATTTAAAATCTTCATACAGAAAATGTTTATGGCAGCAAATTGACAGTAATTTAACTACATTAAATCTTACCACCATTAAAAGAAAAAGATGAATGTTACTTGAAACAAGCTTAAGAGAATGGTAAAAACTAGTTCTTGTTTAACAAGGCAACTAGTAAATCATTCAAATGGCCAACCTAGAATCTCAAAGCATCGTAAGAGCAGTCGCTGTGTTTCAAGATGGCACCAAGCCATATGGCCTGTCTTGGGCCATCAGTTAGGCTGAGTGGCAGTTTTGCTTTTTTTTTTCACTCTGTGATGAATGCAAAATAGTTTGGGGGAAAAAGACACATAGAAGTTCTTATTTGGTAGCAGGGTCAAAACTATTCTACTGTTTTGGAAAGAATCGAGATAGAGGTAGTTAAATGAAAGTATCCGTTGTATCAGTTGTTTTAACTGAAGAGTCAGTATGATAGAATGAAATGAAATTTGGAGTTAGTTCTGAGTTTAGATTCTGTCTCAGTTACTTATAAACAGTAATGCTAACTGTTTTTATTTTAGTGTATTAATATGTAAAAGGTGGGATTAAGATAAGGTTTGAATAACACAATGGCTGTGAAATTTACTGTCATTATAATAGGAAAACAATAAATTCTAGTATTAACAATCTTGACTACTTAAAGCAAAAGATAATTATCCTGATCATTGAACTAATATACTTTCAATTCTCCATCTTGAATGTGTAGAAAGTTTCATAGTTATGTGATGCCCAGATATCTTGACAGTACAATTTTTATTTTAGGCATTTTCTAAAAACTTTTCAAAGGGTAGTGTATTGATGCAGATACATAAGGGATTGTGGTCTGGCCTATGGGTGTTAGTGGTGCAATTCTGTGCTTCTTAAACTAGTTCCAGATATACATGGTGAGACAAATGTACAATAAATCACAAGGTAAATATGATACTTCTCCAAAGTTTCAATTGTACTCCGTGTTTTGAAAAAGAAAACGTATTATATTAAATACTGGTAGATTAGGTCTTATATGTACATTTTCTATTCTCTGCCTGTAAGGGTATTTAATGGAAAAGTTTATAAGTATTGGCCTAATTAATGTTTATAATACTCATCTAAATGTCACTTAGCAATATCAAAAAAGTAATATTTTGTATTAAAAATATTAATGTTTTGGTATAATACTGTCACTTTATTAGTATTATGGAAAAAACAGTGATTTTCTAAATTAATATTTGGAATTGTTTTGAAAAGTGGAAAAAGGTTAAATGAACAGCTCATCAGGTTAGATGCGTTAGCAAATTGATTCATTTGTCATTCAAGCTGTAAAACAACAAACCAAGTGATACCTCCATGTTGACCGAATTGGCCCAGTGGAGTCCCTACCATGGGGCTCTAAAATCAGCTCATGAATGAATCAAAGAATGAACCTAAATTTGAATTTTCTTTAGATAATTTCCTTACATATGAACTAACCTGGATATTCATAATCCAAATTAATGGCTACATATTTCTCAATTTTCTACTCTATTACTTAGACATTAAAAATCAGAAGCCTTAGGGTAATTAGGAAATAACTACCAAAAAACCCCAGATTGTTGTTGTTGGGTTGTGATATATTGTTGAGGAAATTATTAAGTAATTTCTGGAATCTTAATCACCAAATAATTTCTGGAAAAAAAATGAGGAAAGTAAACTAAAATAGTTGATAAAAGGAATGTAAGTTATTTAACACTACGATAAAAAAGTAAACAAGATTTGGGTAAATAAAAACAGATAACAGATGATTTTGTTCTTAGGTTGCACAGTGATTTGTGGATATTAGACGTATTTCAGCGCATCCACAGTGAAGAAACCAAGTTCTTTATGCCATATGACTTGGAGATTTCCAATCAGGAGCTAAGTTACATAGTGAAGAGATCAGAGCAGTGGAGAGGAATCACTGGTGAAAGAAGGAAGGTGAGTTGGGTCGAAGTAGATTTGTTTCATGACCATACAATATCAGCAAGTTGGTGTTGTCAGCAAGTCCTTCAGTTTTCTCATGTTCTTGAAGTTATTTGCTATGATACTTGACTGCTACTGTTATACAATATTGCAACTTGGCTTTATATATTTTTAATTAGTCAAAATGAGGAGACTAGACCAGATGGTTCTTATAGTTTAGCACTATTATTTTCTAAGAGAAATAGTTATTAATATCTGCTGTATATACACTATGAAAAAACATCAGGGTTGTGTAAAACACAAATGAAGCTAGTGATAGGGTTGAAATTGTCCACTTGTGAAGAGATTGTTGGCTTTATTGTAGCCTTGAGTGGACAGGAGGAAGGGACTGCTCTTTCTGCCTTTCTCCTTTGATGCGCTTGGTAGTCAGTCTGTCTCCTGGGTTCTCTTCCCTTCTTCTGGAATCTCCTTTGACTTCACTTCCTCCATCAGCTGTTTCTGTGTCAGTGTCTCCCAGGGTTCTGTACACACTGTCTTTTTGTCACCCTCCTTTCAAACTGTCTTCCATACTGTTGAAAATTCTCAAATGCGTATCTGGAGGCAATGCCTCCCTCCAGAGTCCCGAAGTGTATAATCCAGATGAATTGTCCCAAAGATACCTACAATCCACTACAGTCCAAACAAAATCTACATCACACTATTATTTAATTAATTAGTTAACACATACACTTCACCTGTATCATGAACCCACAGCACTTACACTTCTACAAACTGTGCGTAGCGTTTTCATCCACTCTGAATCACAAAGGTCCAAAACTCAGAGTTTTTCTAGACTTTTCCTTGTCTCCTAGGCTTTTCTTCTATTTGAGCCTCAAGTCCTGTTGATTTTACTCTCTTAATATCTTTTCTTCTCTATTCCTTTTGCAACTACAAATATCCAGGCCCTGGATGCCTGACTGCTGAAGATCAGCAATGCTTTGCTAACCACTCCAGCTTTACTCCCACCCTGCCATGGCCCCACCTTTACACTGTTCATGAATTCATTTCCGTCAGAGAGAGATCTCTAAAATGCAAATGTGACCCTGCATGCCCCTGTCATAAACGCTTCAACAACTTCCCATTGCCTGGTGAACAAAAGCCAAAATCCTGACTGCTGTGCAGTTGCCATTGGATCTGATTCTGTCCTATCTTTCAGCCACGTCTCCTGTAGCCCCTCTGCCTCTTCCCACCCAGCATGCTTCTGACCAAAATGCGATTAATCTGTATAGAAGTATGACTAACTCACTAACTTATAGTGTTTCACATGCCCACACAGTCGTCTCTGTTGGAAGGGGCATCTCATCCTCCCAACTTCTCACGTACGACCTGGCAAACTAATCATTCTTCCAAAGCTCAGCTTGAATGCTTTCTCGGTGGGCTCAACCCAGAAAGGACCATTTCCTTTTTGTCAAAACTGCCTATCTTACCTGACCCTTACAGCATTCAACACACAATTGAGAACTGCCTATTCACATGTCCCTCTTTCTTTTGCAACTAAGATCTCCTTACAGAATAATTGAGTGGCTTCTCCATCTTTATGTCCTGAATCTCTAACAGAGTGTCTAGAACATAGCACCTATTTATTGGCTATTTGTTCAATACATAAAAGAGTGCATGCATGAATGCTTGAGTAATTGAATATTTTAGTTAGCCCATAGAGTGAACACATAACCTACCTCATCCCATTCCCTATGTGATAGAAATTTAATCAGCTTTAAAAATTTTTCCACATGGATTCACTCTTAATACACTCAATATGCCTTAAGTTTTATTTATTTGATAATCAATATAACATCACTACAGGCATTTTCAAGATCACTGTCCCTAACTTCAAGCAAAACAAATTTTATGTTACTGTATATTTATTCTGGTTTCTTCTTTTTCAAAAATACTTAACTTATAGCATAATTTGTAAAAAGCCAAAATTGTTGAAATTATCCTAAAAATTAAGCAAAGAACATTTCATCTTTAGGATAATATCACAGTGCCTAGGGTAGGTAAAGTGCATTTTATTTCATTATTAAGTTTCATAACACTGAAGTTTAAGAATTTGAAAGCAATCCAAAGTTGGGTAGCAAAATGATTTGAGTTAAACAATAGTATCTAAAAATAAAAAACATAGGAAAACAGAATTATTTGAGTATTCAGTATTTCTATTTTAGCAAGAGATGAGAGAGAGCCAAGAGAAAGAGAAAGAGAGAGCGAGAGAGAGCGAGAGAGAGAGAGAGAGAGAGAGAGAACACTAATGCCTGGATGCTAAAAGGAAAATTGAAGGAGACTGTGAAATTATTTAGTTATTTAAATTTAATATTTATGCCCTTCTTGTAAAATGATTTAGCTGACCCATGATGGGCAAGACTAGAACTCAAAAAGAGACCCCAAACCTTGAGTGTCCATAATTCTCTGTGTAGATACTCAATTAAATCAAAGAAAAGACAATTTGATTAAATGTAATTAAATAAACAATTTAATCAAAGCCATTTGAGTCTTAAGTAAAATATTTTGGCTTCAGTTTAGTTGGACACTTAATGGAAATTCATATATCTAGATAAATGGCTGCTGTTCCCCCTAAAAATATTTATAGAATCAGCCACCATCACTAGTGAAAGTCATAGAGATCATTTGAAAATCTGTAGAACATTTGTTATTTCTTGTTGTTAGGATTATGTTTATTAAACATACACAAACATTCTCAACCTTAAATGGATAAACATATATATTTTATTCATTATATTGGCACCATGAAGATTTCCTCTTTCTTAATGATTAATTTTTATATGTTTTTCTTCTTAAGCTGTCCTGTGTTTGCTTGTTTAGTTTATTTTAATAGGGAAGCAAAAGAACCCTGTTGAATAATTGAGGTGTTAATCTCAAGATATAATACCTGTTTAATTGAGAACAATCATCTATAGTCTAACATGCTAAATTAAGAGTGGAATAGATATTTTAATATAAAAGTGTTTCAAGTAAGTAGCTAGAATTCTTGTGCTTTAAAAATTTGATCTAGATGTTTGCCATAGTGCTAGCTATTAAGCATGTGCTTCTCATTTTTATGATCTGGAATAAAAATTGCCCCATAAATGGACACTTTATAATATGCTTAATTTTCTTTTATTAAATTGATAAATGCAGAAGCACAGAACACATTTACAGTATGGTGAGAATTTAGGATTATTGTATTTTATAATTTTTATATTGTTCATACATATAATTTGTCATTTGTGCAGAGACAGCTAGTTGATAATTTCAAAGTATTTTACCATTTTTTGATAAGGAAAAGGTCACTTTTAGTAGTCAGAAAAGACATTATTCTATTAAACTAATTTGCCTACATGCAAATTTTGTCATTTTTACCTCATTAACTATTTATCATGGAGTAAAAAAATATATATTCATGAAGGGGCAGCTCACAGCCTGATGGAGCTGGAACTAATATTTTGCAACTCTAATGATTTTTTGCATCCTTAATTAGATAGCATAAGGTTGATATGATTAGGTCAGGATGTAGTGTTTTTCATTAAAATACATTTTAGAAGCTGTATTCATAATCTGCCCTTGCAATTAAATAATGAGCCTATGAATTTAATATTATCGACCCAATTATTATCCCATGCAAACGTATACCTTTAATAAATTTGTGCCGTAGGACCTTCATTAGCAACAGAAAGAATGGTATTTCTAGGTACATAGATTGTATGGCTATGGTTAAACTTATATAATTGTTTTAAACATATCAAGAAGCAAAGCTTCAATACCTAGGCATTTAATTCCAAAATGTGTCTTACTATTTGTTGAAGACTAATTTACATTGTAATTATTTTCTTAAAGAAACTACCACTTTAAAACAGGCTATTGAAGCTCATAAAAATAGCAGGATATTAGGCAGAGATGGAGGATTGGAGAAAGTTGTGCATCATGGGACAATGGAGTGTAAATTTAGAGATCCATTCAAGAGCAAAATTGGAAAGCATAAAAACTAAACTGTCTATTTCTCAAGTGTCTGTATTATCTGAGAACAGCCATATGCAATTAATGAAAATTATTATTTTTGTTGTTTCATGTTAGAATAGTTTTTGCTAATAGAAGGTTTGCAATGGGAGTATGTAAGGTACTCTGAGAAGGAACTGCCTGTCTCTTATTGTGAATGTGTACACACATACACACATAAAATACAAACCCTGTTCCCTCTTCCTTTTATAAGAGTCACTACTGATCTACTGCTTTTGTGCAACAGCAATTGTTTGAGCTCTTTAGTTCATTCTTGATGAAATTTCATTATGAAGGTTATATACAATTTATAATTTTTTAATAAAAGGAGAAAATTAAGAAAAACTGACATTTAGTAATGGATTATATAGAGAGGTAAAACTAAGTATTGTTAACTACATAGCAAACTGCAGACAATGTGTTGATCTGACTACAGTGTTTTCCTAGAAGTCATGTTCATTTCTGTTTGGAGAATATAGTCAGGGTGGGGGTGGGGAGAAAGCTTTGACCGTGGTCATGAAAGGCAAGGTGGTAGCCAAGCAGATAAAATGGAGGCATATTGATGGAAATCTGGGATGAGAAATTTAGACTTTTCCATGTAAAAGGAGACAGTGAATAAAGGTATAGTGTTAGGAAATACCAAGGCAAGTTTGAAAACTAAAAGCAATTTGTTTGGCTGAACAAAGGTGGGGGGGTGGGGAGATAAACAGGAGAAGTAGACTGAGAACTGGAAATTACCTTAAAGTGGGGACTACGTATTTATCATAGGCAGTGGGGAGTCATTGAAAGTTTTAATAAAAAGAAGTAACTCATTCAGTTAAAAATCTGGGTTGCCTTTGCATTGAACTCTACAAATTGCTTATTTTAAAGCTCTAATACTTTTACCTCTTGGCAAGTAAGTAGGTTAATGTACTCTGTTTAAGACATAGTTCAGCTTTCCACCATTAAGAGTTGTTTATTCGTTGGCATGTCTGAATTATCCGTAGAGTTTTCTAACTACCCAACTCAATTTAGTCCCACAATCACTTTTTTTTTAATTTCAGCATATTATGGGTGTACAAAAGTTTAGGTTATGTATATTGCCCTTGCCCCCCGCCCCACTCCTCCCAGTCAGAGCTTCAAGTGTGTCCATCCCCCAGATGGTGCACATTGCACTCATTATGTATGTATACACGCATCCCCTCCCGGCCACATCTACCTGACACCCGATTAACGTTATTCCCATATATGCTTTTAGGTGTTAATCAGTGAGACCAATTTGATGGTGAGTACATGTGGTGCTTGTTTTTCCATTCTTGGAATACTTCACTTAGTAGAATGGATTCCAGCTCTATCCAGGAAAATACAAGAGGTGCTATATCACTCAGCCACAGTCACTTTTGAGTTCTGTTTTCTGTGTCATCAAGTATTCATCATTCTCATCTTGCAGTGGAGGAATCCTCCCAAGGCTTTGAGCATTTTACGAGCTTGATGGGAACTTGAAAGTAGGTGAGGATGAATAAAAAGCCAAATTGGACCTAGTCAAATTTGAAATTAGGAGTGGAAGGTGTGAATATGTGGAAATAGAAACCAGGAGTCAGACTGAATCCAAAATAGTAGATGAGAGAGCGGTGACTACAAAACTAAGAACTCTTGATTTTTGTAGGTTCAAGCATAGACTGGTTGCCTTGATCAGAGGAGGCGGGAAGCAGGCACCTAACTCAACTAGAACTAAGAAGCATCTGAAATAACAGGGAACAAAAGAAGGGCACTCAAACAGTCTAGATATAACACTTCTGGTCCCCTGAATGCAGTTCCAGTGAAATTTTATACTTATAGGCTTTATCTATGTTGGCTTCCACCTCTAAATTCACCAAAAGGCTTTTGATACCAATTCTCGGACACTGAAGTACCCGCAAATAAGCAATAAGCATTTTGGATTCCCAAACAGAATTCTTAGTAAAAGAGATATAAACAGCAAGGTAGGAGGGTCAATGAACTGTTTTTTGATAAGAAGTCAGTAGACTAGGTACTAATTTTTCTTTTTGCATTGAAGAATTACATGAAATTTTTTTAGCAAAGAATATATCTTAAATACCTTAGTGAATACAACCTAAAAGTATGTCTAAATGATCTTAAACAAAGGAGTTTCTGTTCAGTAATCAAGCATATATTCTGAACTCCATATTTAGTGTTATTTCCTTCTTGCATTAACAAAATTCCCAATTCTACATAAGCATGAAAACAGTTATCTTTCAAAGGGTTTTATATGAATGCGGACAGTAATTAGAACTACTAACATTGTACAAATTTCAGTTTTTATATAATGAAGACATTGATATTGACCCAACTAATTTGAAAATATGTCTTAGATATAATTTTAAAAAATATAAAAGGAGAATAATTTTTAAAACATATATAACAACTGGCATTTCTCTTTTCCTCTGTTTTTTAAATCAAAATAGGCAAGGAGCAGTGGAAAATGTTCTGTCTTGGTATGGTAGTTTTGGTTAATTGATGTGCATTTCTCCCTTGATCTTTTTTTATCTCTGAATTTCTTGGATGTTTGTTTATAATTTACCCAATATATCGTTAAACTTTTGAAAGGTCATTTGGCCATAAAGAGATTAGTTTATTCTATAAAATGAAAAGTATAGATAACAACTAATAAAGGCATCACTAGGAGTTTTCTGAAGATATCTCAAATGTTTGAGTTTTAAGATTGACAAAGAACTATTACATTTTGCTAGGTACTTTCCCCCTTCATTCTAAAATCATTCCTATTTGAAGTGAAGTGTAATCCATATGTTTTTGATTCATTAACACGTAATTTGTTAGCATCCCTTTACTGGAGTGCTATATAGCGGCCTTTTCATCTTTTTTATAAGCTTATTTTCCTCAGACACAGGAAATCAAGTTTTTCTAAGAGTAAACAAACTTAAAACTCGAAGAGACATGAGAGGGTTTTGTTTGTAACACAGCACCTATTAGCTTTGAACTACCTCTGTACTCAGTATGCAAATTTTTTCTTTAGAGTTCCATAAAAATCTGATATATGTATGTATTAACAACTAACTGAGACACAATATTCAGATTTCTGTTTTATTATTTACTAAACCTTCCTACTATTTTAAATAAGTTTCTTCTCATGATAAAACAACCAACTACTAACATATTAATGAACAAGTCATTAATGACAGTTATTTAATTGCAATCTTATTATTTATTCTTATTAATAATGTAGGAGCTACTTACCTTTTAATAATTATGTAGTGGGAAATGAAATTTAATGTAAAGCATTAAACAATGTCCTTTTCTTTTTTGTTCTTTTGGAAGTACAATATTCTTTACTAGGAAGAATGAAAGTCACTTTTTCATATCTTATTGGCACTTGAGACACACAAGTTCTCCAGCATTACTTGCATCTGTGTAGAATTTAATGAAACTAAAATACAACTTCATCTAAATACCATCTCTCTTATTGCCATTAGTTATTTTAGTTTATCTAATTACTATTATAGGGCATTCTTTGGCCTTTAACAATCACAAAGTTTGGATAAATCAGTATCGCAAAAGTGCCTCCATAATATCACTGCCTGCTAAGAGAAAGCATTTGACTCTTCACACTCAACGTTTTTAGTAGATAAGTCAAAGGGAAGAAAACAGATCTCAGAATTTAAGTCATATTTTCTTAGAAATGAAGGAATGTGGAAAATAAATGGCTATTACCGTGGGTCAGGCAATATACAGGCAATTTATATGCTAGTTCATTTAATTCTCAAAGCAAATATATGTGGCTGTAATTATTCTCATTTTATATATGAGAAAATAGGGGCTCAGAGAAATTAACTTCCTTTATTTACCCATTCATTCCCCACTTTCTTATTGATTATTTTTGATGGCACTTTTCTTAGGTTCAAATGAAAATAAGATAAAACAGTGCCTTTTTCCTCATATTCCAGTAGGGAAGACAAATAGGTGAGAAAATAACAGTAATACAGTCAGAGAGTGGAATAATAGAGCTACAGGCTGGGTGATGAGGTGGCAGCTTGAACAAAAATGGTGTTTGAAGGGATCAGGAGAAGATGATAGAGATATTTAAGATGAAGAAGAGTTCAAGGACCAAGACAGAGGATGCGATGTCATGGTATTTTGAAGAATGGAAAAGAGTTTAGTATGGCTGGAGTGTAACTGATATATGCAAGACAGAGCACAGTGCCTGGATAGGAAGGCAAGAAATAGATATATGTAAAGTGTCTGGATTTAGCTTGACCACTTGATTTCCTGATTGGTCTCACCTGGGGTTAGTATAGTTTGTCAATATTGAGATATTTTTGATCAATCTCAGCTCCCTATTTTGCCAAACAAAGCCAGGCTCCTGCCCACTACCCATATCCCTAAATAGGCCGTCTTTAGCACCCATCCCACATTCAATGACTAGGGCTCCTATTTAACTGGAAAAAGAAATGGTTTTCTATCTCTTTTCTCTATCCATTTGTTTTTCTAAACTTTTATAATACTTCAACTTGTGAAACTTCTAGGATTCCTTTCACATATCTTAGAAAAATAAGCAAAAGACTTCAGATTATAATATGATGACAATAGTGATTAAGTAGCTCTTATTCATCATTTCATTGAAATAATTATGAAAATACTCCAAGACATACAAAAGGGACTTATAAGGAATGAATTGACATATAATATAATACCAAATACTAAAATATCAGTTAATGATTTTCCAGACTTCACATAATTTTCAGTACATACAGAAAAACATTTTTGGTAATGAAATGATTCTTTGACATTTGAAACAGCAGAACTGAGCAAATTGGGGTAAATAAAGAGTTTACCTCCTCCCTTTCCATCCAACCACAAAATATCACTCAACAACAGGCACACAGATACATAATGAGACTCAGTCCTCAGTTCATAGGAAATCTAGACCACCACAACTGAATGAACAGGGTCTACTTCCTGATATGTCTGGGGTCATTGCAAAGCTTCACATCCCAACCTTTCCTCATCAGTATCTCACTTTCTGGGTCCATTCCAAAACCACAGTTCCCAGGAATTCAATGTGAACTAGTGCCAGAAGGACCCATGGCAGACTGTAAAGTGAAGTCAAAAATTGGAAGGGAAGAAGAAAAAGAAGATAAAGATTGAAAGTTCAACCTAAAATCTGGAAAAAAAATGAAATAAATGTAAGAAAATTTCCAGAGATTGGTAGGTAAACTGAGTGTGTAGGTAAAAATGAGTTGGCAAGTATCAGAAAATTAATGAAAAATGCCAACACTTGTCTTTTGTTTATGTTAAATATTAAATTACCTAATTACCTAGAGTATTTAATTCAATTATTAAATTTAATATTTTTAGGAAATTTTAAATATAATTTTATATCATGATTTTTTCATTTAATATTTAATCAAGTACATTTTTCCATATTATTTAAAAATCTTCAAAACATAGTTTCAGGGTGTACAGTATTTCAGTGCATAAAAGCATCATAATTTAGCAATATCATTATATTTCTTGTTAAAATGTTAAATGTTTAACTTAAAATCCTAAAAATATTTAAAAAGAAAGTACAAGCAAGTCACCATAAAGACACAACACCCTAGCTAAACTCAGGCTTTCTCTTTGCTACCCCAATGTCAGAAAATAATGAAATAGTGTGGCAAAGCTTTGGGGAAAAATAACTCAGCCAAATATTTATATGAAAACAACATAAATGTTTTCTGTTGTATTCGAAGTTTGAGAAATTATACAATTTACAAATTCTACCTCCCATCAAAAAGAAAAAAATAGTAAAATATAGAGCTGATTTAGTGATGTATCAGAATTAAGAAATGGGAGCTGCAGCCACTTAATTGTTGATTCTATTTACAAAATATTGAATGCATTTGTAAAATTTTTGACTATTAAAGAGGGTTGTAGATTTTAAAAATAATTAGTATAGGAGGTACCATATAATGTAAATAATAGTGATAAATCAATAATGAACTGATTCTAAAAAATTCAAGGGTACATTATCAAAAACTAAGAAGTGAGTGGGCAGTAAGTACTCCTTACATGATGAACATCCATATATTGTCCATTAGAGTGTAAACTGGTAAAATCTTTTTGGAAAGTAATTTGACAATTATTATTGTAGGAATAATAGTATTTTAACCCAAGAATTTTACTTCAATAAATCTGAATGAAAAAATCAGAAATGCACACAAAAATTCAAAAGATGCTTATCATAGCAACATTTAATGCAGAAAAGGAAAGAAAACAATGTATGATTGAAAGCTTGTTGAAATGTGATGTATTTATACATTATAATATTTTACATTCTTAAAAATTATGTTTTTGAAGATTTTTAAATGATATCAAACAAGCTCTTATTCAAATGTTAAATGAAAATATCAGGATATAAAGCTGTATATATGCTATGTTTCGTGTGATTATAAAGGCATACATAAAATTGTCATAGTAGTTATATCTTTCTTTAATGTAGAATTATAGGAAATCTATGTTATCTTCTTTGTGCTTTCATAAATTTCCTACTTTTTAATGATGAGCATGTATTATTTTCATAATTTAAAAGAAGGACCTATAAAATTGCTCTTTAAAAGGAAAAAGTATCAGGCACAATTTAAAATCCTTTGTAAGCCACCATCTTGTGCCACTCAGGAGCATCCGTTCTGCAGAAAGAACGAGAGACTGACCAAACAAGCAATTCATAATGTTATGCTCACAAATGAATGTTTGAGCCACAGCAATCTGTCTGCTACATTCTGGCCTCATTATTGTCTTCAGGCAGAGAGGAAGGAAAATCCTGGTGAGCACTGATGTTGTAAGAAAGTATCAGCCAACGTGTTCATAACGTGGTGTCTTCTCATCCATTCTGATGGTTCTCTTTCAAGATTTGGTGAATCATGTGCCTTGCTTAACTTGGTGACAGAACTTAGTCACACTCTGTTTCTCCTGATGAGCTTTGGTTTGTTGTTCTCTTTGCCCACGTTTTCCCCTTTCCAATTAGAAATGCAGTTTGGTTTCCTTTGTCAACCGCCAACAGCAGCAGTTGTGGTTTATGCCTCGATTAGGTCCTAAAACACAGCTAAGCTGCTGTGACTGTCCCTGCTGTACATTTGGCAGGAGCAGAGTCACCATGTGGTATGCCAAGTGACACACACTGCCATCTACATTTCGTTCCTAGTTTTCTGGCTGGTCCCTTGGCTTCTTCTCAGACAAGCTGTTGGAAAAACTCTCATTTCACTCTACATCCTGTTACCAGGTCAGTTTGCAACTCATCTGTCCCCTTGCTTTAGATACTTGCTTATTTTTAATTTCTTGCTATGAGAAGTATGTTTCTGAGTTTTTTTGTTAAATAATTCATGATTTATAGTATATAAATCCTATCCTATCCAAAGGCTTGGTCCTTCTAGGTTGCCTTCAAACCCTTGGTTTCTCACATTTTCCTAACAGACCCTTTCTGGGATTCTTCTAATTGTCTTAGTTCCATATAGAAGTTATAAGTGTGAATAACATGATTATTTTTGTCATTAAAATGGAATGAACCTCATCAATAAGTTTTTTTTTAATTTTTTATAAAGAATGCAGTTCTTTAAACTTTCAGTTTTCCTTTAAAATTTTATGCTTTTAGATATTGCAAGATCCAAAGCATAGATCAAGAAAATCCAAGTACTTGTGATTAACTAATCTTGATCAAGAGGTAGTTGACTTCAAACTCTCGAAAATCTATATGGGAAAATAGTCACAATTTTTTCAAGGATAGAGAAGCTGGTTCCATGTACATTAGTTCAAATTATACCATTTTTTAATATCATGTATTACCAAAGGAATTTTGAATATCTAAACCAAATTGTCCCTTTTGCCATAGGAACAAATTAAAAGCCAGTTTCTTTTACTGTTTATATCCTACATTTGATATCTGTAGTTTTCATTTCTTAATATCCATCTCATGCCTATATATCCTTGGAGTAAGCTAAAACCCCTTTTAAAGGAAATCTTGGTCATCCTTTAAAATTTAGCTGAGAACCTCACAGTAATCAGCAGACCCTAGTATAACAAACATTTTCATCACCTCAAATATTATCATGGAAATAGAAACTTTAATTTAAAAATAAAACTCAGAGAAATTGAGATTACTGAGAGCGCATTTTTGGACCCCAGTTTAAGAATCAATGCTCCAGGTATGTAAGGTACAGGACAGACTTGGGTGGATTCTAAAGAGCTCAACACAATGTAACCTTCTCACATACCCAAATATTTGCTTTTCCCCAAATATACAGTGACTGTTTCTATCTCTAGGCCTTTGCAGTCCTATTTGTTTTATGAAGTCCCCTTTTCCACCACATTGTCCCATCAAAATATTCTGTATTCAAGGGCCAGGTTGGCTATCAGCTGCACCGTACAGCTTTCTGGGGTATGCTTGATCAATCTTCCCCATCTCTGTGCATTCAGAACAATTAAGAACTTTGTATTGATTATATTCTGATTGTATTTTATCTTTTTCACTGGATGACATTTCTTTTCTTATTCATGGAAAGATCCTTCAGGGTTTTTTGTTTGTTTGTTTGTTTCCCATTTCTTTAGGATATCCGATTCTTTCCCTATGCCAAACTAGGATCTCTCCTATATTAAATATTCAAGTGATGCCGAATTGATCAGGATATGCCTGGGGAGGTCCGCTTCCTCATGAGGAAGTCATTTCTGGTTCTGCTTTTGTTTGGCTGGGGCACTAAGGCTTAATAAGCAAAGAGGAATCACCTCTTAGTTCCCATGATGCCTCAGGTAAATTTCATAGAGACAAAAATACTCAGTTTCTCCTTCAGATCTTTCAACGAATCAAACTGCATAGATATTTGGGTTGCTTGGAATTATGAATAACTATATATACCCATGATCTATATTCTTCTTTTAAGCCTGAACAATCCAAGCCATCTTTCTTCATCCCTTTCCCCACCCTAGGATAATTTTTAAGGGATTTGAGAGCAAGATAGCTGGGAAGACTTCAACCCCAAGGTTCAATAATTAATGCCAAGACAAGAGTATGTTATCAATGGTGTGACAGTTTTTTTCTCTTGAGCTTCTTACTAGCTCTTAGGATGTTCTGTTGTTACATGTCACACAATCATGTAGATGAAATGACACTGAAGATCATCAGGATTGAAAGAAAATATATTCTGTTATGATAATTGCACTTTTCTGAGCTCTCACTTTATTTCCCATAGCTTCAGGTTCATGGAAACCACCTACTACTGTTTTTACTTTAAATATCAAAATTTTATAAGGTAGTACCTTTTTCTCTTATTTAAAGAAGATAGAACAATTTCAATCTTGTGACATACATATTCATTTGATATGAGCAATGGCACAGATTGACCTAATTAGCAGTTTACTATCATCCTCATAATTACCATACCTGGAAGAGAGTTGTTATTTTCTGCAATACTTAAACTGTTTTGCCAGAGTCCATGGGCAGTCATGAAGAAATAGTGTGCTTTATTAAAAGTTTTGCTACAGCTCATGCAGAGATTTGTTGTTACAAACTCTTGAGGGCTAATGATACTCGATAGCCCTCAAGATAATTTTACAACAGTGCTCAGCAAATGCTGCATCTCTATTTTCATTTTTCTCAACTCGTCCAAGATAATTTGTGTCCATGAGGCAAACTATTGAAAATTTATGGAAAGAGGGTCCATCAACCAAGGGACTGGCACAAATGAAGCATCGAATGCTGATGTTTCTGTCCTATTTGCATTGCCAAATATTTTCAGTTCCTGTAGGCAGGACATGCTGCATGTGCTATTTCAAATCAAGGAAACTTGATTTACTTTACAATTTAATGGATTTCCTTACTATTCATCAAAAATAATTAATATCACATCTAAGCTCTACAAATAAAATATGACATTCAGTTTTTCCGAGGAGTAACATTTCAACTCCATGTATTTCTTTTGTTTTCTTTTGTTTTCTTTTGTTTTGGTGTAGGGATCTCACCTCCAGCATAGTGTCTATGGCATGTATTGGATTCATTGAGAAGGCCACCATGTCCTCTCTGTATGAACCAATATTAGAGCACAGTAAAAACACTGTAATGCAACTTTATGGCTAAACCAACTCACCCTGTAGCTTGGGGTAGTGGTAATCTGCGCTCTCCTCTCTCTCTCACTTCTCTTTCTTACTTTCCTCTCTTCCTTCTTTTTTTTTTCATTATTTGAGTAATTTTATGCATAACCACTTATTGTGCAAAAATCAAAGATATAATACATAATCCTCATGGTCAAGGACTCTGTGAGTTGCTCTACTATAATGATGTTGGTAAGTTAAATTTTTTGAAATGATCCCATCAGCCACTGGTATTTCCCATTTTCAATATACAGGAAAATTGCCACTAGTACACTTTTTAAAAGGAGTGTAATGAGATAATATGATGACAGTAGCTAAAAAACTGAATTGAAACACATTTTATTAATTGTGTGTTCTAATGCCCACACTTAGCCAACCCTGATGTTTCTGAAGGTACAACATAATGGTGGAATAGGCTTCTGTGGTTAGCCTTTTTTCCCTAAGACAATGTTTTGAGTTCATTGGCTTAGCAAATGATGATCTATACAGTGTAAATACACAACTTATTTACATTAACAGATTTAACAAAAGGGGCATAAGAGATTTTCACATGTTAAAAAAAACAGAAACACTTATCAAATATTTCTTTATACTATTCTCGTTTATTGTTTCTGACAAAAACTTGCCCAGCTCCAACTAAATTTATAATTGTTTCCCAGTGAGTCATGAAGCACAGAAGGTTATGCTGTTAGATAATTATAGTGGAAGGAAATTTTTATGCCTGCCTTGATGCTTGGTGCAGAATGATGTTATATTGTAGGAGTGTTACGTTATGCCAATGTGTGGATGAGCCTGTTGCTGACCATGTTGAAGTGCTGAAAAAATGGTCACAGCAAGTGAAACTCTGGAGAAGACTATGTTTTGTCACTAGCTCTTCTAAAAAAATAATTAAAACCTAAAATATTTTACTTCTATCATTTAATAAACACTTATTTGAATATCCCATGGAACTATAATCAATTTGTAGATTTTAACTTAAAACACCAAAAAGAATAGTACCTTACGTTAATATCACACATAGAAGTCTTTATATTGTCACATTATTTTATTTGCTCCTCAAAGAAACCTTCAGAAATAAGTGTCACAGCGAGGACTCAAATCTAGGATGATTTGCCAGCCGTGATCTTTACACACGTCAGAATGTTTCAGGAAAGGGATGAAAACCTCCTGAATAAGAACCTTTTTGTCCTTACTTTCATGATTTTTATTAAATAATATTTAAGTAAGTTACATGACATTTTGCACTCAATTTGAAATCTAGAAACGATGAACAATAAAAATGGCTTGTGCTAGATGTTCAATCCAGAAATCTCAGTTTATCTGCTAAAACAAGAGTCAGGGTCCAGGAAATGAGAGATTTAGGTTTTTTTAATTCTCTATCAACTTGGAACTGCAATATTGATAGAAAAAACACTGCTCATGAGTAGCACATGCTCCTGTGGTGAGAGCCAGTGAAGAAATATTCAGAGGACCTTGGTGAGATCCTATGAGTAAGGAGACTTTTCCTGATCCCACAAGACCACTTAAAGGACCAGGATGACAGTTTTTCCATGGACTGGGGAGCAGGGGTGGGGGGAATGGTTTGAGGATGATTCAAGCATATTACGTTTATTGTACACTTTATTTCTATTATTACATTGGAATATATAATGAAATAATTATACAACTCACCATAGGTTGGGGACCCCTGCTCTAGGGTTTTCAGTGTATTTGCAGATACCCCATGGTTGTTTTGCTACAGCCAAGTGGTTTCCTGGCCAAAGTTCTTTGAGCTTCTTTCTCCTGAATCTTCTGATCCCTCCCATGACTTTCTTTCTATGAGACATAACTAATACATACTTAGACACACACATACACATATGCACAGAGAAAGAGATAGGGAGAGAGAGAAAAAGAGAGAGAAAGAGAGGGAGAGTTGGAGATACAGATCGTTTCCTCCTTTTCTCCTCTTTTTCTACTGTTTCCTCAACCCACTAGATTTGAATCACTGCATAAGCTACAGATTTGAAGACCTGGGAGTTTAAAACCCCTGCCGGTAAGCCTGGGTTTATAGACTTGTTATTTCCATTATTGCTTTATAAACGACAGTGTTTGAAGTAGAGCATGGGTTAAGTACAAGTACGCTGAGGATCTCAATGGTTTTGGAGTTTGGAAGTGATAGTCTTGAAAAACACACTTAATTTTTGTGTGTGAAGCAACCAGATTTGAAACACACTCGCTCTGCTTTCCAGATTGTTTTAATTTAAGAAAGGATACTTCGTTGGAAGCATAGATGACGCTCTTTAAGGACTACGTATTACTGGATTTTTAGCAACAAGTTGAAACCCTGACACAGTCTGCTAAATAGAATTGACCCATTGGAGGAACAAGGACATGACCGGTCTTAATTTAGTGTCTTCTTAAAACCTTTACCCTCTGCCTTCTTGCTTATTTATCATCCAATAAATCATTGATACATTTTCTTTTCCTGAGTGGCAATGCTCTCTTAAAGGAACAAGGAAAATTACTTGATTCAGGTTTCTGTGATCATTTCACTTTTCCTCTAAATATTTAGTCTCTTCCATTTTAAACAAAAATTGGGGATCCTCATTTGGATATATTCTTTAATCCACTTGATATAAATGAACATAACCATGAATTACAGTTAACATTATAAGATACATCTAAGGTGTAGTGTATTACTTCCTTTTATAAAGTTTAGTTTTTAACTTGGAATGCTTTTATATCCTCCCATTAAAGGGAGGATACATCTCCAGCTAAATGTAAAAAAGTGCTTTTCTAGATCCTGGTATAATTAATACAATGTTGCTGGTACTACTGCTGCTGCAGCTACTGTAAATAATTTCATAAAGCACTTTCACATATGTCATTTCAAGAAGCTGCCATACCTCTAAGACAAAGATTTTATTTTCTCTTTTAGTAATTAAACAAAGGCTTATGAGAGGCTCCAGGACTTGGGCAAAGCTACCTGTAGGAGGCCACGGCTGGACTGAAATTTAGGTCTTTTGACTCCAGGAGCCCTGTTGTATCTCTTTCCTTCACAGTTATTTGAATTTAGTAAGAATATACAGTATGACATTAAGATATATTTCACAAAAGAATTAAGAGCAGAAGTCAATAGTTTGTTGAATATAATAGTTTAAACTATTTAAATTAAACGTTAAAAATAATTTCTAAAAATCTGGGTTACAATCTACCTTTCAAAAGCATTGACTGTGTATATCATACACCACAGTATGGGACAATCCCCATGAGAAGACAGCAAATTTTAAGTCACATCCCTAACTTCAAAGAGCGTACAGTCCCACTGGAAAAGACAGAAACTATAAGCATTAAAGGAAAACAGAAAACAATTTTAGACAATTATTACTGTGATAGTGAGTCAGTTTTGTTGGAGTTGAATCACAGACTATGTATGTTAGGTAGGGGTGGTATGAGAAAATTTGTTTCTTTCTTTAAAATCATATGAAAAACCTCTAAGCTTTTACCATTGAAAAGGTAATTTTCAGGTATGGTTGCATCATATGACGCCGGAAGTATCCTCCTCAGTGTCCTCGTCTTTTCCAAGGCTCTCAGTGGCTGCTGCTGCCGGCTGAGACTCCGAGTTGCCTTCTGCTTTCAAACTCTAATACAAGTGTGGAAAAATTCCCTTTTTCTTGGGCATTTCAACATAGCTCCAGTAGGCCTGAACTTAACAAAATTAATTTGTTAAATGCTTAGATCAACAGGCAAAGGAGATGAACATGTAAAACATTTCGAGCCTACAAACCACCGTTTATGATCCTCCCGCAGCTCATTTACTCAGCGGCAAACTCGTGCCCTATTAAGCATCACTTTGGAGACACGGCCACCACACCTTTACTTCTAAGAGCCTATATAATTTTTAGGAACTTCCTACTTCCTTGCTTTTTAACTCTCAGTTTGCCTTTCAACAAAGGAAACTCTTTACATGATCTCCTAGGGTCCTTGATGGTGGCAAACTAGGATTTTTATGGAGTTCATTTTCTGGTCTGAGAGACACATTTTTTTTCCTCCCTGAGGTGATTCACGAAACTATGGTGACTGACAGGATGAATAATCTAAATTCAGGGGGAAGTAAGGGCTTTTCAGAATTATCCCATGGCAAGCTTAGTGATGTTGCAATACCACATAAGCAATTATGATGTTCCTACAATAGGAATTACATATTTATATTATCAGGAAATAGAGAGGCATAGAGTTATACTCTTGGGTCACAGGAAGGGGACAGTTTGAAAAAATGGTAAGGGTTTAACATGCTACCTAAAGGATAAATATTAGAAAGGGAAGAAGCTCTTATTTAACATGACGTCTTGAGCCTGTTAGATTTCTGAAAATATAACCTTATTTTGCCGAGGATAAGAAATGTGCCTGCTAGTGAGCCTTTAATCAGCAGTCTTTTTAATTAAAAGAATGTGAGAAAGAGAGGAAGGCGGAAAGAGGTGGCTTGAGCCCAGGTCATCCCTGTCCCAGGGGGCATCATGTTGCTTACAACGTCAATAAACCTTCTTCTTTAAAAGAATTTAGTCTGCAGGCAGCAAATAAAATTTTATTTTTCCTTCACACATAAAATTCATCCCAGACAGACCACCAGCTTGTAGTTAAAAAAAAAAAACAAAACCCAAAAACCAAAAAAGGAAAAAAAACCTTAGGGTTTATTTTGTGTTACAGGTCAGAATGTTAAAAGTCACATG
Organism: Lemur catta; assembly: GCF_020740605.2. Taxonomy (NCBI): domain Eukaryota; kingdom Metazoa; phylum Chordata; class Mammalia; order Primates; family Lemuridae; genus Lemur; species Lemur catta. The sequence continues at coordinate 46,922,904 of NC_059132.1, forward strand.
TGGGAATAAAACTGTCAGTATGTCATTTTCTGTTCATGAAAGTCATTATGGAAATGGGAAGTCATTGTAATTGTTATTTGACAAACTTAAAAAAAAAGGTAATGTTTGTAAAGAAATCTTAGGTGTCAGGTATTTGACAAATCCTCTCAAAGGAACCAGTCATGCAGTTATCTCCAGACACAGGCCATATCACTCAGAAATGGACAAAGAAATCTGAACTATTATTACATGGAAGTTACACATCAGAAGCTCTGAGTGTTGTACAGAATATTTGGGAGAAAAAGTCTTCAGTCTGTTGGTCAATCAGTGAATATGTATTGAATACTTACTAGGATTTTAGAATGAGTATTAGTGGTAGTTAACAGTGTCTACTCTGTGTCAAGCCATGCGTAAGTTCTTCACATGGATTATTTAGTTCTCAGAGTCATGCTGTTCAGCAAGTACAATTGCAGGTGAGGAACCTGAAGCACAGAGACGTCAGGTAACTTGCTCACAATCATAGAGCTAGGAAGAACAGAGTTGGGATTTGAAATCAGGCTATATGAGTTCAGGAACTATTTTCTTTGCTAAAAGTTGTTTCTCTTTAAATTTATCATACAACACGGAAGTTCCACCCCTGGATATCTGCCTAAGAGAAATCAAAACATGTATATGAATGTTTGTAACTGTGTTGTTCATAATAGCCAAAAAATGAAAATAATTTAAATTTCTCTCAATGGGGAATGGGTAAACAAAATGTGGTATAATCATACAATGGAATAGTATTCACCAATAAAAAGAAATGAACTACTAATACCTAATAGAAGATAAATGCACCTCAAAAGCATAATGCTGGTGAAAGAAGTCATACAAAACATCACTGTGGTAGGCAGATTTCTAAGATTGCCCTTGAAATCCCACCCCCTGTTGCTCATGCCCTGTGTAATCCCCTACCCTTGAGTTTGGGAAGGATGTGTGGATTTGATGGGACAGTCACTCCTGTGATTAGACTATGTCCTGTAGAAAAGGTGGAGAGATTATGAAAACATAATTAGGTTAATCAAAAGGGAAATTACCCCTTGGTGGGCCTGACCTAATCAGGTGAACACTATTAAAGAGAATCCAGGTATTCCCTAAAAGGAGGGAGTCCAAGTGATAGAGATTCTTTCATTGACCTTGAAGGAAGCATGTTATGAGCTTCCTATGGAGGGGGCTATGGGGCAAGGACAGAGGAGCTAAATGCAGTCTCCAGCTGACAGCCAGCAACAAAACGCAAACTTCAGCCTTATGCCCATGGGAACGAGATTCTGTCAGAAACCTCAATGAATGTGGAAATGGATTCTTCTTCCCTCGTCAATCCCCAGATGAGAATACAGCCTGGCTCAGACCTTGCCTGTAGCCCATTAAGACACTGAGCAGAGGACCCAACTAGTCAGGACTTCTGTCCTGCAAAAACTGGGATCAAAAAGGGTATTGTTTTAAGCCACTAAATGTGTAGTAATTTGTTACAGAGCAATAAAAACTTAAATACACCACTTATTATATCATTATATGTATATAAAATATCCAGAAGAGGCATCTAAAACTGTGAGAGTAAATCTGTAACTCTGGATAGAAAAACCAGAGTAAAGGCATCATTGCTATATGAAGAGCGTGTGTGTATGTGTGTGTGTTTGGGGGGGTTGTCTATGAATTGACACAATGCTGAGCCCACCAGCAACTGGTGCAAGTGTGGAACAGATCCAAAGAATTCCAGTGAAGGCTTTGAGAAGTGAACAATATAAGCCCAAATCTTAGACCAAACTCTGAGTGGCACATGTGTGTAGCAGATCAAAACAGCATAGCAAAGTCATAGAGAACTGAACTGCCATTGGATCTACCATCAAAAGATGAGATGGAACTACCTGGGTTGACTGCTTGCTAAAACAGAAACAAAAGCAAACATTCACCCACCTTCTCCAGGGGTATTTAAAAAGTCAAGGGTACAATCCAAAATTACTCAATATATTAATACAACCACGATAATCTGACCAGTTATCCAGGGAAAACATAATCAACAGAAACTAACCCTGAGATGATCCATGTGTTAGAAGGACTTTAACATCAGTTATGTTGATCATCCTTCATGAAGTAAAAGTGAACTCTTTGGAATAAATGGGAAGATAAACATTTTCGGCAGAGAAGTAGAAACAATAAAAAAAACCCCAACTAGAAATTTCAGAACTGAAAAATATGAAATAAAAATTTATTTGTGGGCTCAATAATAGAATCAAGATGACCGGTGAAAGAGTAGGTGAATTTGAAAATAGTTAAATAGAACAGCAAGGTGGGATGAAGGTAATGGCAGAAACTTAGAAGGGTCACAGCCCTGACCAGGCGGAAAACCATATTGTGAGTTACATCAGCGGCTGACCTCAGCAGGGCAAGCAGTGACCAGGAAGTACATCGCTTCAAAGACCAGAGGATTGCGGAAGGATGCCAACAAGAACCAAGGGCCCCTTGTGGTCACCTCACCGTGTCACCTAAAGCATATCGTATTCCCACAGCTCTCTGAAGTATCTCTTCTGACTCTTTGGAGAGGAGCAGAGGAACAAGAGACACGATTTTAAAGAACGGTAAATGAACGAGCCATTTAAAAAGGTCTCTGTGAACTAGCTCTTATGGATTGCATGGATTTCAAATGGTAAAGAAGAAGTGGAAGATGGAAACCAGGTGTTGGGTCTGAGCAGTTGGTAGATGGTGTCGCACTGCTTATTGCCATAATGACCACAGCCTGAGAACTTCTTTGTCAAAGGAGTAGAGTGGGCGGGAATCAGTAGTTCTATCCCAGCCACGTGAAATCTGAGTTGCGTAATAGATGTCAATGTGCCGATGTCAAATAGACAGCTGGATGTAAAGCTGTGGCTCAGGGGAAAGTCTGAAAACGTGATATAAATCTGGGTCGTCATCACCTAGATGGTGTTTTTGGTCCAGGAAGAGAATGTGAAGAGAGGGCTGAGAGTGGACAGGGAGAAGAGCACAGTCCTGTGGATGATGTTTGGAGGCCTTGCAAGGAAAGGGAACTAGCAAAGGGGTCTGCACGACGGTGTAGCTAACATCTGCGTATTTTTCCCAGGAAATGACTTAAAATGTTTGAGGTATTTATCCCTGTCCAGTGGCAAAACATAGACGTGGTTGAGGTAAAATTTCATAGACTTGACAAAAGTGAAAATGTTTGTGATTTAGGCAATATTTTTGGCATTTACGAAAGGAGAAATGAGAAAAGCATGCTCAGACACACTGAGAATCAGATATTCACATTCTGTTCATTTCCTCCAGAACTTGATGAATCTGGGACTAAAGCCTCCAAATTGAACAGCTGGAATGTGATATGCATCACACACACTGTGGAAGCTCGAGCTCCCATCGCTTTTCGTCCCATGTATTAATAAGTCTTAGGGATGGAAAAGGAGAAAATTTAGTTAGGGGAATGTTGGGTACTTCTATGTGGGATTATGAATCCTTAATGTTATTGTCTGTACTGATGTTTGTTGGACTAGGAAGAGGCAGCTGGCTCTCTGTGGTTTTTACACGAAGATATCCACCTCACCAGGCTATCACAGTGAGAAAAATTTTAAATGCATAAATGAAGATGGATCATTTTCCCGGTCTCATTGCTTCTCTTTGTGGTGCTTTTTGCCCTGAGATTACACAAATGGATGGTTTTATGGCCACTGAACGTAGCACAGCTGTAGATACAATTTATAATACAACAAGAAATTGTTCAGAAATGAAGGGGATTATGGAAACATTATCTGTGTAATGCTGTCAAGTTCAAAAGCTCCATGTGTCACCCTACCCCATATAGCACAGACTGGTCATATAAGTTAGAAATAACCTAGAGCTACTTTTAAATTATAGGCATAACTCCTTAGAATATTGTTGGCATTGCACTTTTCTTTTTTTCTTCCTTTGTTTTCTTTTTTTCTGTTTCTCCTTTTTTTTTAAATTTGGTTTGTGCCAGATGCAAAAGGAAAAAAAATTCTTTTATCCTTTGTCATTTTCTGCAGATCTTTTCCCTGAAACTAGGGCCAACTTAGTGTGGCCTGGTGTGAGGCCAAGCCACCAGTATAGCAACCCATTGCACCAGAGTTATCAAAGATGCAATTTTCCATGCAATCCACTAATTTTCAAAATGATGGAGTTTTACAGTTATTCATAAGGAAGCCCTAGGAGCATGAAACAATATTGAAATTAAGCTTAGTGTGTGAAAACATTATGTCCTTTCCTTCCAACCCCTCTGCATTTATGTCTCTGCTCTCTGAGTGATAACACTGCTATAAAACCTCACAGCTACACTGGAGTGTGTCACTTTGCTTATACCTAGGGGTGTGAGGCCCTTGTAAATCTTGGCTCTTCCACTGCTAGGAGCTGATTAAAGTGTGCTGGCTTGCTCTGGTGCTCCGTTCCTTCCTGCGCTTCCACTGTCATTGCCAAGTACCAGCAGTCACTGACAGGGCTCCCTGGTCTGCCTCTGCCAACTGAAATGTTTTGAAATTAAAAATCTGAAGAAATGGTGCAATGAGTGCTTGATCAGGTGGTTTCTCCTTAGGAAACTGCTTAATGGCGGAAATTCAGCACAACCTCCCAGGGGCCACTCCAGCACAGCACTTGAATTTAAAGAAACAGGATTTCTTTCTTCAGTTAGACAAATACATCCCAGTACATCAAAGTGGGGACCTTTGTTTCTTCAATATATATTTATTTTTGAACAAAATTTATTGCATTTCTTACTCTAAGTGTAATACATGCTCATTCCAGGAAAAGCTGGAGAGCACACAAAAAGTATACAGGAGATAATAAAATGATCCATAGTCTTACCAGAATTTAGGTCATACTATGTATATATTCCAATATGTTTGGAGCATCTTCCAGGGTTATTAAAGAGTCTATGAAACTGTATTAGTATTTATGTAATAGTCCATTGCATGGAAGTACCAACATTGATATAACTTACCTACCATTAATGAATATTTGAGTCCTTTTCCTCTTAATTCTACATCATTATGGATTAGAAACAATGAACATTTTTGTATATAAATCTTAGTCCACATATTGAGAACTATAATCAACAAGCCAAAGGATAGGAAAATTCGAAAGACCTGATATCAAACTACACTCTAGAAATGTAGTAGCTTATGTTGTTATCACCAGCAGTGTAGGAGGGACGTGTGAATTCTAACTCATCATTGCCAGCACTGAGTACCATTTAAAAAAAAATAACTTTGCTAATTTGAACTAAGATTTCATTACCTTAATCTGTATTTCTTTGATTGCTAATGTATCTGAAGTTTTCCACATGAAGTTTTCCACATACTTAATGCGTGTTTTCATTTCTTCTGTGAATTATTCACTTATGACATTTGCTTATGTTTTCTATTTGAATGTTAGTGATTTTCTTAAGTCAGAGCTCATTGTAGATTACAGCTATACTCTTTTTGTTTTCCTATAATTTCTTGTTACAGACATGTTTCCAGTTTGTCACTGGCCTTTTAGTAACTATGATTTTTTTAAATGAGATTTAATTCTTAGTGACTTACATTTATCTTTCTGAGTTCTTTCATCGCTTTTATGGATTTTTAAGTCTTTCTCCACCTCCAAAATTTGTTGAATAGTTTAAGGACATTGCTATTTTTTTAAATGGTTTTGCTTTAAACATTTAGTTCTTTGATATATATGGGAATTTATTAACCCCTTTTATATCACTTCTCTATCAGTCAAGTTTCTCTTAAATATTAAAGATATGTATATTTATACCCTAATATCTATTTGGGGGTTAAATATTCCATTACATTCATTTTCAATCCTTGTAGACTATAATATTTTAATTATTTCTTGTCAATTCTCATGTCTAATCACACAATCCTATCTATCCTCATTATTCTGACATTTGAAACTTATTACATACAATTGCATATTTTTTCTTTTAGATCAATTTTAGCATCTTATTGCCAGGGTTAGAAAAAAATATCATTAGGATTTTGACTCAATTTGCTTTAAAGCTATAGGCAGTCCCCACTTGGCACAGTTAATTGAAATTTGTACTATGGGACTGTGCAAGGACACTGTTCCAATATACGTAGGTTTTAAGTAACACAGTACTGTACAAAGTAAGAGCTGCCTGTGTAAATTATATTAGCAATAATCTTCTAATCCAGAAGCAACATTAATCCCCCAAATATTTATAATTTGCATTCTGTAGTCCATGCATTTTAATTAATATTCTCTAAGTCTCTCAGGGAAATACTACCATGTTCCTTATATAGGTTGGACACATTTTAAGATATATCCCAGTTATTTTAAATTTACTTTAAATAAAACATGTTTTACATTAGATCTTGTAAGTAGGAATGCTTTTAAATAGGAAAATTACTGATTTTGTAGGTATTTTTCTTGTGTCTGATATCTTTTCTGAACTCTACTACTAATCTAAAAACAGACTTTTTTTTTCCTATTTATTCCCTTTATCTTTCTGTACTACTGAGTAAGGCAACTCTTGCCCACCTCTAATGTTCCAGTGATTATATTCCTTTTTCCAGTTCATGTCTTATTCAATGAAACTGTCCATAATTTTATAACAAATTTAAATAGCACTGATGATAACAAATAATACTTGTTTTTAATTTAAATTGGAGTATCTCTCATGTTTCATTGCTGGGAATTATGTTGGCTCTTGGTTTAAGGTAAATAACCATCTTTATGTTTAAAAAAAAAGGATCCTTCTCTTTCTGGTTTTCCTGGAATTTAATTGGAAATGTATTCTGAACATCATAGATACCTTTTTGGCTTTTATTGAGGTTTTAGAATATGATGTAGAATACTATAGTAATATATTTACCAATACTGAAATAATTTGTGTTTTGAAGAGAGACCCTACTTGCTTAAAAGAAATAATTCTTTTGTTGCACTATCAAATATTTTCCCTAATATTTATTGAGAATTTTTAAAATTATATGGTAATAAGTGAGTTGAGCTATTATTTATTTTCTTTATAATTTTATCTATGTTTGTTTTAGATTTTATGATCATGCTAGATTTATAAAAATTACCTTTCTTTTGGCCTGAAAGTATTTAAATAGCATGAGACTATTTCCATCTTTGAAAAAAATTTTATAGTACTCACCAATAAAGTGCCCAGGCATAAAGCTTTTTCTGAAATAATTTTTTGAGACTGTATTGATTTTCTTTCTTGGTTGGGGTTTCCTTCTTGTGTACTTGGGTTATTTGGGGAGAATTTATATTATCTCTGAAAATTTTTCACCTTTACTGAGACTTACAAATTTAGTTACAGAGTTATGTGTCATTTTATTAATACAAAACAGCTCCATTTTCGGAATGAGCATTTCTCTGGCGTATACGCTCCCTTGCAGTGATAGCCTCCTGCCTGCCCAAAGCTATCAGTTATTTCTGTGTATCCTCAAGGAGTCCTGGGTGCTCAGCAATAAGACCTGCCAACTCGCGGCACCTGACATTATCCGTCCGCCCGCCTTGGCCTTCCTGGCCGCCAGGTGCACTTTCCACGGAGCACCATTCCTGCAAGGTGCAGCATCTCCCTCTAGGTACTGCTGCTTCTACCAGCCAATGCAATAGCTCTCCTGGGTATTTTTGCTAATTCCCTCTGGTCATTGATGCGGATTCATTAAGTTCAGATGTCCTCAAGACACAAAGCCATTAATGGAACAGGAATTTAAGAGGTAACTTTCCACCCTCTCTAGTATTATACTGTCCACAAGGATACTTAAGAGCCAGCAGAGGAGAATCTCATTCAAGAAGCCTGGGTCGAAACCCAGAGGATTCCGCTTGGTTAACCCACCTCAAAATAAACCGGGAGCAGTGCATGTGACTTCAATGTGAATTGACAGGAAGCTGGAACTGAAGACAAGTCAGGGTGAGAAAGACCATGCTGTACTCAGAAGTAGCTGTCTCTGTTGACCAAGGCTTTGCTAATGGCCAAGGCTTGTCTTCCTTCAGCACGAGTACTTCCTGAAGGTGCTGCTCAGCTCCTCCTGTAGGAAAATTTTTGCAATCCAGGCACACCAATTGGCTAAGTAGAACCTATTGGCAAGCCAGAAGAAAACAGGCACAACTTAGTGCAGAACTTGGGTTCTTCCACTATATGCAATGGAATCCATTTCTTATTTATAAATTAAATTACATTTATTTTTATCTATTTTTATCCCTTTCCTAGATTAGGCAAGGATTATCTAGTTTGCTTTGTTCAGTTTAAATATGTACTTAATGGTTTTATGTATCAATTTAATTCGTTTAATTTCTACTTTTATAATTATTTATATTTTCTTTAAATGCGTGCTTTTTAAAATTTCTTTGATTTCTTTGTTGGGCATCTTAAACATTTGTGTCCATAAGTCTGTCTCTAAGTACATTTGGTCACATTATCTTCTATTTCATTGTATGATATCCCACTGTTATTTTCTAAAATGTGATTAATTGCAGTTTTGATTTCTTTTCTAACCTAATATGTATTTAGAAGATACTATTTCTTGTGATATTGTTATGTTTTAAATTTCCAAATGGTTTGACGCTTTCCATTTAAATTTGAATGATTAATTTCTAGCTTATTATACACTGAGAATGTGTATGGCTTGTATATTTTTCCCTGAAAATTTTATTGAGGATTTCCTTCATGGTCTAACACACGATTATTTCTGTAAATGTTTGATGTACACTTGAAAAGATTATTCTCTGTTTGTGGGATTTATAGTTTGATATGTCTTTTTCTAGGGTATCCATTAATTCAAATCATATTTATTAGTGTGTTAAAATACCTATGTCTTTGTTTTGAACACTTATATACCAAAAATGCAAATGAGAGCTTGGGACTTCTACTGTAGTGATGTTACAGTCCTCTTATATTTCTAAGAATTTGGGGTTTATATTTCTAGAACTAATTCATAATCAGGGCCATGATTTTGCCTTTTAGGGATATGGAATGGTTCTTTTTTCCCTTTCCTTTGAATCCTATTTTGTATGTAATTGGTATTTCCGCACATACGGTTTTTATACTTTTGAGAATTTTTTTAGTATGGCATACTAGAGATAAGTGCAAATTTGAAGAAAAACTATCAGAGTTTAAATAGTGATTGTGCGTATTTAACTCTTTGTCTTCATTTCCTCATCTGTAAAATGAGTATGTCAGTTAGGATCATTTAGCTGACTCCGACTCAGATTAGTTTGGCTTCATCCTGTTTCATTCTTTGAAATTTCCTCTTCTGTCTCTCTTCTGTATGTTGGTTTCTTCTTCAGGCTGGCCTTATGCAAAGCTGCAAGAGGGTTATTGCAGTTTAAGGCTTCACATCTGTAGACAAAGATGTCTCATCTTCAAGACCAAGGACAGTTTTCTGGTCAGTTTCCCTTTAGAAATATGATTGGTCTCATGTTAGTGTGAGATTGAGTAGGGTTTCCATGAAGCCACTCCACAAATTGGAAGTCTGGTCAGGTTTTCCTTAGCAAGGCTACAAGAGGAAAGGTGGCATCTTAATAAAAATTGGGTCTATTAGGGCGGAAAGAGCAGAAGTCAACAATGAATGACCATGATAGCACTTATCTCATCTTGGATGAGGGCATCTTACTAAAGCAATTAGAAGGGTGTCTGGCACCTTGCAAATGTCCAATAAATAAAAATGCTATTATTACTAACCTTTTCATATTTCATTTTATTTCCTTGTGAGCAGTTTGTATTTGAATTTTATAAATCTAGTCTGAACTTTGCTCTTTCAATAGGAGAATTTATATCATTTGCTGCTATTCCCAGAATTTCCATTTACTAATTAGTTCTTTCATCTTGTTTTATAAACTACTAGGCATTCTGTCTTCCTTTGACTTTCCTTGATTTTGTGTCTTTTGCTATTTGAACTGCATGTATTTCCTTATTCTTCAGTGATGTGTAAAGCATAACTGTTATTTTTTAAATTTTGTTAAGTAGCTAAATTTAAGATTAAGAATTGAGCCTCTGTTTAAGATTTAATTGGAGCCTCCATGTTTCTTCTGATCTCTTTAAAGATCAATGTAAGAATATAACAGAGACTTTTATCTATGCCTTTGTGACAGGAAGACAAAGCATGCTTTTATTGCCCCTCCTCCATTCCCTGGTATTTGTTTATATGATCTTGGGTAATAGAAGCAATTGTTAGTTTTGGGTTTTTTTTTTTAAATGTAGTTTAACTTCTTTTTTAAGAATTTGCAAGACCACGACTTTCCCATGTGGCCCTTTGGCCATGTCTCCTTGCTGCCCCTCCATACTAGTTTTCTCTCCCGTTAAAGAGCGGCTAGTGCATCTCTCCTCTACTCTGCATGGAGTCTGGTATCTCACTGCCATAGAACTCAAGAAAAGAAAATATGAAAACAGTCCAGGGAACACAACTCTGCACAATGAAGACAGCAGTTTATATTATCATGCTCAGTAGTTTGCTCACATTTCTTCAGAGGCTTCCGTTAGCAAATGGAATCACACTTTTCCTTTCAATACGCAAACGGTCCAGTCAAATTATTTCCCAAAGACAAAAGATTAGTCTTATTTCTAATATTAATTTAAATATTACACTATGAGAAACACAGAAGTGATATTTGGCCTTGAAAATGCAATATCCTTCTCAGTGTTTCCACTTCACAGTGTGGGTGTACAATCTAAAACGTGGCACATTATTAAAGAGGAAAAGGGCTGAGTTTAAAGCAATATTAACATAATAATCAAAGATGGCCTTGTCATTCATCATTTCTTCCTATATTTGCTAAAGTCTTGAAATCTAGAACTGAGCCCCCCCCCGCCCCGTTCATGGACTGGTACCAGTCCATGGCCTGTTAGGAACCAGGCCACACAGCAGGAGGTGAGCGGCAGGCGAGAAAGCTGTATTTACAGCCTCTCCCCTTCGCTGGCATCACCACATAAGCTCCACCTTCTGTCAGATCAACGGTGGCATTCGATTATCACAGGAGCAGGAATTCTGCTGTGAACTGTGCCTGTGAGGGATCTAGGGTTGTGCGCTTTTTATGAGAATCTAATGATCTGAGGTGGAGCTGATGTGATGATGCTAGCACTGGGGAGTGTCTGCAAATACAGATTATCATTAGCAGAGAAGTTTGGCTGCACAATAACTGTGATGTGCTTGAATCATCCCAAAACCATCCCCTTCACTCCCAGCTGGTACCTGGAAAAATTGTCTTCCATGAAACCAGTCCCTGGTGCCAAAAAGGTTGGGGACCACTGATCTAGAAGACACAGGGAGGGCACAGTGTCCTCAAGAAGCCTGCCACACAGCAGGTGAGATAAGACATTCATGCCATGTCCTCAGTTTCTAAATTCCTTTAGAATGGTGCAAGTACGGTAAGAGATCAGAAAAGAAGAAAAGATCATATTTTGGAAGGACCCAAGCTAATAGTAATATGGAAGGATAAAAAAATTATTTAAAACTGAGTTTGAATGTAGACACTGCTTTCTGAAAGAGGCTGGAGTCAGGAGGGTGGCATAAAACAAACAGCGACACTACAAAGCCTCTACCATTCTTCCATGCCACAAAAGCGACAACAACTCAGAGTAGATGGCCGTTTGTATCAGTGATTCTTAGATGTACAATCAAGCAGCTTCCAGCAGAGGAAAAGCAGAGTCCATCATGTAACTAAAAATATAAAACAACACATAAGAAATATTCAGTCTTGAAATATATATTTAAGAGAAATGTGCACCGAAGTGGCAGTTGCTTTAAGGAAGGAAACCTAGGATCCAGTATAAAGAGATCGCATGTGGAGTAATGATTCTCAGATTTTTTTTTTTTCTTTGAGACAGGGTCTTGCTCTGTTGCCCAGGCTAGAATGCAGTGGTGTCATCATAGCTCACTGCAACCTCAAATTCCTTGGCTAAAGTGATCCTCTGGTCCCTCCTGAGTAGCTGGGACTATAGGCTAGTGTCAGCACAACTGGCTGATTTTTCTATTTTTGGTAGAGACGGGCTCTCCATATGTTGCTCAGGCTGGTCTCAAACTCCTGGCCTCAATTGATCCTCCTCCCTCTGTCATCTGAGTAGCTGGGACTACAGGCATAAGCTACCATGTCCAATTCATTAAAAAAAAATTTTTTTTCCAGAGACAAAATCTCACTGTATTGCTCAGGCTGGTCTCAAATTCCTGGCCTCAAGTAATTCTCCCACCTCAGCTTCCCAAAGTACTAGGATTACAGACTTGAGCCACTATGCCCTGCCCTTAGATTATTTTGAAGAAGTCCTACTTAGAAAAAAAAATCAGATTATAAAAATCACCTTGTTACATTTACTTTAAATTATTTTGTAAACAAAATTCTAACTTAAATGTCATGCATTGAATGTCTATGTTTTTGGAAGCCTACGATTATTAATAATATATACACTTGTTAAATTACTTAAGTATAATTATCTAGTTCCTAAAATACTAATTGTTCTAAGATAATAATAGTGAAAACAAAAATACAGATTTAGTTGCGCTTGGTTTGTCTTATTTCATTTCTGCATAACCATGCAAACTAAACTATAATTCTCCTTTTCCTAATGGGAAAATTAGGCTCAGGGAACTTAATATAAGTGACTAAAATGTCATTCAAACCTTGATCTTTCTTGTCTGAGTCTGGTGTTTGTTTTCACTATGTTATACTTAATGTTGTCAAAATAGTTCAATGAAAATGATTAGTTTTTCTTAGTAACACATTCCTTCCAGTACCCATTAAAATAAAACACAGCAGCTACCCACAAATAATCACATCACCTGGGTCCAAGGCAATATTGATCACTCACATGACAGAAAAGGCAGGGATTAAAATTATTCAGAAAATCCAGGGTAAGATATTTCATGATACAGCAATGTATCATCAGTCATCAGTCACCATGATTGCAAAATGGATGCAAATTCAGATATGATCTTTTGCAAATCAATAAAGCTTCTATTCCTATAGTTCCTCATGTGCCCTTTCTCAGCACTGTTGCAGTTACTGTGAATTCTTCAAGGTTACATTGATCACACAGTTGATATTGCTGGAAGCTGTGTTTTGAATGTGCAATTTTGGCTCATTAATGAAGGAGCTTCTGCAGGTCATTGCAAGGGGGCAATGAAACTAAAATGCTACTAATACGACATCACAGGACTAGAACCTGCTTGACTCTTTAAAAATCATTGAGAATGCCAAATATCCTTGACAGTGAATCTAGTATTAATCGAGCCACTGCTCTGTCCAGCTCTGCAGTAAATACCTTGGAGGATATAAATACATATAAAGTATGTAGTAAAGGAGCTTACTAGCCAGGAGTGTAAGACAAAAATTAAACGCATAAAACAATCATAGAGCAAAGAGTAACAGTTACAATTAATTGCTCAATTGTTTTGTATGGTTTAGAAGCATATATATATAACTCTTGAGGAAGTATGTGTGCTCATATGATATGAGACATTTCTACATATCAAAAAGTTTCAGAGATAACATCACTTCTCCAAGAGTTTGTTTATATCAGAGAATTTATTTGCCTCCAAATGAATCAGTTTTATTATCACCTGAGGAACTGTTGGAAGCAAATAGCCCTTAGAATTGAGCCCAATAAAAAGAGTGCACTGATAAATTTTTCCTAGCCCTTTGGCACAGCTGTCCTGCCTATATCAAATGTGATCAACAGGTCTCAGAAGACCACCCTTCAAATCACTCCCCTCCACATCAGCACAAGCAGAGCCTGTATGTGTGAGGTGGTTGGTTTTTCTCCCCATATCAAACATCATGGAAATGACAACTCATTTTTGGAAGAAAGTTTGTTCTCATAAACACATTCTTTATTCACACAACATGCTTTCTGAATGTGCCTGGAATACAATAGGATGCAGGACAAATATCATTTAATTGAAACAATGTATAATAGTAAATAGCACTAGCTTATTTTTTATAATGCTTACAGATATGTAGATACCTTATTATGATGGAAAGAAAGGCACTGATAAAATGTACTAACTTTGTTTTTAGAAAGTCATTAAGGAAAATTGCTAATGAGGAAATATTATGAGCTAATAATTTTTAGAACCCCAACCTTTAAGTTAAAATGACACAGAAAACTATGATTTCAAAATGGGAATAACAGTTTATCATTTCACTGGCAAAAAATCTTGGGGCAGGTTTTGGATTTCTTATTGGTTAGTGTTATGAGTCACAAAGAACAGAAATCCCCTGGATATTTTAAGAAGAAAGGCATTCATAAAGGGGACTCATGGCTAAAAGCAGATCTGGGAAATGTAGTGTTAGGTTTTTCTCTGTCTGTACTCCTGGAAGGCACATGGCTAAGGTCTGGGGTGAATGTTGAATGAACCAGTCTGCAGGATCTGCCACAGAGCTCCATGCACGCCATGCAATGTACTCAATTGATCTAAATTTAAGTTAATTAAAATCTTGATAGGAATCAGTTATGGGTTGTTTGGATTTTTTTTTAGCATTTTTGTATAATCTTTAGCTTCTGCTAGCATATCTAATAGCAACAATGAATGGATGAATTTTTGCTCTGTTAAATACTCATTGATCTAATAAATACTAGGCAAATATTTAATATGTAATTTTGTTAATTTGTTTTTTTTTTTCCTTTTTATTTCAGCTCATCATGGGGGTACATAAGTTTAGGTTATATACATTTTCCATGTCCCACCCATCCCCCCGAGTCAGAGTCCCAAGCGCGTCTGTTCTCATTCTCCAGACAGTGCGCCTGTTAATTTGTAGAGGAATCAAATTTTTGCCTTTAAGATGCTTCTATAGAGGAGGTGTTGAATTTTGAACCCTTTGATAATTAGTCTTGGGTGGCTTTGTAGTTGACAGTTATCAACTCTAGGACATTCTATTCATATATATTTACTTTAGGATATAGCAGAATTATTTTCCATTGATTATGTAATTTTGGATATGAAACCTGGTAGAGATGATTTGGAAGAGAAACAAATAAAAACCATTTCCCTGGAAAATAGGTAGTCAGACTATGTCTTTGATGACCTGGTTGAAGTATTCAGTCATTGTGTAGTTTATGTGGTTTGACTGAATTATTATTTACGAAATTTGCCGATACTGTTCACTGCTTGAATGTTTAAAAAACAGATACCAATTTTGTCAAGTTTGGAAGTCAAGTAACCCCTGTTCTTAGCTTTAAAACTAACTCCAGATGAATTGACCTTAAAGTAATCAGATATAGGGTCTCTAGCTAACATAGATTAGCTTCTGGAACATATACTAGGCCAACCGGGCCATTCTGGGTAGCAGAATGTGGTAAAATAAAACCATGAGCAATGGGTTCTGCCACACAGAGTGCTGAACTGTCAGCTTTTCTCAGATTCTCTGGCTCAGGCACCCGCCAAGCAGGAGATTTGCGATGAATAGCGCCCATATTGATTTTTCCATAATGGAGTGTAAAAGAAAAATGGACAGGTTTTGTTGCAGGTATTTTCATGGGGTACTAAATTGGAGGATTAGTTGCAAACAGCAGTACTGATAAAGTCTGCTGTCCATCTTGATGGTTGGGTCTTTCTATTAAAATGACACATAAATAACCTATTATATCCCCCACCCATGGAAATTCAAATGCACCTGTCAACTTGATAAAGCACTTGCCTGGAGGGAAGCATTGTTTACATTTTCACTCCATTCTTCAGAAAAAGTGAGATTCTAATTATTTCTCCCACTGTAAATTAATGCTGACTATGATGGTTAGCATATCTCTGTATTGTTACATCTTTTGGAAAGTTAAATAATAGAACTGATCCATCATGCATTATGCAATGTGTATTTTATGACAGCCTTCCCTGGGCTCTTCCATCTCCTCTCTATATAAATGCTCATTTCTTCTCTCACTTGTGTGCTTTCTGCATCTTTCTTTCTCTTTTTTAGCCCTTGAGAAATCCTTGTTGATACCCAGTCAGTTCTGAAACTTTGAACTCCCACCCTCTTCAGCCTGATTTGTTTATTTTTCCTTTGTTGAAAAACATTTATGATTTTCACCTGACAACTACCTGTTCTCAATGATCATACTCCAATATGTAATATTTAGTCTCCTCCTGGGATATTTTTTCCCATTAGATACATCATATCTAAAGGCATATCATTTGGTTATATTCAGAACTTCTACCTTTTAAGTAATTTTCTTCAGAGTAACTCACCTTTTCCTTGTTCTTCTTATCTCTTGGTTAATATCTTGCTATTTCTTGGTTAATACTTGTGATAATTACATTAAATTATGCACCTTATAATAAACCCTTATCACTTTCCCCAACTTATTGCATGTATTTGTCCTTCTAGGAATCCTTCCACATACTCTAATCTCTACCAAAAAAAAAAATTCTTCATGGGCAGAAAACACATAGGAACATATAGTCTCTGTGAATTCCTGCAACAACCTGATACCAGTTACCTAAGGTCACCTTGAGTATGATGTTACCTTATAATCCTGAATCCATAGTTTTGTATTGTTCCCTATACATAAACACTCATTAATACTTTTTGTCAATTGAGGACTATGTTCATTAAACTCCATGTGTCCACTAGGTGACCTTGGAATTAAAACCTGAAAGATAAGGATTCAAGAGATCAAAATTGCAGCTGCTGCCCATTTGAAGACCCCTTGCTCAGCCATTTCAAGAATTGTGGCCAAGCAGAATCCTACGTTTTGTGCTCTGTGAGCACCACCTTCCAGCTCTTTCCTTAAAGTATCGCCAGGGGGTAAACTCTTCTTCCCCACTTTGGAAATCTCAAGCCAATTTCTAGTTCAATCTTCTCGAATGCTTGTTTCTTTCTACAAGTAAATTCCTGCTTAAGTTCAAGATATTACACCACAAAATCATTGCCAAACTTAAATTGGGCATTTTCAACATGAACAATTTGAAAATCTGTACATATCCTTCTATTGAGCTAATTTAGCAAAAGCTAAATTAATGACAATACCTTTTAGCTAAAAATATTAAAGAGATTTAATAACTTCATTAATTTTAACTTAATTTTTGAAATCAATCTTTAATAATTAATTTGTATGTCTTTACGGTCTCTAACCGATTTTCTCAATCAAGGAATATTACTGTATTTTCATAGCCTCCAAAGAAATATACTAAATGATTTGAAAAAAGTATCTTAGTATATTATCTGTCAATTATTTTATTTATAATTCTTTCACACTATCTTGAACATTATATTTACTGTTGTAAAAAATGGACCATCAGTTTTTTATCTCCTTTCTGTCTTCATTCTTGCAAAGGAAATGGATGGATTGAATGGGGAAATTAAATGTCCTAGTTAACATTTTTGGTTCTCTTAGTACACTTAAGAGCAAATTAATAGGTCTGAAAGAATTAACAGATAATCTGAAAACAATATACTCCAAACTGTAAACTAGTGCCTAGCTGCTGATTAGGTTGTCAATAAAAAAATGAAGTTGTAGTTTTGACAAAGATAGTAATAGAGTGTTGCTAAGCAGTTTTAGCTGTTTCCAGATTCTTTCAATCTGACATTGCCTGGAATATAGATTAGAATATTCTTTAATTACCTAGAAAATAGAAGTGCTCTGGGGTGTGTGTGTGTGTGTGTGTGTGTGTGTGTGTGTGTGTGTGTGAGAGAGAGAGAGAGAGAGAATGAGAGAGAGAGAGAGAGAAAGAGAAAGGGAGAGAGGGTAGACTGATGTTCCATCCTTATTGAATAACTCCATTTGTCACTCAGTCTCATGTCAAGTAACCAAATAAATGAGAGAAACTAGACAGTGCTGCATACCATCATAAGTCATCTGAAATAAACAATGTACAAATCTCACTGGATCATTCTCTTCATATAAAGAGAGATGCTTATTCTGTCTAGTAAGTGTACTTCTAATAGTAGTGTAGAACCAAATGGCAAATGAATTTCATGCTAAAAAATAATCTTTTAACAAAAATTTTGGAAATATTTTTATTTCTTTTAGACATTAAGATAGAAATGCTTGGTAATTATAGTTCTGTCACTTGAGACTTAATTTTCTGGCTCTTAAGATGAACACATTGATGGGTCATGTTCAAATATTGACTTACATAATATTATAACATCTCAATCTTGCCTTTGTTATTCCTTCCCATTCTAGTGTATCTTCCTTACTCTAATACACTGTACTGTATTTCAGATTGAAATTATCTTAGAAATCACTGAGTCCAATACAGATTCTCCCTGACTTACAATAAGGCTATGTCCTGATGAACCTATTAGAAGTTGAAATACCATAAATTGAAGATGCACTTAAACTGCTAACCTGCTGAACATAACAGCTTAGCCTAGTGTACTTTAAATGTGCTCAGAACACTTACATTAGTCTACAGTTTGGGCAAAATCATCTAACACAAAGCACATTTTATAGTAGAATGTTGAATATCTTTTGTAATTTATTGAATATTGTAGTGAAGTGAAAAACAGAATGGCTATATGGACACTTGAAGGAACAGTTTCTACTGAATGCATATATTGCTTTTGCATCCTTGTAGTTGAAAAATCGTTAAGTCACTGCTAAGCTGGAGAATGTGCTTCATTTTATTACTGAGGAAAGTGAAAAATCAAGAATCTTGTCCAAATGATAAAAATCTAGATCTAGAATTTTGTTTTTATAATTATTGGAGAAGACTGTGTTCCAGGGATAAGGAAGGATTATAAGCTGGAAACATAAGCAAATGTGTAATCAATGATTTATTAATATTAAAATGAATGTTAACATTAACTGTATTTACAGACTTTATGGTCACACTGCAACTCATCACACAGACAACTTAGCATTCTGGGTTGGTAGATGTTGCTCCATTATCACCAGGCCTTTGTTTTTTTGTTTTTGTTTTTGATGAGAAGTCAGAGATCTGACTTATATGTATTATATTTCAGATATTATATATTTTGAGATGTAGAAATTCTGGATTCCACTATTTTTCCATGAAGAGTATTTCTTCTGGTTTTAGCAGACAGTTAAATTATTAGATGATCATCTTTAACTTCATTATCTTGGTTTTAAATTTTGCAAACATAAATCTGAAGAAAGCTCAAGGTATGTCCTAAGCCACTCTACCTTGAGGGATCTCAAACTCCAAATTCAGTTTCCACTGTAAATCTTGTTCAGGCTTGGTTTAATCTTTGCTAGTGTTGGGTCTAGCCTGGGTCTTACTTTGTGATGTGCGGCTCTTACTCCTAAGTTATGGCCTTCCTTCTGCCTCAGTTGAATGCTGGGGATGTCTTCAGTTGTTAATGGTATATCTTTACTCTGGTAGGGTGAGAACTCCAACCTATCAACCTTTCAAGACAGTACCTCTTCTCACAGTACCACACAACTTGTAGCTTCTTTCGTCTGCTTTTGATCTCATAGCAGCTGCTATTTGATAAGCCTTGGGTGGTCTCACATTGCATGTGGACAGTCCAGCTCTCAGATGCAGACTGACAGAGCACCCCTACATGTACTTCTGAGATTGCTAATTCCTCACTCTATAAATTTCAGCCACATAAACTACCTCAAACTCTGCCTCAACTCATCAGGACCTCAATGTTCTTTTTGAATTCTTTCAGCACTGTGGTTGGGAAATAATACCCAGGAAGAGATCTAGGTCACTACAAAACTCATCTTTGGGGTTTCACTTTCTTCCTGGGAGTCTTGAAGTACTTTTTGTAAAATATCGGAAATCCTGAAATAAAATTGTAAATATATGCACCCAACATTGGGGCACCTAAAATATAAAGCAAATACTAACAGAACTGAAAGGAGAAATAAACAGCAGTATAATTATAATAGGGGACTTCAATACCATCCTTTCAACAATGGGTGGTCATCTAGACAGAATAACAAGAAGAAAACAGTGGATATAAACAACACTATACACTAAATGGACTTAACAGACACAAACAAATATTACATACAATAGTACTAGAAGAAAAATTCTTTTTAAGAGCACAAAAAACATTCTCCAGGATAGATCATATGTTAGGCATGAGAAATAAAAATAAAATCCTAAACCCTGCAACCAACTGAACAGACTCCCACTTGGCCAAGGGGATTTCAAAGAAACCTTTGAAATAGTTCCTAAAGGCTATACAGAAACCAGCTCTTTCAAAAGACTTGCCAAACTCCCCTTTCTGTTTTTGGTCGCAACACAACAACCAGCCAGCATTCCTTCCTGATAAGAGACCACCAGCTATGATCATGGACTGGTTGTGGCCAGTTTACAGAGGCTGCACACAGGATGCCTTTGTGTCCTCTATTTCACCTTTTGTTGTATAGAGCCTAACTTTAATGCATTGAAATCTTAATTCTCCAACCCAAAGTGAACATGAGACATATGTAACATGCATGTTTGCCTACTGTGCCTGTCTGCATCATCCCCTTTGTGAATATCCTGTTTAATATGTACGCTTAGACAACCTGTTTGTCATAACTTCCTGTTCTACCTTTCCCTCCCTGGAAGTGCCTGCTTCTGGTTTCTGCCAGAGGCTACTATTCCCAGCCTGCAGGCTGCAACCCTTTATAGGAAATAAAGCTCTGTCTCAGCTTGGGCAAGGCAAAAGCATTATATGTAACAAAAATGTTTGTACCTCCATAATATTCTGAAATAAATAAAAAAATAAAATAAAATAAATAAAGCTCTGCACTCCAGATTTTTGAACCTTGTGATTCTTCATCTGATAAGCCACAATGCAAGTCTTAACAAGTTTAAGAAGACTGAAATCATATTAAGCGTCTTTTCTGACCACAATGTTATGAAACTAGAAATCAGTAACAGGAGGAAAATTGGAAACTTTACAAATGTGTAGAAATTAGGAAACTTCTGAACAACCAATGAGTCAAAGAAGAAATAAAAAAGGAAATCAAAAAATATCTTGAGACAAATGAAAATAGACATACAACATGCTAAAATCTAAGGGATGTAGCAAATTACAGCAATAAGCACCTACTTTAAGAAAAAAACAAGATGTCAACCTAGCTTAACACCTCAAGGAACTAGAAAAAGAACAGACTAAGCCCAAAATGAGCAGAGGAAAGAAATAATAAAGATCAGAGGGGAAAAAATAAAATAGAAACTAGAAAAACAGTGGAAAAGATCAATAAAACTAAGTTTGTTTTTTGAAAGATGAATAAAATTTATAAACCTTTAGTCTAAGAAAACAGAACAAAATTAAAAATAAATATTATAATAAATAATTTAAATGAACCTATAAATTAAAGAGCAATATTACAACTCATACCACAGAAATGAACATGAGATTATTGTGAATAACTATATGCCAACAAATGAAATAATCTAGAAGAAATGAATAAATTTCTGGAAACACATGACTTACCAAGACTAAATCATAAAGAAATAGAAAAACTGAATAGACCAATAATGGGTAAGGAGATGGAATCAGTAATTAAAAACTTCCCAGTCCAGGACATGATGGCTTCACTGGTAAATTCTACCAAACATTTTAAAAAGATTTAAAACAAATCCTTGTCAAACTCTTCAAAAAAAATTGAAGAAGGAACACTTCCAAATTCATTTACAAGGCTGACATTATTCTGATATGAAAGCCAGATAAGGACACTACAAGAAATGAAAATTACAGGCCAATATTCCTGATGAACATAGATGCAACAATGCTCAACAAAATACTAGCAAACCAAATCCAATAGAACATTAAAAAGATCATACACCATAACAAAGTAGATTTATCCCCCAGGATAAAAATTATATAATCATCTTAATGGATGCAGAAAAAGCATTTGACAAAATTCTATATCATTTCATGATAAAAACTCTCAATAACACAAGTATAGAGGAAATCTACCTCAAGGCAATAAAGATCGTATATAACAAGCTCACAGCTAAAATCATACTTAATGGTGAAAAGCTAAGAATTTTTTTCTCTAAGATCAAGAATATGACAAGGATGCCCACTCTCACTATTTCTTCTATTCATTATAATATTGGAAGTCCTAGCCGGAGCAATTAGGCAAGAATAGAAATGAGGCATCCAAATCAGAAAAGAAAAAGTAAAGTGATATCCATGTGCAGACTATATAACCTAATATGTAGAAAACGTTAAAGACACATTAGAACTAATAAATTTAGTAAAATTTCTTGATACAAAATCAAAATACAAAAATCAATAGCATTTCTATACACTAATTATGAGCTATCCAAAAAATAAATCAAGAAAGCAATACCAACAATAGCATAAAAATACAAAATACTTAGAAATAAATTTAACCATGGAGATGATAGAGCTGTACACTGAAAACTACAAATAATTGATGAAAGAAATCGAAGAGACAAATAAATGGAAAGATAGCCCATGTTCATGGATTAGAAGAATTAATATTTTTAACATGTCCATAATACCCAAACCAATCTACAGATTCAGTGCAATCCCTATCAAAATTTTAATGGATGTGGAAACAACCCAAGTGCCCATCAATACATGAGTGGATTAAGAAAGTGTGGTATATGTACACCATGCAGTTCACTCAGCCACAAAAAACAATGGTGATCTAGCACCTAAAATATATAAAAAAAAAACTCAAACAACTCAATAGCAATAAAACAAATACTCAAGTTAAAAATGTGCAACAGACCTGAATAGACATTTTTCAAAAGGAGCATACAAATGGCCAAAAGTCATATGCAAAAATCTTCAACATCACCATCAGGAAAATGCAAAGCAAAACTATTATACAATTAGATAGCACTTAACACATTTTGGAATGGCTGTGACCTAAAAGACCAAATATAATAAGTGTTGCTGAGACTGTGAAGAACAGGAAACCCTGGTACACTATTGGTAGAAATATGAATTAATACGGCTATTATAAATAATAGTATGGAGCTTCCTGAAAAATAAAAATAGAACTACCATGTGACTGAGCAATCCCACTTCTATGTGTATGTCCATAGGAAATGAAATCAGTATGTTGAAGATGTACCATGTTGACTGCAGTACTATTCACAATAGCCAAGATGCAAAATCAACCGAAGCGTTCATCAGCAGATGAATGGATAAAGAAAATGTGGTACATACACAAAATGGAATATTATTTAGCCTTAGAAAAGAAGGAAATCCTGTCATTTGCAACAACAGGGATGAACCTGAAGGACATTATGCTAAGCAAAATAAGCCAGGCACAGAAAGAAAAATACTGCATGATCTCACCTATATGTGGAATCTAAAAGAGTTGAACTCATAGAAGCAGAGAGTAGAATATAGTGGTTGCCAGGAGCTAGGGATGGAAGATGAGGTGGGAAATAAAGAGAAGCTGGTTAAAGGTTTCAGTTAGACAAGATAAATAAGTATTGGAGATTTATTATACAGCTTGGTGACTACAATCGTCCCTTGGTGTGCTTGAAAGATTGGTTCCAGGAATCCTTATTATATCAAAATCCACCCATACTCAATAAATACTCACAGTCAGCCCCGCAGAACTCATGTCTACACAGAGGCAGTGCTCCATGTACAAGGGTTTCACATCCATGAGGACTGCATTTTCCGTCTGCGTTTGGTTGAAAAAATTTTGGTATAAGTGGACTCAGGCACTTGAAACCCACGTTGTTCAAGGGTCAACTGAAAACATATTATTGAAAATTGCTAAGAATAGATGTAAATGTTCTTACTACACATAGACACAAAAACACTTATGTGAGGTGATATATGTTAATTAGATTGATTGTAATAATCATTTCACTATATATAACATATATCTCTCAAAACATATCGTATACCATAAATATATATAATTTTTATTCAATTGTACCTCAATAAAGCTGTAATAAAGAAAAATAATAAATTAATAAAGTAAATAAAAAGAAAAACAAAACAAAAAAGCAGATACAAAAGAATATGTTCTATATGGTTTCATTTACCTGAAGCTTAGTGGTAGGGAAAATGTTGCTGTCAGTAGCAGTTCTGAATCATTGTTGGTTCAGGCAGGGGCTACAGAAATGACAGGGATTGGTGGTAGGTAATAATTGGGACGAGGCCCAAGGAAAATTTGGGGGAACTGGAAATGCTCTGTATCTTAATCTGAGTGATATTATTGGCATATGTAACTTTTACCTTCAAAGACGGTTTAAAAAGAAACACAAAATATATGACTATTAGACCTATAAAATACTTATAAAGTTATTTAATCCCATTTCCTCACTACTGATAAAGAAACTAAGACCCAGAGTTAATGAGTGACTGAGGCAGAGTATAACACAGATGTTCTGTGTCCCAGGGCGTTACATAGAAACAAAGTCAGGAGATAATTCTTTACGGCCAAGTCCTTTTCCAAACTCTTGCACTCTATAGCACAACCTTGACAATAAAAAACACAGATAAAGCTGTTGAATATATATTTACAACGTGAATATAATTTTTCAGTTGGGAATATTTTCCTCTCAATTCACAATTTTAAAATGTGTCTTTTAGAGAGGTGGCAGAGACAGAGTTTAAAAGCCTGGGTTCTGGGGTCGGATGGCCTTGCCGTTGTATTTTGACTCTGCTAACTCTTACCCACGATGCATGTAAGAGTCATTGCTTGTGTTAGTTTCCTAGAACTGTCAAATTAAAGAGCTGTAAATTAGGTGGCTCAAACAACATCAACTTACTATCTCACAGTTCTGGAGACCAGAAGCCTAAGATCACAGTGTCAATGGGGTTGCGTTGTTTTGATGTCAACAAAGGAGAATCTATTCCAAGCCTCTTTCTTGGCTTCTGATGGTTTCCCGGCAATCTTTGGCATTCCTTGGCCTGTAAATATATTACCTGGATCTCTGTCTTCATGTTCAATTAGAATAAAATCCATAGTCCTTCAGCAGACCACACATCCCTAAATGCTCAGCTTCTCTTCCTGAGTTCCTGCTGCTCTGATCTCAACTAGCTCTTCCTTGCTCACTGGGTTTCAGTTCTTTTGACCTCTTTGCTTTTCTTTTTTTTTTTTTTTTTTTTTTGAGACAGAGTCTCACTTTGTTGCCCGGGCTAGAGTGAGTGCCGTGGCATCAGCCTAGCTCACAGCAACCTCAGACTCCTGGGCTTAAGCGATCCTCCTGCCTCAGCCTCCCGAGTAGCTGGGACTACAGGCATGCGCCACCATGCCCGGCTAATTTTTTTTGTATATATATTTTTAGTTGGCCAGATAATTTCTTTCTATTTTTTTTTTTGGTAGAGACGGGGTCTCACTCTTGCTCAGGCTGGTCTCGAACTCCTGAGCTCGAGCGATCCACCCGCCTCGGCCTCCCAGAGCTAGGATTACAGGCGTGAGCCACCGCGCCCGGCCTCTTTGCTTTTCTTTGAACACAAGGTAAGTGCCTTAGTGTCTCCTTATGCCCAGGGGATAAGTTCCAAGACCTGAAACTTCAGATGGTACCAAACACTGTTTGTAATGTGTTTTTTTTTTTTCCTACACATACATACCTATGGTAAAGTTTAATTTATAAATTAGGCATAGTATGAGATTAGCTGGCAATACTGATAATAAAGTAGAACAATTATAACAATATGCCAGCATCACTATTCTTGTGCTTTGGGGGCCATGATTAAGTAAAATAAGGGTGACTTGAACACGAGCACTTCCATACCACCCCAGGGGATCTCATAGCAGAGATGGCTCCTAAGTGACTAACAGGCAGGTGGAGTGTACAGCGTGGATGTGCGGAGTGAAGAGACAATTTGCGCCCTGGGCAGGAGAGAGCTGGACAGCATGAGATTTCATCATGTTATTCAGAACTGCATATAATTTAAAACCTGTGAATTATTTATTTCTGGAATTTTTTGCTTAATATTTTTGGACCACTGTGGGCAACTGAAACTGCAGAAAACAAAACTACAATATATGTCCCTCACAACCATGTGCCTGCTGTTCCTTCTTACTATGCTGTTCCCTCTGTTATACACATGACTCACACCTTCACTTTATTCAAATCTCTGAACAAATGTCTCCTCAGAGAGGTTTCCTTGAATACGGTAGTAGTCTGAATAAAAGAGCAATAAATAGCCCTCCCCACCCCACTACCTAGTTCCCCTACCCTGTTTCTTTTTCCTCCATCCACTTATGATATACTTACTTATTTATATCTGTCTTCCTCCCCTAGAATGCAAGCTGCAGATCAAGGACTTCATCTCTTTGGTTTAATTCTTTGTCTCCAATATTCCCCTGGTACAAAATAGGATTTCAATAAATACATTTTGAGGGGATGGTTGAATGAATGAAAGAATGTGCTTTGAACAGAGCCTTTTACATAATGAGTCCTAAATAAGTATTATTTATAATTCTTATTCCTAATTAATCTTTCCCGAAATAGTCACTGCTGTGATCAATTTTCTGTATGCTTTTTTTTCTGCTCTTTTATCCTGCTCTGGAAATGCCATGCTCAAAGAGAGAACTACATTCAAACAAAGACAAGATCCAGTGGTCAAGTGTGATGATAAAATGGGATGCCTGGCAAATATCCCTCGAAATCTCAAAAAGTATAAGCACTCTGGAAACCTAGGCTCACTGAAAGTCACCAAATTAGAAGTTCGGTTAACAGATGAACAGTAAATTCCCTTATTCATTTATTTTGTAAATCAATAATATCCATCTTCACATGTGTGGCCTTTTTTCCTTCCTTCCAAGTTCCAGCCCAGGGGAGATGTCCACATGGGCTGTCTATTTTCATCACTTCCAGACATGATTTATCCCTCCTCAAATGCCTAGAATTTTAAATCTGTCATAGAGCATTCATCACTTACTAGTTTTAAGTTGTAGTTACTTGCATTTGTACCTCACTTCCTTTACTAAACTGTAAGTTTCATGGAGGCTAGGGAAGTACATTTCCTCCTGTCTTTGAATGAGCAACTCATAGGTGTTTTTGAATAATGTAAAAGGACTTAGTTAAAACTAAGGAACACATAACACAGGAAACATACTGATTTCTTTTTATAGTTGTGAAAAACAACTGTGAAATAGTCCTTGGTCCTCTAAGAGAAAGGTAATAAATTAAATAGACTCATTTTTTTTTCATTGAACCATTAACATCCCTATCAACTTGTTGTATGAAGATGGACTTAGTTCATCTTTTCTTGTCCCTTTGGTGTTACTGAAGGTAGAGATGTGGTTTTACTTTTTTTATTTGAGACTTACTATCCATAAAATCAAAAGACTGTAACCCTTTCTTACTTATAGGGCTGTTTAATGAGCTAATTAATCATCGTATAATGCATCGTGACTCCTGGAGCAAAGGTCTGATATGCGTGCAAAGGGGTATTATTCTAGAAGAGTTATGACATGGGCAGTCTTTGGCTTGTGGGTGGTGTAGGTGGAGTGAGGTGCTGAGACAGCAACAAACATCACTGAATGTAGAAATAGGGAGTGAAAACTTGCCTTGTGGGATGTTGGTGGAGAGTTGGCCTCACTGAAACTGCCGAAGGAATAGCCTTAGCATTATTAGAAACCCTGCCATAAAAGAACAATCGGGTCTTACATACCAACTTTTCATTTAGCAAAAATGAATTGATTCCAGTAGCTTCAAAGGTTTAGGCATGATAAAAACCAAATCAAACAAAAAACCAGATTGCCTTAAATATTGAATCAATTTACATCACTTTATTTATTCTTTCAACAAACACATAAATTAGTGCGTCTTGTGAGTCAGGCCCCATTTCCTTTCCTCATGAAGCTACCTTTGTGTGCAGGACAGACAACGAATATGTAAACAAGTAAATGCAGAGTATGGTTAGTTGCAACACTTAGAGGAAGGCTTGTTACGAAAGTGAGGCATAGGATATAGCTGAGGGTGGAGGTGCTAGTACCTTTAGGGTGGTCAGGAAAGACCCCACTGATAAGGTGACATTTGAGTATTATCTTGAAGGAGAGAGCCAAGCAGGTATGTGGGGAAGACACTTGCAATAGCCATTGCAAACCTCATGGAAGAGCTTGCTCAGTGTTTGATGTGAGTTCATGCTTACTGCTGCTAATCCTGCCTCCTAGGTCTGCAGCCAATTTATACTACTTAACTTGGTTATTGGAGTAAGTTTGGTTGCAGTGTAAAAAACATACATTCATAAGTCACCTAGTTTTGTTCATTTCAGTTGACACAAAAAGTATTTGGACAACTAAATTTGAGGGTAATTTATTCTGAAAATAAGGTAAAGTATACACACCCCCCACACAGAGACAACCCGCCCCCACTCTTTTGTTTGTCCTACACTTTGGTATTTTTCTACCATTTGAGAAAACTAAACAAAAGGATGTGCTAAGAACCAAGTGTTACTCACCAGCATGGACAGAAGTAATGCCTTTTGGGTGAGTAATGCCCAGGCAGAGAGGAAGCACGGTCTGTTTCAGTGCCTTGTACATCAAAGCAGAGGTAATGGTGCAGGTTACATAATATTTTAAGAAGAAAAGGGCAAGTTATCTTCATATGAGTAGACATACGAAGCTACTTCTACCAATAATTTAGTGGCTTAGTGGCTTTAGCGGACTTTAGTAAACTTTAGCCAGGTCTGGGCACCACATTGCAAGTCTCCTATTTAGAAAGGAAAAATATCACAGTCAGATTTGGTTTCTTCTGATAACCATACTAACACAATTGGACTAAGTCAAACTTTTGCTTCAGTTCTGCCAGATCAGGAACTAAGATATATAGACAGATATAAATAACCTTCAAATTTCATGTTCCCCAACCCCGCCGGCCCTTCTGAAATTCAAGGGAAGGCAAAAAGTCTCTTTTTAAATTAGAAGATCTGAGTATATTATACAATTCTCTGGTCATGATTTATGTTTTACATAATCTGACTTTAAAATTTAAAATGTTCCTTCCTGTATCTGTAGAGGGTGGAGTATAGGAATGGAAAACATCTCCGGCCTTGTCATTCTGACTGCTTTGTATTTAAACAATGCATTCGCCACCTGTTGCATTATCAGAGCAGCGGGTGACTAGAGGTTTGTTTTTTTTTTTCTCCTTTACCTTTCATCTTTCTGTGCTCACTCCCACACACCTGATTTCCCACTCCACTCCTAATCTCAGATTTGTGGAGGACTGTTCTCACCCTTGTAATCCATCATTCATGTCGATAGCTAATGTTTCACATGCACAGTGAAAAGTGGCAGAGGGAAGTCACTCTGCACTTCTACTTATTCTGAAACTAATCTATAGCACGTTCATATAGTTGCACTGCTACCATTATTAACATTTGCATGCTTATCTACAAGCAAAAACCTTGCAAATACTCCCAAGACCTGTGACTTTCTACTTTCATGAAATGCCCGGCATCATTTTCTTGCATTTATTTCTCTCTCCAAAAGGTTTGAAAGTTTTGCTTTTCTAGTCATAACTAGAAGTCAAGTTCTTTGTGCTTTCCTAGTGTGTTTCTTATGAATTTTGCAGTAGTGGTATGAAAAGCACATCTTTCCACTAACAGATGCAAGTTCTAAAATTGTTGGTTACCAAAATTAGAGATGTTCATGATAACAAAACTTGCTATATAATGTGTGTACAAACACACATGGATATTAACTTTCTCCAAATTGCATAATTTCTATCTAAATTAAACACAGGTAATTTTGTTTAGAAGTATGGCTTTCTGGCAATGCAGCATAGTTTATTGCCTTTCTCCAAATTGGTTCAAATTTACTTAAGTGCCTGTTCTATACTCCTAATGGTTATGTTAAAGAAAGAAACATCAAGTCATAATCATTTTACTTACCTAATTTATTTGTAGATAATCTTCTATTAATTTTTTGCTCTTTTATTCCAAAGCAACACACAAAATGAAGAAATGTGCAAAATCGTGGATATCCACAGACTGCATGAAAATCAAAATATCAGGATAAAAATTAAAAACATCAAATATGTATATGATTCCCAAATGTCTGACATTATCCAAGGTTCTAGTGTTTCAGTCCAGGTCATAGGCTAGATTCTAATATGAGTCAGCTATGTCTTTGACCAAAATGTGGAAACTATAGATGGGTGAAGGGAGAGCATTCATTTCTACCATTTTGAAAACCATTTCCTATTATGTCTGTTGCATTCTGTGAACAGCAGTTAGCATTTTTTTACTAGACACCAATCTCTGAATTTTTGACATTTTTTGTTTATACTGGAATAAATGATATTGTGGAATTATGGACACAATCTTAATCATGTATTTGCATTTGTTAATTTTAAAAAAAGACATCACTTTCTAAGACAAAATGAAGCATTTTTGGGTAAGATGTCCATTTTACTGAGACCCAGTTTTTTAATGAATTGTTCTCTCTTAAAGAAATGGTGACTAAAATCACAATCATCAAGGCATAACTTATTTGGAGTTCTAAGCTTTAAATACACAGGAGACCAACTGGATCATCCAGTATGACCTAATTTCCTGACCCTGGTTCCCTCTTGCTGACTTTCCA
This sequence comes from Lemur catta, assembly GCF_020740605.2. Classification (NCBI taxonomy): domain Eukaryota; kingdom Metazoa; phylum Chordata; class Mammalia; order Primates; family Lemuridae; genus Lemur; species Lemur catta. Next base: position 46,953,286 of record NC_059132.1, read on the forward strand.
TACTTGGAAACTGAGTGCAAATTTGAATGAGAAAAGAAAAGAAATCCACCCAAGAGTGGTTGGTTAAAAATGTAACTATGCAGTAAATCTATACACCACTGTGTAATTATAATAACATAAACAACTCCACTATAAGGACATTCACATCAGACCTAATTTCATGCTGAACTATTATAATGCAATTAACAGCCTCATAGTCCTGTTTTAATTAAGCTCTGTTGTGAAATATGCAGCATTTGAACCTGTTCCGGCCTGTTTCGTCTACCATTGAATTACCGTCCTTAACTTGTTTTTCTGCTGAATGATGAATTTCAATTAAGGATTACTGTTCACAGGTCTGGCATTTTGTGGGTTCTTCTAGGTTTTTGTGCTTCCAGATCGAGGCCAACTTTAGCCCCTCAGATGTGTCCTATATGTGTAATCTCTCGACTCACTTGTCTCAATAGATTTGTTAACTCACGCTGGGCTCTCCTGGAAATGAAGGGACATATTTGATTGGTTTAATGAAAGAGATTTTAGATGACAGGAGAGAGACTTGTGGAGCTAACTTCAGATTATGTAGGGCACAGTAGCTATCTTCTGATCTATCATTTTGCAGAAATCCTAAATGAACTCTAATTTTCCATGGATGTTAGTCTGCCAAATAGTTTAACCACTACTCACTAGAAAATGAAAAACAAAGACACATACAGAAAATGCAGTTTATAGAAAAATCATATCCTGCTTCCTTCTTTGTATCCCTCACCTCCTCTAGGCAAGAATGTCTAGGTTGTCTGGTATTTGCCTTAACAGATCTTTGCCTTCCTCTGTTTGGATTATCCTCATGGCCTGAAATAAAATTAAATGAGAAGTATTACTTGTGAACATTCAATTTGGTGATCGAATATCCCAGGTCAGTTTGCCGAGCAGCTGTCTCCTCAATGGCTACTTTTAAGGGCACAGATTTCAAAGTCAAGCAAAGTTGCAGAGGCTCACGTCCACCCACTCCGATTGTTCAGAAATGAGCCACATGACCTAAGAAAAAACAAACGGTGATTTCTTCATCACTCCCCACTTCGGTATCTGTCCTCTGATCAGCCTCTCTTCGGGTTTCGTCCCTGTTATAAAACATCCATGTTCTTCTTCTTCTTCTTTTTTTTTTTTTTTTTTTTTTTACCTTGCCCTACTTTCTTAACCCTGGGGAGAATTTTAAGAAGTTTTCAAAGCTAAGCATCCCCAATTGCTTGAGGCTGTCTTTGGCTGTAAGTCATTGTATAAAGCAATTACCCCGTAGGGCAGGGTGTTTTCATGGCCAATGTGAGCATGTTCAGTACGTCAGCAGGTAACTGAAAATATCCTCTTCTGTGTGAACATCTGGTTTAGATCTTTAAACCATTTCTAGTGAGGTTTTATGGGTCACACACCCTCACTTCTGTCACTGTCTCCCCTCCTCCTTTCCAAAAAGCAGTGTGTACTCACGCAGCCCTGTAGCAGGGTCTGACTTGGCCCACGTGCCTTGCTGTTCAGAGGTGTTTTGGGTGTCCTAAGAACTGCTAACTACAAATTCTGGAAATGACCACAACTGCTTTAGTACCAGACCTCTATGGTCCAAAGGAAGGAGGAAAAAAATGTATTCCAGTATCTTTCCTAGTTAATGTTCAATTCAAAGAACCTTGAGAGCCTTCCACAGGACTTCAGTAGAGCCGAAAGCCTGCGGTAATTTGGACATTGCCTCTATTTCTGCAAAGTTTCCACCCAGACCACGAATAGAAAAATCTTCCCTCAGAGTCTTCCCTATCAGCATTTAACTGAAGGGAAAAGTCAGCACCCAGGATCGTGTTCAGACACATCCCCATGCTGCAGCAGCTCACTCAGACACGAAGACAATAGTGCACTGTGTAATCAGACATTTTACCACATGGTGTAATCAAAAGTGCATGGGCTGTAGAGTCAGACCAACCTGGGTTCAAATGGTTAGTGTTGGGTTCTCAGGGGGCTACTATGTTATGCTGCTCTTTTCCCCATGAACTTTTTGAGAAAATTAAGAAGGAGACTAAGGAACCAGACCAAAGGAAATAAACATGTCAGCCTCGTTACTGATAAAGCTGTTTGGAAGATGTGGCTCCGGGTCACAAGTCAGCTTGTGACTTCATCACCCCATGGTGGGGCGGGGGCGGGGGCTTCCTGTGGAAGAGGCTGCTCTTGTCAAAATGGTATTATGGGTAGGCAGAGAATATAGGTACTTCCAGGAGCAGTCTGGTTCCCAAAAAAATGAGAAAGAAGGGACAAAGTAAGCTCTTTTACTTTCCTGTTTCAAATTCACCAGGGAGGAGAATAAACTTCAGAAGAGAGGCCAGGAGTATAGGAAAATCTGAGATTAAGGAATACAAATTATCCTTAGTAAATATCATTGCGTAACTGTGTCTTTGAGCAAGTTACTTAGCATTTCTGAGCCTGTTTCTTTGTCTATAAAATGGACATAATAATACCAACCCGAGTTGCACATATTAATATATATATGTAAACAAACAGGTATGTGTGTGTAGGATGTTAACTGCCACTTTAAGGCTTAAGGCCTGCCACTAAATAATAAATAATACTGACTCACTTTCCAGTCTACCCCCTCCCCCCTCCTTTTCCTCCTAGACACTAGGTCAGTCAAAGATGTCTTTGGACAGAAGGCAATTCACCCCTCTCTTTCCTAGGACTAGGGATGGTTGAAAAGTGGAGGGAGAAGGAACTGCATATCAGAGTGAGTAAGAATCATTGTTAAAAAGCTACACCTCACAGTTTACTGCCCAAATTTTCAAGGGCACTGACCCTTTGAAAGGAATCAGCTTCCATCCAAAGCAAGAGCTACCATTTCACATACACATGTATCCCTCTTTGGATTTCTGTAAATATGCTCATGTCATCCGAGGGAGCAACACGGGTTTGTCCTACGTTGCATTTCCCAGACTGAGAGGCCTCCATCTACCTGATTAGTCTATTGTGGGGTGAGCGGAGACCCTGTGATTCTCCAGAATGTGGCACGCTTGTTCCCATCTTGTTTCTTTTATTCTGCTTGGCCTGAAGGTAAACCTTTTACATCCAGAGATTGGAGAAGATCAGGGTATGGGCTGACCCTCAAGGGAGAGAAGGAGAGACCTAGTAACACCTGGCCAGAGCTGTGTGCACAGGCTGGGCAGCTGGGAGCCCCCAGTTTGGATCGTGCCTCCGTGCACAGACTCCTCGGAGGCCTGAGGAGCAGGTCATCACCATCTGCAGCTGGGGAGGCGGGTGCTGCTTAAGGTTCTCACCAGGCTGACATGTGGAGTAAGAATGAATTATATAATTCTATTTATGTTACTGTGGTGGTTACTGCAGTTTTGACATAGTTTAATGAATTTCCCCTTTAGACATATCCAGCACTGATTCCCCAAACCTGCCCTGCCTGCTTGTGACAGCCCCATTTCCATGGCATCACTGGTCCCTGCCGGCTCAGGCTTGTGGTCATCTTTGAGGCGTCTCTTTCACTGGCAGCTCAGGTCTAGCTAGCATCCCCAACTCTGCTGGTTCTTCCTCTGAAAAAGAAACCGTGGACTTGGACTCCAATCTAGTTGTGTCATCACCGCCCAAACTTACAGGGTCTCAGTGTCCACTTTTGGCAAGATGGTTTCTAAACTCTCATCCTTCTGATCTGTCCCCCACGCTGTCTTCAGCCTATGACTCTAAAACACATGTCGGGTCAAACCTCTTTTCTGCCCCACAGCTTCCAGCAGCTTCCCTTGTTTGTGAACTACACTCAAAGTGTCTTAGCACAGCATCCAGAGTCTTCACAGTGCCAAATGACTCTCCAGCCACATGTCCCTGTCCTCAAACTCCTCCTACCATCCAGTCCAAGGGGCTATTCGCTGGTCCTTGAATCTGCTGTGCGTTTCTGCATCTCTGTGCCTCTGCGAGATGTCCTCTGCCAGAAGCACCTGTGGCACTTTTCACACCCATTGAAATCCCACTAAAAGTTTGAGACCCCACTTGAACCTCACCTCCTCAATGAAGTTCCTTCAGCATGATCGTCACAATCAAACTTGTTTTAGGTTAAATATACACCAGTCTCTTTCTGTGAATTCTTGCTGGACTTTTAGTTCCTGAAGCATGTTTATATTGTCTCAAAAACCTATTGTAGAATGGCTCCTCATTAAACCTCTGTTTCTAATCACAGTAGAACTTTGTCTTTCCTCTTCTTAAAGCCATGTCAAGACATTTACAACTTGTTTTCCTGTCCGTCTGGATTTTAATTGCACCTTTTTATTTAAAAAAATCACTAGAATCTTGGGAGTTTACTATCAGTTATAGACTTCGGCTAAATAGTAATTGGCCAGAATTTTCTTTCATATTATTAAATCTTTCAGTATTTCTGAGAATTTAAATTATTTGCACTTCTGGGAAGGTGCCCAGTAATGGGATTACTGGATCAAATGGAAAAGAATGGAAAAACAAGCACCACGTGTACTCACCATCAAATTGGTATTAACTGATCAACACTTAAGTACGCATATGGTAATAACATTCATCGGGTGTTGGGCAGATGGGAGCAGGGTGGAGGGGATGGGTACATACACACCTAATGGGTGCGGTGTGCACTGTCTGGGGGATGGACACGCTTAAAGCTCTGACTCGGTGGGGCAAAGGCAATATACATAACCTAAACATTTGTACCCCCATAATATGCTGAAATAAAAAAAATAAAATAAAAATAAATACGTAAATAAATTATTTGTTAATCATCTTGAGGGGAGTTAGCTTTGGAACACACCTTTGATATAGGCTTTCCACAACAACAGATATCTGTTTTCTGCCTTAGAAAGAGCCAATAAGGAAAGAAACCCATTGAAAACTTTCCTCTGTCTATTTCTAAAGCTACTGGCATCTGTGAATATAGACATTGGAAATTTTGGAAAACATCTATATAGCTTGGCAGTAGTAGAAAAAGATAACACGGATATATGGAAACCAGGTGGCTTGTCAGCCTTAAATTTTAGAGTATTATAATCTAATCTTCTTTGCCCAAATTTTAAATAAGCAGAACCGTGTCTTTTGAACTCATTCATAAATCAATTAACATTAATGAAAGCCCCACAGGCTGCACTGTATTAGACAATGAAATTGTTACCTGAAAAATCCTACCAGAAAATAAAGTCCAGTAAGTATTAATACAAAAGTCAGGATTGCCATGGAGGAAACATAGTAGGTAAAGACCTGAAGTATGCAAAAATCCTGCCCTGTGCACCTCAGTAAAAATGTGTCTTTAATGTCTCTTGTCCACTGTAATAGTGATGCCAGAGACTTAGCACTTAGCACAGTGCAAGTAAGTAAAAAAGAACAAAGATTTCTTTTGGATGAGAAAATACAAACACCCATTCATAAAACCATTCGTAAGCATTTTTTTTTTAATCAACACTGTCATTGTCACAGCCTGCTTGATCTTCCTACTTTGGGTTAATGTGGGAGCCAATTACAGCTTCATCTGTGTAGAATTAACTTTATGGAGCACACACCGGGGATTTGTCTATCTTCACTATTTAGATATATGCCATAAAAATATGCATGGAATGGAGTGCAAGCACTGCAGATGGCAGAGGCTTTCAGATTTATTGTAAAATCATTTAAAATCGGTTATGCTGTTGCCAGAAGTTAATTAATTTTTTTCTGTTTTGTTTTTTTTTTTTCTGGGGCTGGGGGGCTGGGTTGGGGGGGCCCTGTGTCTCACTAGGTGGCAGTGTATGATTACATGTGGAAAAGCCATGACATCAAGTCCAGTGTCTCCAGCTGTGACCTCCAACATCAAAATGAAATGTCTATGTCTGCACTTGGTCCAGGAGATATTACTTCTCATGTGGCTGTGTACACAGTCTATCCCAGTGGGTTCCAAGAGCTGCACCGCCATTTTCTCAGGCTCCCCAGTGGTGCCATTCTTGAGGTACGTCTATATGATCATATTTTGATGCAAGTACTGTTTATTCTGTAGTGCATGAATGTACATATATATTCATGTATGTACATGTGTGTATGCATGTGTGTGTGTTTATACTTGATTTCAAAGGCATCAATATTACTTTGCAAACATTATAACTTATGTATTTAATACCATAGTGGGCTTGAAGATGTATTTTAGTTTCCGCTTAAACAAACAAAAACACCACATAGGGAAAAAAAGAGTTTCTGTGTATAAGTATGTCAGAGAGAGACAAGAAACCAACCAAGTGAAATACTTCAGCATTTTGCTTGCAATGACTTTTAGTCAGTTAATATTTGTAAACATCAGCAGGTTGATGAAAAAGAGTTCTCTGAGTCCATGGACACTTCCATGCCTCAGGAAGTGCACAGCCTTTTGCTTAAATGATTTCACACTAAATGACTGAGATTCTGGCATTTCTGATTTTTTTTGTCCTCCATGAGAAAAATCTTCAAAAATAAAAAAAGTGCCCCATTTCTAAATCTCTAAAAGCATTTTTTAAGTAGCATTTGACAAAGATCTTAAAGTCATGCTTTCTCTTAAGAAGTCAGAATCTTTAGGTGGGGTGATTTTGAGTTTTTCTTTTTTTAAAAAAATCTTATATTACATCATATTCTCTGAATCCAAATTCATGACATGTTGAAATCTGAGGGTCTGTCCCATGAAAATCAGTGTGGTTGAATCACTAAGTCTGAAGGAGTGTTATTATTTGGAGGAAATGAAGAGTATTAGAGAAGGAAAATTAAGAGATATATATCACATTGGTTTCTTGGTCTTGTTGGCATGCAGAAACCACCGAACATTGGCACAATACTGGCTGGTTAGAATTTGAAAAATATTTCTGTTCCCACCACACTTACTTTATGAACTTTAGCTATTGTCATTTTTGTTATGAAGTTGATGAAAGTGCATCCTCATAAACATTCCTTTCAATTATAACCTTGGAGAAATTTCAAATTGTTTAGAGGCCAGTCTTGCAGATTGGGAGCTTGTGCTTTCTACCATAGCAGCCCACAACATTGTTTGGGTACTTGAGTGAGTCACATGGACATCTACTCAGAAAAGCACAGATGTGCAGGAAAAGATTCCCCATCAGCTCGCCCTCCTCTCTCCCATACCAAGGTGTAGCCTAAGAGGGAATTGCATATACTGTAGCAAAGCACCAGATAGGCAGATTATGACTGTATCCAAGGTAATTCTTTGGGAGTTTGGGTCACAGGTTGTTATCAGCATTCTGCATATGATCGTTTTCAGACTTCAGAAACATTTGCTTTAGCAACTTCTTTGCAGAATGAACTGCCAGGACTTAAGGACTTAAGATTTTTAAAAAATTTGCATAGCCTTGTGATTAAATATGTGTGCACACCGGGCCCTGAAATAACACAAAAAGCAGAGATGCTGCGTTTGTCTGCCCTTCTGCTACTAAACATCTTGTAGCTCCTATAGCCTTGGGGCCTGAGCAGAAAGCCTGGGTGTAAGGTGGTGCAGTCTCCCGAGCAGAGCGACCACCAGGGCCCTTCAATTCGCTCAATTCTTTATTTGCTCTGTAATCTTGGCTTAGTCATTTTTCACTACTCTGCCTAGTTCCTTATCTGCAAAACTGGGTTATGAATACTTATACTACCTGGCTCATAGGGATTTGGGGTAGATTAATGAGATAACATCTGCAAAGTACTTTTAGCTCTTTTAAAAATAAAGGTACAATAAAGATTACAAGTATTATGGATCATGCACAATTAAATTCACTCAACTTGTAAACATTTTTTCAAGTACTAATAGTAACATTATGCTAAAAATAAAATGAACTCACTTCTGGAAGAACTGGGCCACAGGGCAATAAGTGCTATTGACCCATCTGACTCTTTTATTGCCTGTGTTTTCCACACCATTGCCTTATACAACAGTCATGGTGGAAGTGCACCTGGGCACTGGTAGGAGCCTGTGCCCAGCTGAAATTCCAGAAAGTACTAAATTGGCTTTCTACCTTTATCAGTTCCCAGAAAATGCACGGGTCTCAGCAAATGCACACCCAACAGTGGATGTGCAGTCCATCCTTAGCCCTGTATTTCTTCATGCTTTACTGTATCTGCATCCTCTCCCATGGCACCTATGAAATCCACTTCAAACTGACCTAGCCCCTTTGCACCTTCTCTAACACTTAGCACGAGTACTATATTTTATTCTTTAGCCATACTAAAATGTATTAAATTGTGTTTCCTAGAGGACAGGAACCGTAAAAACAAGACCGATCCCAAGGCAAATTGAGGATTAGGCAAATTTTCTTTCAGGCACCTGTCTGGCTATTCAACAATCTTCCTCCTTTCCTTTATATCTCTCTTGACCCCTGACAGGTACTGCCAGGTTTATTATTGATCTTTCAAAGTGACAAAACCTGAAATTGGAAGGGATTTGATACTGGTCTTTTGCAACCTCAAGGAGAAACAAAATCCATGTGTTATATTTCCCAAAATGTGCATTGTAAAGAAATTTCAAATAGAAATTTCAAGTAGGATTATACTTTCTAGATGAAAGAAACAGTCCATGTACTTTTAAAATGATGGTTTATAAGCAGTAACCTACTTGCCTGAAAGTTCAACCCTTGAATTCCCTTTCCCTGTACTATGTACATATTGATGCTCAAGGTTATCTACTGAACTGCACTAAATTTCTGCATTCCAAATTATGCTACATGATGGGCACCAGGAGATCCTAACCATCAATGCCCATAGTGAATTCAGGGAGCCTGCGCTTAGGAAATGACTTAGATCCACTTAGAGATACCTGTAAGATGAATGCCACATTTAGGTCAGATATTCTGATATGGGAAGACACAGGTAGCTGTGTTCGGACCTAATTTGTTTATAAATTAGATATGGCAATAAATATGAAATAAAAGTGGATAAAATTTTACTTCAGCCTTATAACCTGAACTCTATTCTCCAATGTTTTATGGTGGTTTTTAAATAGAGTGCCTAGTTATCTGAGGTCCTCTTGCATTTAACACGGCTCTAACTTGTAACGTGTGATTTTTAAGCCTTTCCTAATTCTGATATGAAATATAGGTCATATAGTAACCTCGTCTCTTTTCTTCCTCAATAAAACGCTAGCACTTTGAGTGTGAGGAAAATTATTTTCAAGTTTTTATTTGTGTAGAAAGCTGTGCTTTTGGGGAAAAAATGATTTCTACACTAAGGAGGTCAAATTTCATGCGTCTGAAATAGACATTTTATTACAAACAGTATTTCCTATGGATATGTGTCCATAATGTTTTTCATCCAGGCTTGTGACCCAAGATGACACAGCTCTTACAGTGTTCTACATATTTTGCTTTAAAACCCCCACAAAACCTCCACCACTTGTGAGAGACGGTCATTGGTGGGCCATGCAATCAGCTCCTCTTGTTTCTGTTTTTATCAGCCTCTCTGGGCTCCATGGATTCCTTCCATCTACTCTCCCCAGAGCAACGCTTTGTCTCTTTGTTCGATAGTAGGGTTATCTTGAGGTATTTTGTAAGAACAAAGTTACTCTAAAGTTTTTAGTGCTACAAAACCTAGAAACCCAGGCAAGGTTGGTGCAGATTCATCAAGTCACAAATAAGCTTCCCAATCCCAGGGTATCAGTCGCAATTAAGAAAGTCCTTGGAGCATTAGTTGGGGCGGAATGGGAAAACGATTTTTTGTCATTAGAGGCAGTGTCGCCTGGCGGTCTGAGCGGAGAACTGGGAGTCAGGAACTGAGCGATCTAACACAAGCTCCGCGAAGCCCTCCTGCGCGCTCTAGGCAAGCGGCTTGGTCTCAGGAGGCCAGGCTCACCTACTTTGAATCTCCCATTTGAAGGCTCCTTACCCAGGGCCAGGGGATACACAGCAGGAAGGCTGATTCCTTGTCTGCAAAATTAGAATATTAATACTTGCTAAATAACGGATTAACCAATTAGTGATTGTTAAATGCTAGGCTGATAGCAGCAGGAGAAGAAAGGAGAAAACGCAAAACCGAAACACAATTTTATTACTAGATGGGTTTCACTCAGCTCTGGGTTTTTCTGCTTCTTGTGTAATCAAGTGACCACACGGTGCAAAGAGCCGGTGTGGAGAGACTGGACCTTTAACTTTATTCCCCTCGAGATAGCAGATGAAGCTGAAGGTATCCCGCAAGCCTGCATGAAGCTTTGAATACGTAGAAGGGAGGAAACCACGTTTTGTCCTTGAATCAATGAATTGCAGGGCAAGACCTCATACAAATAATTGAGAGTTTTTCAACTTTAACTTTTCTATTTTGATTTATTCCAGAAAAGATTTAGTACATGTGGAAATTCCCAAATCCATATTGTACAATGACCAATTTGCAATATATGTGTATGTGTGAGAGAGACCTAGAGTGCAAGAACAAGAGCGACAGAAATACGCACAGGAATGTGGAAGAGAAATCAATAGGAAAACACACACACACACAAAATGGGTCCTATAGATAACGTTCATTTAACTAATAGAAATTGTTGATGATATCTTGTATTTTCAAGGAGAAAACTGCTTCATCAGTTTTTCCTTTCGTTGAAAGTCATTGCACACAGGAAAGAGCAAAGCCATCCTTCTGTTTCCCATTGTGCATGATTTTAATATTAAAATTAATTCATTTATACAAAATGGAAGAAAGACACATCTTTATTCATCAAATTTAGAACACTTGATATTTTGTGCAAAGCACCTGCCTAAGAATAGGCAGTATTTTCGTTGGGTACATTTGCTTATACAACAATATTGAAAATATACGTTGAAAGAAAATAGTAGTAGCAATGGTTAAGGGGATTGCATAAAATATTGCTAAAAATGTCAAGTTCACTAATATCTTTTATTTTTGGTTTTCAAATTCAAGCTTAGTTACCACTTCTATTGATTTTTTAAAATAAGGTCCTGATACTATTTTGTTTTTTCTTTCACTAAAGAATGATTAGCTACTTTAGCTAAACTGTAAAGGGTCATCATTTTGTTATATCTAAAACTTATACCTTATTATAAGCAACATGTTAGAAAAAAACAGAATGCAAAAGCAAAGTAGAATTCAATTAGCAGACTAGTATTAGAATATAATGTCACTTATAAGACATTTTCCTTTCATACTACCATGAAAAGTCTTACGTAGACATATTTGCTAATCATTTAAGTATATATAGGAATTTAGCTTCCTTTAAAAATTACTTGACAAAATTATTATTCCCATGTGCATTTGCCAAAATAAGTGATTTTTGTCCATAATAATTGGGTCAGTGCAATTTGCTGTGAAATGGTTAGCTTTTCACAAAAACTGAAGAAGACTCATCTCAGCCTTCATTTATCATTTTATATGTATTACTGGTAACCCAAAGAGGAAAAATTGCAGTTTTGTTTTTTTTTAAATCTAGCACATTGTAAATTTCAAATGAATACAATAGATTTGAGACATATTTTCAGAAAATGCAATTATTTACTTTTACAAAGCTATTTTAATCATAAGGTCAAAAATATTAACTTTTAGTGACTTACAGTAATTTTACTATAGGTATATTTGGTTTCCTTAGAAAATCATGAAGAACTGTTTTGATTCCATTTATTATATATTGAGATGTGATTATTAGAAACATCTTAGAGATTCTACAGGTCTTTTCTAAAATAACTATTATTATTGAATCTTATAAAATATTAAATTTCTCTGTACTTCATTTGTACTCATATTTTGCAGTAATCAATTATTAGTAATTCCAGCTTTATATGGACCTCATATTTTAAATTTTTATATATATAAGAAAAAAGATCAGATACATATTTTTGGAAAATGTTTTTGCACATAAAATAATTTTCAGCGTTTTGGATTTTCTTTGAATCTCGAACTAGTTGGAACTTATGAAGGTGGTAGAGAAGAATTTTGCCTTCGTATGCCTATTAGAAATAATAGAAGTATGTATGATATATTAGATAAGAAAACTTTCCTTGGATTCTCAGTCATAAGAGAGTCATAAAAGGTAAAAATGCAAAAAAGCAGTTCAAAAATAAACCTTGACATATGAACTAAAATATATGGTTGAACATCTAATAGAAACATTATAGAGGTGAAAAATTAAATCTTATTAAACAATTGATAATATTGCATGTTTTTCCTTGAATCAAAATATATTCACTATTAATTCTGTATATTTTTCTCGGTTATTGAATTGCATTTCAAAAAAGATATTAATATCTTGAGGGGTGATCTTCTAGATGTGAAAAAAATATTTTCATGCTTCTTTTGATTGATTAACCTCAATTTACTATAATATTTGGAAATTATTTGAGTTTTTACCTTATAAATATATTTGATATCTATGCAGCCAAAAGTCAATGCTTGAGATGAGCGTTTTCAGAATATGTGATTTTTATCTTGACTCCATTTGACAAGGCTGCCTAATACTGATTTCTAATAAAGTCAAAGGTAATTCACTCATGAAAAAAAGCAAAAAGAACCTTAAACATATTATTTTTATATATGTAAGACATTTATATAAGTTTATAAATATGAGAAGATATTTCTGTATATAAATATGATATTTAATATAAATATAATATATATCTTCTTATAGTTATATACAGAAATATTTTGGTGCACTTCAGAATTGTGTCAATATTAGGGTAAGAACTATCTAAAATATATTGATTTTTCTTTTTCAGAATCCATAGATAGTATTAATTTCTCCATTTTAGCCTATGGAATAAATACTTCCAAAATTACTTGAAACAATTATTTAATTATAATATGATAAAATAATATAAAAACAGTTGCTTAGCATCAGTTATTTTTATATATTTGTATTCTATAAATTGTTTTTAATCTCACGTTTTCTGAAACACTGACATAAAATTATATAAGCTTATTTTATGTGCAAAATCACACATACTATGCTGAATGACACTTAAAAGGAAGGAAACAGTAAAGGTAGCTTATTTTCTGAAGCAATCTTGACAGTAATGCTAAATTACAACTTGAAAACATCTAGCATTTTTACCTTTATGAGAAAAGGCTTTTTACATATTTAACATAATTCCAGGGAAAATAAACTAGAATTATGTATAAAGATATGTACACTGTAACCAAAGGGCATTTATATTCCCCTGTAGAATACTTACAATGATTTTATTGCCATTTTGTGTCATTTTCTAAAGGATATAAAATACAGCCAGTAAACAAACTAGACTTTAGATTTAAGTTGACAGCTTCTCCTTCAGAAGCAATATTCAGATATTTAATCTTACAAACATCGAATAGTTTACAACCAAGTAAAGTATACTTCTGCAAAAATAGAAGGATTGTGTGCTTTGGCTTATAATTTTTGCAGCTGTGATGATCAACACAGCCACCACTACCAACACTCAGCATCCCTAAATCCTGGAGAATAAATCCAAATGTCGACCCTTAGTTCAATTAACCCCTTGAGGAAATTAGCCTAAGTGCTCTACTTTTTCAAAATGCAAGACATCCTTTCTCTACAATGATGTCGATTCAACCTAGTACTTACAGAGTGCCATATTATTTCCAGTTCTATTTTTGAAATCTACACTTCTAATCTAATTTTAACAGACTCTTCCTCCTAGATCAAATGGCTGCTTTTCAGGTGTAGCAATCTGACTTCTGCTGAGGAGAACTTGCACTTCATTTCAGAACTATCATAGGTTGTACCCGGCCTCCAAATATTGCTGTCTTGCTGCAGTCAGTGAATTAGTGCTATGAGTGCATAAGTCCTGTGTTAAGTGGGCAAACGGAATAAACATTTACTTCAGAAATGCTGTTTCTACTTTATTCTTCCTCCTCCTCATGCCTCTGACCATATTTATAATGGTCTCAGTGTACCTGTCTCAAGAATGTATATTTTGGGGAGCTGCATATGACCCATCCCACCAGCTCGATTATAAGTAAAGTCAGTTTCATCTTTCCAATTAGATACTTGAGGATTTACCTACCCTTATTAGCAAGCAACTACCTATCTCTTTCTTAGGTCCTGCCTTACCCAGACATTTTTTTAAGAAATCCAGGTACTTCTCTTTATCAAAGAGGTCAGTCCTGCTTGAAGTGAAAGACAGAAGGAGCTTACGTGTGTCATTGCCTCCGCTGCTACGGGTGTCACCGCTGAACACTAGCTTGGCACGGTCTGAAAGATCCTTGTCTGTCTTTGCAGAAATCTTTTTCTAGTCATGCTGCCTGGCAACGACACAGTGGTGTCCCATGCTCACATTCTATTAGTTCACAATCCTAAATTTCTAACGCCATGGTGGCGGAGTCCTGAGTGGCTAGTCAAATCCTCCAGTGGCTTCGGCCTCAGCCACAGGGTGTGCAGACCTAGTTTTCCTCCAGAAAAAGTTGATTCTGACAGCTTTTGCCCATCTTGTTGTTGCTGTTGTTGTTTTTATGGAGGGGTACAATTTTCACTGATGCCCCATATTATTTCTTAAAGATAGTCTGGGAGTGGAATGACTAAGTCAAAGAATATGAGAATTTAAAAGGGTAGATGTTTATGTGGATGTAGATGTAATGTATGCGTACATTTGCGTGTGTGTGTTTGTATCTGAATTGCCCTCCAGAAATACGAACTAATTTATAACCGCAACTGCAGTGAATGAAAAGAGTACCCAGCACTCTGATAGTCTTTTTGGCTGTAGCCACACAAACTGCATGTCTGTAACTTAATGAGATTATGCTGTTTGAAATATAAAACCACATGGATATCATAGTTCATCATCCTTTTTTGCCTTTGAAAGATGCTACATGACTAGGTCAGTTTTTTGTTTATTTTCAAAGCATAGCACATTTAAGTACAAGTTTGTCATGAGACATAGTTGTTTATAGAACTTGTTTTCTAGCAACATTTCTCCCCATTAATCAATGAAATCATAAAATGAAATAATATTATTTGCTTGTTTTTAGCACACACATCATTTGAAATAAATGACTACACAGATTGCTAAAAATTAAAAATGTTCTAAGAGCTTTTTATCATCACACTGCAACAATTGGAAAGTTAACTGGTTTACATGGAGTTAACTTAGAAGTGACAAAAAAATAAGGTTTTTAGCAACTGCAGTTGAGGCTGGTTTTATTTTTATTCCCTCTTCCCCAGACCTATCAGGCCAAAGTATATTTGTTAATTTGATGTATATCACATAAACATAGAAATCATTTTTTGCAAGTACACTTTGATACATTACGGTGGCAGCTATGATGAGGACAAGAAGAATAGTTACAAATGTGGGAGCAAATTAGAAGACCAGAGTAACCTGGAAGGCTACATACTGCTGGTCCGTGATCCTGCTCTGCACAGCCAGGTAGAGAAATGCTCCCAGGGAATTAGCCCAAACAACGACCAGGAGGTTTTTCAAATGTCCAGCAATCAAAACCATTCCTGCTCGCACTTTTTTTCTTGCCCATGCACTCTAGACTCTTTAAGGGATTTGTAAGGAAACGTCCCAGCTTCATTTCCTAGAGGATAAAGTGATGATTAAGGTTGTTACTCTGAATCTAATTCTCAGCAACAAAGAAACTTTGCAGATTAACAGGAAACTTAGAAGAAAAGAAAGTGACCTTGCCATTCATTTTGGAATTCATTGTTCTGATGAAAGCTCAGTGCTATCCAATTTGATATTTGGTGAGTGCGCTTTAGAAATTCAGAGAAGTGGCCTGATGGATCTGAAAGGGAAGGCATCTTGAGAGTCCTGGAAAACGCTCTAGAATTGCAGTTCTGACTTGCATTTTTAAACAGTCTTGATATGAAAGAAGAGAAGGCATCTAAATATATGCCATGGTGCACAGAATGTTTCCCAACAAATTTAGATTTTTAAAAGATGATATACAAAGAAGTAGAAAGAAAGGTATATAATAAAGACTAAATGCAGGAGATGGTCTAGAAGAATGACAGGGAAGCAAATGATGGAAAAGGACTACACAATTTCAGATGGGGGAAGTGGACTCTGAGAGGCCCGGCAAGAGAGATTCAATAGGACGTGACAAGTCAAGGATATCTGTCCTTGTCTAAGGATATCTGTTTTTCTCAACACTATTAAGATGCATATGTCAAACACCTAATCTATTTCTGCTTACTCACCAAGGGTGTTTGTTAACTCATATAAATGGGAAGTGCCATAGCTATTCCGATAGGTTGGCTGAATTTAGGAGTTCATAGGATGTTGTTCCATCTCTTCTCTCTCTTGTCCATCTGTGTTGGCTTCATTCTTGAGAATGTTTTCTTCATACAATAGCATCACTCCAGGCCTTTATCATCCCTAGTCCTCACTATCTTGGAAGATTTGATTTTCCTGGTATTACAAACAGTACCTTTTTCTTCATCTGCCCACCGTGGGAGAGGCTTCATGATTGGCTGCCTGTATGATTCGCAGCCTCATAAGAAGATGCAAGAGTAGCTCTAGAAGGAGAAAATGTCTTCTATAACCAAAGAAGAGCTTGTCAGATAAGCAGATGTCCTCTTTGCTACGCAGAGAAATACATTCAGTTTGCCAATTTATATCTAGATGTGGCTCTCTGCCTTTCTCGTCTGAATAGCTTTCAGTACGAGAGGTCATAAGTTCTAGGGAAAAGCAAGCCTTCAGCAGAATGCTTGGAAATGTTAGATACCTTCAAGATGTAGGAGAGACATACGAAGTCAGTGAAATTGGTGATTATTATAAACAGTCTAGGAATAAACCCAAACTGTGTGTGACAAGTGAAACAGGATGTTGGCATGGCTGTTAGTTGTGCTCAAGGATAATGAGTCTTGTATATACAGAAAGCTTCTCTAGGGACAATGAGTTCCTACTAAAAGGAATGTTGTCCTGTGTTTTCCCCCTTGACAGTTTTTGGTTTTTATGCATTTCATCAAACAAAAGCTATTAACAGCAAAAAAGAAAATTCCAGTCTTGTTTTTGATTTTGACATTTTTGGTTTCAGTAGAATTATAAAAATTAACTTTTCAAATGTGTTTCAAGTACTCACTATGACCCCATGTTCCGTATTACTAAATATATTTATACAAGTATTATTTTATATTTATATAAAATATTTTATATTTTGGGTAGGGTGGTTATAAAATTATTGTAAAGGTCAGAAATGAAACTGAACCATAAAATCTAAATTATAAGCTTCTGTTAAACTGTTGAATTAGGATAATAATATGACATTTCGGGGGATTTCCAAGCTATAATATTCTAGGGGAAAAATAGGAAAAAAAAATAACAACTGTTGTTTATTCCACCTAAACGTTTCTTTGAAATGTGGTGAATTAATATGTGCCCATTCTATCACTACTTTTCAGGTGTTTGGTGATATCAGTGGCTTAAAGCTTGTCCACAGTGAAGTGATCACAGCTATTCAGAAGCATATAAGTGAAATGGACACTGTACTGAGAAACACCTTTGATATTAAATCAAGAGAAATGAAAAGAACCCATTAAAATAAAAAGGTACTTTTTTTTCTGCTGGTTAAATATTTAACTCATTGCTATCAGTGAGTGTTAGCAACTAAGAAGGAATCATCAAGTGCTATTTCCTTGTTGTTTTCTGAAACCTCCACCATGGTGCACAAGTCGTCCTGAGAAGACTGCATTCAACTTCTTTTTCAGCCCTACTGCGTTATAACATGTAGTTGACTGAAGTCATTAATGGGTATTAGAAACAACAGCTAGAAGTCATGATTGTAGCAAATGTGCTCTCGGAGAGAAAAGAAATCACTTCCATCTTTGCTAGCTTAGAAAGAGCTACTTGGCTACTCTGGAATTTGATGAAGGATAGCATGCCATTTTTAACAGTCTTTGACAGTAGTAGTATTTCATGTAGAGGGAACAGGAAATTGGCTGGAAGATGATTAAGATCAAGTCTAAATAAATTCCCTCTCTCCTTCATTTAGCAGGAAAATTTCACATTTTTTTCCTAGAAGGAACTTTAAAAAATGGAAAAAATTAAGTAACAACCAGAAGTTTTAAGTCACTTAAATGGGTTAGTTTGCAGAGTATGTATTTTGTGTTTTAAGATAACAACCACCAAGCCCAAACTGGCTGGCTCAGATTTGGCCTCGTTGCATTCATCTCACCTTTTTGTAAAAGTTTCAAAGTAGCATAACCCTCTTTCCGGTCCTTATATTAACATAATCCTTTTTTTTCTCTTTACTTTCTTGCTTTCCTCTCTTTCAACTGAAGATTTGGAATCGAATGTATGATCACAAATGGACAATGAATCATCAGCGTGTTGATGGCTCATAAAAAATCCTGCATCATTGAGAATCTTTTGTCTTCATTATAGACTAATAAATACAGTGGATAGCTAAGCCCTCTGGCCTTCCTCTGCACCTTTAAGGGAGTATGGCAAATATTTTTGTGGCCACATTTCTCAAACAGAAGACAGTGCTTATTAGAGAGGTTAAAACTGATACTGGTAATTAGAAAACGTGAAAACATGCAATCCTAGTGACTTTTCAACTCCCAGCTTTAATCATTGTCTACCTATTATGATATCATCAGTCTTACATAATAAATTTGTGTTAGGATTACATAAAGTGTTCCCTCTGTTGGCAGAAATTAGTGTGTGTATGTGTGTGTGTATATATATACACTGTCAATACTTTTTAGCCTGTATGGCTATAACTGAAGGACCATCAACATACATTAGTATCTTTGTTAACAGATCGCAACTTTAAAGAAGCTAATAAACATTCTAAACATGTTTCCATAGTTTAAGTTGTCACACCTGCTCATCTTAGGCTAGAATCTTCTTTCAGATACTTAAATGTCACTGTCACTAACTTCCTCACTTCCTCTCTTGCAATATAATTACTCATAGCTCTGATCACCAGGTATTTACCTCCACTTTTACTTAACACATGCTACTTTGTACGCTAATTACATAGTTTTACTTTTCCCATTACAGCATGATTTACCTGTTAACAGAAAAATTTCTAAATGCATCCTTCTATTAACAGAGCTTAGAGTAGTGTTTGGTGTGACTGTGTGGGAACTCGATAAACATTTGCTGTTGGGAAGGATGGTGGGAAGGAGAGGCAGGGGTGGGATTCAGGCCAGGTCTTTATTGTGCTCTTATTTATCGTATAAAAAAGGCCCAACAAACAAAGAAAATATTCTGAGAAGGAATAAATGTATACATGTAAGTAGATTTCTGCATCTTAGGCTGTATTTCATTAGATTATTAGGTCAAGCCGATAAATCAAATTTAGTTGAAAAGGTGCTATGATAATTTTTCACTGAGCTGCCATTTGCTCAATTGAGTTAATATAAATTCCTGCCCATTTTGTAGGTGTGTCTGTTCTATTTATACTTCTCCCACTAGAATTTAAGCCCCGTGAGGGTAGGGATCATTGTCTGCTTTCTTTACGTGACCTCCCCAGTCCCTAACACTGCACTTTGAATTCGTAAGTGCTCAGTACATTTCTAGCTGGATGAAAAAATAAACTGGCACATAAAATTTCACTTAAGTTTATGTTTAATGTGCTATATGACAGTGAACTGAATAAGCGATACAGAAATCAGCAATCAATCAATTGATACTTTTCTTTTTTCATGTTTCCTTTAGGAAATTGGTGGCCCCAGTGGAAGGATGAGTATTTTTAATAAAAGTGATATTTTCTGGCCCTGAAGAATGCCCATGGCCACAGTGTATTTCCTAATCCAAGGCATATTTTACTACATTATTGCAGCGTATGAGTTGTTCAGTATTTTAAAATATAAGTCTGTGGAATGTTTTGTTGCTGTTGTTGTTTTATATTTGTTTTCCTTGCCATTGAACTTTTCTAACTGAGCACTAAATATTAAGTAACAGGTTCAATATCTGAGTTTGTCTAAAGCTTTTATAATATTATATATACACATAGGTGTTTGCTGGGTAGAAATCTACTAACATGTTTTCATGTGTTCTCTCTTCTTGTTTTAAAGACCTATCTCATGAACCTTCTGGGCCCAGTGCTATAACTCAGTCCAATGTTGAAATAAGATTTTGGTACTGTCTACATCTTAAGTAAACTCTGTGTTTGGATTGGCATTGAAAGAATATATTTAATTTTGACTTTTTTTGTTGTATATGTATGCTTAGTTTCTTTAAAAAACAGAGGGAAATAAAGTAACTTTATCCTTATAATCAATTCCTCTCATTTCCTATACCTCTTTATGGACTGCAAATAATAATTCCATGAATAAGGAGCGATGGATGTAGTTTTTGTAAACAGATGCTCTGTGAGAGCTGAGTTCTAATGTGAAAGACACCAGTATAATGTCCCCTTAGGAAAGTGCACATATTTATGCCCAGTACAAAGTATTATTTCACAATTGAAAATGGGTTTCTGGGGAATTATATATCTGTGAATTTAGTCATCAGTCTTTTTCAGTCTATTAAGGATAATTTATAATGCTAATAATTATTTTTCAAGCATCTATTAGTGAAACAATACCTATAAACTTATACATAAATTCTCAGTGATTTCATTGGTAACTTCATCTTTAGTATTATAGTTAATTACTAATTGACTTGTGTCATTCACACTGACTTTTTTTCTCCTACAGTGATAATACACAATACAAAATATGATTATAATTAAAAACTGTAAATAAAAATTGTTTTTAATAGATCATTTTTGCTAGTACCTACTGTGCTCTTATTGCCTAAATAAATTATCTACTTGGAATTCAATTCTATTAAGGAGTAAAAATATAAATAAAAAGGAATAAAACATTTAAATGCTTGCTGTAAATTTAACAGTAAGATCTATTAAATGTTCTTAGTATAAGTTCAGTGACAATAGATAGATTATATTCAGTGTCAGTTAAGCAAGTGGATGAAAAATGAGTGATTTTCATCCTTCAGTTAAATATGGTGCTAAGTGGTATGTACCAGCATTAAAAGCAAATTACTTATCACTTCAATAATCACAGCATGAGAGCATTCTATTGGAAGCTGTGTTTCCAGTCTTTCTTGGTCTCAGTTTTATTAAATAAATCAACTGATAATACTTGGATAAGCAGAAGAAAAACCATTGATGGCATTATGGCATTTCCATTTTATAAGTGCTTATTGGAGATGTCTCCAAAATGATTTTTCTATATATTTTAGTCACTAGGAATTCTCACACCCAAATTATATATACACACATGTATGTACATACATATATGTAAATACATACATATATACACACACACAGATGCATATGCACATATACATACACACAGGTTCATCTGGTCCAGCCACCTATGTGAAGCACAAATGCCTTCTACTACATCACTTCCGGTTGGCCTTCTAGCTTTTTCTTCTGAAGCTGACTTTATATGTTCAGTGTGTTTTTTTGAATGGTCTCAGTTGCCCTGATTTTGTTGTTCAACTAATTCTGTACTCAGCAGGAGGAGATAGTGTGATTTTCTTAATAGTCCTCTCCATGAAGGCACCTCAAGTAGTTCCAACCAATCTCTCAGGTGGAGTTTTATCGGCGTCCACTTCATGGGGCTGTAGTGGGGGGATAATAGGGATGATGAAGGGGATTTGTTAGCTATTTTTATTGGCTAAGAAAATTAATGAGTGAAAGAAGGGGAAAAAAGGAAGAAAAGAACAAAAATAAAGGGACAAGAAAGGAAGAAATGATGGAAAGAAACAAGGAAGGTTGAAAGAAAAGAAAGAATATATTTCTAGAAGTAAGATTATTAAGTCAATGGGTAGCACATTTAAAATTTTAATATATACCAATTTTGCTTCAGAAATATTGTACCAATTTTCACTTCAACCACCCATGGTAGTTGAGATAAACTTTTTCTCCATACTATTGCTAGTAAATGATGTTAATAATAAAAATATTTTCTTTTTAAAAGGGTGAAAATATTTGATGAGAAATGCTGCCCATTTTATATGATTAATGAAATTTTATAGTTTTATTATTGGAACTCACTTGTTCTTGTTTTATAATAGCTCTTTACATATTAAGTGCAGCAAAACTTTGTATATAGCACTTGTCGCCAAATTATGCCAAGATTGTCAGTTGTTTAGTTTGCTTTAATATATATTTTGGCAAATAGAAATTGTCAATTTTTATGCAGTTTAATCTATAAAATTTTTTTGTTTTTGTCTCAACATGGTGTATCAAATAGTTTATCATTTTCTTGATACTTTCAAATGCCACTTTGAATAGATAATAAGCACATTTATATTATATTTTTTCCTGGAAAGTATTGCTGATTCATTGATTTATTATCTACTTTCACACTAGTTTAAAACCTCTTTAATTAATATAGCTCATAGGTGAATCCAGGACATCCTATGAATAAACTACATGCTACTAAGAAAGATTTGCTGGCAACCTGGGAAGAATGAGGATGGAGAGAAGAGAGTACAACAAGATGGGGAGGGAATCTTAGACCTAGGTAATGGATATGTGAGAGTTCATCAGATACTACTTTTTCTATTTTTGAGTATGTTTAGAGCTTTTTATAAGAAGTTAAGACGGTCATAGAATGGGATACACATAGAACGGGTATGACGTAATATTGTATGTTCATTAAGGTTTCATTTTTAAATAATAAATAATGACATGAGGAAATGTTCAAAATATAATGAGGAGTGAAAGGGTGGGATGCATATACTATGGTCCCAATTATAAAAGATACATATTGTATAGAAAGAATTTGAAAGAACACATGTAGATATGTTGATAATGGCTATCGGTGAGTGTTGAGATTATAAATTTTATAATTTTTTTATTTCTATATTTTCCACATTTTCTCCTATGAGCTTATGATACTCATATAATTAGTGCTGAAACAGCACATGTAATTTTAAGCCCTAATAAGGAAAGTATATATGATATCACCTATAAAACCAAAAGCTATATTATATGTATAAACAATTGTATGCCTAAGAAGGATGTCCAAACTTGGCATTCTGGGAACATTTCAGAAGACAAAGCTTGTATGAAATGGAAAAAGAAAGCTATAAATAGCAAACAAGCTTAGATAAAAATATAACAGGATGAAAAAAGGAAGGTGAATGTACTAAGGAAAGAGTAATGAAAACCAAAAATGCGATTGCAAAGTAAAAGGGCAGCTCAGAGACTTGAAAGGGCAGATTTGATGTTGCAGAAAATCAAATCATGTCAATTGCATGCATCTCCCCTTGCTGTCTACCACCGCCTGCCTTCCCAGCTCACTTCCCTGAACCTGATTCTGACAGTCCTCCAACACCCTAATTCAGAGACTCTATCACCTTTTCCTTGGTTCATCCTTTTTTTGTTCTCTTTTCTTCTTACCCATCTTAATTTTCATAGTCAACCGCGATCATCACTCCTTTGCTTGCACCTTCTACTCACCTCTCTCTCACCTCTCATTACCTCTTATAACCCAGAGAGATCACAGCCCTGGTTGAACCCACCTGTGCCTAATTTGTGCCCACACCCCTGCAATTAAAAGCACCTGGAGAAAAATACACATTGACATTGGCCAATCTCACTTTAAATTTGTGCCTGTAGATCTCAAGTGACCTTTAACACTTCCTAGTAATCATATATTTTTAAAAAATACCATTCACCCAACCACTATCCTATTATCACATTTTATTTTCTCTTCCCAAACCTGCAACACATCTTTCCCTAGCCTCAGTCTCAAGTGATAAACTGGGAAAATTGGAGCAATCAGAAAGGAACCTCCACAACTTCCTGCCACCCTGTCAACCTGCCTACCAGCACCTGCACATACAGGGTGCTGCATTTCCGCTTCCACCGGCTGGGAAGGAACTTTGCACATTTCTAAAACTGATCCTTCCACTAAGTCCTAGGCCACCTCCTCCACTCCATCAATTCTTTACTCTCTTTACTACATTATCATATATTTACCTTCCATTCGATAATACAAATTTGTTATTTCTCCACCATGGGAAAAAAATTACTTCTCTTGACCCCGTTCTTTGTATCATCTCTCATTTCTTTGCTTCCCTTTATAAAAAGACTCCTCTGAAGAGTATTTTTGCTGCCCCAAATTCTTCTTGTCCCGGGTTTGCCTCAACCCACCCTTGTCAGGATTTCACACCTGTGCTCTGTGGGCACTGCTGTTACCAAGGCCAACAGTGACTGCCACCCCACCCCCAAGATGGTAAATCCAAAGGTCAAGTCTCAGTCCTCAGCCTACTTGATTTGGTAGAAATATTTGACATAACTTAGCACTTTCTCACTCTTCATACATTTTCTTCACTACCAGGATACCACTCTTCCCCTATATGGCTGCAGTTCTTAGTTCCCCGTGCTGTATTCTCCTCTTTTCTCCCACTTCTTAATGTTAAATTGCTCCGGGGCTCAGTCTTTCATTCTCTTCTCTTTTCTCTCTTTACTCATTAGGGATCTCATTTACTAGATGAGCTCATGCTATAGTTTGAATGTGCCCACTTGGAAGTTTAGGTGTTACCAATGTGATGGTATTAGGAGGTGGGACATTTAAGAAGTAATAGACTGCTCCCTGGACAGTGGGATTAAGAACCTGATGAAAGAAGCTTCTCCTTCACACAGCAATTAGCTAGCTTGCTCTTCTACTCTCTGACCTATGAGGACATGGCATTTGTCCCTTTTGCCTTTCTGCCATGTGAGGAGGCAGCAAGAATGCCTGCCTAGATGCTGACACCTTGATGTCAGACTTTCCAGCCTCCAGCACTGTGACAAACAAATTTTTATTTTTATTAATAATTTATCCAGTCTGTCTTCTTGTGTTGTACAGCAGTACAAATGAATTAAGACAGATGACTTCCAGGTTTATATCTCCAGCCCAAATCTCTCTTGCAAACTTCAGCTATATATTTCCAAGTGCCTATTGGAAAGCCATCTCAGACTCAACATGTTCCAATCCCAACTCATTATTTTCACCTCTAAATGGGCTACTTCACATTTTAATGCATCTCAGAAGATCAATCTTATGTTTGTTCAAACCAAAAAGTTTGGGGTTAAACTGGGTGCTGTAGCTTGTGCCTATAATCCCAATGACTTGGGAGGCTGAGGTGGGAGGTTCACTTGACCCCAGGAGTTCAAGACCAGCCTGGGCAACATAGTGAGACCTTGTCTCTTAAAAAAAAAAAAAGGGTTAATCGTGCACACCTGTAGTCTCATCTATTTGAAAGGCCAGGAGTTCGAGGCTACAGTGGGCTGTGATTGTGCCACTGCACTCCAGCCAGAGTGACAGAGCGAGACCCTGACTCTAAAAATTAAATAAAATAAAGATAAAATAGAATAGTTTTGGATTTTTCTTGAACTCCTGTATCAGTCAGGATAGGCTAGCTCATGGTGCACTGACAAATACTACCCAAATCTCAGTGTCAAAACCAGGTTCCACGTCATGTTACATGTCCATTGGGGGAGGCAGGGGTCTTCTCTGCATCATTGCCATCTTCTTTCTGTGCCGAGGTTGATAAAGTAGACCACTCTTTACGACACTGTCATTTGTTATAGCAGAGGAAAAAAGGGAATGTGGGGCAGCATGACTGGCTCTGAAAGCTTCCAGGAAGCAGTCAGATATGTCTCTGCCACTCACAGGATCAAAGCAAGTTAACTGGTGGAATACAGTCAGGAGGCTGAGTCCACGCATCAGTGACTGTATTGGCTCAGCAGTGCAGCTCCGCCTCTCCTGTCAACCATTCAGAAACTCTGTGGGATATACTTTGAAAATAAATCTTGTGACTTATCACCTACTTCTCTGCTACTACCTCAATCTGAGCCACTGTAATCACTTTCTGGGCTTCTGCAATTATCTCCTTACCAGCTTCCCTGCTTTTGTCCTTACCCCGTGTTGACTTATGCTCAATGCATTAGCTAACATAAGTCAGCTCACAGAACTCTATTGCTCAAACTCTCCATTAGTTTAGCATAAAAGGCAAAGTCTTCAGGTCACACCCCATTATCTCCTCTTATCACATTCATGGATGTTTTTGCCTTTATTCACTCTGCTCTAGCATCCTGGCTTTTTTCTTACTCCCTCAAAATACCTGTTCTTTCTCTCTGGAAGACAACACCATGTTTTCCATTCCAGTTGATTTCCATACCGCCCCCCAGAGGTCCACTTAGCTAACTCATCTCTTTCACTGCTTTGAACAAATGGCACCTTCTTGTTGGAAGAGAACGCTGACTCCTATATTTGAAAATTACATCTCCCTCCAGAGAGAGCCTTCTAAATCTGATGAGCTTTTTCTTTTCATAGTCCCACAGCCTCTGAGTATTGTATAATTTTGTCTGCAGATCAATTTAACTCTTTTTACTTATCACGGTTTTAGCCTTTCAGCCACGCACAGCACAGCCGCTGGAGGACCAGGCACTTAAAGGGCTTTTAAAAGCGTCCGCTCATCAAAACTTCTCCTGCTAGGAAAGATATGTAGAACCAAAGTAGAAGGAAAAAAGAAAATGCAAACAAACAAACAAAAAAACCACACATCGCAACAACCCCAAAAAACAAAATAACACAAAAAACCCACCCACGTCATTATGATTTATGAGACAAACTTTTAATACATAATCCTGAACCAATCCTTAGATAGTTTGAGTTAGGAGAGCATAAATACTTCTTGGAAAGCTGTATTTTTACAAAACACTGAATGTAATTTTGACAAACTTCTAGGTATCCACTAATAGAGATAACATGAATAATACAATAAATCAGGATAATTTATGTAGAAGGATGTTCATGTTTTATAATGTCAACAAAAATCATATTTTCTGGTGCTGCTGGTGAATTTATAAGAATATTACATACCTTAGGGTTCTCCATCAAAAATAAAAAAATCACTAAATTGTACACAACAGAAGTTGTGCCATAGGTATCCAGATAATAGTGCATTGGAAACAATAAAGAAATTATGGGGAGGAGATGGGTGTATGCCTACATGATGAGTGTGTTGCGCACCGTCTGGGGAATGGTCATGCTTGAAGGTGCTGACTCGGGGAGGTGGGGGGTGGGGGGAGGGGATGGAGGTATGACTACATGGTGAGTGCCAGGCGCACTGTCTGGAGAATGGACACGCTTGAGTCTCTGACTCAGGGGGATGGGCGGGACAGGGACAATGTATATAACCTGAACTTATGTACCCCCATGATGAGCTGAAATGAAAAAAAAAAAAAAAAAAAGAAATTATGAAAGTTTATATTAGAAGAACATATGTGCAAGAAACTTTTTAAATTACTTGTGGGCCAAAGAGGAAACAAAAATTGCAATCATAAGCTATTAAGAAATTAATGATAATGAAGCAATTAGACCATTAGTTATGAAAACTTATGAGATGTGGCCAAAGCTATATTAAGATAGAAATACTTTTATTGTTTAAAAACGTAAGTCAAGAAGCTGGAAAAAATATTAAAAAAAAAGAAAAACCTTCAAAAGATTAAAGTCATTTACAAAATAAGAATATAAATTAACGATTTTTTAAAAAGTTATAAAACAATATTGGTTTCCTCTTCTGGTAAGATTAACAAAGAGGAAAAAATTGCAAACATACAGCATTAGGAATCAGAGAAGTGTGATATAATCACAAATAAAGAAGAGGTTAAAATATAAGGCGTTTTTCTGTCAAGACCTCGAAGTGGCTATAGCAGTTCCACTCAGGTCTCATTGGCCGGGATTCAGTCACATGGTCCCAAACATGTCTCCCTAAGAAGAAATGGTTTAATGTAGTGTCTGTATTTGCTTCTGTAAAGGGCCAGATAATAAATATTTTAAGTTTTGCAGGACATACAGTGTCTGTCACAAAATCAGCCGTAGGCAATATGTAAAGGAATGAGCATAGCTGTATGCTCCTGATAAAACTTTATTGACACATGGCGAGCTGGATTTAGCTGGCTGGCCACAGTCTGCCGACTCCTGCTGGTACATAGAAGTGGTTTTGACACAGTGTAATAATAGATATGGAACTACATCTGTAATGTATTGTAAAGAAGGTAGATAATTATTTAAAATCTAAATATGTTTTTATAAGAATCTATCTTCATACATGTAGATATATGTGTGTATATATTTACATTAAAATAATGGAAGGATATATACCAAAATGTTAGCACTGGTTATCTGTTGGTGTTTCAGATGATTTTTTTTTTCTGTGCATCTGTATTTTCTAATATTTTTACAATAACCATGCACTACATAAATAAATAATAAATGGAGGAGAAAGAAGAGTGAAGGAGATCTGAGCAAACGCAATTTGAGATGTATTTCAAAACTGCATTAATTATCAAAATATAGGCACAGACATAAGTAGACAAAGCAGTTGAACTGAAGAGAAAGTCTAAAAATAGGCATGAAAAAAGTATAAGAATTTAATGTTTGGAAAAATGTCTGGGTGAATATAATATGATAATATACTAAAATAAAATTCCTAGTACACAATGATTGTTGAATAAATATTTATTCAATGAGTAAGTTGAGCTATTAATTCAATATTGATTAATTCAAATATTTTTACTCAGGGTATTGTATGTCATTTAATTTTTTGAAGGTATTGTGATTATATCTTCTGTAGAAACTATTTTCTACATAGTCAAATATATCAGTTTTTCTCCTGTCTTGTCCCCCCTCTACACTGAACATGTTCTGAATCATGAAATGAAAACAAGTTCTTTTCCCACTGGTCTGTGGTTCTATTTTTTAGAATTAACGCTTTAATTCCTGGAGAACTTACCTTTTGGAGGAAAGATTCAGCCTCATTTTCTTTTCACTTAACCAATTTTCCCCAGACCATTAATTTCCTAACACTTCCTTTCCCAACTAAACTGAAATGAAAGGGAATTTAATCTTGCCCCCAACTACCCAAACTGACTACCAGAGCTGCCCTCTATGGATTTATGACAATAAAAACTCTAACCCCTCAGGTTAGATAGTCAGATGTATGATAATTAACTGTATGAGTAATTATTGTGTTATGCAAATAAACAATGCAGATGAGTCATTTCATTAAACAAGCACCATGGGGTCATTAGGTTTTGATCTCTGTCCCAGTCTTTTGGGGAAAAAAATACCTTCTATGAACTGCTCTTCTGAACTGACAATAAAACATCACTACTAGGTTCGCATTAAGCTGGATAATATGCAGACTGCTTGATTTGTATTGAATATATGTCTGGTGGTTGGGGCCCACTGTAATGAACTAGCCCACAAATCACAGCTTAATGGGAATCTACTTTTACATATTGCTTAATTAAAAGTTGTGAGCTTATTAACATGTGTCTTTGGCACTGAGCTTTGGGGATGTAATCTCTGTGCAAATAAGACTAGGTTGTAAAAGTTTTATAGATTGACGATGATATTATAGTCCATACCTTAATAACCCATTATTTCCCTAAAGAATTTTTCATATCTTACATTCTTCTATACAGCTGTAACAGATTCTTTTCTTTTTGTTTTCAATGTGTAGGATGTATTGCAATATGTACTAGTAACAAAAAAGGGCTATATCTTAAATAGTTCATCTGAACATCTTTTTATCACTTAATCTTATTAGCAAAGCTATCTGGAAGAAAGTCTCACAGCTCCTTTCATTAGAGTGGCTGCAGGTAGTATAGATCTATTAGGTATGGGTTTCCAGAATTCCATTGTAAATCTCTATTTTCAGGGATTTATAATTCAGCTATAAAAATTTTGCCCTAGGCTTCAACTTGGAATACAAGGTCTTAGCCTGAGAGAGTACATTGTTAACACATGAAAAAAAATTATGTTGTTGTTTTCATCTTACCAAAGTGAAAAAGTAATGGCATGTAACCATTTTCAAATACTTTCTGATATGCCACTGAAAGATAGTGTTTGGAGTTTTTTGTTTTGTTTTGTTTTGACATGACATTTTACAGTATGTTTGTTTGTAATTTTAACCAAAACATTTGGTGGGGTTTTTTAATGTCAAAATAAAAGCATGTCTTCTGTGGGACTCCCACGACAGTAGACTAGACATCTCTGATCTTCATTGGTGGAAAATTTGATGCAGAATATTTCTGGAGTTCTTGCACTGAAGTATCTCAGTTTACTAATTCCCATCAATATTTGGGGAAAACAAAAGTTTTATTATTCCAAAGAATTGAACCTTATTATTATTGCTTTGGGCAATGGGTAGACCCATCGTAATTAAAAATTCAAATTGACGTCCCAGGATAACAAAATATCAGTGACCTTTGCCTGATGGAAAAACTGTGGGAAAGGACCCAGGCCCAGACTATGTTACTAAATGGCTGTGTGACCTTGGGAGATTTATTTGAATGACCTGAACCTATTTCTACATCCTTCAAAATAGTTTGAAGATAAAATGATTTGTACTATTCAGAATTTAAAAATTTTATATAGCTGCTAATTGCACATAGCTTGCTAAATTCACCAATGACTTCCATATTGGCTAAATCCAACGAACGCTTTAGTCTTCAACTTAATCTGTCCGTAGAATTCTAAACAGATGACCACCCACTCCTTATGGACATGCTGGCTTCTAAACTACCTAATTAACATCAAGTATTTGTAGTTCTCTTTTTCCCCTCCACATGTGTCTTCTGTTTTCTTCCTATCTCAACTTGTTCATTATATGTCAAAATTCACAAGATGGTTTGTTAGGCTTCTTTTGCTATTCTATACTCACTCTGTAAGGGACCTTGTCCTTCCCAGTGACTACAAATGGCAACATATGCCTTCTCACGAATGTTTTTTTTGGGCCCACATCACCCTTCTGAACCCCAGATCTCTTAAAGCCAAATGTCCACACAGCACTTCCTCTGGAATGAATGCCTCATTGTCACTTCCCAGTTTCCCCGCCTCTGGTTCAAAAGCTTTTTCCCTTCCCTGTTGAATATTTGGCTCCACCTTCTACCCAGTTATTCAAAGTCCTTGGCTGCATCCTGATATCATTTCTCCCTCTCTACACAATAAACCATCAGTCAGTTTTTCAAATCTTCAAATGAGTTTGTTTCATTTTATTCCTAATGCCACTTCCTTAGCTTAGGCCATTAAGATCCTCTTTGGTAACTAATCCAATCCCTTCTCCCTCCCTCTGCCCTATTCAATTCAGTTTCCAATTTGTCTGCAGACTGACACTTAAAAAAAACAAAAGTAACTCTTAATCTTGTCACTAGCCTGCTAAACATCATTCAGTAGCTGAAATATTACATTTAATCTAAGATCTCAAATCTCTACTGCACAGGGCACCCCATGATCTAGGTCTCCACCTTCATCTGTTGTTACATTCCCAGTTATTCTCCCTGCTCTGGTTCTCCTGAATTTATTCCATGTCCTCAAGAATGTCCTTGCTTTTCTGCCTCAGGCCCTGCCATACCATGTTCCTTCTACCTGGAATACTCCTGTGACTCTCCTGTCCTTCTCCCAGGTAGCCCTCCATGTTCTTGTTGGTGGAGGATCAGGGAAGGCGGCCCTTGGAATGGGCTCCCCATGCCTTCGGGAATGTCTTTCTTTTTCTCTAGGCTCTAAGCCTCACCAGCGTAGGGTCCTTTTCTGTCTTTCAAGAATCTGACCCAAGCTCCACTTGGTGCCTGGCCCATGGCAGGTGCTTAAAGAAAACTTACGCTCTGACAGACTGCAGAGACTGGTTTTGCAAGAGGCAGAGGCCATATAGGTCTCATAGCAATGTGTGAGACTCTGGGATCAGTGGGAAATATACATCCCACTTGCCATTGTCTGAAGCTATTATGTCATTTTTCTCCACAGGATGGTAAAAACAATTAAGCAATTAAGCAATAGCTGGTGACTGCATAATCTGGGCCCTTGGTTTGTAATAATCAGAGTGTAGGAGCAGGACTTGCCCAAGGCTGTCAGGCAACTCACAGTGGACATTGGAGACCAGGCTAGCCCTGCAGTGCTAAGGTTCCATTTACTAGTGACTATGTTTTATATAGGCACCTTCTCTCCCCAGATTCATCTTCTCCCTTTTGTTTAGTTTCTTTTGTTCTGATTGTTTACATATTGGTAGGGCCAGTTATTTCTATAAGGGAGAAAAATCTTATTAAAAAAAAGATAGTACATTTTAGCAACTTTATATATTACATCTATCTATAGGTATTACATTTTATAAAGAAAAGCATAAAAGGCTACGGTTTGACAAAATGAAACATTCTCTAATTGTGGAATTTTGAGCCTAGCAGTTTGAATGGGACAAAAATTCTGAGGTAGCCTACTGTGAAATTCTTGAATCGCACCAAGAAGATAAGAAAGAATTTATATGAGTTTGTTTCTTAATTGGGAACTTCTACAACTTTAGGAAACCTGCTGTGCTCTGAGCCTTTCAGGGAGCAAAGTTCCCCATCTTTTTATCCAGTATAGGCATTCTTCTAAGGTTTCAGGGCTGAGTTTAAATCAAGGTGCATTTCATTGACTATGGTGTGGAAAATGTCAGTAGACCATGTGAGCTGAAAAATACCGCTATTCTCTACACAGGAACATAAATGATATCATTAAAAGTGGTCTAGCCCATACCTCATGTGGACTTGGCAAATATTATAAATGTGTATGGCAGGGGTATTCCACAGCTGAAAAGTGGACTGAGATAAATGACCCTTGAGTCCCTTTCCAACTGTTGGTTTCCATTAATCTAACATTTTCTTTCATTGTACATAGATAACATTTCTCCAAGAGGGTATTCATTTAGCACTTACACCATTGCAAGCGATTAATATGACCGAATCTATTGACCCGAACAAAGAAAAATGGTGTAGAATGACCTGGAAGTCCATGACCATTGAAGCATGGTGCCTTAGCAACATTAAGGAGATTGTCAAGGAAGTGTGACGGGTCCCTAGACCAGGTGACTGACTACCTGGAAATGCATTCACATCTGAAAATCATTTAAGTTTATTCTGTTTTTCAACAGGTCCCCTTTAAATGAAGCAAGGAAGGCTGGTTTATGGCAAATGAACAGAAAAGACTTTATTCCAATATCTCAGGCCAGGTTTTTTTTCCCCCAGTTGTATGCATAGAGCTTAACAGGAAAGCCATAATTTTCATGATGGTAAATGAAAACACCTTCTATTTTAGTAAAAAGGCTAGGTAAAATAACACTCAGTCACTTTGCTGCCCATCATGGGCTGTTAGCATGACACCATTTTCATTTATGTTAATCTTGATTTCTTTGAAGAAACATACTTTAGAATAGAAGAATTGTTTCAAATTCACTCCTAGTGTAAAATGACTAGAAATATTGAACAGGTTTAATATTCACTATATTAATTTTATTGAACAATTCTAGTCTAAAACTTGTTGGACCCCACAGAGGCTCATCAACTAATACCCTGACTGTGGCTATTTTTGTCAGCCATTCACAATATTTATAAGCCACATACTACACTCCAAGAACTGTGAATTACAAAAATGTGTAAGATAAGATTTCTACTTTTAAGTATTTATAATCATTTGAGGAGTCAAGATGTATGAAAGAATGCAATATTTATCTGCTGAATAGGATTTCTAAATTATAGCAGCTAAATTCCAATGAGTGTCAATTGATCAATGAAGCATAGATAGAAATGTTTTCTTTGGGGCTAATCTCATGGATATAACAAAACAGAAAATAGCGTAGTATAATGACCTGGTAAAGTTGGCATTGGATAAGATATTAAGGTCAATCAAATAATCCCAGATTCTCTTCTATTCTTGTTTTGCTTTCTATTCTTAACCTACACCATGACCAAGTTCAAATTGGTTTTGAATAGGCTCAAACTTATTGAATAATTATAGTGCTGACCATAGGTTAGATATAGGTTCAAGTAAGCAGATTTTAAGTTAAATATGGCTTGATCTTAGAGAGTTACTGTGCTTACCTTGCAAATAGAAGTAGAGAGAAATGCTCTACCTATAGATAGCAGAGAATATTGCATGTTATGAGTGGTGGGGCAGAGGATCACTGCAGAGCCATGGCCACTATTACTGGAGCGCGTCTCTTAGGGACCTAGGGAGGGAAGATCCATCAAATACTTACATTACACAAATCCGTCTCACTATTTGCTTGCATGTATCTCATCACGATGCAGGGTGTCCTGTGAATGTGTAATGAAAATTAGGTCTGGAATGTATCTGAAAACTTCCCTGAAGATCCATCCCAAAGGATGCTATTGTTGAAACACATATGCCAAAGTGTGCTTAGAATGCTTATTAAGAAGGCTTTTCTCCAGCCTATTGACATGCACTCTGGGAAGCATGTGCTCCACTTCCTGTCACTTTATATGACATTACTTTATTTTTCTCTTGCCCTCTTTCCTTCCCATACCATGCTTCTTAGCCAAAGCTTCCTTTTAAAATATTGTGAAGCTTAATAACTTCCCAAATGTCTCTATAGGTATCCAATTATAATATGAAAAATAAATATTTCTAAGACTGTAACAAGAAAAGAGAATTCTCTAAAAAGGTTATATTTTATATGATGAACCTGTTTAACTTAGGTTTGCCAATTTGATTGTTGTTTTGAAGCATGACGTCACTATTAATTCACCTGATTTGTGAATATATGAGATTATATATGCTTTTAATTCTAATCAGGGACATCAAATAAATACATTTTTGATTAACTGATATTCATATGAAATGTTCCTATTTTAATGGAGTCTGTAGTTATTCTTCAGGGAGAAATCAGCATTTTTATGTGAAATTAGGTGTATATTGCTTAATCAAGGCTTTTTCAATTTAATTTACTCACAATAAGTATTCATGTGGGTTCACTTTCCAGAGACCCTTTGTTTCATTATGGCTAATAATTTTTGATGCAGTCATAGCTAATTATCAAAGAAAAACTAATGAAGCTTCTCATGACATAGTAGGATAAGTATTTCTGTTAAATAACTATGCTCTTGTTGGTATAGTACTTTCAAAAAATGTCTCAAAATGTTTAAAAACATAGAAATCATATAACTCTTTGACAGGATTAATTCAATTCTATTTAATCTCATTTCTTAAACTTTAATATTTACTATGTACAACATTTATTTCTGTTAAATATGCAATGGGAAAAATATACCAGTCAACACTCTGTTGCTTTAAGTAACAATGAGCTTTCTGTGTATACCATAGATGAAATTTTACTACTGAATCACCTAGATCATTACATAAAGATATAGAAGCACTTCCATAATACTTTTGAAAAAGGCACTAGCCATTAATAATTCCTTATTATTGTTTTTTCAACATACTTGAATAGCAGTATTTCTTTCTTTTGAAAATTTTTATACATTTCCCCATGTAGGTAAGAAGTTAAGATTAAATCAGATTTTCAACCATGTGAAAAGCAAATTATAAGCATGATATACTACACTACTACCATTAATAATAACTGAAATACACATAGTTACCTTTTGTGCGTATGGCCTAGTTTAATCCTTAAATACTCCAATGAGATGGTTACTATTAGTTTTACTATATTTATCAACAAGGAAAATGAGACTCGGAGTGCAGAAACCTGCCCACATTCACAGGATTGGAGCGTGGGCGGCACTGTTGACTTATGTCCCACCGAAATTCATGTGTTGAAGTCCTAACCCCTAGTACCTCAGAATGTTGCTGTATCTGGAAATAGGGTCATTGCAGATGTAAAAAGTAAAGAAGGGGTTATACTATAGCAGGGTGGGCCCCTGATCCAATAGGACTGGTGTCCTCATAAATAGAGGGCCATATGGAGACACGCACATGGGGAGAATGCCATGTGAATGTGCAAACAGAGACCTACAAGCCTGGGAATGCCAAGTATTGCGGGCCTATCACCAGATACTGGAAGAAAAAGATAGAACAGATTCTCTCACGGCCCTCAGAAGGAACCAGCCTTGCCAACTCCTTGATTTTGGACTTCTGGCCTCCAAAACCGTGAGATAATTTCTGTTGGTTAAGCCATGCAGTTTGTGGTACTTTGTTATGGCAGCTCCAAGAAACTAATATGGGCATCCAAGACCCACAGCACAAGCTGTGTTTGCATCACGACACTGACTGCTTCTCTCACAAGCAACTGTCTGCTGATACCTGAGCCCCTTCCCCCACCATCCAACTCCTATTCTAAAAGAAGTTTAGCTGGTACCTGTGAGGGTCTAATCCATTGGGTGAAAGTGCTCCTGTTGAACTGATAATGACATTCTTCAAGGGGAAGTACATAAATTTTACGCACATGAGGAACAAATGTAATTTTTAATTCAAGCTTTTATTTAGAACATATATTTTAATGACAAATGTTTAACATTTAAAGTAGCATTTTTTCCTTGATACTTTAAACTCAAAATTATATCCCAAACAAGACAGTGAAGGAAACCTCTGAAACACTGAATAAAATCAGTTGACTACACAATAGAACACGTATCTTACTTAAGCAGATATTGATCATTTAGGATAAACAGAGGTAGCAATCTTCCAATTCATATATGATTACTGCTATAGGCAAAATTAACCTTACTTAAGCTTGGAATGGCTCAACTGAAAATGAATAATATTATTATATTGAAATTTAAAACATTATATATTTCTAAAGACTCTCTGAACTTGACTGTTAGAACTTTTAATGGTGGAGGATTTAGGTCATAATTTTCCATGGTATGACTTTAGTAAGGAAGTTTTCAGAAGCAGGTTCCAGGTGATAGTTAAGTCTAATTCTCTCAGATTTATAGCATCACAACCACTAACTCCACTACGACAGACTGTGGTACTCAACTGGCAGTCAGGAACTTAATAATTCCCCCTCAAATAAGTCACCTGACTAAACATCTGAAATGTTTTGCTATCAAAACCATTTGGAGCCTGTTATAATTAATGGGCCACGTTTCTTGCCAAATGTTGATTTCAAGCAATTCTCAATATAAGTCTTTCTGGATGAATTGAAAACATAACCTACCCATTGCAATACTGCAATAATTTATTTGACACTTTAGAAAATAGTTTATGGGATGACTATTAAAAGTTTATGTCTGCTAACTGCTTAAATAACTTACATATTTTGGGTCATTTTAATGATTCATTATTAATCACTAAAATTCTCATTATCTTCTTTTAGGGAACTCTTCCCGAAACAAGTTAAGCCTCTCTAAAGCTTTCATTGTCTTTTCATTGACTTTGGGCTCTGTGGATAGAAACCTGCAATGGACCAAGCTATTTGGGCCCAACAGAGATGCATCCTCACATTAAAAATACAAAATGTGTATGGTTGTCAGTCTTCCTTATTCACCAGTGTGAATAGGGAATGTTTTCCTTGAAAATATAGTCTGGTGTGAAGAGGAATGCTTTCCTTGAAAATCGCACAATAATCTCAACCACTTTAAAATCATGATATCTATCCCTCTTCCTGTAAACTTGCCTGCTAACTACTTGAACCCACCTTAGATAAACTGAATACTTACCATGGAAATTATTTATTCTAGGTTTCCTTAGAAATGGGCATGAAGATTAGCTTAAATCATCTTTCCTGAGCTCTCTATGAAAACAGTAATTTGGGTGTGAAAGTATGGGAAAAGGCCTTTGTCAGCACTCACACTTGCTAAGGTAACAGGACATGCTAATCACTTGAAGGACTTTCTGTAAAAATCTAATGAGGATGAGACAAGAAGGAAAGGAATTGGAAGTCTTTTGTTCCACAGAGTTAAAGGTAAAAATGGGTTTAGGTCATATTTGATTTCCTTCTGTACCTCGTAGACATGCCCATGGCCACAACAGCCACACAAAACAGGGATCTCACAGTGTCACTTTGGGGGAAACACTACGTTAACAAGAAATGAAGTTATTATTATAGCTGTCTCCTACCAGGGGACAGTTGAATGAGGCAAAGATCATGGGCTCTCTCCTGGGTACCTTCTGGCAGCCACATCACATGTGACAAGGAAACATCTTCTATGAGTACAGCACCTCCTGGACTGCATATGACTGTGGCTCCCACCACTTCCAGCAGTTCCCCAAATTTGTAACTAGGCCCAAGATCAACTGTAGGAAAAAATTGGTCTAGTATCGTTTAAAATTTCCCTGACAGGTTAGAGCAGAGATTCACTTAACCCATTTCAGCTCCCATGAAGTACATAACACAGGTCTTCTACATACAGATGGACATTTGAGAAATTATGCCAAGCATTTGGAAAGGTACTACAGTCCCGATGAAGAGGACTTTATCTGATGAACAAGAGGAAGTGATTTCTAAGAAATAAAGTTACTACCAGATATAAAAGTAAAAAAAAAAAAATTAAATAAATAAATAAAATCAATATAATTATTGCTTCTATAAAACAAAGATAAGCAAACATAAAGATAGCAAAATTTAAGATGTAAACATTTTTTTCCAATCTAAATATTAATTTTTTATAATGGGAACGATGAACACAACTTTGAATACGGCTAAAATCTGAAGTGGTAAAATAAAAGACAAAGTAAAGCAATTCTCCCAGAAATTAGAGGGAAAAACAAAAACATGAATGGATTAGAGAAAAGTTAAGAAAGGTGAAAATAACATGGATAGGATCTAACACAGAAAGAAGTGAAAAGAAACTCCAGTGAAAATTTATATCACAGGCTTGGAGAGCACCTGATGCAGAGCTGAGCCAAAGCATAGAGATTCGGACAAGAAATCCCCAATTTAAAAAAAATCTATGACATTGAAAAAAATCTCTGATCTTTAAATACACGTAGAAGAGATTTATTTACTCACAGAGAGTTTAGGAATGGATTAATAGCAGATGCACAGAAGACTGAATAAATGGAAAAAATTGAGACAATTATTGTCTCCTCTGAAATGAAAAAGTTTTACACAAAAAGGTAATTATAATACACTGCTTCGTTGTAGCACGCTGTACTGTGCATAATATGTATAGTTATAGTAATGTAAGTGACAAATAGTGACTTAACCAAAACGTATATTTCAACTGCTTTAGGAGAGTTGGAGGAGAGGGGAAATGTGTCTGTGTTTGTGTGTAGAGATGTAAAAAAGCATAATCTTTTTGATGTAAAGAAATAATAGATAATAGCTGAAACTGAAGAATCAAGTACCAGAATTATAAGCATATTAACTGAAAGAATTGAATAAAAGTGATTGCCTCTGAAGAGTTGAAATTAAAGGTGGTGACAGGGGTACTTTTTATATGTGTTTTAGTTTGCAACTTGAAAATATATTATGTCTATGTAAAACATACATGTATATATGCACATGTGTATGTATGTGTGTATATATTTAAAGAAGATGGCCAAATTGTGAGGATTTATCGGTATATCATAAACATATAAACACATTTCCAAGGCAGTAAATATAGCCTCTCATCATCATTTTTTAAAAAGAAAAAAAAAAGGCCCATGTGTCATGAACTAAAGAAGTAAAAGAATTCTGAGTATTTTGTCTTAAACAGATATTATTTATTCTGGTAAAGAAATAAAATGTGCACAAATGTTCTAATTTACTAGGGAAAATTAAAGCCCTTATAAAATATGTTTCTTATAGCAAATTATAGAAATAAGAGGAAAAGTAGTATAGTATTTAAAACAAAAATATGGCAGAATATCAGATGATAGGTATAAGACCAAGAATACTAGTTACCAAGGGTCCATAAACTCAGCCTCTAAAATTATATTTAAGAAAGCAAAAAATGTTGGTAATTATTTTTAAATTTCTCTTTATTAATTTTTCATTGAACCATTCATATTATTATGATGTAAAACTATAGGTGCTCAATGACACAATCTACAATATCTAGTAGGAAAAATGGAAAAGTTAATTCTATAACCATAACCAATTAGTGACACAAATATAAAATTTTATTGTTAAAAAATTCTATATTTGTAATAATATTAAAGAAGTTTAATTTGATAACCTTAGATTGTTTCCACTTGATAAAATGGGTCATTATTTCATTCTTCAATAAATTCAAATAGTTCAAGAGATGAGGTTTGATGCGTCTATTTTAAATGATATTAAATTTCTGAATTCTCTAGATTTTACTTGTAGATAGAATAATGTCTTGGGTTTCGTGCAGTTTATTTCACACAATTTTCCTTCCCCTCTTCTGACATTTATCTTCAACATGGAAGAACATTCATCCAATCTCCATTATTGGTGCAATATATGACATGTGTTTTAATATCTTTATCTGGAAGGATGTGTTTCTGAAATGGTGGCAGCCTTGTTTTTCTTTGATATTGTTGCTTATAGGAAAAACATACTTTGGAAAAGTTGGCCTTTATTTTAACTTTTTAATTCATGCTTCCTCACTAAGAGATTGGAAGAAGATTATGATCAAACTGCACATTTTCTCATTTATATATTTTTTTGGTTTTCTTTTACTACTAGGGTAGACATACATTGTAGTTTGCCTGGACCAGTCTCAGTTCACGCCTGTGGCGATGGTGTAATTTTTAACAGTGCTTTTTTACTCTTGATGCTTTTGCAGTTTGGACAATAAATTATTTGATCACCCTACTTTAAAAAATAGACATTCTTTTGAATATTATACATAAATGAATAATATTATATGTTGATACTTCCAGTCATCAAATTTCAGCTCTTCAAAGAGTGGTAACAAAAGATTTTACCCAAAAGCAAAGAATAGGCATAATATAAACTGAGAATGAGGAATTGTTTTTTAATATGTGGTCTGTATTCCTATAAAAGACGGAGGTCTGAGGGGATGCTGAGGGAATGTGAATGAAGTAGGGAAGTGAATGATCGCTGTGGCCAGTTAGTGGGGGGTGTTTGCAAACTAGCGATAATAGGCATTGTTGCTATAGACTGTCAGGAGCAATTTCCAGTGGATGTTGCCATGGGAGACAAGATGGTAGAGGGGAGGCGGTGGGTGTCATGGAGTGGGAGAGAGGATATGTGGATCTAGTTGCTTTTTCATGTTTTCTGTCAATCAGTTCTCCTGCATGTTTCCTCCTAGGATTTTTGCTGTTATTTTTCTCTGCATATTTTAGGTATGTTTTAAGACTCTGACTATCACCAATAGTGCATACTAAACGTAAACCCGTGCCCAGTCTGGGAGAAAA
Organism: Lemur catta; assembly: GCF_020740605.2. Lineage (NCBI taxonomy): Eukaryota > Metazoa > Chordata > Mammalia > Primates > Lemuridae > Lemur > Lemur catta. The sequence continues at coordinate 46,994,198 of NC_059132.1, forward strand.
CATTTAAAAGCTCCAAAGTTATTTTCATACTTCCTACACATGAAAGAGGTTAGTGTATTCCTAGATTTGAAGAACTAGTAACCTAGAAATACAAAGATTCTGAAGAAAGGAAGAAAATAAAAATCAATATCAAGAGATTGGTGAACATAAGTTTACAGCATGATATAGTTTAGCACCAGAGCTATTATTCTCACAGACAGTGTTTCTAAAAACGTGGCCAGGTTGAAAGTAACCTTCATCAGAAGCATGTGAAGCACGTATCAGAAATGCAAACCTCTGAGAATGGGACACAGGAACTTTTAATAAACTCCATCAAAGGATTATTACCTATACCAGAGGTGAAGAGCTGTACTTCTTGAGAAATAGCAGCAAATCGTTTTACTGGAACACATGTATGAGCCAGAGGGACTCACAGAAAGAAATGAGTCATGGCAGTTTTACTCTCTGCAGAGACACACAGGAAAGACTACTCACGTGCATCAAAACTTCCAGCCATTGTGTATTCTGTGAGTAGACAGGAATTGTTTTAAATAATTGGTGATGGATGGATTGTATCTCTAGAGATTTTGAAAGTCTGCAAGGAAACAAAAGGATTTAGGGTACAATTTTTGCTTCATTTTTCAACTGAATTTCATGATTATAGAAAAATTTCTGGGAAATAGTAATAACTGGCTAAAAAGATAGTGATAACAAATTAAATTTGGTGTTAGACACTAAATCTTACAACACCAGAATAATGAGTACTAGGCATGTGGCAGGGTAATCCCATGACATCTAGAGAAAGAGTTTGAAATATGGACCAAAGAGCTTAAATTAAAAATTTTTAGCAAGAAGAAACAGTATCCTGATAAAAGTCTGAACTTGAACTTAACAGAGCACAATGATTCTATGGCAAAATAAATTTACAAAGAGTAATTTTGGAAGGTATTCAAAAAACAAACAGAAAGGTCAGAAATAATAGTTTGAGTTATAAATACAAAACATTTGCAGGCAGTTTGCATGATGGATATAATAAACTGGACTGGTAGGGCTCGAATCTGGAATTCAGGACTTACGTAATCTTGGACATATTACTTCACTTTTCTGAGTTCAAGATGCTTCTATAAAAGGGACAACAGCAGCAACAACAATAATATCAATCAAAGTTAGTTGATTTTTTTTGTCACTCTTAAAGAAAAGTTTAAATCTTGATACAATACCATTCCAAAGACATCAACAAATCTTAAGAAAGCCTTGTCTAATAAAACAAATATGATAGTAAAAGAATGTATGTATTAAAAATAAACAAATTTGTTTAAAGGGCAGCATTAGCAATAACATATTGTAAGAAGATAGTCACCAGTGTGCACATCTGTGCAGGTGAACATGGGCAGCTGATGGAGAACAGCAACGAATTAGGCACCTCTTGTGTATCAGTTCAAAATCCTCTGGGTACCACCTCTCACTCTAGCCACTGCTGTGGCAACTGGTTTTGTCCAAGATTTGTGCAGCCGCATGCAGTACCAGCAGTGTCTTGCCTCAGGGTCACAGTACAAAATTTTGCTTCCTGCCCCAAGACTTCTCAAATTCCGCTGCTGACAATGCCCACGGGAAACTTTTTATAGTAACCAATGATTAACCTGGAAGTATGGGGAAGTTACTGCCCTTGAAACCACCCATGACCAAGGGAGTAATGACAGTCCATGGTTAAATTCCTCCTACATGGGTTCAAACCCAAGTGGACAGTTCTGCAACACACTTCATAAGTCTATTCAGAAGGTTCCAGTAGATGAAGCATGACTTCCATGAATGGTGGCCAACTTGATAATACACTCTTGTGTTGGTTTTCATTAATTCCTTTTTATTTCTCATGTCCTACACTCCTGCTCCCTGGGATCCCATTGTTCACAAAAACTACCTGCCCTTTTCATTGTTTGGGAAAACTGAGAGTAAAAGAATAGATATCCAAATTGGTCCTACAAAACAGACCTTTAGGATAGGATACTGGAGCTGAGTGACTCACCAGTGAGATGTGACTAGTAACTCTCTTGCTGGTGGTGAGTGCTGACAACTTCTGGCATGTACACCATCCCAAGTACTAAGATTTTGTATGATTGAGGTGATGTACAGATAGAAGTTCAAACACTGGGCTATGTGGTAGCTGTGACACTGAAAACACATGAGGACAATTACAATTAAAAAGATTTTAGCATTACCTAGTTTTCCTATTTTTCTATGGTTTTCAGCTATTTTTTGAATCCTAAAAAAGGAAAAGAAAAAAGAAAAGCAAAGCCAGAGAGAACCGAGAATCAAGGGATAGAAAGGCAGAGAGCTCTCTCGCCATCACTTCTAGTAACTGCCTTCTAGACTTTGTGTTTGCATTTCTATCACCCTTAGGCTTTGTTAGGTAAGAGATCTGGATTTTAGGGATGGAATGAATTTATCAGGGAATAGACCCTAACTAATGAAGTCCTGGGTCATCCCTACTAGGAAGAAACTTAGTGCAGGACAGTTCTCCAGATAGCCTTGGTCTGACCAATTCTTTCTCCTTTCTTGCTTGTCCTTCTCAAGAATAACTGTGGAATGTGCTGGGAATGCAGTATCCTAAGGTAGGATAGGACTGGCTAGGGCGGCTCAGGCTATGTTCCAGTCCCCCCTAGAAATAGGATGTCTTTCAATGCTTTAGCCCAGCAATTCCTTTGACCCTGGGGTATAAAACTGAGGGCGGCTGCTTTCTGAGTCCCCCAGACCCTGTGCCATCCTCCCCTGGAACCTTTCCTGAGCCTTGGGGGACCAGCTTACAAAAGGTTTCTGTGGTCCCTTGCTGCCTATCTGTAAGTAATAAATCTGCTTTATGTAATATGTATGTCCTGGCAGGATTAAATACCAGTCCCTTGCACCAATGGTGACATTTTTAATGCATCCCTCTAGTGGTTTTTCCCTCCTTTCCTCTTTCGTTCCCCTGTTTCACATGTCTGCTTACTGGTATTACCTTCCAAATTTGCCAAAGGCCCAACATTCAAGTGAATGGAGCCTAAGATGATTGGGATGACACTAAATGAGAGAGAATAACAGAACTGATGGCACTGTATCAGTTCAGTATGGATCAAGATTAACCATGCAGGCAGAGAGAGGATCTGGAATCTGCTTTCTAATTGCCAAACAGGCCTAAAAATGTGCTGATAAACTTCAACCCGACTTCAAGAATTCTAACTCTGTGAGCATCTAGGAAAATTTTGATTGCCTTTACTATATATTGACTGGCTATCCATTTAGCAAAAATACAAAAACTGTGACTTGTTTTAAATTCTGCCATGAGAAAGAACTGGTGAGTGACACAGGGGAAATGGAAATTGTGGAAAAACAGGATTATTCTTCTCTGGAATTAGAAATAATAAAGGGGTTTAATGGTAGGTTGAGTCAACATGTTCCCCAATTTTTTGAAAGTAGATTTCAAAATTTGCAGATTAAAAATAAGTATGATTCTATTTGCAGAAATCCTGAAGGGGATAAAGCTCAAAAATGATGGAAATCTTTAAAGAATATAATATTTTTACAACTTGAGGTACATCTAATGGCATGCAATAGGAGACAATATTAAAATCATTCTATGTATGTGTCAGAGTTTTTGATGAGTTTCGATGTCAAGGGACTCTTCTAGAATATATAAAGAAATACACAATATCAAGAGTGATAAAACAATAGCATGATGCAAACTTCTAAGAATTATGTCAACATTGCTTAAGCCTAGAGCAAGCAGACATTTGTAAACAATGTTAAAAAAAAACAAAGTTACTTAAAATATATTCTTGGAGACAGAAAATGAGAAAGGAAAGAGTGAGGCTTCTGTCTAGAAAATATAAGCAAAACAAATAAATGGTACCAAGCCAGTAATGAAATAGTAACGTATTCAGAGACTAAAGACAGCCACACTTAACCAATATGGCAGGGAAGAAAAACTTGAAAAATCACTTTGGGATATACTTTATTTCCAAAGATTGTTTGCATCACTTCTGGGTGATCGAAATGGTTTCTTTGTCAAACTCTCTGACTGTGTTTGTGAAGTTTAAGACTTACAAAATTTAAGCAAATTTATGAAATAAAAAATATCTTTCATTTTCCTAGATTCTATAATTGAAGAGCAACATTTTATTTTACTCACAGAGATAAGCAGAGTTCTTAGAGATAGCGTTAGCTAGCCTGGGAATCTAGGTATGATATGTGTAGACATGTAGAAAATACACACGAAAGTATGTATTAACACAAGTTAGTAAACTTCAGGTCACAAGTAAGTATGGTTTATACGTAGGAGGCTATGAGAAGCAATTTACTGGGGGCAGATGGAAAGAGAGCCATGGGATTTCCAAGCCCAGACAAAGGGGTGTGGGAAAAGGTGTCAGGCTTCTCTGAACCATCCAGGAAGTCTTTGCAAGGCAGACAACTTAAGGGATGTTAAAATGTCTACAGATGTGTAAACCTCGTCATTTCAAGCATGTATTTATCCCTGAAATTGAACCCATGTGTGTCAAGTCATGACTACAGATTTCAAAGGGAAACAGGACTGAAGGTTTCTGTTCCAAGCAGGTTTTTTTTTGTAGTAGCAGCTGCATTGGTTTTAAGATAAGGGCTTCTTTATCCAGGCAGATGCGGCAGTCATCAGAAGCTAATTTGCTGGGATAGTCACATATGCAAATCATGTCACAATGCTGAAATGCAACCACGTAATGACTGGAAAATGTTATACTCATAAATCATACCACCACGATCATCAAAATTTCCACTCAGCCAGGACAAATTCTACAGCATTTATGTCTTTCCAGCTTTTAGCCCATAAAAACTCTGTGTTTTTGGAGAGTGTGTTACACTGGTGATCTTAAAACTCCCAAGTCTGGTATAATGAGTCCTCAAGTGCGTTATAACTTACCAGTAATTACATTTCAACATATCTGCTTTCAGCAGTTAGTGTTTTATTCATAAACATTTAAACACTGAATTAGGCATAAAATAAGAATGTTGGCAACCACCCGGCTTAATTTCATTAACTATTAGGTAAACTTAGTATTTCTTCTTCAAATAATCCTTGGTTTTGAATGCTAAAGATGTAATGAACTTCATGGTTCATAGCATCTGACATTGCTTAATTAATGGGTGCATTTATAGTACATAGGCCTTGGTAATTGATTTATATGCATGATTTGCACATACAGCTGTTAGTTCCTGTAGGAAAGTCATAATTCAAATGTGTGCATACTTTGCAGATACGGGAAAAAGAAAAAAAATTTGAACTTGACAAGTTCCCCCAAAACATGATAGCAAATTTATAGCTTTGAAACAAACCTACAGGATGAAGCATTAAGGTTATAGTCTTGAATTTTAACAACATGTGCACTTCGAAAAGTATTGAGAAAATGCTTTTGTTTCTTTTAAAATATTTACCTTCATAAAGAATAAGTATTGGTTTACATACCTTTCTGTTCTAATCTATACATCAGAAGGATAATATGATTAGAGTATCTAATTGACAGAGTCAGTTTCATTAAAATAAAGCAAAACCTTGAGACATTCCTACATGATAACTGGTCCTTTCATTGGTATGTAGGTCAAATGACTATATAAGCATTTCTATGTCTTATCATCTAGACGAACATCCTCCTAGAAATAATGACAGATCGCCATTTACATTCTCTTGGCTAATTCCCTAAGTGGACAATAATACTAATTTATAAGCAAGCTGCCCTTCAGTGAGGGCACAGTTTGAAATGGTGAAGAAGGAGAAACTAATAGATCTTGTGAGCAGAAGTGGCTGCTCCCTTATCTAAGAAATAATGTGTAAGACATTGTGAGCACTGTGTCTGGATTTCCTCCATTGCGCCCCGAGACCTGTCGTATCAGGAAGAAACTACTTTCTCTCTCTTCAGGGTCTTGGGTTAAGTCTTCTTTAAATGTCAGACGAACATTTTATGGGCAGGCACATGTCTTCTGTTTTTTTATCTTGCACAACAGATGACTTGTGAAAGCCAAATTGAGGGGTCAGAACTGAAGAATAGCTGAGCCCTGAGGGCAAAAGTCGCCTGCAGCATTTAAGAAGGTTGAGGCAGAGAAAAGGTTGTTTCTGGATCGTCCCTTGCCCAAGGGAAAAGCAGCGTCCTCTGGCTTCCGTCCTATCCTGTGCTGTGGCCCCACAGAGCACCTGCTGCCTCTCACTTACTGCGCTATTTGCCAGGGACATTTAACACCTTTCTCCACACCATTGATGGTGACTGGCCCTGTCCGCCTTTGTTAGCTGCTGGATGTATTTCAATGAGGCTTTCGGAAAACACTTGCAAACAATACTAGTTTTTTTTTTTTTTTTTAAGGCAGCTATCAAACTGCTTTATTGTACATTAAAACATTCACAGCCCAGGCACCTTGATGGCTTTCACCATGTTGGCCCCATTTCCTGATGCTCCGAGGCACTGCTTAGCTGTTCACTTTCTAGCCCCATACTCTACATCTGCTACTCTAACGCCTTCATTCAACAGAAGACCGGCAGTTGTAAATTTTTCCAGGGCCTTTTCCTGCATGTGTGCATGCACACCCACACACGGAGGCCTGCAGAGTTGCAATTTCTCTCACACCCATCTGCACAAGGTGGGGAGGCTGAGAACAGCGAAGCTATTGGATTTGTACATTTATTGATGCCCTTTAAAATCGTGTAGTGGTTATTTGATTCTTTACTCTTGGATGATCTAGAAGGTGTAAGTATCCCATCTTCCTTGGTGGATTATTAATTGGTTTAATCTAACAAGGCACCTCATTTGATAGACTGCATATCTAGGGTGAGTTTACAGTAATTTATAGCCTATGTAGGAATCAATTTCCATCACAGAGTTAACACGATGAAAGACAGAAGCTGGAATGAGATGCTGTGGCTTCTTCTGACAGAGTCATCTTTAAAAGATGTTGGCATTTATGGACAATCCCTACCCACACACCCTGCTTGTATTGGTTTTTACAGCCCCAAACCTGCATTGTCAGGACTAGAGATGATGAAACAGGAACACATGGAATACACCCATGCTCTCTTTGAAGGAAACCTTAGGTTTGCAACTCATTATTCTCACATACTGGGATTTTGCTTGTGGTTCAAGTTTTCAAGTTTTGGAACTAATTCTAAACTCTTTCCTCTTGCCATCATTAATAATTTCCATTATATAGTTAATCAAGAGACCAGAAAGGTGACTTGGGTGAGATGTTAAGTCCACAGTAGAGAACAATACAAATAATTAACTTCAAGTCAGTGTCCTGGAGTCTAGCAAATGACAATTTTTCATGTAACTGTGCCGCATAAAAGGTTAATCTTTATACATAGCCCAGGGTCATTATTTGGTACCTTGGGAAATTATGGTAGCAACAACCACTACTCTTCATATGTGGAGCATGTCTCAATTCAAGTACCGTCCCAAGCATTAGCTCATTTGAGCCTCAAACTAATCCTGTCACTGGTATTAGCATTATTCCTTTTCTATAATGACAGAACTGGGGTGAAAGTGGTAAAATAAATGAAGCTAGTAATACATTTAAATCTTTTAAATTCCAAATCATATGACCTTTCTCTTACACCAAACTACAATTCATTATTATTCCTACATCTAAAATCTTAATTATAAGAAGTGTTTCTTTGTAGTTATTTATAAATTTTAACCTTTAATCTCTTAAACCTCAAAAGTGAAATATGATTCTCCTTATAAAGTCATGTAAGAAGAAAAGTTATTGCTCGCTGTCGTGATCACAAACGCTTAGATGAGAGATGATAAATTCGATGGTAGAATGGACCCATGATCCTTACATAAAAATTTGTAAAGGTAACCCATTCATTCATTCGTTCATGTTTCCTCCCTTCTTTCCTTTCTCCCTTCTTTTTTTCCCCTTTTCTTTCTTTCTTTCTTTCTTCCTTCTTTCTTTTCTTCTTTCCTTCCATTTAAAAATGTTAATTGAACACTTACAATATATGTGCCAGGCACTGCCACTTAAAGGGGTAGCTAAAATACTGACACTTTGAGGTAACACTGGTGAAAGTTTACTGAAGATACCAGCAGAGAACATGGAAGAAAAAGCAATTCTGTGAATAAGGGAAGTTATGTTGGACAAGTGTCACGTCTGAGTTTTTTGTTTGTTTGTTTGTTTGTTTTTAACCTGAGAAATGAAGGGATTAGAGTGCATAATATCTAAGAGTTCTACAACTCCTACCTTTTATTAAACTGAATTTCTCTGCCTAAGTTGGGTCTTAAGAAGAGCTAAATATCATGCCTGGGTCTTAATGTTTTTCTAAGTGGTCAATAAAGTATTGAATGAGCCACTACAGGAACCTAAGAAACGCCATAAACCAGTATGCAGCATAACAGCATAAGCCAGATTCTACCTGGTAAAGATTTTCTAGAGAAAAACATTTTTACTTCAATTTTTCTAAGATCTATAAATATCTGTAATGAAGCACTTCTTGCAATTAAAGTGAAGCTTGAGCTACTGAGCATTGAAACTTAAACGTGTAAATACCAAGAAGGAAGAGCTAACATTTCTTGAGTCCCTGTTAGGTTCTCAGGCCAAAATTAGGTACTTTGATGTAAATGAGCTCATTACATAGAATGCCTTGTAGCTTCTCAGATTGGCTCCCAGTTACTGGTTGTAAAGATTACTTCTCTTGTGGGTGTTGTTAGTATTAACCACTCCATATGTACTCGCACCTTCTCAGGGCACACGTGCTTTGCTCTATTCAAAATGTTCTCTTCAGTTTTCTCAGCCCACACATTTGCTACTGCCTTATTTTTGTCTTATCTTTTCTCCTTCTCTCCATCTCTCCTTCCCTCATTTTGTCCTGTTCTTTCTTCCTTCAACAAATATTTATCAAGCATCCACTATGCACCAGGCACTATTCATTCATGCTGTGTCTATATCAGTGAGGGAAACAAAGATCTTGATCTTATGGCTTAATTGGAGACCTGTTACGATTAGATAAATACAAGCATACTGGGTTGTTTTAAGTGCTATGAAGAAAAATAAAGCAGGATGAGGACACAGACTGTGACAGTTCTTGTCCTTGTCTTTGCTCTGCCCTATGTCTTTTTCCTGCTCCAGAGGCTCTCTCTCCTCTGGCTACCAGAATTCTAACCATGCCAGTTCCCAGCCCAAGCCTCAGCACTCCATGCAAGCTTCCCCAGCGTCTGGCGTCCATATGCATGTTTTTTCATTTTTCTGAACTCTTCTTTTGCACTTATTATTAGCACCAGAGAATTTAGAACATAATTACTCTCTAGTTGCTTTGTAAGTCATAGCCTGGTCACTAAGCTTGATTGCAGTCTTTGAGAGCAAGGAACATGAGTTACATTACGTTTTTATTTCTCAGCCTCTTGCTTAGGAGCAAACACAGATTGGGTGCTCAACCAGTTCTCATAAAATGATGTTTACAGAAACATTTTATAGAAACATGAAGATATCTTACAGAAAAAGGGCATCATAACAAGCTTTAATTAAACCCTGATGTGCTAAAAGCTATGCAGAATAGAAAGTGAAAACATTTTTTTCCATTTTGATACTAAAAGTTCATAGACATGTAAATTTTTGTATAACATGGAGTGAGGTTTTTTAACTCTTCTTGAGTCACAGATTTCTTTGACAATCTGATGACCGTCTATGGATCCACTCTCAGAATAACATTTTTAAATATACAAAATAAAATACTTAGGAGTACAAAGGAAACTGATTATATTAAAATAAAGTTATCAAAATATAAAAGATTTTGATATAGTAGCACACATACTTACTTCCTTCTTGATTTATTAAGTAGTAAGATTAATTGGTGGATCTAATAACAACTACAATGTCCGAGGAACATGAGTCATATTTCAGCATATTTGTAACAAAGTGATATGAAAATACTTGTGATTTCTACTGGTGACAAAATTGTAAGTACCTCTGATACTACCATGGTTTTTAGACTATGCTAAAAATGAAAGGAAATGCTGAAAGTCTCTGTTAATTACTAGTAGAAAGAAACAAGTACTTTTTCTCATCCCGGCCAACAGATCCCTGATTCCTTTGAGGGATTCCGTGTGTGTGTGTGTGTGTGTGTGTGTGTGTGTGTGATTTGTAAATCTCAGGTAAAGAACCAGGCTCTATAATCTTCTGTGATAGGGGGTCTTTAGAATTCAAATTAAAAAACATTCTTAGGAATCGTAAGTCCACTTTAACCTACAGCATAAGATGTGAAATACAAACGACTTAGAATAGTTTGCTATACTGAAGAAAGACAAAATTAATCCTACGAATGTATACTAAAATTAAACCCAGCAGGTAGATCGAGATCCTGTGTGGGTTTCAGTTGATACCACACATCAGTGCACTCATACACGTTGTCTTTCTATTTCTGCTGCAAGGAGGTCTTATTGGAAACAATTAAATATGTAAATGAGAACTGGGAAATAGAGCTGGGGATTTACAGAATATTTAGCCATTTGCTATTTTACAAATTCCAAGTTTTTGCTTCTTAACAGTGGGACCTACCCTGGGTTTAGACCCCCAGGTTTTCAGTGGGTAACAGGATTACCTTTACTTAATTTGATCAAGTGTCTTTATTCAGAAGTTATCTGTTGTGGAAATTTCCCTAGTTCTGCTTAAAGTCATAAACCCACTTTTATCGTGCTAAATGGATGCCTTACTATTTATACATACTATGAAGACCTGGGCTCTACTGGGAAACCTACATGCTATGAGGATGCTGAAAGTGAAGCAATCATTACAGAGAAAAAAAGCAACAAATTTTTGTAATCTGTAATAGTTGGCTAGACACTCCTTACCTCCTAGCCTTTGGAGACAGCACTGGGTGAATATAAAGCCATGAAACTTAATGTTCATTCCGTAAGGTAAATCAGGTTTCTTAAGGTGTTTACACAATAGATGTATTTTTGGTGAGAAAAACAGCTTCCCTTCATGCATCTGAATAAGGTTGGTAACTCTACAACAGACACATCTCCTCAAGCCATATGGCCTAGAACAGGTTAAGGAATACATGAAAAGTCAGGAATAAGGATCACTCACGCTGGACCCGGTGCAGACTTTTCCCAGGAGCTGTGTAACCCTGGATGAAGACTGGGACTGGGGGTAGTGGGTGGCTGTGCACCCAAGAGCATCTGAGAAGCCTTATTTTCTTGTGAACATACAGATAAAATTCAAGAAATGGAATCTGGGGAAAGTGTGTAAATTTCCAAATAAATGGGATAAAGATATGTTTTTAGGCAGAGATAAGATACATTTCTCCCTTAATATGAATTTAATTAATTAAATGAATTATGCAACCACTAAGGTGAGTTCATAATTTACCACAAAACATAAGTCAAATTAGGAAAATTCATGTAATTTTAATAGCACATGAAGAAAGGACACTATAAAGTTGAATCAACTTGGTATTGGTATATGTGAAAGATCTAGAAAAGCATACTCCCATAGTTTAAATAATAATAGTTTTAATTTTTTTAAATTATTGTGATCCTAAGACAGAGAAAAAAATTTTCAATTTTGGTTGAATACACAGTTAATGTGAAATTAGGATAGGTGTCATTTTTTCCCATTACATTTTACATCTGTGGTAATACTTTCCCCCACCCCAATAAAAAATAACACCATTATATCCAGCTAGAAAAAAGTACCTTATTATTACCAATTTGGTATTTAGAATCAGATAGAACTAGTTTCAGTCTAGGTGCTATTTAGTATTTGATTTTTTTTTATTATCACCAACTTATTTTATCTCTCTGAGCCTTAGTTTTCTTACTTTTAAAGCTATTGTGAAAACAGATGTCGCAGGGATCAAATGTGTTAGTACATATAAAACACAGTGTCTTTCACATAGTAAATCCTCACAAAGAATACAACTCTCATTAGATAATTTTCCAAACTGGGTGTTTCAGGAGGCATTTGGTCACTGTGGCCAAAGTTCTCAAATACACCTCTGGCACACGTATGCATTCACAAGGCAAGTTTCTGCAGTCAGTGTCATCAGGGAGACCTTGGGGCTCCTCAAGAAACAAAAAATGTATTGTTATTAAAAGTTTCCAAATTTTAATTTATCAAACTGAGAAAAAGCAAATATTATCAGAGCTGATGAGCCTGTGGCTGTGAATAAGATGTTGCTGACATTGTGTAGCTAAATATTGCTGGTTGCATGCCTCTGGCTCTTGAGGAAGGTACTCAGTCCTGATCCTCATGTCTGGAAGTCCTGGGGACCAGCACATCCGGGGTCAGAACCAAGTCTGCACTCTGTGGGTGTGTTCCCTCTCTCTCCTACTAGGTCCTTCCCGGGCATGCACTCTTGCCTAAATGTGTTCTGCTTCTCCATGTCCCCTGACATTCCTGAAGGGCCATGGAATCCGTCCAGGCAGATTCCCAACGCTCTCCTAAGTTGTAAAGCTGTGCAGAGAAGAGGAGATGGCCTGATCTCAGTAGAGGTCGAACTTGTTCCTGGGTCCTGGTGAGACAACAAGTGCCCCATGGCTCCCACCTGTTAACAGCCTTGGCTCTTCCTTTCGTCTCTTCTCCCCAGACCCCCTCAAAGAAAGAAAGAAAAAAACACAGAAGCCAGTTTGAACATCTTCTGTTCATTAGACCCTTTCCTCCCAGGGTTCCCAGTCTCCTCTGTACATTCTCAGATGAACCCGAGCAGCTTCCTCAGCTCCCTATCTCTGGTGGCCTTATGCAGTACTCAAGGCTCCCGTGAGGAGCTCCTTAGAATTTCCCCCCAAACTCCAGCCAAGTTCTATCTGGTGGGGACAGTCCAACTGCAAGGGGAAAAGGCGTACTTGTTTAGGATTGCCTTTTCCCTAATCTCACTGTGTGGAGTGGGCAGTTCTTGCTCATTCGTGGAAGCCAAATGTCTCATTTTATGGTCCTAGAAAATTATTGTCATTTCATTCAGAATGATAATGATGTGACGTTAAGTCTGTGATTAAAAATAAGTTTCAAGTAAACAGGTTTCTGGGGGGAGAATCCCATGGCTGTGCAAAGGGATTACAGTTAATTCTAAACATGGCGTCCTTTAAAACTATTATGAGACAATAATTTTAACAGTTCTACAGATGATTAAAAAACCATTTTCTAAAATATTCTCACTGGAGTTCCTTTTTTAAAGAAAACATTTAATTGCTCCAATCAAGCATAACTACTTTCTGTTTATGGTGTAATTTGTATACTCTGATCACATGGTGTGTGGCTATTTGTCATAATTTTATAAGTGTATATTCCCCACTGTAGCGATTGGCTATCATTAATTGTGAATAATTCCCTGCTCATTAAAGTCCTGCAAAAAGATGGCAAAGCCAGGCCCAGCAAACAAGAGGAGGATGGGAAGCCCAGTTGAGCCCTCTCCGTATGTGGACACTATATTTCCCAGGACTTTATAAACTGCATCCATTTGGAAGGCATTTAAAATGATATAAACTAGTGACAAAAGCCAGCTTTTCCAGGATTTCTCACGTAAAAAACCAAGCATTTCTAATGCTTTCCCTGCTGCAGGTAGCAATTACTTTATGCAGCTCAAACTGGCTTTTCTTTTAAATATTTAAACCTGCTGCAACCCTTCTTTGCATCGTATAGGTTAAACCATCCTGACAGGAAACAGGAAACTGCATAAGGATTGTCCCAAAGGGACCATTTCAAAATATAGTAATCCCATTACCTAGTTAGGGAACATCAGATCCTCACACTGTGCAAATGGCTCAGAAGATAAAAGATCTAGAAGTAACATCTATCTGCGCAGCCTAATAAGCGTCTCAGTGTGGATAAGTTGTATGACGCTGATGAGAACTAAAACAATCCAGGTTTATTTGGAGCGGAACAGAATCCAGAACAATGGGAGCCGAGTGCAATGCTAATCATAAACATCTGTAGTCAGCTGTCCACTATATGTTATCTATTTCCTTGGTATAATAAAAACATCTTATGGCATTTAAACTTTGTACAAAGTAGCCTATTCTCCTGTGCATCCTCTTCACTCCTTTCAGGTGAGCTCTTTTATCTGTTTCTTCCACTCTTACCTCCATGTTCTGTGCCTCTATGTGTGGGATGCCCCCTTGCAAACTCTGCTACCCATTATTCAAACGGTTCCTGAATTCCCACCACTTTCTCCATAAAACTTTTAATAAATCACCCAGAATAGCTCACAGAATGCTGTTTAGCCTTCCTACAGAAGTGACTGGGAGAATAACAGCAGTTCTCGGGCTGCCTCCTCCTGCCTCAGACCAATAAAGGTGCTGCCTCTACATGCACCTTTGGAAATATTTTGCCTACTCCTATAATGGATGCCTGTGTTAATGCGATCTTATTTTTCAAGTCAAATCAGTAACTGTGTATTAATCCCTTATTATTGACAAGGAACTTCTATCCAAATCATTGTTGAACACTACCACCAGGTGTATAGATAATTTTCCATGGTATTTTGGGCAAACAGGATTATGTTGTGATCACTGCCATTTTTACCAACATCATCATTAATAAAGCTAGAGGTGTCCTAGACTTGGATAAGACAAAGAATAGCATAATCAAAGGCCCCATAAGTTATGCCAATGGGTCTTAGGTATCTTAATATAAGCAGGGAATCATAGCTTCCTTGGGGACAGCACTTTCCTGTGTGGGGGTTGTGTGTATGTCTGTGTGTGTATGATTCTCCTGTTTCCACTCAATATATTAATAACAACATGCAAATTAACATCCAAGTGCCCTGACACTATAGACATTCAAATTTCTTGACTCTCTTCCATTTGTCTTGTCACACTTACCTGATTTTTGGCCTCTTGTTGTGACCCTGTCATTGAAGGGCTCCACACTGGCCCTTTGCACTGGACAAATGGATATGGATTTAACTGTCATTTTTCCTTGAGCATGGCTGACCCTTGCGCTCTGGCTCAGTTTCATTCTGGATGTTGCTGGCCATTCCATAACCTTACCTGTTCTCAGCTCTCAGAATTCCATGTTGTTTAGTCTTGTCTTGGAATTCTACAGAGGTGGAAAGGCAGTAGTTAAACATTATCTGCTTAGCTGAATAGTCAGCTATGAATAAAATGCAACTCCTGTTTCTGAGGAGTTCATGGTCCAGATGAAAAGATGAATTTGTGAACATTATTAATTATATAATATGATAGTGCAACAACAAAAGTATGTGCAAATTGCTGTGGCTGCCCAGGAAAAGTAGTAGTGTTTTAGTAAAGGATATTTTGAAAAGGTTTAATTAAACTAAAAAGAAAAGATATTGTTCCAATTGCAGCATCATCTCAATTACATAAATATATAAAATGAAACTGACAATTTCTATTATAACATATTTATCATGTTTTACAGTCTCTTCCTCATCAATTTATTTGCAAAACATCTTTATTCAGATGTGACTAGGACAGTGTCTTTGTTCTGACAGAAAGAATCAATGTTTACAGTCAATTTAGAGGAAAACATCTGGTGACAAGTTTATGTCAGTTGAGAAGACAGCAGAGCACCTTAAGATGTGAGGATTCCGTTGGACATTTTCATCACATATTGGTTGGAGTCTTCCTTCATAAGTACCCATATTTTCTTCTAGGGAAAACTGAATCCCACATATGTACAATAAATAAAAAATATGTGCCATTTTTTAGGGTTATCTAATGATACAAATGGTTTAAATTATTTCTAACTATTTAAAAAGAAATTATGCCAAACTACTGGATTCTTCTAGCCAAAAGATATTAATAAAAAGAGAGTTAGATACAAATATGAAGGAGGGAGAACTAGCAATAGAAAATCGTAGGCCACTGTATCATTATATAGAGAAAATCATTACATCAGTCTAATGATATAACCTGAAAGGACTTAGTAAAAACTAAATATGGGATGAAATTCATTGGTTTTTAATGAGTTTGAGTATACATGTGAATTGATGGGACTGTTTGTAAATTGAAAGCTATTATGAAAAGAAATTCATACATTACTTGCATAATTAAAAATATTATTAAAAAGACATAATGAAGGAGTCCTTATTGCAGAACTCCAGGATCCATTCCATTCCTCATACAGATTTCTACATAGAGCCCTTTACTCTGGATTTTCATAAAACTTCTATTTTGATGCCCATTTGGGAGAATATTCTCAATTTTTTTATTATAAACTCAGCATTCTGTCATTACAGTATAGATGCTTTTAGTAAAATTGGTAAGGAGCCCCTCAACTGCAATAGATTTTTCTGGTTAATTTTCTTGGCCATTCTTGCCATTGTACATGTTTATTGTATATGAACCACTCACATTTGTTGTGTAATTAATCCTGGAACCAATCTGTTTTTGTAGCTTCATCTCTCTAGAAGTTAAAAGGACAAAGCTCAGGGATTTGATATGGAAGATAAAAAGAATTTAGACTGATGAAAAGATAGAACTTACCTTTAGGGTTCTTAATGTTTCACTTTAAAGAAAAAAATAAGATTAAAAAAATCTGAATCTGAAAATTTACAGCTAAGAATTTAGCTAAATAATGAAACTAAACTCTACTCAGCACCAGATAATTGTCAAAGGAAAAAAAGTAACTTTATCAATACACACACACATATACAAATCTACCTGTAGTGAGGAAGTAAATTGGATTAAAGTGTAGAGCTCAGGAAGTGAAAAGGTATGGTCTTCCTACTTCTCTTCAAAGCCAGTCACCTTCTCTATGCAAGGTCACATATCTCTTCAGTGCCTTTAAACTTCCTTCTCTGCTAGATCTTACTCTTTAGGATCTAGAGACGGCTGAAATACGTCCCATTCTAAAACAAAAGCAGATAGGGGCCCTATTTCATTTTCCTGCATGTAGCTATCCAGTTTTTTCAGCACCATTTATTGAATACACCTTCATTTCCCCGGCATGTGTTGTTGTTTGCTTTGTCAAAGATTAGTTGGCTATAGGTGGATGGTTTTATATCTGGGTTCTCTATTCTATTCCATTAGTCTATTTCTCTATTTTTATACCAATACCATGCTGTTTTGGTTACTATAGCCTTGTAGTATAGTTTGAAGTCTGGTAATGTGATGCCTCCAGATTTTCTCCTTTTGCTTAGGATTGCTGTGGCTACTCAGGCACTTTTCTGGTTCCAAATGAAGTGTAGAATTAATTTTTCTAAATCTGTGAAATATGATATTGGTATTTTGATGGGGATTGCATTGAATTTGTAAATAATTTTGGGTAGTATGAACATTTCAACAATGTTGATTCTACTGATCCAAGAGCAAGATATGTTTTTCCATTTGTTTGTGTCCTCTGCAATTACTTTCCTCAGTGTTTCATAGTCCTTCTTGTAGAGGTTTGTCACTTCCTTGGATAAGTATATTCCTAGGTATTTTATTTTCTGTGTAGCTATTGTGAATGGTATTGAGTCTTTGCTTAGTTTGACTCTCAGCTTGACTGTTATTGGCATATAGAAATGTTACTGATTTGTGTACATTGATTTTGTAACCTGGGGGACGATTTGGGGTTTTCTAGATACAAGATCATGTTGTCAGCAAAGAGCAATAGTTTGATCTCCTCTTTCCTGATACACTTTCTTTCTTTTCCTTGCCTGATTGCTCTGGCTAGGACTTCCTGCACTATGTTGAATGGAAGTGGTGACAGTGGGCATCCTTGTCTTGTTCCAATTCTTAGGTAGAATGTTTTCAACTTTTCCTTATTCAGCATGATGTTGGCTATGGGTTTGTCATATATGGCTTTTATAATTTTGAGATAAGTTCCCTTTATGCCTAGTTTGTTGAGGGTTTTCATCATGAAAGGGTGCCGGATTTTGTTGAATGCTTTTTTTGCATCTATTGGGATGATCATATAGACTTTGCTTTCACTTCTGTTTATATGGTAAATCATATTTATTGATTTACATATACTGAACCATCCTTGCATCCCTGGGATGAAGCCCACTTAGTCATGGTGGATTAGTTTTTTGATGTGCTAGTATTTTATAGAGGATTTTTGCATCTATATTCACAAGGCATATTGGTCTACAGTTTTCTTTTTGTTGTGTTCTTTCCTGGCTTTGGTATCAAGATGATACTGGCTTCATAGAATGAGTTGGGAGCATTCTCTCTTTCTCTATGCTATGGAATAATTTCTGTAGTATAGATACCAGTTCTTTTTTGTAGGTCTGGTAGAATTTGGCTGTGAATCCATCTGGTATGGGGCTTTATTTGTTGTTGGAAGATTTTTTTATTACCACCTCAATTTCATTGTTCATTATTGGTCTGTTCAGGAGTTCTATTTCTTTCTGACTGATTCTTGGGAGGTTGAGTGTTTCCAAGAATTTGTCCATTTTCTCTATGTTTTCTTGTTTATGTGTGTAGAGATTTTCATAGTATTCATTATGATGTTTTGTATTTCTGTGGTAAATTAATTCAGGATGTATAAAAGACTTAAATAGAAGGCATGAAACCATAAGGATTCTAGAGGAAAATGTAGCAAAAACTCTTCTATATATCAACTCAGGCAAAGAATTTATGACTAAGACCCCAATGGCAATCATAGCAACAACAAAAATAAATAAATGGGATTTGATTAACCAAAAAGGCTTCTGCACAGCTAAGTAAATAATCAACAGAGCCAATAGTCAATCTACAGAAAGGGAGAAAATACTCACAAGCTATACATCCAATAAAGGGCTAATATCTAGAATCTACAAAGAACACAAGCAAATCAGCAAGAAAAGAACAGACAATCCCATTAAAAAGTGGGCAAAAGTCTTGGACAGAAGCTTTGCCAAAGAAGATAGACAAATGGCCAATAACCATATAAAAAATGCTCAATGTCACTAATCATAAGGGAAATGCAAATTAAAACCACAATGAAGTATTGCCTTACCTCTGTTAGAATGGCTTTTATTAAAAAGTCTAAAAACAACAGAGGTTGGTATAGATGCAGAGAAAAAGGAACACTTATACACTGTTGGTGGGACTGCAAATTAGTACAACCTCTATGGAAAACAATATGGAGATTCAATCCAGCAATCCCACTACTGTGTATATAACGAAAGGAAAAATATGTCATTATATTGAAAAGATACCTGCACTTGAATATTCATTACAGCATAATTCAGAATTTCAAAGATACGGAATCAACCCAAGTGCCTCTCAATTCATGAGTGGATTAACAAAATGTTGTGTATGTATACCATGAAGTACTACTCAGCCATGAAAAGGATGAATTAATGCCTTTTGTGGTAATGTGGAGGGAACTGGAGACCATTATCCTAAGTGAAGTATCACAAGAATGGAAAAACAAACACCACATATACTTGCTATTAAACTGAGACTAACTGGTGAACACACATGTGCACAGAGGAATATAAAACTTAGTGGAAATCAAGGAGGAAGGAAGGGAAAAGAGGAGAGGGGCAAAAACCTACCTAATGGGTATAATGAACACTATTTTGGTGATGGGCACTCTTGTAGCTCTGATTTAAGCATTACAAAAGCAATTCATGTAACCAAAAAGATTTTTACCCCCTTAATACTTTGAAATAAAAACAAAAGAAAACAAAAAACAACAATAAAATCATAGCTGTATTTCCCCAAGTCTTTTGAATACGTGCCATCTAATATAGAAGTCACAAGCCACTGTGGCTATTTAAATTTAAATTTAATAGCACAACTAAGTGACTGTAGTCAACAATAAGTTATGATATACTTTCAAATAAACAAAAGAGTAGAATTGGACTGTTCCTAACACAAAGAAATGATAACTGCTTGAGGTGATGGATACCCCAATTACCCTAATTGATTAATATACATTTTATGCCCATTTCAAAACATCACATGTACCCTATAAATATTCACAAATATTATGTACCCATACTAATGAAAAATAAAAAATTTAAAATAAATAAAACCAAAAGCAAAGCAATACAAACACCATTGTTTCATTGACCTTGGATTCCCTTCTAGCAATGACTTTTCTCTGTTCTTTTTGCATCTAAACTTCTCAAACATGAACAGAGGGGGAGGAATTCTACAATTAAGGGCTCAATCCCTTGCTTCCCATCCAATAGTCAACACAGCAATCTTTCTACTACTCCATGTAAACCAATCTCCTGAAGGCCACCGCTTAACTCTCATATAGATGCTTTTAGTTCTTATCTTGTTAGACTGTCAGTTTAACTTACTGGTGTTGATTATGTCCTCTTTGGAACTATTCCCTTGATTTTATATGAGACTTTTTGATTCCCTGACTTTTCCCACCACTCTTTCCCTTATTCCTTTGTAAGTTTCTTCTCTTTGGCTCACCATTTTAAACATGGGCATTCTTTTGGTTTTCCTTAGCCAATTCCTTTTTCTATTATTTTCCTCCCTGGACAAACTCATGGCTTTAGCTATGTACTTGTAGATGAAACTTGATTTATACCTTCAAACAGAATCATTCTCCTGGGATATAAATCTTCATACCCAGCCACCTGCCTGACATAACTATTAAAAGGGCTCCAAAGCACGTTAAAGTTAAAGTCCAAAATTGAATAAATCAAATTCCTTCCCCAAAATGTGTTCTTAATCTTATACTCCCCATCTGAGTTGGTGAATCTAACAGGGTCACATAAGAAAATTGGAATCATTATCAACTCCTACATTTTTCTAATGCTTTATATTACTGATCAATATTAGTGATTAGTGATTTTGCATTTTAAAATAAACTTTAATTCTTTCACTTTTTCTCTATACAGATTACCACTGCCCATCTTGGGCTCTTAAGATCTTTCTTGGAGCTATTACAGTAGCCTCCTAATGAGTCTCTTTGCCTTCACTCTTGGTGCATTTAAATGTATACATCATGATCTTTACATAATATCAGTGCTTGAGCTGAAGTCAAATCTCCCTTACTTATGTCAATGACTTCCTGGTACATATGGTACAAAATTCAACTTTCTTAGAATAGCATAAAGGCCTTCCTTTGCCTAACTGTGCCTGCCGCTGGCCCCATCCTCTCGCATGTGTCACCTCAAATGCAAATTTTAGCCCTGCTAACTTATTTGTAGATACCTGCAAACTCTTTACTGCTTCTCTTTCACATGCTCTTCTTCCTACCTGGAACATCTTTCTCTGCATCTTAATTATTTGTCACTCAGCTAGTCCTTATTTATGCTTTTATGACCCAACTCTGGGACAATTCCACCATAAACTTTCCCTTCCTCCTCTGGGCTCCATTAGGTCTGCCTCTATGTGCTTCCAAAGCAGACTTTGTAGGTCCTTTTCACAATTTAAATTCATTATGTGTATGAGTGACTCAAGGGTAAGGTCATTTTCAATGATGTGTTTTAGCACTTAGTGACATTTCTTCAGAAAACTTATGCAATATCTTCAGATTAGAACCACACATGACTTTTTTTTAAAAAAAACTGTATTATAGGTGTTATGTTTTCTTATGAGAGATCAAAGTATAATTTTTGATAGTATAATATAAAAACTAAAATGGCTTGAATATATAAACTTTTGTTAAAGTGACTTCAACCACATAAATACAAATTTGTATTTGCTTTCTCTGCTCAATCTAGAGATCTACATAAAATTATAGTTTCACAAGGCTGACCTTAATGATAGTCTATCTCCACTAAATAGCAGATGTTTGACTCTCTAGAACAAAATACTCATCAACTGTTCACTAACATGTACTTAAACATTTTCAGTGTTGAAGGACTCACTTCCCCAAAGATTAACCAATCACAAGTTGATAAAATTCAGGTGTGAACCCATCTGGACCAGGGCTTTTCTTTTTGGGAAGGTTTTTTATTGCTGTTTCAATTTCAGTTGTTGATATTGGTCTATTCAGGAATTCTATTTCTTCCTGATTGAGCTTGGGAAGGCTGTGTGATTCTAAAAATTTGTCCATTTCCTCCTCATTCTCCAATTTGTGTGCATAAAGATTTTTGTAATATTCATAGATAATGTCACGTATCTCTGTGGCTTCGGTTGTGATTTCTCCTTTCATGTTCCTGATGGAAGTTATTAAAGATTTTTCTTTTCTGCTCTTGGTTAGTCTAGCCAGTGGTGTGTCTATTTTATTTATCTTTTCAAAGAACCAACTTTTTGTTTTATTAATTTCCCTTATAGTATTTTTGTTGTCTTTTTCATTTAATTCTGATTTGATCTTAATAATTTCTCGCCTTCTGCTGGGTTTGGGGTCAGTCTGTTCTTCTTTCTCCAGCTCTTTGAGTCTATTCATTAAGTTGTCTAGTTGTAAATTGTCTGTCTTTTTGAAATAGGCATTTATGGAAATGAATTTTCCTCTCAGGACTGCTTTAGCTGCATCCCATAGATTTTGATAAGTTGTGTCACCTTTGTCATTTAATTCAAAGAATGTTTTGATTTCTGACTTAATTTCTTCCTTTACAAAATTGTTATTCAGGAGAAGGTTGTTTAGCTTCCATGACTTTGCGTAGGAATGAGAGTTCCTGTTAAGGTTCATTATTATTTTTATTCCATTGTGATCTGAGAAGATGCAGGGTATGATTTCTATTTTTTTAATTTTTTTAAGACTTGCTTTATGACCTAGGATATGGTCAATCTTAGAGAATGTCCCGTGAGCTGATGAGAAGAATGTATATTCAGTGGTTTTCGGGTAGAATGTCCTGTAGATGTCAGTCAGGCCCATTTGTTCTAGCATTCTGTTTAAGTCTACTATGTCTTTACTTATTTTCTGCTTGGAGGATCTGTCCTGTGCTGTCAGTGGGGTATTAAAATCTCCAACTATTAAAGTGTTGTTGCCTATGATTTGGTTTAGATCGAGTAGGATTTGCTTTATGAATCTGGGTGCACCTAGATTGGGTGCATACTTTCACTGCTTAGTAGGTTTTCCTTGAACAAATCAAAATTGTCTTCCTGAAAAGCCTGTTCATTGTCCCCATGTCTCTTTTCCTCAGGTCAAACAGAGCCAGTCTGCTCTTCTACTCAGTATAACTTCAAAAGTACTCACTAGGTAATATTGGATCATGTCTTCTCCAAGCTTTCTTTTCATCTCTTTTTTGGTGCTTCTATTTTACATTTCCTTCACTGTACTATCATCCTCCAGGGTACATTTCTTCTAGTGCCTATTTCCTTCTTAAATATCTGACTCTAGACCTGAATCCAGTGCTTTATGAGGCTTTGACTAGCACACAGAAGAGCAAGTGCATTTCCTCCCTCATTCTAGATGCTACATATACTTACAATTACATCAATGTCTCAAAGGTGCCTTTGATCCCTATTAGTAGGTACAACATGTTACTGATACCCTAAATAAAACAACTAATGTGAAGGCAGTCTCTTTTGTCTGAATGGGTGGTTTCACAGGCCAGGGAGGACACCATTAACAATGTTTTTGCTGTGTTGCCTGTGATGTGGAATACCGCTGTGCTACAGAGAGTACCAATTCATCCCCACACTGCTTCTTTGCTGACACTCAACTCCTCTACCCGACTCTTATGTGTTCTACCCTATTTCTGCTACCTCCACCCACTCCTGTGAGTTCTCCTTATTTCTACATCAGCCATGTTTCTTCCTTACTCATGATCTACTCTTAAAACTCTCCACTTTCTTTACATGCACTAAGCATTTTCTACCTTCTCTGACCTGTCTCCCACCATTCAGTCATCTATGTATTGAATAAATATGTTTTGAGTTCCAATAATGTGTTAGGATACAGTTAGCCAGTCTTTATGATAGATTCAATAAGATGTCTTTATTTTGCCAAATCAGATTGAAGTTAATCAATCCATCAAAGGTGAATATTTGTTTGGGCAAATAGTGAGAGTCAGGAGGGGGCAAGTGTACCAGCAGTTAACGAGGAACTCAGAATGCCTAACAGAGATGTGAGAGAAAGAACACAGTGACAATGTGAAAAGAAGATAATGGGATCAGAAAGGATGATGCTAGTGTTCATCATACACGGTTCTTAACAATCAAACAATAGGTCACATAGAAAGGAGAATTTAGGAGTTTTTATGAGCACAAACCAATAGTTTAAATACATTATGATGTATCCATAATTTAGAATAATATGCAGCCACTAAAATTCCACTTTTCAATAATATTTAATATTTGTGAAAGTATATTCCTAATTAATATAAAAGAAGAAAAGAATCATTAAATACTATTATAATAATTATAAGAGGATCCTAATTTTATAACTTGTAGTAAATATAATAAATATATCACAAGATATTGTATTATTTTTATAAATAAAAAGAAGAAAGAATAGAAATTAACAAGAATATCAGAATTATGGGTAATTATCTTTTTTATATAGTTCTGTATTTTTCATATTCACTATAATATAATACAAAATGCCTTACATTTATGATCACAGAAAATAAATGCTATTAAATATAAGATAGCTCCACTGACAAACTCAATTAATGCCTAAAAAGACAAATGACTTACATGTTTCATAATTTAGATATCACATGGATAACATGTAAAAATTGCACTTATAATTTGATTTCATGGTTTATGTTGTATATAAAATATTACAGAATATTAAACATACATAAATGAAAGATGATGTAAGAATTTAACATCTAACTACCTTTATGAAGAAAGTACCATTTTCCCTTATTTCTCTCTTCTAGCACAGCCCAATCATTCAAGCATACTTTTAAATAACATTTCTTGTATTTGAAAAGTTATTGAGTAATCAAACAGTGACCTTTTGTGCTCCACCAAGAAATGCAATTCAGCTTTGTATGGCATCCAAACTAATCAATATCCTATTATGATCACAGACAAGATTTTTATAACTGAGACACAGCAGCTAGAGTATCAGACACACTTTTGTTTTCTCTAGTGCTAGAAATTGGTGGTTTTGCATAGGAAACCATTTTAACTAAGGACATCAAATTATTTCTCTTTTTAAACAGAATAATGAATTATTAGATTGTATCCTAATGTTATGAGAATAGGGTGCATTACCCATCATACAGACATTACATCATACAGACTTATCCATTACAAAGAGTGAAAATACATATATGAATCTCCCTTCACCTTGTGTATACATTATGAATGGGTGTGAAAAGATTGATGTGTGTGATCATAGCATTATTCATAGATCAGACCTCAGGAATGCCAAGAGATACTCACATGTAGAGTTGATTTGATTATAAGGCGGCACTAACTGACCATCTAAACTGTTACTACGATAGTCAATTAGTTCATTAATAATGATCAAATCAGTTCTGTAAAGCAACACAGATATATTTGAAATGCTTACAATACACTTGAAAAAATGACAGTTTTAGAAGTACAATCCAGACAAAGGGTGCACTGTTGATTTTAGCCACAATGGGCTTCTAGGCCAAAGCAGACTTTTTTTTTTTTAATTTTTAATTTTCAAATTTTTTATTTCAGCATATTACAGGGGTACAAAAGTTTAGGTTACATATATTTCCTTTGCCCCTGCCCTGAGGCAGAGCTTAAAGTGTGTCCACCCCCAGACGGTGTGCACTGCACCCTTAGGTGTGAATACACCCCCCCCCACCTTCTCGACCCCTGATGAATGTTACTACTATATGTTCACATAAGTGTTGATCAGTTAATACCAACTGGACAGTGAGTACATGTAGTGCTTGTTTTTCCATTCTTGTGATACTTCACTTAGTAGAATGGGCTCCAGCTCTATTCAAGATAATACAAAACGTGGTATATCACCATTGTTTTTTGTGGCTGAGTACAACTTCATGGTATACATATACCACATTTTATTAAGGCACTCATGTATTGATGGGCATGTGGGTTGTTTCCACATCTTTGCAATTGTGAATTGTGCTACTATAAACATTCTAGTGCAGACGTCTTTTTTATGGAATATCTTTTCTTCCTTTGGGTAGATGCCCAGTAATGGGATTGCTGGATCAAATGGTAGTTTTACTTTTTGCTCTCTGAGATATCTCCATATTACTTTCCACAGAGGTTGTACTAGTTTGCAGTCCCACCAGCAGTGTATGAGTGTTCCTATTTCTCCTCATCCATGCAAACATTTATTGTTTTGGGAGTTTTTGAAACACACAGCCTCCCTAGGCTCAATCAGGAAGAAATAGAATTCCTTAACAGACCAATATCAAGTATTGAAATTGAGGCAGCAATAAAAAACCTTCCTAAAAAGAAAATTTCTGGACCAGATGGTTTCACACCTGAATTTTACCAGACTTACAAAGAAGAACTAGTGCCTATCCTGCAGAAATTATTCCACAACATCAAGAAGGAAGGAATCCTCCTCAACACGTGTTATGAAGCCAAAATCACTCTGATACCAAAACCAGGAAAGGATGCAACAAAGGAAGAAAACTACAGAACAATATCCCCTATCAATATAGATGCAAAAATTCTCAAAAAAATCTTAGCAAACTGAATTCAAGTGCTTATTGAACCTAAATGTACATCAGGGAAGGATACCAATTGGATATCAGACTGGGATGGGGGGTGGGGGGAGGGGGTGAGTGTATGCCTACATGATGAGTGCGTTGCACACCCTCTGGGGAATGGTCATGCTTGAAGGTGCAGGCCCGGGGAGGTGGGGGGGGAGGGGATGGAGGTATGACTACATGATGAGTGCCAGGCGCACTGTCTGGAGAATGAGAACAGACGCGCTTGGGACTCTGACTCGGGGGGATGGGTGAGACATGGAAAATGTATATAACCTAAACTTATGTACCCCCATGATGAGCTGAAATAAAAAGGAAAAAAAAGAAAAAAAAAAAGAAAAAATAATCCATCATGACCAAGCAGGCTTCATCCCAGAAATGCAGGGATGGTTCAACATATACAAATCTATAAATGTAATTCAACACATAAATAGAAGTAAAAATAAAAACCACATAATCCTCCCAATAGATACAGAAAAAGCATTTAACAAAATTCAGCACCCTTTTATGATAAGAACACTTAACAAAATAGGCATAGATGGGACCTACCTAAAAATGATAAAAGCCATATATGACAAACCCACAGGCAACATCATACTGAATGGGAAAAAAATGGAAAGCATTCCTGCTTAGAACTAGAACCAGCTAAGGTTGCCCTCGATCACCACTTCTATTCAACATAGTGCTGGAAGTCCTAGCCAGAGCAATCAGACAAGAGAAGGAAATCAAGGGCATCCAAATGGGGGCAGAAGAGGTCAAACTATCACTCTTTGCTGATGATATGATTTTATACCTAGAAAATCCCAAGGATTCTACCATGAGACTGCTGGAATTGACAAACAAATTCAACAAAGTCTCAGGCTACAAAATCAATGTACAGAAATCAGTAACATTCCTATACGCCAACAACAGTCAAACTGAGAACAAAATCAAAGACTCAATACCCTTCACAATAGCAACAAAGAAAATAAAATAGCTAGGAATATATTTAACTAAGGAGGTAAAAGACCTCTACAGGGAGAACTACGAAACACTGAGGAAGGAAGTAGCAGAGGACGTAAACAGGTGGAAAATCATACCATGCACATGGATCAGCAGAATCAACATTGTTAAAATGTCTATACTACCCAAAGTGATCTACAGATTGAATTCAATCTCAATTAAAATACCAGCATCATTTTTTGCAGATCTAGAAAAAATAATTATACGCTTCATATGGAACCAGAGAAGACCCCATACAGCAAAAACAATCTTAAGCAAAAAGAAAAAATTGGGAGGCATCAATTTACCAGACTTCAAGCTATACTACAAGGCTATAGTAACTAAAGGAGCATGGTACTGGCACAAGAACAGAGATATGGACCAATGGAACAGAACTCAGAGCCCAGATATAAAACCATCCTCACATAGCCATCTAATCTTTGACAAAGCAGACAAAAACATACACTGGGGGAAAGAATCCTTATTCAATAAATGGTGCTGGGAAAGTTGGATAGCCATGTGTAGAAGACTGAAACAGGATCCACCCCTTCACCTCTCACAAAAATCAACTCACTGTGGATAACAGACTTAAACCTAAGGCATGAAACTATAAGAATTCTAGAAGAAAATGTTGGAAAAACTCTTGTAGATATTGGCCTAGGGAAAGAATTTATGAAGAAGACTCCAAAGGCAAACACAGTAACAACAAAAATAAATAAATGGGACCTGATCAAATTAAAAATCTTCTGCACAGCCAAGGAAACTATCGGGAGAGCAAACAGACAACCTACAGAATGGGAGAAAATATTCACATGCTACATATCTGTTAAAGGGCTGATAATTAGAATCTGTATAGAATTCAGGAAAATGAGCAAGAAAAAAATCAAACAACCCTATTAAAATGTGGGTAAAGGGCATGAACAGAAACTTTTCAAAAGAAGACAGACTAATGGCCAACAAACATATGAAAAACTGGTCAACATCACTAATCATCAGGGAAATACAAATCAAAACCACAATGAGATACCACTTAATTCCAGTGAGAATGGCTTTTATCAAAAATCAGATCTAATAGAAGTTACAGAGCAGACTATCAGTGGCTTTTTGATGAATTCTTATTTTTGTTAAGAGGATCAGGGACAATTAATTTGAAATATTTATTTGAACTTGTATATAACCAAAGATTTATAGGGTTTCTTACATTGATTCTTGGATAAGGCATGTTTTGGGAATTCACCATCAGAATATATGTTTCAGAATATTGCTAAAGCAGTTATTTTGTAACATTCAAAATTAATATTTGACATATTTACCTCAATAAATAAATATAAATATCAGGAAGAAAAAGAAGGTAGAAGTTTGCCACAACCACTACCATCAACAAGGTGAATACTTTGGGAAAACTCTCATGTTCGTAGTTCAGTAAACCAAGAAAATGAACGTACAAAGACTAGAGCATCATCACTAGACACAAAGGTTGAACTTCAAAAGCACTACTGGCCTTTCTAGCCACTGAATAAGTTCTAGAGGGGAAAAAAAATCCCTAATGACTTTTTACTACATATGGCATCTAAATAAACCAGACAAAAGAAACAAACAAGAACTTTTCTATATACTGAAGAAAGACCATAAGTCTAACCTGTATATTCTTTATTTTTTAGTATATATTTCTAAGACCTTTTATTACAGTGAACTCTAGATGTTTTACTTTGGGACTTTTTGTCTCAGAGTGACCAAGAAAGCAAAATGACAAAGTTATGTCCCTCTGACTTTGATGAAGTTTACTTTCTGTTCTGACATCTATTACATCAGTGGCACCAGCTTCTTTACAAGTACTTTGAGTCAGTATCAACTCTTATAAGGGAGTTGCATAGCTCTCTCAGGAAGTCTAATAAAGACTTGCCCATGTTAGTCATGGGATTAAGGAAAAAAATCCCAGAGGCAGGAGTGCAGAATCATTGTTTGGAATTATGCTCCAAAAAAAGGTATTGAAAATAATGATAACTAATATTCAGTGAGCACTTGCTGTAGGTAGCCTCTGTTCTACCTTCTTTATACCTATTATTATTTTCAATCCTCGCAACCACACTATGGAGTAGATAATATTCTTATCCCCATATTACAGATGAGGAAACTGGGGCACAAAAGCACTAGATAGTTTGCCCAACATTACTTATACGGGAAGTGCCTGAGCCATGTTTGAACTTGGGCAGTCAGCTTTTAAAACCCCCCTAAGCTTTCTTTCCCTCTGTTCAGGAACAATGTAGCAAGGAGTAAACCATCTGTTCCTCATGGTCATTTGCTCCTTGAAACAGGAGTAATTTTCTCTCCAGAGCAAGGAGGGCTTAGGGTTGGCTCCTTTTGTGTGCACAGGAGTGTGATCTAGTGCCCTCTAGAGGGCAAAAGAGGAGATTAGGAGCGATGTGGTTTTTTTATGAACACAAGCAGAAAAATTGCATTAAGAAAATAAACACATGGGTGGTGGAAAAACCTACACTCTGATTATTAAGTCTCTCTATCTTTTAAATTTTGGTAAAGTTACTCATCTTCCTGCAATGTGAAAAGGATAAATTTCTGGATGTTTTGCAAATGAACTGCAGTCAAGATGATAATGTTAAAACATGGAACATTAGGTAGTACATAGTAAAATATTAAAATGTCAAAAGTAATCATTTAGGTAGTCCAGCTTTCACAGAGGCATGATTTGAAGACACCACAAATTGCTTTAAGCATGCACAAATAAAAGAGAAGATAATTTGTGGAAAACACATTGTTCTCTTGCAGGGAGACTTGGTATCACTCCAATCAACATAAAATTAGGTCATCTGCATAGTGCATAAAGATACTCACAAGCACCAACAACCTGTCCTGGTTTTGAAGAAATTTGATCTCTATAAACCAGTGTTTTGTGGATGCTGAAAATAAAGACTTTTTTTTCCCTCTAAGGCAGAAAAAATATATCACTAATATTTTAGATAATTGGTTCTCATTAAATGCTTGATAAATTAGTGATTGAATTCGGGTTCTAGTTATACTATAAAGGTCAAATACTCTTTAGTCCTTTTTTTATGTATTGTCTAACTTCTCACCCATCTTTGTTGAACTAATGAAATGAAGATATCCATCATGATGTAACTGTGAGCTGGGGGGATCTAAATTACCTTCATCTGGCACCATTCCAATATACTATAAATGAAGTAATTGTCCTTGACTATAAAATTTGCATTTTCAAGACTTAATTGCTATCATTACATCTTTTTGTAATTCTATTAATTTAACTGAATGGAGCATTTGGTTTTATGGTTAAAAATTTGCATTAAAACATTGTACATCTAAATAGAATTTTAATATTTTTATCTAAAACTCTACATAGTCATCCCATAGGAGCTAAATAATTTCTCAAGAAAAAGTAGGGAGCTGTCAACAAGCAGGGTTTACCTTCAGTGATCATTAACAGACCTTCAAGTCACCTGCAAATGTTTCATTCCGGGATTTGAGAACTCACTGAGGCCACGCACTGTATGGATTCCTTCTATTTAATCATTAACAGGAAATCTATTAGCCATAGCCAAGGCATAGCTGGGTGCTCTTTTCTGTAATTGTCTTGGTGCTTGAGATGTTTCCCTCTTGTCCTCAGTTGAATGGGTCATTCTATGTCTGCATGTGTTTTGGTTCAGTTGCAACACAGTGTCTCCACTGCTCTCTCTCCTCCTGAGCAAGGTGTTTACATTTGTGTGTCTGATCTTCTAGTCATGGTTCATTGTACAGATTAGTTAGTAAATTGTTATAATTCTTCGCTCCTACTGGAGGGCGCAATTGAGAAAACTTTCCATCTTAACCTTTGTAACCCTTGTGGTCACTTAGCAACTATCCAACCATTTCTTAATAAATTTGAATGTGCATGTGGAACCATTCTAGCCAATTAACACAGGCACTTTCTTAAGTAAAGTTACATAAAATTGCAGTTAATGAAATTAACTTTTTTCTTAACAATTCTCCAACCCTTTAGACCTTTGAAAACTACCCCCATCTTGGTTTTCAGGATGAATGAAGTTGGTTAAAAATGAAAGGACTGGGGCAAAGTCTCATACAGTAAAGTTTGGAAGGAGGGGTGACAAAACCTCCAAAAAAGCCTTTGCTTTAAAACATTTTCTGGTGATGGTAAATTCTCCTGATTTCATTAACTGTGAGAATGAGTGTTCTCATGCACCTTCTGATACCATTTATATCAGGGAAAGATGGCAAATATTTGCAGAAAGTAGACCAGGAAATGTATTAGGGACAAGATGAGCCTTGGGCATACTTTATGTCAAGCACTAATTTTGAAGATAAGGGCCAGACGGCCAGAAAGGTCTGTGGCTCAACCAAGGACTTCCATTTAGTCGTTGGCACAGAAAGACCTAGCAGCCAGCATCTACATCATACTTTCCTTCTAATGCCAAAGGCTCTTCTCCTGAGGATCACTGCAGACGTCAAATGAAGTAGTGTGGCCTAGGAAGGTTCAATGAGAGGTAGTTGACACTAGTCCCAGATGCCTGGGTTAGCTGCTCATCGACCAGTCTGACTACCTCATGGACATTCCTCTATATATTCCCAGACCCAACCCCCAAAGCCCAATAGGTTGAAGGACGTGTGTCTAATCAACATGAAGCCACATGTGTCACCTAGATTTCTTTATCCACCAAACTGTCACACCCACAGATTCCACACATGATATCACTTTCAATTCATTCAGGGACATTTTATGAAATATGACAACTCCTACCTCAAAATAAATTCAAGATGTGCTCACCAGAAATACAGTACAGTGTTGTATTATTGAGCATACTATGATGTATCTACTTAGTGATGGCATCAGGAGTGAGTAATATATGAAAGAAAAACATTATATTGATTAGCATCTCTAAAACATAACTGTGCTTATCCTTTTCATACAGTATAGGACGCTTTGACTGAATTAAATCTATTATTTCAATCCTAGAAATTATTCTACCAGTATTAATGAAATCAACCAATTATTTTTAGGTTAATATTTACAAGAATATTTCCTGGTGAAACAGGAAATGAATTTCCTTATCTCTGCTCTTTTTTCTCCAAATCATCCTCACAATGAGATTAACTGTAGCTTAGTATTCACTGTGCTTTGTATCCTTAATGCACAATAATATTTCAAGAATCCCACTACTGACTCACTTAGAGAAGGTTATATAAATAATCACAGACTATTGCCTCCAGGGGCCAAAAGGAAAGGACTTTGTGTAAACCTTGTCTATATCTTTCCCTCCATCATTTCCACTGAATGCTTCAACTCAAAGAAATCCACTTCAATTTAATAAACATTTATTGAGCTTCTACTATATTCTAGGCATTGTACCAAGGGCTGGGATCTGAGAAATGAATAAAGCATATCCCTTTGTCTAAGGAATATATTCCATTTGTCTAGATAGCTATAACTGTTACTATTTACCTACCTCTTCTATGTTACTTTGAGTTTTTTAAATTATATTCTAACTCCCAAGCTACTTCATAAGGAAGGTAGAGTTTGAAAGCATACCTTGTTCTTTATATTCTGACCAGTGTGAACATATATCCTGCTTAAGGTGACTTATTCTTGTCACAGAATAATTAATAATAGCACTCCTTTTCCCTACCAAGATGATCTACTTTGAATGATAAATTCTCTCATCACAAATAATGCCTGGCCTGTTGTTGGCTTAGAGACCAAAAAGAGAACAGCAGGAAGGGTAGAGCTCTACAGTCTAAAACCTGTTTGATCCCTGCTCCAGCACCGGCCAAATGACTGCAGGTTAATCCCTGAACCTCCCCAGGCTTTAACTTCCTAATCTGCAAAATGGTCAGGGGACATCAACACCATAGAGCGTAGAGTTGCTGTAAGACCAAAGGGTTTCAAATGCTGGAAAGAAATTTGCAAAAACGAAGCACTATATAACCATTCTAGTAAATAATTGTAGTTGGTGACTATGATACAGGCAATACGGAAAGTCACAGATCTCAGGAATGGAAGGAAGTACACTAACGTACAGCCAGTCTAATCCCTAATATTCAAGTCTTCTGTCTTCAAGCCTTACTGAGCCATTAGCCAAATATAACTGAATAATGATAACAATGATAATATTCATAGCTATCATTTATTGTGTCTGTATGATATTCAATGTATTATGTCAGCTGCTAATATATGAACTATTACTAAACCTCACCTTTTTCCATTTTATTAACATATATGGAGAAATTGAGGTTCAGGGAGGTTGAATAATTTGTAATGGGCACAAATTACCAAATGATTGAGTTAGGTTTCAAATAACCACTTTCTACCGTTTCCAATGGCCTTTTGTTGTGGACCCGCACTGGTGGGAAATTCCTTTCACAGACACAGTAAAATAAATGCATGCTCCCACACACATTCACACACACCGAGTAGCCCAACAGTATAGCAAAGTGTGGTGTACACACACTGTACATGGAGTTCTCTGTCCAAACCTGAACTTTTAAAGTCTTGATTTTCTTGAAGACGTCATTAAAAGCAATTTTAGAGGGGCAGGTGTGGATGGGTGGAGGATAGTTCTTCCTTCAACAACATTTACAAAAATCAAACAAAATGTTTTCTATAAAAATATTGCTTTTTAATATTTAATTCCCATATATTTAAATAATTGCTATTTATTAGTTATTTTAGGTTATTATTATTTAATTCAGGACTGAATAAACATTGTAAATTAATTTTCAATTTAAAAGTGTGTATTAATTAGTCATTAAACCAGAGGAGTCACTATTATTTGCATGTCTCTATTATTGTGTTAAACCCTTGGTCTACATTATTTCCTCGTTTTAAAAAAATAATATTGCTTTTTATTCACAATATTCTTTATTAGGTAACAGTAAGATGCTTTCTCTACATTTCATTTCATTTATGATGCATTTCAATTACTTTATTTAAATGTTAAAGCTGCCAGCTTTTGGCGAAAAAGTATACAGATATTATAGTAATAATTTAAACTCTTCTCTACATGAAGTAATTTTTGTCTGAATCCTTGTAAAAATTGCAAATGTATCAACACTACATCACACAACATTACAGTTTACGTACAATTTGAAGAGATTTGTTTTAACCTACTAGTACTAAAACATCTGTTTTAGTTTTCCATCTTTCAGCAATTCATTGTTACCCAGGCACTGGGGCCAGTTATGCCGAAGACACTCACATCTGTGAATTGCCCCACCTTGTACAGCACTGCCAGTGAGGAGGGATGAGAGCTCTTCATCACAACATGCTGGAGGTCAAATGTGATAATATTGTAACAGTCATTTTCAAACTAAGAATTATGGATCCCCCTCATATTTAGTGAGCAACTTCTCTGTTCCAGGAACTCTCTACTGTGCACTAGGGATAAACATAATAATCAAAAAATAAATCATTATAATTTGTGCCCTTAAGGAACTGTTGTAGTTCAGAGTGAAGACATGTAAAAAAGAACAATTAATTAAAATGCCTTGTGACACATGTTATGATGGAAATAGGCATGAGATTCTATGGGGCTATGTACACGGGAGTGGCCTCTAATCTAGACTGTTAGGGACATGGTGGGGTCACCTTATTGGGTATGGTGATTTAAGCTCAATCTTGAAAGTAACAGGTTGAAGATGGGGTCTGATCAGAGTATAGACCAAGGTCCACAGGTAAGAAGGGACCTTTTCCAAGATAGGTTTTATGTTGTTTTCCTTTCTAGGTGGAATGATCAGACTGGCTTTCTAGACAGAGTCCACAGACTTGAGTTACAGGGTTACATTCTTACCTCTGCCTTCACTTAGTGATGAAGACTTGGGTAAATTTCATAACACCTCTGGAAGCCAGTGTGCTCCTCAGAAAAATGAACATTATCTTTGCTTCCTGCCATTCAAAAATATGAGAATAGGATGAGATGTATTAATACAAAGGAGGTAAATGACCCTTGAAAAATTATACAGCAGTCCCTGCAAGAACTGGGAGAAAAACAAGTCCTTAGCCACAAGGAACAGAAAAAGCAAGCAAGGACTGAGAAAGGGGCCAGAGTTTTTGAAACTCAGGATGTTACAATATGTCAAAACCCCACTATCCATGCCTGGTTCAAGGCCCAACTGTCTAAACCTAGTCAGTTCCTTTCTTTGAAATATCTTAACTCTGCTTCTCCAACATTTTGAATCCTCTACAACTTGGTTCCTGTCAAGACCCACAAGTCTGACATTGAAGCATTATCTCCAACGCCACTTTTTTCCCACACTGAACTTGAGAGGTTAAACAGGGAAGCAATGAGTTTAATAATTTTGCTAAACTGTAACTAAGAATATGGTATACTTGTTAAAAGTTATTGCATACTGTGGTGTCAAGCTAAAAATCTACCATACTGACTTTTGTATTTTGATATCAATGGCATAACATAGAATTGATTTTTTAGAAAAGGTGAAATAATGTAATAACTAGAAGTATATTCTCTAAAGCCAGCCAGTCCAGGCTTAAAGTTTGCTAGGTGAGTGACCTAGAACAAATCATTGAATCTCCGTTTGCAATTGTTTCCTCACCTGTAAAATGGGATAACAGCATCTTCCTTATAGAGTTCATAGAAAGAATAGATGAGGTAATTCACATAAAACTGTCAGAACAATGCCTGGCACACAATAAATGTTCAATAAATGTTGGCTATTATTGTATCCAGCACCAGGTCATGACGAGTCACCTTGTTGGCACCCAATAAATTGGAGTTGAAAGGAATGATTGACTCAAATGAGTAGCAAACAATGATATAACACTTCGTTTAAGTTCATTTTAATAAAATTACCCCCGGAGAGGCATACCAAAAAGCAAACTCAGACATTCGTGGAAATGAAATGGACATACATGAGAACTGCAATATTCAACAGCAAAAACTTTTAAAGGGAGCAAATTTCTGTCTGAGGGCTGTTGCAAGAGCTCAGAAAGTACCCTGGCTGTTACAGAGTGAGAAATTGTCACAAACAGAAAACATCAAGGTTTCAGAGAGCATTTAAAGTATTGAGTCAAGAGAGCTGCTTCCAAAGGAATAATAACCTCTGTTGTTTTTCACTTAAAATATCAAAACAAATAGCAATGATGAAACTTATTATTTTAATCAAGCTTCCACATTAAAATCCTGCCTGCCTCTCATCACTGGGGTCAAATATCACTGTAGGAGTGGTTTTGATATTCCGCCATCACGTGTGTTGAAATGTAAAGTTTGATGTAAAACTTTGCCCTGGCAAACAAAGGTCTGTGTATTTGGAAACAACCCACTGGCGTACTGAGTCATTGGCTTCCATCTCGTTATCTGATGTGGCTCTAGCTGGCGTGTCAATCCAGTGACTGAGCCAGTGGTTCAGAGCATCTGTACTGTCAGCACCATATTGCAAGAAAGGCTGCAGAGAACAGCCAGCATCTTAAACTAGCTCCAGTGGGTCAACTCAGGTAACCAGCATGTCATTTTTAAAGAAAATATTCCCTGCATTCTACAATGTCTGGGACACTCTGCTGTTAATAATAAGAACATTCTCCTTCCACACATGTCTACTACCAATTGTTCCCCAACTTGCTTGTTCCAATTTATTCTTCCACCAGTAGTGCACGAGACTCCCAATTTTTTTTTAACACTTTTGGTCTTCTCATTTTACATGTGTAACTTTTATCACTTGGATAAAAACACAAGATACCTTAATTTAAGTTGTGATTCCTCTTTGATTAGTGAGACTAATCTTTTCTTACATTTAGTAATCATTCAGTTTTCCTGTCCTGTGAATTGTCTGTTTGAATCCTTTGCTCATTTTTATACTGGATTGTTTCTTCCTCTTAGGATTTATCAGATTCCCTTATATATTATAGCTAATCTTTTTTGGTTCCCTAGATTGATTTTTTTCTCTAGTCTGTATCTACTCTTTTTTGCCCCCTTACATAGTCTTTTAAAATACTTTTATTCAAAAATTATCTCAAATATACAGAACCATTTTAAGAATAAGAATAATACAAAGAACACCTCCACACATTTTCCTCAGATTCATTTCTTATTAAAGTATTTATAGATACGGATGTGTTTATACATATGCAGTACATATGTGTATGTGATATTTTATGTATCTGTGATATTTTGATATATAAAAGTTCTTAATTTTAATGCAATACATTTTTTTTGGTTTCTTCTTCATGGCTTGTGTTTTGGGATCATTAAGAAATTGTTCTTTAACCTCTCATTTATTAAAATACCCTTCTGTCTGATTGCTCTGGCTAAGACTTCCAGCACTAAGTTGAACAGAAGCGGTGATAGAGAGCAACCTTGTCTGCTTCCAGTTCTAAGCGAGAATGCTTTCAATTTTTCCCCATTCAGTATGATGTTGGCTGTGGGTTTGCCATATGTGGCTTTTATAATATTTAGATAAGTCCCATCTATGCCTATTTTCTTAAGCATTCTTATGATAAAAGGGTGCTAAATTTTGTCGAATGCTTTTCCTGGATCTATTGAGAGGATCATATGGTCTTTGTTTTTGCTTCTATTTATGTGATGAATTACATTTATGGATTTGTGTATGTTGAACTATCCCTGCATCTCTGGGATGAAGCCCACTTGGCTGTGATGGATTATTTTTTTAATAAGCACCTGAATTTGGTTTGCTAGGATTTTCTTGAGAGTTTTTGCACCTATATTGATAAGGGATATTGGTCTGCAGTTTTCTTTTTTTTGTTGTGTCCTTTCCTGGTTTGGGTATCAGGGTGACATTGGCTTCATAAAACATGTTGGGGAGGATTCCTCCCTTCTCAATGTTGTGGAATAATTTCTGCAGAATACACACCAGTTCCTCTTTATAGGTCTGGTAAAATTCTGGTGTGAAACCATATGGTCCAGGTTTTTCTTTTTAGGAAGATTTTTATTGCTGCTTCAATTTGAGTACTTGATATTGGTCTGTTAAGAAATTCTATTTCTTCCTGATTGAGCCTAGGGAGGCTGTGCATTTCTAAGAATTTGTCCATTTCCTCCACATTTTCAAGTTTATGTGCATAGAAGTTTTTATAGTATTCGTAAATGATATTTTGTATTTCCATGGCATCAGTTGTAATTTCTCTTTTTTTTATTCCTGATGGAGCTTACTAGAGTCCTTTTTTTTCTGCTTCTTCTTAATCTAAAAAGAAGCGTGTCAATTTTATTTTTTCAAAGAACCAACTTTTTGTTTTATTGATCTTCTGTATAGTTTTTTATTATCAATTTCATTTAGTTCTACTCTGATCTTTCTTATTTCTTTTCTTCTGCTGGGTTTGGGGTTGGTTTGCTCATCCTTGTCCAGTTCTTTGAGATGATTCATTAGATTGTTGATTTGTGATCTTTCTGTATTTTGGATGTAGGCATTTATGAATAAAAATTTTCCTCTCAGGACTGCTTTAGCTGTGACCCACAGAGTTTGATACCTTGTGTCTCCTTTATCATCATTTAGTTGAAAGAATCTTTTGATTTCCATCTTGATTTCCTCCTTAACATGATAATCATTCAGCAGAAAGAAATCAAGGACATCCAAATGGGGGAAAAAGAGGTCAAACTATCACTCTTTGCTGATGATATGGTCTTATACCTAGAAAAACCCAAAGATTCTACCATGAGACTACTGGAATTGATAAACAAATTCAGCAAATTCTCAGGCTACAAAATCAATGTACAGAAAAGTAGCATTCCTATACACCAAGAACAGTCAAACTGAGAGGAAAATCAAAGACTCAGTACCCTTCACAATAGCAACAAAGAAAATAAAATACCTAAGAATATATTTAACTAAGGAGGTGAAAGACCTCTACAGGGAAAACTATGAAACACTGAGGAAGGAAATAGTGGAGGACATAAACAGGTGGAAAACCATACCATGTGCGTGGGTCAGCAGAATCAACATTGTTAAAATGTCTATACTACCCAAAGTGATCTAAAGCTTCAATGCAATCCCGATTAAAATACCAGCATCATTTTTTGCAGATCTAGAAAAAATAATTCTACACTTCGTATGGAACCAGAGAAGACCCCCATAGAGCAAAAACAATCTTAAGCAAAAAGAACAAATTGGGAGGCATCAATTTACCAGACTTCAAGCTATTATACAAGGCTATAGTAACTAAAGCAGCATGGTACTGCCATAGGAGTAGAGGCATAGACCAATGGAACAGAACTGAGAACCCAAATATAAAACCATCTTCATATTGCCATCTAATCATTGACAAAGCAGAGAAAAATATACACTGGGGTAAAGAATCCTTATTCAATGAATGGTGCTGGGAAAATTGGATAGCCATGTGTAGAAGACTGAAACGGGATCCACACCTCTCACCTCTCACAAAAATCAACTCACAGTAGATAACAGACTTAAACCTAAGCCATGAAACTATAAGAATTCTAGAAGAAAATATTGAAAAAACTCTTATAGACACTGGCCTAGGGAAAGAATTTATGAAGACCCCAAAGGCAATCATAGCAATGACAAAAATAAATAAATGGGACCTGATCAAATTAAAAAGCTTCTGCATAGTCAAGGAAACTATCATGAGAGCAAACAAACAACCTACAGGATGGGAGAAAATATTCGCACGCTACATATCCATCAAAGGGCTGATAACTAGAATCTATAGAGAACTCAGGAAAATGAGCAAGAAAAAATCAAGCAACCCTACTAAAAAGTGGGTAAAGGACATGAACAGAAACTTTTCAAAAGAAGACAGACTAATGGCCAACGTTAAATTCTTTTTAAACTTTACTTTTAAAATTAATCACATTATGATTCTTATATGATAATTATTTAAAATGTGTTAAGATTCCAGTGTGGCCTAATATATAATTAATTTCATAAATTTTTCATATGTACTTGAAAGAATAAACATTTTGTACTTGTTTGATATGTATACATAGTTATGATTAAATGTATTGATTACATTGTTCAATTTTTTTTTGCTTCCAATTTTTTAACCTACTTGAACTATCATTTCTGAGAGCTATGTGTTACTATGATTGGGAATTAGTCATTTTGTCACTTTTGCTTTATATTTTGAAGCCATGCTTTTCTGTTACTGAACTATTTCTAGATTATAACTATTATAATAACTTCTGGATATATTGGTTCTTTAATCATCATCTAGCTTTTCTATAACTAGTGAAGCTCTTTCCCTGAATTCCATTGTCCTGTAATAATTTTGCTATACCACATATCATTTGTTTAGGATTAAACATTTTTTTCTACTTTTATCCTTTTATTTTCAAACTTTATGTAGATCTGTTTTAGTTTTATCTTTTTAAAAGGCATAGTGAGCTATATTGAAAAAAATCTATTCTAAATCCTTTGTCCTTTAGTAAATGAATTTAACCCATTTTTGTTTATTGTATGATAAATATATTTTGACTTACTTTTTATCATTTTCATTAGTTTTCTCATTAACATTTCTTTTTCTTCTTTCTCATTCTCTGCCATCTTTTAGATTAATAAATTTTTATTTTTTTATTTGCCGTCCCAAACATATAGATTATATTTTCTTTATTTTAAGGGTTCACTTATTTTAATATTCATGATTAACCATTAATTTTTCTATAAAACCTTTGGGATTTTAATATTTTTATTTTATTCTTGAAATTAGAACCACCTCAATACTCTTTAATCATACATTGGAAAGCCTCTAAATTATAAACACATTCTTTAAATTTTCTTTAAAAAAATTGATTTTCTTCACACTTGTCAATTTATTCTATCAGTTTTTATGTTCATTATTGTTTCTTTTATCCCACACTTCTGTTCCCTTTTGTCCCCTCAAATATTTTTAAGAATATGATTATAGTAATACCTCTTACTCATTTCATATGAAAAGTATCAGCATTAGGTAATGATTAAAAGCTCAGGCACTGATGCAAATTGGGCTCAGATCTGTCTCTATAATTAGAGACTCATGATATTGGAAAACATATGCAGAATTGTTAATGTAATAACAGTTCTACATCTCAGTGTCAACATGTAGTAATCATTTTTAGGTCATAGGGGAAAATGAAAATTAAATAAGATAATACAAGGATCTTAGGACGTTGTTCGTTATATGACAAATATGCAATAAATATTTGCTAGTTTTGTTTCTACTCTGCTTTGTCCCTTTTATTCATATATTTAATTTAGAAATAATCTTAAGCTTACCAAAAAGTTACAAAAGTGGGGCATCAAGGATTTTTTTGGAGTATGTTGCCAACCCAGTGCTTCAAAAATGTAGTGTTTATTTTATAAATAGATCTTTTCCTACATTACTGCAGCAAATCATCAAATTCAGAAAGTTAACAGATATATTATCACTTTAAACCTCAGACCCCATTCAAGTTTTCCTAATTGTTACAAAAATGTTCTTTATAGAAAAAAATACAGTTTGGAATCATGAGCTGCATTCAGTTGTCATATCTTTTAAGTCTCCTTCAGTTTGGAGTAGTTCCTGATGCTTTTCTTGATTTTTATGTTCCTCACATGTTTTAATCTTATAGACTAGTTATTTTGAAGAGTGTCCCTTAATTTGGGTTTGTCTGATGTATCCTCATAAGTAGATTCAAGTTATAAATCCTTGGCAGGACTATTACAGTAGAGACACTGAATTCTCACTGTATCTTGTCAGGGGTCACACAGTCTCGATTTATCCCATTACAGGTTATCACAATGATCACTTGATTAAAGTGATATCTGCCAGTCTTCTTCATATCAAGTGACTCATTTTCTTTTTTTGATTGTGGTGGTTTCACCTTAGGTAAACTTGAACTTTGGTTCCCAGATTCTTTTCGCTATATGGTTCTGAGCTAAGACTGGGCACAAGGGAAATCTGAGCGAGATCTGGAAAGCAGCAGCGAAGTGGCAGCCATGTTTATGATTGAACAGTCAGTGTCATATCAGATGCTGTTGCAGTTCCTGAACGTTCTCACAAATCTGCTTTCTCCTCTGGTTAACATGAGCCAGCACCAGAATCTACAGCTTCTCCAGTTCCTACTGGAACTGTGCCAGGTTCATGCTTAGTTTTGTGATAAAAGGCATCAGCTTCACCTGCAGATTACCTCCTCGTCAACATTGGAGGCAGTGGGGACTGACATGGGCTCAGACTCCTGAGTTCCAGTTTTTCCCTGCTGTCCCCACTTCACAACCACGTTTCTTTCCTCACTGCCTGTGCTGCTGACTTCTAGCCAGCAACAGAAGCAGAAGTGAAAGCCATACTTAAACTGCATAACCAGAAGCCATGATTGTGTAATCTCTACAATAAATTCTTTATTCCATATTGCTTCTAGTGCTTCTGCTTTTCTGATCAAACCCT
The DNA here is from genome assembly GCF_020740605.2 of Lemur catta. Classification (NCBI taxonomy): domain Eukaryota; kingdom Metazoa; phylum Chordata; class Mammalia; order Primates; family Lemuridae; genus Lemur; species Lemur catta. The sequence continues at coordinate 47,036,890 of NC_059132.1, forward strand.
GACTGTTAGAAGTATAAAAATATTTATATTTTTCAATCTATGTAGAAAACCATGGATATAGCTCTCATTTCAAGCCAAAACCATGAAGTTCATCCTTGCCTTCTTTTCACCATATTTGTAACTCTCAAAGCTTCCATTAGAATCAGTAGAGTTACTTACCTGATGAATCCTCCTGAATATAACCAATCTGTTATAGGTATCGCTGTCCCTTCCCCAATGCGGACACCCTCCTGAAGCCCAGGCCAGCTTACTGCTCCACACAGGTGCCCTCCTTGCTCTGCTTGGCCTCTGACTTTCCACATCTTGTGAGTCTTCTCACCCTATTAGGATGCCGGTACTTTATTCCTGGACTCCCCTGAAGCCCCATGTCCACTCTCTCCTCATTCTGCTCAGACTTTGATACCCTGTGCTCCCACTTTCCTTTTCCACCTCTTAACACACACCTGGTGTGGATCCCTGTGTTGTTTGGTCCCATCTAATGGCTTTAAGACAGAATTTTCCAAGAACGATAAGGAAGAAGAAGAGGAAGAAAGCTTGCTATTATGTTTATATGATAATTCATCTTGAGTAGCTTTCTTTTTTTTAAGCTTATATTTGGTTTATTAAAGTTGTACATTACAAAACCTGGTTTCTTTATGCCTTTAAGTTCATTTTAGACACTTTGCTATTTTATTTTAAAGTTAAGTGTTTCTCTTATAAAAGTAACATTTTCTTTTACTTGTTTTTGGACTCAAATTCAAATAATTTGCTTTAAATAGATTAAATTCCTCTAATCTATCTGTTCCATCAATGAGCAGGTTGTTAAATTGACTTAAACACAAAAGCTTCATTCATAAATGTGACACATTGGATACTTTAGCCCTCCAAATGTCCAAGAAGGTAGATTTATACCCCAAATAAACAAAACTTTCTGAGCATTTTAGCAACTCATATAAACCTAATAAATTAAACTTAGAAATGTAGGAAGATATAATATCTCAAGCATTCCAATATTGTTTATAAACTTGCAAAATTCTCCTATACCTGAGACCTTAAAGACATAAGAATTAATAAGCCAGGTATTCTTAGATATTACAAATATTTTAAATAAGGAACATACAGATTATCTTAAAGTGAATATAAAAATATTATAATAATATAAGAGTTTGTTATATTCTATGACTTCTGTGTTTAATTCTGAAGGTTCCCAGAGTTGTAAAGTTACTTAGGTAACTTTAAGAACACACTTTAAAATCAGACAGATCAAAATTAGGATCCCCAATGGATATTACTACTCCATGTTCATTGCAGTGCTATTTACAACAGCGAGATGTGGAAACAGCCTGAATGCCCATCAACAGTTGAATAGATAAAGAAAATATGGTATATACGTATACTGGAATATGATTTAGCTTTAAAAAAGAAGCAATTCTATGATATGTAAAACATGGCTAAACCTGGAGGACATTAAGCCAGTGACAGAAGGACAAATACTGCATGATTTCCACGTATATGAGATATCTAAAATAGTCAATGTTATAGAATTAAAAAAAAAGGAAAATGGTTGCCAGAGTCTGGAGCACAGCGGGCGGGGGGGGGGGGGAGTTCGGGGAGTTGGAAGTTAATAATCAATGAGGATAAAGTTTTAGTTAAGCAAGATGAATAAGTTCCAGAGATGTTCTGTACAACACTGTACCTATAGTCAACAATAATGTATTACACACTTAAAAATTTATTAAGAGGGTAAATCTCATCTTAAGTGTTCATACCACAAGAAAATAATTATAAAGTCACATTTCTCCATCATGCAGTGGTGGATGGTAAAAAATATGTATGTGTATGTGTGTGTGTGTATATATATATATATACATATACACATATATGTATATCTTGAAATATATCTTGAATGGACAACTAATAACCTCACAGAAAAAATTTCTTACTGTAACCCAAAGGACTCTACATATAATGAAAGTAACCAACATTGAAAAACTGAAAAAAAAAAAAAAAAGAATGCAAACACTAATCAGGGTATAAAAATGTAAGTAGAACATTTCAAGTGAGAATGCATAAAATTAGGGACAACCTAGGCTAGGTTAGATTTTCATCCACCCAAATCAGAAGATAAAACATGAAAACAGCTACTAAAGAACTGGGTAAGGAATTGTAGGACTAAACCCTAGAAAAGAGCATAGACTTCTGGGCCCCCAAGCTCAGTGATTGTAAGAATGATCCCAGGGTATCTAGTATTTACAATTTGGGTGGAATCACACTGAAACTTTACAGTTCTCAAGTCTCAGGGCCAGCCTGGCTTATCTAACCTCTGAGCAAACGTCTTAAAATACCAAGTTTTTCAATAGGGTAATTGCATTCTGTTTGATTTTATAATAGCTTTCTAAGTTAAGAGGTGTTTGTTTTCTCTCTTAATTCATGGCTTCTCTCTTGCTGATAAGAGTGATGGTGATTCTAATTGTCCTCCCACTGTAGGTAATATATTTCTCTTTGATTGTTTTAGAATATTAATTTGTTTTCTTTCCCTTATGTTTTACAGTTTTGCTGAAAATTTCTATTGATTGATTTATTAATTTTCTATTGGGTACTTACACTTGTTCTTTGTTCTGAAGATTTTATGTATTTTAATTATTAAATACTGAAAAAAGTCAATAGTTATTTTAAAAAATATTTCTTTTCCACCATTCTGCACATCCTCTTCTTCTATCTCTCTTATAAGACAATTGTTGGAAGCTCTCAACTGATCCTCCATTTTCTCTTCACTTTTTTCCTTTTTAATTGTGTCTCTAGCTCTGTCTTGGGTTCTTGTTGGATTCCTTAGCACTATTTTGCAATTTAATAATTCTTGCTTCTGCCTTGTATAATCTAGCCCATCTATTTTATTGAAAGCTCTTTCTTTTTTTTAATACAGCATTCTACAAATTCTAGAGGCAGACTACTCCTCCACATATTAATTGTGTGACCTTGGATAAGTAACTTCACTGATGCAGCTCAGTTTTCTCATTTTTAAATGAAGGTAATAATAGTACCTACCTCAATGGGTTGAAGTAATAAACTCAGACATCCAAAGCATTTAGAACAGCCCCTGGCATAAAATATGGTCTCACCATTAGCTCTTATTATAATTATTTTATTTAAAAAAATTTTACTTTTCTATGTTTCAAACTATGTTATTATTTTATTCACATATTCTTGATTCATTTATACCTGTTTTTGTTTCATAATTTTTTTAAAAACTTGAATCCGTATTTCCTTTTGAATATATAATACATATATCAAAAGCCTTTTCAGACTCATCTATACAATTAACTTAAGCTATAAAAAATTTTTATTCTAACTGATTTTAGTTTTCTGTCTTCACTTTCTTAGGTTATTCACATTCCTTAGCAATTTGACTTACATGCCAGTGCGAACTGGGACTATCCCACAGCCTTAACTCTCCCTCTTGTGATAACCCCTCCCTGTCTTCTGTTTATATCTATGGTCCTACACCAGCACAAGGTCAAATCATAGAAACAGTTTTCCTGACTCAGAGCAATGCTGGGGGTAGGTATCACACATCTAATTGCCAAGCTCAGAGCGTAGCTTGACCTAGCTCCTGGTAGAAAAATTGTCCTTGGTCCCTTGACTTATGATTTTATAAAAGTCATGGCCATAGACATAGCTTAGTGATGACATTTTTGTCTAGTAATCAGGTTTCAAATTGTAAGGAGGCTTTTTTTTTTTTCCTCTAATTATACTTGGAGCACAGTTAGTCTCCATTTTCCTTCAGGAGGTAAACTCTCAGCTGCCTGACCTACATTAAATTTTTTGTTTCCTCTACCCCTCACCCTCCACCATCACTTTATGTTTCTGCTCTCTTTCTTGCCACAAAGGTGTTTATGGCATTTTTGGTCACGGCTATGTCCTCTTAGTTTTTCTCATTTTATATTTTTTGATCTGCTATTTGCATGTGTTTAAAGCAGGGAAGGCATTTGAAGCTTGACCTGCCTACACAATTTCTAGATAGTTATGTTTCCCTTGTCTGTACTTGATTCGGTTCTCCACTTTAAAATGACACAAATTGCCAGTGAATATGTTGCCTTTTTTACATAACAAGCAGATATGCACACCCAATACACATGCACACACACACACACATACACACACACATACACAAGCATAGATCACTCCCCCAGGCTTAGAATACTGAATATCTCATGCAATATATATGCAGCATTAACAAATCAATGCCTATATTTTCCTATGATATTAGAAACCAGTTGGAGTTTTGTCACTTTTTCAGTTGTGTTCTTGGAAATGTACTAATGTGCTCCAAGCTAATAATAATAATAACAATAAAATTAAAAATGAAAAAATATGGATTTGCCAAAAAATATCCTATGTGGGATTGTTGACTGAGTTGATGGAGGCCTTCATTCTTGAGAAGACAAAAGAGGATAAGAACATGTCTTAGCCTCCAATAGGCTATGTCTCTTCATTTTATGAATGCCAGGACCTACTACTGTTTAATCCAGTTTGTTATTGATATGAAATATCATTTTTCCAATGCTTTAAAGAGATAACATTTTACAAAGTTTTGTTTTGCCTTTTTTGAAAGAGGAAAACAAGAGTGGCAAAACAATGACTGTCGAGAGTGGATCATATTTCAAAACCATGGCTCTGTTTTGTCAACAAAAGCTAGAAAACACATTGTCTGTTCTAAAACCGCTTAATCTTACTAATTTTTTCAAGATGTTTTGAACAATAACAATATTAAATGGGAACCATTTTAGTGATTCCAGTCAATAAGTGGCACATATCTAAGCAAAAAATGTGGGGAAAACCAGCTTTGTAGCATTTTTCTGACCATCAAGCTTTTTCAAAAAAAGAGGTTGAAGATAATCTTTGGATTACATTTTGAACCCTGTGAATCCTACCTCTTCTCCCAGATGCGGCTATTTACATGGAAAAGCTGGCCTAGGATCATCTTAGATTCTGTTGGAGATAGCCTCCTAAAGAACAAATAATACTAAATTAAAATGCCAGGTGATTGATATTACAATGGCATTAGGCATGAGATTCTATGGGGCTGTGTACACAGAAGAGGCCACTAATCTATACTATTAGGGACATTGTGTGTCACCTTAATGTGCATGGTAATTCAAATTCAATCTTGAAGGTAATGGGTGGAAGAAGCAGTATAAGGCAGGAGGACAGACCAAGGTCAACTATGAGAAGGGAAGCTGTTTCCACCTGCAGGAAGGGATGCATTTGCCGAAATCAAAGCAAATGCTAAAAAGGAATCCCCAACAATGTAGGAGGAGGCACTCCAAATGACTCACAAAAGAGTCCCACTAAACATCTGTCAAATTCATCAGAACCAACACGGTCTCCCAAGGGTACTTGCCTAATGAGACCTTCTCTCTTTCCTTGTGTGCCCAACCTTCTCTCTCTGTCCCATCCATCCTCAAGGGTCCAATACCAAGCTCAGTGGGAGGAGGAAGAGAAGTAAAAGTATAAGGTGTGAGGGGAGTTAACAGCCCTCTTATTACATGGGCCTGTGCTAGACACACTCAAAATGCCTTTACTTACTGAATTTGAAGTTTATATGGAGATGATCTTTTAAATCACTGAACAGAAACTGATTATTATTATTTGCCTGTAACCAGAAACATGAGAAGATTTGTCAAAAAGTGTCATCCAGTGACAGAAGAAAAACAAGCCCCATAGAATACATGTGAAGGGATGTGGGAAATCAAAATAAAAATCCTTTAAGATTACACCCGGTAAATTATATGTCTTTGATGTAACATTTATAAGTGTAAAATGGGATGAATAATAATACTTACCTTGTATGGTTGTTGTGAGAATTAAGAGAGACAATATGCGTTAAAACAAGGCACATCTGGCTTAAAGGAAGTGCTTGTTAAATTATTTTGGTAGTCTTTCTGTTTGACATTATTCATGTAAAATTGCAAGACTGGGATGGAGACCTGAATAGATTAGCAAAAGGTAGAAACAAGTTACAACGAAGAGACAGAAATGGAAAATCCCACTGATCTGCTAATTATGTACATTACATAGGGAAGACCCACATGATGGCAGAGGCTAAGTGGCTATAGGAAAGGGGACAGGAAGTCACCATTACCCAGAGGTAGCAAGAGGTCTTCTCACCAGGCCTTTAAGACTGAAATATCAGGCAGGGCACCATCTTGGGCCTGGGAAGTTTATTCATTTAGCCTGTCTTTTATTTATTCAGCTAAAAATCTTTGATATTTTCTATGCAAGTCTCTGAAGAGAATTACAGAAGTCAAAAGAAGAGAGACAAATAATCCTGTTAAAAATTATTTAATATCAAGTTTAAAAATTTCCCCTGATAGTCCATTAAATGACTCACTTTCTGAAGTTGCTTTCATAAATATGTGGTATTTAAGGATATGACTCATATTCTTGGCAATATTGCAGATTTGTCACATGCAGATAAAAGAGTTGAGATACATACAAAATAATAATGGGCTGCTACTGCAGAAAAAGGTCTATGAAATTGTGATGAGACTTCTGTTTATATGGCAATATTTCTATGACTTTGATGCAGCCCACGATTTATATTGGAGTCAAAATGTTATAAACCAGTGATGATAATGTTATGATCTACATTTTCCTAAAATATCTGATCAATTCCATTCACATTCCTATTTTTTCTCATTTTCATAAAATATCTAGTTAATTCTGTATTGAATTGACAAAATGCTTTGATGTCATTTGGATGCAATCAAGCACCCTTTATGTCCACTAGATTTTTAGTTCTATTACCAAAAAGGACATTTTCCTCTTCAGCATAAACTTAGATGTATGAGACCCTTAGAAAGTAACTTCATTGTGTTGATTTTAATCTACTAACGCAGTTTACCTTTCTGCCAGGGAGCAGGGTACTTATTACAAAAGAAAGCTACTTTTACTATCCCTCTCTGTATATGGTAGGTTTTACATTTATACCAAACATCTACAAATAAGGTTTCAGTATTTATGTGTGCTGTTCCGTTATATTGTTTTCCATTGATCTGTTTTTATTGAGACTGATGGGAAAGGCTATGAGATATCGAGATTATTTTGAACTTCTTTTTAGATAAAATATATCAGTACATTTAGTCATGGTTTGAAATATATGTCCAAGTGGGTTTAGTCAATGTTTAGAGGTTCAAATTCTCATGCAGGAGAAACCAATCATCTTTGTAAGAACTCAGAGTGATACCTAATGATATTTAAAAGGACTAAAGTGAAGTAAGAGCTGACACAAGTAGATCAATGAATATCATCAGAAGTGTAGATTTAATTGAATAATTGTAAAATAAAATCCCTTATTCCTTTAGCTGTGTACATAACTAATTATAGCAATCACTCTGTGTATGTGTGTGTGTGTGTGTGTTTGTGTTTGTATAATATATGTACTTCGGATATTTTTTTTCATCAGGTCTCCAAGGAAATTGTAGTTTAGCATTTCCCTTAGGATATTTCATGGTATGGATGCTAATTTTATTTATGCCTTATGTAAAAACTAATTGCACAAAGAAGATAAATAACAATTTAGAACCAGTTCAAATAAATGCTATTACTTATAAATTATGGGAAATAATACTTAGAATACAATTAACTGTTTTACTTACATAGTTATTTAATATGATTCCAACAAGGAAGTACCTTAGGCTAGAACACTGTGATTAGTACATTCTGCTTCGTTTTGGATTTCCTATGTTTATATGATGTCAAAATATTGTCTTTGAAAAATGATCTATTTATTTAGTCACTGTGCTAAATGATTTATATGAAAGTAGTTGTCTAATGCCAAAAAGGTAGAAGCTATGCGCTTGTCACCTGAATATCTGGGCATTGTTTTAACCTCATTTGTGTATATATTTTGATACTATTATATACATAACGGTGTTATGTAACCTGCAAAGTTGACTAACTCCAGAAACAGAGTATCTCAGAGAAGATTCTAACACAAACTAGATTGCTCGGTGCTGGTCTGCCTCACTCCCTAAATGTAATTTCTTTGCCTCCTTATTCCTCAGTACTTCTTTTAATTTAAATTTTTATTTTTAATGGATAAATAAAATTGCATATATTCATGGTATATAACAAGCTATTTTGACAAATGTATATATTGTGGAATCATCACTTAATCAAGCTATGAACATATTTATAACCTCACATACTTAGGATTTTTTGTGTGGTGAAAGCATTTAAAATCTACTCTCTTAGCAATTTTCAGGTACACAATACATGGTTGTTAACTGTAGTGACCATGTGGTACTATAGATCTCCTGAATTTATTCCTCTTAACCAAAATTCTGCACCCTTTGACCAAGATCTCCCCATTGCCCGCACAGCCCAGCCCCTGACAACCACCGTTCTATTCTCTGCTTCTGTCGGTTCAACTTTGATTCCACATATAAGTGAGATCATCCTCATTTTTTTAGTACTATCATAAGTCATATTTTACACAGAAAACTCAATTTGTATAATGCTGACAAGTGGACCTTCCCAATTCCTGTTTAGATATACTATACAAAGCAGCTGGCAGGGAAAGCCACCCACTCTAGGGGGACATCCTACAATCAATGTCATTTCTAGGGTGGACCATGTCCTCCAGTATTTGAACGTGGCCACCCTGAGAGTTCTGACAGTCTGAACTATTGCAATTAGACCCCTTCTGGTCCAAACAGATCATCCAAAATGTACTTACAAAATATGGTTGGAGTTTGAGCCTGTACTAGTCATCTAATTAATCTAATTACTGCAGGGCATCTATTTGGTGATTAGCTCATTCTTCCTTTGGGCAAGTTGAGGCTGTGTTTGAACACACCCAAGGTGTACTGTATTGTCTTCTGAGTCATACTCTGAAGATAGAGATTAATAATACATGCTCTGGTATGTATTATTCAGATTAAATAGAAACTTTAGGTACATGTAAATCATATAGATTGAAAAACATGGGGCCAAATAACTCCCTACTTATTCAGATTTATGTTTTAAAAATAGAATTTCTAAATATCTGGATACCTAGAGGAAGTATTCTGAGCAAATACTCAGATTTCATCTTCAACAATTTCATCCTTGGACCACAGATCTGATTCCTTTTCTGGTATAGCTGTACTTTTTTTCTGAATTCCACCTAATAGTCGATCTAGAGAATCTTATTTTTACTTGACCTCTATCTTGGGAACCTGGAGGAAGAGCAGAAGTAATAACAAAAGCCAATCTAGCTTCTATAACCTAATCGTTTACTTACTTTCTTCTATATAGTATTTGAAATATCAAAATTCAAATTTAAGATTCAAGAGAGATAGCCAGAAATTCTGACTTTAACTTGACAGTAATGTGATCTCCTTCATTCAATCATTCATTCATTCAGTAATAACCCTGTGCCAGGCCCTGTGATCATAGCCAGACCATTTGATACACCCCTGATGCAGGGACAGTGATGTTTGATGACATAAAGATCACTACTGGGGGACTGGCATTTGGAAATGAAGGTGAAACAAAATGGCAGCTACCTTCAGTTCACTTTCAGGCTTTACCTAGGGGCTAAAAAAGTTTACCTGAGGTCTTCTCTGGGAGGTCCTGAAAGGAAGTGGATGTGCCAGAGACGTTGCCTCTCCTTCTCAGCTGGTGTAGCAGCCTCCACATTTTTAGCTCCGTTTAAAGGGATAGTGTTCACTCAATCATTACTTGCTTTTCAAAACAAGGAAAGGTTAGTGTGAAGAATCTGAGAAATTACTAATAAATGGTGGAAGAAGTAAGGGAAGGGAAAACAAGAAGCAGATAATTCAGTTCTAATTCTAGCAGAAAAAGAGAGAGAGCGAATGGAGCCAAGTCTTCTCTGAGTTTACACACCCAAATCCTTTGGCTCAGAGGCCGATCACAGCAAATTAGAGGATGCTGGGTGGAGTGGAGCCAGTGTTCCTCCTGTTGGGATGGTTGGCCATGTCCCCCATGAATGCTGACTCGCATGAGAAAGAATAAGGGGAGGATCCCATGCTGTCCTGCAACCTCAGCGCCCACGGCATGTCTGGCTTACACAGGCCAAGGGCTTGTCATTCAACGGAAGCTCAGGTTGAGGCCAAAGCCCCATATTGGCAGCAAAGCAAGATACCAGTCTCTCAAGTAAAACTTGCTATTTGTGCTGCATTGGCCTCTATTTAAAGCTGATCAATCCTGGTAGTGCTTCTGTCACTATAAACTGCACTTCCCAGAGCTGTATTTTTAAATAGGGAACTGCTTACAATAGCCATTTACAACTGTATGCTGTTTAATTAGCCAGCCTGGGCAGTGCTGCAGGCATAGATCACTTTGCTTTAAAGATGTGAGAATGTTAATAGTATAGTATATCATTTTAATTATTACTGGATTAATGTTGTGTCTCAAAGTACACCTAATGCAAATCATGAGAAATGGCCTGAAGTGACCCAAGGGTTGCGCAGTATTAGAAAAGTGATAGTTCTGATGCTTAAATATAAGGACATTTTCTTCGTTCAAATGTCAGTCACCATTCAGCAGCGGGTCTTTGTGGAAGGAAGGCTTTTGTTTAGTTTATTGATAGCAGTATTCTGCACTTCTGCACCAGTGGCTAAGAAAGGCTGAAGAGCTGGATTAGAACTACCTGTCTAACGTGGTAGCCACTGGCCAGGCACACGAGCTAATATGCACTTGAATGTGACTACTCAGCGTTGAGGTGTGCTCAAAGCAGAAAACACGCACAGGATTTCAAAGACTTACCAAAGAAAAGGTGTAAAATATCTCATTAATTTTTTTTTGGATTGGTTATATCTTGCAATAATAATATTTTAGATATATTTGGTTAAATAAAAGACAGGATTAAAATTAATTTTACCTGTTTCTTTTTAGTGTAGCTACCAAACAATTTCAAATTACATAAGTGGCTCACATTTGTGACTCAAATTGCATTTCTTACAGACAATGTTGGACTAGACTTCTAGGAGAGAAAACTCTGGCCAACAATAAAAATGCATTTTAAATTTCTTGTTTATTACCATTAGTTATATGTTATGAGATTTTTAGTCTCTTATATTTAGGATATTTATTAATATATATGAGATCCATATATGAGACTATATATAAGATATTTGTCATACCTATATGAAACTGTTGGTGTCATTTATAGTGTATAGAAGAGACAGTAAGAAGATTAAATTAAAAGGGGGCGAGAAAGAATGTTAATTTCATGTAGTAACACCTGGAAAGGTAACAAACAAGCCCAGACAAACTTTTCTCTCAGTCTTATGGCCCATGTGTCAAAATGTAACCCCGTTCAATGCATAGGGTTTACAGATACCATTCAACAGATGCAGTGTATCATTAGCTGTCTCCCTTCTCTGACAAGAATCTACCAAGCACCTTGAGGTGTGTCCTATCCCTGTACATCTAAGTGTCTGAAGCTAATGAAGAACATTAAGTTATTTAAGGCTAATTTAAAATGAACTTGCTCATAGAATCAAAGGGTTTAGAAAGATTCTAAAGAGCGGCCACACAAGAGATAATCAGTTGGGAAGCCATGGAAGCTTCTAAATTCCATAAATATATAGAACCACTGGTGAAAGAAAACTGAAAAATTAAATTTGCAGGGGCTTATGATACATGCCAAGTTTTGGAAAAGTTAGAGAAGTAGGAAATAAGCTTGTCAGAAAGCTATGGAACTAACAAATTCCAGGGAAGAACTCCTAAAACCTCCTCCCTGTGCCTTACTTCTGCTGCCACTGTGTTGCCACTTGCTGAAAAAGCTTCATTCTATCAGCAGCGCTTTAGAGCACGTTGTGATCAACGCTCTACAACAAACCGTGGTCCAGCCCGGGAAGCATGTGCCTACGTAGGAAACACAGGAAAAAATAGTTTTGACTCTACACCACTGAATTTGTGATTTTAAACAGATTTGAACATTCCTATATGCCCTTCCCACTCTCTACCCCTGCACATTTGTTTGTCAAGTGCCCACTTCCTTAAGGGATAGGAAAGCCAAAAGTTTAAGTGGAAGGAGGACAAGGTGACAGGTTCACTCTAAAGGACATGAAAAATAGTTATAAAGGTATCTAATTTAAACGAACAGTATTTTAAAGACATTTTTATAAGTATTTAAACTTCCGATTAATATTTCTAAGAAATTCACAGTCATCTGCTATTGAAAGCTAGATTTCTCAATTCAGCTGATACTTGTCTATTGTCTATGTGTGGCCCTAGGTGAAGAGGTAGAAAACAGACTCACTGTGACTGCATTAGAAATGTGCAGAGCACGTAACTGTTGCTTCTATACTTAAAAAAAAAAAAAAGAGGAATGCTCAAATGTATATGGGAATTTAAATCCAACAACAAGACATACACATTTTGAATGGAGTGTTCCTAAGCTTTTGTGCAAAGCCTATCTGGGTAATCAAAGCATCTGCAATGAAGCAGACAACTTTCTATTCTTTAGCCTCAAACAGACCTTTTTTAATGATGGTCCTGATAAATAAAGAGCTTCAAAAATGATCTCTTAAAAATATTGCATTGCGTTGTCTATCTGTAAAGAGAGAGATACCATCAGTAAAAAAAAAAAAAGGCACGTAAGTGAGACGCTGCACATGGTGCTTTAGGGATTTTTTACGTAGTTTCCCCATTTGTCATGGTTCATCTTTTCAGCTCAAATCCAGAAGGGCTGGTTTTAAAATTCTCATTTTTACAAAGATCTGCAAAGAGTTAGGTGATATTATAAGGGTCTTTAAATAATCATAGAAATAATGATGAAAAATAACAATGGTTAAACATTTATTGAGTGCCTAATATACTCGGTAGCAGATATTGTACTAAGCACAGTGTATCTCATTTAATTCTCACAGCATACCCATGAGCTAGACATTGATAACTCATTTTATCAATTAAGACCCTAGAGCTCAGAATCTGTAGTAAATGGCCCAACAGGCAGAAATGTGATTTAGTCTTAGATTTGTCTGACCACAAATTATGTTCACTTGCTTTTACACCACACTTTCTTCCATATACACCTTTCATTCAAATAATGTAAATGGGGGATAGTGTGTAAGACTGGTATTCCCATCCCCCACTTCTAGAAGAATCATCTATGATGAAAACCAAGTAGGGCTTTTTCCAACATTTTGTATTTTTTAAGCTATTTTTATTTGCTTTAATTAGGGAAAAAAAGTTTCCTGAATCTGAGGCTGCATCTTCATGACATTTAGAAATTTGACTGAAAAATGAAAGCAGTTGCTAATCAGCTCATCTTGAATACACATCCCCAAACTGACTGGACTTAGCCAGAGGATAGGCCTGCGCAGTCCAGTATGGCAGCCACTGGCCACATGAGCACACCGAGCAATTAAATGTGGCCAGTCCTAACTGAGATGTGCTCTTGAGTATAAAGTACCCAGCAAATTTAAAAGGTTTCATCCAAAAAGTTAAGTTATCTCATTTATGATTTTTCCTATTGAATGTGTTGAAAGGGTAATAATTTATATATATTGGGTTAAATAAAATATCATTAAAATTATTTTACCTATTTCTTTTGACCTTTTGTTTTTAGCCTAGGCAGCAGAAAATTAAAAATTGCATTTGTGGCTGGTCTTGTATTTCTATTGGACAATGCTGGAATAATATCTCAAACTTACGAAATACACACTTATTTTCTTCTCTGTCTATAGCACTTTTGGAAGGCTTTGGGGACAGAAAGATGAAAAAAAATCAAAAATGAAAAAGACCTTCAATTTGGGGAATTTACAATTTGGGGAAGGAAGCAGAAATGTTTATAACTAGCACAAGGGAAGAAGTGGTGAAACAGGGAAGGGATAGCCAACTTTAAGTTGCAAATTGATATTACCTTTAAATTCTACCTTATCTTGGTCACAATCAGAAAATCTCACCCAGTCATCCCTCCAGAAGAACTGGACAGAAACAGGGTAACTACAACCACCAATTCCCAAATATTCCTAATAGCGATATCTCTTGGACTAAAGTTTTTAGAGTATCAATAAAATGAACTTCTTTATTTGCTTTGGTAGAAAGCAGTGTATGGACTATTTTTCACAGTTGGGACTCATTAGTATCCAGGAACTTTCTACTCTAAATGACAAAGAGTTTCACTGTTTCACTGTCACAAAGAGAAATTGCTGCTGACCTTAGACCTTTTTTTTTTTTTTTTTTTTTTTGGAAACTGGAATAATGGAGCACAGGACCAGAGTTTAGTATTTGACCAAATCCTTCACAATTATCACGCATGTGTATATAATAAAATTAATTCTGTGTCTCTGCATCATAGCCTGCGGCAAGAAGCGTACAATCAGTTTTGTATGTATAATAGATCACAGAGTTGTTCATGAATAATACAAATGCATTGAGCAGATACTAGTGAGAGAGGATGTTTGTCTTTGCATGGAATCGAAGTGAACATGTAATATTGTGATAATATATATTTGATGAATTCAGGGCTGACTTGCCTTTGCCATCCTCTGCTAATTTCCCGACAAGAGTTGCCACAATAATTGAGTTTCCAATAACATTATGATTATTTCCACATGATAATTTAATTGTGGGTATTTTTTAATATTGTAATATTGTAGATTTGTGATTATTATGCATTTGCATGCAGATTTTTTTAGTGACTTGCAGCACATCCCTACATTTATAACTTAATTTTATATATTATTGCATATATATTTGGGGATGAACTCATTAATGCAAATAAAAAAATGTAGGTCTGTTTAGTCATTCAGCTTTTATTATAAATGGCTGAAAGCCTTGCTCATTTTTTATAACAGTCCTTACAATACTGTGAATAAGCCAAAGAGAACCTTAATTCAAGAATGGATTCATTAAAAGTAATGGTAATAGCTATAATAATTACACATTGTAGCATATTTGTTCCACCTAATTGGGATCTAAGATACTATATATTATTCTTTTCAGGATGCAAAAGTTCTGTGTGTGCTATCCATTGACTTTACCATATGAGCTCCTTACTATTAAGGATGTAGAAAATGTTGATTCAGAATTTAGTAAGTGGAAAGTAAGCAAAAACCAAAAGAAAATAAAATCCTAGATAGTATTTATATTATACATCTTAAAAGTCAGAAATAAATAAACTTCATGGTAAAGACATTTGAGTTTCCTCAAAAACTCAAATTAGAGTTTTAGGGTAGGACATCAGAAGTAGATTTTTTTTAAAAGAAAAAAAAAACCCAATATGTTAAGAAAGACATGAACCCTAACCTTGTTCTTTAGATAAGATAATTTGAAAGTAAAAAAAAAAAGTTTAAAAAATGCTTTTTAAAGGCATGCATCTTAACGAAGTAAATATGCAGTTTATATCTATTGCTCCTTAAAAGCAAAATAAATATTTACTAATTTGGAAGATTTTTTTATAAAAAGTAGGACAGAGGACTGAGGTAACCCTTAGATAGCAAACAGTCCAAGAAAAACTTCAACAGATACATCCAAAAAATTATGGGCAATAAATTTTACTTTTACAAAAGTGTTACTTTTCAATATCAGGAATTGAAGTAGAGATTGTTGGTGCTAGAAATGAATTTCACTTTCATTTCACGTTAGCTAGCCACCCACTTTAAATTGAGGAGAGGAAATATAAACCATCAATGACACAATGGCTGATTTAGAGTTGACTGAATTCTACTAGATATGTTCAAGTTCAAGGATTTAGCATAATTCAGCAATTTTTTATTGCAATGTAAATTTCATCCCAGGTTATCAGAATCAAAACAGTGAATGGACAGTCCATATAAAACATAATTTTAATTTACTGCTTTATTATAATTTGGTTTTTAAATTCATCAAACATCTGAGAATTAATGCTAAGCAGAGTCCTGATTTAGTTACTGTGGGAGGCAGAAGGTTTTCCAAGAATAGTGACTGCCAGAAAGTTCCTTATGTTCTTGTTTAGCTGAACAGGACATCAAGGCAAATGAAGGCAGCAGCGTAGCAGACATGAAACAGAGGAATATCTGGGAAGGCCAAAATTGAGGATCTCTACTTAATTGGTTTTATAATATTCAAAATTATGAGGAATGGAAAAATGGGGGAATGGCATGATCAAAGATAGAACCAGCATGATTAATGGAAAAGATGCATCTTTAGAATCATATAAACTATTAAATTCTATGAGCTGCCGCTATGAAAATGGGTGCAAAAATAGCTACATTGCACAATTAGAACTAAGACATCTGAAGGAGAATGGCCCAAATCTTGGCTTCTAAAAGGCAACTCAAAGGTAAATATTATAATACAGGAGCTAACACTAATTGAATGCTTGCAAGGCTCTGAATACTTATTCTCTTTTTAGGTATTTACATGTTATTATCTCATTTGTACTGTTGAGAAAGCTCAGATGCAAAATATTGAGTAAACTGTTCGAGGTCACACTGCTCTTACAATCTAGAGGCATGTCTAGAGTCAAATCTAGACACCTGACTCTGGAGGTATCTAAACAAGAGATGTTATAGTATAAAAATGTATAACATATCATATAAATGGAAACTATCCTAGTAGGTTCAGTTATTTTAATTATGAATTGACTTAGCCAGGGGTGAAGCTTGGAATGTATATTAGGATATATTTTTCTAGGTGAATTGTTTTCCAGGTGTGGTCTTGGGACCACTACCATTAGCATCACCTGGGACCTTGTTAGAAATGTACATTCCTTGGCTGCTACTTAGACCTATTATATCCAAAACTCTGAGAGTCAGGCCAAGCAATCTGTGTTAACAAGATCTCCTGTTGCATCCAATGCACTCTCAAGTTTGGAAACCACTGCTCTATGTGATGTGAGAACCATCATGGCATGGTTTGACTTGTATTTTAGGAGGATGACTTGTGACAGACTCATGGCAGGGAATGCATTGGGAGGACTACCTCAGTTGTTCAGATGAGAAATACTAAAGGATTAATCCTGGCTATTACCAGTGGGTCTCCAAACACAGAAAGATAAGTGCCAATAATAACAAAAACACGGTTCTATGGTCTGAGTGTTTGTACCCGCCCCCAAATTCCTATGTTGAAACGTAATCCCCAGTGTAATATTAAGAGGTGTGGCTGTGGGGAGGTGATTAGGTCATAAGTGTGGAGCCTCATGAATGAAATTAGTGCCCTTATAAAAGAGACTCAAGAGAGCTCTCTCACCTCCCCTACAATGTGAGGATAGGGCGAGAAGTCAACATCTATGAACCAGAAAACAGGCCCTCAGCGGACACCAAGTCTGCCAATGCCTTGATCTTGGACTTTTCAGCCTCTAGAACTTTAAGCAATACATTTCTTTTGTTTATAAGCCACCCAGTACATGGTATTCTGTTATAGTAGCTGAAATGGGCTAAGACACATGGCAGCTAAGCAGAACAAAGGCTGAAGGGGAGGAAATCATTAAAGAAGATACGAGCATCTCTACCCTGGAAGCCAGGCAGATTTTAATGTCATTCATTAATGCAAGGAGAAAACAAGGGAAAAAAAACAGGGGAAATAGCTATTCAAGCTTCCTTCATCATAGCTATGGTTTTAAAACAGTTATTAAGTTCTTTTCAACTTGTAGGTCAATTATGAATCTATTGCTTTTGTCTTATATAACCCTTCCAATGGTCAGCTTCCAACTGTCTTTGAAAAGGTATAAAAAGTTGAACAATTTTCCCTTCCTTAACCTTTCATGAACCTGTGCCTTTTTCTACCTCCATCATAGGATTTGCTATCTCAAGAGAGTTTTGGAAAGCCTGTGTCCTGCACTATTCTCTTTCCCAAAGTGGGATAAGGAGGTTGGTTTAGTGAGAAGATACTGGGGAAAGTGTGCAGTTAGTTTACGCTCTACACCTACTCATCAATCATCTTTCACTTTCTCAGATGTTGGAGAGTCCTTTAATTTTTTCTAGTTTTAGTTTTCTTATCAAAACAATGGGGATGGGGATATTTGAGATTACATGAGAAAAGTGCATGAACCCTTTAAAATGCCATTCAAGTCCAAGCCAGTAATAGTGGCCACTTTTTTTGAGCAGATTAACTAAAATCAAGAGAGATTCCCACAGGTGGGAAATGGAGTGTGGGCCAGGTCATTTGCTGTCACAGAAAATCCGGCTTTCTTCTTTGCCACACTGTCCCTGAGGTAACACAAGGATTTTTAATTTTTCTTGCCTTTAGTAGGTACACCATGAACAATAAAGCAAGCAAGAGATGGAGCCCTTTCAAAAGTATCATTTCCGGTAAAGATATGTAAAAATAATCAATCTGTGATTTTACCTTTTGCATCCATTCTCATAATTAGTGTTTGAACTCATTTACGAACTTGTGTCTGGACAAGGAAAAAGTCCCAGGAGAGAAAGGTGTGTGGAGTTTGGGGAGGAGAATCACAGATTCCACAGTGTGTTCCTTCATATCATGCCTTCGTTTTATAGTTAGATACTCCCAACAAACAAAGTATTTATTCCATCAATGGAATGGAAAAAAAGTACAAATGCAAATTCATTAATCATTAATAAATGTATCTGAAGAATTATCAAAACTATCTCAATAATTTTACTAGCATGGATATATCTAGTTAGAAGTAAAATAACTAGTGCAATTTCATATAGAAACAGCATCCTTTAATCTCCATGGCTAATGTCATATTTAATGACTATTGAGTATCCTCATTAAAATTCATATTTAGCTATTACCTGAAAATATCACTATTCTTCCACCACACATGTATTCTGATGAGTAAATACTCACACACGTATATATCCACTCCTGTGAAAATGGTTAGTACTGGTGATAAACTGTTCCGTAACAGAGATTCCCCCACCGCCTACCCCAGGTGAGGATTGATACCTGGCAGTGGCTACACATTGGGAGGGAGCCTTGTTATGCTGTTTGCTTTTGATCCTTTAGCAATTGTCCAACTAATTACTGAAGCAAAAGGTGCCTGGGCAGGTTGGCAGCTGCAAATCTACTCTTCACAAAATATTGGAATTGCAGCTACTGTTAGCACTGTAAGATTCCTAATAAAAAAATTACGTAGTAAATTTTATTTAAATTTTGACTGCAATAAATAACCCAGGAGGCTAGGAGTTCCTGACTTGTTTTGTTTTGTTTTTTAATTCTGTGACCAGACTGGTGTGTTTGTAGCACCGCCTCTTGAGTCCAAGGGGGAGCAATGATCCACACTTCCGTCCAGGGACTGAAAGGCAGAGAATTTCTGCAGGATTAATGATGGGCTGAATTTTGTTCCTATCAAAGTAGCAAAACTCCAGTAAATTAATGCCCAGAAAATGCCCTGATGTTTATTATAGATTTTAAAAGCTGAGAAAAAACACATACCTCCTGTGATTTGTTTGTATATGCAAAGGTTCCATTTATTCTTATTAGTAGTAATAATGATAGGCTCCTGTGGTGCTTTCCTGACACGTGTTCTTTGCCCTTCAGGTTCTTTTATGCAGAACAAGAACAAGAGGGAGTTCACTGATTTGCATTGGCTTCCCATGGGGATTCTAGAAGCAAGGGGATTTTTCACATCTCTGTGGGTAGTGTAAGATCTCTTTGAGAATGGAATGTCTAAGGAATTACTGCCCTGTATGTTGGCCAATCAGATTTCCTGAATAATTGCCCGACATTCCATTTGTCTTATTACATTGTGTATCATTTTAATTTCCTCCAGGTAATCGGATGACGGATCTCTCAGGCACATAAGGCACTGGTTTTCTCCTGTGCAACAGCTATAAACAAAGAACATGTAGTTCACGAGGAGAACACAAAAATGGAAGAGTCAATATGTATTAAACAAGCTTAATTTGTTTGCACATATTTTATGTCCCTCATCATCCTCTGTGGTTTCCTGTTGTGAAGTGATGCATTTTGTTTTCAAAATTACAAACTGGAGATAAAAAGAAGGGACTTTTACTGTGAGGTCACATTCCAAGCATATTATCATATGTCTATCTCTTATGTGTAGCTCTGACCAGAAGAAAGACCCATTTTGTGTGCATCTGTATTTTTAGAACCATGTGATGGCAGAGCCATCTTGAAATTCCTTTCAAAGAATTTGCTACTTACCAAAATTCTGTGAAACATCCTGCCAATCAGTCAGTCATTTTGTCTATAGAATACCAATTAAAATTTTTGATGTGTAATTTTCCCATGAGTTTGTCTCTTGAGCATAAAAGTCTGTGACTATTTAGGGTTTGTTAAAGGATCATTGTTTTATTTAGGACAGAGAGGGTTTCTTCAAACTGGAAGAAATAGACAATGACTGTTCGACTACAGGAAAGTCATCCTTCGAAACAAGAACCACAGATCCAGCCCTCATTATATAATTATCGTAACAGTCAGAGCTAACAGTTATGAGTATTTATGATGTCCCAGGCACTCTCCTAAGTACCTTGCATTTATTAATTAGCACTTATAAAACAAATTTGGTTTTCTTATTATCCAACCTATAAACTGGGGTTTCAATGCCACTTTTTATCAAGAATTAGAGACGAAATTTTCTCCATGAAACAAATTCAATGGATACTTGTATAAACTCTTTTATTTTGCATTTCATGTAAAGCCTAAGTAATTGACTATTGTAAATCAGTTATGGGATGTGACGTTATTTTTATTTCACTTAAAATAAACTATTAATTATAAGTAATTTCTGATTAGAAATTAACATAACTCCCTTTAAACATAAGACAATAGTGAAGGGAGAGGCTATCGGCCACAATTCAACTTATTTTGAGCATAGACTTTAGGGTGGCAGAGTTGGATTTATGCCCTAGTTCTGTTACATTGTGTAACATTGGACAAATAATTAGCCTCATGAAGCCTTGATTCTGGATCTGCAAAATGAATAAAATGGCACAAACTTCTAGGCGTTCCTCTGAGATGTAAGTTAGCTTTAGAGAGTGAACAGCAGCTGGAACACAGTGTGCTCACAGAAGCTACTCCTCTTGCTATTGGAATATAAACCCTGGTGCTTTGTGTTTTATTTTTTCCCACTTTTTTCTATGGGTACACATTTTTTCAATCAATGAGTACATATAATTTGGAATTTTAATGTTTTTTTCCATTTCCTATTAAATGTTTTTTCCCATATTTCTAAAGTCATTATAACCATAGTTTTTAAAGTCTTTTAAAACCTTAAAAAGTAAAGATCTTGTATTTCTTAACTTCCAAAGATAAGACCATTCATCTTAGACTTGATTTTGAGCTCTAGAATACCAGTTTGAAAATTATTTTCCTTGGATCATTCTGCTTCTTCAGAGGTGCTTTGCAGGCAGTTGAGGGTAGGTAGTTGGACATTTCCAATTAGGTTTGCTTTTAGAAGTTTCTAGGTTCACTGTAAGGGTACAATTTCTTTTGATTTTTCTTTGGTGAAATGAATTAGTGTCCTAAGTCCAACTGAGCATTATTGAATTTATTTGCAAAGCATGGTCTAGTAGAAAGGGCACAGGCTCTAAAGTCAGAGATGGCTTGGAACTGTGGTTTGCCTGTTTCCTGGTTGATGGCCTTGAAGAAACTGCTCACCTTCTCTGAGTACCAGTGTCCTCATCTCCACAATGAAGTTACTAATATCCACATTTCAGGTTATTGAAAGGATCAAATAAAGTAATTTTTAACATTTTTGACATTTATTAGTTTTTGCCATTTCTTCACTGTACACTAAAAGCAGAACTATTTGCAAAGGTTTTTTTTTGTTATACATGCATATAAATGTACATATACATAAACATACACGTATTTATAAATATAATATAGAAGCAGTAGGCATTACTTTTAAAGCAATAAATACATGGCATTTCATGCTAGAAAACAGGAAGAGTGACCTGTGAACTAATGACTTTGCTGAAAGAAATTTTCTGTGGATCAAACCAAATGATATTGATTCAGTCAAGCATGGCAGAGCACCCTCAAATAATTAACCTTGCAAAGTTACACATTTATTAAAAATTATATTTAATAGAAAACATAAAACATTTAAAAAGTTCTAGGTAACCTGCTCATCTCTATTAGTTGTGCATTTCTGTTGATTATTAGACTTTTTCAACTCTATTCCAAAGAAGTTTCTCAGACCCCACATGTAATGATGGCCTCTGAATAAGAGGTGTATTTTCTTTGTAGTATCAATTTCTGGTTAAACTTGAATCCCTTGTTCATCCCATTTGTATAATAGATGTTCATTATTTTAAATAATACAATGCTGTGCTTACGTGAATAATGAGCCTGCGATTCCTAGTTAAAGTAAGAAATTGGGCTCTTTTTTATCAAGAGGGTCATATGCTTCATAAGTTTGTAGAAGAGTGACGATGGAGGTGGCACTGCCTATAGGGACACTTAGAATATGTTGGGTGGAGAGTTGTTGGTTGTCACAGTGATTGAATCGGTGCTGATACAGTCGAGTATCCCAAATTTGAAAACATCTGAAATTTAAAACACTTCTGGTCCCAAGCATTTCCGATCAGGGATACTCAACCTGTAGCATTTAGAGTGCAGAAGCCAGAGGCCCCAGTAATCACAACACCGTGTGGTTCAGTCTTGCCCTACAAGGATTTAACCTGTGGGTCATGTGACTCCTAGATCCTTGGTTGAGTAACATACGAACCAAAAGTTGTTGCTGTTGTTAGTATTGTTGTTTTTACTCAGTGTTAATGGGCACTGAATTTTCTGGGAACACAATTGCCACATAAATTGCAAAAAATGTTCACTTTGTTTCTTTTGGAAAACTATCAAAATTTGCTCACCATTTTAGGAAATCACATCACCAACAACATCATTCAGTCCCCAATATAGCCCATCTGTATCATTCTCATTTAAAACTGTCACATTCGGGGCATTTCAGCTGTAAATAATTGACTTCCTTGTTATGTCGTCTGCTATTGTTGTGCCTGAACATTTACGTGATAAAATGCACGTAAAATTATTGTGAAAATTTTTTTTTGTTTCTTTACACTACACTTAGAGCTTTATACTAATGTTTTTAATGACATTTCTTGACAGCTTATATTATCCTAAAATTTATTTCATAGTGGTAAAGCAAGAATTACACAATATCCATTATTAAATGGAGTACTGAGTCAGGTGGGGCTGAGACCCACTCTTATAGTGGTCTAGAATGCAGACTCGACAACGTGTGGCGTTCCTGGGTTCCAATTCAGTTCTGCCACTTACTGGCTATGTGACTATAGACAAGTTCCTTAACAAGTCAGACCTGCAATGGTCTCACCTGTAAAATAAGATTAAGAACCTGCTTTAGATGATTGTTGGGAAGATTACATGAATTAAGGCCTGCTTGGGTCCTAAGTGCTCAAAACACATGATCTATAGTTGTCCGCAATCATGGGAAGATGCTAAGAGGAATTGCATGATTCTATTTTACTTTATCTTTTCGTTTATTTATTTATGCATGCTTCAAAATGATCTCTGTAATGTAGCCCTCTTGAGGCCATGGTCAAGAGCGTGATAAGGTAATGACCTTCATGCAAGCTGCTGGATAGTTTCCCAACTCCAGACTTTCATCTCTCTGTTAGAATAGGGTTATGTGGGCATATTTGTGATTGGGGGTGAAAAAGACTACTTTGGATGCAGCTTTGGGAACTGACTGGAGAGTGGTGAAGAGTGTGTGTGAAAACAGGGAGAGGCTGTCGGATGAGACCCAGAGACAGCCGGGTGTAGGGTGGGGATGGGGAGGCGTGGGGAGGAATGGATGTTCTTGAGAGATACTGGAAATACGAAACAAAGGTGACAGACTTTTGCAATGGGTTACCTTGGGTAGGATATGAGGTATGGGGAATGTCAAGTTCAATCCCAAATTTCTAACCTGGAAGTCTGGCTGAATGGAAAATACTGAAAAAGATCACTATAGGCAAACTGATTCAAATTCAACCTCCTGAGAAACAGGAATTCTAATAGAACCCTCCTCATAGGATTGAGGGAAGAATAAACATGCTTAAAAATGTGAAGTGGTTATCATAGTATTTGGCACAAACAATTATTCAATAAATAGTGGCTATTATTAGCATAAAATAATCACAATAATAGATAACAAGTTATAATTTACACATAATTCAAAATAATCTCAAGGTCTGAGAATTTATCTAGTTCATCAAGTTCCTGTGAATGTTTCTCTTCCCCACCAGAAACAATATGATGGACACTTGTCTCTTTTCTTGAATTCAGACTCATGAAAGGGTGATTTTACCCTACAACTTATTCATCTACTAAATTGTTTACCTTTTGACTATTTACTATAAAAATTTGCTTTTAAATCTAGACTTTGGCATAAGACTTTGTCTCTTTTGAATAATTTTAAGCAGCATATTTATTTGACCACCTCACTTAGAGACCAACATGTTTTCAGAGTTATTGTTTTTAAATTCCCTTTAAATGCTATTGCAGGGCATTGTGGTTCACGGTCGTGGTTTGACAGAAGATGCAGTAATGAGTGCTTCCCGATGTCAAATTGTTTTCAGTCTTCTTGCTAAAGGAATCATTTGTTTTCCTGTGTTACTGGTTATCTTTTAAAAAAATTGGTTATGTAAGTATCAAGCTGTATGTTAATTATTATTCCAAAGAATCAAGAGAAGGAAAAAATTATTATGGGTATCAGCAGAGAGAGGCTTTATGGACTGGATATACTTTGATTTGTGCTTGGAAAGATGTCTAAGACTTAAATATGCAGAGAAAACTGAGGAACACATTCAGCTTCACAAATAGGAGAAACAACATTACGGTACGTAGCGTACTCTTTCTGTTTTAAGGGCTGCCTGTGCTAGTATTTACATTTCAAGGAGAACAGTGATTGAGGAAGGGTGCTGGAGATAAAAGTGCTTATAATCTCTATTAATCCATAAGTAATCTCTATGAATTAGTTCTGTTTGTGGTTTGAGGCAAGAAACTTTCCTAAAAAACACAAAAAAACATTTCTTCTTAATGACCACCAATACGTAGGGGAACTTACAGTATCCTGAAACCTACTCATTAACCCTATGTCCTTTGCCACTGCCAGAGTTTATTTACTCACAAATGCTGTAGCTCAGGCCAACGACCGCCCACTTTTTTCTCTGCACTGATACTGGTTAGCACTTGGCAAATGTTAAATCCTACATGAATCATGCTAAGTCCCTTCCCACAAAAAGCTCATCAACTAATTTAATACAGGAGACAGATGTAGAAAAGTCTTCATGAAGTGCTTATCTGTTATAAATATGGGAAGATATAAAGAACAAAACCACCCAAGCTGCTCAAGAAGGACCTAGGGAGATGTCAGGTAGGAAATGACTATTGATTGGAATCTTTTGTTTGCTTATTTTAGAAATGGGGGCCTCACTATGTTGCCCAGGCTGGCCTCAAATTTCTGGGTTCAAGGGATCCTCCCACCTCAGCCTCCAGAGCTGCTGGGAGTACAGACATATGCCACCACCTCTGCCTTGATTGGAATCTTTATGTGTGGACAGTTTTCTAGACAGAAATCATGTAGGGAAGGCACAAGGAAATTCAAGGAGATGTGTGATGCAGTGGGAAAGTAACTTAGTATTTCTGAATTGCTGGAATATAATGTATTCTTAGAGGAAAAAAAATAAAGCTGATTTAATTGTTATGGGACATATATATATACACATACACACACAATAGGCATGGGCACTGTGATTTCTTTTAACAGCTTCATTGAGATATAACTAACATACAATGCACTGCACATATTTAAAGTGCACGATTTATTAAGTTTTGACACATGTGTACACTGGTAAAACCATCCCCATAACCAATCTAGTGAACACCATCCCCACAGTCAAGCTAGTGAACATATCTATCAGGTTCTGTCTGGTCTTTCTGTAGGCTCTCCCAGCCCTCCTCACCCCATCACCAAGCAACCACTGATCTGCCTTATAAAATAATGGCTTGCTTTTTATTTTATAAAGTTTTACACAAGTGATGTCATAAGGCATTCTTTTTGTTTGGACTTATTTCAATTCGGTGTAATTATTTTGAGATCCATCTATGTTGTAGGGACCAATGGTCCATTCTTTTACAGCAGCTGTCCCCAACCTTTCTGGCACCAAGGACCAGTTTTGTGGAAGACAATTTTTCCATGGACCAGGGGCAAGGGGATGGTTTCAGGATGACTCAAGTGCATTACATTTATTGTGCAGTCAAACCTCTCTGCTGATGATAATCTGTATTTGCAGCCGCTGCCCAGCACCAGCATCACCGCCTCAGCTCCACCTCAGATCATCAGGCATTAGATCCTCATAAGGAGCACGCAGCCTAGATCCCTCGCATGTGCAGTTTACACTAGGGTTCCTGCTCCTATGAGGATCTAATGCCACTGCTGATCTGATGGGAGGAGGAGCTTCTGTGGTGATGTGAGCAATGGGGAGCAGCTGTAAATACAGATGAAGCTTCCCTCACTCACCTGCTTCTCACCTTCTGTGCAGCCCGGTTCCTACAGCCCACGGACCAGTACCCATCAGCAGCCTGGAGTTTGGGACGGCAGTTTTATAGTGCTGAATAGTGTTGCACATATACCACAACTTGTTTATTCTTTCATCTGATTGAAGTTTTGTTTTGTTTTTTCCAGATTTGGACTATTTCCAGATAAAGCTACTACAATCTTCCATGTACAATTCTTTGTATGCACACGTGTTTCCTCTTCTCTTGAATAAATACCTGGAAGTGCAATGGGTGGGTCTCACGGTAAGCGCACGCCTAACATTTTAAAAATCTGCCAAACTGTGTGCCACAGTGGTGGGACCATTTTATACTCTCACCAGAAATGTATGAGAGTTCCAATTCTTCTACATCCTCACCAGCAGCAGGAAAGACAGCCTTTCTTATTTTCAACCATTCTGTTAATGGTGTAGTGGTATCTTACTGTGGTTTTGACTTGCATTGCTCTGATGATTAATGATGTTGTTCACCCTTCTATGTGCTTATGGGCTATTCATAGATCAACTTTGGTGAACTGTCTACTCAAAGATTTTGCCCAGTTTTAAAAATTAGGTTGTCTTCTTATTTTTGTTTCAACTCTTTTTTATCTGCACCCTATTCAAGATCTATTTCAGATAGATGATCTATAAATATTTTCTCCCAGTCTGTGGCTTTTCTTCATTCTCCTAATTGTGTCTTTCAAAGAGCAAAAGTTTTTAGTTTTGATAAAATCTGATTTTACCAATTTTTTTTTCTTTTCCTTGGTATTAATAATTATGTTTTTGGTGTCCTAAGAAATCATTAAATCAGAATCTCTGGGAACAGGATCCAGGCATCATAAGTTTCAAAAGCCTCCCAGGTGATTCCAGTGCGCAGCCAAGTTTGAGAACTAGTGTGCCAGGTTTGTGCTTGAAATGTGATTTTGAATCACCTGGGGATTTTCTTAAAATGCAGCTCTGGATGCAGTAGGACAGGCGTAGGGCCTGAGATTCTGTATGTCTAACAACAACAAACAAACAAACAAACAAAAAGCAATCAAGGCAGAAAGTCAGGAGCCAGACTGTGCCTGCTAGTTTGAGGAATTTAGGGATTTGAGCCTGATAATTTCAAAAATAGGGAGCTCCTGAAGGGCGTGTAGTGAATGAATAACATGGTTGCATTTGGGTTTTGAAAAGATCATAAAGGATGGATAAAATATAAGACTTGAACCAGGGGATCCATCTCACATGTTCTGTAATCTAGGAGAGCAAGTAAGGGTAACGGAGTGAACAGATGAAGCAAAGAGGATGGATATGAGAGTCATTTAAGAAAATTGTGTCACTGACTGAATCCTAGGGTGGAGGAACATGATGCCTGGAATGGCCTTGGGCCCTACATGAGTTTCGATACCATCACATTTTTCAGTGTAGTAAGAGAGAGCTGCGGTTGGGGCTGTGTTGGCTGACACAGAAGTTGAATTTTAGATGTAGTAAGGTAGGGAAGCCTTTGGGCCATTCTGGAGTGGATGTTCTGTAGACCATTGCATTGAGTTCAGGAGGAAGATCTGACCTGGGAGTGTGCATTTGGGAATCAGCAGGTATAAGGACAGTTGAAGCCATGTGTGTGAATGGAATTGCCCACTGAAGATACAGAACATGAAAATGACTTTTTTAAAAGGCCTACAAGGGACTGCTTTGGAGGTCACCAATGTCACATTTCAGGGGCATTGAAGGGCAGAAGCCTGAACTGAGTGAATTGAGGGGTACAGAAGAGTCTCTGCCTTCAGGGTCCTTATTGATCACCTTGCAGGGTAATTAGCAGGCTGCATGTGCTGACTGCCTACGATATTGCCCTGAGCATCTGGGACTATCTTCTCGGAAGGCTGCTCCCAGGGACGATTCTCCTCTCATGCCGATGGCACCTCCAAGAATTGTGAGGTGTAAAATAGGGGGCTGACACTACCCACTCGTCCCAAGTCAAAGGTCAAAGAGAGAGAAAGAGCCTCCATGAACACGTTTTTCCAAGGCCCAGTGCACAAATGCTCTTCCTGTGACTTGGTTGTTAAAACTATGTCATACTTTTACCTCGGCCCTCCAGCTCAGCGTCCTAACAACACTCTTGCAGGAAAAAGGTCCACCCAAATTTCAGAAGTGTCTCTCTCAACAGGTTTCTTTTCATAGTCATACTTGTTTTGTTCTGCTTTCTTTCAGGTAGCACACCTTGCTCTGGCGTGGACTTGTGTGC
Source organism: Lemur catta (assembly GCF_020740605.2). Lineage (NCBI taxonomy): Eukaryota > Metazoa > Chordata > Mammalia > Primates > Lemuridae > Lemur > Lemur catta. The sequence continues at coordinate 47,065,525 of NC_059132.1, forward strand.
TGAGTTTGAAGGATCAGGGCACAGCTCTCATGCCCTGCTGAACACAGTCAGAAACATTTCCATTTTTGTTCTGAAGGTGTGAGACAAATCCTAAAATGACCATGTGGGTTTAAATGCTCAGTATCATGTGAGAAAGATGTCTCCAGGTTGGTAATCACACCAGGCACATGTGGTTTCTGGATGCATTCTCTCTTTTCATTTTTCCCTCTTAGTATAAATTTCATTTTTGGTTTGCAGGGCAATGTCTGTGGATATATACGCATTTCATTTAGCTTTGGTGAGGTAAGGGCAAAGTTTCTGCGGGCTTCTTCACTAAATCCAAGCCTGTCAAAGAGTGGGGAAGTGAGCACTAGGCCCCTGTGAAAACGGGGTCGTGCATCTTTAAAGAAAACTGCAAGGAAACCCTAACCTCTCCTAATTTACATATGGTGACATTTTGCAGAAATATTGAAACATTAGCAGTGACATAATGAAATTCTGCCTATCAGCCACAGAAGGAATAATGTTACTGTTAAGGTAACCTGTCCACAGTTTGTTATCAAGAAAATATTCTTGCCTAGAAACATATATTTAGTAAGGCATGATAAGGAGGGATTTTTCCCCTCTTATATTTTCTCTCCTGGGCTATCCATCTTCCCCTACAGATTTACTGCACGATCACTCCCTTTACATGCTAATTATGTGCAGGTCTGGCGAATTTGTTAGTGGTGACACTTCTGGGACCCAGTGGGACTGCAACTCATTATGTGGCAATGTCCAGATATATCAGATATTATTAGCTGTCATTAATCTGCTGTGGAAACACTGAGTGCTAAGCCAGGGAGAGTGGAGAAAAGGGTGTGCAAATGAAGTCTGGAAACAGCCTGAACCCCAAAAGGTCAAAATGGAAATCAGCCAAGAAGGGGACAACAACCAGCAATGGACAATACTCTGCTCCTGACTTTTTTACCCCTTTAGCTAACAAGGTGCACCAGGAGGAAGGAGCCAGGAAGCATTACTCAGCCATATGTTATTTTAATGCCCCTCGTGGCCATTTCACCAGCACTAGCCTTTTACTGTAATTATATACAATTTTACACATTATGCATTATCTCATCTTAGACTCAAAGAGACACTAGAAGTAGGCATTTGACCATGGGACATATTTCAGCTACAATCTTGTGCAATAATTCCTAGGACAATGAGTTCTGAAATACAAAGCTTCTTGTTATTATTATTGTTTTAGTTGGTATATTCTTTGGACTCATTGCTTAAGCTATTTCCCACATGAACGCCCCCCTTGTTCCCATCCTTGTCTGCATGCCCACATTTCTAACTGTTGTTTAAGGTTCAGCTTAAATGCAATCTTCATAAAGACTATGTGACCCTCTAAAATCCACATACTTTTTCTTCTGTTCTGCCATAAGACCTTTCCATATTTCAATGATATATAACTATATAATTTATATTCTCTGTATCTACCTATTTATCTACCCTTCCATTCATTTATTTTAATAATTTCTTTTTGTAGATCATAGATCTTCAGGAGGAAAAGTTGAGATCATCGCATTTTTTTTTTTTATTTCAGCGCATCATGGGGGTACATAAGTTCAGGTTATATACAATGTCCATGTCCTGCCCATCCCCCCCGAGTCACAGCCTCAAGCGTGTCCATTCACCAGACAGTGTGCCTGGGACTCACCATGTAGTCATACCTCCATCCCCTCCCCCCACCCCCCATCTCCCCGAGTCAGCACCCTCAAGCATGACCATTCCCCAGACAGTGCGCAATGCACTCATCATGTTGGCATACACCCATCCCCTCCCCCCACCCCCCATCTCAGTCTGATATCTAATTGGCACCTTTCCCCTATGTGCATTTAGGTGATGATCAGGGAAACTAATTTTCTGGTGAGTACATGTGATGCTTGTTTTTCCATTCTTTGGATACATCACTTAATATAATGGGTTCCAACTCTCTCCAGGAAAACCAAAGAGATGTCATATCACCGTTCTTTCTTATAGCTGAGTAATACTCCATGGTATACATATACCACAGTTTACTAATCCATTCGTGGATTGATGGGCATTTGGGTTGTTTCCACATCTTTGCAATTGTGAATTGTGCTGCTATAAACATTCGGGTACAGGTGTCTTTGTTATAGAATAACTTCTGTTCTTCTGGGTAGATGCCCAATAATGGGATTGCTGGATCGAATGGTAGGTCTACCTGAATCTGTTTAAGGTATCTCCATAATGCTTTCCACAAGGGTTGCACTAGTTTGCATTCCCACCAGCAGTGTATGAGTGTTCCTGTCTCTCCGCATCCACACCAACATGTGTTGTTTTGGGAGATTTAGATAAAGGCCATTCTCACTGGAGTTAAGTGATATCTCATTGTGGTTTTGATTTGCATTTCCCCACATTTTGGCTTTGAGTTTTAACCAAGATGTTTTGGGTCTAGTGAGAAAGACATGAAGTTAATTGTTTTAACAAAGACGCAAATGCATATATATAAATGATTTTATAATGGATGTATGCATCTTCTATGCATGTTTAATATATTTTACATGTTTGACATGAACACACACATAAATACATATGCACATGATATAGGTGTATATTAACAAAAGAGTAAGAGTTAAAACAGTATATTAAAATACATCCTTTTCTCTACTTTCATTCATTCTTTGTTGCTGTAAAGGCTTACCTATTCCTCTTTTTCAGTTTATCCATTTCTCAGTGATTCTGTAGTCTCTAAGCAAAAATCCACCTTCACATCCTGAGAGTGATTCAGAGCTCCAATTCAGATACCTTCTTAATATTAATATTGCTAATTTCCTGAAGAATGACCTTGCAGGGATTCCTAGGATCATTTCAAATATTTTTAGTACATCAACTAAGCAACTTTTATGGTGTCAAATATTGTGAAGCACACCAGAGTGCTCATAAACATGAGTTAACTGAGAGTGTGATTTTTTCCTTCATTGGAGATGTTTCCTAACTATAGCAGACACGATTAGTACTCCACCCATATCCCTTTAGTTCGCCCACAAAAGAACTTGCAGATAGTTATATTCAAGGTCAGTGGCTTCCTACATTCTTTTACTCCAGAGCATTCTCTGGCTGTAGAAGCAACCAGAAGTCAATGTCCTAAGAACAATCCTCAATAAATGACAGATGGGAGTTGGTAGATGAATATGCCAGCTACCTTGTGTTTCAGTGGGATGAGTCTGAAATAGGTTCTACTTAGTCTCTGAGACAGTTTTGGTAGGACTGAGCTTAATTCCCCATAGTGGTAGCCCTTTATTCTCGCATCATTCCCCTCCACTCTTCTTCACTATGTCCCCACGCTCCCTGCGACCACCTCCCAAATAAACTACATTGACCAAAATCCTGTCTTACCACCTGCCTTTGGGGGAACCTAAACTCTGACAGTACCCTAGAAAGAAGACTGTCATGATGGCATTCTGGAGTTGGATCACCCACTGGTAGGATGGCAGCAGGTTCTAATAATGGTGATAAATAGGGCAGTGGTAACCCTCGGGTCACAATCACTAGCTCTCTCACCTGTGCTGGAATATGATAGGATGCGGGGGGAAAGGAAGCATCAGTACCTGAACAATATGGAGATAAATGGTCATGCAAGAATTATGGAGTTGGTTGAGTTTTGCTATAAAAATTTTGATAAAAGATAATGATAGGTGGCATTAACAAGGATACTCAATTTACAGCTCAAGCAATTCTTCCTTGTTAAAGGCAGGTCTAACAGTGAAGGAAAGGGGATGGAAGACCTGGGATAAAGCCATTTGGGTGTGCACTTGAGAACCTTTCATCCCCAGAATCACTTGAATCCTTTGAGCTAATAGAAATGATACCTGCCCCCTGCTTAAAACAAACAACAAAAAAAACCAGCTCCCTTGCCTGGAGGCTCTACAAAGAACTCACACAAGGCAGAAGCTTTATAAAATACTGCTATTTTTCTTTAAGACTTGCTTCTTCTTCCCTTATTATTTGTAGTCCAATAACTAGAATCAGTTGTCAGCACAGCTTAAGTCGGAAAGTATTGCTCTTGCATGAGATGGGAAGCAATGCAGTATTCATCAAATTTATCACACGTCCTGGGTAATATGAACGAGCAGGGAAAGGAAGGATATGCATGGGAATGAAGGAAGGTGTTGACACAGGAGGTCCAGAATATAAGACTGGCTAGAAGGGTGATTATTATTATTGGGTGCCTTTTAGAGGCACAGGATTTAACATGCTGGCAAGGATATCCGAGTCTGTCTTAATTCATTGATGGGATGGCTGCTTGGAAGCTTGACCATGGCACTGGTGTATAGTAAATGAGGTGGAGAAGCTGAAAGTGCATGGCAGGGATAGAGGAATATAAAGCTCAGAGAGGAGGGCATGGTGGATTGGATCCTCCATACAAAAGCGGTAAACCCACCAGCCAGCTATATCCATAGGAAAGAGCCCCGTGGATGCTCCCTTCATTATGTGAGAAAAGCTGCTCATCGAGGAAGGTAAGCGTAGGTGATGGTGGGGGTGATGCTTTGGAACACGAATCCCTAAGTTCAATGAGAAGATAAGATTATGGAGTATTTTTTCCCATAGGAAACTTCTCTTTGACCATTTTTACCTAGTTGTATATACAAGGGCTGTCCGGAAAGCATCCAGCCATGTAAGCATTCTCATTGTATTAACAATGGCTGGATACTTTCTGGATAGCCCTTGTATTTAATTTTGCATTTGCTTTTGTATGTAATATTGCAGTATACACAATTATATATACCTACAATGTATTTTAAAGATGATTTTAATATCTGAATAACACTCCTTTCAAAGTATTATATTAACCTAAATATGTATGATTCTTTAATACTAAAATAATGTGATGGATACTTTTGTCATATGGTGTTCTCATGTTTCAAAAATCATTTTCTTAGAGTAAATTCCAAAATATAGCATCATTTGTTCAAATTATACATTTTGAAGGCTACAAATTATTTCCAAAATGTTTGAACAAATTTATATTACCAAGCATGATATATGAGTGAGTTTCTTGACATCATTGCCAGAAATGCGTATTATCACTGAATTTTTTTCTCATTTAAAAAGAAACTTGAAGCATATAATTTCACATCAGTTTTTATTTGCTCATAAAGATGATGTAACCCAAATCTCTTCCTTTTCTATCAGAAATGTTGGAGGCCAGAAAAACTTAACTGATTGTCCAAGTACACTCAGCTGGTTAATGACAACGTCTGAAGGTTAGTTTTCCTATCCAGATCTTTTATTTGCATCTTGCTACCTCAATTTAAAATGTTATCTGCCTATCCCTGGTGTTTAAATTTTTTTGGTGTTATTTTCCAAAATAATAAATTACCGAAGTTGAGAGTAACATGAGAATAATATTTGAATAAATATTTTGGGCAAAAAATGTTCTGCTGACACTTATTCTTTAAAAATATTTTCTTCAGTTCTTTACAGATGACTAAGAAGGCCTTCTCTCTTGTTGCAAGGAGTAGGATCACTCAATTTTGTAGTCTTTCACTCAACTTCTGGGCATACATTTGAATACTTTGCTTAAAAGTGATAGGCTTCTTCCCCCATGCTTTCCTCTCCTTTCCACATCCCCTTACCTCTTCCTTTGTCCACTCCCACGCTACCTGTTCCCACAGCATCAGACGTCCCTAGTGTCTCAGCAGACTTCTCCCTGTGACAGGCCCGAATGTAAATGTTCCGGAGTCAGCTCCCTGAGTTGCTGTTCCTGCCTATGATGTGAGTACTGCACTAGTTCTTGCGCCAATCCTTTACTGTCAGGCTCTGTATCACTCGCTCCTCTACAGCTAAGTCACGCCTCCTGATACGGGATCTCAAGTCCAGCCATCACAAATTGATTTTCTTCCTTCTCTATTTTCTTCTGCCAGCTACAGTCTAGGGCCTGGGGTTTGTTTTTATAAAGCTCCTCTGTTATAGAATTTTCTTTACCTTCTTGCCAACCCATTATTTATCCAATCAATGGAATAATGCTTTAACCTAACTTTTCTTTAGTTTTTTTATTACTTTGTATGTGTTGCCCTGACATAACTTCCAATATTTGACTATTTATTTGAGGCTGCACCCAAGTTCTGCCTGCCCTTTCCCTTGAAGCCTTCTCCTTTAAACCAAAAGCCTGGATTATTCAGGCTAGATCTACAGATAGATCTTCCCAAACAATGACCAGAGCCATCCTAGCTCCTCTATAGACAACTATCCAATGGGATGGGCTATTTTCAAATTCCGGAAATATTTTAGTCAAAGTTCACTGTAGAAAATAGAGATCACTCTAGGTATTTTAAAGAAAAAGGGGCTTAAAAATAATTAGGGAGAATGCGGGGGAAGGAAATAAGAAGGCAACCCTAGAACTACTCAGTTAAGAGAAAACAGGTGCAATTCAGGGATCCAGGAGCCACCACAGTGCTGGGTCTGTCCTTTGCAAAGTCTCTCACTCACATTCCATGGCCTTTCTTTGTGTGAGCATCTACATCAAAAGTTAGCCTTTGTGTGCCTTTACCTTCCAGATTTTCTGAAAGCACATCAGATTAGAAAGACTTAATTCCTTTCTAGAACCCTACCTGTAAGGTCATCTAGGAAACACAGATTTTAACTTTGCAGCTCTGTAGAACAGGGGGGACCACAGGACGGAGGTAGAAGTGGATGCTGAGTGTCAATCAACCTGACCTAGCCCAAGGACTGCAGACTCGGCCTCCTGCCTTCTTCACTTCTCTGCCCTCCCCTCCCCACCTGAGCTCCCCTGAGCAATATAACAACCACTCTCCCGCTTCCCAAGTCCCTCCTTTCTGCTGCTCACACACTGGTTCCTAGTGGCGCATCATGCTGTGTACCAAGTCAAGTCAAATGCCTTCCATGATCATTTAAGCAGGAATGGTTTTGTGTCAGGAATTCAGAAGTCCTAGCCAGTGAGAAAATGTTTTTCTACCTCAGGTAACAATTATTCCTCTTTTGTTAAACAAACAATCCAGAAAAAATACAAACTTGAAATGTCCCTCTTTTCTCGTGCTTCTCAATTTAATTCCGAATGTTTGGTACATAGTTGAAGGGTGCCCAAGAAGACCCTAAAGAGTGTACTGCGTGGCGAATGAGTTCATTAAGCCTGACATATTACTACTTCTTCAGCTGTGGGTGCACGCACCCCTAGGTGTTGTCCAGATGCCTTTACCACATTGTTCAGTTTGCAATGTCCTTCGCATTGTTCATTTGAACAACCAAGCATGAGGGTTTGTGCTAGCTGCCTCAAAAAATTCCTCAATGAACTTGCTGCCTGCCTAGACAGGCTTCAAGAACCATTCACAAAGCACAAATATTTGAAGGTTGAGTATGTTTAAAATTCTTTTTTAATCTTATTTTCTTTATAGTTCATGCATATCCATTTACTTAAAAAAAAAGACACTGTGTATATTTGAGTGTCTATCTTGTTTAAGCAAATGATATGCAGTTCAGTTGAGAACAATAACAAAATTGCATGTAAATATGTGGGAAAGGTATGAACAAGAAAAACAGAACTGCTAAAAGAAAAGTCCACGGTGATGTTTCCTATATATTAACAATGCGAATTAAATATCTGTGGGCTATTTCCACACACGTATACCCTCCGGTGATGAAGGATCAACTTAACTGAACATCCAAAGGCTCTAAAGTATCAGGTGTTTCTTTTACTTAAAGCCTGGAGTAGCTTTAAGCCTAAGTCTCAAGCTGAAATGCCCATGGATGTTAGGAAAGTGACCTAAATGAGTGAAGCAGATCAGGTGAAACATGAAACATCAGTGACACTCATTCATACGGGGATCAGTAAAGCATGACGGAAGCTGTGGGCTGCCGGAGAGTTCCTGTTCGGTCAACGGGGTTAACTGCTGTTCAGAAAGGCAAGTCCACTGTTGCCAGTTTTTCCACCGAAGCCAAAAGTGCAGATTTCTATGGGAAATATCTTAACTTTTAAATGCTGTTGATTAATGCAGCTATAAATAACAACATCAACACTGTAGGCTAACATGCGTACACCAAAGTGGACTCTAGCCTGGAGAGACCAGGTTGTGAGTACTTTCTTAAGTTGTCACTGCAACATGGGAAACTCTGGGATGAGGGAGCTCCGTATACAGGAAGAAAAATCAGTTGAGGAGCTGCATCTAGGGGCCACTCTGTGCCACTCACATTCCCTAGCTAACTCCTTCTAGTCCCTCTCTAATGTCCTTTTCTCCAGGAAGCCTCCTCTAACCAACCTCCCCCTCCACACCCTCCCACCCCCCAGACTAGGTGATATGCTCCTTTGGGCTCCCAATGTGACTTTTACTTCTATTATCAAAATCCTTACCGAAGTTCTTGTTACTATTTGCTTAGCTGTTCATCTTCCTGGCTTGACCAAAAATTCAGTATGCCGGGCCTTCGGTTATCCTTCCCATCATTTTATCCTCGGTCCTTAGAATGAGGCTGGCATACAGTAGATGCTTAATAAACACTTGATGAATAAAGAAGTTGTATATAAATTATGAAATATAGATATGAATAGCTATGTTGTTCTATTGATAGAAGTATCCTGGGCCTACACAGCACAGATTACAGAATATGATGATGACTGTGTATATGAAAACAAAATTAATATTTAACAAACTAAGTTTCAGCACCAGATGATCAAAATTGATGCATGTGTGTGGATATATAACTAAGTCATAAAGTTATTTGAAAAATATTCACTTTAATTTGCCTTTGATATGTATGTTTGTGGGGCCATGAGGTCAATTATTTTGCTTGGCCTCATCAGTAAGTTTATTTCTAAATTTGAGTAATTGTTTATGGTCTAATTGTGTGCCCAATTTACTTCATTGGCCAAATTTGTATTCAAAGTGTTTTGGAGACAAGTCTGGATCTCTCCTCTTCCTTGGAAGTATGAAGTGAAGCCTCTTGGCCATCCCCATTGTTACAAGTGAAATGAATTAGTACCCAGGGACTCTCAGGTTCATCTCACAGGACTCATTTTTGTGGCAATTATACAGTAAGTATTTGAAAATATTCATGCACAACATTTTATTGTCACCGCTGAACCATTCGGCTGACCTAATTTTCTATTCCTGCACTTACTTTACAATGTGTCTAATTGGCCCAGTTGTAGCAAAGATTACACATACTGTTTTAGAGAAAACAGTTTTGAAATCATTGTGACAGCTTCCTGCAAGTTTCAAAATCAAATTAATTGAAAAAAAATGTTTGAGTCTCAGTCACTTCCCTTATGGGCTAGGAACTAAAGCCCTAAATCAAATCAAAGTGAGCTACTTCAGTTGTTCTCTAGTGATTTTGTGCCTTAAATTAAAGGAAAAAGTTGGAATAGGTTACCAACACTATTGCAAATTTCAAGAAACACATCCAATTAAATTGCATGGTTTATGGCCCAAGATCATGCTAGTATCATTTAAAAATAAATAACCTTAACATAGAAAAGATGTAAAGTACAAATACATTTAGTTGTTTAGGGCGTGATTAAGCCAACAAAGCTAGTTCCAAGACAGTCATTGCCATAATCTAGGTATATGGGCCTCAAACTGAATTATTAGAAAAGAAAAAATGTTTACATTGTTGCTGCAAATGGTTTATTAGCTGCTGCAACAAGCAGCAGTGTTGATTATAATAATTATTTAGGGCTTTAGTTTCCATTCCCTGAAGCTTGCCTAAAAATGTGTCCCTAATTTTACTTAAGCTGAACATTTTATCTAGTCAAATAATCAATGCAGATGTTTCACAATCTACTCTGCTGCCACAATCGGTAATAAGTGAGAAGATGGCATATCATGGTCACATTTGGGTACCATGAATAAGCCTGGCTTTTAATTTGTTGTCCAAGGAAACCATCTAGAGCAAAATGCATGCAGATGTTTGGCACACGTGCACACACATACACACACACACACACACAACTACTGAAGAGAAAACCAGAAACAATTACCTTTTCACTCGTAACATCAACTAATACTACAACTTTTCTCCTGAATTAAAAGTTGCCAGTATTCATAACAATTATAACAGGCCATGAATGTCCTAAATTAAATAGATAATTAATGTCTTTAGCATTCAGTGGATCCCATTATTCAGTGCCTCATGTTGCCAACTAAGACATGGGACAGTTCATCTGATACTTTTGGTTATCTCCATTCAACTGTGCGGATGTTAGGGGTCAGAGCAAGTGAAATAGTTTGGCCCTCTTATAGTTTGGGATTACTTTTTAATTCCATAAGTTTCACTTCTAACAGTCTTTTCTCAAGAACTTTATACAGCTTCTGAAAAATTGCTAGAGAAGTACTAAAACCAGGACTAAAATAGTTACATGATTTTTTTAAATTACTGATCCATTATGCAATCAAGCATTTTCATTGCTGCGTATTGACATCATCCAATAGAACATGTTTCATTCCTTTGTTTAAATAATATGCCTAATACAGATACTTTACGTAGCACATGTGGCACACAAAAGGAATCAAGGATGCTCAAAATAAATCTGCTTTCTAATACTTCTGAGTCATGACAAATGGGTTAAAGCAAGAATGAATATATAATTCATTGTCCAAACTGGTTTTATTCTGGAGTGAAATTACAATAATAATAACCCCAGGAAAAATGCATAAACTAGAACTGTTCAAGGCAAATGGGGACAGTCCTGGGAAAAATGGAACTTTCTTCCAGAAAATTTGTAGTTTTCCCCCGTTTCAAACCCTTAGTCATACCGTTTTGATGCTGATGCTCCATTTCTGATGTGACAGCACTACTCGTATTGCAGTACACGCTTAGAAATTTCTCAAATCATGTTGATGATTCTGTGCTATATCATTTGGCCCCTGTGATAACAATGAAGCATTAGTAGGTAGCTGGTGGGGGGTTGGGCTATAGACTGTGACAGCGTGCCTGCCAGCATCCCGTCCAGCAATCACACTCCCAGCCTCATGTCATTTGTAACCGACTCTCATCAACTGAGCTCACTACTCATTCTAACAACATTTCACGACTTTGCATGGTATTTTATGATTAAGTTTCTCTCAACATAGCTCCTTATTGTAACTTCAAACTTTACAGGGAGACACAGGGAGAAGTTGATTATGTAGTGAATAAGGGCCAAAAAGTCTACGAGCTTTGTTTTTCTTTTTGGGAAGCTTTGTTACCACAGAACAGATCTTTGAGCAAAGACTTCCACTGGGTCCTGAACACCAAATGTCAATGAGTCATTATGAGTAATACGAGGTGGTGTTTATGCTTTGGCCTCTTGGCTGTATCCTGTAGGCTGGCAGAAATCAGGCCAACTGAGTAATTGCTATAATGCTTTCCCTTTTCATAATATCTGCACTGAATCTTTGTTGCTTTACACTTGAGTTTGCATTCCAGCATCCTTTTATACCAAGCCTTGTGATTACTTTAGGTCCCTGAGCTACAGACATAATTATTAATATCTCCCAAGAAGTCACTGGGGACTCTTGAGAGGAAGGAGGAAGAGGGAGAGAAGAATACTAGATGAAGGATTACGGTATTTCTTTGGTGGTGCAAGTGGAGGATGGAGAGGTGAAATAGAGGATGCTCATTTGCCAAGTATTTAGAAAGTCAGGGGCCTGATGTTTAAGTTCTAATGTTGCCCAGAGATGTGGACAAACATTAAAATGTCAAATAGATTATATTTAATCTCTATTCATGACATAGAGAAGCTTTGTTATTTAAATTCAGATATTCCTTTTAGTTGAATTATAATCATGTTTGTCAATCAGTTAACTCACTGTTTGTCATATTTTTGAATGAAGATCTGATTTCCAGATGTCCTCAAAGACCACTTTCCCTGACAACAGTGAATGATTACACTACCCTTAAAACATGTATAAAGAGTACTGCTTGGCCTGGGAGAACACATCATTGACTAAATGGAAAGATAGAGCTTGTATGACTGAGAAGAGCAAAGTGTAGTTAAGTTAGTAACAAATGACCATCAAAATGCACCAGAGATAGAGTAAAAAAAAATACATCAGATAAAAATAAATAAATAAATGATGAGATGTTAGGTCAATATGATTTCAGGATTATTGCAGAAAAGTAAATAAAAATCATTTGATTATTTACATTTCTGGCTTGCTTCAGTAGTGTGTCATCTATTACCAGTTCTGTTTAGAGAAAACATTGCTTTTGTAAAAACATACTTGCAATGAAAAATAAAATCCATGAAAAAGGATTTCATTGTGAAATAAACTTGTAGATTCATTGCCTTTGGAAGCATTCTCTACAATAGCTTCATGTTTCTCACGGACAAAATTGTGCTGGGTCTTTTAAAAAGCCACTTAATGTATTTATCTTCCAAGGCATTGGGGAAAAAAATCAGGGACCAATGATTTTCTGTTTTAATATGGCGTTATTTATTACTACCTTAAATACTACCTAGTTTTTTTCCCAGTGAAAGAACTAAAAATAAGACTGTCTCTGAAACATTAACATATATGATTAGGCTAATACAGTAATGTGTGGGCTTTTTATTCTAAAGCAAGGTACTGCAATCCAAAATACAGTCTGTGTACGACAAATAGGTAGAACCATGCGGCCATATGACTGTAGGGTGATGGGGTAGGGTTTTGCATTAGAATATACATCGCATTCATAAAGCCTTCTTTTCAGAAATGTAATTAGCTTTTTTATGAACTGGTAAATATAGTATATAGAACACTCAGGGGATTTCCATACCGCAACATTTATTCCCATATGTCTCTGGGAATCATAAATGGTTGTCTTCCTCTGAAATGGATTAGGACAAATTACGTTAGGACACGATTGTGAATCTGATTAAGGTGGAACACAGTTGGGTTTTTTTCACTCCTTTGGGATGACCATGTTTTCATATAACAACCAGAAGACGAAGAAGCCTTTGGCAAGATGTTTCAAAGGCACGTTTTTGTATGCATATAAAAAATAATTTTCATGTTAATTCAAAAATTGGCCCTTGCCTTTAATTTCTGTATCGAGCCAAGACAAAGCTTAAAGCACAACCTGCTCTAGTATAGAACACATTTCAACACATTTCAGATACTGATTTGGGGTTTCAATGAAAGCATGTGAAAAAGGAATTTCCATGCATAATTTCTTCCAGGAGAGGAGAGCAGGGTTGAAAGAATTTTCTGTTGACTAAAAATCTTTAAGAAAGAAAGAAAAATTGCTTCATAAATGGTGTCAATACTTTACAGCAATTAAACCTTTTCACACTAGTTTGTGAAATAAAGAGTCAACCATAAGGAAATGCAAATAACCTCTGTTAAAGAACAGAGTCAGGTGACAAATATTTGACATTGGCTAGAATTGGAAGTTGGAGAGTGATGAGGGGATTTTGATAAGAGAATATGAAATCATAGTAATGATCCATTTTTTTAGAAATTTTAAAACAAACAATTGAAACTGAAGGGAGCTATTTTCAAGTTATTGATAACAAAGGTTTCATACACAGACGTATGTGCTTGTAGGGGAATGTACTCTTTGATTCTTGGTCTTCTCATTTTTTGAATGCCAGATCAGTGATTCTCCCACTTTGCTGCATATTAGAATCATCTGGGGAACTTTCAAACTCTCCATAGCCAGACTACCTCCAAGACCAATTAATCAGGATCTCTAAGAATGGTATTAGCATTCAAAAAAATGCACAGTTAATTCCAATATACAGCCCTGTTTGTGAACCTGTACCCTAATGCCTCACCATGTTCTAGCAACTAGAGAGTTAACTTTTGCCACATTGAGATCCTCTCAGACCTGTTTTCATAGCTACAGTCAATATTTATTCTGGTTGGCTAATAACCACACCATACTGTTTATTAAATACATCTTGACTATCATCCCTGCTGTAATTCCCGTAGATGCATAGCACGTGCTTAAGGAGATCTGGCTAATCTGAAGGCCACAGAGAGAGAGATTTCCCTGGTTCTTACCGTTGGGCCACTTGTTCTTTAAAGACAGGAGTTTTATCATGAATTTCAGCCAATTTGTCTAGAACTCTGAAAAACTGTCTTTCTTTTATAAGCCCCGATTTCCCCTTATACTTTGACCCCACCTTTTACACTAGTAGCCATTAGTTACAGCCTTACTCTCTCTCCACAGGTTTGTCAACCAGAGGCAAAAGCATTGCTGTTCATCTTGATGCTTGACATTTGCAAGCACCTATGCTTTTGCTATTATGCTCAAACATCTGATTGGAAGTCCTTAGGTATTTACATCGGCCCAACCAGTGCAGAGTTGCTGCATAGTGTTACACAGGTTGTGCTCTGCACAATTACAGGAGGCACCATTGTATCTGTAGTCACTCTAGATTTTTCTCTGTTGTTCAACAATCTTTCCCTGTCATTTTGGATATAATATGTTCAACTCAATGTTCCTTCCTGGGTGGTAGACTCTAGAGGTTGATCAGTTTTTCCCATCCCATCCTATCTTTTTTTTTTTTTTTGAATCTTTTTTTTTTTTTGAGACAGAGTCTCGCTCTGTTGCCCAGGCTAAAGTGCCTGCTGTGGCGCCAGCCTAGCTCACAGCAACCTCAAACTCCTGGGCTTAAGCGATCCTACTGCCTCAGCCTCCTGAGTAGCTGGGACTACAGGCAGGTGCCACCATGCCCGGCTAATTTTTTTTTCTATATATATTTTTAGTTGTCCATATAATTTCTTTTCTATTTTTAGTAGAGACGGGGTCTCGCTCTTGCTCAGGCTGGTCTCGAACTCCTGAGCTCAAACGATCCACCCGCCTCGGCCTCCCAGAGTGCTAGGATTACAGGCGTGAGCCACCACGCCCAGCCCCCATTCTATCTTGACTACTCCTGACTCCATGGTCCTACTGCTGAGGTATCAACTGGCTTCAGGATCAAGACCCCCTGATGATACATAACACTGGGAAAAGAAAGCACTCATGTTGGACAAGAACTTGCAACATTTTCCATGCTTGTTTTTGTAGAGTACAAGTAGTGGATAAGACAAATTCAAACCCAGTAACTTACAACAATTAATGAAAGTTTTATATAGCAACTAGCAAAATGAAGGGAATGACAAAAATTCACTTTTAAATGTTTTTTTATGACCTTCAGCTGCTTATCTCCTCACCCAAATGTTTGAAGACAGAAAATTATGCATTAAGATTTGTTTGTAAGATCATGTCTTAGCTCCTTGGACCAAAGACACTATACCAATGCTATTTAAAATGGTAAGTCAGTAAACAGTTTGATCTGTGATGAGCTAAGATTGTAAATTATTGTATTGTTTTCTTCATTGAGAAGGCATTGCTAAAAGAATTAGATGAATAAAACGGTATGTTTATGATATGGTCAATTTACATTCTAGCATAAACTCTTTTCTCATTGAAGATTACTAACAAAGAGTTTGTAGAAAAGTACTGGGTCAAAGACCACACCTGATGTTCCTAACGACCTTGACAGGCACCTGTTGCTTCACTTAAAAAAAAAAAAAGATATATTGTTCTTTTGTTTATTTATTTATTCTATGGATATATGAAAACCTTTTATATAGTAAGCACTGTCAAGCATACCCAAATGAATAAGCTATAATCCCTGCCCTGGAGAAATTTCAATTAAGTCCTAACCTATTTACATCTTGGTGTTAAACCACCCCATTTGTAATAAAGGAAAACAGACCAATATAGTTAAAGTCAGGGAGGAGTATGGCACCAGTTGGTTAAAAATAGACATTTTATTTTCAAATGAAGACTTGCCTTTTCATCTTATGAACCAAAGTGTTGATGCTTTGAATTAAATCAAGGACAGATATTAACCAATGGCTAAAATAATCACTTGTAGTAGGGATATAGCTTCCTTGTGTGATGAACATATTTTGATATTTTTTTGTTCAGAAAATTGTCATACAAAATTCAGTAATGGTTTACATTAAATAAATATATGTACATTTTTAGAAACTAGTCAAATTATTTAAAATAATTTCTCCTCTTCTTTTTATCTTGACCTGTCATAAAAACACGTACATTATATACATGCATGTGTGCATATATATTTATATATTTGTGTATATATATTTAGAAATATAACCATCTGATTTATTAATATGCAATGATACAATGCAAAATTACAACTATACAGACTAGAATATTCAAAGTCTATTTGTCCAAACTGACTATAAACTGTAACTTCCATAGAGTCTAGCATGCTGCTTAGAGCATGATAGCTGTTTGATTAACAGATATTTTATAATACTACTGGTATTACTATTACCAATAATGATGATAATAATTTACATTATTCATCTAATAAAATATCAAGATTTGTCCTAAGTGATTTCCACATCTTAATTTTTCCAAGTTTAAAATCATTTCCATTTCTTGGTACCATTATTATCCCCGTTTTTCGCATGAAGAACATGACCAAGGTTCTAAAAACATAAAGCCAGGAAGGTAAAATTGATTTGAAAACAATTATAGAAATGTAATTCCTTTAAAAACTTATCTTCAGCTAATTCAGCTCTAACAACCTTCAGTGTCAATATCTCCACTTAGTTTCTAATCTCAGGAATTAAGAGCTGATTGGGCTAGCTTGGCTCAGATACTCACCCCTTAGACCTATAATTGTGTCAAGGAAAATACAGTTTTTGCCTGTCTGACATCCCTTCTGTCTTCTTTTGGTAATAGCATCTCGATTTTTCAATGATTAATCAGCCTTCACGGCTTTCAGTTCACGACCCTAAATTCCTACCGTGGACCTTTGCTGAATCAGTGTCAATCCCAGGAAATTTGCTGGAAATCTTAAAATAGCAGTGTTCCCTGTCAGCTGTGGCTGGTGGTAGCCACATTTTTCAGCAGGAGGGAAGATCCTATCCAAGAACAAAGACAACACAGAAACAAAAAGGAAATATTGATTACTCCTGGTGTCCATTGAGCATGTGGGTCTAGCCATGCCTGGACCTACAACAGAATTTCAGCCAGTTTGACTTTGGTTTCTGTCCCTAGCAGTCAAAGATGGATGCATGTGGCAGACATCTACTGCCTACCCCCAGGGAATGTGGACAGCAGGCAGCCTCCAGATGACAGCTCTTTCATGGTCTGCTTCAGCTTCCAAGAACTGCCTTTCCTGAAGTCATGCCTTGCCCAGAGCAGCCCCAATCAGATGACTATGCAGAGTAGAAGTAGAAGAGACTAGCCATATGGGCGCTATATGGAGCATTTAGACAGTCAGTATTCACTCAGAGCTCCCTGCCCAGTTGGTAGACATACCATTATGCCTCCTTCAGTGTTCTGCTTTCCCTGCGTGCAGCCCTGCTCTCCCCCTGCTCCCTTTACAGATGATAATCCCGCATAAACATCGTGCACACCAAACTCTCAGTATCCGCCTCCAGAGGACCCACCCTGCAATAATGAGTAGATATCTACTAAATACAAAGTTTATGCAGTAACACAGAACAAACAGGATAAACTTTTATGCTAAAAATGAGCACACAGATTTGCAGTTATGAATGAGGTGAGGATAGAAGCAAGAAGGCAATATAAACGAAGAAAAATAGCTGTGTCAAGCTGGCAGATGATTTTCTGAAGTTACATTATTGTTTATGCACTAAATAACACTTTTTAAAAATGCCTTTCTGAAGATTTCCGTAATACTCCAAGCAATTAAGAAATGCCAAGGGTTGGATAAAGATATGTTTTCTCTATTTCAAAAATAATAGAATCTTATCTGAAATTTAAATGTTGGAAATGCAATGGAATTATTAGCTTTATAAATTGATAGTTTATTTTTCAAACTTTGATCTTTAAATGTTCAAATAGTTATAGTTTATATTTAGTAATTCAAATAAAAGGATAGACTTTAAACAAGGTTAATAATGGGATATACATGATAAGGACTCTGGTAAACAATAAAACAAGTAATAAGAAGAAAGTTGGGGCAAGATGCCCCAGGAATTCTACAGTGCATTGGTGGGTTTTATTAAGGTTTTAAAAATGGGTTTTATACTCTGCTAGTCTAGATTCTACGGTTATATTCCCCTTAATTCATTCAGAATCTCCTCTGTGTATTTCCACCAAGTCTAATCCCACAGTTTGAGAATCATAATAAAGATAAACCAAGAATAGATATTTTAAGAGGGGGTTGTGTCTACTTTATTCTTTATATGCGCTTCCAATAGTTCCACTTCCATTATGGACCCAGGAGGACACATATTAACAGTGTTCTCTTAGCGCCTACCATAGTTGCTGAGGTTTCTTTTCTATGCAAAGATCAACCAAGACTTTCTCATACTATTTGCCAGATATTTTTATAGACGGGAGGTCTCCTTTTCTCTCCCTTTGTCTTCAACTAGTGGCCTCCGTGCAAAATCTTATTAGCTTTGTGAAATATATATTAGGGGCTCTTTCTTCTTTATCAGAGTAGAAATGTTCGGCACAGTAGGAGTATTTCCTATATTTAACAGTTTATGAGGAGTAGATAATAAATGAAAATTGTGCAGGAAGTGAATAGTATTCAGACCAGAGAATACCTGCATCTAAATACTGATTTACTTTGTCTTCTATGAGCTGAACTCCTCATTATCAATATAGTCACTAGGTGCTATAATATTTACAGAGATATTCCACTAACTGTGGTGCTGGATCCTAAATGTCTAATCATATTAAACAAGGACCCATTTTTGATGGTTGTCAAGATGAAAGTTAACGATTCTAAGGCATTTTAACATGTAAACAAGCCTCTTGTTACTTCCTTGGGTCAATAACATAAGTACCCATGGGCTATGGAGAAAAGATTGTTAAGACATGATAATAATTATATCTTTGTTTCAATGTTAAAAAACAAACAAACAAAACCCAACTTTGGTAGCTGAGATTTCCATTAAATACAAAATTATTTTAGACCCATGGAATTCCTAAGATGAATAGACAGTTACTGTCTCTACAGTGTATTTCAATGTGTTACAGTTTATCATTTATTAATAGTAATAATTGCATGCCACTGTTTACCCTGGTTTAAGAAAGAATAAAAGCTGATCCCTTTATATATTTTTCTTATTTCATTTTTTATGCAAGTTTATTGATGTTGGTATCAATTTGTAACGATGATTTTCATAAGAAAATGACTTTATGCATGCATTTGTTGGTTTTCACTGAAGTTGCAATTGTCCGTACCACTGAGGTTAATAGTAAAGAAATGTAAAATCCTCACTCAGGTTCTCTGGAGAACAACAGTTTAATGGTTGACACCTTTACTCTCTTCTCCTGAATAGCATAATGAAGGCTTAAGGGAAAATATTCAGTCTTAGTATTTTTGGATCTCGATTTTCCTTGGAAAATAGTGCCTCTTGAATAATTAAAGGACAAGGGCAGAGAGCAAAGGGAAAAAGATAATTTGAAATAAGTAGAATGTGACTATAGAAAAGCCAAAACTCCTATGTTATTTCCTTTTTCAAAATTCCACCAAACTCCAATAGATTTTTTTCTCCCAATGGTGGGAGCACAGTTAAATAACTTCATCTCTTTTGTTGTGTGAAAATGCAAACAGAATTTTGCAAATGAGAGTTCCCAGTAATGAAGTACAAGCAAAGGGAGGCTTTACCAGATTACAGGGCTAGAGTTCAGTAGAATGTACAGTACATGTGTGATGGGAAATCAATAATGGTATGGAGAGTACTTTGCTTCTCATATAAAGTGAATTTTGTTGTGATGTATTTATTCCATTAATTCTTTTAATGTCCAGATTTAATCCTGCATTCACATTACATATGCAATGTAATTAATGTGCCTTTAACACACGCAACTACTCTTTGGGACTTGCTGGAGACAGAGTACTGGAGCATGCTGGTTGCCCTTGCTTTTGCTGACTGAGTTTTCATCTGGTTGTTTTTATACTTCTAGCTACTTCTATATGGGCTTTTGACATCACTTTAAAAATATATGTTCCCCCATAATATGCTGAAATAATAATAAATATATATATATGTTCCACAAAGTTCTAAACCTAGCCTTCTTTTCTTTTAGCTACACATGTTCTCTGGGAAATCTTACTTTTTCTATAACTTAAAATAGTGCCTCTCAATTCTAAGCTTCTCAATCTTTTTCTCTGAGCCCCAAACTCATAAATTCAGTGTACTGGGTATCTCCATGTGAAGGTACTAGGTATCTCAAATTTAACTTATCTCCGCACCGACCTCCTGCTGCACCATGCAAACCCTTGAGGCTGTGAGCTCTGTAGAAAAGGGATTGTGTGACTTTTCTTCTCTGAATATTCTGCACCAAACATAGTGACTAGTACCTACCAATCACTTAATACATATTCCAATAAAGGTATGTTCTCTTCATGGAAGAGAGCTACGTATCTCAAGGAGATGACAAGTGTTTATTCCGAAGGACAGAAAGGAGTTTTATTTTAAAAAAAAATAAAAGTGCTTTAGGACAATAGGTTTTCTTCCTATTCATGAGGTAAATGAATAATTTAGGCATGAAAAGAGGACACAGGGAAAATGGTCTGGAGTTGGGAGCTGGTGCATATATTGAAGGAGGTGGCAAAGACGTTTCCATTCATACAACAGGTGAGCTCAAGAGACAGCGATTAGGTGAGTATATTTACACTCAGTTATTTTACTCGTGTTGCCTTAAACCTATGATAAACATACAATCAATCTTTTCAGGCATTTAAAAATTGACTTAAAAATTATCAATATTTTTGGGTTTGGAAAATGCAATCATTTACTTTAGATTCTTTAAGTGATATGTATGTGTGTGTATATATGAACACATATATGGATATATTTATATAAATATACACACATTCTTTAATGTTTGTATTTTCCACAGTCTTTGGTAAAGGATATCATATTATACTGGCAATTTTACTAATGATTTAATTGTAGCTATGACTCCTAGAAGAAGAGATATGAAATGATGCATTTATAAATACAACAAGAATCTTGTTGGATAACTTAGAGATAAATGATTATACTTTAAAGATATTCTCTAATCTATACATCATTATTGGAGACTCAAATCCATGACATTTGACAAACATATTTTGTGCATTCAATTATATCAATTTTTGGTAGAAAATTTAAAAATTTTCCATTCTAAAATTTAGAGAAAATCATCTTAGTAGGTTTCATAAAAATTGAGACTTAAGTATTTATTGGTCTTGAAGCTGTGGAATTTATAAATATAACTTTGAAGCTGATACATTGCTAGATTTCAGAATAAATACTCTAAAGGTTTTATTTATATGAAATATTTCATTAAACTATTGAAATTCTCTTTTTGTACATTCAAATTATATTCGTGCCTACCTATCTACTACTTGCCCTATTTCTCAGAAAGAACCAAAGAAGAATATATATTCAGGAAGAAGGAAGAAAGCCATTTCTAATGTTATGCTTTCTTAAAGATCCCAGTGGATATGGCTGGCAAATCAAATTTTGCTATTATATCTGTAAAAAGGGAATGATCGTTAGTATTCTTGAATTGCTTCACCAGTTTGTATGTTGCCGTGACACCAAGTATGTAATGACTCTGAGTCTCAATTCATTGGCCATAATGTGAGAAAATATAGAAACGAATGGAAAGTGATTTCTCAAGCCGTTCTGTCATGGCAGTTCCTTTTGATATGATTTAGGAAAGTACAGGCAGTAGAAAAGCCTCCCTTTTAAATGTCAAATACAAGATTCATTTCTGTACTGCTTTAATCCAAATGTCAGAGTTCTGAGCTGAACCATCAATCTCACCAGAACTTTCCAAGCTTCACGCCTCAAAACTACTGTCCTTTAAGAGAGAAATCCCGATTTGGGGGAACACCCAATATTCAATTTGCATTATGCTTTAAAAATGCATTCATCAAGCAGCAGGTTATGTTGTGTGTACATCTGACCACTCAGGAGTGGAGTTAAACAATAGCCTAATCTTGTCATGAGAGTGGCTAATCAATTAAGAGCATTTCCTTCTACAACTGAAAGATAATCCTTATTTCAGGGATTTTTATCTGTTTCTTACTTATTTTCTGCTTTCCTCTTTTCTCAACGTAGAACAAAGTTCTTTGTTCCTCCCCATGAAGCCATTTACATTTGTCAAGGTAAAGTGACCAAGGTTTGCTTTTTACATTTTAAATGTCCCCCTGGAGTTCACTGTGTCACCAAAGGGCATGCGAGACTTCGGTTCACACACGCACTGGAAAGCAAAGCTCTCCACCTCCAGCCCACAGGGACCAGAAAACAAACATCTGAGAGACCTCAATAAACAAAAAATGAAGAAAGATAACTAACAAAGCAAGTAAACAAAAGAAAGATCTGAATAATGTGCCAAAATAGCCCAATAAATTTCATTTTTTATGTGTTCCACAAGTTATTAATAACAGCAGAAGTGTTCTCCAGTGTTTGGATAGATGCACAGAGACCTACGAGGTAATCCTCAGCCCCTGCACTAAATCATTCAGTCCCAGAGCAGAATATCCGGCTCAGGTCTACTCTGCCCAGCTGAGGAGACGTAGTAGGTGACTACAGAGAGCAAGGAAAATGGCTAAAGGTTCAGCATTCAGTGGGTAAGTGCCTTGGAACACAGACCTCTGGGAACATGGGCTCTCTTCCTGGGTGAGGGATTCTTACAAAGAATTTTTTAAATGTATATGCTGCAAAACTTTTCCTTGGCATATATAGCTATAGTGAAAAAAAAATCCTGTGAGCATGGATGTATGGAAAAGTTATTTAAATAGAAATTATTAAATTTGGAAAAAAGGAAGCTTTAATCTTCAGTTATACTATATGAAAGAACTGTTTACAGGATGATGATTCGTTTTCAAGAAACTCAGGGAAGACATTAAGGAAATGGTTTCAGTTGAGTATTAAAAAAATTTAACAGATATTCTGAAATCTGCTTTCTCTGGCTGTTTTGAATTAGTCAGCAAAGGGGCAATTTTCTTTTTAGTGGGTGTGTGGGAATGTATATAACTTGCGTCTAACATGTAAACAAGCATTTCTTCTTCGATGACTTCATTTTTTCATTGGTATACAATGTGGATTTCAGCTTTCTGTGCACTAAAGAGTCGGTATAGTACTAGAGGTGGAAAACTGAAAGACTTATTTTGCACTGAGGCTACTAGGAGAATGTTTGGCACCAAAGTGGCTTTGGATGGGGTCAGGGGAAAGCACTTGCTGAGGAAGGCACGAAAGCCCAGTAGAAATTCATGGGGATCCAAATCTGAAGACTCTAAGAACAGAAAAGCTTTGGCACAACACAGGTGGCTTCATCCACTAGACCAAGAGGTCTCTCTGTTCTCTCGGTCGTGACATCCCAATCCCTCGAGGTCTCACCTCTCACAGAGCAGACATACAATACATGCTGGTTGAATTAAGTAATGAAGTCATCAATGCTGACGTCTCCAAGTCTACTCAGGAGAACATATTTGATGTGTTTCTGTGTTGGAGAAAGAAATGTGTAATAGTAGTTTTCTCTTAATTTTTAACAAAGGTTATGCTAACCCAGGGGACATAGCTACACCAGTTAGTGGAATGTGATAAGAATGAGGAAGCAATTATAAATTTTGATATATCACTCCTGGTGTGAGAAACAAGCAGAGGTACATATCCTTCAATAGTAAAAGTAGGAGAGCAGTGGGGTTCCCACAACTAAGAGCAAATAGCATTGAATAGTAACAAAAACTTGGGAATGGACCACATGGACTTGCTGAAACTGCATCAAAACTCCTGATGTGGGTGATGATCTGATTTTCAATATCAGTGAGGAATCTCAGAACATTATCAGTGGCAGGCCACCCTTGTAAATCCAGGGCACTGAGAAAGACACTCATGGATTTACTGATGTACTTTTTGGAGTCAAGGTTTAGCACGATCAAGGATCTTCACAGGCCAGCTTCAGGATGGGGACATTTAGCCTTGTATTTGTTCTATTTTAAAAATTGGTTTAACATAGTCATTAATGTATATATCTTTAATATGTGTCTCCCACCAGGAGTTGTCAATTTATTTGGTATTGTGGCACACTTTTGAATATTAGGATGTTTGGTGGCAAGTCTGAGATGAATTTGAACACTGGCTGTGTTCTTTTTACTTTATGATATATTCAAGTGACAAAACGCCCACATGAAAACACACAATCTTTTTGTTTTTTATTATTACTGTTTACATTGAGCTAGAACCTTTACATTTTAGTCTCTACCATATGATGTTCATAATAACAGCATACACATTCATTATAGTAGAAATATATTTTACAACTTGCTCAAAACTTAGAGGCATACATCTGAGTTTGGCTATTCTGGTTCTACATATGTTAACAGACTTAAGGGAAAACTACTGACCATCATTTTTAGATCCCTAAGTTTGTCCAATTTTCTGAAGGCAGAAATACTATGCCTGAATTTCCAGCCTCTGCTAATACAGCTGACAAGACCGGACTGCGAACCAAAGTTGTAAATGGAACCATTCTATTATATTGGCTCCACTACCAAGTACATGAGTCTGTATTGACACTCTTAGATTGCAAACACTTACAGAAAAGATGTGCTTATGTAATTTACTTTGTTAAACTCTAGCAGAGAAATTTAGGCAGTAAGGAACTGAGAAATATTCATATTATATCTTAGACTATAAACATCACTTTTTGTAGCTTATTCTCCTGATTAGATTGGCTACCCCTAGAATGTTCAAGATGTTTTAATTCCCTGTGTACCTGGTCAGTGCTGCCCACAGTTCTGATCAACAGTAGGTGCTGAATGAATATTTTTTGAATGTCATTGGGTATCTTTGCCATCTTTACTTCAATGAGAAGTAAAGCAGAGGCAATAAGAAAAGAGTATGGAGGTGCAATCCTTTCCTAATTGTTATTATTTAGGGATTAATTATCATGTTTCTTGATGCCTTGTATGTCCTACGCCTAACTCATTTCTCTGCTCATTAGCACCTCCACCACACCAGAGGGTAGATAGGAGTTAATAAAGTGATTATAAGGGATAATATGCAAATTAGCCATACTGGTTTGGTTGGCAGGTAGTTTGCATTTCTTGATTAACAAGAGACTTTGAGCTTACCTTTGAATTCTCACCGTTGTGCCCCCTCCACTGATGAACGTATACAATCAAGAATATAGACTTGGTCTATAAGTCTTTGAATAAAAATCAGCAACCACTGGCTGTCCAGCCACCTGAGCTGTGATAGGTGCTTGCACATCAGAGAGAAATAGATTCAGAAGTGCTTGGCAGGCTTCAAAGGCCTTGAAGCAAAATTTGTAATCTGATTGGCCAGCAGTTTAATAAAGCAAAAGTGGAGTTATGTGTGTGTTCTATGTGGTACTACGGCAGAATCCCAGTGTCAGCACTTTGTACAGCTGTAGTCTGTTAATTGTGCAAGCAGGAACACAACCCAAAGGGTCATTACTGTCATTTAAATGGGGAGAAACGCTTAGATAAGGACCCCTACATCAGCAAAAGAGGAAAGAGTGGAACTTAGAATGTGAGAGTCACCTGGGGAATTTGTTTTATATGCCACACTGATGGTGTGAATCTGCAGGACACAGGTTGATAAAAGGAAAAGAATTCAATGAGAGGCCAAGTCCTTTACAAGTTCAATCCAAAAACAGTTGCTGTTAGATAAAACCAATAAAACAAAAGGACAGAGTTTAAGAACGGAAGGGATCTAAGAAATCATCAAGTCCAGGGCTTCTCAGACTTGGCCGAGTATAAGAAGCAACTGGGGAACTCTTTTAACCATAGACCCCAGGGCCTTCGTCTCAGAGATTTTATTTACTGTGCCTGGATAATGGTCAGAGATATCTATGTCTATGTCTATATATCTATGTCTATCATCTGCATATCTCTGTACTATCTATATAAAAATCTATACATCTAAATTTATTTCTATCTTTATCATCTATCTACCCATCATGTATCTGTCTCTTATCTGTCTACCTATCTATGTCTTAAAGCTCTCGTGGAAAATTTGACATACCATCAGGTTTGGGGATCATTGATTAATCTGATTTTTCATATTAATTATAAAATAACTAAGATTCATGGAGATTGTGCTACAGTCAAGTTATTTTCTGAGCTATGACAAGGAGATCTACTGATTCTCAGTTCAGCATCCCTTCTCCCATTCCACGAATCAAAAAGAGATAAATGAGAAGGAAAAAAAATGAAGACGACACTCAAATAAGAATAAACAGGAATTTAGGAAACAGAAACAATTTAAAAGTCTTTCTTGTTTTTCTGGCAACAGAATCATCTGGAAATATTTAAGGACAAACTTTTCAAAATGTTTTGATTCCAAAGACATCAACTGTACACAGAACGCATAGTGACATGTGAGGGAAAGTGAATCTTCACCCAGATCTCACAAAGTGGCACATACTTTTGTTAATTCATCACAGTCCAGAACCTAAATCTCAGCTTTGCAGGATCAGAGACATTTTTTTTTTTTTAAAGAAATACCACAGGCACAAGTGACCAGATTTACATTAACCAAATGTTATAAAAGCCATAAGTATAATCCAAGATCTTAATAAAATGAAAGAGATCAGACTAACAGACTAGTAGATAAAGTTTTTCTTCAACAGCACATTCTCTTCTTGTATTCAGTTGCATTGAGCTGTCATAAGTAGCAGTTTTCTAGGTGGGTAGAAAATCCAAAGAGAAAATTATATCACCATATCAAAGTATCACCTGGCTAAGTTCCGGGAAGTCTCCTCCTTAATTCAGTGTTATTGACTAAATAGATGGGACAATATCTGTAGGTTTTTCAGGATAGTCCTGGGCAGGAATGGTGAAAAAAAAAAATGACTTAGTTCTCTATTAGCTTCCTCCCCTTTGAAATTGTAAATTCTGGCTTCTTTCACTCAGCACAATGTTTTCAAGGCTCATCCAATGTCGTGGCATATTTTAGTGCTTCATTCCTTGCATGGATGTACTACATTTGTTTATCCATTCATTAGTTGATGGATATTTGGATTGTGTCCACCTTTTGGATATTGTAAACAATGCTGTCCTGAACATTCATATACAATCTTATACATTCATATACAAATCTTTGTGTAGATTTGTTTTCCCCATCATTCTAGGGTAGATAACTAAGAGGAGCAAATTGCTGGGTTATGTGGTAAAGCTATTTTAACATTTTGAGAAACTGCCAAACTGTTTTCTAAAATGGCTGCATCATTTTCTGTACCCACCAGGAACGTATGAAGGTTCTAATTTCTCTACATCCTTGCCAACACTTATTACTGTCTTTTTGATTATAGTTATCCTAGCGGGGTGAAGTGATATCTCATTGTAGTTTTGGTCTGTATTTCCCCAACGACTAATGATGTTTAGTGTCTTTTCATGTGCTTATTGGCCGTTTACATATCTTCTTTGGTTAAATGTCTATTCCAATCATTTTCGCATTTGAAAAATTGGATCATCTGTCTTCTCATTAAAGAATCTTTATACATTCTGGATACTGTACAAAAATTCCATTTACATTCTTGTGATGTTTTGCAAATATAGTCTCCTAATTAGCTTGTATTTTATTTGTCTTAATTTTGACATTTGTAGCATAATAAAATTCAAAACTTTTGAATTTTAATAAAGTCCAAGTAAATTTTTTATTGCTCATATTTTGATGTCATATCTAATTACACTTTGCCTAACACAAGATTATAACACTTTTTCATGTTTTCTTCTAGAAGTCTTATGATTTAAGCTCTGATCTGTGATTCATATGGGCTTAACCATTTGGACGGTGTGAATTAAGAATCAAAGTAGATTTCTTTGCATAGGGATATCCAGTTATTCTAGTACTATTCATTGAAAAGACCATTCTCCCATTGAATGGTCTTGGCACCTTGTTGAAAATCAATTGATAATAATTGTAAGGGTTAATTTCTGGACTCTCAATTCTATTCCATTGATATTTATTTCCATCCTATGCCAATACCACATTGTCTTGATTACTATAGCTTTGTAGTTTGTAGTAAGTTTTGAAATTGGGAAGTGTGAGTTCTCCAACTTTGTTACTCTTTTCCAAGACTGTTTTGGCTACTCTGAGTCCTTTGAATTTCTATTAATATATAAATTTAGAATCAGTTTTTCATTTTATGCAAAATAGGAAACTATTGCTGGTAGGGATTGTATTGAATTTGTAGAGTAATTTTAGGAGTATTGCTATGTTAACAATATTAAGTTCTCCAATCTATGAACACAGAATGTCTTTCCATTTTTATTTAGATTTTCTTTAGTTTCTCTCAACAATGTTTTGTGGATTTTAGCAAACATAACTTCTATTTCTTTAATTAAATTGAATTCTCAGTATTTTATTCTTTGATGCTATTGTAAATGGAATTGTTTTCTTAATTTCATTTTTGAATTACTTATTTCCAATATATACAAAATGAATTTGATTTTTCAATACTGATCTTGTTTCCTTACCTTGTTGAACTCATTTATTATTTCTAGGAATTTTTTAATGGATTCTTGAGGATATTTTAAATAGAAGGTCACATGTTGTGCAAATAGTTTTACATATGTCTTTCTAATATAGATGCCATTTATACCTTATTCTTCCTTATTTGCACTGACTAGAACCTCCAGGACAATACTGAATAGAAGTGGTAAGAGAGGACATCCCTGTCCTATTACTGATCTTAGCTGTATAGCTTTTGTTTCTTCACAATTAAGTATGATATTAGCTGGGTTGTTTTAGGCACTCAACTAAATGCCTTTTACATATTATTTCTTTTAACCATCACATCAGCAATATGAGGAAATTGCTACTAGTATTTCTATTTTATAGGTCAGAAAACTGTCACATAAGTTAGTAAGTGGTCAAGCCAGAATTTAAATGAGGTAATCTTATATGAGAATCCACTTTAATTGCATTTCAATACTGTCTCAATAATTGTTAGTTAAATTACACTGACTAGAACTATAGTTAAATATATTTTTTAATTTCAATTTATTTATTTATTTATTATTTCAGAATCTTATGGGATACAAATGTTCGGGTTACATGGATTGCTTTTGTACTGCTTGAGTCAAAGTTATAAGTGTGCCCATCACCCACATAGTGTCCATTATACCCATTAGGTATGATTTCACCAATCCTCTACTCCCCCTCCCTCTTGTATGATTTCTGTTGTGTTTTACTTCCATCTGTGCACGTGAGTGCTGATCTGTTAGTTCCAATTTAATAGTGAATCCATCTGGTGTTTGTTTTTCCATTCTTGTGATACTTCACTTAAGAGGATGGTCTCCAAGTCCATCCAGATTGTTATAAAAGGTATTAATTCATTTTTTATGGCTGAGTAGTATTCCATGGTGTACCTATACCACATTTTGTTAATCTACTCATGAATTGATGGGCAGATGGTTTGATTCCACATCTTTGCAATTGTGAATTGTGCTGCAATAAACATTCAAGTGCAATTAAGTGTCTTTTCGACAAAATGACTTTTTTTCCTTTGGGTAAATACCCACTAGTGAGATTTCTGGATCAAATGGTAGGCCTACTTTAAGTTATTTTAGGAATCTCCATACTATTTTCCACAGAGGTTGCAGTAATTTGCAGTCCCACTAACAGTGTGTAAGTGTTCTTTCTCTCCATATCCACACCAGCATCTATTGTTTGGGAACTTTTTGATAAAAGCCATTCTCGCTGGGGTTAGGTGATATCTCATTGTGGTTTTAACTTGCATTTCTCTGATGATTAGTGATGTTGAGAATTTTTTCATATGTTTATTGGCCAATAGTCTATCTTCTTTTGAAAAGCTTTTGTTCATGTCTTTGGCCCACTTTTTTAATTGGGTCTTTTGATTTTTTCTTGTTGATTTGCTTGAGTTCTTTGCATATTCTGGTTATTATCCCTTTACTGGATATATGGCATGCGAATATTTTCTCCCATTCTGTTGATTGTCTATTTGCTTTCCTGATTGTTTCCTTGGCTGTGCAGAAGCTTTTTAATTTAATTAAATCCCGTTTATTTATTTTTGTTGTTGCTGTGATTGCCATTGGAATCTTCTTCGTAAATTCTTTGCTTAGGCCCATACCTAGAAGAGTTTTCCAATGTCTTCT
Organism: Lemur catta; assembly: GCF_020740605.2. NCBI lineage: Eukaryota > Metazoa > Chordata > Mammalia > Primates > Lemuridae > Lemur > Lemur catta. The sequence continues at coordinate 47,095,586 of NC_059132.1, forward strand.
TCTAGAATTCTTATGGTTTCACGTCTTAGATTTAAGTCTGCTACCCATTTTGACTTAAATTTTGTGAGTGGCTAGAGATATGGAGCCTGTTTCAATCTTCTACCTGTGGCTATCCCATTTTCCCAGCACCATTTATTGAATATGGATTCTTTCCCCCAGTGTATATTGCTGTCTACTTTTTCAAGGGTTAGATGGCAATATGTGGATGATTTTATATCTAGGTTCCCTTTTCTGTTCCATTGGTTTATGTCTCTATTTTTATGCCATTGCAATGCGTTTTGGTCACTATAACCTTATAGTATAGCTTAAAGTCTGATAAAAATGATACCTCCAGATTTGTTCCTTTTGCTTAAGGTTGCTTTGACTATGTGGGTTCTTTTCTGATTACAAATGAAGCATAGAATTTTTGTTTCTGGATCTGCAAAAGAATGACAGGTTGGAGCAAGATGGCTGACCATAGACACCAGCTGCAAGAGTATCTCAGTAAAAAGGAGACATTTTAGATGAAAGAGAGGAAAATGAACAAATAGACAAGGAGAGATGGGTGTGGGATCTGGAAAGGTGCCAGAACCTCCATAGGAAGATATTGTAAAGCAGATCAGGAAGGAGCAAGGTATCTGCAGAGATCAACCCCTGAGGGGCTTGGAGTCCAGTGAGAAGGGTAGGTAGAGCAGTTTGTTTCTCTCTCCCTCACATCTCTGACAGTTGGTGAGTTCTTGAGCTTCTAGGGAGACTTTCTGCCTACATGAGCCCAGAGGCTGCTGCTTCCAGTAAGCTTGGAGCTTCTCGAGGACAGAGAACCAGTCTCTCAGCCCACTGGGGCACCTCCCATATCCACAGACCTGAGCTAGGACAGTAGTTGCCATATTGCTGCTCTACCTACCATGAACCTTTGCCCTCTCCAGAGGTCTTCAACTCCTCAGGTTTCATCTTGCTCACTCCCAGACAGACATTTTCTAGCCCTGGCCCAGACTGCAGGACCCACAGGAGTCCAGAGGGTGACCTGCATGACTCTAGTGACTGGACAGTCTGGGCGGGTGGTCTCCTGTAGTGAGGGATGGATAAGACCAGAGAGCAGGCCAGGCGCGGTGGCTCACGCCTGTAATCCTAGCACTCTAGGAGGCCGAGGCGGGCGGATCGCTGGAGCTCAGGAGTTCGAGACCAGCCTGAGCAAGAGTGAGACCCCATCTCTACTAAAAATAGAAAGAAATTATCTGGCCAACTAAAAATATATATAGAAAAAATTAGCCGGGTATGGTGGCACATGCCTGTAGTCCCAGCTACTTGGGAGGCTGAGGCAGGAGGATCGCTTAAGCCCAGGAGTTTGAGGTTGCTGTGAGCTAGGCTGACGCCACGGCACTCACTCTAGCCCAGGCAACAGAGCAAGACTCTGTCTCAAAAAAAAAAAAAAAAAAGACCAGAGAGCTATTCTTACCTCCATTCAGACTATTTTTCTCCCCTTTCCCTCCCCACCCATGGCTGCTGAGAGACAATTGAGCCATCACACTGAGGCTTCCAAAGAGAGTGGGGCTTAGAGCTTTCCTCTTGGGGTCCTACAGCAGACTGAGGGTCACTCAAACCACGAGCTCCTTGCTTTCTGGCCCTCCTTGGTGCTGCTTGCCCATTGACTCCATCAGAGTGGGGCATGCCCCAAGAGGGAGGGACATTGAACCTGTTTGGGCACCCCCTGGGCAACTAGGAACCAACATGCTTCTCCCTGGCATGGTCAGGGATTGACCTTTGAGGACCCAGTGATGGGCCAGCAGGCCAGATCCCATACTTCCAGGTCTCAATTGCATTGCTTGGGGGCAAGGAGGAGAGATTTGTGAATTAGTCTTGGGATGTGAGGGAATTGGCTTGGGCAGATCGGGGGTGGGAGGAGAAAGTGTAGGGTGAACCCTAGCTGAAGCATGCTCGCAGGGCACCCCTCCCCCCACAGGAGGGCTGTACTCTCTATTCAGGCAGGGATCCTGGGCAGGGAACCTCCCAGCCTGCATCATAGTCATGGGAGGTCTCAGCTGGCTTGAGCTTCTGCTTGCCAGCAGATGCCAGGAGAAAACCGCACAGCAGGAGAGGGTGGACAGGAGTGAGGGCTGCTCCAGACTGTAAGGGTGTGAATCCAGGGAGCCCCACCTCCACAAGCAGACTTGCTGATTGGGTGAGGCCACTTCAGCCCCTCCCTAGCAGCTTTGCCCAGAAGTTGGGAGCAAACCTTTGACCCCTGCTGAAACCCATACCTTGCTAGCTTTGTGGAGCCTGAAGGCAAGCTCACCCAACCCAGCCCCACCCTGCCTCACTCACCCACCTACCTCTGCTGTGGCAGAGAATAAGGACTCACCTGGAAGTTCCTGGGACCCACCCACCACCTGGGATATTCAAGTGCTTCTCCTGAGGGTCTAGAGCCAGTCACAGGACCCAAAAACAACATTGCAGCTTGTTCCTTCTGGAAAGTGCCACCTACTGCCAAGGAGGTCAATTTGCATGCCATTCACAGCATTTACTGGTTCAGTCATACAGGGTGTGGTTGATTCTCACCCATAAGTACCACCTACTGCCTCAGAGATTAAATTGGGTTTGCCATGACAACTCACACTGTTAAGAAGACCACAGGGCTGGGGAAAGAGAAGGGATTTCAAAGACCTTCATCCTCTCTCATCAAAGAGAGGCAGGGAATCTGCCCACTCACATAGCTCACCACTCCTACAATTTACAAACAACTAGCAACTGAGAAAACCACAACACCAAAGATATCTATAACCAAGGCATCCATCCAGAACCTAGATGGCCATCAAAGTACCTACAAGCAAAGCCAAAGGTTCTTACCCAACTTGTGCTACAGACACACCCATACAAGTGAGGTGAGGAGAAAAAGCCATAGCTAGACAAAAGAAAATCAAAAAATAAGAAGCAACATCTGCTCCAAATGAGAAGGAATCAGTGCAAGAACTCTGGAAGTATGAAAAATCAGAGTGAAAGGTCACCCCCAAAAGGAAATACCAGAGGTCTAGTGATGGAAACCAAACAAAATCAAAATATTGAAATGACAGATAAAAAATTCCAAAGATGGATTAGCTCAATGAAATACAAGAGAAAATGGAAAACCAACACAAAGAAACCACAAATAAATTCAGGAAATGAATGAAAAATTCACTAAAGGAATAGAATTATTTAAAAAAATCAAATAGAATTCTGGAAAAGAAAAATTTATTCAAGGAAATACAAAACACAGTAGAAAGTCTTAAGAATAGACCAGACGAGGCAGAAGACAGAATCTCAGAGCTCAAAGACAACACATTTGAGTTTAATATTTTTAAAACTGATTTATAAATTTACTAAATTGTACGTTAATTTTATAATTTAACAATTTATTGATTGGAAACTATAAGCAGCTGACTGCTTTTCCCAGGTTTCAAAAACTTTAACATGTTATGATAATGAATAAAACAATAAAAATGATGATAAAGAAAACCTAGGTTAAAGATAAATATCACTTCTTTGAGACTAACACTGGCTCTCTGTGTAACTTTATACATATATTCCTTAATTGTTTTAGGTTCCTTTCCCTCTGGGGGATCCATCAGGTACCGATGCCTCTTCTAGCTTTTATGTCTTAGGAGTCCATAAAATTTGTTATTAAAAAATCATTATAGTTAGTGAAAAATCACCATGATTTTTAAAGATTTCACTTGCTGAGATATATCAGCTACCCTGAGCATTTTGATATGTGCAGAATAAATATTTTATAATCCAAAGAAATTGTATTATTTCAAGGGTGTATTGGTGCACTGAGGATAACCCGGCCAGCTTTCCTACTGAGTTCTGGTCATGAGAATGCTCTGTTAGGCCACAATCCTTCTTTTTTATTTCTTTGATTTGAGCTCAAAACAGGAGTACTTGAACACAAAGGAAAGGAAAATCTAGACTTTTTTACATACTAGACCTTGAATCTAAAATAAAGAAAAAAAATTGCTTAGAATATTTGAGATCCCACTTATATGCCTACTATCTGTTAATGTATATTTGCAATATGTAAATTTAAAAATCAGTATTGTTAATATTCATTATAAGTGAAAAATCAAGACATTTTCTTCTCAACAAAAAAGTAATTTTTAACTACTAAACCAGAATCTGACTATGGTAGTGCTCTGTTTTAAACCAACTAACGATTCTAATAGGCCATGACAGACTCTAGTGTTACTTTGTTAAGTACTGAAAGAAATAGTTTCTCTTAGGAACTGATCACTGTTAGGTTGGCCAAAACTGCATGTCACGCAAAACCTTAAAAATCAGTAAATTCAGTGAGAAAAGAGACAAACAAAAATCTTTTAATTAGGATAGATTTTGTTTTGTAAACAAACACTTTAAATATTTTAAAATCCTCCTAGTACAAATAGAAGATTCAGGGAATGGATTAAGTAACTCATTTGTCACATTCCAACCTTGGGTATAAATGAAAGAATAAACTATAATTATTTCATAGGTATGCTATTAGTTCTTAAAATATTTCTAAGAGAATAAAAGAACATGGAAGCTATAATATTCCCCCTCTTTTAATAGAAAATAACCAGAGTACCAATAATATGATTGCTCTTCCCAAAACTTTACTTGTCCTTTGTGAACTAAGACTGAGAAATACAAATGTGCAAATGAATCTAAATTAGAAACTAACTTGGGGGCATGTGAAATATTTCACAGTTAAAATTAGATTTTTTTGAAATAAATTTTAATAAAAATTTTCCTTCTGAAAAATAAGAAGCCTTATTGTGGTCTTTGGGAAATGCCTACGACTCTTGTTAAAGAAAAAAAAAGTCACATTGAAAATGAAACCAAAGCAATAGGGTAATATAGTAGATGATAAGAACAAAAGCAGTTAATTTTTCAGTTTTCCACCTCTAACAGGCAGGCTAATCAGTTGTAATTAAGAGGCAAAGTAGCAGTCTAATAAACAGTACTTGTCACCAGTTGTCATCTTAGTGATCAATTCACACCTCCATCATAATGACAGGACCCTTCAAGTACTCTAATAACCTGGCTCCTTGGAGCAGCACAGGATTAGGAAATGGACAATGCATTGTTAAGGCTCTAATGAAGTAGAGGGTAAGGAGCTAAAACCTCTCAGCTGAGGAGGTAGGGGGTTGAAGGGGGTGGAGAGGCTGGCAGGAGTAAACTTTAATTAAGGTTTTAGTTCACTTACATTGGTTTCTTATTTTTGAGCAAATAAAGTTAATTTAAGACTATTCTCCCAATATAAAGTTTCCTCCCTTTCCCTATTTTTCCTTTTCTGATAGTCATAGAAAAATCTTTTTGGTCAATCCCTACCACAAGCTTTTTTTCTCTTTGATAAATTACATTTAGAAGCATATTTTTCTTCATTTTAACTTCTCTCATTTGCTTTTTAAATATTTGTTTTCTCCTAATCACTTAAATAAAAATTATAAGGTAATCTAGAGTAAATGTCAAGCTTTTCTTTTTCACCACTTAGCCTAGTTTTGTGTATGAACATTAAGTGATAATAAAAGCAGTCACAATTTGTACATTACATCATTTGCTGACTCTAAGAGGCAACGGGGCCTTATATAAGTAGAAGAAAATACAAGCAATTTTCACATGTGCTTTATAGGCTCAGCCAAAGCAACTGTTAAGTTCTTTTGCAGCATTTGCCAGTTTGTAAAGGTTACCCTTTTAATGACCGATATAAATGTACCTTTAATGTTTTAAGCAATTCATTGTCCAACACTGGCAAGTTAAAAAATGAATTAATATGATGGGCGCTAAGTGTCTTCTGCCTAGGTTCACATAAAGCTATGAGGATTGCTTACATCATTTTTCCTTGCTAATGTTGCAGGACATATTATTAAATCAGGCTACACAAGGAATGGGGCCAATCAGCCAGTCTAATCCTTTGCTTTGTGCTGCATCATGTAAACATGGTACTAGACCAGGGAAACTCTACGTTGTTTTAAAAATTAATGTCATCGTCTCCTTTGGTACATAGTCCAATAGTCAATAATTCTCCACCTGTCATTAATCTGAGAGTGGCGTTATTCATACATGTATAGTTATTATTACTATTTGTCAGCAGCTCAGCAGAATATATTATTTGTTTGATTGGATCTAAACCAAATATATTATTTGTTTGATTGGATCTAAACCACTGCAACTGCAAATGTAAGCTCATGAACTCAGGATTTTGTTTGCTTCTTTTGTTGTTTTAAACAGAAACACTCTTCAATCATGGCCTTACTTTTAAAAACTTCACTATACAAAATCTTGTAACTAGAGAATTTGAGATACATAACAGCTTATGAAAGATTTTAGAACTCTAAGACTTTGGGAACCTCATAATATTTGGCAGTAAAGATGCTAAAATTCATCTTTTTCCTTTGAAAGTCCATCTTTATCATCCAAGTAGAGATTAAACTATCCTACTATATAAATAAGGGTGAGGCCTTATTTTTCTGATTCAGCTTCTCATTGAAGTGACTGCAGTAGATTGAAGGCAGAGATGGATAGATACACTATTGCACTTGTTTTTAAATTCAAACAAAATTTGAAAAAAATTAAAAGAATTAGGAACATTATAATCTGTACTTCAGAAATCAAAGGTCATTAATTTCCATTATTCTCCAAAATGTCAGTTTATCCAGCGGGCTGTGACAGAATCCGTGTATCCATTATCCATCCCATTAGGACTAATGAGACTTCATTTTTTTTTCTCTCTAAAATCAAATCCAAGGGCCAAGTGGTAGTGTTTTGATGAGATTCTCTTTTCAATTTGATTGTTTAAAAAGTCTGTACGGAGTCAGAATATTTCCCACCACCCAAGCGCCCCCTTTATTCTTTTCTCCAGAGCCCAGCTCAAGGAGCACCATACATGGGCAATATTAAAAGAACAAGGTCAACGTTTCACCTGCTTTTATTTATTTATTTTTCTTTTGTGCTCAACAGATTGTCGTCCTCACAATGGCACACTTGAGGAACACGAGCGAGCCTGCTTCCTCTTAAGATGTCTTGTTGTGAAATATTAGAATAGCAAAAGGCTAATAATCTATGCATCCATGGGGCAGGGGGACCGTTTCAGCCCACATTTCACACACTGCAGTCATCAATTCATTGGCTTAAAAAAAAAAAAAAAAGAAAGAAAGAAAAAGAAAAAGAAAGAAGCCTGCTCTTGCCTTGTCCAGCTGCAGCAGGCAGGAGTGGGAACATATGCCTGTCTGAAAGAGGACGGGCCGGGGAGGCTTCTCAGGAGAAGGCGCACAAAGAAAGCCAATCTTCTCCACAAAGCGTGCAATGACTTAAACACTCTATTGTATTAAATATGAATGAGTCCTCATTGTGGAGCGCAGTGTGTGGGGACCCGTGGTGTCCTCCCATTAGCCACATGATTAACCAGATTACACGGGAAGCCGCTAAGGTAAATAAGGCCAGCCTTCTGTCACTTCCTCCCCCCGGGCCTGGCCAACAAGGGGCCGAAGAGCTGGCCCCTTTGTAGTCAACTGGGTGGAAAGAAGAAATAACCATGAATGTCATGCTTGCTAATTAAAAAAGGAGAGGGACACAGACAGAGAGAGAGCAAGAGAGAGAAAGAAAGTTGTCTCCAGGGGCCATCTATGAGAAACAGTGTGAAAACATCTTTCTGATCAACTAACATGTCAGTATTGTTCCCTTTGACCAGACAGGACTAATGTAACCCTCCCCTAAACAGGCTCCTGTATTCCCTTTTGTGGTCCGGGAGACAAAACCGCCACAGAACATGAATTAAAGCTGCCTGACTCTGCTCATTAGGGGTGAGAGTGAATCTCTCTGTGCCCACAGACCTGCCTGGTTGTTAACCCGCTTCCATCTTCCTCCACGTGCGGGTGTCTCTTCCCTCCACTTCTGCACTCCAGCTCGTTCTTGTTTCCAGATAAACGCCCTTAATTGGTTTATGGAAATTGCACCAAAGTTACAGTTCTCATAGCAGCTTGAGCTTTGAGAAAACGAGAGGAAATGGGAACCACTTCAAATTGTACCAATGAGAGGACCGTATCTTATCTGAATTCTGACCTCGGAATTCAAGTATCTGATGTGTAAAATGCCTTGTGAAGCATGTTTTAGCTTATTGATATAATATAAAAGTAAAAAACTTTTCTTGAGTCTTACATTTAAAATGATATCTTCCTGGAGACTAGTAGTTACATAAAGACAAATGTTAATAAAAGCCTAGATGTCTGTCAGTGAAAAAAAAAAAGTTGCAATGTCTGAAAAAAACTTCAGAGACATAGTGGCTGAACACCAGAATATTTTGGTAAAGTATAAATTAATAAAAAATAAAGACAATTTACTTTAGCAAACTTTAGAAATTTAAAATTAAAGCTTATTTTAAATAAGTAGGAAGACTAGGCATTAACATACCCCAATAAGCATAAATCCTTTGGCAAAAACTTTTAAACATAGCCGTTCGTTTTTTAAATATAATTTTTGTCTGCCTCAGAGTTGTTTTATGATTGAAGATATGGAAATAATTAGTTATTTTAAAATTGTTTATTAGTGCTGACCCTTCTCTAAAAGTTTCTAACAACTATGCAAGATGTGGATCCATGTAACATAAAAACCAAAAAATGGTTTCTAAGCTCCATTTAAGAGTAGCATAAAATATACAAATAATTTGAAGGCCTTTTTGGAGTATTTTTAAAATAGATATACTGATCTTCATTATAAGATATAATCACTTATCTTCTACCATGCCTTTTTTTCTAATCATATTAATAAAATTATGGTGTAAAGAAAAAGTTGTCACAAATGATGATAGCCAAATTTCACTTTGAGAAAAAATTTCTAATGTTCTAGCAATTCAGACAAATGTCAAGTAAAATAAGAAATTTAACAATTAAATCATATTGATTCTGATATTGTTAACTGATAAATAAAATTGTTAATTGATTCAAGAAGTTTTTGTCTGTTTGTTTCCTCTCTCCCTGAATTTCCTATGCTAGGAGCAGGGGGTCTCAATGATTCAAGAAATACAGATTTTGTTTTGAGAGGAGGGGGTCTCAGTCTAAGGACAGAGACCACATTAGATAAGAGATTTTCCTGCGCTATTTAGGGTTTGACTTCTTTTCATGAAAAACCATTATTTAACTATTTTTGATAGTAACATTTGTAAACTATTCATTTTCCCTTATCCAAGAAAGGCAATCACAATTTAAATTGCTTTTGGTTCCAGACCATTCTGAATTTCAGCCATTAGACTGTTCTCCTGTCTGGGCAGTGCCTGCCTGTGGTAGATGCTGTGGTCCTAGATCTGAAGGATTTTTATTCCCCTTGTTCTCCATCAACTTACCTAGACTCTTCAACCGTACTGCTGAGTATCTCTTTAACATGATGCAATTATTTCATTTGAGGCAGGAGTCTGAATTGGTTATGGTCTTGAAATCGAAATCGTTGTCCCTTCCCTTCTAAAATATACCTTGCACAGCTCTGTGTTTGCTATTATTCTCCTCTAGATTCTTCTCTCTCATCTCTTTTCTCTCATGTTGCTTCATTCTAATATTTAAAATTTTTTCACATTAACTGACATTTTATGACGGACAGGTATCTGAACCTCTTTTTCAGCTAGGTAGTGAGCCAACTGATCCCAACTGTGACATTAGCATTTTTGTGATTCTTGTTGATTTTCTCAACATATGAGGCTACCCAATGATCTTTGTTTTTTCTACAAATTCTGGCTTGAAAAAAATCTGAAATTTGAGGAATTCTAGAATGTACGTTTCCAGAAAAGTAATGCTTTTTCAGAATGAGGAAGAAAAAATAGAACACCAAATGACTCGGTTGTCAGTGAGTATCTTAAAATTTGAGATGCTTGTTACCTCGGCTATTGCCTTTGAGTTCTGTTGTTCCTGGAAAGGAGCAAATGATAAATGGTTCCAGTTATCATTTCTCTATCACTATATGAGAAAGAGATGAAAATTCCTCTTTCTTGGTTTGTGCAGTTATTTTAAATAAGGTTTGAATAATGAATGAGATGTTTTCAATCTCAAATTTCATATGTTCACTTAGATGTGCAGAAATAAAAAAAATTGAAATGATAGACCATGATATTTCTATATGTTGTTCATATTTAATACACTTTTTGATTTCCAGTTATATCACCAATGGCATAAAAATTCATGTGTTATTAAAACATTTGTCAGTCGTTATGGAACCTTTCATTCTCTAAGGTTCTGAGCACTTGTTTTATTTATTTATAGCTAGGATTCAAGTCATTTATCAGGTAGAGAATTCAGCATTAAAATTACCTTAATTTCTTCTTAGTAATCAATGGAAAACAAGTTTTCATTCAGCAAATTATGTTAAAGACCTGAAGTTAAGCATAATGATCTCAGCTTTTTGGATTATTTGGCTTCAACTCTGCAAGGCTAGTCTATGCAGATTGATGAGCTGGATTTTCTCTGGAGTGAGAGCATGAAAATTGTGTGTTTTGTACATAGGCCTCTTTTCAGGTGGTTAATGCAGAAAAATCCTACTTGAACCTTAGTGTCCAAAGATGAGAATAATGGTACATCTCAGGTTATACACTCCATTGTGAAGAATGAACGGTACCTCAATATGTTCACAGGGACTTGGTGTGAAATTGATAATAGCCAAACTTATAATAGTGTCAAGGGATCAACATAGTAATTCCTTTATTTGTAGTAATATTCCAATTTAGTGAATATTTTTCCAATTCTGTAATTGGTAAAATCTTCAGGTAGGACAATAAAGGAATTTAATAAAAAATTTAAAACAAAATTTGGTTCTAGTGGCTGAATAGTCAATTCTTCAGGAGCATTTTAATAACTTAAGTAATTTAATTTCACTTAAGCCTTAGACTTGATTCATTGGTTAGATTTTTTTTTAAGTATAAAAACTACCCTCAGGAAGTACTTAACTCAGTATTTCTTTTCTTTGAAAGACTTTGGTACTATCTGATATGCTGATATTAGAATTTTTTTATACTGACATTTGTATGCCTATCACTTTTTTTCCAGAATATTCTCGGGATACAAATGTTTTGCTTACATGGATTGCTTTTGTACTGCTTGAGACAAAGACAAGTGTGCCCATCACACATATAGTGTACGCTATACCCATTGGGTATTATTTCACCCATTATCTCCTCTCCACTCCAACCTGCTTAATTTCCCATTGAGCTTTAGTTCCTACTGTGCACATGAGTGCTATTCAGTTAGTTCCAATTTAGCAGTCAGTACATGTGGTGCTTGTTTTTCCATTCTTGTGATACTTCACTTAGAAGAATGGTCTCCAGTTCCATCCATATGGTTACAAAAAAATACTAATTAATTTTTTATGGTGGAGTAGTACTCCATAGTATACGTATACCGCATTTAGTTAATGAACACATGGATTGATAGGTACTTGGGTTGATTCCACATCTTTGCAATTGTGAATTGTGCTGCAATAAACATTTGAGTACAAGTGTCTTTTTGATAAAATGACTTTTTCCTTTGGATAAAAACCAAGTAGTGGGATTGCTGGATCAAATGGTAGATCTACTTTTAGTTCTTTGAGGAATGTCCATACTATTTTCCATAGCGACTGTAATAGTTTTCAGTCCCACCAACAGTATATAAGTGTTCCTTTCTCTCCACATCCATGCCAACGTCTGCTGTTTTGGGACTTTTTAATAAAGCCATTCTCAGTGGGGTTAGGTGATGTGATATCTCATTGTGCTTTCGATTTGCACTTTTCTGATGATTAGTGATGTCGAGCATTTTTTCATATGTTTATTGGCCATTTGTCTATCTTCTTTTTAAAAGCTTCTGTTCATGTCTTTTGCCCACTTTTTAATGGGGTTGTTTGATTTTTTTCTTGCTGCCTTGCTTGAGTTCTTTGTAGATTCTGGTTATTGGCCCTTTATCAGATGTATAGCATGCAGATATTTTCTCCCATTTTGTAGGTTGTCTGTTCACACTGTTGATTGTTTCCTTGAATATGCAGAAGCTTTTTAATTTAATAAGGTCTCATTTATTTTTGTTGTTGCTGCAATTGTCTTTGGGGTCTTCCTCATAAATTCTTTGCCTAGGCCAATATCCAGAAGAATTTTTTCAATGTCTTCTTCTAGAATTCTTATGGTTTCATGTCTTAGATTGAAGTCTGTTATCAGTCTTGAATTAATTTTAGTGAGTGGGGAGAGATATGGATTCTGTTTCAGTCTTCTACAAGTGGCTATCCATTCCCAGCACTATTTACTGAATAGGGATTCTTTTCTACAGTGTATATTGTTGTCTGCTTTGTCAAAGATCAGATGGCAATATCTGGATAGTTTCATATCCGGGTTCTCTGTTCTGTTTCATTGGTCTATGTGTCTACTTTTGTACCAGTGCCATGCTGCTTTGGTTACTGTAGTCTTGTAGGATAGCTTAAAGTCTTGTAAAGTGATGCCTCCAGGTTTGTTCCTTTTGTATAAGGTTGCTTTGGCTATTTAGGCTCTTTTCTGGTTCCAAACGAAGTGTAGAATTATTTTTTCTAGATCTATGAAAAATGACACTGGTATTTTGATGGGCATTGCATTAAATCTGTAAATTAATTTGGTCAGTTAGGACATTTTGACAATGTTGATTCTGCTGATCAGTGCACATGATTTGTTTGTCTATTTGTTTAAATCATCTGCACTATCCTTCCTCGGTGCTTCATAGTTCCCTTTGTAGAGATCTTTTACCTCCTTGGTTAAATATATTTCTAGGTATTTTATTCTTTGTAGCTGTTGTGAAAGGCATTGAGTCTTCAATTTGATACTCAGCTTTTTTGTCATTAGTGTATAGGAATGCTAGTGATTTTTGTATATTGATTTTATAACCTGAGTCTTTGGTGAATTTATTTATCATTTCCAGAAGTCTCTTAGTGGAATCTTTGGGGATTTCTAGATGTAAGATCATATCATAAGCAAAGAACACTAGTTTGAGCTCCTCTTTCTCCATTTACATACACTTAATTTACTTCTCTTGCCTATTTTCATGGGCTAAGACTTCCAGCATTATGTTGAATAGAAGTGGTGACAGTGGGCATCCTTGTCTTGTTTCAGTTCTTAGTGGGAATGCTTTCAATTTTTCCCCATTCAGAATGATGTTGGCTGTGGGTTTGTCATCTATGGCTTTTATAATTTTGAGGTATATTCCATTTATGCCTATTTTGTTAAGACTTTTTATAATAAAACGGTGCTGAATTTTGTTGAATGCTTTTTCTGCATCTATTGGGATGATCATATGATCCTTGTTTTTGCTTCTGTTTATGTGGTGAATTGCATTTATGGATTTGTGTATGTTAAACATTCCTTGCATCTCTGGGATGAAGCCCACCCGGTCATGATGAATTATTTTTTTTGATGTGCAGGTGAATTCAGTTTGCTAAGATTTTATTGAGAATATTTGAATCTATATTCATAAGGCATAATGGTCTGTAGTTTTCTTTTTGTTCTTATTGTGTCCTTTCCTGGCTTTGGTATCAAGGTGTTATTGGCTTTAGAGAATGAGTTGGGGAGGATTCCATCCCTCTCAATATTGTGGAATAATTTCTGCAGCATATGTACCAGTTCTTATTTGTAGGTTTGGTAAAATTCAGGAGTGAACCCATCTGGTCTGGAACTTTTTTTATTGGAAGATTTTTTTTATTGCTGCTTCAATTTCAGTGCTTGATATTGGTGTATTTTGGAATTCAATTTGTTCCTGATTGAGCCTAGGGAGGTTGTATGTTTCTAAGAATTTTTCCATTTCCTCCATGTTTTCAAGTTTTGGGACATAACATTTTTATAGTATCGAAGATGATGTTTTGTATTTCTGTGATATTGGTTGTGTCTTCTCCTTTTTCATTTCTAATCGGACTTTTTAAAGTCCTTTCCTTTCTGCCTCGGGTCAATCTATCAAGAGGCTTGTCAATTTTGTTTATCTTTTCAAAGAACCAACTTTTTGTTTTATTAATCTTCTGAATAATTCTTTTATTCTCAATTTTATTTAGTTCTACTCTGGTCTTTGTTATTTCTTTTCTTTTTCTTCTGCTGGGTTTAGGATTGGTTTGCTCTTCCTTTTCTAGTTTCTTGAGACAATTCATTAGTTTGTTAATTTGTGATCATTCTGTCTTTTGGATGTAGGCATTTAAGGCTAAGAGTTTTTCTCTCAGGACTGCTTTTGTTGTATCCCACATATTTTGATAATTTGTGTTCCCAATATCATTTAGTTCAAAGAATCTTTTGATTTCCATCTGAATATGCTCCTTGACCCAACAATCATTAAGCAATACATTATTTAATTTCCATGACTTTGTGTAGAGATGAGTGTTTTTGCTGGAATTGATGTCTAATTTTATTCCACTATGATCTGAAAAGATATGTGGTGCAATTTCTATTATTTTAAAATTCGTTGATATCTATTTTGTGGCCTAGGATGTGATCCATTTTAGAGAACGTTCCATGAGCTGAAGAGAAGAATGTATATTCAGTATTATTTGGGTGGAATGTTCTGTAGATGTCTGTTATGCCCATTTGTTCTAGGGTTCTGTTTAAGTCCATTGTTTCTTTGCTTATTTTCTGTTTGGAGGATCTGTCCAGTTGTGTAAGTGGGGTGTTGAAGATCCCAGCTATTATGGCATTGCTGTATATCATTTTGTTTACATCAGGTGGGATTTTCTTTATGTATCTGGGTACTCCTATGTTGGGTTCATAAATATTTAGGGTTGTTAAGCCTTCTCTTGAATTTTCCCTGCACCACTATATAGTGACCGTCTTTATCTTTCTTTACTTTTGCTGATTTAAAGTTTATGTTATCTGATAGGAGAATGGCTACCCCAGCTTTCTTTTGGTTTCCATTTGACTGGGATATTGTTTTCCATACCTTCACCTTTAGTCTAAATGAGCCCTTGTGGGTTAGATGCATTTTCTGGAGACAGCAGATACTTGGCTTGTATTTTTTTATCCATTCAGTCAGCCTATCTCTCTTTGGTGGGCAATTCAAGCCATTTACATTTATTGAGAGAATTGACATTTGGGGTGTATTTCTGTTCATCCTCTTGGGTAGAGTCTTCTTGTTTTGTTTTACCTCTTGAGTCATTGTGGAATCTGGGTTCTGGACTTTAGCTTTTGGGTGATTTTACGCTGGTGGGTATCTATTGTGCTGGTCAGTGTATAATGCCGGTCTGAGTACTTCCTGCAGGTCAGATCTGTTCCTCATAAATTCCCTCAGCGATTGCTTGTCTGGGAAAGTCTTTATTTCTCTGTCATGTAAGAAGCTTAGTTTTGCAGGATAAAGAATTCTAGGCTGGCCATTATTCTATTTTAGAAGACTGAAGATGGGTCCCCAGTCCCTTCTGATTTGTAAGGTTTTAGTTCAGAAGTCTGCAGTTAGTATGATAGGTTTTCCTTTGTAGGTTACCTGTTGTTTTCACCTTACTGCTCATAGGAGTGCCTCTTTCATGTTTACTTTGGCCAGCCTAATATCTATGTGACATGGTGATTGCCTTTTCACATTGAATCTCCCAGGAGTCCTGTGAGCTCCTTGTACCTGGATATCTAGATTTCTAGGTAGGCCATGGAAATTTCATTCAATTATTCCCTCAATTAAATTTTCCAACCCTTGTGTATGCTCTTTTTTGACCATGATTCTTATGTTTGTCCTCTTTGTATAATCCCACATTTCTTGTATGCTTTGTTCATGCCTCTTGCTTCTGTGTTCTTTTCCTTCAATTTATTTGTTTAGCTCATAGGTGTTATCTTTAAACTCTGATATTCTTTCTTGTTACGTGATTCAGCCAATTTTTAAGGCTTTCCACTGTGTTTTGTAATTTCTTCAATGCATTTTTCATTTCTAGAATTTCTGTTTGTTTATTCCTTAATATTTTGATTCCTTTAGAAAATTTTTCATTCATTTCCTGCATTGGTTTTGTGGATTCTTTGTGTTGGGTTTCTATTTTATCTTGAATTTAATTGAGCTTTTCTACAATCTATATTCAAAATTCTTCATCTGTCATTTTAACCATTTTGTTTAAGTTGATGTCTTTTGCTAAGGAGTTAATGACTTCTTTGGGGGGTGATTTCTGCTTTGATTTTTCATGTTTTTAGAGTTCTTTCACTGATTCTTTCTCATCTGCCCTCTTGGTCAACAGCTGGGGGTGCTAGAGCTGGCTTATGGCCCTGTCTCCAAGTCCCCAAAGATCATTCTCTGTCTGTTCTGGGGAGGGGAGTACTGTTCCTGAATTGCCTTTGAGGTGTTTTAGCAGGTTTGGTGAATCCCTTGGGTTACTTCTGACCTGTTGTCTTCACCTCTTCCCAAGGGGCTGTAGTTAGTTTGGTCCCCTATCTTAAGCTCCAAGCTGGTGGATTATACTTGTGGTTATGAATCCATTGCTCCCTAATAGCTTAAGATGGAAAGCATCATGTTTAGCTATGGGGTTGTTCCTGCTGTCCTTGATTATCTTCAAGCTCTGAGATTCTTTCTTCTGCCTGGACTATTGCATTTTTAAAACTTTCCACTGAGTTTTGTATTTACTCAAGGAATTTTTTGTTTCCCAAAGTTCTATTTGATTTTATTTTTAATAATTCAATTTCTTTAGTGAAATTTTCATTCATTTCCTGTATTATTTTTGTGGTTTCTTTGTGTTAGTTTTACATTTTCTCTTGTATTTTGTTGTGCTTCCTTATAATCCAAATTTGGAATTCCTTATCTGTCATTTTGATATTTCTGTTTTGGTTAGTATCCATTGGTAATGAGTTGTTTTTTTCCTTTTGGAGGTGTCCTTTCACTCGTATTTTTCATATTTCTGCAGTTCTTTTACTGATTTCATCTCATTTGGCCTCTCAATAAAGTTCTGGGTGTACTGGATCTGGCTTGTGGGCCTGTCCCTGGGACCCCAAAGACCAATCTCTGACCATGCCAGGGAGAAGAGTACTGGTCCCAGGTGCCTATGGGGTGTTCAAGCAGGTTTGATGATCCTCTTGGTTTGCGCCTGTCCTGCTGTCTTCACCTCTTCCCAGCAGTGTGAATTGTGTTGGGTGTTGGGTCCCCCAGCTTAATCTCCCCTATAGTGGGTGGTACTTGTGAGTGTGTACCAGTCACACCCTGTTTGCTTGAGTTGGAAGGTGCTGTGATGAGCTATGGAGTTGTTCTCACTGTCATTGATGGATGTTTGTGTGAAAGAGTCAGCTGCTGAGATGTTTTGTGCCCATGGTAGACTCTGGTCCCCCAGATGGAGTACTTGAGTGCTCCAAGAATTAGGAGGGACCTTGTAGCTCCCAGTGGGTTGCTTGTTCTCCATCACCACTGAGGCCGGGGAGGAGCAAGGCAGTTTGTGGCTAAGGTTGCCGGAGCCTGAAAGGCTTTTTGCAAAGTCTCAGAGGGGCTCAGAAGTTGCTTTTCTGTCCAGTAGAGGGCTTTTCTGTCCAGTAGAGGGAACCACTGGTAGGAGGGTCAGGACAAGCTCTCCAAACCAGGAGGGCTATTCATGGGGGAGGAGCCTAAATGCTTGAGTGCTGAAGCCTGGACTGGGATCTTTCTGCCCTTATCTAGCAGTGCATTTTTCTGAGGGGAGGGGTAGGCACTCCCCCAAATCGCCACTCCTAGGACCCCCACCGTACACTTCCATCTATTTAGTACATGTGTACTACCTCACCACTTGAGTCCAGCTCTGAAACCTCTCCCTGGTCTGTGTGTCTGACTCTTAGTGTGCATCTCCAGGAAACGCAGGCAGGCAGGCAGTTCCAAGACTGTGCACCCCTGTTCCTCTATCGGTCCTCAAAGGAAAAGAAGTGGGCCCAACTATTTGTGGGGCCCTCAGCCTGGAACACACACTTGCTGGGCACAGATGGCTGCTTGTGAACTTTTTGGCTCAAACTGCTCTCCCTGTTGTAGTGAGTGAGAGGAGGGGCCGTGGCACCTGGTTAGCCAGCACGCCTGAGGTGTTTGGTTACCATGGAACCAGGGGCTAGACTATTCCTCTCTGAATACCACACCCCTATCCAATATGGTGGTTCTCCAGTGAGGCGGATGGGCACTCTGCCAAATCCCTATTCCTCAGCTCCCCACCACACTCTCCCATTGCATCGTCCATGCAGGCTTCTTTGTTACCCAAGTCCAGCTCCCCGACTTCTCCCCTGTGTCCCTCTGCACCCCTTTCATGTCTAGGGGGCACCAGCCCAGCCTACTTATCTGAGCCGCCTACGTGTGACCCCACAAAATGCCACCCCTGTTTCACAAGTCCTCAAGGGAAGAGGGGTGGGCCCTGCTCTCAGTGCAGACTTCAACCTGTGATGTGCGCCTGCCAGAGGGAAGCATCCCTTGCTGAACTTCTCAGCTCAAACTACGCTGGTGGTTGTAATGGCTGCGGGAGGGGCTGCAGCTTGCCATCAACCCAAACTCAAGCTGCTTCCTCTGTTGCAGTGGACAAGGGAGGTGCAGCAGAGGAAGTGTCTGGATGGGAGAAAGCTGGCACTCTGGCCTGCCGTGGCACTCTCCTGGGAGGATCCTCTCCCGGACTGCCCAACTTCTGGAACTTGCTAGTTCACCCCACCATTCCTTATTTGCTGCCATGCCTGAGCTCGTGGAGGGTGGAAAAGCCTTCAGTGAACTTCGTGTCCCACTGCTCACTGAAGGCATGTAGGAGGGGGAGGAGAATCCCCCCTTACCCTTTCACTGGGCTCTGAGTATCTCTGGGTTGGATCCTCACCAGTATAGATAAAGAGGAGACTCTTCATCTTCTTCCTTCTTAGCTTCACTATTTTTCTCCACGTGGTCTCCAGCCATCTCTGTCGTCTCTCTTGTGATCCACATCTGAGCTGTGACTCTTCTCCCCTCTCCATTATCTGATATCCTTCCTTCCCTCTGGGATGGTCTGACAAGCTATGTCTCTAGTTGGCCATCTTGGACGTCCCCCCTGGTATTAAAATTTAACTGGTTATAACCTGAGGACATTTATACTAGAGTTAGGTTTTATTCTGTAACCTCTCCATAATAGTTATCCCCAGAATTATAATATTTTAAGCCACAATAATTATACCACAATAATAGCATCATAATAACAAAAATAAAAACAAAATAAAAAATACTCAGATTCCAAACTAAGAATTATTTTTATTTTTATGCTTTAAAAAAATAAAACTTCTTCCACTTCATGACAAATTGAATACACAATTGTACATATTTTGATTATGGAATATGCACAACATTATATTCCGTTTCTGTTCACATAATATAAATAAACATTTTACATGTTGTTACATAGACTTTCAATTTATGTTTTAGATTTCATTTAATATTCTAATACAAATGCAATTTGCCTAGTTTCCAATGGCTAGACTTGGAGTTTATTTACAATTTGCTGCTTCCAAAATTCCAATAATCATCTGTAAATATCTTGTAAAAATAGCTTTTTCTTTCTGAGAGATTTTTTTCCAGAAAATTCTCAGGGAAAGAACTGTAGTGTATTTAGAAGAATCAAATCCTTCCCTGGATACCACAAGAAGACCCTTAGTTTTACATCTTTCATTAAACACTAATTTTATGTGCTGTGCTAGAATTTTGTGTTATTTTGCAAACCCTTTAGTGGTATTTTACATTCTCTTCCAACTTTCTCTAAATTCCACCATTCAAGAGAGCCTGTAAGAGAAAAAATGCTGCACTGGTGTCTTTATCAACTTTGGTTACTTCTTCAAGGCCACTTTAAATTTTATTTTATTCTACATTTTCTTGCTATCCTAGTAAATAAAAATATGAAATAATACCAGGCCTGGGACAGAATCCTCCAGAAGCTATTTTCCAATGTTCCTTTTTCCTAAAACTTTTCTCTAAGTATAGTTTACAAATGACCTTTAAAAGAGCTATGCTGTGATGAGATAGTGATATAAAATATCCACAGTTCTATAGTTCTGAAAATAGGTGCCTTGTAAAAACACAATTTTAAACTTGGTTATTCAATGAGTGATTTCAAAAGTTAAATGGCATTCAGTTCAAAGTAAAATTGCATGATGTTTCCATAAATGGGTATTTTAAAAATATATCTGTCTTTTGTGCATTCATGAATCCATTTCTCTCAAGATCCTAGCAGCATACATTAATGTTAATCCTTATTTGGATTGAAGTCAGTATACGGCACAGGAAGAAGTATGACGGCTGCAATAAACTCAGGTACATTTTACTATTTAAACTTTAAGATCTACAAAAATAGTTTATATTTGATATTATGCACATTATTACAGTTATGCATCACAATAGTCCTATGATATAGTCATTATTACTATTCCCATTTCACAAATAAAAAAGTCTTAGAAAGATGAAAACATTTGCCCAAGGTCACACAGTAAGTGATCGACCTAGGGTGTGGACCCAGATAGATTTAGCTCGGGGGTGCATATACTTAAACACTATCATACACTTGTAAAGCAATAACTAAATCTCAAGTCGGTGGTGAAATAAGTTTTGTCTTCAAGATTTTTTTTCAGGCTATAAAGTAAAAGTTTGTGACAGTCCAATGCTCCCATCAAGAAGAACTATAGAAGCTGGGTGGCATACAAAAATCGTCCATTAGAAGGTGTGAACAGCTGCCACAGCAGTTAGGACTTAAGGAAACAAGATCCCGGAGAAAAGGGAAATTCCTCCAGGTGACCAGTATTCCGCATGTCACTTAACATGTCAGAATAGTTTGCATTTGTTGGCAAGGGGTCTGCGGAGAGGAAAGAATGAGAAGTCAGAGAGGGTGACTGTACAGAAAGCAGACTTTGGGGACTCCCAAGAGCAGCAGTGAAAGTTCGAAGCTGCCTAGGCCTCAAGACTTGAAGGGCCATGATCCCTGTGGGGAAAGAGACACAGAGAAGAACAGCATTTCCAGAATCTGCAAGTTCTGCAGGGCAAGAGGTTAGGAATCTAAGCAGAAACCAGAACAAAAAAACAAGCAAACAAAAACCAAAAAGTCCCAAAGTGAGGATTTTTTTTTTTTTGGTTTGTTATTTTCACAATGCTGCCTATTTACCAACAGAAACCTATCTATCTATTTATCTACTGAGATGAAATAATCATGAATTCATACAGATATCTCTGATTCCAATCCATCATATTTACTCAATTGCTCAATTCTAGTAGGCATTGAAAGTATTAATAGTTACATAATTGTTAACCCATACCAACCAAAAAATAAACCTGCTAGCTAAAGTTGGGTCCGTATTTATTGTTCTCTTATTCTAGAAGATATAATCAAAAGCTATTTGAGTCTTTTTTTTCGCCCTTCCTGTTCAGTGTGGTATGCTAATCATTTAAAATGAATTCATTTGCTTATGTTCGTATTCTATATAAATGTTTTCCCCATTCCTGTTGATTTTATTTTATGTTTTTGAAACTATGAAATACAAAAATTGCCCCAAAAGTTAAGACTACAGAAAAAGTAAGCCCATAGAGGTGTCTATTCCTAACCCACTTCTTCAGATAACAAGTTTGATTAGTTCGTTTTCCTTGATTTCTTACACAAAACACATACAATGAGTATACTACATATAGCTATTTATATTTTGCATTTTTATCTTTAAAATACTTTTTAGAAATATTCTTTCTTTATTTATATAGATCAAATTCCTCTCCCCCTCCTTCTCTTCCTCCTCCTCCTCCTTCTGTTCTTCCTTCTCCTCTTTCTTCTATTAATGCAGTAGAAGTAGCATAATAACATATGATCCATTTTGTATATGCACTGTAATTTATTCAACCAAACATCAATTTATGAAAATTTATATGGTTACCAATACACTACATTTATAAGCAATGATGCAAAGAGTAACTTTACTCGTGTATTTTCATGTCATTGAAGGTGAACTTTTAGATTAAATTCCTAGAAGTAGGTTTGTCAAAATTTTTCCAGTCATCTCTTGATTAGATGAAGCTTGTGGTCTAATAAGCATGACAAGAAAAGTTTTCAGACTAGAACTTTCCCTGAGTTACTGTATCAAATAGGTCAAATTTACTATATTCTTAGAGGGCGCTTTTACTCTATAGAAATTTAATTTTCATAATTTTTTATTATGCATTGCATAAGTTTGCATTATGATTTTAGATATTTGTTTTTTTCCCTTTTGCTTTGTTGCCTTTCTTCAGAAGATACAATTATACTACAATTATACATTCATTAGGTCTTCTTTGCCTGGCTTCTAGTTCAACTAATTTTTCTCTGAGTCTTTTTACATTTTTATGATCTCATTTGTATTCACCCAATTGTGATCCTTCTTTCTTTAGTGCATCTTATTGAATTTTATGTCAATTTATCCTCTCTTGGGAATTCTGTAATTTTTTGACATGATTTTATCTTTTTGTTTTGTTTATTGAATAAAATCTTCTCCTGTTTCATTTCTTCTTCTTTGTTCATTTTTAAAAAAATTTTGTGTTTTTTAAAATATCTCCAAGTACTTGTTTGAGGATATCTGATGTAGTTTGGAATACAGTTTTTCCTGCTATCTGATTATGTCTTTTGGGTGTTTGCTTTGGTTTTTGCGGGTTTCCCGAGGAATTTTTATCAGCTGAAATACTTTGATCCTGGTTTTCTGCTTTTTCCTTATCATATTAACATAGCTTTAAGTTTATGCATTTAGGGCAGAGGTTGGCAGTGTACACAATTCCTACTTCAAGAGCATTCTCACCTATCAGTGTAGCAAAGTGAAATTTCTTCAGTGGTTGTCGTTCAAGATGATGTTGTGGAGGGAGGGTTATGTTTCCTTTAATCAGTTTTAGTTCCCTTATGGCTTAAAGATTCCTATTTTTTTTTTATTTTTTCCCTTTTCTGTACTTATTCTTCATCTTTTTTTTTTAATTTTTACCCTCTTTTCTTCAGAAAAAATGCCTTTCTGTTCTACCACCTCAAGCTCTGTGCACTTTTAAGTACTGCACCTATAATCTGTGCTCTGATTTAATAGGCTGCTTTTCTCAGTACCTCATACTTAGGGTGGACATACTGTTTTTTTAAAGGGTTGGATTTTACAACAATCTGAGGTTGTGCTCCCCAACTTGCTTCTTCAGCAAAGGCCTCCTGGGTCCCTGCTCATGTTCTCCATCAGGGTTATCACAGGATCTCATAATATAGTTCTGATTAAAATTGAGTTTATTTTTAAACTTGCCAGTGATTTGAAATATTTAGTATTCTATATCTTTTACTTAAGTTGAAGGCAAGTGATTTTATTTGTACTTCTTGTTGATCTGTAAAGGTTTGTTTGTGCAGGACATATGGAGAGATTTAAGGTAAATAGTCTGGAAGTTTCACTGTAATTATTTTAACAAAGAGGGATTAGTATAATATGAAGAATTCTTAATCAAGTATTATCAGAGAACTGAAAAGAAAGGATCTCTGATATACCATATGGTAAGTGATGAAAGTGTCTGGAGTTTCTTCTAGGGCTGGCTGAGGGAACAAAGGGATAGGTTGGGGTTACTGAATTTTAAAAGCTTGGAGGAGGAAACCCCTAAATCTGGAACTCAAGCTTTTGAGGAGGGTCACAGCTTGAGACTCACTGATATATCTAAGGGTGCATGATGAAGTAGGTGCTGGTAATATGGAAAAATTGAGAGCAGGAACCAACCGTTGTTGCCAAGCTGAGGGACCACTGCTGAGCTGACGCTAATAAAAACTGGAAGCATGCAGGAAGAAGCACGTCCTTTATTCTCTCACCAACCTTCCTGTCTCCCTTTAGCACCCTACTGCAGGCTTCATGGAGAGTCAGCTGGCAAAGAAAAAATGTAGATTGCAGAGTCTTAGCCCCAGAATCCAAAAAGAATGCAGAAAGAGGGTGGGTTTGAAATTTAAAGATAATAACTTGACCTAGTAAAATGCATTTTTTCCCTTTATTAAAATTCCCTGAGCTGTACACTTAAGATTTGTACTTATTTCAGTAAAAAGTTTACTTAACAGGGAAAGATAATCCTATATACCATCTCTCCCTCCAGAACTACCCACTCCCACCAACAAAATATTCTTGTGTGGATAGTTGTGGCTATTGTGGCGATAAGTTGTGATGGCATCCATGTTTCTGTGTCAAGAATTCTCACCAGGCCAGGTACAAGCCACAGGGGGGAAAAAACAAACAGTTGAGTTCTTTAACAGTACTTAGGACATAGTCATACAGACAGACATCCTACACCAAAAAATGTACATATATGATCATATGGAATTGTCTTACCTAAACAGGTATATTCTAATTTCAACATAAAAAGATAATAGAGGAAAGATTATAAAGGGTATTTTATCTTTCCAAATAAAACCTGTGCCCAACACTAATCTTTATGTGTCTAATAACATACTTCTGTTATTGGTGGATTGTTACTCAAATTTAATTATTTTGAACTCTCACAAGTTTATTGTACTAACAACTCTCTTTGAACAAAACAATGTCTTTGTTACATTTTCAAGAGTCCTACCCCACCACTCACAATAGAAAATGGGAATTTTTAAATGTGTACAGGAAAATACTAATTTCCTTCTCTTTCAGTACCAAAGCACCAATGTTCCTTATCATAAACCGTGACTTTTAAAAACTTAACTTAGTTAAATTTGCAAAAAGCCTTTCAAAAAATTGGCATCTTAAAGACATATAATAAAAGCATGGAAATGTTCTTTCTTAAAAGCAAGGAACAAAGAGATAAAAGGGGATTTTTTTTTTTTTTTTTTTTTTTTTACTAAGCTTGATGTTTAAATGGAACAAGTGGGAAAAAATTAAGTTGGGGGATATTTTCACAGCTGGAATAGATACAGAAATTTAAATGTTTAATGTAATGGTTATAAAAATAATCCCTAAACCATTTCAATACTGCCAAAAGAAAAAGCAAATGATTTTTTTTTTTTTAATTTATACTATACTGTGGTCTACCAAATTTGGTGTGCATTGGCAGGATTGAGTCCCTTCTCTGCTATTCCTACTTCTATGATTTTGGAGAGCATTGAAGCACTGTCAGCCTTCAATTCCTCAGACATAAAATAAGAGGAAGAATCCCTCCCCACCTGTCTCGCTATGCAGTCATCACAAAGACAAGTTTCCCTTTATTGGTAAGCAGGGGTACACCATTCAGGGGCCTCTCTCACTATCAGCCTTCCCTTTGTTTAGTCTTACAGATGACTAATATGTAATCCCTAGATTCTAACTAGGCATAAAACACCCACAAATTGCTATTTCAGAAACTCTTCTCAATCAGAACAGCATTTGCAGATACAAACATGTATGCAAACACTCTCCTTTCTGAATTCACTATAGACAATACTAAATGAGCTCAGGTGTTTTATTCCCTGAACTCAGATGCAGGTCCTTGAATTATTTCCACCTCATCATTCCTGTTAACACTAATGGGTTTCACCGTTTAGCCCTAGCCAAATTTTATTGCTGGAGCTTTCTGTTCCACACCATATCTAATCCTCTGAAAAGTCTTCCTTGTTTATTTTTTCTTTTGGGAGTTGGGGTGGGTGGTGGTTGGAAGCTGGTAGGGAAGCTTAGAGATGCCCTAGACCATTGCGTAGGGAAGTTCTAAAAGATCTAGGAAGCGCAGGAACATGAGGAAACATCTGTCTGCTGGAACATCAATAAAAGATATGCAGATAGTTATAGATAATGATGTGGTCCCTAAACACACGCAACATAAGTATACTCAGATGGTGAGGACTGACCTTCAATGTTCCTTAGTTGTTGCCATATTATCAATGGCTTGCTTTTTCTATATTTTGGAATCTCCCAAGCTTCCCACATATTCTCCCAAGCTCAGGAACTCTTTTCTCTGGGTTCCCAACCTCCAAGTTGACTTCATGTTCTTTCTCCAGCAATTGGTTGGAATAAAGTATAATATTCTCCTTAATTCCTCTTTTAATTATGATGGCAAAAAAAATCTTTTTTTTTTTATTTTGGAAGTGAAAAAAACGTGAACATTGACTCTTTCTTAAAAATTCATGCTATAAAAATGTTAATTTAAATACACGCAGGCTGAATTCTCTAACAGAATAAAGAAAAGTTTGACCTCAAGTAAGTATGGAACAGAAAATCATAAAATTAATATATATCAAGATATTTTCCCTGAAATCAATACAAATTGACTCTCAGAATGAAAGATAGTTGCCATTGCTGGTCTAGAAATTAATACTCAATTCCTTAGAGTGGTTCCTTTGGCTTCAATATCTTTTTCTACAACACTCTAGAACTTACCTCTTTGAACACTCTTCCCAGTGTCTTGTATGACCAGGGAACTCGTGTTCATCCTCAAATACTGAGGTTAAATGACACTGTGTCTTTGAAATCGCTCTTGATTCTGCCATGAGATTTGATTACATTCTCTTCAGTGTAACTCCCATAATTTGTATCAACCTCTATGTGTTATATGCATTAATATGAGTATATGGTAATTACTTGCATGCTTGTCTATCCCCTTACTTGTCTGGGAAGCTTTTCAAAGCATGCACCTGTTCTTTTCATCTCCCTGTCTTCAGTGCCTTGCACAGAGCCTGACACAATGGAAATATTCACTGCCTGTTCAATAGTCAAGATAAGTTAAATGTTGAATTAATATTTTGACCATTTGATTTTCAAATGTTACATTTGAAGAAATGGATTCTTCAAATAGTTAAGTCTCTTGTTTGAATCATGTAGCTAGAAAATGAAAATGGAGATTCATGCCCAGATCATCTGATTCACATGTGGGTTCAATTATCTTCCCATTACTTCTTGTTTCTTCCCTATGATCTTTCTATTAATTTCCAGTATTTATTTTTATATTCAATATTCAAAAGTAGGATTTTCTAAGGGACTTATATACATTTGTGGGATTTCAAGAAGGATCATATTTATACTTACTGGACGAGTCAATAAACTATTGGACATATGAGGGTAGATAACCTATTTGTCTTCTTTCCTTTTGTTTTAACTGCTGTATATCAACTGTCTATCGCAGTCTGGCACATAATTCAGTTTTTAATACACATTTTTGAATAAGTGAACAAAAAATGAGCAAATGAATGGATAGGAAGCACATATTGATGTATTCTCTGTAAAATTGTTGTCTATTTATGAGGAAGTTTAAAGTTAAACATTTATACTGCTACTTTCATTTCCATCTTTTAATTATTCTCGGGGCATACTATCATGGACCCAGATTTTCATTTTTTAATATATAAAGTAAGGGAACGGATAGGTCACACTTTCTCCCAAAAAAGGTATTTCTTCCACCAAAGTAACAACACCAAAAAAGTCATTAGCAGTGGAAACAACTCTTTTGTGAATAAAATGTAGGATTTAACAACAACAATAATAATGATATTTAACCTATATTAAACACTTGTATTACATGTATTATCTTATTAAGAGATGGCCTTTGAAATAGCTATCGTTATTTATATTTAAATATGAGGAAGTGGAAACAGAGACGTTTAGCAATTTGCTAAAGTCACAGAGCTAATAAGTGAACAAGCCAGGATTGGAATTGAGATCTATTTGACTTGGCCACTTCTACCTTACCAACTGCAAGTTCCAGAGCTATTATCAGTGATTTTAAGATACACCAATCAAACTTGGGAATAACTCTAAAATGTTAAGCAGATTTTTTTTTTTTATTGCTGGACTTCTTGGGCCTTTGATATGCTAAAATGTATTGTAAATTTTTGTTAGGGAGATAATGTGTTACATTTATTAAATTTGTTTATTTGACCATGGAAACTGATTTCACATAAATAGTATTCCATGAACTATACTTTTAGAAAAGCTGCTTTAAAGGTTTAAAAATGTTCACTCTTTTCATTCCAAGATGAAACCAACTAGTCATGATGTATAGACTGAGTGTAATTGTGATAGAAAAAATGCCTAATTGCATTTGACTATGCTTTCTGGAAGACAATATAAGTGTGAATGGAACATTCTATTTAAGCAACACAACTTAAGCCCATGTTTAGTATTAGTATACTTAGAAAAATGAATTATTTCTTTTCAGTAGATTTATGATTAGCCTTTTAGGACACTAGCAAATTATTTGGTATGACATTAACTTAGCCAAATTTTATAGCATGTTTTACAGTTAATGAAATCCATACATTATTTTATTTCATCTTCACAAGAACTGTGAAGGTCAAAATTATTCTTGTCTTCAATTTATAGATGACAAAGTTGAGATTTAAAAACATTGTTTTGTCTTCACAACTTCTCTTGGTTTCACATAGGCAGTGGCTAATGAAGTGGTAACTTGAGTGCAATTCAGCACTTGCAAATTATCATAACGAGTCTCTTCACTCAGACCACGCACTTTCCACCTTTTGGAATGGCTGGAGAACATGCCCTGGAATGTTCTTCTTCCAACTCAAGGACAAAATGAGAGGGACCTGCTCTTGGTGTTTCATCTTTCGTCTTCATCACTTATCCCTATCCCAACTGTGCCTTTTCTTTCCTTCTCTTTCCTTTTTCTTATATATTTGTACATTTTCTAAAACCCCTTAATGTGCCAAGATGCCTGTATTTTCCAACATATGGATTTACATGTCACCAACTTCTATTTTGTCAACAATAGAGCTTCTAGGCCATGGATTTTTCATGACATGGCTAAAGAAAGTTCCTTCCAGTGCTTGAGAGATGTTTGGTTTTTCTTTCTCACAGGTCGACTGTTAAATTTGTACTGTACATTTATCAGGGATGCTCTAAATGGTACTAAAGCTGACAGGGAACAAGCAGGGGCTGACAGCTTCACTCCAGTTACAGCTGATTAAAGGCTGCTGAGGCCTGAGGGCCCAGTTTCTAAAAGAGGACCACTCAAATTCGACCAGAACAATTCCAGCCTCCATCTTTTATGCCAGCTACCGTGGAAATGTCTCAGTCCTGCACTGGTGAAAAAGGCTGTGGAGAATGAAAGCCAGCAGTTTAATAGCATTTACTAGAAGAAAAGTGCATAGTTTGGTTGGAAAATAAAATAAATGCACATTCTAATGTACCCAAGTATACAGGAACACTATGTACACAAACATGAAGATGGCATTTAAGCTCACAGACATGCCTGTATTTCTAATGATAACCCTTAATGATTATTGCCAACTATTATGATGTCAAGTAATTGTTGCACAAGAATACATAATAATAATAGTCCTTGATTTGCATAGCACCTTTAAATCCTACAGTGTTTCACATCTGTCATCTCATTCGATCTTACACAATAATCGCAGAAGGTAAGAATAGGAACCAGTACTCCAATTTTACGTGTGAGGAAATCAGAGTACCTCAAGTTTTTAGTGAATTTGACCAAGTTTAAAGAACTATTACATGGCAAAGGTGGTACTTAATTATTTCA
Organism: Lemur catta; assembly: GCF_020740605.2. NCBI lineage: Eukaryota > Metazoa > Chordata > Mammalia > Primates > Lemuridae > Lemur > Lemur catta. The sequence continues at coordinate 47,124,871 of NC_059132.1, forward strand.
ATTTCCCACTCATGCTCTTTCTGTGAATCTAGTGCCAATATTTGATACTTACAGATTTAGGCCACTTTCTGCAAACATTAGCTGCACTACAGAAACCATTCTGCTTATTATTGTGTATGTCAAATTACCTGTTTATGAATCTATGACATTCCAAGATTCTAAGTCCCTTGAGGGCAGGGACTATGTCCTTTTTTTTTTTTTGAGACAGAGTCTCACTTTGTTGCCTGGACTAAAGTGAGTGCCATGGCGTCAGCCTAGCTCTCTGCAACCTCAATCTCCTGGGCTTAAGCTATCCTATTGCCTCAGCCTCCCGAGTAGCTGGGACTACAGGCATGTGCCACCATGCCCAGCTAATTTTTTCTATATGTATTTTTAGTTGTCCAGATAATTTATTTCTATTTTTAGTAGAGACAGGGTCTCGCTGAGGCTGGTCTCGAACTCCTGACCTTGAGCGATCCACCCGCCTTGGCCTCCCAGAGGGCTAGGATTACAGGTGTGAGCCACCGTGCCCAGCCTGGAATTATGTCCTTTTTAAAAAAATCTTTGTGTTCTCAGCTTCTGGTACAAATACATTTAATAACTACCTGTTCAATTGAACTGAAATGAAGGATTCTTTAAAAAGTAAGTAGTTATATCAAACACTACTTTGCAAAATGAGAGGATTAAATAACTTGAATGAACAGATTATTTTGCTACAAAATCAGAGGACATTATCAAGAAAGTGAAAAGACAACCTATGGAATGATGGAAAACATTTGCAAATCCATATCTGATAAGAGTTTAATATACAGAACGTATACAGGACTCCTACTACTTGTAAACAAAAGGACAGAAAACTCCACTAAAAGATGGGCAAAGGACTTGAATAGACATTTCTCCAAAGAAGCTATACAAATGGGCAATCAGCATATGACAGGATGCTTATCATCATTAGTTATTAGGGAAGTACAAATCAAAACCACAATATAATATGATTTCATAGGTGATGGGATAGTTAAAATAAAAAACAAACAAAACAAAAATGAGAAAATAGTGTTAGGGCAGATGTAGGGGAATTAGAACCCCTCTACACTGCTGTCGAGTATGTAAAACGGTGCAACCACTGTGGAAAACAATTTGGTGATTTCTTCAAAAGCTAAATGTACGAGTATCACACAACCTAGAAATTCCACTCCTAGGTATATATTCAAAAGACTTAAAAGCAAAGATTCAAACAGATACTTATACTCCATGTTCATTGCAGCATTATTCACGATAGCCAAAAGGTGGAAATAACCCAAGGGTCCATCAACAGATGAATGGATAAACAAAATGTACTATATAATTTCTTTTTTTTTTTTTAACTTAAACAACAGAAATTTATTTTCGCACAGTTCTGTTGCCTAGAAGTTTAACAACACAATGTTGGCAAGGTTGGTTTCTTCTGAGGCCTCTCTCCCTGGCTTCAGATGTCTATCTGTGGCTTTATTTGGTCTTCCCTCTCTGTGAGTCTGTGTCCTAATCTCCTCTTGTTATAAGGACACAAATCATATTGGATTAGCCCACCCTAATGACCTAATTTAACTTAATTACCTTTTGAAGATACTATCTCTAAATGCAGTCACATTCTGAGGTCCTGGGGTTAGGACTTCAATATATGAATTTAGGGGAGGGAGAAAATTCAGCCCATAAGCTCGGGAAATTCTAGGGTTTTTGAAACTCTGTGCAAGAAACCAGGGACAAAGACAAGATATATTCTTCATTATTCAACAAGTTTCTTTTTTTAATTTCAGAATATTATGGGGGTACGTTAATCACAGAAAATATGAAAAAGCCTTTATAATGATTTAGAAAAGAGAAAACGGTTTGCTCCCCTAAAGTTATAACTTGAATTTCACAGCTATATCTAAAAATCAATGTTGATTTACTTTAGTTAACTAGTCCTGTGTTTATATATGTGTGTTAAAGAATATTTGATGACTTTATTAAATATTTTAGACATTTAAATGACCACTGAATCACTTTTTTTTCACAAATAGGACACTTTATTTGTCATTAAAAGTCTGAATTTTAAACAGATTCTTGGACTGGTGGTTCATATCCATCAGCTCGTTCAACTTTAACGCCTGTTTGGTCACAGTAGCTTTTCCAGAGCTACTACGTTCACCATGAAGCTCCATGAGTTTCCCCAATTCAAACTTGGGCTTTTCCAGCATTTTTACTTTTCTAACAAAGACATCATGGAGAGGATAAATAGATTGGCAAGCCTTTTCTATGTCTTTTCCGATGCTGTCCAGAATCAATTTATTGACTACTTCTTTCAGGTCATTTGTCTGCACCTCTCTGGTCATGATTTCCATCTTCTTCTTCCGGATTTGGAGGACCTGTTGGTGCTGAGCATAAGAGGTCTTCCTATCTGATTGTTGCATTTTTTAGTAAAACCAACACAGAACAGAGGAAGCAAATAACCATCGGTAGTCTTGACATCAACATGAGCTTCAATCATAGTCTGCCATTTTTTTAACCATGGAACACATTTCGTTACCAGTAAGGTCCATGCCATGAAAATTAGTCAGGCAGTTTTTGCCTTGAACATCTTCAGCAATCAGCTTGAATTTTCTAAATGCAACTTCATCATTTTGCAGATCAGTGAGGCTCACTTCAAACACATGACCCTTGAGGTCATCGGAGGCAATTTTTGTTCCTTGAGTCCTGGTGACTAGTGTTTTCCCAGTATTTCTTATATTGAACATAGCAGGTGCCTTCACATCATACCAATCTTTCTTAGAAAATGGGTCAACCACTTTCTTCTTGGGTCCCTTTTTGTTGCCTTTCATAAGGTGCTTGTTCTTGCCAACCACCATGGTGCTGCTCAGAGAGACAAAAGGCACTGAATCACTTTTATTTTAGCTGTCTTTCAAATCACTTTGTGCAGACATGGTCACAAAATTAAAGATCACCTTGTTAAATAAAAAAAATCATATGTGCAATAGAATATTATTCAGCATTAAAAAGGAATGAAATTCTGATGCATGTTATAACATGGATGACCTTGAAAACATTATGCTAAGTGAAATAAGCCAGATACAAAAGAACAAATATTGTATGATTCCAACTTAAATGAAATATCTAGAATATGCAAATTCTTAGAGACTGAAAGCAGATTTGAGGTTCCCAGGGCCTGGGAGAAGGAAAAAGTGGCTAGTTATTGGTTAATAGGCAGAGAGTTTTGATTAAAAAGTTCTGGAACTGGATAGTGGTGATAGTTGCACAACAATGTGAATTTAATTAATGCCATTAAATTGTACATTTAAAATGGTTAAAATGGGAAATTTTAGGTTATATATATTTTCCCACAGTAAAAAATGAACAGAAAAAATCAAAATGATGTGTTATCATACCTGTGGCCTCACCTTTGCTCTGAAAATGTTAGTTATGATAATCAGATGGAAGAATAAAACTAATTCCTATTTTCCTTAGAGATTTGTGTGAATTTAACCCCTTCAACCTATCCTTCTTTGATCTTTCCCCAAAAATGAGTAAAGAGAAGTTTTTCCAGAAACTTAAAGAATTTAGGGGAAATATGGAAGGTAATAAGGGGTTTAGACTTAATAAGTGTATTTTATTGCATGAAGGCTCTGAAAGTGTGTTCCAAATACAATTTTTTGGTGGTCATTGAGTGGAACTCTGTATTTTTAATAAAAATAATACATCATAATAAGAATTATAATTTTTAGTGAAAGACATTATGAAAATAAATGCTTTTTATTTTCTTCAATAAGGTTAACATTCCCAAAGTCAAATTTATCCAAAGGGAAAGCTAACCAGTTAACACAAGTTATTAGAAAATTTTAGGCAATTATTTACTAAAATTCTATATAGACCTCCCATTTATCATTTTAGCAAATGTCTAATTTTTCTACTCTAGAAATATTCTCAAGTAAAGCAATTTCTATCTATGTACTCAACTATTGAATATTCTTTACTATATGCCTTCAAATGTCACTCTCTTTATAAATTCTCTTATTTGGGTTGAAATATTTGTCCTATTAAATACATAACTTATCTTCTAAAATGCTTAAATTTAGTTAATTTGGTGGACGTAAACAGGCAAATAATTGCTGCATGACATCAGTTGGTTAATCTATTTTTCAATTTTAAACCAGTTCCTTTATGTAGCTTAGAAAGTAATTTTAATAAAAGCCTTTAATTTTAGATTTATATTTCAAGCAACATTTATGTTATTATAGTAATCATTTCGTTTCTAGTTCTCTATCTGATAAGCCATTACATACACCCTTCCGTGTAAAGAGATTTCCAATGAACATAGAATATTTTGTCACTTTTCTTCTTGTTTTCCTTTCAGGGATGCTAGGCAGACTTTACAGTGCCAATTCACAAGGGCAGAGAATTTAAATTTGGAATGTCTTGCGTCTTCAATTGGTGGTTGTTTTTCAAATACTAAGGTACCATGCTGTTGCATTCATGCATTAAAAAGAGCAGTTAAGAGTAGAAATACAGTTCATTTTAGCTTCTCCCAGGTTGCTTTTATTTGGTGTGGGTCATTTAATCATTTTTTCTGAAATGTACATAATTTCCAAATGTGTATACAAGGGTGTGTAATTATTTTCAAATGCTTTTACTAAAACCACTGGAGTTTTGTTTTATTTTTTTACTGTTTTAACCAGGAGCTTTTCATTAGACTGTCCCACCACATTTTCCCCTTTAAATTTCAGCCTTCATTTATTAGCACCTGAGGCCTGATTCTCAAAAATGCTGATAAAAACTCCCCGCATAATCCTTAGAAGAGCTTGGCTTAATACTGTACTTATAAAACATGTTTGAAAAAAGAAATCATTGCTTGTGGTTTGAGAATAATGCCAAACATAACTACAATATGTTGAATAAAAACAAGATGCAATTTTCCTTTATATTTAACTTTAGGTTTATTGCAAATATTCAAAGTGTCATTTCTCTAATTTGTTTTTAATAATAAATCTTAGGAAATTGTGGTCAAGATATTTCAATGTACATACTAAATAATTATATTTCAAAATATTACAATGTATCCTGGGGAAAAAACTCTCTAAATATGACAAAATCCATAGCTATCTTACTATAGAATATTATTATTATAGTGTGAAAAAATTAAATAATTTTTTAAAAACCCACAAAGTTTCAAAATACCTATTCAATTCCACTTCACTCATTTTTATTCATTTACTTATTCACTCATTCAATTAATATTTGTCAAGTCGTGTCAAATTCTGTACCAGATTCTGTGCTAGGTGTCTATGTAAACAAAGAATAAAATGCCTACAGGGATTACAAGATCTAGTAGGGAAGAAGGCTAACTGAAATGATATGGAATGTAGACTTCAGTATCAACAAAATGCTTTATAAGATCAAGAACTGATTAACTGATTCTTTCTAGAGAGTCATGAAAGGCTTCGTTGTGGCCCAATGTGCCTTATCTTGCTGAATAGGGTTTTGACCAGCAGAGATGGAAGGAAAGTGCATTTTGGGTAGAAGGCGTGGAATGAACACAGGCACTGAGCGGTGAAAGCACATGGAGCACTGGTGAATGTGAGGAATTTGACATGGTGAGACCACAAGAAGCTATAGGGATGGGGTGGGGGCAGGATACAAGGCTGGAAACCTAACATGGGGGTAATTCGAGAAGAGTACGTGTAGGTTTACAAGCAGAGAGAAGTGTTGAAGCTTTCCTTCAGTTTTCTCACCTGTTATTTATCCTTGCACAAACTAGAAAGACTGATTCACGAACACCAACATTCACCCCAAAATAAGCTATTATAAATCCACAGAGGCAAATTCTAAGGACCTGTAGCTCTTAAGAGACAAAGAGTTTTCTCCTCCCCACTCTTTGATGCAGCACTGCCTGAAAAACAGAGTCCAAGCCCTTCTGCAGAGCTATGAAAGGGATGAAGCAGAGTTTAGCAAACAAGAAAGAAGATTAGATTGAGATGACTAAGATGAAGGCAAGTTCCTAGGACAGGAGGAGGTGGACTAGGAAAGGGGCATTGGAATATGAGATAAAGAGATGCAAGATCCAGACCAAACTGTGAAATATCTAGTCATAAGGTTTGCAATACTTCTTTTACCTCTCAGACATTGCATTTTCTTTTCTGGACCAAGAGAGTTGAATTTGACAATCTTGGATAGCCTTCTAGACATAATATTCTATGACTGTCACATGTATGATTATGAAAAGAGCAATGAAAATTGGGAAAGGTAAAATTCAATCATAGTTTTGCCTTTAACTATCTATGTTTGAGTATCTTCACTTAATTTAGTTAGTTATATTTTTAAAAAGGTTTATAATAGCTGTATTTACTCTGTTCATGTGTATTTGACCCACACTTGGGGAGAATTTCAGACTATCCAAGTGTTAAAGTTTCTTTTTTTATAGCTTCATTGAAATAAAAACGGAACCAGCATGAAAGTGAGCATCCTATCGGGTCTGGTCTCACCACAGCACAAACAAAATGAGCAAGCTTTGGCAGGCTGACGGCAAAAGTGACCAAGTTGAATGCAAGACCAGTTGGCCATGTCTTACTGGGAATGCTCGGCCAAAGATAGTCTCCATGGCTGCCTGGTAGAAGATACAGCCCTCTTCACTTGCAGAGCTTACTGTGGGCATAGTCCATAGCACATCATCTTTACACTTCAGAAGTTGGCATAAGCAGGCCCTTAAGCTGCAACCATTTAAAAAATATTTCCATGGCCAGAATGCCTTGTTTTGCAAACAGTTTTCTGTTGTGACTGAGTTGTCCATTTTTCTAGGCCATTGGATAGCCTTATCCAGGCTGGCTAGGGGAACTTTTTCTATGAAGGAGTAAGAATGAACTGTGGCAGACACTGTGCAATAACAAACCATGTATTTCTTTCTAGCTTCTCAGACGCTCTGAAATATAGGTGCTATATAGTCTCCACTATATGGGAAAGAAAAGATTGAGTTCCAATAGATGAAAGATTTGTCCAAGGGCATATAACTAGCACTGACACAAGAGGACTTTGAATCCAGTTCTATGCAATGAGAGTGTTGGAAAAAAATCTAAGTGTGTGTGTGTGTGTGTGTGTGTGTGTGTGTGTGTCTCATTGGATGATAAATACATAGTAACAGCTCCTGCTCACGTGAGGTTAATGTGGATTGAATCAGCATAAATGGCTACCTTTTGCTTATAAGACAAAAAGAACGATTTGCTAGCTTGGAAAACACTTCTCCTTCTAATAGAATTATATTGAAGATAGAATGCGCATATAAGAAATCTACATATAAATGCCATTTACTTTGATAAAATCCACAAACTGGATGTGCAAACCACAGTGGGAAACATTAAAAGAAAAAGAGATGCAAGTTTGTTTTACAAGTTGCTTTCAAAGGATACTAAATGAAAGATCCTCCTAATTTCCTAGGCAATGGTGGCGTTCAAATAGCAGAGTTAGCAGTAGCTACGTGCATGTCTATATGTCTACTTACTGTCTACTCCTCTTCCTTTCCAGTAATCTGGATTTATGGTGCATCTCTCCTTCTCCTCCATCTACAAGGTCCTAGGACATTCAGGTAGCCAATCTGCCCTTAAATATGTCTCTGAGGAAATGGTGCTAATTAGTATTGGAATTTACAGCCTTCCATTTTATTGACTTGTCCTACTTTCTTCGATAATTAACTAATGAGTAAAGTAATGAGCTATGTTAGTCAGTCATGCTGTTCAATTAAACGGCAAATCAATTATTGAAAATAGTTTCGGACAGCTCTAATGTTGGCATGATGTGTGTGTATGTGTGTGTGCATATTTAATGCAAGTGTAATTATGTCCTAGATATTACAAAGTCAGTCTATGTGAGAATGGTATGACTGGAAAGGTCCTTTCTGACTGCAGTGCAAATATCGTCAGTCACCAACATGCAAACAAGTCCTGGTATTTGTCTATGGCCGTTATATACAGGCTGCAAGTGTTACCTAGCTGACATATCACAGCTTCCTTGGGCTTATGTCTTACAAAGCAACCTCTAGTGGATGAGTAATAAGAGAAAGCAAAGACAAATGAATTAACTTTTCTCACTTTAAAAAAAGAGTCCAGGGTGCCATCATTAAGGTGGAGAATAAATCTAGTTGTGATTTAACGTTTCCTTTTAATCTTAGTTCCTTCATCATAGATATGTACTTGTTCTTCCTTAATTGTATTGGTGACTTACCCTCATGTTTGAAAATACTGTCTGAAATAGAAGATAGACATATTTCTCAGGCATGACAGCGTGACTCAATCTCACCAAGAGTGAGAAGAGCGCACGTATGCACACACACACATCGAGCAGAATAAAAGCCAGATTGGCAAAGTGCAAAGAGCCTCTGTAAGTCTCTGGGCTTGGAGCATCCCTCAAGGACAGGTGAAGTGACTGTCAGGTCCTCACAAGCACTGCTCTCCACCACAATGCCATTTCCAATTCTCTGCTACTTTTATTTGCTCACTCAGTTCCTTAAGAAGTGCTTGTTACGTGGGCATTTCTGTTTGCCTTACTTGACGCTGGCAGTTTACTGCGGATTTTAAATAGAACACCCTATAGTTTTTCCACCTGCTCTTGACCTTGTAGCAATCTAATATTTTTTACATACATAAATGGTTTAGCCAGCTGCATTTTTAACGTAACATGGCTTAGATCATGAATCTTCAAGATGTCAGTTACAATACTGCAGAGTATTCAAACTTACAATAACCCTTTGCTATTTTTAAAAAAGGATCTTTAAGATCTGCTCCATTCTTATTTCATCTTCATGACAGCCGGTTGTCAGCAACATAGCAGAATAATTAGTATATTTTCCTTTAACATAGTTTACAAAGATTGTGATTTTAGAGTTCTTAAGATTCTTAACAATATCATCTTCCAGAGAAAGCTTGAGTAAAGGCTTAAATGGTAAAACTTTCATTAATGTGCAAGAATGCAATTTGCACCTTCAAAATATCCTCAAATTCTTTAAAGGTGTAAAAGTAGTTTTTATCTCCTAAACTACAGTTTAGAATCGTAACCTTCAAAAGTGATTAAGCTCTATTATAGGAACAACAAAGCAAAGCAAATCCAAACCAGGTCAAAAAAGGCAACATAAAGTTTTCATTTCCAAGCAGTTTTAATTCTGTGTTTGTGTTCTTGCCTGAGAGGAAGCAGGGAACACAAACATTCCCATATGAATTAAATTAGAATTTACATATGAATTACATTAGAAATATGAGCTCCATCAAGGAATAATTAGCACTGTCCTGGGTTATGTGAAGGCGAACAAAATTAAATAAGAACAATTTCAAAGGCAAGTTTTGTTTTGCCTCTTCAACTGAGCTGGTTTAATCAGTGATAATGACTGAAATAAATCCACTCCATCTAAAGTAATGTAGAGCTTACCATATTGTGTGAAATGCCATTACTGACTTAGTAAATCATAAAGTCAATGAGACTACATCACTCACCAGTCTTTGACGTGGTTACTTTGTGCTGAATGCCAAGTGTTAAGGTGGGAGAATTTGATCCAATCAGAAACCATAGTGAGGGCTAATGTTTCAAAAATATTCCAGGGAGACATCATAAAAGTCAATGAGACTCTTAGAATCACATGATACATGTTTTGTATTGCATTTGTTGATGTTGTTACTATGATTGTTATTTTATGCTCACAGAGGACAAGGACTGAAATTTCTCTCTACAAAATGGCAGTTGCTGCTATAGAAGCAGAAAAATTAAAATATCAACTGGAATCAGCCCAGTGACATAGACGTGCTTCATCCACTAAACAGGGTTGTGGTTTATGAGTGTCTCCCCTAATGAGCTAAACTCCAGTGACCATAAAACTGAAATATAATTATGACATTAAAGATGCCTATATTTGAACTTAATTATTAATTAATTTAATGAGAGGAGAGGAGGTCGTAAAATTGCTAATTAAATGGCTCTGTAAAACTGCAGACGGTGGAGGATTTACCAAATGATGAATCCCACAACAGTATTTTTGCTATATCAATATCCTATTAATATACAGTATGCCAGAGGTATAGGCTAGAAGGGGGCTGCTAAGTGGTGCAAGCTTGCAGCGTGGTACGACCTAGAATTCTAAATGACAGCAACCTTGAAGAAACTTCAGCCCCTCCATTCAGAGTAGGAACTGAAATCTGCTAAATGAACCGAGGAGGTCAGAGCACAGCTCCTCTGACTATAATTCCGTGGAGATAAAAGTTTTTTTGTTGTTGTTGTCGAACTACCATCTTAGGGCTTGTCTTGTGGTTGTTAGAAGTGTCAGGGAAAATTTGTTTTGCACTAATTAGAAGTATGGGTCTGCAAGAAGTCTAAATATTAATCCATTGTAACAACTAGACAACTCTTCATATACCATGCTTATGGAAATGCAATTCAATGGGGATTGCAATTCTTGGCAATTAGTTTACTGAGAAGAACAAATGCTTGATTTTAGCATGACACAGACTTCAGTTTAATAATCTAGTTGACCTTGGGGGAACACATAAACTTCTCTGGACCTCAGTTTCTTCATAAGTAAAATGGGATAAATGCTCCTAAAGTCATAGGATTCCTGGGAAGACTATATTAATAAAATATGTAATGCACATAGTGATCATTCCTAGAAGATGCTCAAAAATGAGAAATAAATAAAGGAAAGTTCTATGTGTTGAATTAGCACTCTAGGGGAATGATTTGTGAGATGCCCACACGACACATGGTGTGAAATGGTACTTCTACCTCAGCACGTAGGAAACAGTATGCAACAAATGAAACTAATAGCAGGCTTTAAAAACAATGAGTCAGTGGGAGAAAAATGTTCCTATTCTTTGTTCAACTTAATTCACAGGAATTTTTATTAGGCCACTTTTAACCATACGGGGGTAAAATATGAACAAAAAATGATATTTAAGGACACATTTTAACCATATGGGGTAAAATGTGAACAGAAAAAATAACATTTAAGAATACATTTAAAAGAATAGGTGAAATTCAAGGTCATTAGAAACACTGTACACTTGTTCATACAAGCTTGAAGTTGTCCTTATCAATTTACAAAGTATAGTGAACAAATTTTCTTATGCTAAAAAGATGATTAAAATGGTTTCAAATTAATGCATGATGCCGTTTGAATTACTTAAGTAAATCCAAAGTCCTTGTTCTTTTTTTTTCCCAGCATGTTTTATATTATAGCTTTTCCTAGTCATCATAAACTATAATCCTTTTAAAAGTTGGTGGTAATTATAAAACTAGTAAACAATGAATTAATAAAAATCAACCTAGGAGTGAAGGCAAATCTTTTTATTTAATAACAAAATGAATTTAATAATTGAGAATGCCATTGATTATATTTATTTAGAGTGGCAAAACTCATAAACAACCTTGAAAAATTTGGGCTTGTTGAAAATCCATTTATGGATGAGGATTTAACTGTATACATTTCATGTTGAGAATGTTTTAAAGGTCTGCTTATGATTGTGTGATATCTTGATTCTTAGAGTAGAGTTGTGATTAGAATGAAAGTCTGAAAAGATTAATTAACTAATCTTGGATTAGAAAATTTCAAACTAATTGAACAAGGGAAATAATTCAACTCATCAGTCAAGTCCCAGATTGGTATCATATAGCACAAGATGATACGGTATACTGTAACATGACATAATTATAGTTGAACAATATCACAGTAAAAACTTCAAAGGCAGGGAAGGATCTCTCTCTCTCTCTCTTTTTTTTTTTTAAAGTTTGGAATAAGTAGAAGGATTTATGATAGCAAAAATCAGTGAATTAGTAGCATGAATATGATTACAGAAAAATATTGTAATACACACACACACCCTACATACGCTCACACTGATATATGAATACTGGGTGGTAGAAGAATGTGAATGTCAGAGAAGTGAGCATTTATTCTAAGTACAAGAAGGGACAATTACTTCCCTTATTAATAAGAAGTGATTGTTTCTTTTAATGCTTAATGTTTTGTTTAGTGCTTGATCAACTATAAAGGCTAGGAGAACATGAATTCTTATCAGCACTAAGCTAGGCAACCCTACGCTAGAGTGCTCTGTGTCCTACTAAGCCTGTATGTCCCCAGAAGTGGATGAATGGGCTCACTCCACTCTGCAGTGAACCCTGTCAAAGTTAGTGAATATGCCTTTGATAATCTATTATATTACCAATAAAGGAGAAAAGGAAAGAGGAAATTTTTCAAAGGGTTGGAATCCTTTCCTACTCCCTAGAGTTATATAACAGAGACATGGTTTCTTTCTAGGTTTCTCTGGAAGGGATCTCAGGAGGTCCCCACCCAAACACTTTGATATTAACATATTGAAATCACAAAGAGATATAAAATTTTCTTCTGTCAGATTGACAATGATTATCATTATATCTTTTTCTCACAGAATCTCCCTGAAAATTGTTTTCATTTTTTTAATATTTATTTTACAATTAGCTAAAGTAGTACCAGAATAATCATTTTGATATTTTTAATGACAGTTTATTTACATGTGTAGATTAATTTAGAGAGAATCATTTGTGTTATAATCTAGTCTTACTTTCTAAGATGAGATAGTCATTTTACTTATTCAAATTTTTAAATGTTTCCCAGTAAAATTATAAAGTTTATTCATAGAAATTGCACATTGCATTGAATTTATACCAAGGTACTTTATATTTTTGCTGCTATTATACATTGAATCTTTTCCTCCATAATAATTCTAACTGCTGTTTTTTTTAATAGGAAGGCTATTGATTTTTCAAATTAACTTTTTATTAATCTTATTGGATTCTCTCTTTTTTATTTTTTCAATTTTTCAGATACTTCCATTGGGTGTTCTAAGTAGATAAAATTATCTGAATAACAATAACATTAGTTTTGCCTCTACTTTCCCATTTTTCTTTCCTTTATCTAATTGCATTAGCTAGTACATCCAAATATTAAGTTTTAAAAAATGGTAGAATGGCAATAGTAGACATCCTTCTTTTCTAACAATTAAATATTAAACTGTAACTACATGTAAAGCATAGTGTTAGATTCTTTGAGAGTCAAAGGATGCTTTATGATATTTGGACTGTGTTTCTAGGAAATTAATTGCATACTTGCATAAGAAGAGAATTGTAAGTTAATAATTATAATTTGATATAAAAGCTCTTGGTGAGAAAAAGACAGAATACAATGGAAATCTGGATGAAACAGAAGTATATTCTTCTTGCTAGACTTTCTAAGTTCACATGGTACAAGTGACAGCGATACTGACCTTAAAAGTAGTGTTCCGTGGTGAGCAGGTCTATGCAAACATACCCCTAAAGGCTGAGAAAGCTGAGAGGCTGAAGAAAGAGGCTGAAAATCCAGTTTCTCAGAAAGAAATATTTAACAGGGACTTATGAACAGAAGCCATATGTTGGGTGGCCACAAGATGGTAGATCTCCACACTTGCTCTCCAGAAAATATCCTTCATATAGCAAGCTATTTTGTAAAACATATGTAGCTGGTAACACCTTAGATTTTCTTGTGAAATTTGTGACCACTAAGGAAGTTAGATAAACATCCTTATGTGTGGTTATCTATGTTATAGGCATTGTTTCTTTATAAGGGGTTGTCTATGCTGTGGGACCACCTTGGTATGCAGGAGTCCAACATTGCTCATCACAGTGGTTTGGCTGCAAGGTGACAGACATCACTTTTGCCATGCAACAGACCGTTTTCCTACAGATAGCATTTGAGGTCATGGGGTCATATGAATCAAAGAGTTGGAAGTGGAATGGCTCCTATGCATAGTTGGCACAGCAGTTCCATGATGATAAAGGAACTGATTGGCTCCGGCTTTGCTGTTCAGCGTGGGCACACATGAACTCATAATCGTTATATACTAGGGACCACCATTGCTCTGTATGCCAAGGATTTATTCCTTGACTTATAACTGGGTGGTTCTTAATGGGACTTTTCATGATTAGAAATATTTATTCATTTTTTTGTTTACTCTGTCTTTATTTTTCTGATGAGAGAACTACATGGAACTAGAATTAACCTTAGTCTTTAAAGTCCCATGTTACTCCTGGAGGAGGAACTGCAATTTTGGAAGAGGAGACCTGTTGGAACATGAACAAAAAAAAAATCTTCTCACACAAGAAATCCTTCAGTTGTATAAAAGGCGGTTAGTTTATGAGTGATGTAAGTATGGTTCAAGTATTTCTATATTCAGATGTAATAGAGGGGTGAGGCTAGGAAATGGGAGGCGTAGTGAGTTGAGACCTGTACTACTTAAGCTGGAGTGAAATGGATGTAGTAGAAAACAAGAGATTTTGGAGTTCTAATCTCAGCTTTGCCATTGACTGGTTGATTCACCAAAGTCAACTTTTCCAGTTTCCACAAGTACCCCATTTATTTACAAAATTAAGAAAACTGAAATAACCCACCTTTCCTTTAAAGTTAAAGGAAAAATCAAGAATAGTGTCTATTATTAGATACTTTACAAATAAATTATAAAAATGTAACCACAGAGACAGATATTCTGAGTTACAACACATGTTGGTCTTTATCTATGGCCCACTGCTATTTAGAAAGACAGTTTTATTTTTAAAAGCTATGATTTTTTTAAAAGGACATATGGGAACTCCATGCACTCGTCAACAAATAAAAAGCCAAAACATCTGGTGTACCAAATGGAGAGGGAGAGGAAAATGGGCTATTTAGGGAAGCTATCTTTTAACAGTGCAGGTGTATATTGACAATCATTTGGCTAGAAAAATGCTTTGCCAAGCCAGGCTCCAGATATCCACTTTGAAGGAACTGTAGATAATTGAGAATAAGTTTATAAAGGCTTTGCTTTCCATTCCTAATTATGACATAAAGTCTCTACATACTTGGCTGTTTTACATTTATAGTTCTGCATTTGTAATCTGAGAAGTGTTAAATCTGCTTTGCTTTATAAGCACTTGATCCATTGTAAGCTAAAGGTTACATTGAGGAGGTGATGAAACGCCACATAACATGGTTCCATAAAGAGAAGACTGAGTTCTTCCTATGTAAAAGAGACCTGTCAAGAAGAAGCTGATCAAACTATCGAACCATCAAAAAAATGAAAAAAAGTCGGGGCTGTGATATCACCCCATGACTACTTCCTTGCATGGCCTTAAGTCAAGTAGAGTATCAGTTAAAATGTGAGCAGAAAAGGAGTGATATCTAGTCCATTTCTCATTCACAAAATCATCAAATAATATATTACCATTTTATACAAATTTCAAATATACCAAGGAATTTGACAAGGTGTAACTATAATATTAAAATCCTATTGACTATTTAATGGGAAGTATTTGTTTTAGGATTAAAAGTAAAACACATTTATATCAATATTTAATAAAATATGTGACAAGGCATTAGAGGATATTAATAAGTGTTATCTCCCAAAATAGTTCTGTGATAAAATTAGTTTATGATATACTAGGAATTTCTTGATAGTAGGAATTCTGAGGATCTTTGATAAGTGAATATGCATTAATGAATCTCCAAGAGAAGAGGAATATTATGCTGTATTTCCCAAAGGTATTTTATAACATTTGTACAATGACATATGAGACCAGGGCTCCGAGGTTCTTACTAGCTCCAAGATTCTATACTTCTATAAAATCTATTTAATCCACTGATTTAAAAAAATTATCAAGTCTATTCTGTATGGACTACCATATTAGAAGTTGTAGATGGACACAAAGAAGCATTACACTTAGTATTGTCCTCTAGGAGCCAGCTGTTTCTAGGGGATGAGGGTTATTAGAAAGTAATTTTCTCAATGGCATGAATTTTTGTCTTTGTAAAAAATTGCTGCTGCATTCCCTTATTATACTAGTTTCTGACACATAGTAGGCACTTAGGACATATACATTGAATGAATAGATGATGGCAAGGGTTGTGAAAGCACTGGAGTACTAAAGCAATGCACTTGGACTTCATTGTTCATTCTGCAGAAAGTAGGAAGGTTCTTGAACAAGATATATTGACTGGTCCTGATTTTCCCAGAAATGGTTGAACATGAAGTGCCTTAGATCTTGGCAATAATGTGTTCAAGCTGGATGGCCGTGCCACTAGTAGGATGGCGTAAATAAAGTTTGCATGTCTTTATCCACATCTGTAATTATAGTTAATACAAACAAAATTCTCTACATTCATTTTTCACACAAAGATAAGACCTCAGAAAGATGAATTTATTTTATTTTTCAAAGGTCTCCACATGACATTCTATTTTTTAAAGGTGTCTTATAAAATGGTATCATATGATATCCCTGGATGTAGTTAGGGACTTTACCACAAAGTAGAACTGAATTCAAAACTCTCCCACTTACTGTATAATTTTCCTTACATTAATTTCATTCACTAAAATATTAACATTTCAATAAGCCAGTCTACCAGGGAGTTCAGCCTACTGCTTTGAGGCTACACTACAAATCTACTTCCTCGTATGTCATCAATGAACAGCTAATTTCCATTCTCTGTTTCCAAGTATTTTAATGCATGTGTTTATTGTCTCTTTTGCAATCCTTTTTTAATAGATTAATCACAGGCTATATGTTTGCTATTTTACTCTGTTCATTTGTCTTTTTCTAGAGTATAATATTCTAACTTTGACTGCTTCAGTAAATTCTTGAGCTTATTCTATAGGGTTGCCTACATCCATGGTTCACAAAAGGATCCACATTGATAGACATATAATGAGGAAAATTTTAACCACCACAGTCACAACACCAAACAAACGAATAGACAAAAATGAGACTCAGAGCAAAGGTAAATTAAGTAAATCATCTGTAATACACCCAGATGTAATAGGAGCCCTTTAAGCAGGTCTGATCCTTGGCACAGATTTAGATAACAAATCATATTCGTAGTGAGATATGCCCAAATTGGATTTGCATCTAACACACCAAGTAAATATGAAAAGACTGCCAAGTCTCCCCAGCAATCTCATATATTTACATTGTCTGCATTTGGCAATAACAAGGAGAAAATAGGAGGCATTTCAATCTTTAGGAGGAAATACAGACCATTCAGAAAGAAAAAGAGAAAGCCTGTTTGAGGAATAAAATAAATAAGAGCTACCATGTAGTGTATGCATATTATATGCCACACATCCTGTCATATTCTTTTTATTCATGATTTTCTTTGAGAATCACAGCAACCCAATAAGGTAGATATTAGCTCCATTTTAATATTTCCAGAGACTGTCTAAGATTAGTAGGCTAGTCAGTTGTTGAACTATGACTGGAAGCAGCACTACCTAAGTCCAAATGACTACACTGGTATGTAGATGTTTTTATATTATAAAAGTAATTATTTTTCTTGGATTTTGAATAAGAAAGTTTAGAGAAAGACATGTCAAAGAAGAGTGTTACAGAAACAGATACTCAGCTAGGATTTTCTCAATGGGTACTTAGAGTATAAAAATGAATTGTAGCCAAATCTGTAAAACAAGTAGTGCAGTTACCTGTATTAAAACAGGTAAATTGCAGTTACTTATTTACCATGTATCTCTGGTGCTCCTTTTTTTTTTTTTGCCCCCTGCTTAAAACTATTCCTACCAAAGAAGAAACATTTTCTGTTGTTATAGTTCAGTTTATAAGAAGCCGAGGAAGTTATCATCCTAATGTGAATTTGTTATGAGAACTATTAAAAAAACACCTAAGCCAGAATACCATGAGAAAATAGTATCAGAAAATCACCTGGAAAGCTTGTTAAAACACAACTTGCTGGATTCCCAACCCCAGAGTTTTGGATTCAGCAGTTCTGGGGTGGTGCCTGGGATTTTACATCTCTAACAAGTCGCCATGTTGACACTAATGCTGCTGGCCCAGAGACCACAGTGTAAGAATGAAAGTGCAGTAAGTATAAAGTTGTTTCAGCTGGTGAAGCCCTTGCACTGTAATATTTTTGGCAAGTGATTCTAGCAGAGTAGCTCTTAACCGCTTCTCAATTTGATGTAAAAGAGAAAGAACTAGATCCTATAAGGTACTAGAGTTTTGAGACCTAAACATTTGGAATGGACTTGAGTAGCCTTGAAAGAAGTTCACTTTCAAGGAGGGACAGTGAGAGCCATGAAAGACAATTCACGGTGTCACTGCAGTAGAGGAAGAAGTCTAGGAGCGTGAGCCTGGGTTTCACAGAGGTATGGTGGCTTCAGGAGCACTGTGGCTACTGTTGTTATAATTCATCACAAACCAGTGACCCAGGGCATGTGTGCTCTCTGGAAGAAAGATGCTGCATTCGGTAAGTAAAGATCTCTAAGAATAAATTCTACTACATTTTGAGGTGTAAGCCACATTTCTGTGACAGCTTAGGATGGCTTAATGACACAGAAATTTATTCTCCCCAGTTCTGTTGCCTCTTCCAGTTTCTGGTGTCTGTTGGCATTCCTTGACGGTGGCTGCATCACTCTAATTTGTGGTCACCTTTCCTCCTCCTCTTCTGTCAAATCTCTGTCTGTCTCACATATGGTAGGACACTTGCCATTTGGTTTAGGGCCCACCGAGATAATTCAGGATAAACTCCTCTGCTCAGAATCCTTGACTTAATCACACCATTTGCCATATAAGTTGATAATGTCCATTCTTTTGCCACATTATATAATTGTATTCATCAGGTTCTCCAGAGAAACAGAAGTGATAGGATGTGTTTATATATTTTGATATATTTTATATACATGTGTATATTTATATATATACATATATACACACACATACATAGGGAGATAGAGAGATTTATTATAAGGAATTGACTCACATGGTACTGAAGCTGGCAAGTTCAAAATCTGCAAGGTGGCTGGCAGGCTGGTGACCCAGGACAGCCAATGTTCCCCTTCAAGTCAGAAGGTAACATGCTATACCAAGAGCCAATGTTGCAGATGAAGTCTGAAGGTGACATGCTGGAAAATTCCCTCCTTCATGGGGGAAATCAATCTTTCATTCTAGTCAAGCCTTCAACTAATTAGAGTGAGGCCCACGCACATTATGGAGGGTGCTTTGCTTTACTCTAAATTCACTGATTTAAATGTAAATCTCATCCCAAAACACTTTCCAAGTGAACACATAAAATTTACCATCACAGTAATATTCACAGGTTCCAGGGGATAGGACAAGGACATATCTTTTAGGGGGCTACCATTCAGCCCTGCATAGGTATGTTCAGAACAACCCAGAATGGCAGAGGAAAAGGCCCTTCTGTGAAGGAAGCTTCCTGTGGAGAAGATCACTTGCTTCACATGACAAGATCACCACATGTGGCAATAGTTTTTTCAGGATTCTAGCTGTTCCCTTTCTTAAGGAAACTAACATGGGTAAAGTAAGTGGGAAAACTAGCTCTGGCTTTCCATCTGGTCTACAGGTTACAGTTGCTGCTCATCGTCTCCCTTCTCCACCACCTGTTTTAGGTTCCTCCCACCTTTGGGGAGGACCTATGCTAATGTACAGACTTACCTGCTGGGGTTTCCCACACCCCCATCCTTGAGGGCTCTGAGCCACTGGCCACCATGTGTTTAGGCTGTGACTGGTACACAACGCCCATTTTCTGTCCAAACTGAGCAAGGGCGTATCAAGAGTAAAACCAGTGGATTATTTGCCTCTGTGTTGAAGCAGCAGACCTACTTTGCTCTGATGATAAGAGTAAATCTTCCCCGTGGGGGAGTAGACTCCTTGCCTTGCCTCCTGATCTGTTGGCTGGGGGACTCTGAAGTGAGTGGGTGACAATCATAGTTTAAAGTTTATGAGATTCTTGCTGTTTTCCCTAGCGAGACCATTTCTTCTCCAAGAACCAAGAATTTTAACCTCAGAGAGCTCAAGACTATGGTGAAGAGAAGCACAAATTGCCTAAGCGGGTCATTGAAAGTGAAGCCACCCCTACTTCCATACTCAATTTTTTTAGACTTTGTATTTTAACAAATTGGGACACAATGTCATATGATGGTTGTTGATTTGGGAAGCATACTGCACCTGGAGGATGACACCTCATCCTTTCTAGGTATCATACCTAAGCTCTACCTTAGGATTTTCTCTAAAAGCCATTCCATAAGTTCTGCCATGTTGGCAGCTTCTGGGAGGGGTGCCATTTGACGTGCCCATTGCTGCATCTGCTTTGCTGAAGTGTGTCCCTTGGTCTGATGTTATGCTGCATGGGATCCATGTCAGTGGACCAAATACTCTGTAATCCCTAAGATAGGGCTAGCTGAATCTGCGCAGACAGGAAAGGCAAACTTATATCTGCAATATGTGTCAATTTCAGTCAAGATAAATTGTTGTTCCTTCCATGGAGGAAAGGGTCAAATTAATCAACGCACAACCAAGTGGCTAATTAATCTCCTAGGAGTGTGATGCCATGTTGGGGGTTCAGTAGGAAGGTTGGTCATTTGGAAGCAGCAATAACAAGATCAGCTTTGATGAATGGGAGATGATGCTATTGGATTTATGCGTGGCTTCCATTTCTGCCGTCATGTTTACTCTGTTCATTCACCCAAAGGGCCAGCATTGAGGTAGCCAGTGATAGAGGATGACTGTCATCAACTGCCTGAGCCATTCTGTCTACTACTGTTTCCTGCCTCTTTCTTGGTGCCTGTCTACTGGTGAATGTCAACATACACTATAAAAGTCATGACACTTTTAGCCTATGCCTATAGGTTTATTCATATTCCCCTAGCCCAGATGCTCTTAATTTAAATTATCTAATATTGATCCTTATAGGTTCCTGACCAATCAATCAAATCATTGGCAATGTCCGATGAGTCCACATATGACCTTACAATAGGTCAGCTCCCTTTCTGTGCAAGAGAGATGCCAAAGTGCATGGTGTGAAGCTTTCTTTCTGTGGAGCATTTCCCTCTGTCTCTCATGGCTGCCCTGGCTGCAACAATAATGCAGCCACAGACTATTTTTTGGCTTGCACGCGCACACCAACTCAACTCATCCTCGAGCTAACTTTAGAGTCTTTTTCTAAATACATTAACATCCAATTGACAAAACCTTGTTACTCTCATTGAAAAAAATATTTTGGTCTCTGTACACATGTGCATTTATATATAAATACAAATCTGTATATTCTATATATATTCTATATATTCAAGTATTATGCCTTTGTGTGTAAGCACAAATATAAAGACAGCATATTTCAGGAGGGTGGACTCAGAAATACATGACTTTCTACAAAACATGAAAAATATCAACAGGTAGACCTAACAACCTTTTTATTCTGATCAATGAGTAACACAAACTTCATATCTAAATGCAGAAATACAATTTATATTATTTTATTGTAGTTCTCAAACTAGAGACATTTTACTACATATTATAAATAAGAACAGCTCATATTTAGGTATCATTATCAAAATAAAAAGATATTTGAAAAGATCTTACAAAATTCAATTGAACAATGCATCATCCACAGATAATAATTTTACTTAAATAATCAATCAGGTCTCTGATATTTTTTAAATAATTTTTTTCTTCATTGGTGAATAGAAAAATAATATTTTCTAAAGTTGTAACAAGTCCTAAACAGATAGCTGCATTTTAAAATGTATTTTGACATATGAAACATGACACTCTCTCATTGCAAGGAGCTACTAATGCTGTTCTCCCACCAACTGAAATCAGAGCTGCAATTTTGTATTATTTCTACTTGAGAAATGCTAAGGAAATTTGTGAATTCTCATTAAACTCCTGGCATTTTGTGGGAAGGAAAACAAACTTCACCTTCAATGTAATATTTTATAATTTGATACATGCTTTGCAGGAAAACATAATTCAGATCATTTCACTATGTAGCTGTATTTTTGGAACAACTTAAATCTAGAGTCAATGATCTTAAAACATGCAAATAAATAAAGGAGGAAAGGATTGATAGTGCTTAACCCTTTCAGTTCTGACTATGGAACACTGAGGGCAGCTGAGGGGGCTGCTGGGGGATTGCAATGAGTCCTAAGGAGTCTAAGGACAGTGTGTCCCCAGGGGGGTGGGGAAGTGTAGAAAGAATAAAGTATTTCAGAAAGAATGGAGAATTGGTTTGATTTCCCCCCCCAACATGTATAAAATTTTTTCTATATTCCTTTATTTTTAAACCCCTCTGTAAATTCTAAGGGCCTCCGTGAACCATGAATTCTTCTATCGGAGGAAATTTTAGGAACACCGGAGGAGGGGAGACCAATTACAAGAAAGGTAAACGTGTACATTGCTCGAGTGTCAAATGGGATAATACAGTTTAAGGGAAACAAACTTACCGGTACCATTTCACCCTCCAAACTATCCTTATAAATCCTAAATCAAAGGAGGGAACCCACATCCATTTAGAAACTACTGCACATGCAACATCCATGTGTTCCTTTTACTTTCCCGTTGTCTCTTCCTAATACTATTTTAAAATGAAATTCTGATGTGTTCTTAATCCTCGCTGTAAATGGCAGTATTGACATTTGAACGATTGGTATCGTGGGGGTCCCATTTGTAGCCATAGACTTGTGAAGTTGGGTAAACTTGTTGAGATTATTGCACAATGCAGTTACCTTGTTAGACAACCCTTTCAAATATGGAATTCAGGAGAGAAAATATGTTCATAAATAGCGTCACTGAAGTTAATGAACATTTCTTTGACAATGACACAGAAGGCCTTTGCCAGTAACAGAGCAGTGATTGAGGTAATAACTGAGTCCGCTGCTCCTCACTTTTTCTTCTTCTATGGCTCCTCATTCATGCGTTCAATACACATTTCTTCCTCGTGCTAGTTGGGGGTATATGTTGATACATATAACAGACATGGTTCCCGAGCTTCTGGAGATTGTGGTCATTCAAGGATTGTAGCTTCAGAAGTGAAAGTTCAGTCCACGAGGGGACAAAGAATTCAAAGATTAACACCTTTCCTATTATTACAAAATTCACAGTGCATAACCATTCCTTTCCTATTGGTAATGACAACTGTATATCAATGCTTCAGAGGCTTATTTTTTTAGAGGGGAAGTATTGGGAATAATAAATGTAAGAGAAGGCTAGAACTTATTGTTTCCCCAGAAAGTAAGACAGTGCTAAAAGAACTATGCTATACAGAGGGTTCAAAGGACAAAGAAGCCAACACAAAATAGTCCTGTCTTAGTCTATTTATGCTGCTATGACAGAATACCACAGACTGGGTAATTTATAAAGACCAGAAAATTATTTCTCACAGTTCTGGAAGCTGGGAAGTCCAAGATCAAGGCACTGGTAGGTTCTGTTGTCTTGTGAGACAACCAGTCAGTCTCTGCCTCAAGGGTGGCATCCTCCAGATGAGAAGGTAGCTGTGTTCTCACATGGTGGAGGGGATAGAAGTATGAAAAGGACCAAACGCCATCCTTCAAGCCCTTTTATACTAGCACTAATGAGTTCACGAGGGTCATGGCCCAAATATTTCTCAAAAGGCCCCACTTCTCAATGCTGTTGCATCAGGGACTAAGTTTCTAACACATGAATTTTGGGGAAATACATTCAGAGCACAAGAAGTCCTGACTAGTCAAACCTGAGATAATTTGAACATCAAAATAAGTTATGATAGTAATGCATTATAATTAATTATATAAAAACCTGTAAGGACTGGTAACTAGAATCTATTTAGAACTCAGGAAAATCAGCAAGAAAAAATCAAACAACCCTATCAAAAAGTGGGCAAAGGACATGAACAGAAATTTTTCAAAAGAAGACAGAAGAATGGCCAACAAACATGAAAAAATGCTCAACATCTCTAATCATTATGGAAATGCAAATCAAAACCACAATGAGATATCACTTAACTCCAGTGAGAATGGCCTTTATCAAAAAGTCCCAAAACAATAAATGTTGGCATGGAAGCGGAGAGATAGGAACACTCATACATTGCTGGTGGAACTGCAAACTAGTCCAATCCCTGTGGAAAGCAATATGGAGATACCTTAAACAGATTCAAGTAGACCTACCGTTTGATCCAGCAATCCCATTATTGGGCATCTACCCCAAAGAACAAAAGACATTCTATAAAAAAGGCATCTGCATCCGAATGTTTATAGCAGTACAATTCATAATCGCAAAGATGTGGAAACAACCCAAATGCCTATCAATACATGAGTGGATTAGTAAAATGTGGTATATGTATACCATGGAGTATTACTCAGCTATAAGAAATAACAGTGATATAGAATCTCTTATGTTCTCCTGGATAGAGTTGGAACCCATTCTACTAAGTGAAGTATCCCAAGAATGGAAAAATAAGCACCACATGTACTCACTAGCAAATTGGTTTCCCTGATCATCACCTAAGTGCACATTTGGTGCACCATTGGGTGTTGGGCAGATGTGGGGTGGGGAGGGGATGGGTGTATACCTACATAATGAGTGCGATGCACACTGTCTAGGGAATGGATGCTCTTGAAGCTCTGACTCGGGGGTGTGGGGGAGCATGGGGCAACATACATAACCTAAACTTTTGTACCCCCATAATATGCTGAAATAAAATAATAATAATAAAAACCTATAAACCCATATGAATATAAACAATCAGTGGAGAGGAAAATCTCTTTCCTCTAGTAGAATTCTCACTAATAAATATAAAACATGTGGTTGTAAAATTATCAATAAAAAGTAAAACTCATTTTGAAAATTTAATAAGAAACAAGATACTAATGTAGCCTCATCGCATCTCTCAATAACTTGCTTATTAATCACAGAGGGACTATTAACTCTACAAAACAGAGAACTAGTGGACCCCACATTAATTCAGGCATGCACTTTCTAATATTAATAAAATAAACTGAGATGGAAACATCATTTTTGTGATATTTCTTCTAAGAAAGCATAATCTGAATTAAATTATGAGGAAGCATCAGACAAACCCAAAATGAGCTGCATTCTACAAAATAAACAATAAACACAAACTGAGGAACTATTCCAGATTAAAGTTGATTAAAGAGACATTGCTAAACTAAATGCATAATTGTGTCCTTGATCTTGAACCAGTAAAAAAAAGTAGCTATAAAGGACATTGTTGGGATCATTGATTGGAAGATGGACTGTAAAATAAACAATAGCATTTTATGATTATTGAATTTTCTGATATTGATAACTGTATTGTGGTAGTGTCAAAGAATGTTCTCTATTCTCAGGAAATGCAGACTGAAGTATTTAGGGATACAGGGTTATGTTATCTTTAACTCACTGTCAGGTGGTTAAATAAAACTATATATTTGTCTATCTATCTATCTATTTATGTTTTTATTTAGAGAGATTAGAGAAACAGAGAATGATAAAGGAAATGGTAAGGCAAAGTGAACAGAAATAGTGAATGGCAAAAGGCACATGAGACTTCCTTTTCTGATTTTTGCAACTTTTCTGTAAGTTTGAAATTATGTCAAAACAGAAAGCTTTATAAAAGTAAATAAATATGAGAATTCTTTAAATTACAAATATATACCAGTAATTTGAAAATTAGATGAAATTGACAATTTTCTAGTAAAATACATAACTATAAATGACCATGGAATATAGAGCAACAGAATAGATAAGTCCAGATGGTATTCCAGGAGAGTATTTATCAAACTTTCAAGAAAGAGATAATCCATAATTTATGCATACTGTTCCAAATGGTAGGAAAAGAAGAGCTTAGGAACCCCTAATGTATGAGCTCAGCAGAGCCTCAATGTTAAACTAGGGACCACACAAGAAATGGCATCATTTATTAATTTATTTTATAAGTATAGATATACAGAAAAAAATAAACACCAACCTAGATAAAATAATTATAAAATGAATTCAGAATACTAGAAACATTCTAGCTCTTGATCTCAATCTTGGTAGTAATTACATGGATATATACATATGTGAAATGCATTGAATTGTATATTTAAGATTTGTGCAATTTACGTATCTGCCTATATGGAGTGTCGTAACTCAATAAAAAAGTTTTTAAGTGTTCCTATGGACGAGGGGATGGGTACAACACCTTTGCTTGTGTAATCACTTAATTTAAAAAACTCTGTTTCATGATTTTTAATATATATTATCTAATTTTAGATGTCCAATGGGATTCTAAAAGCTTTTACCCTCACTTGTTCCTGTAAAAATCCATTTAATCTTTGCTCACAAGCATTAAATAATCTAAATATACAATCCTAATTGCAGATGTTGAAAGACTGTGAATAAAAAAATCAACAGCATGAAAGATTTTCCTTTAGCTTGTGTAAATGGCATTTTTGGTTTCCCCAAACCTTATTTTCTCTAAGCATTTCCAGTTTTTTATAACTGGCTATATGGCATGGCAGCCTCCCAGTGCACTTAAAAAGCTTGGAGGAGCCATCCAATGTATATTAATCCACTGTGAAAACAAATAACTTGAGTGCTCACTCTCTTGCAGCCTCAGCCATTAATGTTGGTGGTTGGTATTGACGATATCATCTGTGTGCTGCCAACACAAAAGACCGGAACTCTCCCTAAACATTTCAACATTTCTTTTCTTTCTTTTTTTATTGTTTCCTGATCTGGTGCACAGGATACATTTGATATCAGTTACCTTCTCCTCAGTGCAAATCTTATCTTTAGTCCTCACTGATGGAGGAATATTACAAAACGACAAATAGTAGCTCTGCTTGATTCGTGCAACAGGACTCTGGGAAAGATCTGGTAACACCAAAGAGAGAATTTTTGTGGTTGGAAGGAAACAAATAAAATGTAGTCAAACAATAACCACCACAACAACAAAACCCAGAAAGCCCTTTGCTTTCCAGCATTACATATCCTATGATGTATTTCCTGAAAGCCACCCAAGTATAACTATTTATTTTAACTAAAGTAATCAAGATTAATGTCAGCAGTTATGACACACACTGTTTGCTAAAGAACACATAGAACAATTGCTCAGGGCAAGCTTCATTAAGAAATCAGATAAAATTAGTAAAACTGATTATATTTCAAAACTCAGCAGCAGCTAAAATTGCCATTCAGGAGCTTCCAATTAACACAATTGGTCTTGTTCACAATCAGCTATTGTAATCTCATTAGCTTATTATATTTTAATCATTGTGATACCAGCATAGCAAAATTTATTTTATTTTGCATGGCTAAAGACTGGCTAAATTGGGTGTGTGGTATACCTAGTATTAGATGCACTCAGGCATTTGGAACTTGGCATCTAGCCCATTCTTTTGGGGAATTATCCTGATCAAGTGTCAAATGCACATAGATCTCCCTACTGTAGTATTGAGAAGGCATTCTGGAAACAGCCATCTAATTTGGCATCCAATGATGGGGGATTCATTATAGAGCTGATACTGTGACTCAAATCGTTTTGTAATGGCATTTGGAGAATTGACAGGTTTCTGCAAGAAAGAGAGAGAAAGATTGAAGAGAAAGGAAAAAAAGGAGGTAGAATTTTCCAAGTACCTGTGTTTAACTACTGTACCTCTTTGTTTTACTACGTTGTTTCACAAATGTGTTCTGAAGATACTGGTCATTGCAAAAACACAAAATCTTTCAGTCTTTTAGGTAAGGATGGTCACAGAAACCTAGAAAACTGGTGTTTCATTGATACCAAGTACTGCTGCTGCAATAAGATTATGTTCTATTGATGGAGACTGGGGTGTGACAGCCATCGACAGAAAGCAATAGGTTGCCCTATTTTCTGGCTGAAAATGCTGTGTGTTTTATGAACTGCCTCTATCTTGCACACCAGGGATGTGTCTGTAGCTAAAGCCATAATAGGATTTTCCTAAATGATACAAAAATACAAATATTCTGTCCAACTAGCTTGCAGAGGTTGCTTATTTTCCAACAAGTTTTAAGATTGCGTTTTACCTCCATCTTTTAAGAATAATGTTTATTTCACTTTTCCATTATGAGTGTTAAAGGCATCAATGATCACTAATTGTGTTCTGCGAAAAAGAAAACAACAGAGGCAGTGGGCCAATATACTGCAAATCCTTGTTCTTGGCAGGACCCTGTACAACTGGAGAGATATGAAGAGGTAAATACTCATAGATGTGTACACTGGGAAATTCAGAAATCCTGTAGTCTCAAAACCCTGCTATGCTTTTCTAAGTAGTTGAGACTAATTCTATCTTTAAAAAACAGCCACTCAGCTCCTGATACTTTTATGTCCATAAATAAATAAATGAGGAAAAGTGCCCTTATAAATCCCAGGAGAGAAAGTTAAATGAAAATGGAAGATGGAGTCCTTCTGTGACTATCATATTACCATACCTAAGCACTAAAAAGGTGAACGTTCATCATTATTAAAATCATTCAATTTGTGTCTTTAATTATAACTTTTGGGGGCATGAATTGCTCCAGAGAAATTAGTCTTCTATTTGCTCCATGAAAGAATTTAATAAGTAATACATTATGTTAACTGATTTTTAAAAATCCATTTAATTTTTCCCTCAATTCTATTTTAGGATGATGAGTTCTGATATTTCAGAAATTCCTGTCCAGCATCTCTTGCTTAGACAGTCATACATTTTTGTTTTTTTAAAACACAAGGTCCTGGGTTTTGTATATTTATGATTTAACTTATAAATTGCTGTCAGTCTTTCATAATTTGAGCCATCGCCTACTTTGCCGTGTATTAACCAGCTGTAGTCTCAGATTCCCTTTATGAAAATCCACTCAAATTGTTTGAATGATGGTCCCAGGTTGCCTTCAAGCCATCGTCTTCATTTCTAGTGGTGACACTTGCATATTTAGAGCAGCTCAGTTTGTACAATCAATAAATCTCCTCTCCCCTGACTATGACTGATTTGCAGATTGATCCCTATGTGATATAGAATCAGCATGGGCTTCATGACAAACAGAACTTCTTATAACCCTTCACGTCTATTCTGATGACAGTGGATAATTATGCTCAATTCTCATGTGCAACAATACTTACAAACCACTTTTCAGAATGTGGCTTTGTAAGTAAATCATGAAATTCCTTAACTACATGCAAATAGGGAAGGGAGGATTTGAAGACACAGCATCTTACTTTTTACTTTCAGACAAAGAAGTTTTTTATGGGCAGATTATATGTGTACATATAGAAATATTTATATCTACATTTAGAAAAGGTCAACACACACATATACATACATGAGTGTTATTTAGTGAAAATGTGCCAAATACAAAAACATTGAGTTCTGGATATTTATCATGAAAAATATTATTATTACCATTACCTACCGTTTGCTCAGTGTTCATTATGGCTGAAATCTATTCAGTTCAATAACTACCTTTTGTTTCTAAGCATTATGTTTGGTGCATGGTATCAAAGGCTTTATAAAAGTGTCACAGGCAGATAATTTCAATGTCAAATGACAATGGTTTTCAATGGCTTTTGCTGTTCTTATTGATGTTGCTGCAGAGAACTTTCTTTAAATGAAATCTTCACTTGAGTAATCAATTTTCAAACAGGTAAGAGCAAAGTTTCTATATTTAAGGTGAAGCTGGGCTCAAAATCCCATTTACTTCTCTTCTTCGTCATCACCCAACTTTAGTGAAATGGACAAATCACTATAATAACATCAACTTAGCAGGGGTCCCAGGATGCTATATGAGATCAGGAAAAGAAGGTATTGGTTTAAACAATGATTTCCATGGATGCTCCATGGAGGAGATGGTATCTCACGGGAGGATGAGTGGAAGTTGAGCAGAAGAGTAAGGGTGGTTATTAAGTTATTATTGAAGATATGGAGGGACGAAAGAACACATGTGAGCAGGAAATTATCAGAGCATAAAACAGATGATGGGAAGTAGCGAACCATGAAGGAAGATACTAAATGACTGAATTTTAGCATCTAGAAATGGGGCTGTGATGAATGTTTTTAGGCAGAGGTTTGGCATGATGAGATTTACATTGTAGATGCAATGGTCTGGCTGCAATGTGGAGAATTAATTTAATGGAGTCAAGACAAGACAGGTGAGCCAGCGGCTTCTGTGCCTATCAGAAACTCCGAGGTCTGCATCCGCTCTGTAAAATCTCTAAGTTATGAGTCATTAAACCGCTCCTACTGGGCTTAGTGACTAGGAAGATTCCGTAAACCTCTCCAAGTACGGACATCCAGAAATAGCTCATTTGTTTATTCATTCAATTAAAAATCAATTATTCTTTTGTTCATTAAGCGAACATTTATCTAGCCACCATGTGCCACTTGGTGGTATCTGGGTCACGGGCCATTGCAGAGTTTAATCTAAGCAGCAGGGTGTCTTTTTATCATACAGCTTAATATTACCAGATAATTTTTAATAATTTCTGGCCACTAGGCACAGAAGGTTATAAGCGGGATAGATGAGCACTGGAAGTTTCTTTAGTTTTAATCCTGTTGCAACCTTCACGAATCACCATGAGTGGACTCCAGCATTTGCTCACGTTCCAGTTTTCTCTGAACTGATGGTATCCACTGATTCTGGCACCTCCTCCCCACTCCCATTCTCCCAGCATTTGACATCAGTGCTCATTTTACTGTTTTCATCTTTTACACCAGGGTTTCTCAATTTTGCCACTATATTGGCATTTGGGGCTGAATAGTTTTTGTGAAGAGCTGTCCTGTGTTTTGTAGGATGCTTAGCAGTATCCCTGGCCTCTGCACATTAGATACCAGAAATACACTCCTCCCCCTCAATCCCCCAATTGTGACAATCAAAAATGACTCCAGACATTGCCAAATGGACCCTGGGGGAGAGGGAGGAACCACCTCTAGTTGAGGATGGTGTTATTTCCCATAAAACATGATTCAGGTTTTCCTCCACCTGGATGACCTAAGGCCACTGTAGGTAAACGCCTCTTCTCATTCACTGTAACTTGTAGCTGTCTACCTCTCAGGCAGAGCATATGCTAGCCGCAAGTAGATGTGTGCACAATCCCTGTGTGGCACATATACTGCAATGGCTATGAAAAGTCTTATTTTTTTAAAAAAAGGAGTTTTATTGGAAGCCAAGGAAGAGTGAACTAGTCTTTGGAATGGGATCATATAATCTGGCTATATTCTTGTAACTGGTAATGATGATAACAGCTGGCAAACTGGAGCATCTTGAATCACCAGTGGCTGACCTTGAACCACCCCCACATAGGTGATTCAAGATGCTCCAGTTTGCCACGTGCGGATGAGCTGTTATCAGTAAATACAATGAGGCTGCCTTTGAGACTCTATAGATTATGGAGGAGCTCTTTTGTTTTTGTCCTCCTTTGTTAGTAAAACCAAAGGTATACAAATACCAAGCTCTCTAAGTATAGAGCAGTTTAATAATTTGCTTTGGCAGGCTGGGGGCATAATTTCAAAAATTCACCTCTGCACAGATTCCCAGGGTTATTTGGACTGCAGGATGTGTGCTAAGATCTGCAGGAAGAAGCAGAGAGACAGCCAGGTCCCTGCCTTGGTTCTCCTTCCTTTCATCTCTCACAACTAAAACTCTGATTTTTTTTCTTTCCTCAGGAAAACAAAATTAATTTGGAGTCTTTCAAAAATCTTGGCATGTAAAATAATGCAACAGAACCCCAATTTTGGGACTGCTGTGATTGCATTCCCTAGTTAAGCACCCTAGATATCAATACTTAATGGTATTCTCTAAGCTCAGCCAGTGAAGAAAATAGGGTTGTTATCTATCAAAGCACATTTTAGTTTCTGACAAGTAAAAAGCAGCATGGGGAATGCAGGAAGGCTGAAATGAAAGCCTAAAAGAAAACTCATATAACATCTGGTGTCCTTTATCCCCTGATGGCCTTTCATAGGATGATATGATGAGCTTGTTCTGATTTAAGACCTGATGATTTGGTTTGAGAAAACAGGAGGAGGGGGCTCGATACAGCCAGGCTGGCAGCAAATTGGGATACAAAAATCTGCTCAAATAATTGGAAACACGACAGATTTTTCGTAACCGATGCCAGTGGCATCTTAGTTTATCCATCTCTCTCAGCTGAATTTGTAAAGTGCGTTATCTTATTGGTTTTAAAGTTTCCATCTCACTTATTTGCAGGGGGAAATGTGAGCAAATCAGTCATGATGGATTGCCTAATTTTCTGGGCTGAATAAACCAGTTTTATGAGATTGTTGATTCCTAGGTTATTAGTTAACAGAAACATTGATCGAGTTTTAACCTAAAAAAAAAAAAGCTTGCCAAATTATTACATTTAAAATGTTCCATTATTATTACCCTAGTACGGGTAATGAATATGCTAATTAAAGAATTGAGAAAGGGTCTCATAGAGTTTTTTCTTGGCTTTTTCTATTTTCAATCCAAATGCTAAAATTGGCTTGAGACACAGATGTCAGAAGATTAGTAATTACTCCGCCAGAAATCATCTTTGATCAAAAAGCCAGAGGAAGGGGCAGAGAAAGATCATTTCCTACCTAGAAAATATAGGTCCAATTTAATCCATTGCAAATTTCTTACTGTTTCATTTACAAAAGCTGGAAAATAAGGAGAGCCAAATACTATGCTGCCATATTTTTTAAATTAAATGAATCATTTAAGGTTCATTGGCTGTGGAAATGCACGTGGTAATTAACAAGGAGAAGAGTTTTTATTTGTTAATCTGAACATTTTGACAAGGGGTTGACTTCTTTTAATGCTCCTATAAAAGCAGTAAGAATACAATAAAAATCCGCCCCTTTATCATTTTTTTCTCAAATTTGAAGTGCAATCATAAAAATAAAATTCTTCTATGTCTTGTTATTTTAAAACTAAGAGTTATGATAACGATGACAGTGGCTCCGGAACGATTAATGAAGTCAGGCATCAGCTTTTGACAGAAAAGCTGTTTCTGGATTTTTTATTATGATTATTCCTTTTCTTTCTTTTATTTTCTGTCCAACCTTTCTTACAGTTGCATCTTAGTGAATATAAATTCTTCCTAGGCAGAATCGCAAGTGAAGGAAGTAGTTCCTTTGTAAAAGGAAAGAAGGGAGTTAAAAACTTTTATGCAAGTAGACTTTACTGTGAAATGTTATCTTTTGTTAGTTCAAAGGTTCCCAAAGATATAAATTCTTCAGAACTGCCCTGAGGTGCTGGGGATGTAAATTGAATACTTTACAATTTGTAGACTGCTCCTGCAGTAATGTGTATCTCCTCTGTGAGAGAGTGTTTGGGGATTTTTCAATTACTGGAGTCTGAAAACTCAGAGATTCTTTAGGGCAGAAAAAAAGATTCTTCTCAAAGTTGAGTCACTGATGTTCAAATTAGCTGCCAAAAGCACTATAATGATCTGTGTTCCAGATTTTGCTAAACAGGGAAAAATGGCCCATTTTTGTCAGGGGGAAAATAACCTGCTCTAAACGCATCCATGAATAACTGCAGGATGGGTTATGTGATAGGTTGAAAGTGAAATGTATTGTTGATATGTGCCATATGTAATAGACTGATGTTATTTCCAAAACCCTCAAATGAGCTTCTTAATATTTTTTAGGGTGATAGCTTAAGTATGGCCATTAGGCTTACTCTTAACAGCTTTTTACAAAATAATAAATGAAAAAAATGATAAAATGATATACGTACATTTAAAATTAGACATACTTCAGGATTACATAGACTACAGCCAGCTCAAAATAAAGGTATGACTGGAAATTATAATTTTCAAATTTTCATCTAATTCTGCCAACTTTTTCTTACTGTATGTCTTTTCCTCCCATCCGCAAATTGATGGAAATGAATGGATTGTTTCATTTCATTTTTTTCTTACGGTTGAGCTGCTGAGCACTAGGGAAATAATACTAAAAAGTCAGTGTGAAAGAAAATTCACAAAAAAATGAACAAAAGAAGTAGCTTAACACTGGCACTTTCCAGCCCTCTTGATCCAGCCCAGAATGAATTGTGGGCAAAGGCAATCTGAATTAGAATAACACCTATTATGGGATTTTAAACCAAGCTAAAAAATGTTACCAAGGAGTCACCCTTTTTTGCTAAATGAGCTATTTCCATTAATATATCTAAAAGGATTTATAGTCATTCAATTTTAAATTCAACTGCATTGTTTCGTATTGTTTAAAACAGCTTGTTCTCGTAAGTAGGTCAGCTTTTCTGTGTTGTCATTTCATGCAAGTTTTACATCCTGTATAGATGCACACAGTTTTTAAAAGAAAAAAAAAGCTACAAATAAAGCATGCTTTAACTGATAGAGCCAGACCTTTGCTTATGTCAGGTGCTCGGGAAAACAATCCTACTGGGAAGATTGGGTTTTATTCTACCAGAGAAGAGGAGAGAGAATTCTTTTTAAGGCTTCATGACCACACAACCTCATAGAACCTTTGATTTACTGGATATTTTCTGACCCTGCTCTTTTAGGAGAAAGAGATAGAAAATAAGAAATGAAAAGACAAAGCTAAAATGCAATGAGGCTTAACTTGGAGTACTTATTAAGTCAGGGAGGTGGATTAAAACCTTTCCATTTCTAGTTAATAAACGTTTATTGAGAAACTATTATGCCCCAGACAATAAACTACATGGGACAGATAGAAACCTAAAAATTGAGCTTTGGCTGTTTGACCCTGAGGATTTTACTATGAATAAAATATACTATCTAAAACTAAGAAACAAACAAAGCAATTGATGCTGAGAAAACAAAGAAAAAATATTAATAATGCAGTCTTGGGAACCTGGTACGGCTTCTCAAGGAGGAAGGGATGTGTATGAACATGGAACAGTCAGGAAGAAAAAGAAAACAAATAAGGGCATAAGACAAGTCCTTAGGACAGAAATACCTGCATAAACCAAGGCATGAAGGTGTGAAATTGCATGGTACCTGTAGGGAACTACATTTCATTACCCAGAGGACAAACAACAAGTTGTAGAGTTGAAAGAAGCAAGATTGCTAGACTAGGCAAGGCCAGTCATATAAAGGATGTTTTATGCTATACTAAACTTTGAAATTTTTATTTCTTACATATTTACAGTAAATTTCAGATATACACCTGAGTTGAGAGATTGAGGTTCTTGCAGTGACACAGGGTCAAGATTTGAGATATCACCTTCTCATGCTAAATTAGTAGATAGCATATTTTTAAAAACATTAGGTCAGAATGGCATTTATCAACAATCATTCTGGCTTTCTAAGTGCATTCGAATTTTTGAAAGCCAACTGAACAAAAGTCAGCTCGCCAAAAAGTTATTTACTGAGTAAGTGATATGCTAAATGATCATCACTTCACCAAAAGTCAATTCAGCAATTTCTCTGCATGAGCTATTTTGCTCAACTTTCCAAATATATTCAAGAAGACACCACCCATGAACCTTAGCGTTCCACAAATTGAGCACTCTTAGAAATGAATATTCCAGGAAAAAATAGTACTGAAAATAATCATTTGGAAAATGGAAAAAAACAGTTCAACTCGTCAAATTGTCTTTTGGAAAAGGAATATCGTTAAACCATAGATGTATTTCTTATATTGACCAATAGTCATGTACACTTAATAGGCTGTTCTATTAAAATAATTTGACCTAATATTTTATTAAAATTTACCAACTCTGGCTTTCCATTTAATGACGGGAAATTCAAAGAACAAAATAAAAGAGAAATGGCAGTTTGTACTACAAAAGTGCGAATATAATCTTAAAAAATATTTATTTTTTGTAGGTTTGGAAAATTCTAATATAAAATGATAAAGTGGACTTACAGTTGATAAAAATTCTTAAAATCACTTTTCATATTGCTAACTTTGATCCCTTACGTCTATACATTCACACTTAACTCACTTAGTAAAGTTATTTGTCAAGAATATATATAATTTGTAATACTACGATATATGCACTATTATAATCACATTAGCGAACTCGTAGTTCACTTACAACGTCGTCCTTAATGACATATTTCCTTTATCGAGGGCAGACTATTTTTCTCCTCAGTTATTTTAGAAGTTTTTAAATCACAAAACACTTTCCACACCCCGAGCTCGGTCTGCAACTGGTAGACCATCCCGGGTTTGCTGTCAATGCATCCTGCGTGCAGGGCCAGATTGTGTTAACTCCGGGGACAGCGCTCACAGCTGTGCTGAGCCGCCCCGTTTCCTGGAAACGCCGGCGTCTCTCTCTGCTGTTAGTTGCCTGACTACAAAGATGACACCAGCAGCGGCGGCGTTTCCTGGCAAGTGTCCTATTTCTGGGCTTTTCGTCTCTGCTCCCACGCAGCCAGCCCCAGTCCCCCCGCGCGGCGTTTGCGGTGTGACCGCCAGGCCGCGCTCCCCTCGAGCTCACCGGCGCGGAGGCGGCTCCCGGGAAAGGGGAGCCAGGAGGGCGGGGGAGGGGCGACCCGCAGACAGACAGCCCGGCCGCGGCGTTCAAGGCCAAGGCCGACCCGGCTTCCGCCGCGCCGCGGACCGCCGTCGGGCCCTGCCGTCTGCCAGTTCTCGGCTTCCCCAGCCCGCCCGGGGCGCGGGGCGTGCCGCCCCCCGGTGAACTCAGCAGCGGGCAGCGACGGAGAGGGGCTCATCTATCTGTGAGGAAAGAAGCCACGTCGATGGTTCCCTAGTGGATGTAATTGTGCTCATTACTGCCCATTTACATTTCATCACTCGATTATCACAAATGCCTCATTACTGCTGAAAAGGCTTTGCTGGTGAACCACTTGCTGACTATTCATTCCTCAGCTCCGATGTCACCCGACGGGCTGATTGGAAAA
The DNA here is from genome assembly GCF_020740605.2 of Lemur catta. NCBI lineage: Eukaryota > Metazoa > Chordata > Mammalia > Primates > Lemuridae > Lemur > Lemur catta. The sequence goes on from NC_059132.1 coordinate 47,161,463, forward strand.
GCAGGGGGGCGAGGAGGAGCCGAAGAGGGGCGAAGGTGAAAAAGGTCTTCTATCAGATTTGATTAAAGGCCGTGATTTAAATCGATATTTAATAAAGTGGCTGCTGCCACATAACACGGGCAATTCCCCATGCAGTCAGCATCGTGATTAGGAACCCCTCGCCGCCTGCTACATAACTCAATTGGGTTTTGTGCGCTGGTCTGGCACCTGTGTCCCTCAGAACTGCGCCTCCAAGGTAATAGGTTTATGAGCCGATGAACAGAGGTGATAGGTTCTAAATGGATTAACTAGGTGTCTGCAGTCTGGTGATGAATATATCAGGCAAAAAATAAAATAAAAAGTCTGCATAAGCAGGAGAGTGATAGGAAGTGTTGACAGACATTGTGTGTGTCACGAGCCCCACAGGGTAAACACTGGCTCTGTGCCTGTCATTCAAGAGCTCTCTCCGAGTAATGGGTGGAGGTATCAGCCCAGGCTGCTTAACAAGCCTGCAGGTGCCAGGGCGCAGACGCCTGCTGCTGAAAAGGGCTTCCACAGGGCACACCTCACCCACCAGCTACAGCCAGCCTAAGAATATGCTTCCAAAACGCTATATTTTCTCTCCCAAAATAGATTGGAATTCCTGAGCTAACTCTGATTCACAGTAACTGCCTAGAGCACGGTGTTAAGAAAGATTCTGAGGCTATATCCCAGTTCAGTGGAAAACTGATTAAACAAGACTATCAGCTAAGGACACAGTAGGGAGGAGTGGGGTGTGATTTCCACATATGTCATCTCTTCGTTTTGTTCTCCACCCTCCTTATATGCCTGTAAAAGCTAGATTTGTGTATCCTATAGTTTCAACATGATAATGCAAATACCTGTATATGTACATGATTGAAAGAGACTTAAATTAAATCCAATTTAATAATCCTTGTCAGGTGCTTGTAAACGAGTGCGTAGTGTAGTAGGTTTTACCATGAATTTTCAGTATTCCTAAACTCTTTTAAATAAGACCAAAATGATACATTTTTAATTAGGATAAAGCTGGTATAAATGTAGAAATCAATTACATGCCAACTCCGCCCTCCCTCCTAGTATGAGCAAGCTATAAATTTGGGAAATGGTGCCACTAATGCAAAAAAGGGAAAAGCTCACTTAAAGACACCTTTCTAGCATAAAAAACAATTATCTGTGTTAAGAATATATAATTAATGATTCAGTAGATTTTGTCAGAACATACACTGATACACAGAGCAGTGAATGGTCATGCCCTTTGTGAATTATTATGGAACCACTCCTGAAAAAGAGATCAACTATCATTTAGTGGAACTGCTAAATGTAGGATGTGCAATAATCTAAGAAAAATTGCTGAGAAATCTATTCTAATTTTGGTCCCAATGTGATCTGAAGATAAAAATTTGATTTTAAAATAAAAATAGGGCCGGGCGCGGTGGCTCACGCCTGTAATCCTAGCACTCTGGGAGGCCGAGGCGGGTGGATCGCTCGAGGTCAGGAGTTCGAGACCAGCCTGAGCAAGAGTGAGACCTCGTCTCTACTAAAAATAGAAATAAATTATCTGGCCAACTAAAAATATATACAAAAAATTAGCCGGGCATGGTGGCGCATGCCTGTAGTCCCAGCTACTCGGGAGGCTGAGGCAGTAGGATCCCTTAAGCCCAGGAGTTTGAGGTTGCTGTGAGCTAGGCTGACGCCACGGCACTCACTCTAGCCCGGGCAACAGAGTGAGACTCTGTCTCAAAAAAAAAAAAATAAATAAATAAATAAAATAAAATAAAATAAAAATAAAGTACATAATTAAAAAATGACTTCATGGATTTGGGGGAGACATTAAGTCAAATAGGGTCCTATGGTGTGATGTTGTGAATGATTTTCTGATATTTCTGAGTTCCATCGTTGCTATCTCAGTTACTTTTTATTTTGTGATGTCCATTTCCCACAAACACCAACATACAGGTGGGTGTTGACAAAACTACAGACAGCTATAAAATCTGTGTTTTCAGTACTTATGCAAGACATGCTGCGGAAGCTAATACAATGTCCTTAGGACTTAAGAATTCAAAAATAACCAAAAGATACTCATGAAAAATCTCGGTGAATCAGTCTGAGAGTAGCTGCTGATGTGGGGAAGGGTACACTCCAGTGCTGAGGGAGTACAGTAGTTCCCACGTGGCCTGAGCAGGTGAGCAGATGGGGCCCTGGGAGCCCTCATGGCTAACCAGCCAAAGCTCCCTTCCAGGAAAAAAGTCCCACACTGAGAAGAAATTGGTGGAAAGAAAATTAAAATGTGACAGGACAAGGACAAAAAAATAAATAAATAAATAAAGGAAAAAGAATAATCAAAACTGAGTGGGGGGTGACTGAGAAGATCTCAAAAAGCAAAGAGTCATATCTGTAAACATTGCACAAGGGTAATAGAGGAGAGTTCTAGAGCTATCCTGGGAGTACCCTAGAAGTTAGGAAAGCTATCCTAAACCAAAGTTACCTCCAAAAAATTTAGAAAAATTGATTTCTATACAATTAGCAACATAAAACAGTTAGATCAAGCCCATACAATGTTATCTTATTTAAAAAAGGATTAAATAGCAGAATACCACTCCTATAAACAACAGTCTTCCATGCTCACAAAATAGAGGAAAGCTATTACCAAATAGTTTCAAAAACAAAACAAACTAAAAACTAAAAATTCTTAAGAAAGTGATACAAGGTATGAAATAATAGCACAAATCAGAACTAGAAAATACTCAGAAATGAAGTGACAAAAATCCAGAAAGAATCAGAAATTTTTTAAAAAGTTCTTTCAGATATGAACAGTAAGCTAGAAAGTATACAAGAGTGAATGAACTCAGTAGATAATGTCTTTATATTACAGAAGATAGAAAGGGTAAAATGTTTAAAATCAAAAAGAATGACAGTGACCATAAATATTAGAGAGAAAGTGACACACAAAAACCAGTCAATCAAGATTCCGACATATATGTAATGGAAGTCCCTAAAAAGAAAACCAAAACTAGGAAGCAGAACAACTGTAAAATCACAATTCCAGAAACTGTCCTGAAAGAAAAAGATTCCAAACTGCATGTTAAAAAACATACTGAATACCTGGGAAAATAAACCCAGAATTACCCAAACTGATATGTATTCTAGTAAAATTATTGTATTGGTAAAGTCATTGGGCACTAAAGAAAAAGAAAATTATTTGAGTACCAGCCACTTGTAAAATAAAGAAGATCATATTTTCATCAGACTTTCAGCATAAGTTTATGCCACCAAACAATAGAATATTAATCACGAGGTAGCCAGAAAAAAAAGAAAATGTAAATGAAAGATTTAATATCCAGACAAACTGGCTTTTACATATAAAGATAGTAGCCAAATTGACAGCACGTGAAAGACCTCATACAATATTGCTCTCATACCCTCTCTGTACTGAATTCTTATAACATTATATTGCCTTGACAGCCATTTTGAATATAAGCTGGACTTTCTCATACCGGAAGCAGGACTTAATCACCCTCAACATTTTCCGGTTCTCAGCCTCTTCCCAGTTCCTCAGGATGATCAACCCAGGTACCTGCTTTGTACAACCTCCTCCTGGTGACCACTTCTGTATGGGACAGCTGGATACAACCTACTTGACTTGCCCCACTGACCCCATACCCCACATTCACTGTGCAGATATGCCACAGTGACCACGACTTAATCACGGTGTGACACCACAAACTCATGCCTGTTTGCTCTAAACTCACCGATTAGACTTCCCCAAGGGAAGTCTGCTTGTATAATGCCCTGGACCCCAATAAAAGCTTCGGCCCACAGGTCCCTTGCACACTTTCTCTGTCTCTCTCTCTCCTCCCCTCAACCTGTTAGTTGAGCGTGCATGTCCCAGTCAGCTCCCCACTTCCCATTGGCCCTGTGAGGCATGCTGCCCCCCCCCCTTAGATCTGTAAGTAACACACTGCTTCTGGTATTTCGTATGTTCTACTGAGCTAACTCTCTGTGTCTCATCTGACCAACACACCTGAACCTAACTTTCCTCCTTGTCAGTTCTCTCCTAGAGAGTGGCTATCTTGATAGAAATAAACTGGACACAGGTCAGACAAGAGCCACAAGGGCATCTGCCAGTATAAACAAGTTTCCTTTGAGAGGGACACCAATCACAGTTTGAGCACTTAGGCATTAGGCTGCTGCCAAGACAAAGAAGTATCTGGTGAAAGGCACAGGGTAAACACCACAACCACCGCTCCTAGAGCCACAGCAGGACAGGGCCAGAGTTTACAGCCAGAGACAGACCTCAAGACCGAATTAGAAGAAAATGTAGCATCTTCCTTAGGAATCAGAAAATAAGCTTCAGACAACCAATATGACTGTAGAAACATCAACATAAAAGTTGGTTGCAAGCATGAAATACACATTTACCTATAGAATTGAAACTAAATGAGATTTATAATTTATGGTAACTAAGAACTATATACATACAGTACAACTACAAACTATAGGGAGAGAATGAGAGGGTTGTATACAAATGTATTTTAACTGTTTTCAGTAATCATATCATTGGTTGTAGCTCTGGCATCTTATTTTGATAATGTTTCATGTAATCACAATTCTATCATCTTTGGAATCTTAATAATCAATATGGTGGGAAAAAGAGAGCTACAGTTGTGAGATAGAAGAGGCGAAACAAACATGTGATGGTTCTGAACTCCAAGTGGAAGTATCTGTATAAAGACACCATATGCTTTCCCTTACAAGTAATGCAGAAAGTTATAATTTAGAGTTCTAAGTATAAATGGGTACATATATTTGCATACACATTTTCAAATTCAAATTTAAGTTCAGAATTATGAGATGCTCACTTCACTGACAAGAACTTTCAGTGACAGACCAACACAGGAGCAATAAATATCACATCCTCAGTGCCCATTTCACATGGGCTTCTTGGAGAAATGGCTGATTGCAAGTCTGGGACAGGAAATGCACAGCTGAGGAGTGTGGGAAATGTCATTATACTAAATAATAGAAAGTCATCAGAGATTATGAAAAGGATGCAGGAACCTACTTGGGAAGGGTCCTGTTGGCCCAAAGTTGGACAGCTTAACTACCAATAAGAATAATAACAGCAGTAGGTAGAAACGCATCATATATGTTAAATATATGAATTTATAATCACACACATGCACAGGAGTACACATATACACACACAACAAATAGAAAAAAAAACAGTCATGGCTAGTTTTAGAGGATGCTAGGTGTCTTAGTCTGTTTTGTGTTGCTGTAACAGAGTACCTGAGACTAGATAATTTATTTTAAAAAAAAGAAACTTATTTGGCTCATGATTCTGGAGGCTGGAAAGTCTAAGAATTGGTAGCCCATCTGATGAAGGTCTCGTATTGCTTCAACTCATGACGATAAGCACAAGGTACTGCAGGCAAGTGCAAAGACATCACATACTGGGAGAGGAAGCAAGAGAAAATATCAAAAGCCAAGCTCACTTTTATAACAACTCACTCTTAGGTAATTAATCCAGTCCCAGGAGAGTGAGGACTCCCACAGGAGGGCATTAATCTATTCATGAGGAATCCGCCCTCATGACCCAAACACCTCCCACTAGGCCCTACCTCCCAACACTGCCACACTGGCAATTAAGCTTCAACGTGAGTTTTGGCAAGGACAGATACAGTTAGATTATCATTTTGCACTAATGAATGAAGTAAGGATCTAGAGTTCCATGTCAACACTGGTAATATACTAAAAAGACACAGTCATGTCTCTTGTTTAAGAATATACCACCACTGATAAAGTGTCATCCCCCACACTTAAAATCTAATTTTATATGAGTAACTCTCTAGATATAACTTACAGGAAATGTAGAATTAAGAGAAATATGTTAAACTATACTGTAAAAATGCAAATAGCAAAACCCAGACTGTGAAAAACTATAAGAAAAATGGTCAAATTTCTTTAATGACTGCACTGAAAAAAGAAAAGGGTAGAGAGTGAAACTTATTGGCTAAAAGCTGGCCATCAAATATATGTATTATTTAAATTTTAAAAAATGTGTAATTAAAAACTATAGTATTTTTTAGCAATTGCACTGTTGGCATATAATCCTGGAAAACTGATATACTATGTTCACACAAAAACCTCTATGCAAATGTTTATGGTAACTCTATTCATAATAGCCACAAACTCAACTGTTTCACAATGGGGGTTTTGGACTTTGGTACATACATACCATGGAATACTCCACAAAACACAAGGAACAAAATATTGACCTATGCAATATGTTGGATAGACTTCTAGGGAATTATGCTGTTTGAATAAAAGCCAGTCTCTAAAGATTACGTGCCATGTGATTCCATTTATATAGTATTCTCAAAATTACAAATCAGAGAGAACGTATTAGTGATTGCCAGGTGTTAATGACAGGGAGTCGTTGTGAGTATAATGGGTAGTACATGGGATATTTGAAGGGCTGGAATAGTTCTGCATCTTAATTGTGGTGATGGTCACACAAATCTACACGTATGATAAAATTGTATACAACTATATGAACATACACTCAAATACAAAAGAGTGTGTGTAATAACTGGTGAGATTCAAATAAATTCTGCAGATTAGACCAACGTCTGTTTTCTTGTTTTGATATTGTGCTATAGTTATGTATGATGTTACCATTGGAGGAAATTGGGTAATGAGTACAGGGGACTTCTCTGTACTATTTTTGCAATTCTTTATTGGTCTATATTTATTTCAAAATAAAAAGTTGACAGAAAAAACACTATCTTTAGAGATAGACATTGGATAATAAAATTATGATGGAAAGTAAGAAATTGAGTAATAAAAGTCAAGAAAGTTGTTTCTCTCATGTGGCAGGAGAGGAATGTCATTGGCGAGTGAGGGCACATCGAGAGTTCTAGTTTCCTGCCAACATCAATTCTCACAACTTTGGTGGTTACTACAATGGCACGCACCTTATGATAATTTGTTAAGCTACTCATTTCTGTTATGCAATTTTCTGTATTTAAATTATATTTAACAATAAAAATATTTTCAATTAAAAACAATTCACATAAAGCCAGCTAGGTATAGTGATTATTTGAATACAGAAGAGTAACCACAACATAGTAAATGGTGTGGCTGTTTTCTGAGTCAGAGAAAGAACTGTCTGGGTAGCACGAAGATAATTTCAGTTTTGGATAGTGGTAACCACTTGGAAGCTACAAGACGTAGCAAAAACGGTGGCCTTTGATGTGGTCAAAACTATGGTCCATCGGTGGTAGGTTTGAATCCTGACCTGGTCACTTACTACCTGTGTGACCTAAGGCAATGTATTTAATTTCTTAGTTATACTTTTCTCAACTACATAATATAATTAATAATATTCTAGTAAGATTGTCATGAAAATTAAACAGTCTATATAATGTTCTTGCACAGGTCATGATACTTTACCAGTATTTCATATGTAATAGGATTGTGATTTGTAACTAGTTATGTGCATGTGGTTAGAATGGTGAATATGCAAGTCTGGCATACTGGGAGTATTGGGCATAGGGTTAGCATGTCAGTTGGTAACAGTTAAAACTACAAGAGGATTGACTACAGCAACAAAAATAAATAAATGGGATCTGATCAAATTAAAAAGCTTTTGCACAGCCAAGGAAACTATCGTTAGAGTGAATAGACAGCCCACAGAATGGGAGAAAATATTTGCTCTCTACACATCAGATAAAGGTCTGATAACAAGAATCTATCTAGAACTTAAAAAAATCAACAAGAAAAAATCAAACAACCCCATCAATAAATGGGCAAAGGAAATGAATAGAAACTTTTCAAAAGAAGACAGAATAATGGCCAGCAAACATATAAAAAAACACTCAGCATCTCTAATCATTAGAGAAATGCAAATCAAAACCACAATGATATAACACCTAACCCCAGTGAGATTGGCCTCTATCAAAAAATCCGAAAACAACAAATGCTGGCAAGGATGTGGAGAGGTAGGAACACTCTTACTCTGCTGGTGGGACTGCAGATTGGTGCAACCTCTGTGGAAAAGAATCTGGAGATACCTCAAAGAACTGGGAATGGAAATACTGTTTGATCCAGCAATGTTCAGCATCTACCCAAAAGATCAAAAGACATTCTATAATAAAGGCATCTGCACCCGAATGTTTATGGCAGCACAATTCACTGTTGCAAGGATCTGGAAACAACCCAAGCGCCTGTCAATTCATGAGTGGATTACTAAAATTTGGTATATATATACAATGGAATATTACTCAAATATAAGAAATGACAGTGATCTGGCACCACTTATATTTTCATGGATTGAGCTTGAGCCCCTTATCCGCAATGAGGTATCACAAGATCGGAGGAATAATCTACACGTATACTGGCCGTCAAATTGGTACTAACTGATCAACACTATTGTGCTCACATGGTAGTAATATTCTCGAGGGATTAGGTGGTTGGGGGGGACAAACTTACAATTAAGGGTCACAGACACGGTGAGCATTGTAGAGGGGAAGGGCATGCCTCTAAGCCTTGCTTGGGTGAGGCAAAGTCATAAAATGTAACCAGAAGATATTTGCACTTCAGTGTTTATTGCAGCATTATTACAATGGCTAAATTATGGAATCAGCGTAAGGGTTTATCAAGGGATGAATGGATAAAAATGATGTGGTGTATGTACACAAAGGAATATTATTTAGCCATGAAAAAGAAGGAAATTTTGTCATTTGCAGAAACATGGATAGATCTGGAGGACATTATTTTAAGTGAAATAAACCAGACACAGAAAAACAAATATTTCATTTTCACACTCAAATATGGGACCTAAAAAAAATTGATCTTAAGGAAGGTAGTGAATAGAATAGTGGCCACTAGAGATTGATCAGGGTGGTGGAATGGGCTAATGAAGAGATGTTGGTGAAGAGGTAATTATGTTTAATAGAAGGAAAAAGTTCTGATGTTCAGTGGTACAATGGGGCAACTATAGTTGATGATAGTTTACTGTATTTCAGAATAGCTAGAAGTTTTCAAATGCTCCCAACATAAAGCAATGATGAATGTTTCAGGTGAATCTTTTCCCAGTTACCCTGATTTGATCATTGTATGTTGTGTGCTTGTTTCAAGATGTAACATGTAATCCATGAATATGTACAATTATTATGTATCAAAGAAAAAAAAACTACAAGAGGAGACGGGAGTAACCTAGGAGAAGGCAGAGAGTAAAGCAAAGCAGTGAACCTAGAGAAGGACCCTGGAGCTCGTCAGTAATACCAGCAGAGAAGGAACTGGAGTCCACATAAAAGCCAACAAGTATAGTAATGGAGGATGAGTGCAAGAGGGTAATAGTATAGTGGATGTCAAGGGAATGGAACGGTGGATCTTCATCGAGCTCCTAATTTTCTCTCTGGGATCATCTTCTCAGAGTAAGAATGTCACTGTGCACTGCACAGCTCCGGGGAAGGGTATCCAATGTGAACAGAGCCTCAGAGCGGTTAGATCCATGTCCTGCATGACCACAGCCAGGACCACCAGAGATCCATAAGCACTGGGGTTTGTGGGATTCTTTTCACTTCCAATGCAATATATTATGTGCACAGATATTCTCTCTGTCTTAAATACCTTCTTTTGCCTTTCCCACAAACCCCCTTGCCTTGGAGTCTGATAGCAAATGTATGTTATTCTGTGAAGATTTCACTGAAATCCATCAAACACATTGATTGTTTCTCCATGGTGTCCGCATGGTCTCTCAGGGAAAAATATTTCTATATTTTAGCATGAGTTCTTTACATATTTTTCTTGATCTTAGGCTGGGAACTTCTTGAACACAGAAGCTGTATCTTAGTATCAATCATCCCCCCAATTGCCAGAGCAGGATTCAATAAGTGTTTGTTGAATAAATGAGCAAAGGCACAGAGAAACCAATGCCTGCCTCTCCATATGACTCACTGCAGAATCCTAACAGAAACTTGTAAATAAAAACTCAAGATGTCTTTTTTGAGCAATGCACTCTGTTCATATTTTTTTTTTTTTTGTAAAATCGGAAAAGTCGACCCTAAAGGAAATATTCTAACCAACCACTATGTTATTCTAACCCAAAGTTGATGCAAAGAGAAGATATAAAAGCAAGAACACCCGTTCCGGAAAGGCTAAATCACATTTGGAAGATTTATTTGGTGAATTTAGAGACGAATCATGGACGAGGAGTTGAAAAACTCCCTAGCTGAAGTGTAATAGCCTAAGTGATTGTCTATTTCTAGGGCCTAGAACACTCAACAGTGGGTCAGGGACACTGGGACTCAATTAGCACAATAAAGGATGCCCACCAATGTGGTTATATGTCTGTTCTCTGTCTTTTGCGTTTTTCTGTTTTTCTGCTGATGGTGCTCTTTCTCCTTTTAGGTATGTGAATAGCTTTCTCATCACCATAGTTTTATGAACAAATAGGGCTAATATCAAAGGCCAGATCTACTGAAAAGGAAATGATGTCCCCTACCATTTACCAAGGGTTCTTAGGCTGGTAATTTTGAAATTAACAACTTGTCTGAAATAGATCTTAGGTTTCTCATTTCCTGTTTCCAAAGTCTTGGGGGTATACCTCTCCACAGACCCTTGGTACTAACAATAGTCATTACTCGACCAGTTTGATTCATCGTAAATTCAGTGGAAGGCTTAATGGTTTTCACACTGTGCTCTGAGGAACCCTAGATGACACATACGCCCAACAACTGCCACTGATGTGTGGGAGGTGGTAAGGAAAAAGCCATCGACAGACATATTTGGGCTTGTGCACGTCTTACTTGTTTCTACCACAGTGGCTTCACTTGTACTTTTTTACTTCTTGGACTTTTGAGAATTTCGCTTGAAGAAAGAGCTATTCCAGCGGAAAAACTTTTTTTGTTTTTAAGTTTTTTTTTAAGTTGCTCCTCTGACAGTATAGCAAGTCCCAGAGAACAGGTTGTGGGGAGGATGGGAAGATGGGATTAGAATAGGGCTTCATAGTAGAAGCAGACAACCTGGAAAAAGAGAGGTATCTGAGGATACTCCAGCAAGACTTCTGAAGCCACTTTTCTGTCCAAGTACTGTTGATGGAATTTCAAGTATGGCCTGAGCCTTCTGAAAAATCTCTACTTTGGTGACCCTTGAAGGCAGCTCATCCACAGCTGAGTTCATCAACTTTTGCCCTTGTATCACTCATCCAATATCCTCTCTCTCAATGAAACTCAAATTCAGCTGGTCACTCAGCCAGAATTTGGGGGTTAGGGTGGAGCTACCCCTCTTCACTGCCCTCATGAGGATAAGAAGGTCCTCATGTCTTTCTCTTGGTGCCATCTTCTCCTTACACTCAGGGCCATTTTCTTTTTTCAGCCCCTCAACATGCTCCACCCGGATTATTGTAATAGGCTCCGGACCATTTCCTGCCTCCTCTTTCATCTCATCCAGCCCAATCTGTCCCCTGAAGACAGCGTATTCTTTCTAGAACACACACATCACCATGTGCTCCTTGCCATTTACCCTCCTTGTGTGGTTTCTCTCCCAGGAATATCTTCCTTCTTCACCTCCCAGAACTTCTCCTCCTGGCCGGCTTACATCTTCCCACTGTATATTCCATATACTTGTATAACTACATTGAATCCATTATATTGTAATTATTTGTTAATGACTTCTCACCTCTTTTAGCCAATGTGGTTCTTCCAATCAGGAACTAGATGTATTAATTTTCGTATGCCAGCAACCAGTATAACAGCAAACATGCAATGACCACTCAGTAAATGTTTACTGATTGAGATTCAATAAATAAATTTTTGTATTATTTTTAGTTTTCTGCTTGACTTCTATGTAATGATGCTTTTCGCCAGAGAGAATTTCTTCGAAACTCTTCAATTGCTTTTTTCATATTCAATTCCTAAGAGATATTTTTGCAAAGTTGCCAAGAAGATGTCCACTGTAACTGTCCAAAATATGTTTCAATCAGAAATAAATGTATATTTTATTTTTTTGTTTTCTGCTGTCTAAACTTTTTCTTAGTCCAGTTGATATCAATGATTAAATGATAAGATTATAAAACATGGCCAGGCGCGGTGGCTCATGTCTGTAATCCTAGCACTCTGGGAGGCCGAGGCGGGTGGATCGCTCGAGGTCAGGAGTTCGAGACCAGCCTGAGCAAGAGCGAGACCCCGTCTCTACTAAAAATAGAAAGAAATTATCTGGCCAACTAAAATATATATAGAAAAAATTAGCCGGGCATGGTGGCGCATGCCTGTAGTCCCAGCTACTCGGGAGGCTGAGGCAGTAGGATGGCTTAAGCCCAGGAGTTTGAGGTTGCTGTGAGCTAGGCTGACGCCACGGCACTCACTCTAGCCAGGGCAACAAAGTGACACTCTGTCTCAAAAAAAAAAAAAAGATTATAAAACATATATTTAAAATATCGCTATTTATTTATCAACACTTTTGTTAACTATTACCCTTCCTTGCTTTTTCATGCTTTATGAATTTTAGGAAAATATATCACTTGTTTGAACACACAAGTATTGTTAATACAGAAAAGAAATGCTAAATTGGAAACTGCATAATTGCACCACAACTGGGCTAGTAAGTGGACTCAGAAACTATTGTCTCTTTCTGGGGCTGTTTTCATTTTTCATGTGTGGTGCACCTGTAGATTCCTGGCAATAGGAGTTTTAGGAACACACCCAAATCCAGAGTCAGCATTGTGTCTCAGTTTGTTGGGTTTTCTTGGTGGGTTTTGCCATACTTGTAGCCAACAAGTCTGAACTGCTGTGCTGCAAATGCACAGAAAAGGCAAAAATATAAACACTTGCCAGCACATGCAACTGCTCTCCTGTGAGCAGGGTTGAAAGCAGTAGTCAAGATGTATAGGGAAATTACACTAGATTTATTTACAGAAACCATTTATGTTGAACTAGCAGCTTCCTATTGTGTCAGCAATTTTCTATTGCATTTATTTGTTACTACAGTACTTGGCAAGAGTGCAATCCTATTAAACCTGTACAATACATTACACGAAATTGTAATCATTTTCTATTTTATGAAATAACAAGAACTGCAAAATTTGTCCAATCGTGGAGTCCTAATAGAATTTCAAGACAGAAACGTATAGTCTTGGGCTAGCTGGTTCCAAATGCACTTTTTAGTTCTTTTCTTATCTCACTTCTAATGTTTTCACTTTAGGTGATATGAACAATAACTTACCTAAGAGACTTAACTTCATGAATCAAGGTGAAAAGAAAGAAATCCTTGAAATCAAGTTATTTTTTTTCCTTCAGAACACTGGCTAAGCTTGTATTTTCCATAAACCAACAATTTGAAAGTTTACCATTTTAAAGTGAGCTATTGGTGTTGTTCAGGATCATATTTTACTGAGCAGTATCATTGAAAAAATTAGAATTAAAGTTTAAATTTACATCACTCCATGCCACTCATTGTTATGAATTCTACCAGACAAATCTGCCTGTTCTTGTCATGTTCTAGAGCCAGCCCAGACCTGGGGTTGGTTTTTTTGGTAATTTATTTATTTATTTTTCATTTCAGCATATTACAGGGGTACAAATGTTTAGGTCACCTATATTGCCTTTGCCCCACTCGAGTCAGAGCTTCAAGTGTGTCCATCCCCTGGACGGTGCACACTGCACCCATTAGGTGTGTATGTACCCATCCCCCCCAACACATACCACATTTTGTTAATCCACTGAAGTATTGATGGGCATTGTTAAAATGTCTATACTACCCAAAGTGATCTACAGATTCAATGCAATCCCTATTACAATACCAACATGATTTTTCACAGATCTAGAAAAAATAATTCTATGCTTCATATGTAATCAGAGAAGACCCTGTGTAGCAAAAGCAATCTTAAGCAAAAAGAACAAATTGGGAGGCATCAATTTACCAGACTTCAAGTTATATTACAAGGCTATAGTAACTAAAATGGCATAGTACTGGCACAACAACAGAGACATAAACCAATAGAACAGAACTGAGAACCCATATATAAAACCATTCTCATGTAGCCATCTAATCTTTGACAAAGCAGACAAAAACATACACTTGGGAAAAGAATCCTTACTCAATAAACTGTGCTGGGAAAATTGGATAGCCACATGTAGAAGACTGAAATAGGATCCATACCTTTCACCTCTCACAAAAATCAACTCACGGTAGATAACAGACTTAAACCTAAGGCGTGAAACTATAAGAATTCTAGAAGAAAATGTTGGAAAAATTCTTATAGACATTGGCCTAGGCAAAGAATTTGTGAAGAAGACCCCAAAGGCAATCACAGCAACAATGAAAATGAATAAATGGGACCTGATCAAATTAAAAAGCTTCTGTATAGCCAAGGAAACTATCACAAGAGCAAACAGACAACCTACAGAATGGGAGAAAATATTCGCATGCTACACATCTGATAAAGGGCTGATAATTAGAATCTATATAGACGGCAGGAAAATCAGCAAGAAAAAAATCAAACAACCCTATCAAAAAGTGGCCAAAGTGGCCAAAGTATATGAACAGAAACTTTTCAAAAGATGATAGACTAATGGCCAACAAACATATGAAAAAATGTTCAACATCTTTAATCATCAGAGAAATGCAAATCAAAACCACAATGAGATATCACTTATCTCCAGTGAGAATGGCCTTCATCAAAAAGTCCCAGAACAACAAATGTTGGTGTGGATGTGGAGAGATAGGAACACTCATACACTGCTGATGGGACTGCAAACTAGTGCAACCTCTGTGGAAAGCAATATGGAGATACCTCAAAGAGCTACAAGTAGATCTACCATTTGATCCAACAACCCATTATTGGGCATGTACCCAAAGGAAAAAAAGACATTCTATAAAAAAGGCATCTGCACTGGAATGTTTACAGCAGCACAATTCCTAATTTCAAAGATGTGGAAACAACCCAAGTACCCATCAATAGATTTAGTATTTTTAAATGAATTTGTTTCTTAAAGAATTAGAGCTTTCTGAAATTAGAATAAACTATGGAGTTGAATTTTTAATTACAGTAGCTTTTTAAACCAGATGACATAAAAAGGGGATTGGACTAGAAGATCTTCTAGATCCCCCTGACACTGCAATCAGATGATAACCATGGACCAAATGTACTGCCTGTAGGTCTTCAGTGATTCATCACAGTGACCCTACTTCTATAGGCCACACTGGGTTAGGATTTTTCAATGGACCCACGTGAACACAGAGAAAGATTAAACTTATGTGCTTATATTTCTTATGAACATTATAAAATGATAATTTATTTTAATAACAGTACCTACCACATATAAAATCATAATTAAACATAATTAAAACAGTTAGCTTACTTTTTTTCCTGTGCTCATATACTTTTTTCCCCTTCATTTTGCAGTTGGCAGTATTTACTGTTTGATGAATTAAACAAGCAGCCCATGCTTTCTTTAGGTGTTCTGAATACTTAGAACTAGGAAATAAGTGAATATCACGAAACCATTCTGCTCTGTTCTCATGGAGAGTCTAACCAAATTCCAAACTAGAGAGGTTATACTTTAGTTATTTCTGTGAATTGCTTTAAGTGCATCTTTTATAAAGTGGAGCAGATCATTTATTTGTACATAAGAATTTAGAGATTTGGATTCTTGCCAGTGAGTAAGCACATACAATGCTCGGCCTTGGATTTTGAGTGATAATGAGACTCTTTAGGTTTCTTCTCTTTCATTGTAGCTATCGTACAAGTCTATTGGTTTTCTTCCTTTTTGCTCTCAATATTTTATTCAGCCACCTTCTCCCAGAACATTCCTTCTGGGCCTGAGGCATCTGCATTCTGCTGGGTAATGCCATCCTCCTGTTGTGGTTTGCACTTCAGAACTGACCAGAGATGTATGGCAGGTCTGGTCACCAGCTTGGGCTTTCTGCGTTGCAGAAGACTTCCCGGAACCCTATCCCAAAGAGCTTGCATGACAACACCAGCAATTAATCACCAGCCTCACATTCTCCATGCTGTTACATAACTAAAAGAAAAAAAAGAAAAAAGTCATTTTAACAAATACTTATAAACATCAAGGTATACCTCAGCATACTTCAGTGACAGAAGATCTGGCCTACTAAGGAATCTGGCTTAATTCCTTTAGACCACAAAGTTAACACAAAGTTACATACATCTTATAACAAACGTTACCCCAATCTGTTAAAGTGAGCCAGTGTGAAATTAGAAAAGTATTTCTAGCTCTGCTTTAGTGCCTAAAGTATCATTGTGTCACACTCAGAAGTAGAAAGAAATCTTATCTTTCCTTTAGGTATTTAAGAAAAGCACTTGTTAAAATGACTTGAATTTCATCTTCAAGGATCTACTTTTTAAACTTTCCATCCCCTGTAGTTACCAATTCAGCATGTGCTAATCCTCTAGAAATAAGTATGTTAAACTGAAACAACTTGATGGGAGGAAGAGGGACAAAATTAGAAGCTACCTAGGTGTGTTGTAAAGCTGTTCAAAAAGCAACTCTGAGCGAGGCTTGTGTATAGAAGTAGTGCCTGAGTCACATTTTTGCTTAAAAAGATTGTAACAAATACAGATGAGTTAAACAGGGGAAAAAAATAGCAAAAAGAAACAATATGCCAGGGAACAGAAGTTTTGGTTCCCATTTGGACAAGAATGGTAACCATCTCCATGTTAGAGCCTAAGCAAAACAAAATGGAATTGTTTGGCTTGAAATAACCAAATTGAAGACAAAGACAAACTGAAGTCACAGTTGAGTTGGTAATTGCTTCTAATTGCCCACGGAGGCGGAACACTTGAAGCACCAAAAGCTTTGCTTAGCATGGTATTCAATCCATTTCCAGGTTTTTTTTTTTCTTTTTACTTATTGAAGAGTTTTAATTATCTGGTGATATATTTCAGTCTTGGAATTTTTATCCAGCAGATTTTTTTTTTCTCCTAAGATTCTGAGTACAAAGGAATGAATAATAAGGACAGAAGCAACTAAAAGAAATCAATATGCAATTTAAATGGTAAAATTCCATTTTCACTAAACCGTCCCTCAGTGTGGCCAATTTTATATTATTGTTATGCACGGAAATATATATATATATATATATCAAAATGCAACCTCCTTTTGATACAAAACGTGAAACACAGTTTACTTTTTATGAGTTAGTAAGTGACACAAAGCATTATTTTAAGATTAGCACCTAGAAACTTTAACTTGGCTTGGCTGATTTATTTAAAATTTAAAAAAAAAGTAAAGAATGGAGGAAGGTAAGAAAGAGAAAGGAGGAAAACAGAAGAAAAGAAGAGAAGAGAAGAGATAAAGGAAAAAAGGAAAGAAAAGTTAGAAAAATGTCCATCTGAAGCATTATAGAAGAACTTGTAAATCAAAGTTAACACTGCCTATCTTTGGTTTTGTGGTATTAAGTACACATAAAACAATATAAAGGTATCATGCTTGGACTCATAAAGATCCACTGTAAAGTTACATTAATTGGAAACATTAGCAGCAGGTGTTTTTCTTACTATATATCTATCTTGCAGCCTTAAAACTGCCAGTCTAAATATTCACGTATTTTTCTCCTTGGTTGATTGTTACACAGCAAATAATATTTAACACCAGCCAGATTGACCTTATTTGGTTGTATTTCTTATTCTTTAATGAATCGTTATGCAAAGCAAGGTGTGTGAACATATGTTTTTCCTATTACTTCTTTATATATTTTTAAACACTTATTCTGGAATGTTAAACCCCATACGGAAGAAATAACATATTAGCATTGAGGGTATTTGCAAACATGTATGCTATGAATCATATGTTAACATGATAATTGCTTCCACACACACATACATACAACCCACAGTAAGAATTATTAAAATCATTTAAGGGAAACCTTCAGTAAATATTTCAACTCATTTTTTTAAAGTAAACATTTTTTGCCTAGTTTGTAAATATAGCCCCAAAAGAATGAAATGTTTATTGATGATAATAATTTTTTCTTTTTAAGAATCTTTCCCTAAATTCTCCAATACACAATTTTTAACTCCAGAATAATTATAGTGAAGGGGAAACAAAAGAAAAAAAGACAAAGAAAAAGATAAGGTAAAAAGCCACTCAATCGCTAACTTACCAAAACTTAAAAATCTTTGTCCCAGGCCCTGCAAGTTAAAAACTTCAGATCCTGAAAGACGAGGGAAAAAGAAAGGAAACCCTAGAAAAGAGTCTATTTTATGGAAATGCAGAAGGCCTGCAACTTACCCCTCTCTCACAAACCTTTTCACTCACTTTCCCCTTATGTTACTACAAAAACAAGGAAAGGCCTTTGGGTCACCAACAGGATCAGTTTTTAAAAAAGAAAATTAGAGCACGTTAACCAACAACATATGCAGGTGCACAGCGCAAGCATTCCTTGATGGAATTTGAGCCAAGAACCCTCTGGGTCCAAAATATCAGTTTTACCAAAATGCATATTGTCCTTCTAAAGATATAGGTAATAACACTCCATTAAGATTTGTAATATTCAATAAACAAATCAGGAGCAGGTTTCTAGGTACAAAATTATCTTATTACTCAAAGGAAATGTGACACAGTCATTTTAAAGATGCAACAAATACCATGTGTGAAGTTCTCATTTCGTTTCTGAGAGTTTTGTACGAGGGCACGTTTTACCTTGTGTTTTTATTCCTTCTTTTCACTGTGACTAGGATGGGGTTATGGAGGGGGAAAAATGGCCAGGATAAAGCCCACTCTTCCCTGTTCATAACAGTGACAGTAAAGCCACCTTACATGGTAACATTAAGAAAAATATAAATTTGACCTAATTTGGGAAAGTATATTCCATTTTGGTCCCACAATATATTCATTTGTAAAGCAAATGGTATGGGCAAGTTGCTGGCGTAGCTGACTTTTAGGACTTTGTTTTTCATCTCAGTCCCGACACTAGTCTGTATATTACAGAGGCAAGTCATGATATTACAGTTCCTCACCTCGATTCTTTCTTTCCATCTCATTGTATTTATTAGAAAATGCCCCATACTCCTTATTGCTCTTAAATCTTTGGGAGAAAAAGTGTCATATAAAGTAAAAGAAAGGGAGATATATAGAGAAGAAATCTAAAGAGTGTCCTGAGAAATCATAGAATACATAAGGAATGTAATATTGTGATATTTCTGACATTGCAAGAACTCCATATGTGGTCAGCCAATTGCTCAGAGCTGCTGGGAAGCTTTTCACAGTCCCAGGCCCTTTCTAGCTTCTTTGTCCACCATCTTTAGCTTGTGGCTTTTGTCCTCATGTTCACAAAAGAGCTGCCCCACCTCCAGGCATTATGGCTGCATTCCAGACAGGAAGGAGATATGGTAATAGGAAAAAAAAAACAAATAGTGCGTTTCTCTCTCTTTTGCTAGAAAGAAAATAATGGTTTTCCAGAAGCTCTACCCATTTGAGCTCTACCCAACCCACGTACATCTCATTGTCTAGAATTGAGTCCCATTATCATCACTAGACAGCAGGGAATCTAGAAAGGTAAGTATTTCTACCAGAATAAATTCAAGGTTCTGCAAATAATAGAGGAAGGGAGAATGGGCAGAGGGTAGGCAAACAGCAGTGTCCACCCCACGGGATGAGACTGTGTTCTGTTGATGTTTATACTTGCGTCTGCCTGCACTATCTTTGGGAGGAATTAAGGGATAGCTGAAGAAGTGAATGAATGAATCAATAAATTGGCTGTTCCTGAGAACAGGCGATATTATTACTGTTTGCAACTCTTCTATTTGACCCATGTGCATGGACTAGAATAGGCTCGAGTGCTCGTTTTAGGAAATGAACTTTGGAAAAGTGAATGCTCTTCTAAATCCAGCACACACACACACAGTCTTGTAGTAATCTAAATTTAAAGTTCAAGGTCAAAGCAGATGCTTCAAGACAATTAAAGAAACTAAAAGAGAATGGGATTTTGAGTCCCTAACAAAAATGTTCATGTCATAAAAACACATATGCACAGAATTAAATGTAGGAAAACCCTACATATAAGTTGCTTTTGGATGATGTTGAGGTGACACCTATAAAATTTTAAGTCTCCACCTCTTTCAGCAAATCTAGCAATAATATAAAAGGATCATATTAATTTTATTTATTTTTGAAACTCATTTCTTTCTAAGTCACTGTGTACTTTCAGCAATAGCTCTTCACTAACTTCCTGGACGCTTCTTTTTCTTACACCATATACTGGCTCAAGAAAAAAAAAGTCTGGCTGGCCACAGTGGCTCACGCCTGTAATCCTAGCACTCTGGGAGGCCAAGGCAGGCGGATCGTTTGAGCTCAGGAGTTCGAGACCAGCCTGAGCAAGAGTGAGACCCCATCTCTACTAAAAATAGAAAGAAATTATATGGACAACCAAAAAATATATATATATATATGTATATAAATTAGCCGGGCATAGTGGTGCATGCCTGTAGTCCCAGCTACTCGGGAGGCTGAGGCAGGAGGATCGCTTGAGCCCAGGAGTTTGAGGTTGCTGTGAGCTAGGCTGACACCATGGCACTCTAGCCTGGGCAACAGAGTGAGACTCTGTCTAAAAAGAAAAAAAAAAAAAAAAAAAGTCTGACATCAGCATTTCTTTTTTTTCATATTTCAATGATTATTTCTGTAAATGCTTTAGATGATCAATAAGAAAGATTACTACTATTTATTAAAACATAGAGCAAACCCCATAACATATTAATAAATATTGATTTCTGATGTCTTAAAATTCAGCATCTTTTTGTCTTGAAATTTTACCATGATTGTAGGAATTTTGTATTAATAAAGTTCTCATGTTTTCCCCAGTCTCTATAGCGACTGCTTTTAAAATGTATCACATGACATAATATATATTTATTAATTAGAATGATGGTGAGCTGTGGCATATTTATATTTTTGGGTATTTGCAGCCTAATACAATCTGAAATAGTGAATTTAAATATCTTGAATACACATTTTATTTCAATCATCTATGTTTCTGAATTCAAGTAATAATGAGATAAATACATTTTGATCTTGGAGAAATTATACTTAGGAGATGATCATTTGTTTAGTTACTCAAAAACTAGTTTATTCTCACTTTTAGCAAGCTGTAGGAATCTAGCATGTAATCAAAGGCTTGTTATCAATGAATTAAAAACAGTGGAAGTCCAGTGAGTCAAAATGGTCATTATATAATCATTTATTACACTGTTATAAAATGATCTTCCTTCTGCCTACTCCCAAAGCATACATAGTCAGCAATTTTTATGCATTAACATGCATACTGATATTATAATGTTTAACATAAAAAAGAGACTTAAAGACCACTTCTTTTCTAGCTCTCTCATTGTTCAGATGAAAACCTGAAAGTCAAAATGTTAAACAATTTTCTAAAGAATCTTTTGGTTGTTTTAGGAAGAGTCAAAAGTTTCAGAACCATGAGTTGTCCTCTATACCTCACGGTTAACCACAGCAGGTCTCAGGTCACAGAACATGAAAGCCAAGAGCATCCTGGAGTCATCTGTTCCAGAGGTTCCCCATCAAAATGAGGCAAACAGGTAACATCGGATAAAGGTTTGCCTCTTCATCCCCAAAGAGCACAATATGGGGGCTGGGGTCTCTATATCCCATGGACAAGTGACCTACAAATGCCAACAGATTTACTCTGCTAACTGTAGGACATTGAACAAATAGTATCATTTTCTATATGTTCCATGCACTGATGTATTTCAACATTCCCCCCAAAATGGAATCCTCCTTATATCATCTCTGCCTGGTGACCATTCACTCCCCTTGACATGCCTGTGAAACAGGAAAATGACATGAAAGATGCAGGGTTCATAGCAGACCCTTTGTTCAGGTCCCTGCCTTTGACCAAAGTCCCTGCACGTCTTCTCCTTGTGAGGAAGACTGTGGCACACGAATGTGCAGATTGTTTCTGGGTCTCTTTAAGAGACCCTGTGTGAATTTAGCTTACCTGAGAGACAGCCCTAGATCCATCCCAAGCTCCTTAAAGTACACCTCAGCCTGGAATAAAAAAAGCCACCTCAGTCACATCGGAAGGTATGCTTTAGAGAAGCAGGGAAATAAAACCATTGTCTGTTGCAGACGAGCCTCCCAGGTTTTTGTCCAGCGACTCTTGGCTGACATGGTCCGGACAAAAGAGTACAAACATCATCACAAACTGGAAAAATAACTCAAAGGGCAAACTCTCCTGATGGTGGCTCCTTTTGATTATAAAGGGAAGCACAATGCAGTTAGGCTATTTTTATAAATTTTAAAATTAACTCCCGTGCTCATGATTATGGGAAGAGAATACATCAGATGCACACATATCAGTATATAAGTTCTTGCTGCAATATGAGCCATTACAAAACCCAAGCGGTATAAAAAAGTTAGCTTAACCATTTGTGGTGGTTGTCTAGACCACTCTGCTGACCTTGGCTGTGTTCATATACAGGTCCAGGATTTGGGTGGCTGGTGGCTTATTTCTGAGAGCCTGGCCTGGGGAGGCTGGGATAAATTGGTGCGGTCTTCATACCTCTTAGCTTCCAGCAGGCCAGCCAGGGCCTACTCTCGTGGCCAGGGCAGAGACTCAAGAAAGAACAAGCTTAATTGTGCAGGCACTTGTCAATTCTCTGCGTGCATCGTGTTTGCCGAGCCTTGTGGCTCAAGCAGCCCCATGGCTGAGGCCAGAGTCGGACTAGGTGGGGACCTCAAACCTACATGACAAAGTGCAGGGATTTAAGAAGGGGCGGGAAATTGGAGCCAGCTTTGCAATCTACCACAAAATATGGCTTTAAATTACATTGTAAAGCAAAGTTTCACACAAAAAAAGTTTTTTTTAATGTTCCTTGGGTAAGTACACAATAAAGTGATAAATCTCAAATACCATGATAATTCATTTGCTTTACTTATAAAAACACTATTCTTCCCCATGTTTGGTAGTGAGAATAGTATGATCACTTTTAGTTCCGTAGTGCCTTAGGTGCCAAGAAACTAAAATATAATGTGTTGTACAAAAGTAAACTTTTGGCATTCTTCTTTTGATGTGACTTTGGGCTTGTATTTTTAATCATGTAATCTCATCCATTTTATTTTATGTAAGTCAATTTTAAGTCATTTAATAAAGCAGACAGATTATATTTTGTAAATAGATAATGCACTATCATATGATATGGCAACCTTTAAGGCCATGTTCTGAGTTTGTCTTTGCCATTTGATTTCTGGTGGAATAACTAGAGTCGAGGGTTTCTAGAGGAATTCAATTATAATCAACAGTATAATCAAACTCCTTTGTACTTTTATAATTTACTTCCCTTTTGTCAAAATGTTGCTCCAAATCCCAACCAACCAGACTTTTTTTTTTTTTTTGTGGACTCTAGAATGTACATTTGCATTTTTTAATTATCATCTGGTTAGGGGAGAATTAAAATTTTACTTCTCATAAAAGGTCTGTAAAACTCTTCAGTAATATTGAGCTGTTTTACATGAGGAAATGTGGACGTGCTAAGGTCGAGTGATTTACCTCCATCGTGCAACTAATCAATAGCAGAGAGCAAGGAGGGGCCGGGGCTCCGGGACTCATTCAGCGTGCCGAGCCTTATTAAACCGCGCAGACTTGTGTATATCTGATACTCAGACTGAAGTCTCGAGGCTGGACCACCGCCTCATGCAGGTGGAAATGTGCGTACAAGGCCTGTTA
This sequence comes from Lemur catta, assembly GCF_020740605.2. NCBI lineage: Eukaryota > Metazoa > Chordata > Mammalia > Primates > Lemuridae > Lemur > Lemur catta. The sequence goes on from NC_059132.1 coordinate 47,185,172, forward strand.
AACATGATATATTCCTAACGCACTGCAATTACTGCAACACCTGTGGCATAAGCGCGCTCTGTTCTTGGGGGCAAACGTGTGGCTCATTCAGTTTCCTTACATTTCACTGCCCTGACCTCCGTATGATCTACCGGTTCCGTGTTAGGGTAAAGCACAAGAGCTGTTTCTTAATTACAGTGCCTCCTAGGTGGGACTGTGTTGATTTGTGGGTTTTATTTTTCTTTCTTAGAATTTTTGCTGGTTTCAGTAGCCTGTTATGGGAAAAAAAAATGTGTTTCAACTGAGTGTTCAGCAGCTCTGAGAAAGCCATCTGCCTAAGTTATCAATGCGTGGAAAACACTCCCACACCGAGATAGGATTCAACGTTCATTTAGAATCTGGAAATTTCCCGCGTAAGTCCTTTAGTTCAGTAACACGCTGCAGGCACTTGCTGCCCAACAGGTGGAAAGAGGTTTGAGAGCTATCGAGAGGGCAATTTTCTCTCCATAATGCTCTCAGCCTCGGGGTCGCCGGTGCATGTGTTTATACAGTTAGATAGGTTCAATCCCCGACTGTTTCTGAGGGATAAAAGAACCAGTGGGAAAAATATAAATAAATGGAACGATGACATTACAAAGGTGAGAAGAAATAATTCTTACAAGTCAGTCTTCGGGTCAGAAAAAGAAAAAAAAAACACATTGCAACCATATTTTTTTCATAGCTTTAATGGTAGTTTTCAGATTTTCAGGATTCTGATGTCTTGCTTAAATTTACTATACAACAGGTATATTTATAATGTGTCCAACGACATGTGATAATAAGAGATGAGAGCATAGGGCTTGGGAACAAAGTTGGAACTTCTTTCTTCCTTAGCAGGCTATAGAATTTCATTCATGCTGGGATTTTACTGTATCCATTGTAGCACCTTGTAAAGAGATAACAACAGAGTGAATAGAAACAAATACTTAGAAACATAACCTATGAGGCTGGAAGAATGCTCAAAAATGAATAGTAAATGCCCATCTCTGGCTTGCTAACCCTGCAACACATAGAAAACTTCCAGAAAACTAATAAACTTACTCCTAGACAAGAAATGATTTGCCCCAATCACAAAACTACTTAGAAATAGCTAAATTTTGAACCTAGGGTTCCTGACATCAGAGTACCCCTCTTTTTCACCATTTCCTCTCAGTCCATTGACTTTTTTTTAAATGAATGGTTTTAGATCAATACATTTGTTTTCATACTTAGGCTCAGTACTAGATGTGCTTATTCCCTCCCTTCTCCCTCTTTTAAAAGGATATTTAAAAAATTTTTAAATATTTTAAAATCACAACAATGATAAAGAATTTTTTTAAAAAAATCCATGGTTCCTAACAATCTACTTATGAAATTCAATATTAAATAAATAAAGAGATGAAATTTCCTTTGCACCCCTTCCAATTTGATCTTAAGGGGACTTTTGTCATTTTGTGTGTGTATGTGTGTGTGTGTGTGTGTGTGTGTGTAAGTGTCAATCATCCCATACTTTTGTTTATAATTGTACTGCATCTATAAGCGTCTTTAGACTTCTCAAACACCCACAGTGTTGTTTTGCAAATTAAACTTCATGTTATTGTATCATAATACGTGTAACCTCCTGACATTTGCTTTCTTGGCTTCAAGATTTGTCATTGTTTATATATTTAGTATTAGTTTGTTATTTTTACGGCCATATATCATTCCATCTTATAAATATAGTCCACTTTAATATTCACTCTTCTACTGAGGGCCAGTTGTCCTGTGTATGTAAGGATCTGATACTTTCTCCAGAATGTGTGGCTTAGCAGTAGGTGTTGAATAGTCTGTCCCCTCCCCACTGATCTGCAATGGAAGCTTGTCAGAAATCATCTTTTGCATATATGTGTGATTCTGCTTCTAGGAGCTCTGTTCTGTTCCAGGATTCTATATGCCTATTTATTATATATATTTATTGTAAGTCTTGATTATGTAGTAGGGCACGGTCTTTCACCTTCGTATTTTTGACTACTGTGACTCATTGCTCTTTTGTAGGAAAAGTTTATACTTTTGACTCACAAAAACAGTTGGGGTTTAGATTGAACTTACATTCATCCTACAAATTAATTTAGATAAACTGGCATCTTTATACTACTGACTATTCTTATTCATGATTTTTTTCACTTATTCAAGTCTTTAATATTTCTCAATAAAGATTTATAATTTTCAACATAAAGGTCTTGTGCATATTTTGTTGGAGATATTCCTTTATTTTTATTTGTAAATTGAATAATTTCTAAAATTTTATATGAATTTATTGGATTATAAAAATCAAATAATTTTTGATATTCATTTTATTCATAAATCTTACTAAGGGCATGAGACCTAAATTTTGGAGTTATAATATGGATGAATTATTTAAATTCTTGGGATTGGCATCCCTTAAGGTGAAAGCATAGAGAGGAAGGAAAGAGACACTCCTACATTTAAAGGATATTTTTTGCATGTTATGTTTTATAGCAAACTTAATATCTGGTTATGAGTCTCTCCAGTTTTTTTTCTTTTTGAGATAGTTTTGATAAGTTATATTTTTAAGAGATCTTTTATTTCATGTAAATTTTCAAATTATTTTTATCAAGTTTATCACCATATTATCTTTGTATTTTTATAATTTCCACTTTCTCTTTATTTGTATCACCTTTTCCAGTATTAATATTCTTAATACTATGTATTTGTGACATCTCTCTTTTTTTCTTAATCATAGGTTTGTTCATTTCCTTAATGTGTGCAAAGAACCAACCTTTGACTTTGTTAGTTCTTTTCAACTTACATTCTGCTCTAAACTTCATTGTTTTCTTTATTCTGTTTTTTAATTTATTCTGTTTATTTTGTTTTACCAGTTTGTTACTTTCAACAATTAGTTAATTGTTAGCCCTTCTTTTCTAAAATGACATATAATATAATAACATGTATAGCAATAATGTTTCCATCTAAGTATGACTCTAGTGGTAACCCTCATATTTTCAGAGGCAACATATTGATGTTATTCAGTTCTAGGTATTTTCAAGTTTCCATTTGGATTTGTGCATCATGCATTTGCATTTGCTGCACCTAGAACTAAATTGCATTATCACAAGTTCTTTGATGTCCAATTTTGCTGACTTCTTCATGATGATTGATTTCTCTTTTTTTCTTATAATTTTGAATTGTGAGCTCATTCTTGGAAGAGATTTATCTGTGAGAATCTTTCAGGTATGTGTTGCTACGTTCAGAGAGAACTGGCATTTGCTTTTGCCAGGCATCCCACAATTACTATAAGTGCTTAAGGCAGACTCCAGCATAAGTACTACTTGTAGTTTTCTTGGTTGGGGGTTTCTTCAATCATGAGGAAGCATACATTTAAAACCTGGAGTCCTCTAACGGTATACCTAGGCATCCAAATTCTTAGGGGACTTTTTTTGTCCTGCCCTGAGCCCAGGTAAAATCTTGACTTTCCTTCTATTATCTCCTTGAGGGAAGACTAATAGTCTTCAGAGAATTTTGGAATGATGTGTGTGAGGTGTGTACACATTCTAACTTTCCTTCTTGGCCTTTCTCTCTGAGGCCTTTCTCCTTACTTTATTGACAAATCCCCACAGAAGAGCAATATAATTAGCATGGGCATTCTGCTATGGTTTTTAGTTCCTTTGTCATATACAGTCCCTGTAATACTGTGATTGATAATAAGAAATGTATAATTGGTCTTTGTATGGATTCCTGGCATAAGACTTCTAAAACCTTAGAGTTTTCTAAGTGATAAGAGCAATAAAGGTGAAAGAAAAGTCTTTTGTTATTCATAATGAGCTCCTTTTAGCTACACCTGAGTTTACGTAAATGTGACTTTTGGAAGGTCCCTAAGGATAGGGAGGATGGTTGCCAGGGGAACCAAAAATGTAATTAAAGGGTGAGAACTTTCAACCTCAACCTCCAACCTCCAGGGAGGGGAAGGAACTGAAGGTGGAGTTGATCGCCAATGGCCAATGATTTAATCAATCATGTCTATGTCATGAAGCCTCCAAGAAAACCCAAAAGAAGAGGATTCAGAGATCTTTAGGGTCGTGGAACATGTGGCATGTGGTGCCCTAGGAGAGGGCATGGAAGCTCCATGCCCTTTCCCTATACCTTGGCCTATGCATCACTTCCATCTTGCTGTTCCTGAATTGTATTCTTTATAATAAACAGGGAAATGTAAGTGAAGTGTTGCCCTGAGTGCTTTCAGCCACTCTCACAAATTTGACTCGAAGGATGGGGTTGTGAGAGCTTTCGATCTATAGCCAAGCTGGACAGAACTGATGGGTATACAGGGACCTACTGCTCGCCATTGGCTTCTGAAACAAAGGAGCAGTCTTGTGGGTTCGAGTCATCCCTAATGTGTCTAATCTGACGTAGATAGTATCAGGCTGAGTTAAACTGTAGGACACCAAACTGGCGTCAGAGAACTGGTCAGTGTGGCAAAGCCCCCCACACCTGGTCATAGATGTATTCTGTTTTGAGTGTGAGCATAGATAAAAAGCAGTTTGGTATTTTTTTTTCCTATGCAGTCTCCAAGTATTTCCTCAACATCCTTTTTATTTTTTAATAGACTTTATTTTTTAAAGCAGTTTTAAGTTCACAGTAAAATTGAGAGGAAGGTACAGATATTTCCCATATGCCCTCTGCCCCCCTCACCTACGCAGGCTCCACCATCAACATCCCCCCCCAGAGTGGTCCATTTGTTATGATTGATGAATCTGCCCTGACACATCATTATCACTCAGAGTCCATAGTTTACATTAGGGTCCCCTCTTGATACACTCCTTTACATCTTCAAAGCCCAAATATGCATGAAAAGAGGAACGTGTTACATAATATCCTATATTTCTATGTGTTATATAGTTGGAGTTTTTAAGACTAAGCCACCATTTTCAAAGGAATGGAAATGAAGCTGCAATGTCATTGAATATACCTTCAAAAATTCCATCCCTCAAGTTCTCATTTGCCAGAGGCTCCCTAGGAATTAGGAAAATGAAAAGATAGCATTTGAGGGAGGAGGAAATGACAGAGAGGAGTGAAATGAAGCAATGGATATGAAATACGAAGATCCTGACCAGGTCAGACCCCAGGGCCAGACCCCAGGGCCAGAGATGTGGAGGAGGCACCCCCAACACATCCTTTGGTCACAGGAATGCAGGTCTCTGCAAGTGAGCCTAGGAATGAACTTCCTGGGTGCCAAGTGTATTTGGCTTAACCTGTTCTTGCTGAGGGGAAGCACAATAGTCATCAGTGATAACTGAGGAAGAGAAGAATATCAAATTATAGTGTTTGGGATTGTTACAGTTTATGTATCAAATGTTTAATGCAATATAAAGAGTTTCTAGGCTTTGCTTTTTCTGTTTGTTTTTTTTTTTTTTTTGGAGCAAAAATAATGTTTAAAAATATGCAAATGCTGCTTAGCTACTTCATCAACATCTGAAGCCCTGGTTTTTTTTTGTCTTTTACTATGACATTTGATTTAGCGTTGTGTAACATCAGTACTCAGGGTCAACATTGTAAGAAAACAGCAAACGAGCAGTAGGTTCTGTCCACGATCCAACGGAAAGATCCTGGGAGAGGACAGAGCAGCGGTCCATACAGGAAGCCTGGACCAACCTGCCTGAATTCAAACCTTGGCTTCTCTACTTACTTCCTGCTTGATACTGGGCAATTTACCTCACCTCCATGGGCCTTAATTAATGCATCTGAAAAATGGGGGTAACAACAGTGGCTATCTCCTCAGGTTGTTATAATGATTTAATGAGCTAGTGTCTGTAAACTGCTTAGAACAGTGCCTGTCATAGAATAAGCATTCCATAAATGATAGGTATAATTATTAGCTATTATAGAGAATAATGTCAGAGCCAAATACTGTTATAAGCATTTTCTGGTGCTACCAGGACTCTAGAAGACACACACAAGCAAACTGAGAGAATGAAGAAAGTATGCATATATATGTTTTACCACACACTGTAATCTGTCATCCTTTTATCATCATTACATCTTAAATGTTTGCAAGTAAGGCTCCTTATTTACTGTATACCCCTAGTTTGATGTATAGGTGAACTCAGTGCATGTGAATACGTGAGAGAGAGACAGGAAGAGAGATTCAGCACAGTGAGCAATGATCACAGCTGAGCCATGTAGACTCCAGTAAGCTGTCTCAGTCAACTTATTGGCTAGAACCCATTCTTTATGACCTTATTTTGTTTGGTGGCCTATTTACTACTTGTTTGATCCAAAAATGGCCTCTATCAATGTCTATATGCTGTTGATATTTTTTTTTTGGCATGAAAATTACTGAAAAAGAATTAGCTCTTTTCCCACTTAATTTACAGATAACGTCTTGAAGTACATTTATTGTAGGGAATTTCTTTAAAAGTATTTTAAAGCATTATAGAATTATTTACATGAAATTATGGGTTATTATTTTAATTAGGATGCACACTTTAAAAATTGCATAATGCTTTCTAAGTCTAAGAAATTAAAATTAAAATTTTCTTACCATATTTCAAGGTAGATTACATGTATACCAATTTTCATAAAAAAATCAGTAGTATCACACACACATTTACTTTATAAACAGTAACTAAGTGCATTAAACATAAGAATATAATCAGATTGCCTTAGAAGTGAGAGTTGGATGTTTTATGGGCGGCACATGTAGTTTGAAGGTTCTTTTGTACATTCGGTATTGCTCTCCAAAGTATAGAAATTAGTAAGATTGAGAACCAGGGAAATGTCCAGTAGTAAGGAAATTATATGCACACATTTCATTGTGAATACTTTCAAGGATTTTCTAAAAATAAAATGCTACCTTTTGAAATTTTAATGAAACCTTAAGCCAGTAAGTTGAAAGAAATACTCTGGGCCATTGTTGACCTACCTCTAGCTACCCCTCAAGTCCTGACACAAGCAAAGTGTTAGATTCCTTCAGCCAAAGTCACAGTTACATTGCTTCAATTTAATAAATATTTTTCATATATCAAAAGAAAAATTGCAATAAGACACCTATGATCACAGATGGTTTCAGCACCTTCAATTATCTTGGGATATATAGTTTTTACCAGTTTTTAATCCTATGGAGGCACAATAGAATTTAACACTTTTATTATTATAAAGTTGACAAGAAGTACATTTGAGTAGCAAGTTAAATGCTTCTCTTTACCTCTTCAGTAAAGCACTTATGATTGTTTACTCTTTATTGACAAAAAGGCTGCTTTAAGACTTCGACTTGTTAATTTTTAAAGCTGTTGGAAATTATTTTCCGTTTTCACTCCTTTTGTGAAAGTTTTAAATAACTCTGCTTTCAACATCTTAACAGAGTATGTTTCATCTTGAATACTGTCTGCCTAATTTACATGAAAATTTTAAGACCACAAAATAAACCTAGTAATTCTGAATGCTTTGATTTAAATTATCCTAGATTTAAAGTGTAGTGTGAAATCTCTGTACCAAATTCCACAAAGCAATGAATAATTATTAGTGCTCTCTTGACTGAGTCTATTAGGTCATTAAATATGAAATGTCCGATTTCCAATCAAAAGTTTAGTTTATTAAATCTCAAACAAGAAGCAGTACAATTAATCAAAGTATGTGCCTAAACTATTGACACAGTTTTGCCATCTTTTGTAGCTTGTTTATGCCAGCAGCGAAGCAGCCTGGAGAGAGTGGTGATGAAATTGTGAAAGGCATTTCCCACAGTTTCCATTTTTCATCACATGTGGCAAATGTAATCTTTACCCTGACTGTCCAAGTGCACAACTAAACACAGGGCTCCATTACCAAAGGAGGAATGTGAAACTAGAGATTTGTGGACAACCTACTATCTGTTACAACACAGCTAAAAAATGATAAATCCCAATGTCTAGTTTACCTCGCCTATGGAAAAACAAATACATTTCTATTTATTTTTATAAGAAATGCTTTGTACTTAACTTGAATGGCAAATTTCGAGTTACTGTCTATATTTTCAAAATCCAAGCATTAAGGCATTTGACCTCCAGAAGTGTATTTCTGTTCTTCAAGCATATTTTCCCAGCTTAAACTTGTTTTTAGTTTTAAATAATACACTATTTTTTCTGGGTTTTTTTGTTTTGTTTTTTCATTTTACTCTCTTTCTGTATCAGTGACACATTTAATACCAACAGTATAACAACATAGATGGTAAGATTAGGTGTTAATATTATCATATTGGTCTGGTTACACCCTATAATTTACAAAGCACTGTTAGTATATTACATAAGACTGGACCCATGTATTAAGCCATGTATACAGAATTTTACTTCAGACGTATATAGAGAACTTGGAGAAAATAAAAATGTGCTGCAAAATGATGAAAGAACTGGAAAATAGCCCCTTTGATAAAAGGTAGAAGAACTGGAAAGTTTTAGCAGCAAAGAAAAATGAATGGATGATTTAATAACAGTATTTACATCTACAAAGTGTTCTCTCTTTCTCTTTTTTTTTCCCTTCTTTCAAAGTGGTACACAGGTGACACTGCATATTGATCTCAAATAAGGAAAAAATAAAAGGAATTAAGATAAAATTGAAGCATAAAGGATCAGGACTACATAGACCAAAGAATGCCTTTAACGGCAAATTTATCCCAGAGCTCACATAATTCACTTGCAAGAACATGGACTTAAAGATCTGAAAGACTCACAGTAGAATATACAAAACAAAAGCTTGAAAAATATTTGGGTTGAGTAGGATGAGTATGTAAGGCTGGCTTTGTAGCAGATGTACTGATACCTCATGATATTTCCATGTTTGGAACAATTGCCGGGAAATCCTGTAGATGTTTTGAATTAGAAATGCACTTCAAAGTTCAAAATCCTTTCAATTCTCTTATAAAAGAAAGAGAAGCAGACTGAGAAAGGAAATTTTATGCTCTTTGATAGTCAATTGGTTTTTCATGTTTAAAGCTTTATCATCATTAGAAAGTGTACTAGATACCAGTAAACAAATTCCTAGTTTTCTATAATCAAAAATTTTGCTTTATGTGTAACACTTGTCATTTTTGTCTCTAATATTAGCTTCTGTTTTTGTTCCAATTATTTTCTATGCACTAGGCTAGACATTTTCTTATATTTTAGTTTGCTAATACTTTCTGTAACCTGGAGTTAATATTTTAATAATATTATTTAACTTTAAATTATCACATATTTTGTCAATTAATATTATAATTACTATTAAATAATTAAGTTATGCAACTCATTAAATATTAGTAAACACAGTATAACAAATAATATTTAACAAATATTGATGAGAAAGCTGAGACTGTAGAGATTAAATGCTTTGCTAAAGGCCATCCATTTAAAAAATAGCAGAGATAGAATTCCAAATCAGATCTGAGAGATTTTAAACTCTCTGGTTACTTAGTTGTTCTATATTTGAATCTTATCTTTGCTCTAATTAAATGAATGAATTTTAGAAAATAGTTTAATTTATGATCTCAAAATATATAGCCCTTTTACACACATGCACTGGTCTCCAAAAGGGTTAATCCCCAGGGGCCAAGGAAACAATGAAGGTGACAGGGACTTGATTCTGATGTGAAGTCACCCTGGAGGCAATCCAGCATGAAATGTGAGCTGCAAGGAGGACAAATTGTGAGAAACCAAATGAATTAAAAGAAACTATAACTACCTATCAATGGCAGATAACCAAGATTCTAGCTTATCTTGGCTCTAAATTGAGGGGGAAAATAAAGCACCAGCCTCTCTAAAAATTCTTAAAACTAAGCTAGCCTATACATAGGGTCCCTAGTGGAACCAGAAACTATATTTCTTGAAGGGCCCAAAGAACCTCACAGAGAATTTTTTATGTGGGCTGGGGTCTCCAGTGCCTCCAGGTGACTGCCAGTAACATGTGCAACCCCTTTCTGGACAAGCAACACTTCAACTCAGGCTCCTTACAAAGTGTTCCAACAAATATAAACTCTAATAGAAAAAATAAGTTGCAAAAAAGCCACTATAAGAAAGAGACAATAGAAATAACAGACAATAGAACTAGATAAATGAAGATTTCAGATAGTGAAATAATAAAATGTTGAATAAAACACAAGTCGGATTAATGTATTTGAAGAAATTATTAATTTAAAAAAACTCAAGGAAGGAGGAAGGGAATATCAAACATGACCTCCAGTTTGGAAAGAAAACCAAATAGAACTTTTAGAAGTGAAAGATATATGTGTTTATCTCACACTCATTTTGGCATCTGAGAGCTGTCACAAAGTCACCTACATCAAAACTGAGGGAAGAATATCCCAACGTTAACACCCTGTTCAAATGATTTTATCTTATTTTAAGAAAATGCAGTTATCTTATACACTGATTTTTTTCTTGTGATGAAAACTCTGTTCAGTTTTTCTTATCAGATGTCTTTATAACACGGTTATAAATCAAAATGAATCTATTGCCTAGGGTTGAGGCTTTGAATATTTCTTTCTCACTTAGGTATAGCTGGAATATGGAAGATAACTTATTGCAAAAGTGTGATTCAACCCATGCTTTTGTCCTTTCTCAAACTTATTTGTCACTCATTTCTCAGTTTACATCTGTCTTATAATACATCTGGCCTGAATTATTAAACAGAAATCACAAAGTTTATAATTTGGCATTTTGGCTCTATTGGCTCCACTGACTTACAGCAACACCTCCAGCTCCTTTAACGTTTCCATGCCTTGGTTTTCTGAACTGTCAGTGGGTATAATGAAGCTGAATATTTCAGACAGGTGTCAGATGGATTTAAGGCATATTTAAATGTTATAATTTTTTGGTTCCTATTAGTATAGCAACCTGCAAAAAATATCCACACTCTCCTTATGTGGTTTTTTTTTAAATGATCAATAGTTTACAGATATCTAAGATTTTAGAATGCATAAGAATGTGTTTAAATTAAAAGTCAAGCCCATTCTACATTTTTGCAACTCTTCTATAAATTCATCTTACAATATACCGTATTTTCATGTTTTGGGGGAAGGTCAATTGTGCCATAATAAGATCATAGAAGTAGAATGCAAGACACACTAGTTGATTCCTGATGACACACTAGTTGATTCCTAGTGACAGACTTCATGAATATCTTGAGCATTCAACTTTCTGTGCATCCAACATAAACCAACATATGTTCACACTCTGTCAAAGACCTGTGGATGACACAGTAGAGGGGAGGTTGTTAAAGGCCAATGCTTGGATCCTAAGAAGAGCACACCTGCAGTGAGTATTTGGAGAAACAAATTCCAATAGGGGATGCTTAGATTAAGACTTTTCACATGGTGAATTTCTAAAATAAATGAGTTCTTAACTTCATTAACCCTGCCGTACCTCCTCTCCCAGGCTCCTGCTCCGGTCACAATAAATATGTTTTCAACAAAAAATAAGTTGATTTATTATTATATTGTGCAGCATTTAAGCAGTTATTGGGTCCATTAAAGTAAATAGGAGCATGATTTAGCATTTAATATGTATTCTAAAAATTTTCAAAGTGTTTTCAGAAGTTGCTAATCTCTTAAGGTTACACATTTTTGAGAGGGAACAATGTTTTAAATTGTTTGGTATTGGTAAGAAAATTGGTAAAGGCAGTTGTATTGCTACTTTTGGCCATTTTCAACCATTATTATTTCTTATTTTTAATCTTTTTATTTCTCTTTGATGGATTATTTAAATAATTATAACCTTCCACAAGAGGCTGGAAAAAACTTTTTTCTTTTACTATTCCCGTAACTGGTATATTTTCATGACCATGACATGAAATATGAACATACAATGTAGTACAAACCCAAAATGGCTTTAACAATGAAAATTTCAATAAAATCATATCATGTAAATTCTAATACAAAAGTACACTTACTAACTTATTGTAACACAATAGATGTTATAGGACAGCATCAGGAAAGTTACAGGTACTTTTCTGACTTATAATTAGTGAAAGAATGTATTCTAATATATAACTTTGTTTGCTTTTAACATGAAAAATATGTCTCAAACTGTACTATTTCATCTTTCTTAAGCATAATGGAATTGAATGTTCCATGTTAGCAATAACATAATCACAGGAATAATATCTATAATCCAATCAATTGGATCATTAACAATTATAAAATATATAAGTGAAATATAAAAAATATAGGAAACAAAAAATCCTTCTGTACTCATGAATATATAAAGAACAAGATTTAGACAAGAGCCTGAAATATATCACATCAAATTCTGTACAAGCAAATTAATTATTTGTTTAGGATATCTTGTTTCTAATCATTCAACACTACAACCAAAATGAAGAATTAGGGAAACTGAATTTATCTGCCAAGATAATCCAGGTGTATTGGAATATATATGGACATTTTAAAACAACTAGAGCATGGTCTTATTGACATAGAATCCATTTACTTTTTGTGATTTATCATTATTTTTAAAAAGTACAAATCTGAATTCATTTTATTTCACAGTGGCATATATAACAAGTAAACTTTTAAAAACATTTTCCTCTACAAACTTTTAGGGTCTTTAGCTACTTCCAAGCATTGACTGTTTTCTTGTTCAGATATTCTCAAGAGAGGTAGGGCCATAGTCTATATATGCTGGACTATTTCCATAGATAACTGCAGTAAACCCTGGGCCCCCTTTTCTGAAACCGCACAGAGATGATGGTTAAAGTGGCTTCACAGCCTGTTTAAGAAGCACATGAGTCTCATTTACATGTGGAATCTTAAAAAAGTCAAGCTCATAGAACCAAAGAGTTGCCAGAGGCTGAAGGGTGGGGGAAATGAAGAGATGTGGGTAAAGGGTATCAATTTTCATTTATAAGATAAGTAAGTTCTGAGATCTGATGTACATCATGGTGCTTATAATTAATACTGTATTGTTTACTTGAAATTTGCAAAGCAAAGAGATCTTAAGTGTCTTCACAACTCCACACACATACACACAAAATGATAGCTAAGTGTAGTGACAGATTTGTCAATTAATTTCATTCTGATAATCATTGCACAATGCATACGTATATCAAATCATCATGTTTTACATATTGAATATACAAAATTTTTGTTTTTCAATTATATTTAAATAAATTTGGAAAAAAAATCAAAAATAAAAGGTGTTTCTGAGATTGAAATTTGCAGAAATCTGAGGTTTGCTCATTCATCCATTCGTCTGTCCATATTATGATTTGTGAAGCAAAAATCAATAAGGCACCTACCACACTAACCCTAAAGGAACTGGATGAAGAAGGACTCTTTCCTTTCCTTTATGACACCATCCTGGTGTACCTCTCACCACTATCAGCCCGAGTAAAAGGAGGGTTGGAAAAATCCGAGTTTTTAAAACCATAATTAAAATAAAATACTTTTTACATAAAACCATACCAAATACTTCATTTTAATAAGCATTATCAAGCAAAAATTTCTATGAATAGTATTCTAAAATTGATGTTAAAATTTAGCATTGTTTTAATAAAAATCTCCAGAACATAAACACATTTTTAAAAGAAACTAATCATCTGAAGCTCAGTTTCAGGAGAATTACCGGATAGTTCTGAATTTGTGAAGTAATGACCCCAAGGGACAAATAGAACCTGAGAACCTGTAGACAGGAGCCACACCATCTTCTCACTTTGTAGCCAGATGTTTTGTCCAAGGTGCTTCTGCTAAGAGCAAGGACCTGGAGACGTCTACCCCTCAAAGAAGAAATGGAGCCTGAAAACCTCAAGGATGCTCTAGCCAGCCCACCACTTGCTGTAAGGTCTTAGGCAAGTCACTTAACTTCTCAGAACTTCTACTCTCTCTTTTTATTTTAATGGCAGTAATAATTATGTCATTGGTTATCTAGTTAATTGACATAATGCACGGACCACACGGGTTGTCATTATAAACATCTAAGAAAAATATTTTGAAAAAAAATATTTTGCATATTCTTCCTCATTTCTTTCAAACAGTTTTCCTCCTTACTAGGGAAAAAAAAAGCAATCACCTAAGTACATCTTGTTACTTAAGAAAATATTTCCGGAGGGGGGGGTTAAAAAAAAAAAGGAAAATATTTCAAGCCACTGAGTTATCACCAAAACGATGTGAGGAAGATATACTTTTAACAATTGCTTCTTTATCTTAAATAACATGTGATTGATCTCCCTGGACATAAAAGGCCACAACAGGGGCAGGAGCCACTTCCTACAGTCCCTTAGGAGCAGAGGGAGGTCATTTAGCAGCTGTCCCAGAGGAGCTGTCATTTGTGGATCTGTGTACAACTAAGATGGCATTAGGTGATCTCTAGAGACTGACACGTGATGAAGGGAAATTATCTCCATAGTGTGAGTGGGTAGAAACTTCTGTAGCCTTTGACAGTCACTGTAGGAGGGGCTGCAGCCTGTCAGATCCCAAGGCTGTGGAGAGCTCATGACACCAGGACCACCTTGGAAGGACGCTCTCAGGCAGCACAGGACAAGCAGGAGGAAGAGTAACCTAATCTGAACTCCTCACTGTCTGACTCATATCTGATGTCCAGGGAGCACTGATTGACAAGGAGGACATCATGACACATATTAAGGCATGAAGGCTGAACAATATATCCTTGAGACTTGAGTCCAGGCAATGGCCTGATCTTCTCCAGGGCTTGACTGGCATACATGATTAGACTTGACATATGAAGAGAAAGGATGATGCTCTAATCCACCAATCGTGTGTCACAACTTGCTTTCTAGTTGTTTTGAAGAGGAAGAGCATAGTGAAGGATGCTTCAGAAGGGATGATAGAAATACTTAGGTTCCTGCAGAAGCAAAGCCCTCATTCCTCCCTGGATGCTTTCTGGGGCAGAGCTCTTGAGCTTCTATTTACCAGGAACATAGTCTCAAATTACAAGAGTTAGCCTGGAACCTCTGCAAAGGCAGCGGTTGTGAATCCTTCATCTTCAAGCCCCATCTACCCTTCCTGACATTTACTTATTAACCCAGGACCTGTCACCTTGAGTAGGAGTTCAACATTTATGGTGATTTAAATTAAATTCAAATTGAGGAAGCTGCCAGCTCCCTGACAGATACCGAAAGTGCACTAAAGCTGCCAGACCAAGGACCAAGGACCTAGGACCCCGGGTTGTGCTGCTCTGCTATGATTTGTACCAGCAAAGAGGGTGCCTCACGCCCTTTCTTCAACTTACTCCATTCTGTTTTCACTTCTGATAAACAAAGCACATCAGCAGCATTACCTGGAGTATAGAAAATAAAATTTGGCTTTTGTAGTATATGAAGACACACTAGAAAGTCATTGGAATAGATATTAAGCAAACCCATCCATGGCACTTTTCACTGTCTGACATTATGTTGATTTCCGATGTATTTTTATCTTTTTCCTACTGATGGACATAAGCTCCAAGAAGGCAAAGATTATTTCAGTTTTGTTCACTTTTGTGTCTCCATACCTAGACCAGTGTCTGGCACTTATTGGTGACACATTAACTATTTAAAATTAAGGGAAAGTGGTGTCTTTAGGACAAAGCTTTGTTTCAGTTAAGGCAAGAGTTTGGGGGAAGCAAACTAAACGACTATTCCTCTTCTTATAAAGATTATATTGGTATGCTCTGACTCACGTGGGCAAAGGCAATATATATAACTTAAACATTTGTTCCCCTGTAACATGCTGAAATAAAAAAAATAATTAAAAACAAAACCAAAAAAATAAATAAAAATATAAAATTTCCAAAAAACTATTATGTTGGTATCTAACTCATAAGTTTATTATGGGAAAATAAATGAAATAATGTTTGTGAACCACTGACATAATCTATGTTCTGCCTCCATCCCCTGCAGGATCTTTATTGAGAGGTGCCCTCCAAGAGCAGGAGAGAAGGCAGTGGAATGGCACACAAGAAGGATTCAATACAGTCCCCATGCTGCATGACTCAGACCTGCCCAGTTCTCCATTAAACCTAATCCATTTACAACCAAATGCCATTCAGAATGGTGGCCAGCTGCAGCCTCTGCAAGGATATTTTTTAATGAGTTAATGTAACAAGCTGCAGTCCTTGTTGCTTCAGCTGGTCTTGTGGGCATCATTGATATTCATCACCTCTGTCTTCTACTGCCCATTCTAGAATTTTTTCAACTTCCACCAGCATTTAGGTTGGTCTTGGTACCTTGACTGACAGGTAAATGCAGACCTTCATTCCTGAGTAGTCTAAAACCATTGCCTCTTGCCTTTCTTGGACCACAGTTGCTACAACGATCCATTTGCCATTTTCACCAGGCACAGAAACACCAGAAGACACTCGGGTGAATCCTATGGGCTCCAGTTACATCCCTCACTCTCCTCAGGATGAAAGAGCAATATTAGCTTGTTATGGTTATTAAAATGAATTGTCCAGCAGTATAGTAATTTCTTCCTTTATCCAAAGTGACCAGTTGGTAATCACAGCTACAAGTTGAGTGGGAAATGTACTGTGTCTTCTGTTTAAAGCATTTCCCCTATATGGAACTAGGATTTCTATTCTGGTAGACAGCAAGAATGTGAGGACAAGAGGCACATATTCCATAAGTGGTTTGCCAAGAGTAATGGTGGAAGATTGAAAGTAAATAGGTAGAAAAGGTATAGCAGGTAAACTATAAGCATAATAAGGCTGGAGTGGCTATATTACTCTAGGATAAAATAGACTTCAAAAGAAGGTGTACTAAAAGATATAAGAAGAAACTTTTCAAAATGATAAAAGGGTCAGATCATCAGGGAGCTATAACAATTATAAATGAGCATGTACAAAATTTGACAAAATCAAAGGAATAAATAGATGATACCACAATTATAGTTACAGATTTTAATACTCCCTCTCAGCAATTGATAGAATAGACAAGATTTTAAAAATTAGAAAAGACATAGAAGATATGAACATTGCCAATCACCTTAACCAAACTGATGTTTACATAACACTACAGACAAGTATGCAATATTCATTATTTTCATATGTACATAATATACCCACCAAGGCTGACTATATGCTGGGTGAGAAAACAAGTCTCGATATACTTAATATGATTGGTATCACACCGAGTATGTCCTTTGGCCACAATGGAACTGAATTAAAAATTATAACCCTGGATATCTAAAAAGACCACAACTACTTTGGAAATAAAAAAAGAAATACATGTCTGCCTAACCATGGGTCAAAGAAGAAATCAAAAGAAAAATTAGAAAATATTTCAAACTGAATGAAAATAAAAATGTATATGAAAATTTTGGGAGAGTGGCTAAAACAGTGTTTAGAAGAAAAATTCTAGGTTTAGAAATATATCAGAAAGAAAAAAGGTTTAAAGTCAGGTTCCACTTTGAAAAGCTAGAAAAAGAACAGACTAACCCTAAATCAAATACAAGGATGAACAAAACAAAAGGGAGAAGACCCATAAGATAGAAAACAGGTAAACAACAGAAGAAAATAACAAAGGCAAAAATGTTACTGTTAGGAGCCAGAGATGTTGCATCACTCAGGGCTTCACCTTCCTCTTGTACCTCATTCCAATCACCTCAGGAGTGAGTCTTAGTGACGTTGCTGGTACCGCCTGCCAGAGATCACCATTCGCTACCCACCTCTACTGGGATCCCCACTGCTGTGTTACCAGCAGACAAATCCAGCACCAACATTTCATCATGGGGCTCTGTTTTTTGAGGGCATGACCGGTACAATTGTTTTAGCCTTGTTTCTCCAAAAAGCACAGCCTAAGACAAAGGCTTGGGATTCGACGCTTTATTTGAGAAGAGACTTCCAGAAGGAGGAATGAAAGACTGGAGTGTGAATAGGGAAGGACGGCAGGTAGTACAAGGGTGTGTCCCTGAATTTGCTACCACTAAGGATAATCATTTCTTCCTTCTATGGGCTCCTCTGAGGTGCCTTCTAAAAAGTGTCTCAAAACTGTTCATTCTGAGGATGTAAGGGGAAAGCATTTATGCATCAGCTCCCTCTTGGTCATTTTGGTGGTGCAGGTGCTCATTCCTCCACTTGTTCAGGCTGCGCATGTGTGAGTGCAGAGGGAGGGCACAGGGCAGTTTTGTGCTGCAAGATTAGAGAAGCCCTTCGACAGGACAAGTTCCTACTTGGAACTTGTTACTGCAGCAGTGATTGTGGTAAGAGAGATGGGTTGAGAGGATCTGAAGAGATGTATAAATGTGTCCTAATTCAGACACTTAGCACTCTGCCTAAGACTATTAATATTTATTAGAAATTTGCATTCAAATATAGGCAACTCTGTGAAAGTGTGGCCTGTGAGCATGTCTTTCATATGCAAACCAACTATCCAGAGTCCCTGCCCCAACTGCATCCTTTATCAGACTTACACTCCGGGCCACTATTTTCCTGCCCTAATCACCCCAGGGCCAGATACCAGATGACTAGGGACAGCACCTATACCCCAGAGCCGACAGAAATTATTCCAACTAGCCAATCCTAAACCTGCTTACCCTGTCTTGCCCTATCCTTCCTGGAGAAACTACAATAAGGGCTTGTGCCCACATTCCCTTCCACCAACTCCGGGTCCTACCCATGGTGTGGTGTGCCCCCTTCTCTCGGGATCTCTGAATATACCACATTGTCTTTGCCATGGTAACCTCCTGATTTGTTAACTTGAACATACCTGGATAAGAATAATAAAATCCTTACTTTCAAGCAGGTGCCTGGCCCATAGAAGGCATGTATAAAGGCTTATTGAAATGAAATTATAGAGAACAGTTGCTAAGAAAGAACAAAAAAGCAAAGCATTATCTACTGTCATCCCTTGTATATGTGGATACATACAGTATACGGATACTTATGTATGTATGATCATATAGACCACAATAATAAAATTCGTCAGTTTTATAGACCAGTAAATCCATATTTGCTTTTACACAGATTTCACAGTCAATAGTACAACTGTTTATTAATACTTTTCCCCATTTACCGTGTGACATGAGGTACAGGATCATCCACATTCTCTCTACCTATACTGATAGATTTATTTCAGGCCATGCCATATTAGGGCTCTGTGGGTATTCTCTAGAAGTCTTCTGCTATGCTGCTCAACACTTGCTAAGTAATTGATGGGTAAGACATTTACGGCTCTGGTACAAATTCTGGAGCCTACTTTCACATCTGTCAATACAACAGAAAAAGTTGCCATCATATCCAGTGCTGAAAATACTGATTTCCAATTTCTTGTTTTCCTGCTAACAATCATTGGCAATGTGAATACATAAGTCACTCAGGATATTATTTCTATGTAATTTGAAGCTATTTAGAGGCAGCTTCTACTGAGGAAGCCAATCAATCCATGTGCAAGAGTAGGATCCTTTCTTTTCAGTTAAAATAAAAGAGGCTATTTTATAAATTGTCCCTGGGTCTCATTGATTGGCTTAAACCACTTAGAATAAAAAATTTATGAAATTGGATAGAAAAATAAAATTTGTTTCAGTATATCTAGAGGATATAATTAATTTCCATTTTCAATCAACCATTTATCACATTCCTACTATGTGTTCAGAATTGTTATGTGCTCTATGCAGTTTTACGTAGCTCAACTGAATTCAGTGCTACGTCTCTGAGGAGAATGTTTTCACTTGTCAAAAAAAAACAAACAAACATGTATTTCATTTAGAACAGTTGACAAGAAATTGCAAAGAGAATATCATCTCTCTTTTAACATGCAACATAAAACAGTGGTTTCTTATTTCTTATATTCTTATGTCTTGTTTGACTTGTATGAAAGATTAACTAAGGTCCACATTTAGAAATTTTCTTAGAATGAAAGTTTCCAATACAGCAACTATTGAAATGCTCCATGGGATCAGGGCTGCATTACGGCGCCATAATTGCGGAGATAATGTGCGCCACTTGCGTAAGTACCGTATTAGTCAAATGCCTGGAAACCTGTTCACTCCCATTTCTGACTTGAAAATTACAGAATTATGCTCCCTCTAGGTTCATTTATACACCATTAAACAAAATGTGTGTAATTTTCCAAGTGCAATAATTGGTGTTTCACTAATTTTTTTGAGTAGCAAAGTTGACTTGAATAAAAGGCTACTTAGATGTTTCAAGTCTCCATTGAGCTTAGTTTGTATACATTTTAGAGACAGATTTGTTTAAATTCAGCTCAAATAGTCAGGAAAAGGGGGATAGGATTAAATGGCCTCTTTTAAACCAAAGACAAAATTTGCATAAGTGTTAGGGTCAGAAGTAAAAGAGAAGGTTGGAAATATTTGGTTTTACACTCATAGCCATTACTCTCTGAATAAAGAATTGTTTTTCAAAGATGCGGAAAATTCCTTTCACATTAAAAAAATCACAACGCTTCCCCTGCAAATAGAAATCCTCATTTTATGATGCTATCCTGCAGTAAATTAACAACCGCAGTATCATTCCTGTGCACGATCCATTTACCTTTTCAGCATATGGATCATTTGTTCATCTCAAAGGAATTTCTGACAGCAGAGAAAACAGAATGTGTATATAGAAGAAAATAACAATTTGTACCAAAGAGAGTATCAAGAGTTCAGCTTATAACTTTACAGAAGTTTGTAGATAAATACAACTTCAACTGACCTGTGACACTTGCTATTAAAATAACTGGATAGTCCTCATCTCAATGGAAATCCCTTCCCCAAACCATCTGGTCCACCACGGACAGTGTTGCATAGAGGGTTATTCCTTTATTCCTCAGTAGACAGAGAATGAATTATAAAGAGTGAAATAAACATTCCTGTATGTTTTGTTTGGTTTCAGAGGATTGGGAGGAAAAGGGAATGTACACACACACACACACACACACACACACACACACACACTCACACAGTGTGATACAGATTCAAAATGTTTCATTGTAGCTTTTCACTGAGAGACTGTGTTCTTTAAACACATCCTGTGAAAATGCCCTCTGTATCAATCCAGAAAATCTTAGTGCAGAAAGTGATGGGGATGAGGATGGCTAAAGAAAACAGCATCAAGAGGGCAAGAGTCTTGGTTCCAAAAACCTAGAAACATATTTATTTGTCTTAGGTCCACACAAATATTTCTGAAACACCAATCTAAGGAATTTTAGAGGACGTCGGTTTCTACCTTGATACAAGGTAAAGCCTGATGTGTTTTTCCACTCTCTCAGGAAGCATCCTATCATGGATATTCAGTCCTTCTGGGGGTTTCGTCACTGCCAATCCATGGCACATTCAGCATGGATTGAAGTGTGTCCTTCTAGGGTTCAACGTGCCTTTCTGTTTTCAAGCCAGCCTGTTTTCTGTGCCCTTGGTAGTCTACAGGCTTAGCTACAATCTAGCTGATGAAAGTTGATTACAAGATGGAGGTTTGCAGGGAAGTGGGAGGGCTACTTTTGAATAAGAGTAGACTTAACTTTTAGCTTTAATTTTTTTTTTTTTTTTTTTTTTGGTGGTAGGTTAATTGTGACCAAGCAGCCCCATTCCTAAATTCCTGGACACAATGCACAACAGACAGGACTGCACCCAGCTATCCACTAAGAGCAAAGGCTGATGGTGGTCTCCAAGGAACAGAACATGTGTCCTCTGAGACTGGCTGGCAGAAACCCTTCTTCCATGTATGTAACTAGTCACTATCAAAACACCTAACTCTCATTTTCTGCAAGAGTAGGAGCTGCCTGGAGGAAGGAGGATCTGTAACCTTGATCTTCTCTTTGTCTAAGACCTCCTCTTTCTCACCCACTGGTCTCCAGGAGATGAGAGGTAACATCAAAGCTGGTTTGTGTCTCACCTGTATCTGCTAAGACTGTGTCTCCATGTAAAGACCATCCATTTAGGAGGAAGCAAACTATCAACCAAACCTTCTTCCTTTCTTGAAACTTAATTATCATTCCTAAATCAGATTAATTAAAATGGGCCATTAGCAGCCTTTCTTAAAAATGTCAATTATTTATTTGTTCAACCGGAGGCAGCAATTGTTGAATCACATCCCCCCAATTCATCTGAACAGTCTAGGAAGGCCGGGGGCCAGCCTCCCTCACTGCATGCACCCTGTCCTCCTCCCTTCTGATCTCACTCCACGTTGTGCTGTCAGAAAGGGGCGTCTCCTCAATGGCCCCAGTCTCACTCCCTCATTTACTCATGTTGGTCAAAATGGTTATATGAAAGCAGGAGTTTATTTTCATTGTGCTATTTTTTTCCTAAAACATAAATATTTTTTTCTCAGTGAGACAGTTTAATACTAGAAGTCAAGGAGTTTCTGTAATCAATGGTGATCAAAGACAACTTATCTCTGATTCATTTTCTCAAAACATGCATTCTAAAATAAGGTAAATTCAGGCCGGGCACGGTGGCTCATGCCTGTAATCCTAGCATTCTGGGAGGCTCAGGTGGGCAGATTGTTTGAGCTCAGGAGTTCGAGCCTGAGCAAGAGCAAGACCCCGCCTCTACTACAAATAGAAATAAATTATATGGACAGCTAAAAATATACATACAGAAAAATTAGCCGGGCATGGTGGTGCATGCCTGTAGCCCCAGCTACTTGGGAGGCTGAGGCAAGAGGATTGCTTGAGCCCAGGAGTTTGAAGTTGCTGTGAGCTAGGCTGATGTCAAGCCATTCTAGCCTGGGCAACAGAGTGAGACTCTGTCTCAAAATAAATAATAATAAAATAAGGTGAATTCTTTCTGGTCTTACTTTTCCTTTTTTTTTTTTTTTTTTTTGCAGGTGAGACATTAACACCAGTAGTACATGCTCCTTTCAGGAGAAGGACATCTAAATAAATGTGATAAAAGCCAGTTAAGAAAGTCTACCAATTATTCTCTAAATGATTAGGAGTAGGGACTTTTATTCTTGTTTCCATTTCTTGCAAAGCCTATTATACAGTTTGGCACCAATCTATTACTAAAGAAAAGTTTTAATTTTATTTCTATTTTCAAGCTTGTGTTAAAGTTCTATCCTAGTGAAGTGTTTCCAACCTGAGTTTTATAAACCTCAGAGGGTTTCCAATTACTTGAAAGAATACCATGATCTCAAAATTATCTCATAACAAAGTGATTTTTTAATTCACTTTTAGTGTTAAAGACTATGATTTTACATGATCCCTTTAGAATGGGAAAATATTCCTGAAACTTTTTAGCACTCTAGGATTTTTGTTTGACTACTCTAGGAGTGTCACACAATTTTTAAAAACAGTAAAATTTTTCACAGACCTTATGTCCCAGCAGATTATGATGTGTGAAATAAGAATGCTGATAAACTGCTCCTGCCACACGAGTGCACAATCTTCCGTTGTTACCAATTGCCAATCAGCTCATATGGGGTACTGGATTCTAACATGCTACTTTAAAAGTCACTGTCATTACTTTGCAGTTGTATCTTGTATTATTTCACTCACTTCATATAAAAGCTATTGTTTGAAACACTGAATTCCAGTTGATATATTACTGTATGAGGACAAATTGCCAGTAAGAATTTATGTAGCCACAACTAGAACAATAATTAGCATCTGGCATGTCATTCAATAAATATATGCTGTGTGAATAGAAGAAGAAATGAACAAATGCATGAAGGAATACATGAACCTAACACATGTTCCAGATTATGACTTTACTTAACACTGAATTAATAACTTCAGAATGAAGTATCTGGAATAAGTGACTGTATATATTCCTGGTCAAACATTTTATCAGATAATGGTGTGTGTATGTGTATGTGTGTGTGTAGTGGCTTAATACCAGTCAAATGTGTCCTGCCTTCTTAAACAGCTGCTATGTGATTTCTCCAGGGCATAGCAATTAGGAATAGTACTAATACAATTTTGAAAGTGCTTAGCACAAAATAGCCATTTCTCTAGACCCCAAAATAATATATATATATATTTATTATATATATATAAAACATATTATATATATATTATATAAGAGTCCTTCCTATCTTAGAAGCAGTAACAAAATATTGAAAAAAAAATTGATGAACTGTGACTTCTTGTCCAAGTCAATGGATTGTACAATCTTTAAAATAAAGCTTTCCAATGTGCAGATTAAAATTTCCTGAGACATTAAGTCAAGTCATACTGTACACAGCTTGATGACTAGATGTAATCAAAATCAGGCCTGCTGTTTTGGACAAGAATTTTCCAGCCAGAGTAAGCGCTATTATTGCCTACTCTTGTTTTTCCTGGTTTTCATCTGATTTACAGGGTAGGAAAACAAATGTAAGCAAGAGAGGGAAAAGTAGGCTAAGTAGGAACTTGCCAGAGATCTGGCCTCATTTTTGTCTTACCTTCTCTATATCACAAATGCACCCCTGGGAGCAGGCATCAATGGTATGCAAATCTAATTGCAAAAGTAATAAACAGAAACTACATGGATGTTTCTTGTAGTTAACCCTGTTAATGTCAAACTGGAAGTTGTCTAAATGTCTAATCTCTCATTGAATCAATAGTAACACATTTTAGACAGACGACATGGTAAGAGAAAGCAGAGAAAGAGTGATGGAAGAATGCCATTTCCACATTACTATGGCACGCTCAGAAGCCTTTATTAGTGTATGCTCCATGGAAAAGTGGCATGATAAACAAAACGATCTAAAGAATAGAATTTTTGCACCATTTTAAATGTTTTCATCAAAATCAAATGGCTATTGGCTTGCTCATTTGCATTCCAAAAGGCAGGGAGAATTAAAAAACAAAACAAAACAAAACATAAAACCTACCTAATGGTTACGGATGTTGTTGCAGTGATTCTCATAGGGTGGTCATAGACCAGCATCATCATCTGGGAATTTGCTAGAAATGCAAATTCTCAGGCCATATACCAGACATCCTGAATCTGAAACTCTGATTAACAAGCTTCCCAGGTGTTTCTGATACACACTAAAGTTTGAGAACCACCGGATTAAGACATATCCCCCATTTTTCAAGTAAAGAGGTTCTTTTTAGTACCTAATTTTCCTAAATTTGAATGAAGTAATTTCAAGTAATCAAGAGGAAGCAAATATATCAAACTAATGTTACTAATTTTTATTTATTTATTACTTGAAATGACTGGTTTTATTCTAGCAAGTGATTTCAAAATAATTAGGTGAAATTAATAAGAAGAAATTATTTTGAGAATTAAAAGATAAATACCTTGGGAATCTTGAAGGTGGGTCTATTTCAGGATTTCTCTACTTCAACAATATTGATAATACGTGTGGGACAATTCTTTGTCCTGGAGGTTGTCCTGCACCTTACAGGATGTTAACAGCATCCCTGGTCTTTACCCACTAGAGGCCAGAAGTACCCTTTTCCCACAGTTGTGAAAACTTGAATTTTCCAAATGTTCCCCACAAGGCAAATTACTCTTATATTGAGAACCATGACTTAGTTGATCATTTGTAAAGATTTATTTGTCCATCAACTTTAGAAGAAACAACATCTATTGGGCACTTACTATAAGCAGGGCACTGTTCATTGCATTTAAAGGACATATTCTACGTTAGCGTAGAAATTTTGGTACATCAAAAAGAGTTCTGAACTTGAGAGCAAGTTCTGTTGTGGTCCAACTCAGCTACTTTTCTCAAATGTTCCTGAGGTAACCAGTGTATCCCAATCCATGAAATCACAGCTAATCATTTTAGTCAAGTTTATTTGTGTCAAACTTGACCCTAAGAAGGTAGGTACTGAGACACTGTGGTGCACTGGAATAGGCAGTGATTGGAACTTAAGTGACATGGCTTCTTCTTTTATCTCTATTACTAATTTGTTGTATAGTCTTAGAAAATTCACTAAATCTTTTAAATCTAATTTTCTAATATGTAAACTGAAGCTGATGGGCTACATGACCTCTAAGATGACCTCTGCTTTTATATTTCTATCAATAATATATATCAGTCATACCCAAGTATAATTGATATTTAACTACCAGTTATTAAAAACCACACTAACCACAACTATTATCCCTTTAATATTCCTATCAACTCTATGTGGAGTCATCACTGACATTTTAAAATTTTTCAAAATAGAAATATTGAGACCTAGTCATATCATAATAACTTCTCAAGGCCACACAATAGTGTATACGCACCCTCGCAAGGCCAGGGCCCTGCCCAATCAATATTTCATATTTGTCTTACTTGTATCAAAGCTGGTCACTGGAAGTACCTAAAATGATGACCACAAAAAGATATGAGAGGAAAATAAAAGTCAGCACAAACTACCTTAAAATAACATCAGGTTTTATTTTCAATAAAATTAATCAAAACAAAGACAACAGAACATAGGTGTGGTATGGGGCAATTGCTAGTTTTTAGCATTTATGAAGCACTTTTGATTTGTCAAGTATCATTCTAGTGCTCCAACAGATGGACGTTTCTAGATCTTAACTGCCCTCAAGAAATTCAGGAGTCTGCACAGTGCACATCTCCTGGAAGGAAACCCTGGTTGGTTTTCCATCAAGCCTCAGTGAGAACAACATAGCCAGAGGCCTCCTAGACAGGCCACCTTTCTTTTGGACTCCTGGGGAACCAGATGGAAAATGAAATTGTGCAGGTGAAGACAATCAGGAAGATCTTTGCATTAGGCTCCCTTGCAGCCCTTAGCCCCTTTCAGATGAAAATAATAAGAAATAAAAATTCTTAGGGTTGTTAACAGACCTTTACTCACACCCTGTCCTCATTCCTTTCTGAGGCAGAACTTTCCATTTATCTGTATAACACTTAAATAGTGGCCCAAGGGCCTTGTTGGGTTTGTAGGTGTGTCTAGGGGGCCTCCTTGGCTTCCAACCTTAACCCCACAAAGTACAGCTCATGAGAACTTGACAGCAAGTTGTCTACAGTGGTCTGGCACAGCTACTTTCCCCAAATGTTACTGAGAGAACCAGTTTATCCTGGTCCATGAAATCACAGACAATTATTTTATCCAAGTTCATTCATGTTAAACCTGACCTTAAGAAACACAGAAGGGGAGAAAAGTAGCATCGTCATTTAACAGTTCTAGGATTACTGTCAGTTGTGCTCACAATCTGTGGGAAACATAATTGTTAGTATCGGTATTATTAGAGAATAAAAAAATTGAGGTGAAACAACTTTTTTGGTCCAACTCATTACAGAAAATTAAGCGAATCACAGTCAATATGCCATTGACCTGTACGTCATTCCTAAGATATGGCATAGTTTTTGTCCCTCATAAAAGCCATGGCTTATTTAAATTTCCCAGATTTTGACTGACCAGGACTTACTCAAAATTCAGCAGAACCTGAAGGTCCCATTTATGCTTTTATTACTTTAACAAGAAGGATCTTGAAGGAAGAAAATAAAAGATACAGTGACTTGCCTTGTTGTTGTTTGGTTTGCTAAACTTGCGAAAAAGCTTTGTCAGTCAATCCTCCGTAGGCAAATTGCAGGGTCCCTGTGAAGTGGGCCCTGGCACAGCGCTGGGACGCTGGCAGCGTTATTAGTATTCTTCAGGACTGTTGTCTGCGGGGGCAATTATCTTGCTTTCATTTAGGTCACTAATGATATTATGAGATAGTTTGATGGCGGTGTAATTTCTTTTGATGTTGTTTTTGTTGCTCTTGCTTCTTTCAACTCATCCTGATTCCGTAAAATGCTGAATTCTACACCCACCGAGTGGGGGTGGGGTGCAGGGGTGGAGGGGGAGGGGCTGTGCCCGACGGCCACGCGGGCGGCGCGGGGACCTGGCAGCTGCGCTTCGCGGGGCGACTTGCTGGGTCCCTGCGCGTCTCTCCAGCGCTGGGGCCGAAGCGGGGGGTGGGGTGGGTAGGGGATCTCGCGCGCGCGGCTCTGCCCTGTCGGCTTTGACATTGTTTCCGACAGGCTACCGAAGCAATCGGGCCCTCACTCGCGCAGCTTTTACACTACTTGAAGTCTAATTTATAAGATGGATCATTCGCTTCAGTGATCTCATCTCCGATCCCTCCTCGTCGCCCTTATGGAGAGACCTCATTTGAGAAGGGCAAAGCTTGCCCGAACCCCACCCCGTACATCGCCCCCTTCGGTGGACAACTTGGAGGCCTCTACTGATTGTTTGATTGTTATTTAATAGAAATACTTTTCTTGCTATTGAGCTTTATTCATTTTTTATTGCGTATAAAGCCATAGTATTTATTTGAAATGAGTGCCTACTGCAGCTAAATGTGTTTTAAGGGAAACTAGCTCTGGACTGTGTCTATTCCAGCCACACTCCCACCCTCCTGGCACTGAAGGAGGATGACTCTGTGTTCAGGTGCGGAGAGACTGTCCCGCCTGCGGTGCAGCCTGGCTCTCCTTCTAGGAGAGCGACAGTGGACATGGCAATGCGATTCAGAGTCCTCAGCGAGTTTTCTGGTTTGAGGGGAATTGGATATTTCAAAAATGCCTATAAGATAAATGAAATACTTAGAACTTTAGAAATATTATTTAGAGAATACAATTTAGATACTAATAGTACTTAGAAAATACTCTTATTATTGACAAATGTTATTATTAAGAAACAGCACTCCAGAAATATTAATCTGTAGAACAGCATTAAAAATAAAAAAGCTGAGCTCTATAGTTTTGGTTGTACCATTCATCCAGGGAAGCAATTTCATACCCGATGTCCCCACTCAAAATGGCTTAAAAGCTGTGAAGACTGCAGTTTAGGGAAGATCCCAGCTAAGGCACGGTTTCCAGCTTCTCTTGAATCATAGGAATATATTGTTACGTGGGACTGTTGGAAGCTTCTAGTCTAAAAGATGTCAAGAAGGCCAACTTCTCCACATTCGTTTGATACAAGCCATCAGTCCCGGTGGCCACTGTTCTTAGGATTCTAACTGGCCCCGAGAACCCAATTTTTTATTTCCCAAGATTTATTTACCCACCTGATAGGCAAGGGAGCATTTAGGTATCTGGAAAAGTAGGAATCTAGTTATTTCTCTTACTGATCTGTGGCTCATCACTGAGGTTATAAAAGATGACTGTCACTTCTGATGATTCTGTCAGAGTTCTAGCTGTTTAGTATTTATTGACTTGCTAGCTCTTAAAAGTGTTGGGAGTAAAGTTCTCAATGGTTTTTATTGGTGGCATAAATATTTTCCCAACTAGAAGTGTTATCTTTTTATTTTAAAATTCTTCCCAAGATGCACTTTTGCAATGAAGTCCTGGTTTTACACAAAATAATAAAATTTTTAAACATTAAAACAAAAAAATAACAAGAATAAAGAGAATAGGATTATTGCCTAAAATATGAACATGTGAAACATTACACATGGTGGATACAATGTTTGTAAACCCATAAAATAAACATGAAAACCAGAATCCAAGGAAGGAAGCAGCAACTTACACTTGTCAAATACTTTACTAGGCACTGAGCTTAAAAATCCCTCTCATGAAATTTACATTCTCTGTGTGAGGCCAGGTCAGAGAAATCAGAGTTTGCCAAGGGAAATGTGAAATACATTGTAGAAGGGCCACAAAACACTTTTGAAAACTATCCATCCACAATTAGCTGAGTCATTGAATAGATTGACATGATATGTGGCATATTGACTATGCAGTAAGAATTTACAGGCTGGGGTAACCGTAAATGATTTGACTTAGGGAAATAGTGCGGCAAAGTCACTTAAAATAATTTGCCTGTGGCTCCATGGAGAGAAGAGTTCTAACATTTTTTATTTTCACCAGAAAACATTGTCTCATTCAATTGGTTTTTTTCTTCACCACACTGGTGTAAGGATAGAGAAATATAAACAATGCACTTGAACCACATATTGAATTTTATAACACTTTTATTTAAAAATCATCTTAGGCCTTACAGAGTTTTGTTACTATTTTAGACACCATCAAAAATGTGGACATGAGAGAAATTTCAAATTTTGCTTCCTGAGAATCTGTAAAGAAATGAAGGTAATAAAGACGATTGAAATAAACAAAGGAAAGATGAACACATCTTCAATCTCTTGTGATTTCAGAGGGAGGGAGGTATGATCATATGTTGAAAGCAGTACAAATCTGAGATTGATGAAATCTTGATACTTGAGAGGGCCTTTCATGAATATCAATTTGTGGTTTTCATCAGCCCGTTTCACCTCTCTGAGCATCGACTTTCTAGCTTAAAAAATGAATGAGTTTGACTAAAGAATATCTAAAGTCACTCTCAACTCTAACATGTTACGGTTCTTTTAAAATCAGTTGCAAAGTAAGATTGGGTTGAAAATAGGACTCAACCACTCTTATTTGCTGTGTCAATTCCCTAAGCCTTCCTGTCTTTTGGAAACTTTTTCTGTTTGCTTAATTATTTATTCCAATACTACTAACGGCTTCATGTCAATAGGTGAGCCAGGACAGGAAAAAAAAAAAAAAGAAAGACAGAAAGAAAGAAAGAAAAGGAAACAGGAAGTAGACATAGAAATACTCTAAACCAGCTTGGTTTTATGTAGTCTTGTTTAAAGAAAACCTCCAAATTCCAGCTGTGTACTGTTTAAATGTCTCCTTAAATGAAACTGACAGAGGGAGAATAGGATCCAATTAGCAAGAGTTTCCTTCCCTTGCATCTGATAAGTTAACATCTGTGCCTTCTGATAAAGGCACTCTATTTTTTTTTAGTGGCATTTGCACTATTCATTAGTTCCCTTTTAGTACAAATAGCTGACTCCAAAAAGTGCTCTTGGGCTACAATGAATTGTTAGACAGGTGGTAGAGAGACATCACCTGAGAAGAAAGCCTCTCCAGGTATACATTTGGGTTTTTACATTAACAATATACATTAAACTGTGAAAGAAACTTTATTAGTCACACTGAGTATTTTAATTGTCCCAAACATTGATTTACTTAATATTAATATAATAAGGATATGATGATATTGATAACGATGGCAAGGTTAGTTATTAATTTGTGGTTACCCACTGATTTCCTTTAAGGTACATAAAATATTTAAGAAAACATTGTTTTGTTTTGTTTTTTTCTTGTGATTGTATGCCCATTTTGGATAGGAAAAATTTTTTGCTTTTGCCCTCATTCCCAAATGTCAGGCCCTCAGGTTATATTTTTGTTTGCAGAATTCTCACCCCTCATCTGATTTTTCTGCCAGTTTCCCCCTCCTCTATCATGTCCAACAGCATCCTCTGGAGTCTCCATCTGTCAGCAAGCACCTCTATCCTTCTGTTTCCCCACATAATACTCCCTCCTCTGTCTTAAAGGAATTCAGGGGACACCAGTTCTCTTGTCATTGGGCCTTTTACTGGGAGGTTTCTGGTTCTCATAGGCCCAACGCCTACTTACCATAAGGCCAAAGGATAATATCGCCAAATCCTCCTGCAACAACCTCTGCTCTTGTTAGGCCTGTGCTATGCAATCATTCACCAAACTCGGTCAATTCTTTCTTCTGTCTATTCACACCCTCTTTTAGAAGCACAAGCCTCTTCATGCTCTGACAGGACTGCTAAGAAATTGAATCCAGAACTTAGTGCTTGAGATAGTTCACTCCTTACATACCTTACAGGTTCTGAAATGATAGTTCTGATCATCTGCCACTACCTAAGAGGAGACCCATTACCTTTAATCAGAAGAATATTTTTATAGCGGGGACACTACAGGAGTTTGAAAAGATGGATTCCAATCAACATAAAGACCTTTACCAGTCAACTTCCGGTGCACTGAGACATATCGCCCATTTCTTGTCATCGCTGGGTAGATGTGAAACCTGCAT
This sequence comes from Lemur catta, assembly GCF_020740605.2. Taxonomy (NCBI): domain Eukaryota; kingdom Metazoa; phylum Chordata; class Mammalia; order Primates; family Lemuridae; genus Lemur; species Lemur catta. Next base: position 47,216,801 of record NC_059132.1, read on the forward strand.
GACATTTACATGCATGCCCCAACCACACTCAGACCTGTCAGGAGAGGACAGAAGTCTTACTGGCATGAGGAGTTTGAGCAAAAGCTCTGGCCAAATGATTGCCTAACCACTAATCCATGCAGACTAAAGTGTTATCCTTAGGATGTCAGGCTAAGAAATAAAAATAAGAATAAGAATGAAAAAAAAAAAAAGCTTGAACAGAGACACAGTAGCCACACTCTGTGGAGGGAAAACAGACATAGATATAGTACAGATAAATTACTAAAAAAGAAAACAAAACAGAAAGAATAAAAACCCTTAAGAGAAAATAGTAAGAATCCGGAATTGCTGCAATAATCTAAAATTTCAATGTTTTTAGTCAAAAATTGTAGAACATGCAAACAATAGGAAAATATGACATACACAGAAAAAAAAGTAGTCAGTAGAAACTGTCTGTGAGTGGACAAAGATGTTGACTTTAGCAGACAAGTTCTTCAAAGTAGCTGTCATATATATGCATGTTCAAAGAATTAAAGGAAAATAGGACGATGGTGAATCAACAAATAGGGGTCACAATCACAATAGAAACCGTAAAAAAGAACCAAATGGAAAATCTGAAGTTGAAAAGTATAGTAGCAGAAATAAAAAATCTATTACATTAGCAAGAATCTGTGATGTAAAGATAGAACACTAGAAATTACCCAAATTAAAAATCAGAGAGGAAAAAGATTAAAGAGAAATAAACAGAGACTTGTAGGACAATTACAAACCTACCAATATATAGGTATAATGGGAGTTCTAGGAAAAAAGGAGAGAAGAAAGGGGCAGGATAAAATATTTGAAGAGTAAATTCTTATAATTTCCCAAATGAGATGAAAAATATTAATATACAGTTTCCAGAAGCTCAATGAAACCAAGCAGGACAAATACAAAGAGATCCACACCTACCACATTATAAGTGGTTGAAAGTCAAAGACAAAGAGAGAATCTTAAAAGTAGCAACAGAAAACTGAATCATTGTACACAGGAGCACAGCAATATGATCAAAAGTTGAATTTTTATCAAAAACTATCACCCAAGTGCCCATCAATACATGAGTAGATTAATAAAATGTGGTATATGTATACCACAGAGTATTACTAAGCTATAAGAAATAATGATGACATAGCACCTCTTGTATTTTCCCAGATAGAGCTGGAACCCATTCTACTAAGTGAAGTATCCCAAGAATGGAAAAATAAGCACCACATGTACTCACCATCAAATTGGTTTCACTGATCATCACCTAAGAGCACATTCAGGAATAACATTAATCAGGTATTGGGCAGATGTGGGTGGGTGGGGGATGGGTGTATACATACAAAATGAGCGCAATGCACACCGTCTAGGGGATGGACACATTTGAAGGTCTGACTTGGGGGAGTGGGGGGACAAGGGCAATATACGTAACCTAAACTTTTATACCCCCACAATATGCTGAAATAATAATAATAATAATAAAAAGAAGTAAAAAAAATCAAGATCTAAAGGTAGTGCAGGGGCAAAAAGTTCTAGGAAAAGCAAAACCAAACAAAAACAAACTTGTCCACTATATTAGTCCATTTTACACTGCTATCAATAAATACCTGAGGCTGAGTAATTTATAAAGAAAAGAGGTTTATTTGGCTCATGGTTCCAAAGATTGTGCAAGAAGCATTGTGCCACCATCTGCTTCTGGTGAGGGTTTCGGGGAGCTTTTAATCAAGGCAGAAGGCAAAGGGGGAGCAGGTGTGTCACAAGAAGAGAGCAGGCGCAAAAGGAATGGCCATGCTCTTCTAAACAACCAGCTCTCTTGTTAACTAATACAGTGAGAACTCACTCATTATTGTAGGGAAGCCACTAAGTCATTTGTGAGGTTCTGCCCCCAGACCCAAACACCTTCCACCAGACACAACCTTCAACACTGGAGATTGAATTTCAACATGAGATTTGGAGGAACCAAACATCCAAACCATATCATCCACCAATAATGCAACTAAACCATCCTTCAAAAATGAAAGAGAAATAAGGCATCCCTAGATAAACCTTGCCCGAGAGAACTGATTGATAGCAGAACTGCTTTACAAGAGGTGCTAAAGAGAGTCCTGTAGACTGGAAAAGAATCACACCAAATGGTAACTCACATATAGAGGAAGAAATGAAGAGAAGTGGAAATGGAAAATAGGTGAGTAAATATAAAAGAATATATAGTTACCTTTTAAAACTCTTTTTTAAATTTCTTTAAAAGTCATGAGCAATAATTGTAACACTGTATTTATAGTTTTATAACACATACACATGTAATTTTTATAAGAATCAGAGTAGTAAGGAACAGGAGGAAAAGGGGCCACACTGGAGCAAAGTTGCTTTACTTTACTGGAACTGAATCAGTATTAACCTGAGATAGACTGTGAAAAGTTAAGAGGCGTATAGTAATCCCAAGAGCAAAAATGCACATTTTTTACATTTAAAAAGCAATAAAGTGGGAACAAAAATTAGACAGTCATAATCCTTCTATGTCAATAATCACATTAAATGTAAATGGACAAATCACTTTAATAAAAAAGCATAGATCCTAAGACTGAATAACAAAAAGTAGGATCCAACTGTCTACTAGAGAAACATGATAGAATCACAGACACAAATAAGTTGAATGTAAAAGCATAGAAAAATATATACCATGAAAATAGTAGGTATAAAAGAGTAGGCATATCTACATTAATATCAGAAAAAAAGTCTCTAAAAGTAGAAATATTACCAGAGATAAAGTGAGACATTTCATAGTATAAAAGAGTCAATATATCAGAAGTATATAATAACTGTAAATATATACACACCTAAAAGAAGAACATGTAAAATACATGAAGCAAAAACCAACAGAAATGAAGTATAAAAAAGGCAATTAAACAATTAGAATAACAGTTTCAACGTTCCCTTCTCAATATATAATAGAACTAGTCAGAAAATAGCATCTTTGAACGACACTGTCAACCACTTTGTCTTAACTAATAAATACAGAACATTCCACCCAACAACAGCAAAATGCACTTTCTTTTCTTTTTTAACACACATAGAAATCTCTAAGATAGACCAAATGCTAGGTTTAAAACAACTCTCAATAAATTTAAAAAGGATTGAAATATTCAAAGTCTGTTCCTTACTCACAATAAAATTAGAACTGAACAACACAGAGAGTTTTGGGAAATCTCTAAATATTTACAAATTAGACAATACAATTCCAAATAACCCATAGATCAAAGAAGTCACAAGGGAAATTAGAATGTGTTTTGAGTTGAATGAAAACTCAATACAACAAAATTTATATTACATCCTCCAACATGGATGAACCTTAAAAACATTATACTAGGTTAAAAAAGCCAGATGTTAAAAAATTGCATATTACATGATTCTATTTATATGAAATGTCTGGGAAACTCACATCTAAAGGGACAGAAATCAGCTTAGGTATTCCTGGGGCTGGGGGATGACTTTGAAAAGGCATAAGGGAACTTTCTGGGGTGGTAGAAATATTACAAACTATTAATAGATTGTGGTGATAGTTGCACAACACTCTAAATTTTCTAAGAATCATTCAATTGTACACAATAGGCCCATCTGATGGTGTGTGAATTATGCCTCAATGGAGCTATTAAACAAAGAAACAAATTTATTGGAAAAATTTAATATGATCAAAATCTGGAAAATTTGTTTTATAATAAATTGGCATACTTTTGTTTATTTCCAAGAAATAATCCCCATAAATCTTTGAATTGAAAACAAAGTCCTAGACTATAATGTCCTAAATTACAAAGCCCCATTCTACATAGAGCAAAAACACAGAATAGCTATGGCATTCCAAGAATCTAGATGAGTGACTACCTTTTGGGTGTTTTTATGTACATAGATAGGTAGAAGCTTATTAATTTAGGACCAACAATTGACTGACAGCTTAAAAGAATTTTTTCAAGAGGACATAAAATTGGATCCCATGCCCTTCAAATATTTTTCTTTAAAACATTTAAACATTAAATAATTCTGCAATAATTATTCTGCAATCATTTTGATGTTATGTCAGTTATTTGCGTTCCAGTCCACTTATTGGATCGCCCTATTATTTTCCTGGAATAGTCACAGACATAATGCAATTTTTTCAAGTTCAAGCTTTTGTTTTATTAAGGTATAGCATGAACTTGTGAATTAATTTCAGAAGTTAATCCTTCCAGATTTTTCTTAATTTTCCTTATATAGGACACTGAAAAAAAAAATTGGGGACTCACAGTTTTCTAGACTTTTCAAAAAACATTCCGTTGTGTTTTCAGAGAAATATCTTCTTAGTATCTGGTCCATCTTTTTGTGTTGATGTTTTTTCTGTTTACGTACTACTTAATTAGAGTTTATAATTATAATAACAAAAGCCACTGTATAAAAAGATACAGAAATACAAAAGAGAGGTAAACATAGAATTGAGCTGGTGAAAGCCAAAGTGTGTGGGTTTTTATTAATCTGGCCAATAGGTTACATGGGTGTGGGTTTGTAGCAAGCATTTGCAAAAGGTGTTGCTAGCTATTTAGCTTTCATGCCACTCTCCCACATTCGCTGTGGAGCTCCTTTCCGGCTCTGAATCAGTTTTATATTGCCACAGTGAAGCTACACAACAACTGCAAAACTTCAATGTCGTGTACAAATAAGCCTTGATTCCTCACTCATTTGGAGCCAGTGCAGGTAGGCTAGACGGCTCTATTGACGTTGACTGAGTTCTTCGTGCTGCTGACTGGTCTCCAATGCCCCTCGCTGGTTCAAGCAGGGCAGCTCAGCTTTGCTCTCCTCAGTGTCTCATCCACTAGCAAGCTAGTCTGAGCACTTTTTCCAGGGCAAAGGCAGAGGATCAAGAAAGCAAAAGGCTAAATCAGAAGTTCTTTCTCAAGAGCTCATAGCCCAGGCCAGAGCCGAGTTGTGGGTCAGAATGCCCCTCCCATAACAGGGAAAGCACATCAAGATTACAAAGTAAAGGGTAAAGTTTGGGGTATGGAGAATCAAGTATATTTTATAAATCAATCTGTCACATGCTACTATCCAGGGGACAGAATTCATGAGCATCCCTTCCTAACACCCAAAACTTATAGTCCCTTTACATCCTCAGCTACTGTTGTCCTTTCCACTCTCCTTTCACTACCAACTCCCACGGCCTCCCCCTCGGCTGTTACTGCTCCAGCTTTCAATTCTAACTCATACAAACACACTTGATGAGTAAACCATTGTGTCTGCCCAACTCTCTTCCTCCTTGTCCCCACTTTTCCAAGTTCAATGTCCATGACACCAATGCCCTTTCACTGAATTTTTCTTCCCTGTTCCCCAGGCACATTGGCTGTCCATGGATTCATGTCTTTCCTCAATACATTGGGGCTCAGTTATTACTGGTTGAACTTTTCCTTGTTACCATTGCTCTCCCCTCATACTCCCTCCGAAAAAATTTAAACATGATCAACTAGCACGTTTTCCATTCTTATACCTGGCTTGTTTAATGCTGCTGGGGAAAAACCATTGAACTTTGCTGAGGCCGAGGCAGCTGGCTGGTTGCTGTGAGCCAGGTTCCTGGACACCTTTCTGCATTTGCAGCACCCCCCCTTGCATCTGCATGAGACTATGTCACTGGGGTTGTCCAGTGGAGTAGAATTACGCAGTATCTAGATGGGTCCACCAGGAATATCTTCTGTGACTCTCCAGGCTCACTCTGTTTCTCTACTTGCCAGCTGGGTGCAGAGAACCCAGCAAAAGACTCAGGGGTCCCAAGGATGACAGAGTCACAAGGTGGAAAGGCTGAAAGAACCTGACGAGCATCACTTAACAACCAGGAATGATGGCATCGCAATCAATATGAAATGGACATGTTTGGTTATTGTGTTAGGCCACTGAAATTTTAAGGTAGACATCTTCAGCAACATATACTATAATACTTAAATAATTGATATTTATAAATGCTACAAGGTCTGTGGTCTGTAGTTTCATTGTAGCTTATAGCTGTGGTCCCCAACCCCTGGGCCATGGACCGATACCAGTCTGTGGCCTGTTAGGAACTGGGCCGCACAACAGGAGGTGAGTGGCAGGTGAGTGAACGAAGCTTCATCTGTATTTACAGCCCCTCCCCATCACTGGCATCACCACCTGAGCTCTGCCTCCTATCAGATCAGCGGTGGCATTAGATCCTCAGAGGAGCAAACCCTACTGTAAACTGTGCATGCGAGGGATCTAGGTTGTGCACTCCTTATAAGAATCTACTGCCTGAAGATCTGAGGTGGAGCTGAGGCAGTGATGCTTCCACTGGGGAGTGGCTGCAAATACAGATTATCCTCAGCAGAGAGGTTTGACTGCAAGGAGAACATAATAAATCAATTGCTTGCAGACTCATCAAAACCCTATCAGTGAGAGGCAAGTGACAATTAAACTGCATCTGGTGTTAGGCATTATAGTGGCAAGTGAGCATCTTACTTCAATTGTAAAGCTGTATCCAGTGGTAGGCTTTAAGTCAGAATCCAACACTTATTTTAGTCCTTGTGTGGCCTGCCTGTTAGTTTATTTACCACATCCATCCACACCTCTTTCCTGAGCTGCGCACTTGCCTCAGTCACAGTGTTGGTAAGTCCACAAGCTAACCCTAGCAAAAATGAGAAAAAAACAAATGTCGCTGGGGAGCTTCTTTGAAAAGGGGGAAAGACCCAATGATGGCACAGCAGAAGACTCTAAGACTGCCAATAAAATAAAAGCTACATTTAAAAGAAAATACCAAGAGTCCTACTTAAATTGTGGGTTCATTGCAACAGGTGCTTCACATTTCCCAGGTCTGCTTTGTATAATATGTGGTGACTGGCTATCCAATGAAGCCATGAAAACTTAAAAACTGCTTCACCACATGGAGACCAAGCACCCTGCATTAAAAGACAAGCCTTTGGAGTTTTTCAGAAGAAAAAAAGATGAACATGAAGAACAGAAGCAATTGCCCAAGGCCACCACTTCATCAAACGTGTCTGCACTGAGAGCACCATTCCTAGTGGCTACTGCATTGCCAAAGCTAAGCAGCCCTTCGCTATTGGTGAGGAGTTGATCCTGCCTGCTGCTGAGGACATTTGCCATGAACTTTCAGAAGAGGCTGCGGTTCAAAAGGTGGCACGTGTTCCTCTTTCGGCTGGCACCATAACTAGATGAATTGATGGAATAGCAGAGGATGTTGAGGCACAGTTGTTAGAGAGGATTAATGGGTCACTGTGGTACACAATCCAGGTTGAAGGGTCTACCGATATTGACAACAAGGCAACAATGCTTGTTTTTGTGCCATATGTTTTTCAGGAGGATGTGCCTGAGGATATGTTATGTGTACTTTTATTGCCAACCAACACCATAGCTTCAGAACTGTTCAAGTCTTTGAATTACATACCAAGAAAACTGCATAGGTCATTTTGTGTTTGTATATGCACATATGGAGCGGCTGCCATGACTGGATGGCTTTCTGGTTTCACTACTCAGGTCAAAGAGGTCGCTTCTGAATATGAGTCTATGCACCGTGTCATCCATAGAGAAATGCTGGCTAGCTGAAAAATGTCACCTGAACTAAACAATGTTTTGCAGGATGTGATTAAAATTATCAATCACATTAAAGTACATGCCCTTAACTCACGTCTGTTCACGCAGCTCCGTGAGGAGGTGGACGCAGAGCACACACGTCTTCTCTAGTGCACAAAAGTGAGATGGCTTTAGTTTTTGAATTACAAGAGCTGCTCCAGGGATTTCTATTAGAAAAATGGTCACCACTGGCAGCACATTTCAGTGACACAGAATGGGTTGCAAAACTTGCTTACTTGTGTGACACATTCAACCTGCTCAACAAACTCATTCTGTCATTTCAGGGGAGAACGACAACCGTGTTCAAGTCGACAGATAAAGTGGCTGCATTTGAAGCCAAACTAGAATTATGCGGGCAATGAGTGAACATTGGGATTTTTGACATGTTTCAGACATTAGCAGAGATTCTGAAAGAGACCGTGCCAGGGCATTCTTTGTCCCAGCTGGTGCATGAACACCTGTCTCAGCTTTCATAAGAGGTTGAGCATTACTCCCCAACCACAAAAGACCCCCGAACTGGGAAGGAATGGATCCATGACCCATGTGTGAATAAGCCAGGTGAATCAACTTTGTGCTAGAAAAGGATCAACTGCTTGAGATTGCAAATGACGGTGGCCTTAAAAGTATGTCTGAGACAACTTCAAATCTCCATACAATCTGGATTAAAGTCAAAGTGGAATATCCTGAGAGTGCCACAGAACCACTGAAAAGCCTACTTGCATGTCCAGCATTTTATATCTTTGTGTAGCAGAGTTTTCTGCTGTGACAGCAACCAAAATGAGATTACGAAGTAGACGGGACATAAGCAACACACTTTGGGTCTCACTGTCTCCTATCACTCCCAGATGGGACTGTCCAGTTGCAGGAAAACAATGTCAGGGCTCCCACTGATTCTGCATTATGGTGAGTTGCATAACTATTTCATTATATATTACAATATAATAATGATAGAAATAAAGTACACAATAAATGTCATGTCCTTGAATCACCCTGAAACCATCTCTCCCTTCCCCGGCACCCACGCACCCTCCACCCAGTCCATAGAAAAATTGTCTTCCATGAAACCGGTCCCTGGTGCCAGAAAGATTGGGGTTCACTGACTTATAATATGGGTCTGCAGTTCCAAGCCAGGTTCCTGTCAGTGTCCTACTACTCCTTTCAGCAACTGTCCTAGGTTGTTTCTTCTCTCTTCACTTCTCCAACTATTCCCTCTCCCACAGCTTTAATGATTCAGAAGATAATCTTGGTTCCTTTTCACAAAAAGTAAAATTCCTTCCTTCTTTCTGAAACGTATGTGCCAAGAAAATATAAAATATGCCCCGTCTTATAGTGGCTCAGAATGAATCAAATGTTCTTTGACAAGTGTTTAAACACATGAGGAAAACAAACTCTTTCAAGCGCTGATGGGTATTGGCTTTGACTTTCAAGTTTAGAAACAAACTGCTTATAGGAATTGTAAGTCATAAGGCATGGAAAAAAACCAGTTATAATGGACATTTCATTAGAGTCTTTTTCTGAGGCTATTAAGTAAGATGATAGCATAACAAGATCTTCTTGCTTTAGTAACAGTCTTCTTGGATAGAATTAAAGTTTGCTAATTTTATAAAGCAGTAGCTCTCAACATTTTAGAATTTATGGCTTATTTTCAAAATCTGGAATTTTAGCATACCTGAAGTGATATAAAACCACAGAACAACACTTAATAAGCAAAAATTATAGCACTATCATACTCTGATATAACAGTGTTTAAAAAGGGTCTATAGTTATTTAATTATTCACTTTTTCTGAACTGCATCAATTTTGCATAGAATTTCTGCCTTGAATTTTTTCTGTTATACTCACAAGGAACATTCTGACAATTTTTGGTAAACATTAGGCTCTTTCTTTGTTACCAGCTTTTCTTTAGACTAAAACTATGGCTCTTACCTCTTGTTTACAAAAGATAACAGTTTAAACTCTGCTGTTCTTTACTTTACCAAAATCATTCCATTAGGTTCTTTGTCTCAGAAACATCACCATAACAAAATAAATACTTAAAGTATCTTCCCCAAATCATTTCCCATTACTAGCCCATTTGTTAAGGGTTCAGAGTATATATATGGATTATAATAGGCTGGCTGAGAATTTCTCTGGCAGAGGAATTAGAATGGGTAATTCATACTTAAAACAAACAAACAAAAAAAATGGAGTGGAAATAAGTTCTGTTTAGTGATGATTCCATGGGATCCAAGTGAAGATTTTCAGAAGGCAAATTAATTTGTAATATCTAAGGCATCAAAGAGAAGGAATTTTAGAGCATGGAAAAAAATCAAGTCCAGAGAAGATTCTGTTTACTTTCAAACTAAAATATGGTTTGTTAAGGGGGAAAAAAAAGATAAAATGAAATTCAAGACCCTGTTAGGGTTGCAGGTCCCATGAGATAAAGTTTCCTTCAGTGATAAGATTGTGTAGAACATTTCAATGTTCATAAGTGTCAAAGGATTAAAAAAGGGATAGAATAGAAAAAGCACCATCTAAAAGTAGTGCTGTTTATCTAACAGAGTAGAGTCATGAAATGTTAAAAAGCCACGTTTCTATCCTTTCCGAATTGCGTGAAATCCTCAAGTCAGAAATAATGATCATCTCAGAAACCTATACAGAAGGGAGACTGTAGCATTAATTTACCAATCAATGAGCCATTTCGGTTGATCCTCCAAGCAATTGAGGAGAACTAGACATTATTACTAAACAAAAAGCACCATTCTAAATGCCAGGCATACATCATAATTTTAAATAATAAGACCTTACATTTGTGCAGCACTTCAGAGTTTACGAAGCACTTCTACGTACATTATCTCATTTATCAGTCTCTAAAAGAGGAAGAAAAATTTAAGGCAAGGAAAGGGATTAATATCAGTGTTGTGCTGGATAAATGAGGGCAAGTTTCTGGAATAATAGAAGTCCTCAACAAATCTTCATCAGGAACTGACGAATTGCCCATCTCAACTTCATTATCCTTATCATGAGCACTTATGAGAGAAATGAAAAATTGATGAGCACCGTCATAATCAAAGAGAATAAATGTTTCTCTGTTAAAGTGAATGCATAATCTTTCCAGGAATAAAATAACAATATTCATTCATTATTAAATTCTGATAATACTGACACCAAATCTCATTTCAACCTGTATAGGAAATTAGTGATATAGAAGAAAATGGTTTGAACTTGGTGTTGCTAATCTGTATATACACATATAGGGTATCCTTCTCCCCTCACCTCCTAAAATCTAGTCTTTTTGTCTCTTGAAATTGGGTAAATATTTTTGGAATCCATTTGGAACAAAATGAGGGCTCATTTTTTAAGAGATACATTGGTTACATTTTAAAACCAGGTTTAGGAAATGTCAAAAGTGCCACATGCATTACTTACAGCAGAAGTTAATGGCATATGACAAGGAAGACTTTTCTTGAGTCATGAGGTTTCCTTAGAATATTGCCATGTTTTCCTTATTATCCCCTAACACCCTCTTAGACAACCCTACACAAATATGATGTAAGAAGTGCAATTTACTGCATTAATTAATCATCTGTTGTCTCTGATTCCATCAATTATTTTGCCTGCCATCCCTGTTCTGCCCAGGAAAGACCCAGGCAGCGGCTCAGCATGGCTGAAATTTTGAGAGGTTAACACACAAAGATGTTGAGACAGAGAAGTCATCGAGAGTAATGAAATCCTGTATAAGAAATCTAAAATAAATAAAGTGATATAAAAGAAAGGGCACTCTTAAAATTTAGGGGAAGGTTTTCAGGTGAGGAGAGTTGTACTTCTCATTTTATGCTTCTAGTCGCTCCTCCTTGGAAAAAGGACAAGACCCACACAAGAGGGCGGCAACGCTGCAGACCCAGGAGGGCAGGACATTTTCAGAAGGAAAAATTCAGCAGCTTATAATTTTTTTTTTCTTTTTCTTTTTAAAAAATTTCCCCTAAAGATTAGGAGTGTCAGACATTGACATGAGTCCTGGAGAAATGACCCGTAAAGTAATTAGAAGAGGAATTCCCCCAGGCCCCACCCTCTTGTCTCAGCGCTGGGTCAGATGAAAGACACCTCTGTTTACTTCCTGATGTGTCTAATTTCTGTAACAAGGACCATCCCAAACTCATCTTCCAGCAGCTGCTATAACTGAAACTCAAGAGGTTGCCCCAGGCACCATGGCACCTTCTTAGAGCTGCTCGACCCTAATGGATTAGCTTTCCTTAGCACAGGTGGCAATTTAACAAGAGACCACACTTTTACACTGGTAAGAGACCGCTGAAAATAACTTCAAAGACTGCAGGCCTAAAGTAGAGCTAGGAAAACACAGGGTTTTCTAAAATGTGCACCAACTGCCCATCCTCCCACCCACAGCTTCCAAAGGAAAATAATTATGACAGTAGCGGACATGACAGAGAGCAAAGTTCTAATATAATTTCAAAAATGAAGAAAAAATGGAATAGGTCCATCAGAAGTTCTAAAACTGCCATTTTTAGTTATAAAGTTTAAGGGCCAAATTTGGCTTAAGGATCTAGTTATATTTCAAATAAAATATTACCAAATTTTTGCCTGGGAAGCTTTTTACAGACTTCCAAAAGCAATATCAGGGTTTACTTGATTCCTCCTTAGTATACAACATTTCCCATTCATTTTTAAATACCCAAACCATTAAAAAAACAACTACTCATGGTTATCCTTTTCACTAATAGCCCAGAATTTTAATTAATTGGCTCACATAAAAGTGTTGATAAACAGAGCATAACATATATACCACAGTATTTCTTAACTTACAGTGAAAGCTCATGAAAGAATTCAGCAACTAGATGAGTTCAGATAGAGAAAGAGCAGATTACTGGAAAGGCAGGTTGGAGGCTGGGAAAATGACTCTGAAGAGCTGGCAGAAGACACTAAATTACAGGATAATGCACATAAAAGCACTTTGACACACGTGGGAACTAAATGTAACTGTTGTTAAAGGGTTAATAATTAAAAGGGAAACGATACTCCATATGCAGGTATTCATGTATACCTGAACACATGCATGCACATGTATATGCATGTATGTACATACACAGGATGAACTAGAAAAACATCTCCTTAGTCTTTTAAACATCAGGTTTTGTGAATTTAACTACATAAATTGAAGTGATTTAGGGATTCAGTTCTTTTTTGCATTCTTAAAATAACATCCCAGTTATTGAAATCAATTGAAAGGAAGAAAAAATATATACTATGCCTAGCTGGAATGTCAGGGAAATGTCAGATTTGTCTTATATTTTTAGATTTTAATCTCATACTAACTGATCACTACCAAACTATGGGTAACTACCAGAAAGAATTATTTTAAAAAGTGGAACAGGTGTAGAAAAGAAAATAACAACAGAAATGAAGGCTTGTTGCATAAGAAGGAATAAAGTCTCAAAATGCTTCATAAATCATATTCGCCCAAATTTATCTTCTTTATTACATAGAAGAGAAAATAGAAATAAATACATGGTGTCTATTAAGACATTTGGTGTCATTATTATACTTCTTATAGAAACAGAATTTCTTCTCTATTCAAATTAAACTCTGCATTTTTGATACCTGGGTGGGACTTTCTCTAATGCATTTACTAATGTTTTACCTAAATTAAACTTGTGATTTCTGTCACTTGCAAGCAAAAGCATCCCAAAGGTTTTGATAATAATCTGAGTAATGAGCTCATGGCTGCAAATGTGATCCTTGGACAGATTCCCTTTCACTTTTTTGCACCCTGTTTGTCTTTCAGGAAATAGTTCATTTTTCCAGCCATGATGCCAACATGGATCCAAGACTCCTGCCTCCTTTTTTAATCTCCCAGTACTCATTTTATGTGGTTCATGGAAGTGGTTATGAATTTAGTAGCAGGAGAGGAATAAGCTGGGAAAAAATGCTGATTTGAGCCTCAGCAGGGCCAAGTGCTGTGACATCAACTAGCTGGTTTACTTCTGTGAACGTGATTTCTCATTGTTAAAATGAGAGGAAAGGAGTGGATTAGATTTCTAAAGTCAATTTTAAGATTAATATTCTATCATCAGGTAAATTACATTTTAATTTTTGACACCATGTCATAGTCTATAATATCACCATAAATCTTGCATTATTTTTTGTTCAAGTTACTTTCCCAAATGAGCTGAGACGTCATGCCATGGAATAGATCTGGCAGTTTTGTTTGTTTTAAAGGAAATGGAATAAAGACCTTCCAAGTTCATGACTCACTTTAAAGCATGCACCTACTTAGTGACAGACTAGAGAAAGGAAACTAGGACCCTTAACTTCCTAATCAGTGCTCTGAAGTAAATATGTATTTATTTAAGAAAAGTCTTTTCTCAGGAAATGCCAACGATGAATAGGATTTGACCCTTGCAACCATTGCTGGCACATAAAAACAAACAAACAAACAAAAAGGATGGACTACACTCAGTCACACACACAAATACTTCTAGACACAGATGAGGCCTGGAATAATCGGTGTAAATAATCTCTCTCTCTCCTTCCAGGAAATAGCATGCATCCTTCACCACCCAAATGACCCTTATGCAATCTGTGAAGAATAACTAGTAACATCCTCACTCTCTCACTTCATTAAATTATTTTAAATTATTTGTTATATTTTAAATTATTCATTATAGACACCATATCAACCAAATATGGCAGAGTTTTCATATAATGTGTGCTCCATAAATATACACACGGGTTTGCGTACAGCATAGATGTTTCTGTACCGAGCACAGAACCTGTTGTTTCAATCCCCACTTTGACACTTACTTAGCCTCCCGACCTTCAGCAGATTACTCAAATTCCCTGAGCCTTAATTTCACCATTCCTACCTCACAAGGTTGTCGTAAAGATTAAAGGAGATAACACATATAGGCCTGTTTGTTCTTCTATTATTAATTCTATTACTATCTTTATCTTTATTTATGTCCCTCTATTTCTTCTTTTCTCCTCCAAAACAGAGACACCTTTACCTTTTAGTCACCTTTACCTGCCAGAAGGAATTCAATTAGTACTGCATTCATTAACACATAATCATAATTTTGTTAGATGCTTTTCTTAAGCCAGTGACAACTCCTTCCCCTGTATCCTGGTTTGATGTGAGTCCGGCGTGTGGCCCAGGTGGGCAAATACCAGGGAAATGAGAGCACCTGCAGGGAAGAGGAGCTGGAAAGAAGCAGACAGATTTTAGAAGGCAAAGAAAGAGGGGCCCCCAGAGAGGCCAATATTTTGAAACTGAGTCAATGGAAAAGTGGTGATGTCATTATCATAAATGGAAATCACAGAAAGAGGACTAGGGTTAGGTGGGATGGAAAGAGCTCACGTGGGAAATGTTAGCCGTGGAAGACCGTCACATGCAGGGATGTGCCACACACAGAGGACAGTGCCAGATGAGAACTGGGACACGGTGGCCTGGAGGTGTCATCTGTTTCAAGGTTTCAGTGAAGCCATAATCTTAAGTCAGGTTGTTAATGAAGAGAAAATAAATGTAAAAAAGATGGTTAAGGAAAAATCTTTGGGAAAATATCCATATTTAGGAGTTGGAAAGAAAAATAAAATGTGGGTGTTTGATAAATCTGGTAAGCACTATATCCAAGGTTTACATAGGTAAAACTTCAAAGTACCCCTACAGTTAGACATTATTCCCTTTATATAGATGGTCAACCTGAATGTTGAGAGACCAGAGAAACTTACTGGAAGTCACACAGACTATATAGGCAATTAAACTAAATGATTTCCTTCTTCTTCTCCAATAATTGATGTTCAGGAGGATATTTTTACACTGACCTATTAGTAATTATAGAAAACACATTTTGATATAGGATCTAGAATAATTTTAAATTAAGCTATATCTTTCATAAAGGTGCAGACATCTCTTTAGAGTTGAAAAAAGAAACAATCAATTCTTGATTTTCTGCATATACACAATGGTAAATACAAATGGCAGATGACTTGAAAATGATCATAAATGGATTTAGAATATTTGTGTGCTCATCAATGAATCTGACAATTATTTTTTTTTACTTTCTGGCCTCCATATCCAATACTATGCTGAACTAGGATTTAGTCTAGGGGAAGCTGGGAAAAGTATATTTCACTGATTGAGAACTTGATCAGCCTTTCCTGGTTTTGCTCAGAAAAACAGCATTTACAGGGACTTTCTGTGGGTTGAGTTTTCACAGCCTTTTTGTACATTTTTTTTAATCAATCCGCGTAAGATTCCTCTAAGGTGTTATTTTTAAAAAATGGAACTCCAAGTACCTACATCATAATCACGTAAATTGTTTGCTAAAAATCTAGGGTTTTTTAATTTTTTTTTTTCATTTCAACTCAGGAACTACCAAGAGTCAAAATATCTGAAGGCACCTCAATGATCTGTATTTCTGAAGAGAGAGGACTTCTATCCTGGAATAATAAGGACTAGGTTAAGAAGCTGATGATATGGTCATGAAAAAATGATTATGCTCATTAGTGTATTTCTCTGTTTAATGCTAAATATGCATATGATTAGCCAAGTTTCTTTTTTCTCAATAGATTGGAATAGAGAAGACATAACATTTTGGAATAACTCTTACATAACACTGAATGCTTAATACATGCTAAGAATATTGTCTCAAGCACTAGGAAAACCATAATAAAAAAGGCAAAAAAATAATAATAAAAGGCATAATACCTGGAATCAAGGAGTTTAAATTCATGTGGAACCATTAAAATCTCAAGCTCATGCATTGCCTTACATGGAGAAGCAATTGCAGAAAGACTTTCAGCTATCCGTAATTAAGACAAATTAACTGATATCTGCCCTTAAGAAGGAGCTGCCCTGGTTTGGAAGATGAGTAGCTGCCATTGGCCTTTTTAGAAAAGTATTAACAAGATTATTTTTGTGTGCCTCTATGATGAAGTTAGACCTTCGTAGTCTTTGCTACGTCTAGAATTGCCTGGAAATGATTCACAATGTAAAAAACAAACAGTAAGTCATATTTCCTCAGTAGCATATGAAATTTAAGAGAAGGAAGATTTTTATCTCAAATGCTAATTAGAATTAGTATATATTAATGGAGAAAAAATATCAATGACTACAGCTATTTTATTTTCCCAGAGAAACACATGTAAATAAGTTCTTTTTATGTAAGTAGTTGTGCAAACTTCTTTCTTTTTTAACCTAACACTATACCATGAGCATTTTCTTTTCTTTTTTTTTCCTTTTTGGAAAAATTTTGAAGACTAAATGGCTGGCAAAGAGATGGACTGTCTTTTATTTTAAAAATCCAATTATGTTAGATAACATTTATTTCCACTTTTTGGTCATGATAAACAATATTGTAATAAATATCTTTGCCCAGAACTCTTTGTCTGTACTGTATCTTTAATCATTTCATTAGGAGAGACTCCTAGAAGTAGAATTAACACTGGATACAGTAGGGGAGATAAAGAACGTAAACTCCTTGAAGGTTAATGATAGTGACTGACAAACTGTTTTTCAGAAGGGTAGTACAAATAAAAGCCGTCACTAGTATTTGATGAAGGTATGTCTCATTCTACCCATTCTAACACTTAGTATTATTGTTTTAAATCTTTGTTAATCTTACCATGCACTTTCAATTCACCACTATCAATTATTAGTGATTAATCATCGATACAACTGATTTATAACTTCTTGCATATTTAAAAGAGAAAAGTGACAACTATTTTATTACTTCTTTGGTTTTCAAGGACTAGAATAAAATTTGTCAAGTTAAAATTCAAATGAAAGCCTTTTCTGTCCTATGAAATAGAATGGTGATATCAGTTCTCAAGGATGAAGGAAAGTAACATTTTTAAGATATATTATATACTTTTACAACTATTTGGGGTTTTTTGTTATTGTAGATGATGAAATTGGATTTACAGAAGTTTAAGAAAGGTTTTCAGAATTTTTAATTTGCTATGTAGCATTAATGTGATCCAACATTAGTTTTTACTTCAAATTGTATGTTCTTTTGATTATATAATTATAAATAATATTTTTAGTAATATTTTAATTTTATTTCCATTGTAAAAAATATATACACGGGATCCATGAAGGGCACTGTTTTCTCAAAGAGCTACTTTCTTAGAAATTAAGTAATGAAAAATAAGAATTTAGTAATGAATTAATTTAGTGAATTAAAAAAAGTTTGCCTAAAAATATAAATATTACAAAAAAGTGACAGGGCAAAGCCAAGTATATTTTAAATTTTATTGAGCCACAAACAGTTTAAAAGTAGTTGAAGACAGTCACTCAAGTTAAACATCATTTTTATCTCAATCTAAGAGATTTTGCTTCTAGGTTCATTTCTTCTTAAAATATAAGATATATGATGCCATATCACAGACTCCCTACTTATATCATATAAAGCTTTGATGTTTGATGTTCGTAAGTCACAATAAAAGTGAGTGATATTGCTATATTCAAGGGTATAGAATTGTTATTTAAGTTTCAAAGTCATAAAAATGATAAAGCTGAACTTCAGTACTGAGTCAAATATTCCCAGTTTAAGAAGAAAAACAGCTTTTTCTTCAAATATAATTTTTTACAATATTTGTAAGAATAAATTTACTTTTGAGAATAATAATAGAAACTGTGTTTAATATGTAAAGATGCATCTTTTGATATCAGGAATATGTATGTATGGGTATGTGTACATATGTATTTAGTGATAGACTGAGCTATACTGGTTCTATGTTTATAAATGTAATATATTTCTATATGTAAAAATGGACAAATTTT
Organism: Lemur catta; assembly: GCF_020740605.2. Taxonomy (NCBI): domain Eukaryota; kingdom Metazoa; phylum Chordata; class Mammalia; order Primates; family Lemuridae; genus Lemur; species Lemur catta. The sequence goes on from NC_059132.1 coordinate 47,235,189, forward strand.
CCTATACATACTTGCAAATATATAAATAAAAGAAATCTATTATCAATTACATATATACTTATTTACAGACTCTCTATATGCTATATAAGCAATACACATATATATAACTGTGTATTCTTTGCATGTGATGAAAGTAAATGTTATTTTCCTCCTTAAAAATAATAGGTTACCCATTTTATTTGGAATAAAATTAGCACTGAATTTCTTTCAAAAAGAACATTAAACAAATAAGAAAATAAGTGGATAAGGACCCAATATGTACTCATAAAATTTAGGTTGTACTTGCAAATTTTTAAAATTAATGAAGTATAAATACAGGAACAAATTAATTTTAAAAAAGGTCAATATGCTTCATGTTGAAGAACATATAGACAGCTACCTTTTTCTTTTCTATTTCTATATTTTTCCCATTTGTTGCTTATGAGTAGGTGGGAAAAAAATCTTCAAAAACCAAAAATAAGACACGTGTAGGAAAGCAAATAAGTTACTTTCAGCCTTAAAAACAAGTGCTTACATTGCATTAGAAATAAAATTAGCTTTGAGTTAAAAAAAGATTACAAGTAAATATGAAAATAAGTGGACAAAGACGCAAGATGTGTGCTCTATTTATAAATTTTGTATTAATTATGCCTACCACAAAACTTATTTTAATCAATAATGTATTAAAGGTCAGGTCCCTTCTCTTGCCTGGTTCTGCAGACAGGGACAATAAACTTTTCCTGGTTGGATGAAAGGTGATTTTCTCACAGTGGGGCTGTGGTTACTAATTCCAGGCTGTTCCTACCCTGAAGATCTGTAAACTAGCCAGATCCAACATCCTGGCTTAGGAAATCACTAAAGTGCAACTTTAGTTATTAGATAAGGTCTTTCGTTGTATTTTCCAAAAGCAAATTCAGTTACGAAATATCTGTTTTAACACTCCGAAACACACATCCTACTTATGTGGTGAGCCAGGAATGCAGAAAGACCAAATGAGATCAAAGGAAAAATTTGCATTTTCTCTTTTTCTTCAGCAAAAATGTCACTAATAATACTTCCAAAATTATTACATTGTACTAGTTTCTCCAATGGCTCTAACCCTCAAGCTCACAAAAGTATTTAAAACAGAGACTAAAGAATCTGAAAGAAGCACCTAAATTTAAGCAATTGCACATTAAGAAAAAGAATGCTATCTATTTAATTAACGTGTCACCTCCTGGAAGGCCAGGTGTTCCTTAGAAGTTACCTATATAAGTATTGATCTATCTAAACCTCATACGAGTTGACAAGATAATGTGGCAACAGAAGCTTTGTCTGAGGCAAAAAATATGTCTAAAGACTTGTTTACCTGTTTAAGAAAGAATCTCACAGTGCAGTCTTTGTTCTTAAGTAGGGTTGTGCTTTTAGTACAAGTTAATGCTTGTAGAACAATCTTACAGTGATTATTTGTTGTTCATCATTTAGATATGTGGGCTAAAAATATGTTGCAGTTATTGGGGATTTTCAGGCTATATTCATCCCCCAAATGTGGATAATATATTACATATATTTAGATATAATAGGGTTGATTTGAGAAAATTAAAAAAGGCTGTATGAAATACAAAAAGTGTAACTATATGCCTCCTAATATTTAATTATATACATTTATATATGCATGTATATGTACATACACGAAATATAGATATATATAGTTATACATATACTGGCATATTAAAATGTGTTTTTATTTGGCTGCATAAACTTGTTAGAATTATTAATGTATTAGAATGGATTTTTTCCTTATTATTTCCTTGAGAAAAAGGAAACATAAATATGATTGTCTCTTAATTCCCATATCTGAAAAGTGCTTAGGAATAAAAATGGTTGCATAATCCAGAAAAAATTTCAAGATTAATGTAACAAAAATATAGATGGGTCCGAGTAGCAAGCTTTTGTTGTTTAAGCAAATATAAAGACGTGGACAGCAAGTGCCCTTTCAAAAGTGAGGCTGAACAAGCCCCAACTACGGTAGACTCTTCACCACCTATGACAAGCTTTGGTAAGCAATAATGGTGAGGAAAAATTGAGACAGCTAACCATCCCTTTGTGAAAGAGAAACTGGAAAACACATGAATTCTAGTGAGCAGGAGGATTTAATACAGGGTAAAGCAGGAATTAGTGTCAAGGTCCTACCACATCATGAAGAAAATATTCCACTTTATTAATCCATTTGTTCTGATTTTGTGATTTCTTAAACTGGGTTCTTTTTCAGTTACCTATTGCTATGCAACAAATCACTCTTCACCTCAGTAGCTTAAAACAGTGGCCATTTTAATATCTGGCATAATCTGGATTTGGCTGGGGGGATTTTTTGTTCCTGTGATGTCACCTGACTGGACTCGAAATCTGAGACAGCTCCTGAACTTGGTTGGCAGTTGGTGCTGGCTGTCTGCAGCCAGCTCACTCAAAGCTTTTCAGGAAGCCTAATCTCTCTCCCACATGACTCCTCCATGTGGTCTGGGCTTCTCATAGAGAGCAATTAGGTTCCAAGAAGGAGCATTCAAAGCAGACACGTTCGAATGCATAAGGACCCATCAAGCCTCTGCATCATCCTTGCTAATGTCCCATGGGCCAAAGGGAGGCATACAGCAAGCTCAAAGCAAATGCAGGAGAGGACTACACAGGATGTGAATGCAAGAAGGTCTGGGTTCACTGGGGGACTCAAAAGTAACATAGTTGTTGCCCCCGTATGTATGTGATTTAATAGTGCACTTGTTTCAGGAGAAGTGAATTCAGGGTAGCAGGACTGGGTGCAGGGAAAATGCCAGTGAGAATAGGATCTCATCTAGAGAGTAGCTTCAGATTGACCCCATAGTAAGTTTTGAAGCTATATTCTACCCAGAGTTAGTCCAACTTTAAGGCAAGGGAGCTACAGGACTCTTACAACCAATCCATTAAGTTTTCAGCTCTAGGAAGAGGAAGGGTAGTAAGGGGGTATGGGCAAATCTCCAGAGAACGGGATGGCTATAAGTTATTATCAGTCAACCCTCATAATAGGTGGGGAGGGAAGCATGCATAGCATCAGCTACAGATGTTCACCTGTAAAACTTTGCTGTCATGTTCCTGGGAATATTAATCCCAGCAATCTTGATTCTGCATATGTCATGGAATACTCCTCACTGTAAAATTATCATTGATTGTCTTGATTTCAGAGCCTAAGAAACGAAAGACTAAGTCCTTAACCTTGGTAAAGCATTGCCATGAACCCAAGCCTTTTTATCGTAAAGATATTCTTTCTCTCCCTACTCATATTAAAAAGTATTTTTATATTTTTTCTCTCTATTCTTATATTAAGAGCATTTTTATGTTTATAATAATTATTAGTTTTTCTCTCTACTCATAAGAAATCTGTACAAGAGAAGAAGAAAAATCTATAGCATTTTAATTTTTATTTACTTATTTTTGGAAAGAACATCCTAATTTAAGTGAACAGATTATTTTGTAGAATTAAATACTCAGCCCATAATTCTCTTACTGGATTATGAAATAAAAGAAGTTGAGAAAGAAGAAAAAGATGAAAATAAGGAGGAGAATTTCTACAAAGATAATGGGAGAGCAAGGGGAAGCCAGAAGGCTCCTGGAAGTATAGGAATGAGGTGTCTTTTTACACGGTAGGACCCTTATCAAAGAAAAGACATGATTTTCTAAAAAAATCCTTTCATAAAGGCCATTGAAAATGCATTTGTTCATGAAATACCAAACTCGAGATATAATTTAGAGGAATACAAAGGTTAAAATTCTGAAAAGGAAAGCAATGATCTATCTTAAGGAAAGAAAATTTTATATGTTATCACAGCAGAATAAAAACAGGAAGAATTATTTGATACATTTATGAGATTTTAAAAAAATTGATACTTATCAGATCATAAAATATATAACCACGTTGAAGAAATAGAAAAGAAGTTGGACTTTAAAAATAAATGTATATTTGATATTTATGGGATATTGGAACAGAAAGTGCAATAACATTTGCATACATATAAGTATTTTATAAAGTTTAAATTCAGATTGCATGAAACATGGTATATTTTAAAATAACGTCTAGTTTTAACATAAAGTATGTAATTTAACAACTTTTCATTCTAAAAACAATATCCCTGATTTAATCTATAAATTGAATATGATAAATAAAATGATCCTTAGTGTCTTGCTTTTAGCTATAGCAACCGTCTAAAATACAAATTGTAGGAAAAATGTTAAAGAATAGTCAACAAAAACTTAAACCAGTTAGTGAGCTCGCTTACCAAACATTAAAGTATTGTAGAGCTATGGTAATAATTTAGTGCTGGTAAGTGAATAGCTCAGTGGGGAGAATAAAAAGTCAAGTTACACCCAGGTCCAAATGGACATATTTTTAGTATAATAGTTGCCTTAACATCGTTTGTGAAACGATGAATCCCCAAATTTCCTTGTTGTATAGTGCAGTTCTGAAATCTCTGTAGTTGATTTAAAACTACAACATCAAATCATAAAGGTACTAGAAGAAAACACATTACTCAAAGAATAAACTTGGAATAAAGAAACATTTTTTAACTAGAAAAACAATATTATAATCAAATACAGTGAAAATATTGATAAATTCTTGTAACAATCAAAACATTTCCATCGGTCAACAAACCATAAGCAAAATAATATTTAAAACAACAAATGGGAAAAATTGTTATACAAAGGGCACAAAAATGTTAAGAGTGAACTTTAATAAAGGTCATTTATAAGTCATCAATCAACAATTGAATAAAAGTATTCAATTTTGTGTGTGTGTGTCTAGAATGACGAGAACACACAGGTATTGGGTAGGCAAAATAACAAAATGCCCAATAACTTAAAGGACAAATAAGCAAACCACATGAATTAATCTCTAAGAAGAGATCCATGGGTAGTGTATATATGAAATTATGCTAAAATCAATTATGATTTTATAATGTTAATTAAAATATAAAGTATAAATAAGCAGTTTTTTAACCTATCAGGAAGCAATTTGACAAAAATCTTATCTAGACTAGTTTGAGGAAATAGGCACATCACGAATTATTGGCGGTAATGTTAATTGGTGCAACTTGATTGTGGGTAAAGTCAGCATTATCTACAAAATTTTAACATGTCCATACCATTAGACCAAAAAAATTAACTTAAAAATACATTTGAAAATGTACATGAAGAAATGTGTTCAAGGATGTTCATATAAGCACATTTTGGGATTTGAAAAGACTAAAATAATAATAGGCTGATATCATGGAATAATTTACAGTTATTTTAAAAGCATAAGATAGATCCACCTGTGATCTAATGTGGTTAGAAACAGACACACACACATCACATGCACACTCATACACACATGTTCTCCTATATGCTTTGAATCTTACTTAAAGCATACATAACCTGTTAATAGAGTTTGGCTCTGTGGAAGACTAAGTGGGTGCGATACAAAGAAAGTTCTGGAAGAAACCCGGACAAAAAGGATTCTGGGACGGCTGAGCCACACATTGGAATGGTGGAAAACCCTAGTCACTTCGTGATGGACAGCTGCCCAGGCAAGCTGTCAGACCCACCATCTGACAACAATGTGGGTGAGTAATCATTGTCTTAGTCTACTGAGATTTCAGGTTCATTTGTGACTGCAGTCCAGCATTGCCTACGGCAGAAAAATAATAAATATATAAATTTATTATTTTCCCCCAAGTAAGTCCAAAATAAATCTTAACATAAGAATTATCTTGTTTGATTTTATTATGCTCTATTTTAGGATTTTCTTTTCCTAGGAGAAAATATTCTCAAATTTTTATGAGTCGGGAAAAACAAGATTTTGTAAGGTTCCATTTACTGTATGATTTCAACACAAAATTTACCTTTTTTTTTCAAAATCAGCAAGTATTTTGAAACACAAACCTAGTTGCTAGGACCTCTGACAGAGTCTAGGACTATACATATAATATAAGGCAGGCAGTGAATAATTTTTTTCACAAAATATCTCAAAAAATTGTGAAAACAGAGGAATATGGCTTGTGATTAGATACTTCAGGTTAAGGAAATGTCTATGTATGAATCATTGCTCAAGCAAAAGTCTAGTAATAACCATGTCAGGTAAAGTTCATATTGCACAAAGTGAAGAAACTATTATAGAGATATATAGCTCTAATAATAGGCCTCACTATTTTGAATGAATCTAAACATATAACTTGCAAGTGACACCAAATCATGTTTTATAGTATCTTACTTAAGTCATGAAATTGAATACAAGGTGGCTAACGGTTATCTAATCTTGTGAATAACATGCTATCATTAAATAGTGCATATGGCAAAAGATAATCACACCTACCGTGGCAATGGCTTTATTTAAACCTCACCTAAACATCTACGAATAATGTTAGCCACATTTGCTCACAAATGCACAAATCACTTGATAGTAACAATGTTTAAAAATATTTAAGGGTAAAATTTTAGTGTTTTTATTTATAAAATCAATCCCCTATCAGTGTTTTGTTTGAGCCTTTAATATCTGGAGAATAATCTAATTAACAAAGCTACAATAGTTTTGGCATAAACATGAATAGTATGCTTTTCAATAATCAAGATTTCATTTAATGTATCCATGAAAAATACAAGGAAGTCTATATTTTATTTAAAAATTCTTTTTACACACATGTATATATGATTTTATGTAGCTAAGCATATTGGGACATGATATTACATATTGAAATTATTTAAATTGAAAAATAATAATTATACATATTCCTGGAGTACATAATGACTTTTTTTTTTTTTTGAGACAGAGTCTTGCCCTGTTGCCCGGGCTAGAGTGCTGTGGCGTCAGCCTAGCTCACAGCAACCTCAAACTCCTAGGCTCAAGTGATCCTTCTGCCTCAGCCTCCCAAGTAGCTGGGACTACAGGCATGCGCCACCATGCCCGGCTAATTTTTTCTCTATATATTTTTAGTTGTCCAGATAATTTCTTTCTATTTTTAGTAGAGACAAGGTCTCGGTCTTGCTCAGGCTGGGCTCGAACTCCAGAGCTCAAACAATCCACCCGCCTCGGCCTCCTAGAGTGCTAGGATTACAGGCGTGAGCCACTGTGCCCAGCCCATAATGATGTTTTGATACATATAATGTATAGTGATCAGATCAGGGTAATTAGCATATACATCATCTCAAACATTTATCGTTTCTTTCTGTTGGGGACATTCAATCTAGCTATTTGGAACTATATAGTATATTATCGTTAACCATAGTCATTTCACAGTGCTATAGAACACTAGAAGTTATTCCTCCTATCTAGCTGTAATTTTGTATCCTTGAGCAATCTCTCCCAACCCTCCCTCACTTCTACCCTTCCCAGTCTCTAATATCCTCTGTTCTACTGTTACTTCTAGGAGATCAACTTTTTTTAGCTTCCGTGAGTGAGAAGATGCAATGTTTAACTTTCTGTTCTTAGTTTATTTCACTTATAATGTCCTCCAGTTTCATCCATGTTACCACAAATTACAAGATTTCATTTTTTCAAAACCAAATAGTATTCCATTGTGCATATGCCACATTTTCTTTGTCTAGTCTTCTGCTTATCTGTTGTTGTACACCTAGGTTGATTCTGTGTCCTGGCTGTTGTGAATAGTGCTGCAATAAACATGGGGGTGCAGATGTCCCTTCCATGAAATGATTTCCTTTCCTTTGTATATATGCCCCATAGTGGGATCGCTGGATCACATTGTAGTCATATTTGTAGTTTTTTGAGGATCCTCTGTACTGTGGCTGCACTAGCTTTACTGTTTTCCTTGTCTCTGCACATTAACCTTCCATCATTCTTAAACAGGGTGAACTCTGGTAACACCCTTGGAATAAAATATCTTTAGCTTATATAAGTTGTCTCCTTCAAAGTGTCTTTTCTTGTGTTCACACTACTTTGTCCATGAGGAGAACTACATCAACGCACTTCAGTTTTCACAGAAATACCTGGCTATCAATTTTATTGTAGGATTAAAAATAAAGAAAAGTGACAAATAACCTGGTTGTGTGATCAACTGGATCTTTTGAGAAAATCGTTCTTTCCAAAATTCTGAATACTCTTTTAAAATATTTGAAATTCTCACCACAGGCAAGACACGCCTATATGAAATTTGAAGTGTTATTAAAATTGAAACCTTCTGCTAGCAGTGATTTAATTAGCAGTATGAAATATGCAACTATTTCTAGAGAGGATTCATTGAGGTTTATCTTTCTGTGAAGTTGCTTAAAAGTTTCCGCCCCTCTCCAGGTGTCGCAGTGTAGGACGAGGTGTGTAACGATGAACAAAAGAGCTCCTTGGTGCCAATAACATTATCGCCCCAAACTGAACAATACATATTGTCACAAGGGAATTCTTTCTTGTTTTATCACATTCTTGGAAGAAATGAAGAGTAGAAACGCATGTGCTTGCAATTCTCTAATGTATTTGTTAGAAATAGCCTTGATGGGGCGGGGGTGACAAGGAAAAAGGGCTCTTCAGTGAAGAGGCTGATTCACTCTGGAGTGGATGCTTTGGATTTGTCACAGTAAGAGATGGAAATGAGAAGATATGACAGCCTTTCTTCGTTCTTAGATATCCAAAGAGATTTTATTTCATTCAGTCGTGTCTGGTCAAGTGAAAACTGCTGCTCAATGTCTTCTCCTCTTAGCGTTCATATGCCTGAGCACATTCTGTCTTGGACTGTCTTTGGCCTCTGCCCACCCTCACCCTGGCCCCTCACACTGGACCGCAAGTTCCATGCGGAGAGGGATGTGGTTTTGGGCATTGCTATACTGCAGTATCTGGAGTGTGGTAGATAGGCGATCAGTATTTGTTGAATGAATGAATGAATGAATCTACAAATTTCATGAGCCACAGATTCCCCACTTAAGTCACAAATTTGAATTTCTCTCAAACAGACATCAGAAGAGCTTCAGGATTTGGGGGAGTAGAGCTACTAAGACTGTTCTATTCCTTGTCTCTGCTACATACGTACCAGTTCAAAATTGAAATGAATCCAAAATGCCAAAAAGAATGATAGTCGTGATAGTCATGCCATTATTACTTATTTCTATAGCAAATCTAGGTTCACTCGGCCTAATGACATGTATGACAATTATGTTCACGTTATTCTATTATTTTTAAAGCAAGAGATGCATTAAAGTAATGGACACTTCATTGATTATTTTCGTTTTGACTTTTCAGGTGATTTCTGACAAGGATATCCTACAAGACAATGCAATACCATTCTTATAGTGAATAAGAAGTAATATTTCATCAGCACTTTACAACTTAAAAAATATATTCACATTTATTTAGTGTAGAGATGACTATTTCTAATAATGGTAATTTCAGAAATCATTACTCATTTTATTCTTTTCTTCTGATTCGGAACTCCATAAAATGTAATAGGTATTTAATGTTCTGCTCTATATTAATTATTTACTATTTATTTAGTATACCCTTCATATAAGCTGTGGTAGAAGTGCTAGATAATTTTAATACACAAGGGCTGTCCAGAAAGTATTCAGCTATGTAACTGTTCTCATCATATTAACAATGGCTGTATACTTTCTGGACAGCCCTAATAAGTTATTTTATTTAACCTTCAGAAAAATCTCACAAAGCTTATATTGCTCCCATTACACAGATGAAAAAACTGATTCATCAGTATAGAGTCCGAATATTCTGAAGTCTGTGTTCTTTCCACTATTTCAGGCTGCCACCCACGTAATACTTAGTATGTTGGATTAATGACTATGAAGAATAGTTGGGCTTCATCTCACTGTTCTCTTCCTTTATTCTCACAACTTTACTTTTAGAGAAATCAGTCCAAGGAGAGTCATCTAGTTTGTCTTGCCCACGTGTGTTTGTTCTTGATAATTTTTTTCTTGGCATTTTATTCAGTCTTGTTCAAAAACTTATATTAGATAAAATGTTCTCCTCATATTAGACATATAATATATTTCTTAATGGAAAGTTTTCTAGTAGTCAGGAATTTTTATTTTGTCATTTCATCTCTCTGCTTCTGAATATGGAAAAATATTAAATCATAAACTTAAGCTCTATAATAGCTCTTTTTATTTCGGGGTAGCCATGCATGGTAGCAGAGTTGGCAGGTAGGGTGAGGAACTTAGAGGGCACAGATTAATCAATAAGACTACCACTACATTCAGAATTAATCGATTCTGAAACCCAAAATGTTGGCAATAGAGTAAATAAGTGCACTTCAATTGATCTGCTGGGTAATTATTGAAATTTAATTTGGCTCTATGTTTTATAATCCAAATTTTTTCATCATATGGACTCATTTGCAGTTAAACCCAATAGCAAGTTACAAAAATGGAGATTCCTTATTTTCTTGGACCTTCGTTTTCCAGCTCTTTTATCTAGAAGGACTTTAGCTATAACCTATTGTTTAAAATAGTCATGTAATTTATTCAAAGAGTAGCCAAATGGATGAATACGTTCAAACCATCCTTAATTGTCTGCCCTATTGCATAACGATGCTCACGTCTGAGTTAGTCTACAAACAAATTGAACTAGATTCAGGAAAGCAGGATTCTAATTCCACATCTGCCAATGGAAAGTTGTGAGATTTCTTCAGTTTGTTCAATTAGGTTTGTAGGATATTTTTGTTTGTATTTGTTGTTTTCACTCAACATTATCCATAAATTATTTTCCAGCTTCATCCAGGGGAAAGTATACAATTCCAAGAATTATCTATTTTTTGATTTCTACTGTCATCCTTCCCTTCTTCTTATTAGTACCCTTACCAAGGCTAAAAAAAAAAAAATCTCATAAGCACTTGTTTTCCAATCCAGTCAATATGGTAATCTGTAAAATACCTTAATAAACATTTAGTACATTTATAATTTGAGAGAAATTTCATATCTATGTTAGCTATAATGATTACGGAAAATATGCAATTTACAGATTTGTTTTAATAGTAAACAGTATAATACAAAAATCTCTTTAAATTTTTTTTGTATTTTTACTCATATTTAAATACTTTTAGCTAATATGTTATCTATGGTATATGTTGCCTCTCTAAGGAATAGGAGGTATTGTAGATATCTATTTTGAGCTTCTGTTAGTTAGGATCCAATCAGGAAAGTGACATCACACAGCAGTTTAAAAGAGGGAGTTTAATATGAAGAATTATCGAATTATGATAGAAATTACTATAGGGAAGTAAATAGAACTCTAAAGGATTCTCTAGGGATGAGCGAGAGTGTGCAAGGGCAGACAAAGTTGGAAGTGGGGCCCCTCCCAAGGTTGAGGTTCCCACCTCATTGGAGAAGTGTGATTTCTGTCCACTGCCGGGCAGAGAGCTTTGCTGGTTTGCCCAGGCCAGAGCAGTTCTGTAGTAATTGAATAAGCAGGAAGAAAACTTTCAGGACACAAGGATGACAGGGCTCATCGGCAGGCATGCAAAGGCAGTCGGCGTCCTGTTGCAAGCATGAGACCAGGAGCACGGGCTTTGCCTTCTGGGAGAGACATAGAAAACAACCCTGTGGCTTGCAGGTGAGCAGAGGCTGATATAACTTTCACGGGCATTGGCGAGTCAGGGTTGGTGGGCAGTTTCCCCAGGAGAGTCAGTGTGCCACTGTAAGCTGAGGCCTGGAGCGTGTGCAGAGGTGCAGGTGAGGCCATTTCCAAACCTAGGCCAAATCACTGGGGAACTGTGTCCCCTGGGACTGTAGCTGGGGTAATATGCCACCTGATGCTCCACCCATGTACCCTATTGACCGTGTAGCAGGAGCATGAGAAATCAAAATAAAGCCCACTAGAACCAGGAAGAAAATCTCTTCCTCCTACACTGTCCCCACTGCAGCCTCTTCTGGCCAAGCTTTACATAGTGGTCACTGTGTAGGGGAGATGCTTAAAAAATCCAGTACATTATCCTGCAGGTGGTACTCTGGGGTCAGTTTGTAGATAAGATGCAGTAAATCAATAACTGACACCACGAAAGAGATGTTACTATAGAGTTGATTTATGTAGTTTTAGAGTTGATTTTTGAGAAGAGTGCCACCAATATTTAAAATTACCTCTTAAGAATAAGTTAAACATCTCAGATACTGCATAGACCTCCTAAGAGCACACAAGTTTTGTTGCATAAATTGCAAGGAATAGTACAACCTTAACCAAACACAGCCACTGAATGCTCTCAAGTTTCTTTCAAAGTACAGGTTTCTTCATGGAATTATTGAATAAACCACTTTCCTAGTCTCATGTTAAAAATGACATCAAATGGAAGGGTATTAGTGTTCTCTGAATAACAATACAAGTTACCTGCACCTGAGATAGCTCTTCAAAATCCCAACCATAAGTTCCTTTAATTAAAGTGGACATGTTTCATGGAAGATACACAAATTTAAAGAAAAGGAAACTAAAGAAAACAGGTTGGGCAAGTTTATGATTCTCTATTATAATTGGCTTTTATAACTAAAAATGATTTTCATCTGTATCACCCAAATCCTATTCTAGTTTTAGGTTTACAAGATCTTGAACAGAATCTGGAAACTCTATGTGATTGCTCTAGATTAATACTTTTTATTAGCAACAAATCAGAAACTCACATGCATCCTCTTAAAGTTTCTGACGTTGGTTCTGATTTTGTTTTTGAATTGTTATTTGGAAGAGGAGAGCAGAAATTATTTTTTTAACCATTCTCTTTAATATAATTGCTAGAAAATCTAGTAGGACTGGGAATATATTAAATTATAATTTATGTTCCCATAAGCTTAGCTAGATTTGAAGAATTTATTTTGCCCTACATACTTGAGCTAGTTTTATAGTCTTAACATAGCAACAAACAAAATGTTAAAGAAATCTGTTCCAAGTGATTATACTGCTCCAATTCCCTTCCCTTCCCTGATTGTGAAGAAAGAGTCAAGTAGGGGAAGTTTTAAATGATTTGTATAATGTCTTCTAATTAAAGTAATATCAGATACATTATGTGGGGGAATAAAAGAGATTTAATAATTATTTGACTTTTCCTACATCTATCAATAAACCAGTTATTTTTACATAAAATATATATATGAATATTTTTATATAAATATATTTAAAACAACTGGCTTGCTATATTTAGTTAAAGAATTAACTACTTAAAGTGTATATATGTTATTCTAAATTTTTTTTAATAGAAACTTCCTGCATTTTATAAAAAAATCAAATCAAGATAGATACTGGGTACATTATACACACAGCATATGACTGATAGTCTAGGTACAGAGGAACCTATATGAATTGCTATAACACAATATCACAGGAATCAAAAAAAAATCAAATTTAGGAAGCTTGCTGATGTTTAGAGGAATTTCCAAGATTTGTTTTCTCTTTGTTGTTCTCTCTCTCACACACACACACCACAAAAGCTATTATAAAATATTTCATTATTATGTATTTAATCATATTGTGTTACAATACAATTAATTTCCCTGGAACATTATCACACAAATGCCATATAACACGGTCAGCATGAAAGGTGGACAGCAGAGCCTGCACCACTTGTTTAAGGAACTTCCCAGCACCCCAGTGCACCCTCCATGTTCTTTCCATTGCTTTGCACGTTCCGGAGCAACATTTACTCCTCAGAAGCAGGGCACAGAAAAGCTTCTGTAACACACCGATGTAAAAGGACCCTGTAGAGTTCAGATCAGAGATTCAAACAGATATGGATTTAAATCTCTATTGCCACTTCTAGTTGTGTGATCTTCCGCTAGTTCATGAGCTTCTCTATATCGGTTTCTTACCTTTAAAATTATGTGAAAATAATACTACCTTGAGGGGTGTGAGGGTGAGGAATATGGTGTGTGTGTGCACGTGTGTGTGGAGTGTGCTAAGTACAGTGCAAGACATTTATTGCATGGTTATTAGCATTGTAGTTGTGATCTTTTTCTTTTCATTCGCTCTAACAGTGCCTAAAACAGTGTGAGTGCCCAAAAAACACTTCAAAATTTGTAAAGTATGTTTTAATATAAATTCTCTTTAAGTAAACAAATGAATAAACTAATGATTGCTCTTATCATCTTTCCAACTTTGATGCTATGCTCTAAAATCCAGGAAGACAAAGATAAAGAACTTATGCATCACTTATGTAATGTATGTGTAACATAAGTATATAATACTTATGTATTAAGCATTAAATGGAGACTTACTTCCTCTTAGCAAATAAATGAAAGGCGTGTCCAGCAATGTGCCTAAGTGTAATGATTCTCCTCTTGGGAAAAGTGGGGAGCTCATGAAACAGACAAAAAATGAATTTCTCTCAGAAGACATCAACAGTATTACTCATTATGAAAAAAAAAATAGAACATGTTAAACATACGACAGAAGTGATTTCCTAAGTAAATTGTCCTGAAGCTGTGACCTCCATTGTGTTTATTCTTCACACTTTGAAGATACTCCTCTATCTCTCCTTTGTTCCCCTCCCACAAAGTAAGAAAATAGGAGAGGATGGAGGATGGCAAAGATGTGGATCTATGCTTTTTGGAATACTCATTAAAATTAACCAACCAGAAAACTCTTGTTTGTGACATGCTTCCGAGAGGGAAGGAGTAGTTGAAGACAAGTGATAATGTAAGCTGTGCATATGCTGAGCATCACAATTTACATCTGAAAAATACATTTGGAACTGGGCAAAGAAGATCCACTTTGAAGACAATATTCAGGGTGGAGAATTATTGCAAAAGAGCCATCAAATGACAGTACTAATGATATAACTACTGATTATTGGGTATCTACCATATAGCAGGCATTACATGCTTCACCTAGGTACATTATTTTATGCTCACCACAATTGTTGGAATAAACATTGATATTTTCATTTTACATACAAGAAAACTGAAACTTTTAGTAACTTATTCAAGGCACTCAGCTATAATGCAGGGGTAAGTTTTGAATTCAGAAATTTCTGACTTCAAGAGCTATTATCAGAGATTTGCTTATAGTATGGCCAAGTGGATGCCCAAAAAATATTCTCCTGCAGATCACAATCATAAAATCTGGATAAATATAAAAATCAATTACCTAAAGGCATGGAATAGTGGGAAAAGATTGGCAGAATCTAGTGGAGAGTCTCATGGAAAAAGGGAAAGGCACAGGCTATTTTCCTATTTTTTAAGAAAGTTGTCAATTGACAGGTTACCGTCAATCCAACATGACGCAGATAAAACTCTGGAAAAAAAAAAAAACTACAAGTTTCCTATGTGAATACAATCAAGTAAAATACTTGCTTAAAAAATATCATTTTTTAGAGAAATATAAGATAATTAAAAACCTATACAGCATAACATTCACAATGGCTAGGATACAACAAGATATAACCCCAAATTATCTGACAACTAAGAGGTACAAAAACATAATGTATTCTCAAGAGAAAGATTCAGCAGGTGACACAAACCTAGGATGACTCAGAGGATTTAGGTGGCAAGTTTCCTCCATTACGGAGAAAGAGATTACAGATGTTACAGTCCTGACAGACTTCCAAAAATAAAAAAAAAAAAGGCACAAATTACCAATGTGAAGAATGAAAGGTTTTTAACTACAAATCCTACAGTTATTAAATAATTATAAAGTAATATTATAAACAACTTAATGAAACACACACACATACATACACACTCCATAGAGGGCCTGATAGTTTCACAGGTGAATTCTATAAAACACTTAAAGAGTACCAATCTTTGATTAATACTTTCAAAAAATTGAAGATCAATTACTTCTCAACTGCTTTTGTGAAAAATAAATACCTCTAATACCAAAACTCAAAAAAGGTATTATAAAAAAGAAAATTATTACATAAGCCAGCAACTCTGAGGAATCTAGCATTTTACAAAATATTATCAAATTGAATCCATCCAATACTTCAGGACCAAGTGGAGTTTATTTCAGAAATGCTGGGTTGATTTAAAGTTAAAAATTATTCATTATAGTTCACTATATTATCAGAATAAGAAAGAATAATCATATGATCATTTCAATAAATGCATAAAAATATTTAACAAAACTCAAATCCCACCCATGTTACAAACTCTCCAGAAAAATAGAAATAAGAGGAAATCTCCTTAATTTGGTAAACGGTATCTATAAAAAACCTACAGAAAACACTTTACTTAATACTAAATCATTGTACCAACATCCCTAAGCCGGGGAACAAAGAGAGGATGAACACGTTCATTATTTTGAATCAACATTTAACTAAGTGCCCTGACCATTATAATAACTAACAAAGCCAAAGGCATAAAGATGATAAAGGAAGAAATAAAAGTCTTATTTTCAGACAACATGATTGTTTATGTAGAAATCCTGAAAAATCTATAAAATGGCCTTAAAATTAATGTATGAATTTAGCATATTCACAGGGTATGAGGTTAATGAATAAAAATACATTATATTGATATATACTAATAGAAAATGAAAAATTTTTAAATCTATTTATAATATAAAAATCATAAAATACTTAGGAATAACTATACAAAAACACTTGCTGAGTCTATGAAAGCTACAAGAAATTGCAGAGAAAAATTTTAAAAGACCAAAAGATAGAAAAATGTGATGTTCTTGGGCTAGAATTATCAATAATATTAAGACATCAATACCAAAATTGATCTATATATTCAATGAAATCTTCACCATAACTTTTTTTGTTACTTGTAGTAGTGATTTTGTAGAAACTGACAAATTAATTTCAATATGGAAATGAAAAATAACCAATCTTGAAAATGAAGAAAAAAATTAGAAGAATTATATTATTTTATTTTAAGACTTATTAGATTTACTTTTCCACACCATCTTACTGCACAAGATGGTGTAGAAATGGCATAAATATCAAAAAATAAATTAACAAGGAAGAAGTAGAAACCCAGAAATATATCCAAGTATATACCATTATTTGATTTTCACAAAGGAACCAAAAATATTTAATGGATAAATGTAAGTCTTTTCCACAAATTGTGTATGAATAACTGCTTAAGAAATATTTTTAAAAATAAACCTCAATCCCTACCTCACACTGCACACAAATATTAACCTGATGTGAATCATCAACTTAAACATAAAAGCTGAAATCAAAATTTTTACAGAAAAACATAGGGAAACATTGTCATAACCTTGGAATCAGCAAATATTTCTAAGACAAGTCACAGAAAGCAAAATAAGATAAAATAAAATAATTAATAAATTATGCTTCCATAAAATTAAAATAAAACAACTTCTTATCTTTAAAGACACTGATCAGAAAAGAAATGGGCATATCAATTACTTGAAGATATTTGAAAAGTATACATTTGACAAAAGACTGGTATCTAAGATATACAAAGAACTTGTATAATTCAATAATAAAATCAAATAACCCAATAAAAATTGGCAAATGAGTTGCACAGAAATTTAATAAATGGCTATTAAGCATATGAAAAATGGGAAAACTTAATCATCAGGGAAATGTGAGTTAAAATCACAATGAGATACCACTACACATCCATTAGCATAGCTAAACTTAAAACAATTGCCAACACTAAAAGTTGGTGAGGATTTGTAGCAACGAGTATTCTAACAAATTGTTAGTGGGCATGTAAAATGTAATTTTGTTTTAAATTTCAGCATATTACAAGTGTTCAAATGTTTAGGTTACATATATTACCTGTGCACCACCCGAGTCAGAGCTTCAAGCGTGTCCATCCCCCAGACAGTGCGCCCCATGAATGTTAATATTATATGTGCACATAAATGTTGATCAGTTAACACCAATTTGATGGTGAGTACATGTGGCGCTTGTTTTCCATTCACAATTGCAAAGATGTGGAAACAATCCAAGTGCCCATTAATACCTGAGTGGATTAATAAAATGTGGTATATGTATACCATGGAGTTCTACTCAGCCACAAAAAATAATGGTGATCTGGTACCTCTTGTATTATCCTGGATAGAGCTGGAGCCCATTCTACTAAGTGAAATAACCCAAGAATGGAAAATGTTTTTAAACTGTTTGGTAATTAGTTAAGATAAACTTATCATATGAAACAGTGACACAGCCATTCCACTTACCCAAGACATTGTAAAAGGATGTTTGTATAGTTACGTAAATTACATATACATTCACAGATATTGTAAAATATATTAATTGCAGCATTATTTATAATAGACAAAGGCTGGAAACGGTCCAGGTGTTTATCAATAGGAGACTGAAAAAGCAGACTTATGCAATGAAATACTACTTATCAATAAAAAGAAGCTAAATACTAATATGCATAACATGTATGAATCTTAAAAACACCATGCTGAACAAAAGACGCTTTACACAAATAGTATGTACTATATAATTCCCTTTATACAAAATTATAAAATAGGCAAAAGTAATCTGTATCTGTAAAATATTAGAACAGTGGTAGCTGCTGAGGGTATGGGAACAGGACTGAGTTCGTAGTGACTGGGGTGGTATAACATTCTATATATTGATAGGATTTGAATTACAGAGATGTACACATTTATAAAAAGTTAGTGAATACATACTTAAAATTTCAACTTTTTACTGTGGTAAGTTTTACCAAAAAAGTTAAAATCATAAACAAATAATACTTAATGATTTGCATGCTGAATATTTAAGGGGATGGGAATAACATTCACAATTTATTTTGAAATGCACTAAAAATAAGATAGAATGGTGAATGGATGGAGAAATGAGGAGATGAAATACATACATAACAAAACCACTCTATAAAGTGTCAATGGTTGAAATTATGGGCTGAATATGAGGGTATTCGATTTCAGGTTTATTGTGTGTTTGACACTTTTGTCAATGCTGAAAAAATAGTTTTCATTCTTTCATTCCACCATCACCTTGGCTAGGTTTGTTCTCTGAGAATGTTAAATGAGATAATATAAATATTTGGAAAGCCCTTAAAAGAGTGCTTGGCATATAGTAAGTGCTAAATGAAGATTTTTTTTAGCTAACTCATTAAATAAATAATAAAATATTTAGGTGTATCAACTCAGATGTTGCTGCACCACATGCGTTGGTAAATGAGAAATTCTCAAAATATGTCTGTGTTGTGATTCCAACAGGTCTAGAATTGGCTTGAGTTGTCTTGTCCATGTACCTACATAGCTCTGACCCCTCAGCAAGGAGAGTACTGATTTGTAGTGTTACTTTGTGAACATGGGTCAAAGGGGTGGTTTGAGTGAGCTTGTCAGCATTGTTTATTGATAACAATAGGACTGATGATTTGCAGCTGGTCTCCGTGAGACCCCCCAGAGAGCTCCAATGTTGGGGCTGATTACATAGGAAGAATGTGAATGTGTAACCAGAAGAATATCAGAAATTTCTGCCAAAACATCGTTTCCAAATATTCCTCATTCCAAAATATTCCACGTGCAGGTGAGCAGTTGGTAAGGCCCCCACAGAGGGAGGGCAGAGACGGCTCTCACTTGACCTCCCCAGCCTGGCTGTGAGTTCGCCTTTGGGTGTAATGCATGTTCTTAACTAATGCTGCAGTGATCGGTGTCCTTACTGTGAAATAAACTATAGATATGTAAGCATTGCCATTTCCGGTCCTGCAGGTCTTCTTTAGCAATATAGAATCCTAAGTGCTATCGTTAGCGCAATATTTTACTATAGTTTTCTTTTAAATCAATTAGATGAAGTACATTATGTCATACAGGTATATTTTTTTAAGAAATGGTAAAGGTATGTGCAATCTGCAGTGGAAGGAATGCCCAGCACACTTCCATCTCATGAGACCAAAACACTTCAGGTTTAATAAAAACAAATGGCTTTTGACTAGGCATTTTGGCTTTATCTAATCTAAATCTATAGTTGAGGTTGGGTGCAGTGGCTCATGCTTGTAATCCCAGCACTTTGGGAGGCCGAGGCAGGAGGATTGCTTGAGCCTAGGAGTTCAAGAATAGCCTGGGCAACATAGCAAGACCCCATCTCTATAAAAAATAAAAATAAAAAATTCAGCCAGGCAGGGTGTTGCACAACTGCAGTCCTAGCTACAGGGGAGGATAAGGCAGGAGGATTGCTTGAGTCCAGGAGTTGGAGGCTGAAATGAGCCATGATCAGCGCCACTGTCTCAGCCTGGGCAACAGAGCAAGATCCTGTCTCAAAACCAAAAATAAACCAATATTTGAGAAACACGTGTTTTAAAGATGTAGTGAAATCTATTTCCTTGAGATATTAAATTAAGTCAACTATAATTCCCCTCTAATTTGCTTAAAGGTAGCATAGTGTTTTTCATTTATCAACACCCAACAAATATGCCAGGTGTTTTAACACAAATAGTTATCAACTGGAATATTGTAAGTGGTATTCTGATGAGCTCCAAAAGGAAATTATGTATATGTACATGTTGACTGTTTTCTTAATAGAATGAAAAATTATCAATTTTATACCTTGACTAAGGGGAAGCGGTCAATAATCTATATTCATATTTGTAATCCACAGTACTCTGATAGCATAAATCAGGCTTGAGAGACCATCAGTTCTGAATGTACCTTGTTCTTTTACACCATTCAGAATTCTGAAACAGCAATCACTACACGTCATTCCAGAGGTATGTAGAAATGAGTGCTGGGCAATCACTTACACTTGCAAGAATCTACTGAACATTAAAGGGAAAAAACTAAATAGCACATATGTAAGCTGTTAATAGTGGAAATAAAACACTATGCTGAGTTGTGGTTAAGTCTTTCCCAGTATCATTCTGCAAAATACTGCATATCTGAGATATTTCTTGAAAAATTATTCTTTGGCCAATTAAATTTGGAACACTTCGCATGGATTACCCACCACCCACCCCCACCCCTAGCAGAGTCACAATAAACGAAAACTGGCTAAAGTCACGGAGAAAAGCTGCAGGAAATGAACTTGCTTCTTTTTTCTAACATTCAGTAGTTTCTCATGCCATTCCTTCACTGTTATTTCTTGGTTAACCATTTTATTTCTTAGTTCACCCTGGAATATGTTTTTCTTGGTGGCAATATCAATGTGTTAAGCGCATCACACTTTGGGAAGAGGAAGATTCTTCTAGTAAAAAGAACTCTGTGGAACTGAGAGTTTGTAGGAAAGGATAAGTATGTACAAAGGAAGGAAAAGGAGAAAACATCATTGTTAGCAAGATCCTTTCACCCAACTTAACCTGAACAAAAGTTTCTATTTTCAGTTTATTTGCCCAGATGAGTATTTTTACAATACGCCTGTGAAAAGCTAAGTAGCATGGGTTGAATGCAATATGTTTTTAAAACCTCTTAAAAAATCACCTGGAAACTGGGAATCCATTTCATCTTGACCATCAAATCACACATTAGCTAGAAGAAATAAAGGCTTCAGAAGATAATGCAAATTCAAACTCTTAGGCTCTTAACTATTAGTGCAAAACTGGGGTTAATTAGAGTCTTGGCTTAAGGGTACTTTGAAAAAGCATATTGTTATAACTTTTTTCAAAACAAAACAAAATGTAGTTTTTTAAAAATTATAGAAATAACCCCTTATAAAAAGTTTCCTGACCAGGGGTGAATTGTAGGAGCTAGGGTTTGTAGCATGGATATTGGTGAGTCAAAACTGGTGGCACTCTAAGGGGAGGTATCTTGTTTGGACTGCCTCAGGGCAGTAGAAGAAAGTAAGAATTTTAGGTATTTAAAAGAGAGCTGGCAGGGCCTAAAGCATTGAGAAACATTGCTGTTGTAATATATAAGTGTTCTGGGAATTGCACAAATTTCTCAGATACTGGTCAAATAAACATCCACTCACATGTTCCTACTGCTTTTTCATTTCAGGTCCTGATAGGTTCTTTGGGCATTTAGAATTACTCCCACCAGAAAACTGTTTCTCTCCAGTGTTCTGTGACCAGAGCTGATCCCACCAGCAGCACATTAGACATAGAAATTTTATATATTGACAGTGCAGGTCATTATTAAGTAGTTCCCAAGCAAAGAGCCTTTGTTCTATTGCTTGGGTGTTTGCTATTCTCTGGCTCTACTTACTACATTAGCTGTATGCATTAGAAGAAAGGTCATATTGGTCAGGCACTTAGATAA
The DNA here is from genome assembly GCF_020740605.2 of Lemur catta. Taxonomy (NCBI): domain Eukaryota; kingdom Metazoa; phylum Chordata; class Mammalia; order Primates; family Lemuridae; genus Lemur; species Lemur catta. The sequence continues at coordinate 47,257,225 of NC_059132.1, forward strand.
ATCATCTGCCCTATATTCATAGAGCACCTACGACTCAGAATTTTATATAGAATCAGCAGATTGTAAATAAGGAACACTTAGCACCTATAAGACCTTGTATCATGAGAGAATTAAAGTTGTTGGACTTCATCCTAAGCCCTAAAAAACAAACAAACGGAAAACCACAACCAAAAGTTACAGTTGTATTGAAATGATGGATCCAGAAGAGAGAGGGCGTATCCCATGAACTTAGCAAGTCAGCTTCTTGAAGAGGCACCCTGCCTGTTCTCAAGGGAGAGCCCTGTACCATTGCAACAGACTTAATACTGGAGCACAAGTCTCATGCAAAATAGAATTTTCAATGTTCTAACGTATTATGGTCACTAAAGTAATGAAGTATATTCTCTTTTCTTCACTTGAGTGAGCTAAAAATAATCAGATAAAAAGCAGCTGTTTTGTAAGCAGATGAATTTATTGAACAAAGAGGAACAAAAAGAAAGCAGAAAACAAGGCTTTACTCCTCTCAAATATCCCAATTTTGTGGTATATGTAAATCGATGTTGCATAGCTACTAGAATCGAGTATTATTTCTCAAAGGTAAGAAAAAAACTTTCCTACCTTCCAAAAGTTAGGTAAAATTTATTGCAAAAAGCTAGTCTTCATTACACAAAAGAAAATATTTGATCAAAGTTGATATCTAGAGATAGAGTACAGTCAAGCTATATAGGTCATAACTTCATGCTGAAAGCCCCAGGTAAGGTTGTAAGAGAGAAGGTTAGAGCACGTTTTGTTTTCAGATTCTCTCAGTCAAGACATAGATTCCCCTTTTTCCATCTATGACATCCTAGCATGCACTTTGCTGATGACATCACATCAACCCCCGAGCCCTGCAGGACAAGACACCTGGCACTGAACAGATAAACAGCATTTTGTCAAACTTCCAAAGGTGATGCATTATAATAAATCTAAAAAGCAAACAAACTTGAAAGGGAATTGGAAACTTAAGTTGATCGGCAGTGGTGTGCGGCAGGCATAAAGCATCTTGTGTAATGAGTGCTTTGAATTTAGGATAAATATGAAAGCTTAAGGCTGATTAATATTCTACATTCAAAGACTTCTGAGATGTATTTCTTAGAGCTGTGAACCAGAATAAAATTGCAAACAGATCAATTAACAGTGTTTTTGTTTCCACTGCACTGAACCAAACAGAGTATGTGGCTCTACAGCGACAAATAGTATTTCCCAAGGAAACTGTGTTGCAAGAACTCAGTTCGGGATGCTGCCTTGGCTAATTCCCAGATGTCTTCCATCACAAAGTTAGAGAGAGAAAACCACTATGTGGCACCAAACAGAGAAATAAACATGGAAAAGCAGTTAGCCTTCATTTCCTAAGTGCTGCTCCAGCCTTACAAAGCTCTTACACGATTCCGGAATGGAGGGGCTAACAATCAGATAGCTAATCAAAGACTCTGCTCCATTCATTTCTCTTCCCAGCATGTCATTTCTGATCATTCATCTTATTAAACAATATGGCATCTCGAGGAATACAGATTTTGCAGCTTTCAGAGGGTAGTGTTAGGAATGGGGTTCAGCCACCATCATGACAGAATTTCATGACTATTTTCTGTCACCATTTCCTTTCAGACCTTGCTAAGGCCTTAGTGGAGAGTTTTCCATAGGCAGGACCAGAGGGTAGGAAGTAAAAGGTAGCCTTGCCCTTTCTCTTTACCATTAATACAAATAAAATAAGAGAAAATGAGAGGGAAAACCCTGTTATCGATGCTGTATTAGTCAGGGTTTTCCAAAGAAACAGAACCCACAAAAGGAAATTTATTGTAAATAATTGGCTCACATGATTATGAGGCTGAGAAGTCCCACAGTCTACCATCTGTGAGCTGGAGACCCAGGAAAGCCTGTGGTGAAGTTATAGTCCAAACCCAAAGGCCGGAGCACCAGGGGAGCCAATGGTATAAGTCCCAGCCTAAGTATGAAGGCCTGAAAATCGAGACAGGCTAGTGGTCTAAGTCTCTTTCCAAGTCTAAAAGCCTGAGAAACAGTAGCACGAGGGAAGTCCCAGCTCAGGGACAGCGAATTCAGCCTTCCTCCACCTTTGTACCAGATTCAGGCCCTAATGGACTGGGTAAGGCCTCCCAACATTGGTGAGGGCTACCTTCTTTACTCAGTCTACCAATTCAAATGCTAATCTCTTCTGGAAACACCCTCACAGACACACCTAAAAATAACATTTTACCTGCCACCTAGGCATCCCTTTGCCCAGTCAAGTTGGCACATAAAATTAATCATCACAGGTGCAAAATAATGTCCCCTTTCAGAATCCACATCTGAATGCGCTGAGTAAGAGTGATACGCTCAGACAGCCTTTTCACTTACTTGTTCCTTCATTCTGTTACTCGTGTCTCACATTTTGTGATTCCAAAAGCATTTTTCTATTTGCTTTTTCTTTTTAAAATATAAACACCATGCTCTGAGCTAGGAGAAAAACAAATTTAGTGTTGTCATCAAGGATCATGCTGCTTTTCTTGAATGGTGCTTCTAAAACACATGAAATTGGTTAGTTTTATGATGTCTGTGTTGAAACATAATGGAAAAATACTCTGAGTGTCAGAGATTGGCTTTTAAAAATGATTTTCCATGCATTTTGTAAATAATTCTTGGCATAATCACTTGACCTATGCTAATACCTTGATTTCCCCAAAAGCAAAATGAGATCAATAAAGCACAGTATTTACTTGCTTTGTGGGAATATTTGGGGAGTTAGGAGGAAAATGAGTTTAGCTATCTTAGAGAATTAAGAAAATGTTCTGACAAATAATTATATTGCGCTTAGCAGATGAGAAAATAAAGGCAACAAATTTTCAAGTTGATCCTTTATACTTCAAACGTTTTCACTAGAACACTGAAGAGTGTGTGAGAATGACTTATGTGTCTATCATATGAAGTTGTTTTTATATGAAGAAACTATTTCATGACACTGAACCAGTTATCAAATATTAAAGCCTGTCATGGCTAAAAATAGCTAAGCTGAAACACTAAGTTATATTTGAAATTATTAAATAAACAATTAAACTATAGATAGGAGTAATAGTTTAACTGACAGGCATGCTTTTCATGTTTATATGGACTTTCTGTTTTTCCTTAGGCCAATAACCTGGAATAAAAACAATAGTAATCGAGAATGTTAATCTCATGTCAGCTTTCAATTGATATTTGAAAATGTATTAGCTTTCTCTAGTTTAATGGAAAACAACATGATTATTCAAATCTCAAATATTATAATATAGTATTGAATATGATTTGAAGGACCCAAAATGAGTCTCCTGAAGTCCACATACAGCAGATGATCAAAGTGGTAATTTTATGAGATTATAGACCATTTACATTACCTTGAAAGTCCTGGATTATTTCTTTCATGATTGTTTAACTGTGTAATACCTACAACATGTAGTTAGTTTTCTATAGGTTTCCTACTATTTTAAAATAAGAAACCCTATGCTGAGGCAACAATTTTAATGAGAAATGAAAAAAATGCTTATTGTATTTGTCACTAGTTTCTTCTTGTATACACAGAATCTAAATCATAACATTTTAAGCCAAAACAGCACTTTTAAAAGTTCAAGTTCTCTTGATCTATAAAAGTAATTTGTGACTGCACAGTAGGCAAAACAAAGGTTACCAATCCATGGCCCAAATTATTAAATAGAAAAGACCAAGGTGGGCATAATTATTTTTACATTTCTGACAGATGCAATTTTTCAGAGGCTAACACTTAGCTGAGTGATGGGAAGGGTTAGGAGAAAGGGATTGTCACGGAAACATAGATGCACTTGTAGAAATTGCTTGCTGGGATGCAGGAATGAATTTTGATGCTCCACATACAGTTCTCTCTATATAGAAAATCCAAGATATAGTATAAATATGGAAAAACTCCTTTCTTCTTGTTTTTACTCAAAATGATTTTGGTCATGTAGCTGAGGCTTAAATGCCTGTTAAAAAATAACAAAATTCCAAAAAGGCAAGTTTCAACTGCAAGAAGCTTATAGTTTGTGGGTTGCTTCCACTCTGTGTCCTTCAGTTTTAGTATCTATAAGAGGAAGAGACTGGATTATACACTATTTAAGGTCCATCACAATAAAAATTCTGTATTATTATTAGAAAAAAGTCTTGATGGATTGATGAATAGATGCACATGTGATAAAGGGAGTATAATAAAATATGAACTAGGTGGAAAGTACATAGAGGTTTACTGTATGTTTAAAAACTTTATGATGAAATGTTAGAAAATGTAATTTTGACTAATAATATTCTATAATCATGTACTGACATATAAAAACTGATATATGCATCACATTATTTTATATTTACAATGACATTTGGATATAATCAAATGTTTTTTTCAGCTCCATTCTATTGATACACTGAGCAAAAGGAAAGGGCTTATCTAAGATCACCTAACTGGTTAGCAGAAGATTTTTTAAACAGCCCCTAATTGTTACAATTAAATTTCAAATTAAGAGTTAATACACACATCTGCTATGCAAAGTAGTCATTCAAACTTTAGGCATTTATTAATTGTGCACAGCACCACAATAATGACAACATTCAGTTGTACGGCACTTCACAGTTTACAAAGTAGTTTCAGCTATGTTGCCTCAATTAATAAAGCAAACTGTGTGATAGGTCTAGCAGAAAACATTATGTATGTATTAGTAAGAAGGCCTCTCAAGCCAAAGAAATATCATGATTTACTCAGGGTAACAGAATCAATAAAATACAGATCTGGGCTCAGAAACTGGATTGTCTGTGTCCTGTTGGAAATGTGTAGATTATGAAAGAAAAAGAAGATACAGGTTTCACTTACAAGCAACTAACAATCAAATTGGTGAGATGTTTTACGAAGTAACAAGAAAATAAATTCAAAACATTAGCAAACACTATCTTGATTACATAAAAATACATACAAGGAACTTACTGAAAAAATTAAGTTAAGAAAAATGGCTGTTGTTAGTTCCAGATGACTGATCTTAGAATTTTTGACATTTGTGTCAATTCTGAAAACTGAAGAAAAAAAAGTTTTATTCTTTACCAACAGTTCTCAAATTTTCCAGGAAATTTGGTAGCATAGTAATGATTCTTTAGTCTTATACAAACTGAATCCTGGGATAATTCACTTATAAACCTGAACAACCCACTTCTTTGTACTTAGGACCATCTAATAAAAGTCCATATTGTCCCATCACCATCATCTCAGCCTGGGTAACCTGTTTTTGAAAGGAATATCCCTATAACTATATCTGCACCAGCATAGCATGAAGATTCTAAGAATTTACAGCAACTTTGAACAATGTCAAGTTATAATAACAGAATGCAGACAAAATGAAGATGTTTTTTTCTTCAAATGTAATATGAAAATGCTGGTTGGGGATTAAAGGAATGAAATTATATGGTTTGACTATATTTTCCTGTGTTGACACAACCTCAAATTATCAAAACAGGATTTCAATTAAATACATATTTTCCATTGTGCACTTTCAGGCAGAAGAGCAAAAAATAAAAATATTAAAACTAAAATGTTAGAGCCTCAAGTGTCATACTTCCATCCCCTGCCCATGCCCCCCACTTCCCTGAGTCAGCACCTTCAAACATGACCATTCCCCAGACGGTGCACAACGCACTGCACTCATCATGTAGGCATACACCCATCCCCTCCCCCCACCCTCCCGTCTCAGTCTGATATCCAGTTGGTATCCTTCCCCAATGTGCATTTAGGTGATGATCAGGGAAACCAATTTTCTGCTGAGTACATGTGATGCTTGTTTTTCCATTCTTGGGATACTTCACTTAATATAATGGGTTCCAACTCTCTCCAGGAGAACCAAAGAGATGTCATATCACTGTTATTTCTTATAGCTGAGTAATACTCCATGGTATACATATACTACAATTTACTAATCCATTCATGAATTGATGGGCATTTGAGTTGTTTCCACATCTTTGCAATTGTGAATTGAGCTGCTATAAACATTCAGGTGCAGGTGTCTTTTTTATAGAATGACTTTTGTTCTTCTGGGTAGATGCCCAATAATGGGATTGCTGGATTGAATGGTAGGTCTACTTGAATCTGTTTAAGGTATCTCCATATTGTTTTCCATAGGGGTTGCACTAGTTTACAGTCCCACCAGCAGTGTATGAGTGTTCCTGTCTGTCCGCATCCACGCCAACATGTATTGTTTTGGGACTTTTTGATAAAGGCCATTCTCACTGGAGTTAAGTGGTATCTCATTGTGGTTTTGATTTGCACTTCCCTGATGATTAGAGATGTTGAACATTTTTTCATATGTTTGTTAGCCATTTTTATATCTTCTTTTGAAAAATTTCTATTCATGTCATTTGCCCACTTTTTGATAGGGTTGTTCGATTTTTTCTTACTGATTTTCCTGAGTTCTAAATAGATTCTTGTTATCAGTCCTTTGTCTGATGTGTAGTATACGAAAATTTTTTCCCATTCTGTAGGTTGTCTGTTTCCTCTCATGACTGTTTCTTTGGCTGTGCAGAAGCTTTCTAATTTGATCAGGTCCCATTTATTTATCTTTGTTGTTGCTGTGATTGCCTTAGGGGTCTTCTTCATAAATTCTTTCCCTAGGCCAATGTCTGTAAGAGTCTTTCCTACATTTTCTTCTAGAATTCTAATTGTTTCCCATTTAAGGTTTAAATCTGTTATCCACCATGATTTGATTTTTATGAGAGGTGAAAGTTGTGAGTCCTGTTTTAGTCTTCTACATGTGGCTATCCAGTTTTCCCAGCACCATTTATTAAATAAGGAATCTTTTCCCCAAAGTATGTTTTGGTAGGACATAGGCAATATATATAACCTGAGCTTTTGTACCCCCATAATAAGCTGAAATAAAAAAAATAATAATATTTTAATATGGATTACATGATGAAATGGTAATATTTTGGATATATTGGGTTGAATAAAATAAGCTATGAAAACTAAAAAAAAATGTTAAGTATGGCAAAATAAAATTATAAGGTCAATTTCAATTGACTAATTTATCAAGATGTTATTATTGTCACTTTTTTAAAAAGTAAGGGTAAGTCGCAGAGGATATAAACAAATGGAAAAACATATCATGCACATGGATTGGCAGGCTCAACATTGTTAAAATGTCTATACCACCCAAAGTGATTTACAGATTCAGTGCAATCCCCATTAAATTACCAATGTCATTTTTTGCAGATCTAGAAAAAATAATTCTATGCTTCACATGGAACCAGAAAAGACCCTGAATAGCCAAAGCAACTTTAAGCAAAAAGAACAAATTGAGAGGAATCACTCTACCAGAATTCAAGCTATATTCTAGAAGGCTATAGTAAAATAGTAAAATAGCATGGTACTGGCATAAGAACAGAGACATAGACAAATGGATCAGAACAGAGAACCCAGATATAAAACAATCTTCGTATTGCCATCTGATCTTTGACAAAGCAGACAAAAACATGCACTGGGGAAAAGAATCCCTATTCAATAAATGGTGCTGGGAAAAATGGATAGCCACACATAGAAAACTGAAACAGGATCCTCACCTGTCATCTCTCACAAAAATTAATTCACAATGGATAACAGCCTTCAACCTAAGGCCTGAAACGATAAGAATTCTAGAAGAAGAGGTTCAAAAAACTCTTACAGATATTGGCCTAGGCAAAGAATTTATGAAGAAGACCCCAACAGTAATCACAGCGACAACAAAAACAAATAAAGGAGACAGGAGACCTGATTAAATTAAAAAGCTTCTTCACAGCCAAGAGCACAATCAATAGAGCAAACAGACAACCTACAGAATGGGAGAAAATATTTGCATGCTATACATCTGATAAAGAGCTAATAATGAGAGTCTACAAAAAACTCAAGTGAATCAGCAAGACACCACCAATGAGCTCCATTAAAGTGGGCAAAAGACATGAACAGAAGCTTTTCAAAAGAAGATAGACTAATGGCCCATAAGCATATGAAAAAATGCTCAGCATCTCTAATCATCAGGGAAATGCAAATCAAAACCACAATGAAATGTCACCTAATACTAGTGAGAATAGGTTTTATCAAAAAGTCCCAAAACAACAGATGCTGGCTTGGATGTGGAGAGAAAGGAACACTTACACACTGTTGGTGGGACTGCAAACTAGTTCAACCTCTATGGAAAGTAGTATGGAGAAACCTCAAAGGATTGAAAGTTGACCTACAACTTGATCCAGCAATCCCACTATTGGGTATTTACTCAAAGGAAAAAATGGCATTTTATAAAAAAGTCACTTGCACTCAAATGTTTATGGCAGCACAATTCACAATTGCAAAGATGTGGAAACAACCCAAGTGACCATCAATACATCAGTGAATTAATAAAATGTGGTATAAGTTTACCATGGAGTATTACTCAGCCATAAAAATGATGCAGTAACAATCTGGGTGGAACTGGAGACCATAATTTTAAGTGAAGTATCACAAGAATGGAGAAACAAAAACCACATTAACTTGCTACTAAATTGGAACTAATAGATCAACATTCATGTGCACACATGGTAATAAAATTCAACAGAAATCAAGCAGGTGGGAGTGGGGAAGAGGGGATGGGTGAATTCGTACCTAACAGGTACAATGCACACTATCTGGGTAATGGACATGCTTATGACCCCAACTCAATCTGTACAAAAGCAATTCATGTAACCAAAATGTTTGTACTCCTGTAATATTCTGAAATTTAAAAAAAGCAAAGAAAAAAATAAGGATGAGTTAGATATTCTCTGATGCCTGTCAACAACCCGTTTGCCATTGGTCAAAACCACAGAATGTGTGATTATATTTATACAAACATGGCACAATATATAGATAATAAGTCAAGTCATAGATGCAAAATAGAAAATCTTATATAATTATAGATCATGGACACATCATATTTGAATCTGACTAAGAAGTTAGAATATGACACAATGAAAAATCCTTTAAAATTAAAAGAGAATTGAGGTTCTAAGAATGCTCTTCCAACTTTAAGGGAGGCAAACCTGCATAAAACCATTGGAGATTTCCCTTTTCTCCTAATGTCTTCTCTAATCCAGTGTAGAAGGTAGATCATTGGCACCTGAAAACCTTCTTAGGTAAAAGCATTAGTTTCCACATTTCTAATCACTTTAATTGAATGTGTAGTGTGTATACAGAACTATAATTCTGTCCAGAGGTTGCTTGTCAAACAATGTTTTTATTGTAATTACCTGATTTGTTCAGCTTTAATCGTATTTACTTTTGAAGGTCAGCTGTCCTGCTCAGACATGGTTAGTTGAAGTAGAGAAAAATATGTAACACCCACAGGCAGAAAGCCTAAAAGAAAGCAAAAAGGAAGGGAATAATGTCTTCCCATTAGGGAAAAAAAAAAGTGAAATTGTCACCTCCAAATAATTGCAAACTGACAACTCATTCTTTTACTTCATTAAATTTCATATTCACTTTTACCATTTGATACTGACTTGTAACTTTTGGAGGCAAAGGCTTATAGCTCCTTTTTAAAGATTTAATAATCACTTTTAGTCTTGTTAGATGCCAATGATGATCAATCTATTCACAAATGAACACCACCTCTCCTTTCCATGGTTCCCATTTAGAAAACTTGTTTTAAATCAATTTTTCATCATATTTCTATGTATTGATCACTTGATCACATCTTGAAATTTTATCAACAGGAGCCACCTTGCCAGTGGTTTCCTCATGGTATCGGTTTCAAAATTATATTATTAATAGTATGAAAGAGAAGAAAAATGAGAAATACTAAGGTAAAAGAAAATAGTACTACAAAGCAAATTTTCATGATGGTATTAGAACCTGTAGGAGGGTCTGATGGGAGACATCTAAGACAACTGGACGTGTTTTGTACAAGGGAACAAGAAGATATATCACATAAGTGTAGCCAAAAAAGGAAATAATTTCTGATGTTCTAGTTTTTATTGCTTTATAACAAATAATCTCCAAATTCAGCGGTTAAAACACCAACCATCATTCTGTTATTCTGTTTTATGGTTTGGGTAATTGGTAAGGCTCAAGTTGGTTCTCGTTCTCTTGTGCATCTGCACTGACAATACCTGGAGCTAAAGCTATCTCAAAAGCTTCTTTACTCACACATCTGGGACTTCAGCCACAACACCTCCATATAACTTCTATAGGTGACCTGGACTCAGGTTGCCACAGAAAACAAGCATTTTGCTTTCTGGCCCTCAAGGAAGTTTCTACCCCTCTGGCACTAGTCAGTGTTGCCATAACTGCGTTTGTAAGTACATCAGCTTCTAAAGGTTGCATACCTGATCCATTTGACTCTCACACTTAACTGTATTTACCATCCTAGTCTTTATCAGTACTAAAGTTTATTTTTGTAGTGCATGTACCCTGCATTTGTTTTACTTCTTAATCTATTAAAAACTTAGGTGCCCCTTCAGAGACTCTACCACCTCAGCACCTTAATGATATTAGATGCTAAACAAACATTTGCTAGGGCCAGTGATACCTGTTATGGCTCTATACCAGATGAGAAATATTGGATTATACTTAAACTAAATGAACTTAATTTAAAATTCCTTCATGAATAGATAAAGAATGCATTACAGAGCCTATCAAATCATTACAGAGCAAATCAAACTTTAAACTAAAAACCAAAAAATCCAGGAGGTATCAGGCAGCCACTGATAACACTTCAGGGACAGCTGGATGGCAGCGTTATTGATTTTAAAAACATTTTGATGTTTACTTGATTCGTGCCCTTCACACCCTCTAAATCTATCCAATCTTGGCATTTTGCTCTGATATGAAGTAACAATGGTGTATTAGATGAGATGCCAACTTGGAGCAGCATTGGCTGAACAGGCTGAAACAGGTGTTGAAGTATTGACTATTTCAACCCTTAGGCACACTGTGAGCTAGGACAGAATAAACTGAACTATGCACATGTGTTATTGGCAAACTACTCTTAATCACGAACTGTTGTTGAGTCAAGCCTACAGCTCATTCCATTTGCTTTCCTCATGGCAGCGTGAAATAAAGCATGCCACAAGCATGCAGACTTTTACATTTATGTTTCACGGGACCAAATCTTTATGGATGAGGCTGACAAAATGCTCAAAATCTTGGGCTTCTGTCTTTTACTTGTCTTTTGTTCATATAGTGGATATAAATGATTGAAATTAGTCAATATTTTAATTTGTCCTTTAACAACTGTAAAAGAAAATTGCTTGTGTAGTATATTGTGAAAGGGAAAACATTGGACTTTTGATATGGCTATAAGTACCTGAATCAGTCAAGACCCATTTAAGAAATCAGAAACTATGTTATGTCTTCAAAGCAGGAAATTAAATATAAAGATGATGAGACAGCTGAGGAGACACAGAGGGAATAGTGAGTCAGTCCAAGGACTGCCCTTAGGACAATGGAAGAACATTGGGGTTGTGGTCTTGAAAGAATCCAGAAGTCAGAGCTTCATGTTGGGAGCCAGAGTAAGGGCTCTCCAGCCTTGACGGGGACAATGAAGCAAGGGGTGGTCTGGTGGTAGCTGGAGACACAGAGAGACACTGTTGCTTTCAGAGACATCCCACACTGGAAGCAGAGCAAAAAAGGGCAAGATGCCCTGGCTTCTCCCCTCTCCCTGATCTCTTGTCTTCCACTTGTGCCTCCTATTAGCTAAATATGTGGGAAGTGATCCATGAAGAGATCTGGAAATGTTCTTCCCTGAGACAGAAACCGGAGAAGGAGGGAGACAGAGAATGCATGTGAGAGCAAACAGAAAAATGACTCACTCACTAATCTCTTAGCATCATTGCGCTAAAATTTATGCTTGTATTACACTTGTGTTCCAGCTGTGCTGAAGTATATGTACTTTCCCGGACTACACTGGGTCTTGCCTCTGTGTCTTTGCCCAAAACTGCTTCTGTGCCTGGAATGCCCCTTTCTTCTCCACTCACTTGGTAGATAGCTACTTATCTTTTAAGATTTGCTACTCTGAGGTCTTTTCTAACACGCATTCCTATTTCTGCTAGAATTAGATATATCCTTTTTTCTGCCTCTATTGTACTTTCTCTATATATCTACTATAGTATTTCACCATTATAATTAACATGTCTGCCCTCTTCTACTGAATGGTAAGCTCAAGGGTTTATTTACTTTATTTCAATGTCTACAGTACCTGGTTTGTAATTTGGTACATAAATAGTTAATGAGTGACTAAATGGTTAGATGGATAATGGATAGGGTACCAGTAAACCTAAATAAATATTTTTTGGTATCCTGCCTTGGCAGTCTAGTATTTACACCACCATTCTAATCTTTCACTCCCTGATATTGAGATAAATTTTAACTATTAATCGCAAGGATGAAAAAATTCCTTTCTTCTTTGACAGACATTTTATCAAGTTTCTATTTGACTATAAAAGACTATTTAGGAGCTAAGGAACCTGGAGAAATGTAAAGTCTGACTGCATCTTTTGATTGATCTCAAATCAATTTATTTTTTTCATGGGTTAGCTTAGTACATATTAAAAGAATCTGTATCCTGATTAATACATTTAATTATATAACTGTATCTGTTTTCTAAAACTGCTATTCAATAAGAAAATTACAAGTTAGTAAAAAGTTTAAATATATGCACTTTTCTCTGATATAAAATTGATTTTTTTTTTCTGATTGGGAGAAAAAGAGCCAATGGAGCTACTTCTTGTTAAATTATACTGATAATATAGCATTGTTAATACACTATTTTATACAACATTGCAGGAAGGACTTCACCAAGGCATACAGTCTTTAGGCTATGTAAAGTCAACATGGAGGGAAAAAAATTAAAAGTAGTAAGACAAAAAAGTCTAATTATCTGTAATGGAAGGCCAATCTAACTAATAGTGGATGTCTCATTAAAAACCTTATAATCCAGGAGCGAATGGGGTCCTATTTTCAATATTCTCAAAGAAAAGAACTATCAGCCACAAAGTGTATATCCTGCTAAACTAAGTTTCATAAATGAAAAATAAATAAAGTCTTTCCCAGACAAGCAAATGCTAAGGGAATTTGTCACCACTAGACTGGTCCTACAGGAAAAGCTCAAGGGATTTTTTGACATGGAAAGTAAAGGTCAATACTCACCATCATAAAAACACATAAAACCATAAAATTCACAGGTCTTATAAAATAGTTTCACAATTGAAGTAACAATTAATATGACAAGAGCAGAACCTTACATATCAATATTGATTTTGAATGTAAACAGACTAAATGTCCCACTTAAAATGTATAGATTGGAAGATGGATTATAAAAAAAGAACCCCAAAATATACTGCCTTCAACAGACTAACTTAATGGATAAAGAATTTTACAAACTCAAGGTAAAGGGGTGCAAAAAGATATTTAATGTGAATAGAAACCCAAAGCAGGTAGGAATAACTATACTTATATCAGAAAAAAGCAGACTGTAAATCGACAACAATTAAAAGACAAAGGTAGCCATTATATAATGATATAATGAGGATATAACAATCCTCAATATATATGCATCCAACACCGGAGCACCCAGACTCATAAAAGAGGTACTACTAAACCTAAGAGAAGAAATAGAAATCAATACAACAATAGTGGGGGACTTTAACACCCCACTGATAGCACTAGGTAGGTCGTTGAGACAGAAAATCATCAAAGAAATACCAGACATAAAGTGGACTCTAGAATAAATGGAGCTAACAGACATTTACCAAACATTCTACCCCAAAAGTGTAAGATATACATTTCTTCTCATCACTGCATAGAACATTTTCCAAGATAGACAATATGTTAGGCTAAAAAACAAGTCTCAATAAGTTCTAAAAAATTGAAATCATACCACATATCTTCTCAGACAACAGTGGAATAAAAGTAGGAATCAATTACAAGAGGAACTCTCAAAAGTATAAAAATACATGAAAATTAAATAACCTGCTCTTGAATAGCCTTTTGGTTAACAATGAACTTATGAAGGAAATTAAAAATTTTTTTTCAAATGAATGAAACTAGAAACACAACATATCAAAACCTCTGGGACATAGAAAAAGTAGTGCCAACAGAGAAGTTTATAGTGATAAACACCTATATCAAAAAGATTGAAAGATTAAAAATCAACAACCTAATGTCACATCTCAAGGAACTAGAAAAACTAGAACAAACCAAACCCAAAGTTAGCATAAGAAAAGAAATAAAAAAGATCAGAACAGAACAAAATTGAAACAAAAAAAACCTGCTTCTTTGAAAAGATAAACAAAACTGGTAGACCACTAGCTAGATTAATCAAGAAGAGAAGAGAGAAAACTCAAGTAAGCTCAATCAGAAATGAAAAAGGAGACATTACAACTGATACCACAGAAATGCAAAAGATCATCAAGACTACTATGAACATCTCTACATCCACAAACTAGAAACCCTAGAGGAAATGGATAAATTCCTGGAAACATACAAGCTTGTATCAGGGAGAAAATAGAAATCCTGAACAGAACAATAATGAGTAATGAGATTGAATCAGTAATGAGAAAATCTCCTAGCAACAACAACAAAAAAGCCTAAGACCAGATGTATTCACACCTGAATTCTATCAGATGTACAAGGAAGACCTGATACCAAGTCTACTGATAATTTTTCAAAAGATTGAGAAGGACGGAATCCCCCTTAGTTTATTTTACAAAGCAAGTATCACCCTAATACCAAAGCCAGGAAAGAATACAACAATACCCTGATGAACATAGATGCCCAAATCTTCAAAAAAATACCAGTAAACCAAATCCAAAAGCACTTAAAAAAGGAAATTAGTAAAAGCCATGTATGACAACATTATACTGACCAGGAAAAAGTCGTAAGAATTTCCCCTAAGAACTGGAACAAAACAAGGGATGCCCGCTGTCACCACTTCTATTCAACATAGTACTGAAAGTCCTTCCTGGAGCAATCAGGCAAGAGAAAGAAATAAAGGGCATCAAAATTGGAAAAGAGGACATAAAATTATCTTTTAATTTTTTGCTAATGATATAATCTTAGAAAACCCTAAAGAAAGGACTTCTAGATTTGATCAGTGAGTTTGGTAAATTTTCCGGTTACAAAATCAATGTACACAAATTAGTGGCATTTCTATACATCAATAACAACCAAGCCAAGAACTAAATCAAGAGCTCAATCTCATTTATAATAGCTGAAAAAAAATAAAACACCTAGGAATATATTTAATCAAAGAAGTGAAAGATCTCTACCAGGAAAAAATGCTGATGGAAGAAATCCTAGATGAAACAAATAGAAAAATATCCCATGCTCATGGATTGGAAGAATCAATACCATTAAAATGACCATACTGACCAAAGAAATCTACAGATTAATGCAATTCCTATCAAAATACCAACATCATTTTTCACAGAATTAGAAAAAATAATCCAAAAATTTATATGGAACTAAAATAGAGCCTGGATAGTCAAAGCGATCCTAAGCCAAAAGAACAAATCTGGAGGCATCACATTACCTGACTTCAAATTATACTACCAGGGTATAGTAAACAAAACAATGCAGTACTGGTATAAAAATAGACACGCAGATCAATGAAATAGAGGAGAGAACCCAGAAATAAAGCCATATAGCTACAACCATCTGATCTTCGACAAAGCAGACAAAAGTATACACTGGGGAAAGGGCAACCTATTCAATAAATGGTGCTGGGAAAATTGGCTAGCCATATGCAGAAGAATGAAAGTGGTTCCCTATCTCTCACCATATACAAAAATCAATGCAAGATGGATTAAAGACTTAGATGTAATACCTAAAACCATAAAAACTCTAGAAAAGAAACTTCTTGGACATGGGTCCAGGTAAGGAATTTATGATTAAGACCCCAAAAGCAAATGCAACAAAAACAAAGATAAACAAATGGGACTTGATTAAACTAAAAGCTTCTTCACAGCAAATGAAATAATCAACAGAATATAAAGACAAGCTACAGAGTAGGAGAAAACATTCTCAAACTATGCATCTAACAAAGGGATAATATCCAGATTATACAAGGAACTCAAACAATTCAGCAAGAAAAAAAAACATTAAAAAGTGGACAAATGACAGAGACAGGCATTTTCAAAAGAAGATATACATATGGCCAACAAACATGAAAAAAAAAAACCTCAATATTACTAATCATCAGAGAAATGCAAATTAAAACCACAGTGAGGTACCACCTTACCCCTGTCAGTATGGTCATTATTAAAAAGTCAAAAAACAATAGATATTGAAGCAGATGCAATGAAAAGGGAACACTTATACACTGTTGGTGGGAATGTAAATTAGCACAACTTCTATGGAAGACAGTATGGAGATATCTCAAAGAACTAAAAGTAGATCTGCCATTCAGTCCAGCAATCCCAAACTGGGTATCTACCCAAAGGAAAAGAAGTCATTGTATCAAACAATTACCTGCATTTGTATATCTATTGTAGCACCATTCACAATACCAAAGATATGGAATCAACCTAATTCTCCACCAACTGATGAGTGAATAAAGAAAATGGTACACACACACACACCATGGAATACTACTCAGCCACAAAAAGGAATCAGATAATGTCTTTTGCAGCAACTTGGATGGAACTGGAAGACTGGAGGTCAATATCCTAAGTGAAGTAACTCAAATGGAATGAAAAATCAAATACCACATGTTATCACTTATAAGTGAGAGCTAAGCTATTGGTATGGATAGTCATATAGAACGTAATTATAGACATTGGAGACCCAGAAGAGGGGAAGTTGAGAGGGGAGTGAGAAATGAAAATTACGTATTGAGCACAATGTATGCTATTCAGATTACAGGAACACTAAAGCCCAGACCTCACCACTATATATTATATCTATGTAACAAAACTCTACTTATACCCCATCAATTTATTGAAATTTAAAAAAAATCATCAGGCTGGGCGTGGTGGCTCACGCCTGTAATCCTAGCACTCTGGGAGGCTGAGGCAGGCGGATTGTTTGAGCTCAGAAGTTCGAGACCAGCCTGAGCAAGAGCAAGATCCTGTCTCTACTAAAAATAGAAAAGAAATTATACGGACAGCTAAAAACATATATATATATACATATATATATATATATAACTAGCCGGGCATGGTGGTGCATGCCTGTAGTCCCAGCTACTCGGGAGGCTGAGGCAGGAGGATCGCTTGAGCCCAGGAGTTTGAGGTTGCTGTGAGCTAGGCTGATGCCATGGCACTCTAGCCCAGGCAACAGAGTGAGACTGTGTCTCAAAAAAAAAAAAAAAAAATCATCAAAAACAACAAAAAAGACTAATGCCCGTATAAGGAGCGCTCGTGCTCTCTCTCTCTCTCTCTCTTTCTCTCTTTCTCTGTCACATGAGGAGCAATGATGAGAAGGTAGCCATCTACACACCAGGAACAGAACCCTTGCTAGAAACTAACAATGCTGGCACACGTATCTCAGTTTCCAGCCTCCAAAACTGTGAGAATGCCTTTCTGTTGCTTAAGCCACTCAGTAAGTTGTATTTTGTTATGGTCACCCAAGCAAACTAAGACACTTTACCAATCTAAAGGATTCTTTTGGTTTCCACAATCTATTCCAACCAAATGAGCACAAGCTGTTATTGCCCTCACGTGGTTTCCACTAACAGTATAATCTACATTGTTTTCTATACTGCCCGCAACAAATTCTCATGACCTAAACTATAGCAGACATGACTTTATAAGCCCAATACTTAAAACAGTCTAATCTCATCACACTTATTAGCATCTTAAGAAAAGTTTATGTAATGATATTTAAATTAGTATTAAGTTGAACCATCCAAAATATATTTAAATGCTACGCATAATGTATATCATGAGCTGTGGTCTATGGGAAATTTTCATTGGTGATAATTTGTAAGTCAGCTGGTTACTATTTTGGAAAAAAGTCCAAAACAATATTTTATGTATTTTATGATAGCTTAAGTGTGAAAGAAAAAAATCTCAATGTCCAGAGGAATGAAATTTTTTAAAAATTAAGTGAATCACCTTCATATATGAATTAAAGGTTTGACAGCTTACAAAGTCTTCAGCTTCTGTATCTTATTCTAGTATTGAGGATAATTTTGTAATTGATACACAGTTTCTACTTTAATATGATATTTCCCAATGTCATCTTTATTTCAAAATTCCCATTCTCTTTCATAGTCAAGCCAATGTTGTTTGTATCAAATATCATGCTTCCCTTGGATATTTGTTTGTAGGTTCTTCTATTTTATCAGCTCTCCATTCCAATTTGATCTTATATGAATTTTGTCCTTAAGTCAAATGATATGGCAAACAGAGACATTTTAGGGTAAGATTTAAATAGAGGTGGCAAATATTTTGAAATATTTAACACTTCAAACTTTTTAGTCATTTTTTCCAAATGTGTAAAATAAGCAAACATACTTAACAAACCAGCAACAGTAAAAACTCAGTGTACTAAACAGAGACAGTCAACAGCTGGGAGAAAATTGAATTGAACTTTGTCCAGAGACAATACAAAAAGGAAATTAAAGGCTTCAAATTGCTTATAGCAGGCCGGAGTAAATCCAAATGCGTTTTGGGGTCATTAAAACATCTTGAACACTTTTCCAAAGATTTTTGTTTCAAGAAGCCCAAAAGGAAGATTTTGCCAAGCACTACTTTCCTCTCATTGTATTTCATGAGAAATTTAATCCATATGTTTCTGATTCATTTATACTTAAGTCATCAAACAGTTCTTGTGCAAGAGCTATTTGATTTCTAAGAAATCATTTGAGCCTTTTATAGAAGTCTGCTCATTTTCTTTGAAGTAAATTTTGCAAAACTGAAAATACTTGACTTGGTGTTTAAACTGAGCTTTTAAGTTTTTGTACAATCATAGAACCTTAGATTTTAGAAGAGATATTAAATGTAATCTATCCCCACATCCAACCCAAAGTAGAATATCTCTTACAATCTTCGGCAGATAAAAATTTGGTTGCTTCTTGATCATTTGCAGTGGTAGAGAACTCATTATTTTAGAAGAAATCTTATCCCATCAAGCCTCATTCTCTCCTTTCTCCCATTACAGTTGTTTAGCACTGAGAATATAAGGTCAAGTGTGTGTGAATTATGACTTATTTCTCTTTCTAGAGTGCTTCCTAGTACCCTGCTGCTACCTTGTTCTAATTTTGATAATTGGGGATTTACCTAATGTAGAGAAGTTAGCTCAAGTTTGAAACACTAATTTGTCTTAGAAAAGCTTCATTAAATTTTTTTGTTTAAATATGTAATATACATAGATATATGTTTTGCATAAATATTTCCCCTTAATCTAGACCACACATCATAAGAAAATATTATTTCCCCCATTCATGGATGGGGGAACTGAATTTCAGAGAATTAATTGTTTTAATGAAATCACATGACTGGTTAGTACCTCCTGTATTCAAACCCAGGTCTTGAATTCAAAATCATGGCTTTATTTTCTACATTGAACTGAATCTCAATTAAAATTCTCTTATAAGGGCTTTGTCTCCATGAAGTAGGTACAAAAACCAAACGGAGTTTCACAAACTTACATGCGCTATTGCTTCAGAATTGTTTAATTATGTATTAGGTTGAGTCACATGAGTGTACTATTTTTGTCAGCCAGAAATGTTTACTGTCTGCAATTTTATGTGTTTAACATAGACATACTTGCTTCCATTAAATTACTTGCATTAAATAGTGTAGTAGAAAATTTCTGGTACAGCATATATAAGCTCGGTTCATAAACAAACTTGCTTATATTAAAAAGTGGTTTCTTAAAAAGTTAGAAGAGAAGAAATAATAGACATTTATCTCTGTGTAAGTACTTAACAGATAAGCAAAGTCAACTGCAAATTATGTAGGTAATAACAGGCTTTGGAATTCTTCCTCCTCTGAATTTATTTATTGAGAGCCAACTATGTGACAAGCACCAGGTCTAGGCCTTGGGATATGAAGATGAATAAGTCACTGTCGCCCTTTCAAAGAGTTTTCAGTTTTCCAATTGAGGTTATTCTCTTTTTTAATGTTCATATTGTGGCTCAAGTATTCAAATCCTGACTCCCTGGCTATATTTCTGTATTTTTTGTTTTGTTTTTGTCTCTCTCTTAATTATCTTAATCCTTAGGTGGTCCAATGGTTTTCCAGCTGAAAATGTGACCTCTCTCAGTTCCTTTTAAAAATATCTCTTTTAATTTTTTTGTTTTATGTGTTTGTGACTGCCACTGAAGTCTCTCTGGTGGAAAGCATTCTTGTTACAAATAAGCTCTGAATCTCAGTTTCAAAGTTAAGTATATTTTACTGCTAAAATTATCTGAGCAATCACAGCTTTATGTTGTCCAAAGACAATATCCTTTTCAGTCCTCATAATGAAGTCTTCAAACAAAATGTCTAGGTACATTCAAAAGTAAGAAACAAGACATCATCTTACTAGCTATAATTACTCAAATACTGATGTTTAACATAATCAGAGCCCTCACTCAACATTTATTGAGTACTCACTATATTAATAACAGGAGGACATTGCAATAGACATTTTGAGGCAATCTTATGTTGAAAAACCATTTTTAGGGAGAATAATTTGATAATATGAAAGAAAACAAGCACCAACACAATATATGTTAAAGAATATACTTATAGCTATAGATATGATTGATTATTGAAATGATCATTGTGGTGAACACCAGGAATGGTTGTATTTCAAGGAAGAATAGGCTATAGCTTGGAAAATGTAGAAGTGGAACATTTTGGTATGGTGAATAAAAATTATGGTGTAGAAATAGATATATTTTCTAGGCAAGGAATATGGATTGAGATATTATAAGAGACTGACATCAAGAACGTCAACAGGATTTATAGAATCAAAAACAGTAGAGTAGAAGGTGCTTTAGAGATTGTCTCATCTAAACATTATGAATTTACAGAGAATTAAATAAAAGCTCTGGTGTTTCCCAGATAGTCTCTCAAATAGCTGGGACTGTATTCCATGAACCAGAACCAAACTCAATGCTTTTTTTTCCATTTGTGTGATTTATGTTAATTGTGTAACTTATGCTGGAGGGAATAGAAAGGAACAAAATGGAGGTTTTAAAGATTTACACTACAACCATATTCACTGGTAAATTCCAAGTTACGGTACTAATTATGATACATTGAATAGATAGGTGAACTTCTTGAAATAGAAATATATCCATGGATGTGAAAGTAATGCATCATCCATTCGGTAAAAAGTTTCCATTTAAAAGAAAACACAGAATGAAATTTTACAACCAAATTCACACTGTAATAAATGAAAAGTTTAGCTGGGACTCTAAATGTTTGACTGTGGATCAGACAAGTTTGGGATCCAGGCAAGAAAAAACCTGAAGCTGGGTGGAGTAAGTACAAAGTTTGGCAATGATTATGCTATTGATCTTGGGCATTAAATATGGATTGTGTATATAATATAATCCTAAACCAAATCAAAGGCAGTCTTATTTGGGAAACTGTAATTACTATTCTTTTAAATTATGATATCAGGTCGCCAAAGCTCATTAAAAAACATATAGAAGGATCAATCATCACTTGAAAGCTTTGGAAAAGATGTTATAAGAACTATCACAACTGGTTTTTGACTTGGAGCAGGAAGTTGGGCAAGTTCTCACAGGATCTTAGAGCTGATATATGTTTTTATTCTTCCATGGATAAAAAAAGATAAAGTTAAGAAATATTATTTTAACAATAAAGTCATGTAGAGCATTAGTTTTGTGTATAAACTATTAATACCTCATAGAATTGGTTCTTCCTTTATATATTTCTTTTCTTACAACTTACATATTTTCATTTTTAAAAATTACCTTTTAATAATATTAAACATGTTGCAAGCTATGTAGAGACAATTTATAAATTGTGGAAGAAATTAAAGTGTGAAGACTGTAGAGACCTACAGTTCTCTGAAAGCTTTAAATACAAAATCTCTCAGGAATTTAGAATCCAATGAAAAACAAAAAGACATAAAAGGAGAAAGGAAGAGAAGTTAAAGAAGAAATAAATAACTTTCCTTTAAAATAATCATATTTTATTCAGTTAGCAACTAAATTATTAGAAACAGAGATAAAATTTCTAAAATAAAATTGAATGCTTTTGGTTTCTAGAGGAGATATTGATGCCTAAAACTTTGTGATAAGTCATTGGGAAGATCTAGATTAGAGCCCAGATTCCAGGACTCTTTCCTTGTCACAGAGCTACCTCTTTGTATTAAAATGCTAATGACAAGTTTTAACAACAACAATAATAATGATGCCATTTGCTGTTATGGAACACAGAGCAGATAGTTGCAACCAAAGTATAATTGATGTTTTCAGATGACTTTAAAAACAAGATCGTCATTTGAAAGTGGTATATTTTTATACATTTTGATTATTATATGTAGCAGAAACTTTGCCAAGATTTGTATTACTACTAAGCATCCTTACATATGTTATTGCCTTAGATCCTTTCAGCAACACTAGGAGACAGTCAAGTAAAAGTAAATATCAGGAAGATGAAGTTTCTCTGCCAAGCTCATAGATTTGGTAAGTAGTAAAGCTAAAGCTTGACCCCACGCTCCCTGGAAGCCATTGCCCAGCCCTCTGAGTATTCTAGCCACTGTAGAGTAGGGGAAGTAATCAGAGGAGCAGAGTGTAAGAACTTTCTTAAAATGGTTTATTATTAATGTCTATATAATTCTATCACTACAGTGTTGAGAATAATAATTATAAAAATGTGCATAATTTTACCAGACATACATAATTGTTCTATCCTTATTTTTTAGTAAGATACATAATTACTAAACCATAAATGCATTGACACTAGAAGCACTCAAATCTAGATACAAATGTCTACCTTTTTCACTATCTATGTGAGTTGTCACAGATCTTTACCTACTAAGTAGGAATATTAAAGCAATCAATAAAATGACTGACTTTTGTATGAACAAGACTCAATTCTGAGAGTGACTTATCAAAGTGAGACAGCTAATGCAAGGGGAGCTTTGACTGAGCCTGAGTCTTCTGACTCTAGGCTCAGAGTAACTTCTGCAAACATTTCCCAAATGAAAACAAAAATTCCAAAATTACCTATTTTTAAAAAAATATGTATTATGTATAATGACATAACATTTTGACATGGAACTATTTGGCATATCTATATAGTTCTTCTAATTATTATATGATAATCATTTATAAAATATTGTTCCAAACTCAAGAAACCCAAGTAGTACTTGAATTCTGACTACACAGTATTTATCCAATTAAAAAAATACATATATGTGTATACGATCATGGAAGCCACACTAAGTATCTTAACACATATATTTAATATTTATATCTTGAATCTTAAAATATGAGTCTAAATTTAATTATTTTTAAAAATTTTTAGTCATTAATTTGACATGTTTTCTTTGTATTTCTTTACCTAAGAGAGCACTATATCTCAGGAGATTCCCTGTAGTGTTCTGAGCACGTATCACCACACAAGAGGTAAAATAGACTATACCACACTGATTCCCTATACCTTGATAGAATATGCAACATCAGTGCTTTGTTTGTTCCCTTTATCTATTCTTTCTCTTTGTGTTTCTTCCATCTTTTCAATGTCTTTATTTTCTATCTTAACTGTTCCATCAGCGTTTGCCATGCTCAATCCCACCTTTTCCTCTACAGTTGACTCCATTTAGTCAAACCTGACTACTGTGACTCTATACTGCAAAGAGGATTACAAGTGCAGGTGATGGAAGTGATGTAACTGCTACATGGCTTCCTAATGGATGTTTGAAACATCTTTCCTCCCACTCAAAGCTTGGAAAGTTAACTGCAGAACTCATTTTGGTATTCTTCTGCAAAAAGGAAAATCCTCTTGTTCCCCTTGTAAGAGTTTGTTGTGAAGCCCTCTTATGCAACTGACACCACGGGGGGAAGAAAAAGAGGATTAAAAACATCATAATAGGCACAAAAATAGGGCCAATTTTCACATTACACAGCTAAATTGGAAAGGAAGGAAATAAAGACATCAGTGGATAAAATTAATGTAATTGGAGAATACTGCAGTCAAAGTAGTTTGTTTGCTCTAATCTTGTACACGATATAAAAATGCTGTTGCAAATGGACCCCAGCTGCAAGTAATCACAGTCAGAGGCTAAATGGAATCAACAATGATGATCTAGTAGGGAGGCGAATGCCCATGCAGCTTTTCTTGGAGGAAAATAGATAGTCCCATGACTAATACATGAGAAATGTGCTACAACTCTGAAAATTAATTCATATACTGATGCTAAACATGTGAAATGATGAAAAAAATTTTACAGCTCCACAATTATTTTATTTATAATTAAAAAAATAAAATGGCATAGATACCAACCTTGCATGTATGGTCAGCTCATCATCAGAAGAGTCATTTAGCATGAAAGGCCTTTTAAGTGTATTTGTACCAAAATGGAGGTGGGAAACTCACTCAGCTTCCCAGATTACCAATTTTATTCAGATGTTTGAGGGGTAATTTTAGTAATTTCTATAGTAATTCAAAATGTCATTTTGCTACTGAAGCCAAATGGAGGGTGCAAAATGTGCATGGATATTAAATATAAAATTTTTTATTTATTTATGGTTTTCTACCTTAACCACTGCTGCTGGTAGAAGCTTATTCTCACCTGTGTCAGAACAGCCTCTGTACAAATTATTCTCCATCACATATTCTCTTTATGTGTTTCATGGAACTTCTCACAATTTGAAATTATCTCCATGATATTTGGATTACTTGTTTATCATCTGGGCCATTCCAGAATGGAAGCAGAGATCTCATCTGTCTCAGTCATGTGTATTTTAAACACACCCATGTCAGAGCATAAGTAGGTGTTTAGTATATATTTGTTGAATAAAGGACTGAAAGATTTAGTTAATTGGAATTTTTGTTAAGTTTGAGAATTACTGACTGAATAGATTTTAGGCACACTCCTAAATGATTTGCTAAGACTCACTAACACTTTTGAGGTTATTTCTATTTTTAAGAAGATGACAAGAATATTAAATAATTTATTCTAAAACATAGAGATAACCATTATATCTTCAACATAACTCCTTCTCTGTTCTCTTCAGAGTTAAAATTTACAAAGATGAATTGAGCTAAGAATAATGTGATGGTTAAAACATGGGCTTTGATATCAGTGTATCTTGATATCAAACTGGATCTGCTGCTTTGTACACATGACTGTAAGCAAGGTGGTTAATCTCTTTGTAGTTCAATTTCTCGAAAGTGAACATAATAAATTTTACTTCTTTGGTGAGTATTGATGCAACGATGTATGCAATGTACTTAACACAGTGCCTGGCGCATAAGAAGTTTCTCCAAATAGTCACTCTCTTTTTTATTATACTTGTTTGAGTGAATTTTCAAAGAAGGATGGAGTGGAGTCTGGGCATGAGCTGACCACTGAACTAGAAATTAAGCCAGAGGTAAGCACGATCCATGTGTGGAAAATACTGTTGGTTCCATGAATGGTGCTCTATAATCTAGTATACACGTAAAGTCCATGCTAAATATTATGTTTACCAATGCAGGTATTAAAATGTTATAAATGTTATTGTATTCCACTTAAACTTAGAGCAAAGTTATAACACATATAAATTACAGGGTATATATTATGTCACCATGAAGAGTTCTTTACATTACATGATCTTTGCAAAATCTTTCTTTTTCCCCCAGCTTTAGTGAAAAATAATTAATAAAAACAGAAAATGTATACATTGTGATATTTTAATATATGTATACATTGTGAAATGATAACTACAAGCAAGCTAATTAACATATCCATTAATTCACATGGTTGTGTGTGTGTGTGTGTGTGTGTGTGCTGTACGTGTGTAGTGAGAACATTTAAGATTTACTCTCTTAGCAATTTTCAGGTATACAATACATTATTATTGACTATAGTCATCATGCTGTACAGTAGATCTCCAGAACTTATTCATACTGTCTAACTGAAACTTTGTAACCTCTGACCAACATCTCAACATTTTCTTCCCTACCCCCCATCCTCTGGTAACTACCATTCTACTCTCTGTTTCTATGAGTTCAACTTTTTTAGATTCCACATTTAATGAGATCATGCAGTATTTCTCTTTTTATATATGATATGAGATAAGGGTCCAATTAATTCCTCTGCATGTGTATATCTAGTTTTCCCAACATGTTTGCAAAGGAAAGAAAGAAATTTTCCTTTCTCCATTATGGGTTCTTGGCATCCTTGTCAAAGCTAAATTGACCAGATGTGAGTGGGTTTACTTCTGGGCTCTCTGTTCTGTTCCATTGGTCTCTGTGTCTGTTATTATGTCAGTACCATGCTGCTTTGTTTACTACAGTTTTGTTGTACATTTGGAAATCAGGTGGCTCAATACCTCCAGCTTTGTTCCTTTTGCTCAAAATTACTTTGCTATTTGGGGTCTTCTCTGGCTCTATATGAATTTTAAGATTGGTTTTTTTCTATTTCTTTTATAAGGATTATATTGAATCTGTAGATTGCTTTGAGTAGTAGAGGGATTTTAACAATAGTAATTCTTCCAATCCATTTATTTTGGTCTTTTAAAATTTCTTTCATCAGTATACTCTTAATTGTCCATATATTTCACTTTCTTGGTTAAATTTATTCCTAAGTATTTTCTTGTTTTGATGCCTTTATAAATGGGATTTTAAAAAACAGCCCAAGTGTTCATCCATACATGAGTGGATTCATAAAATGTGGTGTATATATACCATAGAGTACTACTCAGCCACAAAAATCAATGGTGATCTAGCACCTCTTGTACTATCCTGGATTGAGCTGAAGCCCATTCTACTAAGCAAAGTATCACAAAAATGGAAAAACAAGTACCACATATACTCGCCATCAAATGGGTATTAATTGATCAACACTTATGTGCACATATGGTAGTAGCACTCTTTGGGTGTTGGGCAGGTGGGAGGGGGAGGAGGGGATGGTATATTCACACCTAATATGTAAAGTGTACAATGTCTGGGAAATGGGCATGCTTGTAACTCTGACTCGGGTGGGACAAAGGCAATATGTAACCTAAACATTTGTCACCCTGTAATATTCTGAAATTAAAAAAAAAAGAAAAAAATCTCTTGGATGCAAAGATGGTTTAACACATGCCAATCAACAGATCTGATACACCCCATTAACATAATAAAGGATAAATTCTTATGATCATCTCAATAGATACAGAAAAAGCATTAGACAAAATTCAACATACTTTTATGAAAAAAATTGTCAACATATTAGGAATAGAAGAAATACCTCAACAAAATGCCATATATAATAATAGTATCATAACAAAAATGACTGTATATAATAAAGACATCTGGACTCGAATGTTTATAGCAGCACAATTCACAATTGCAAAGATGTGGAAACAACCCAAGTGCCCATCAGTACATGAGTGGATTAATAAAATGTGGTATATGTACACCATGGAGTACTACTCAGTCAGAGAAAACAATGGTGAACTAACATCTTTTGTATTATCCTGGATGGAGCTGGAGCCCATTCTCCTAAGTGAAGTATCACAAAAATGAAAAAAACAAGCACCACACATACTCACCATCAAATTGGTACTCACTGATAAACACTTGTGTGCGCATATTGAAGTAACAGAACATACTCTCTCATGCTTTTCTAACATGTTTTAAAAGTTTTGTCTGAATAGTAAAGAGACAACCTGGCCTGGCTACATAAGTCTTTGGTTAGTCCTAAGAGGTTGTTCTTGTTATATTAATTAAAATGAATTTGGATTTCTTTATGAGAAGTATAAAGTGTGATCATGATTTGTTTGGGTTAAGCACCCCCACATCAGGGAATATGGCAGGCTGTTATCAGGAATTTGAGAACCACCTCAAATTAGAAGTCGAGTTCTGATAGGAAGAATCTTAAATACTTTTTTAAGCTAATTTTACATTTTTTACTCTTAATAATAATAACAAATTCTCAATTCATCTGTAAGATATGTTTCTAAAAATCAGATTTTTAAAAATCTGGTAGAATTTTAATTCTATTTTATGGTCATTCACACATTAACTGAGAGAGGCTACTATTTTTATATAATTTGTGGCATCTCTTTATCATTTCAATAAAGAAATAAATGTTCTAGGAAAGTTTATTTTTGTATAAATTTTAAGAAAACATAGGAAAAACTCTTCTAGACTTTGGTCTAGGGAAAGAATTTATGAGTAAGACTCCAAAAGCAAATGCAGCAACAACATAAATAAATGGGACTTAATTAAACTAAAAAGTTTCTGCACAGCAAAGGAAATAATCAAAAGAGTAAATAGACAAGCTACAAATAGGAGAAAATATTCACAAACTATATATCCAACAAAGAGCTAGTATACAGAATCTATAAAGAATACAAACAAATCAGCAAGGAAAAAATAACTCCATCAAAAAGTGGACCAAAGACATGAACAGACTCTTCTTTAAAGAAGATAGACACATGGCCAACAAACATATGAAAAAAATGCTCAATATCACTAATCATCAGAGAAGTAAAAATTAAAATTATAAAGAGATTCCACCTTACCCTGTCAGAATGTCCATTATTAAAAAGTCAAAAAAAAATGGCTGTTGGCAAGGTTGTGGAAAAAAGAGAATCCTTATACACTGTTGGTGGGAATGTAAACTTGTACAATCGCTATGGAAAACAGTATGACGATTCCTCAAAGAAATAAAAGTAGACCTACCATTCAATCCAGCAATCCATGGGTATCTACCCAAAGGAAAAGAAGTCATTACATCAAAAAATAAAATAAAATAAAACACCTGTACCCAAATGTTTTCACAGTACTGCAAAGATATGGAACCAACTTAAGTGTTCATCAACTGAGGAGTGGATAAAGAAAATGTGATGTACATATACAGAAAGAAATTCATATATATATATACACATATATATATATCTATATGCATACACAGACACACACCATGGAGTACTACTCAGCCATAAAAGGATAAAATAATGTATTTTGCAGCAACTTGGATGGAACTGGAGACCATTGTCCTAAGTGAAGTTTCTCAGGAATGGAAAAACAGATACCATATGTTCTCACTTACAAGTGGGAGCTAAACGAAGGATATATATGGTCATAAAGAACTGTAATGGACATTGGAAACTAAGAAGGATGGAGGCTGGGAGGGAGTAAGTGATAAAAATCTACCTATCTAGTAAAACATATACTATTCTGGTGATGGGTACACTGAAAGCCCTGCCGTCAGCATGATACAATTCATCCATGTAACAAAAAACACTGGCTCCCCTAAATTTTTTGAAATTTAAAAAAAAAGAAAAGAAAACTGGGAACCAAGATTATGTTGCTACTGCAGGTATCACTGAACAAATGTCTTTCTTAGTTTTTGCGGCTGTGCAATGGGGCTATAATATGGTACCTAGCATGTAAAGATGTTTTATATATAAACTGATGATTGTAAAACACTATATAAACATTAATTGCCGTGTATTAGTGTTAAAGGTTTTGTAGTTATGCCTGCATCTTGCCAAGAAGAAGTCTTTTTCATGGTTTTGAATAAGAGTGTTCATTCACTACCCCTCTGGAAAGTATGGTGGAGTTGTGAGCTTGATGGCTGGAGATGTAATGTGGCCATCCTAACCTAGTTTTGAAAGAGGTTTCACTACTACTCACATAGGCTGTGATTATAGCACTGCTAAAACACATTTACATTCTACTTGTCACTGTAAAGCCTAATGCCTAGAATGAGTCCACTACTTTGACTGCAAAAAGGAGAACTGATGAATTTCCAAATAAGATGTAATGAAGTCTTAGGTTTTTATACCCTGAAATATCACCAATTAATAAGCATAAATGATGAAGTCACTCAATTTGTAAATAGAAAATATAATATTTCCATGTCTTAGAGTGATGTGATGACTATTTGGGGGCATATGAAATTGTTCATGTTTGTAAAATGTCTTAAAATTCTTGGCTAAAAGCAAAATGTAGTGTACCATAAATGAAGTAATATGTGGAATTTTTTAAATAAAAAATTGTGGTATGTGTGACACAGTATTTAAAAATAGATCTTCAAATGAATTTTGGTGTACAATAGTTAATAACAGAAAATAATTTTCCTTAAAAAGAAAAGACATATTTGGAACTTACTTAAAAGGAAGAAAAATATAACTAGCAATTAGCATGTTGCAATCTGTCAAATAATGAGATTGTCTCAACTCGTCTAGGCAGCAGCAAACTTGAATTTCAGCACAATAGTTAAAAATAATAAGAATGCAATCTATAGGAGTTATTATAAACACTTGTATCCAAAATATAGAGTTATAGGGTATGATGAGTGGATACAATTCTGAGTAGGGAAGATGTGTTCCAAAACTCCTTTGTCTAACGTCTATGGTTCTGAAACTTGCTTTGCTATGGTGTTTCCGCTTGTTCCCACTTGCCTTGGTATAATGGACAGATAAGTTTTGTGCTGTCTGAGTAGCAGGTCATATAGTTAGTATAAAATCACTTCAATATGATTTATTAATAATACCTAGTGCTTTTGATCCAAAATAAATTGCTCCAAGTTCATGTCTGGTAGATTAACATGCTTCTATATTGCTATCAGTTAAAACATGTACTTTTATGTAAGTTCCTGTACATTTTCCATGGGTGAAACAAATTTGCTTCTTCAGCAACTACATGGCCTAAAGTCATGTTTTATTCATATTTCCCTTCCATAAAGAGTGGGACTATTTTATATATTTTCGTATTCTGTGCTTCACCAATAATTTCCTTGCATTTACAAATGTTCATGATCTCCAAACTACATAATTTATTTTTCATGCATATTAGGAGTCTCCAAATGTTCTAATTGAGGAGAAAACACCATTGCATTGAGCAGGAGAACTTTACCCAAATGAGAGTTGAAATATTAAATGTAAACATAGGATAGATAGGTAGGTAAGTAGATGGATAGTAAATCACATATTTCCTTGGTTATCACATCTAAAGTTCTTGAAACTATGGTTTCAAAACCTATAAAATTTCCTCCTTAAGTGCAGAAATGTTAGGAAGTGAAGGACTTAAAATCTAGTGTGTACACAATCTACTGGATGCCAACAACCAAGAAATTGTGTCTTTAGATTTCTAAGTCTTATATCCACACATAACATTTACAATCTTATTTGTCCATTTATTTATTTATAGAGTAAATATTATGGGCTATAAGGTTACTTCAGGGCAAAATTATCTTTTCAGGTACTGGAAGATCAAAAATGAAATTAATTCCAATTTTTAAGTTATATCATTTTATATGCTATATTTCAATATATATTTATATTAGATATGTGGTTTACATATGAAAGACTTTGCAAAGCTATTCAGATATTTACTTTATTAAGTACTTATTTTAAATATTTAATCAATATTTTATTAAATATATTTATATGAATTATGAGGTAGTAGACATTATTAACTTATGTGGTTTTTTTCCCGTCTTTTAAACCCACATAAATTTGAAAGAATTTAAACCCATATTTAATCCTCTATATTGATAGCCACAACACACTAAAAGCACACCAAGTGTCTAGCAAGGTGATTGTATGTCCACAGCTGTTGAGAAGCATCTTGATAGGAGGAGAGAAGATAACTACAGACAGCCCCTGTAATTTATAGCCTAGCAATTTTACCACAAAGATATTTTGGGAAACTACATGGTTAGTAGGAGGATATAAAAAAATGATTTTTCTAAAAGAAAATCCATGTCTCCATTTAAATCTAATTTTTTATGTAATTGTAGAATAGAAGCTTTTTCATCTATTCAACAAATATTTTGGAAGTAGATGGTCAACTAAGGAGAAGCAGGTCTAAATTAGCAAACACTGGGTTTTTGTTTTCTTTACTTTTTCTTTCTTTCTTTCTTTTTTTTTTCCCTCCTAGATAGTTTGATTCATTAAATGGTGGAACATTTAAAGCACGTCAGTACCTAAAAAGGACCCAAATATTCTAAATGTGGTCAATACTAACAATTACACTACCAAGACGCCAGGGATTTAGTGGTTCATTGCTAATCTCACCCCTAGACTCTCCCTGTAAGCTTAAGCTCCATCCTGTGACTTGGAGAACCCTTCTGTCCAAACCACTTACTACAATTATGTTAAGGAAATAGCAGCTGCAAATTGCAACATGCTCACAAGTTTGTAGCTGAGGCAAAACCCAGTAACTTTCTAGTCCCAATCTCAAACTTTTCTAGTCCATGGTTCAGAGAGAGTAAATATGTTTGAAGGTGGAATGAGAGTACTCTTTGGCAATTTTAGAGTCTGAAATTATGAAGGTTTGAAGCTCTGTGGTGTCCCTTACTATCTGTGACACTCTGGAAATGTTTCTAAAATTCTCTAAGCCTCAGTGACTCTGTGATGATAAATGAGATCATGGAGGGAAAAAAGCATCTGACACACAGTGGATCAGTGAAGTTGTGGCTATTATAATTTTTAATAGAAAGGGCCATGGTCCTATGAGGTGAAAGAATTGTGATGATAATTCAGCTTTTTGGTGTTTAAGTCCATTTTTTTTTTATTATTCCACATTATCTCACATTTGTCTGGAGGTAAGGAATCATAGAGTAATACACACTCGTAACTGCCAAATGAGAGATGCAGTCTTCTTTCGTTCATGTGAGCCTCAAAAATAGGACATAAAAAAAATTCCAATAAATTTATTGGTGAAAACCAAAAAAATTATGCAAGTTTAAAAAATTTCTAGGTAGCCTACAGAGTAATGTATAAAAAGCAGGGAAACATTATAATTTATTTCAACCCTGCAGACTCAAAAATAGTTTGTGGATAATGTTTGCTCTAAGAAAAAATTTCATAAATTAGCAACTGGATTTTCTCGGGTTTTTGAAGCAGTATTTCCTTAAGAAGAAAGCAGGCTTCGTTTTTCAGTGACACAGAAAATTCCTATCATTTTTACTTTGTTCCAAAATTATATTAATGGAGTTTTGTCATGGGAATAAATTAAAATGGGGCATGTGGAACGTGGTGGTATTTCTGCACCATGCGGTTTACAAGAAAACAATCTCATTTAGATCATATCACTGACCGCGTGGCCGACACGGGGGACCACCTGGGGCCCATGTGGAACCTCTCAACACGAATGGGTTCATTCAGTAAGAAACATGTGATTTTTAGGAGATTTCATTTAGAATTCTTCAGAACAAGTTTATGAAAGGATCACTTATATTTAGATTAGAATGGGCTATTCCTTGCAGCCGTGCAAATTTCACATTGTATTTAAGTCCTGGGGTTTTCTGACAGAAATGCAGGTTGAATGACAGTGACCAAAAGTTAAAAAAAAAAAAACCCACAAAACAAAACAAAACAAAGCACAATAACAAAAACACCTTAGCAAAAGAACCAAAAACATGACCTTTAAATATTACAATAGCTAAGCTTTAAGAACCTCTGCCTAACACTGTTGCTTTTAGATGTGTGACTTTCTAAAGCAAAGGATAAAATACACCAGTATATTAGCCCTTCATGATTATGTCCTTTAATGTTCAACCCTTTAATCTATATGTAAGCTAATAAGAGCAGTAAGAATGCATCTAAAAACAAATCACAGAAGCAAAAAAAAAAAAAAACAGATTGTGATACAATTACATGCAGGCAATATTAAAGTATAAGAATTGGTGTGGAAGTATTTATTCGTGTTTAATGAACGTATAAATGTTAAAAGAGTAGGACATACATTTTTGAAATGTTTCT
The DNA here is from genome assembly GCF_020740605.2 of Lemur catta. Classification (NCBI taxonomy): domain Eukaryota; kingdom Metazoa; phylum Chordata; class Mammalia; order Primates; family Lemuridae; genus Lemur; species Lemur catta. The sequence goes on from NC_059132.1 coordinate 47,291,055, forward strand.
AGGATTTGGAAGGTTGCTTTAATTATTATTGTGGGCATTTTCCCAGAGTAATTCAAATTGTGATGTGAATTTACATATACCAAACCACAGCATATCCAAAAAAACAAAACTTGTCTATGCAATGTACCCATAAGTCAGAATCTCCCAAAATGTGTCTTGAGACATTCTAAGGACAAGGATAGTGAATAAACCAAAGTAACTTTTATTTTGTATAGTGTGTAATTAGTTTGACTTGAAAAAAATTGTAAAGAAAAATATTCCAAAAGTACATAATTCCTAAATACATCCCATAAGTGATGGGGTGTAAACCAAGAAAGAGAAAGGAAGAACACACTATAAAGAAAGTTTTTAGTTAGCATTACTGTATTCAACAAGTTTCAGGCTGGTTTCCCTGGTTCTGTGAAATTGATGCTTATAGCTTGTAATGCTCCAAAGGAAACAAAACCACCCACTGGGTGTAACAGTCAATATTATTTTGTCTTCCATTTTTCTGCTTTTCCTCTCAAATTTTTAAAAATATGCACAGCTTCACAGTATACTCCTGAAAGAAAGTATTTATGCCTCCGCAATCATCCTGAAAAGACCATCAAAGTACAGGACAGCCAAAGGAAGAAGAGGCCAAAGAAAGCCAGCAAAGGGACAGGAGGAAGCAAGATATGACACATTCTCAGGATAAATTCGATAGGAAATCGCACAAGTAAGGCATTCAGCCAACTGCCATATGCCCTGACAAAGATACCAACAGCAGCAGTGAGCCCAGGGAGCTGTTTTATCATTAGCCCCTCACCCAGCAGTGGTAGAAACTCATTTAGCCCCATGCTGGACTTTCATTAGGCCAGACTCGCATCAGATGGTCCCGTGTTTTGGCTCCCGAGCGTTGTGGCCCTTTATTGGGGGAGGCAGCCATATCTCAGCTCAGCAGGGACCCCAGATTGGACTGTTCCTCGCTGACAGATGCCAGGGCCTCAGTGGAGGCAGCAGTGGCCAAGGGGGCCTGATGCAAGACTATCCTTTATGTTGGCATTTTGTGGCACAAAACCTATGGAAAAGGAAAAAAAAAAAATTCTAAACCTTTCAAGTTGGTTTTTAACCTGACTTCTACTGAAAATAAGATGGAGTGGGGGAAAAAAAAAAATCCATGAAACTGAAAGCAAAGAGAAAATGCCAGAAATCTTCACTTGGAATCAGAGCAAAGAGCTGAGCTGACATTAACAATCTTTTTTTTTTTTTTTTTAACCTCAGGACTGTAATAAAAAGTCAACGAAGCAAGGGATGTCGATATATTCTAATAACAAAGATGTGGAATTTTAGAGGGCCCTTTTTCTTCTTCTTCATAGGGGAGGGATATTAAAAAATAAACAGAAATAGAGAACAAGTGTTAAAGTCTAATAGATGCACATAGGAAAGATACGTTTCTTCATAAAAGAAACTGAAACTTATATCATACAGTGATACATGCTGTGATTTAGAGGAAAAAAATAATTTTTAAATTGAATTTGCATTCATTTCTTTGTACTATAATAATTCTATCAAGAATTATAGACGAAGAAAGAAGACAGCTCATGCTGATTTTTTTTTTTTTCCTATTAGCTTTCCAGGGAGGAAAAAATTGTGTTCAATATTTGAATCACTGATTATTTTAAAAATCATATTATGTTATTATGCTTTATTATGTCATCATCCTTTATCTAAAAGTTTTTCATAAATATAGTAGAACCCAAAATATACCTTTCTGTTAATTTGTTAAGTTTCTATGAATTATAGAACAAACAACAGATGATCAAGGAGAAACAAAAACCATATTTTTATTCTTTTAGTTCATTTAGTTTATTTTCATATCAATTGTACATGTCATTACTAACTATAAAGTTTTCATATCAGTATAATATAATAAATAATAGCAAGTTATTTTATATTCATTTGCACTTCTGAAAATGTGTATTTCAATTCAATTTATACAAAGGCAGCAGATTGAAAAACAGAGTTTATGAAAAAGAAGCAGAGGGAACTTTTGTAATATCACTGTATTTTCAAATGAGAAATCTACTTATTACCTATTTAGAAGATTTCAGTAAAACATTAGGAAATTACGCAACCATCTAAAATACCTGTCATCTTCTGAACTCTGAATGTTGGTCAACATATCAGAAGGAAAAATGGAATAGTGGTCAGTATCTCATCTTTTCAAAGATAAGTGACTAGTTATTGCTAAAGTATTCTGTTCTCCTTCCTCATCCTCTCATGGATGAAGTTTGCAGATATCTTTAGGTCAATGAACCGTAGGGAGCTTTCTTGGTGCAGTGAAGCCCGTTATAGTATATTTCTCTCCCGGCAGCTCTATTCCTGTTTGTCAGTGACGTGGCTTATCGTCCACTTAATCATCCTGGTTTATGTCAATTTATAGACATGTTAGGGAGCATTGCTGCAGATGGTTCCTTTTACTGAATTTAAAAAAAGAACTTTTGGCATTTTTATAAATTCTTTCATTTATTCAAATAGTAAAAGTATTTAGAGGAGGAAATCTCTCTCTCTCTCTTTTTACTAAGAATTAATGGTGTAGAAATATTGCAAAATTGTTTTTTAAAGAGAAAAATAGACATGCATACAAGGAAATATATACCAATAAACCAATCACAAATAAATATGAAGCTGAAATTACTGAAATATCATTGATGTTTTAAGATCAGTTTTCCCTGGCTTTTAATTTTAGTAAAGCTGGTATAGGTATGTATGAATGTGTGCGTGTTAAAATAATTACCAAGGACATACGTAACAGTCCTTCCTGCCTAGATGTTTCAGTTGCATTTGACGTTGTTATTGCCTGAGACAACAATCTAGTGGCAATGTTAGCAAACTGGGCCAAGCCTCTTTGATGCACTACAGGTATTAGAAAGTTGAACACACGTAAACCCTCAAGCAGGTGGGCTGTGTTGAAGCGCCACCTACTGAAACATTGTATTCCTCAATCCTGCATTCCCAAAGTTGGCATTTACTATAGCATTGGCAAAACTGGTTCAGGGGAAAAAAATTCCAGTACAAATGAAATCCTATTTTTGGCAAGCAGGACTCTATAAGTGTGTCAGCTTCGAACTTTACTGATTACAGCAGTTTGTCTATGCTGAGGCGTTTGTGATCTTTCTTTTCTAAGAAAGAATATAAACCAAAAAGAATACCAGCTTGCATATGCATAAATTGGGTCATTTATGAGCATAGGAAAAGAGAGGAAACAGGAGGATGGGGAAGTGTTCAATGCAATTTAAACTTTTTCAAGATTTTTTTTAAAAATGAAATAGACCTGAGTGAAAAAAATCATACAATCTCACACACACACACATGCACACGCACAAAGCTATAATGAATTACATTCATTCTAATGAAGATGATTGAATTAACACTCAAGTAGACATATGCACAAATTACCTTTTTTCTTCCAACCTACTCTCTACCCACATATTTAAAGCAACCAAAAGAAAAACGTGTTCAGGAGGAACTGTATATTCTATCTCACTTTATAAGTGAGCATAAGAAAGTCATCGGATCACATTGCAAACAGCACAACTAGCTCGTGACAGACCGGACAAGCTTCAGTAACTGATCTTGAGATTGTTTGAGATATTTTTAGAAAGTTTTAAACAGAATGCATGTTGCATGTCGTTGACATTGGTAAAATAAAATGCCTTTCTTTCTAAAACTATGACTTAAAAATATATAATGTAGCATTTCTTCTACAGAGTAGGCTTGTCCATGATGGAGAAAATCACTGGGTGTGAAAGCATATGGATTTCTGTTTGTATAATTTAGGGAAGGGGATTATTTGGTTTTGCTTTTCTTCTGACTCAATTTTTAAAGTTATGCAAGCAACAAATCCATTCTTCATGGAAGTATAGACTATCTATTTAAATAATATACCACAGGCTAATTCTGACAGTGCTAATATAATTCTCTAAATCAAGATAATTTATTTAACATATATTTAAAAAAAAACACAGTAAAAGTTCCCAGGTCTGATATATTCTTAAAGGTCTCTCTGGTAAATATATATTTGCATGATATATGTTGGAGCTGAACAGAAGTCTATATAAGTAGAAGACTCATTTATATACTTAACTCTCATAGTAACACATTTACATAACCTCCCTTTAAGACTGCAATGTTTTATTATGTTGACTTTTAAACTCATAAACTTCCAAAGGTAATACCTTTTATATCACATACTCTCTCTTCCCAAAATAACCACCACTTTCTCATTACGCAAGAAGTTTGTCAAAGTCAAAATTAAATCATATTAAAGGACCACAAAAAATGTAAAACAAATTTTAGAAAATGGCTTAATCCTCTTCCTCAACTATAATTTGTACTATTACGCATTATTTTTTTAAAGTAAAAAAAGACCTTATAATTTAAAGATTCAAAATATTTATCCACATGTAACATTTTAGATGTTGTTCTAATTTATTTTTAGGACATTGTTCTTAATCAGAAATAAAAGTTTCACCTCTGGGAATCATAACCCTAGTAAGAACTAGGGCTTGCTCCTGTGGCCTCCACTAACTCATTTGACTTAAAAAGAATGGGAATTCTTTTCCCTATTATTCATGAAATGAGGATTATAATAACTGCTCTTTCTCTCAAGAAAGCTATAAAAATAACATCCTTAAATCATCAAGATTTTTAAAGAGAGTCATTATTTCAAGACTAAAATTTCAGAACTTTGCTGAAAATTCAAATTTAATTTTAAGCTCAATTAATCCAAAGTTACATCTGGAAATATATACCAATGTCTATGCTAATGTGCTTCTATAAGAAAGGCAACCTCAAAAACACTCTTTTTACAAGTTTTATGAAAGTGACTGACTTTAGAACTGGTGCCAGAGTCAGCATTCCACATTATTCAAAAGCAAATTCAAGGATAGGGTTCATTAAAGGCAAATCTTCATTCTACAATGGAATTTTATTTTAAAGGTTTTCAAATATCTACCAGAAGAGAAAAAGGAAAATAAGGGCATTTAACACCTGCAGCCCTGAAAAGCAAACCATCTCACCTAACAAACAGAACAGAATGAATCCCACACAGAAAGAAACTTTCTCTTATTTAATGGAAGCTTACGCTGTTCAAAACTGCCTTTGCAAGAGAACATAGTGATCAAAATGCACATGTGTTTCAGGTTGTAACAACTAACTTCTAAAATAACAAAGCACAGAAGCCAAAGAGAATCATGAACATATTGATAAAATGGATTAGGCTTCATCATCTTGTACTGTGTCCCAAACAACATATCATTCATTCATGAGTTCAGCCCTGAGGCGGAATCTGAGTAAATAAATGGACCTTGCCCCATGCTCCAGGGTCACCACACTCTAGCTTGGCTTGCTCCATGGAGAGCAAATTCCAAAATGGGAGCACCGTGCCCCATTGCTCCCAGTTGCAGCCTGCAGACTGTTAGCAATCCAAGGTAGCTCGTGCTACCTGGCCATACACCATACATACAATTCTGAAATAACATAAGTACCTAAACCAGTCTATCTAGAAGATAAGCAGAGGTATGTTTAAGTGGCTCTTTTTACCATTAGACGATTATTTGAAATAATTTTGCTTTCTTTACAAATCTCAAAGTTGCCTTAAGTTTTGTTCTTTGCTAAAAAATCAGTATGTAATCAGGACCTCGAAGGAATGGTTCTAATTTAACGTATTCTGGATTTCATTTAAAGAAATCTGGAAGGACTTTCAAAGCAATGTGACTTTTTCAGAGCAAATGAAAAGTATATCCTAAATGGCATTTGGCAGCAAACATCCCCCAACGACACTGTCACTAACTTGTTTGCAAACTCTGATTCCCATTAAATGGACGGAACTGCACAGTTTTCTCTCTAAGAAGGTCCTGTTAAGCTCAGTGAAACAATGCCAGGGTGTAAGCCCCTATAGTAAAATGAGGCCCAAGGATTAAGCATTTAAGGACTCAGGGAATATACATAGTAAGATGGCACAGATCAAACCTAAATATGTATGTATGTACATATTTTCAATACACAACATAAATAAGAGCTCCCAGGTGTTGTTATAAGAAATTGTTATTGGGGGTCTATTTATAAATATTGGCTAATAGTAGAGTCCTAATCAGAAAATACACCTCTCTTGATTGAACTCCCCTAGGTGCCAGAATTTTGGTAGGTCCCTTGAAGCATTGCTTCATTAAATTTTCTAAACAACTCTATAAATATTAAGCCATTTTACAAAAGAGGAAATAGATGCTCAGAGAAATTAACTATACTTAAAATTAGTAACTAGAGACTAGCAGAGTTCTTTTAGATATTTAAATCCAGATATTTCAGAATAAAAATTCCATTTTCTATACATAACTGTATTACATTGTCTTTAAGCATGGCACATGACCTGGATTACTCTACACTCTGTTGGTTGAAGATCTTTGATGTAAATAATTTGATTCTTATATTTTTCAATTATGAAAATTTACATCTTATAATAAAATCATAAATGCCTCTTCTGTTCCAAGAGCAAATAGCTTGTTCTTTATATAACTCTTTCTTTCTATGTTCTTGACCAGTAAGATTTTACTAAGAAATATTACTACTTATCATCTTAAATACCTGTAAATTTTTTCTTTATAAAATAACAAAATATATGGTTAAAAAGTGAAACTTTTATACTTACAAGTTAAGAAAGAAAGTTCTCTAGCCCTCTGGGAGGCCGAGGTGGGTGGATCGCTCGAGGTCAGGTGTTCAAGACCAGCCTGAGCGAGACCCCGTCTCTACTAAAAATAAAAATAAAAATTATCTGGACTACTAAAAATATATATAGAAAAAATTAGCTGGGCATGGTGGTGCATACCTGTAGTCCCAGCTACTCGGGAGGCTGAGGCAGTAGGATCACTTAAGCCCAGGAGTTTGAGGTTGCTGTGAGCTAGGCTGATGCCACAGCACTCACTCTAGCCCGGGCAACAAAGTGAGACTCTGTCTCAAAAAAAAAAAAAAAGAAAGAAAGTTCTATGACTATTACTCAATCAAAATACTATACATATAAAAAGAAAACATACTAAAAAGTTGATAATTAACCCAAATAAAAATTAATATGACATTTGTTTGTGGTATTCATATCACTTTTCTAAACTTCAAACAGCAGAATCTAAATGTTTGTCCAAAGTTCCCAATTTTGGTTTTAACTGTAGCTATTTAACTTGTAAAGCACAACGCTGGCCTAATTTTCAAGCTTTAGACCTTATTAGTGAACAGATTTCTATATTTAGAACCTCATATTAGTACTTGATTCTTCACATACCTAATTTTTAGTGCCAAGCCCCTGATTTAGGTTCCTAAATGCATATTTCAAGCAGCCAACTATTTCTTGTTGTAATTGGATTAACTTGTCTATTATAGATTATAAAGTAGATAAGATATGCCAAAACTGCTTATATAAAACTTTAAGACCATGAGTTGGTAGAGTTTCATTCAAGTTGTTATCATAATCCTACGAAAACCCTAAAGTCATCATTAGTAATTGGTTCGGTTTATAAGTTAGGTTACTAAATTAGCAGATCAAAAATGATACCAATGATTCTTTTTCTTGAATTAAGAAAACTTGTATTTACAATAATTCTATTAGATTTTCAGCACAAAAAATTGGCAACCACCCAAGTTATCTGATGTCTCAATATTTTACTTAAACAGTGATAGAACTCAAAGTAAGCTTAGAAAACAGCAAGCTCACTCTATCATTTTATAGATGAGGTTGAGAAGGTCAAGGTCACACTAAGCACCCAGGATTCCTGATTTCTGGTCTAGAGGGCTTGCTGCTCTGAATAAATAATAATATTATTTTCAAATGGAGTTCTTTAACAGAACTATATTCAAGAGTAATTTATGTATTTACATTAAAATTCAACTCTTTTCAAATCTAGATGTAAATTTATTTGAGAAATAACTTCTATAGGTGTTTCCAGACTTAGTGCCAGGGGCTTTGAAAGTGGTTATGGGAACCAAATGAAGCCCTCTATTCTCTTCGAGGTTATAACCTACCCCCATCTCTGCACTTTATGTCAATTATTGTGTGGTCCCCATCCCCCAGGCTGTAGACCAGTACCCGTCAGTGGCCTGTTAGGGACCTGGTCCAGGTCCAGAGCTCTGCCACCTTGCCCACCCCCCGCCAACTGTGGAAAAATTCTCTTCCATGAAACTGGTCCCTGTTGCCAAAGGTTGGGGACCACTGACTATGACAGAAACAGCAGCACTGCCAGTAGTTTTATGCTCAGATCAAAATTACATGCCTATGTTCTCACCTGTAAGTGGGAACTAAGCTATGGGTCCAGTGGTCTACAGAGTGGTAAAATGGACTTTGGAGACCCAGAAGTGGGGAGGGTGGGAGAGGGGTAGGGGTGAAAAATTACCTATTGGGTGCACTATTTGGGTGATGGGTACACTGAAAGCCCCGACTTCACCACTATACAATACATTCATGTAACAAAAACCACTTGCACCCCCCAAATCTATGGAAATAAAAAACAATTACATGCCTAACAGGGAGATGCTCTTCACCAAATTAAATCATTAGAGGTGTTGTCTTGACTTGGAGAAGGTGCAGAGAGATCATGGGAAGAGATGCATTGGATGTGTCAGATTCGAGAAAGAATGTGAGACCAAGGAAACTAAGGTATTTGAAACAAGCCAAAGTCAAATGAGAAGACAATCTTTACCCCTCCGTTCCCACAAATACATGAATATGTAATCCTCGCTTTGGTGTCTGTTTTAGTCCCTAACCCCTTACTATCCTGAAACAGCTAGCTCCTTGCTTTCTTTCTGCCTTTCCTCTGTCAGACTCTGAAAAGGGCAAAAAAGAACTTTTGTGCCACTGCAAAGGCACATGGATTCCTTAAACAGAATAAATGTGGGGCATGAACTCCTTCACCTAAAGCACATGCACTTCTCAACATCAGAGAATTCATGGGGAAACATAGGGCAAGACTTCCTCACAAATTTACCCCTAACACCAAATCAGAGAGCAAATCAATGTGACTGTATTAAATGCATTGACTTCTTCAGTTCGAGTTAATGTTTTGCTTTGGCATGAGAGAGTTGAAAGCCCCCCAATGTTATGTGTCAGGCCTTCCCTTGTTTTCCCAAGGAAATACGTTGCCTTCATCTCTTTCTTTCTAAAAAATAGGATGTTCTCACCTATCGGGCACTGACCACATTGTCTTGTAATTAGTTACTTACAAGTTTGCCCCCAACACCACACTCAGATGACAGCTCCTAGAGGGCAGAGACTGTGATGTTTTTGTCTTTCTCTGTGATTACAGGCTCTGGCTACCGGGAACACCCACCTTCTCCCTGTTCAACCCCCACGGGGCATGCACACTTGTCATAGAGACCCAGCTCCTCTGCCGGGTGTGTGTGTGTCCTGTGTTCCTTGCCCCACGTGTTCTGAGTAGAATGGACCACATCCCAACCTGCTCTGGGTGATAATTCAGCGTTTTCATAAACTATTTAATACGATGCCTGACACATTGTAATCTAGACACCATCATAATCTAGCATTAAGAACATAATATACTGAAATGGTTACTAGAATTTTTTAAACTCTTGACAATTATCTTGCAGTATTTCCTTTAGAAATGAATGGATATTTAATAAAACTGAACAAAAAACAAATTCAGTCGGGTGCACTCTTTTATTAATCCTTTTATTCTCCCAAGAACTGAAGAGAAAAATGAGTATTCTAAACTCTAGAGAAAGAAAAAAGGAACATATATGGAAAACTATTTTAAAAATGTAAATTCCACTTGACCTATTACTTTTTATCTTTGTTACTTACTAATTACATATTATATATGTAATTTATATATATAAAGCTTTTATATGTATATATAATTCATATATATATATATATATATATATATATATGAATTACCAGGTACTAGAAGCTCTTTGCTATTACAATAGCCCATACTGAGAAGATAAAAATGGGATTATGGACACTCTGACCAATCACTTTAATGAAAATATTTAGGATTAATTTTAAATAAAGAGTAACAGCTTTCTTATCCCTTGGTATGCAGATAAGATCTGAATGCTTTAGACAATAAAGATACAGGACATCTCATCCTATTTACAAAGAGGACACATTCCGTAAGGTTACCCAAAGCATGTTTATTTAGCAAACATTTACATTGGGCTAACTGTATGCTAGGAATCATTCTGAGCCTTATACCAATCTGTGAGTTAAGTAATATTATTAATTCTATTTTTTTAACACACTGGAGGAAACAGAGGCACACAAAAGTTAAGTAATGTCCAAGGTTCTATAGAAAGTGGTAGAGTTGGAAGTAGAACCTAGGCATTCTGCCTACAAAGTTCATGCCATCGTGCCACACAATGACTAGGTAATGACAAATGAGGACTCTGTGTGTCCATGGGCTCAACAGTGATATTGGAGAGAAGTATGTGCTGAGAGAAGAAATGTCTCCGGCTAAGCTCGATTCTTTGATTGAAGAGATGATCAAAATGCAGCTTATTTTGTGGCAAACAGTGCTTTCAAGGAATGATGATCTACCACAGTGATTGACTTTCTCATAAAATACCACTTGTTTTTATGGCTAGAATGGGCAGTTAAAAACATGCTGGGCACCTCAACTTGGCAAAACCACAGGCAACTCAGTTAACATGCCTAACCGAAGCTCGTCATTATTCCCCTAGCATTGCTTCACAGAGCTGCCAGCACCCCCAGCCGCTCAGGCAGGAGCTGCAGTACCCACCTCTTGGTCTTACCTCCTCCTATTCCTCCAGCCTAGCAACAGTGCATGAGTCACCCAAACCTGTGCGTTTGGCTTCCTTACCATCCTTCAGCCCCATTCTCCTCTCCATCCCCATTGCTGTAACCTCATTCCAGCTCCCAAGCCCTCTCCTGATGGTCTGCTGGTTTCCAAGCCTTCCACACCCATATACAGTTCATCCCCCATATGGCTGCAGCAGTAGGTGAACTTTCTAAAAGACAAATTTACTCATTCCATCTCCCTGCCAGAATGTCATCAACTTTACTCTTCCCTCATTGCCACTTGCCTAGGATAAAGTACAAATTGCCCAGGCTGGAGTAAAATGCTATAAACGACTGCCTGGCTTTGCATTGTCAAATATGGTAGCCATTAGCCACATGTACATTGAACACTAAAAATGTGGTTAGTCCAAATTGAAATGTGCTCTAAGTGTAGACCATGTGCCAGATTTCAAAGACTTAGCATGAAAAAAAAAGAATGTAAAATATATATCTCTTTAATATTTTTATATTGATCACATGTTAAAATGATAACATTTTGGATATAATGGGTTCAATAAAATATATCATTAAAATTAGCTTCATTTTCTTTGTCTTTCTCTCGACTTTTTAAAATGCGGCTACTAGAAAATTTCAAATTACGTATGTGGCTTGCATCAAAATTTCTTTTAGACTGACTATGTTGACTAACTGTGCTGAACTTTGGGCAGTTTTCTGAATACACTGCTTTGCCTAGAATACCCTCCTTCCACTTCTGCACTACCACAGCTTGCCTGGGAAAAGGCTAATTGATCTGAACCCACTCACCTTCCCTACAAATCTTTTACTAACTTTAATACCGTGTACAAGGGCCTCCACTATCTGGCCATATACTGGCTTCCACATTCCCACAATCATCCCACCACCATCACTGGACAAAAACCTATATAGCATTTCCATGTGCTAAGAACGATTCTAAGCACTTTACATTCACTTATTCTGTCCTCATAAGAAACCCATAAGGATGCCTCTAGTGGTAGTTAATCGTCATAGCGTTGTGGTATGCACTACGTATGCGGTAGGTACCATTCTCATCCCATCTTAGAGACGAGGCACAGAGATGTAACCTTCTAGTCTCTGCACAGCTCTGGGAGGTGCTCCTGGCACCTCCACTCTCCAAGCCTTCTAATTTTCAGCCAGCTGTCACTGACTCCACCCCAATTTTTCCTGCCTCGTGCTTTTGCTCATGCTGAACTTTTATTTTACAGAATTGTGGCAATTCTATTATCCAATATCAATTGATTTAAAAAGCCCATGACAGGAATGGTCAAATCTGTCTTGTTCACTGAAATATCCTCAATGCCTATTCTCTCTTCACAAAAAGTAGTACCAGAGTGCTGTTTTCATGACTTAGAAAGCTTGCCCAAAGTGGCATTGGCCAGGCTTAAGTTTTCCTCTTCCTTCCCTAGGGCACCAGGAAATAGGAAACTGAGGATGCTAAACACAGATGCTCATTCCGCTGCTTTGCGCAAGGGCTGGCTGCCCTTGGGCCAGATTGCCAGCGAAAGCCCCCCGCTCCCTGGTGCAACCACGCAGCTCTGCTCACCTCACCTGCCTGTACCCACCACCCTCCCCACAGCCACACAAACTCATCTTCAGGGGACTTCACTCATTCAAACTTTAATAATTTAGCACTCCTCAAAGACTGTTTCTGCTTTTACCCAAATCCTTCGCAGACTTCAAGACTAACCGGTGCACTCTGAGTCCCTGGCTCTGCAGCGCTTAATGACAGATGCCTCCTACAAGTCCTGGAAAACACATGGTTTCTCAACCACAAGCTTTTATCCTTGGCCCGTGTACGTGGGAACACTTGAGTTACACTAGCATGCAGTAGAATTGGTGGCACAGAGAATATTTTATCTTTCTTGGTACTGTCAAGGTGCTCAACCTGGTGCTAATCATGCTTTCACTGAGTCATTCATTCATTCATTCATTCAGCAAACATTTATTTTGAACCTATTATGAGCAAAGGCATTTGACTATGAGTCTTGGAGAAAAACAAACATTAAGTTCTTCACAGTTCTTGCTTCTAAGGAAAAATATGTTTGTGCAGAAATAACTGTAAGACCAGGCAGAACGGGATACGTTACATGGAAGATGAGCATACAAAGTCCTGTAGTTTTCTTGTGGAAAATGAGTGAGAGGTGATCAAGGAAATTTTGATGGAGGAGTTGGAGCTGAAACTGGGCCTAGAAAATGGGATCGCCAGCTACTGGTGATTGGAATAGTTGTTTATATCATATCTGTTATTTTTTTTAAAAAAGAACATATAGTTTTATATATCTAATTATTATCTAAACTAAGTATGAAATTGGCCTATTTGTCCATTGCATAATTCAGCATGCATTTCTCAAGTTTCAAAGTGCTAATTAATTTAACAAATACTAGTTAAGGGGTTATTAGGTGATTAATAATTTAGGGAATGTAAATATAAACAAAACAGAGTTTACATCTTTAAGGATTCTACAATCTAATGAGACAATAGTAGTAATAATAACAACTAAATACATCGAACACTTACTATATGCCAGGTATTGATCTAAGCATGTTTTTGAATATTAATTCATATTGGCCTTAAAACAGCCAATATGACTTCCAACTTACAGATGAGGAAACCAGGGCACAAAGCAGAATTACATAGGTGTCTTGATACGAAGACAATATGATTGGCAGTACAATAGAAGTTTGGTATCATATAGCAAGGGAGTCTAACCTAAAATCTGGGAGCTCTGACCTAACCAAACCATGCTGATGAATGGGTTTCTTTGTCTTTTGTGCTTATGGATCATGACAACTAAGTTATTAAGAGGACAATATTTATTCCTTCTTTTAATCTAATAATAAGATCTTCATTATGATGTGCCAATCACACTAATATAAAAGTTCCATTTTTCTTGAAAGCATCCTATTTATTTTTTTAAAAAATTACATTTGGAGCCATAGATTTCTACACCAATAAAGCTTTAAATAATATTCCAAATTTCTTGAAGATACTTAAACATTATCTTTAACAGACATGTAAAATCCTTCCAAGTATGCTTTGTGAAGTGTCTAAAATAATTATCTAATTCATGTAGGTAGCTCAGGTATTCAGTGGTAAACAAAATCAAATGCAATTATGTGACTAATCCTACCGACAGGGGTCTGGGCCAAGGCAGAGAGCTGAGGGCAGCATTTTGGCTCCGGAGTTGGCCAGATGCTCCTTTCATGGTATTCTGCAGGCTTTGGAGGAGGCTGTGATAGAAAGACTACAAGATATGAATTTAACCCCTGTATTCAAACCCATCAAAAAAACCAGCAGAGAGATAAACCATCTAATAAGGGTAGAAACAGTGGGGGGAACAAATGCGACTTCATGTCTTCAGGGTGCTCTCTAGGCGATGATAAAGAAAATCATGGAAGTTTAGGAATTGTGGATCTAAAGTTGATTTATTAAACAGTCAGAGGATTTTTTTGCACAATATACTAGCTGTAAATGCATAAAAAACCTGCAGGACTTCTCTGGAAATGTTTCTGTATTGATTTCATTGTTGCTTGAGTCAGATATGGATGTTTTCCTTTTATGCAAAATGCTGATGTGTACCGATTTGTGACTGGGTTCGTGCCTTCAGGAATTCTCTGTAGGGCATGTAAGTAACCATATTGTAACAGTTTGAAATTGGAAGAACCTCATTTTCCATTTCTTTTCACTTACTCAGCAACAAAAAACTAAAGGCCAATGACAACCCTTCTCTTCCCCATTCATTTCTTCCCAGAAGAGAGAAAATATTCAGTTAATACTTTGACACATTGTATTCATTTCCTGGACCTTTTCATCCTAAAATCACTGCACGAATTCTTCTCTCCCCCAATTCTTTCTAAAAATAACTACTCTCTAGAGCCCATTGTTTATTTACCATGAAATATTTTCTTCCAGGGAAGACAATTACCAGGTGACAGTTCTAACACATTTCAAGTGATATTGATTTGAAATGTCCCATATGCAGTGCTCAGCAGACGGTTAAATAAAGCAGCAGGTTAAAATGTACCTTCAGATGAAATTTATAATGCATGTACAGATTGTCCTTCTTTTCGATAAGGCTTTTTTTTTCTTTTGGTTGTGTACTTTTAATGTCCCCTATACAAGCATTTGTGGTATACCTTTTAAGACATCCCTGCGTCAAAATGTGAACATTTAGCAGGCAAGGCAACACTGTTCCAGTCCTACCTCCAAGTGTGTAAGAGACAGTTAACCTTGTCCTGATCTCTGAAAGTCAACAGATAAAGCTTTAGAGAGAGGGGACTTCGATGGTGGGCTGAAGCCCAAGGACTGCGTGTGATTGTTCAGGATTTCAACTGGACAGTAGAATCCGGCTTGAGGCCCCCTGTGTTGCATTCTGGTGAGTGAGCTGAGTCCACTTGGGCTCAAGGACACTTTGTATAGTTACTGCCTCTGAGATATTAGAACACACAAATAGGAAAAAAAAAATGAGAAGAAAAAATAATACAAGTGAACTGCCTATAGGTTTTTAAGCAATAAAAGTGTATATATACTACTATTTGTTAAATATCGCAAGAGAACAACTTCATTTAACATCATAGTAAGAGGGAATTCTGTAGCAAAGAAAAACAACTGTAGCAAATTATCTAATGGTGACCCTCTGTGTTTCACTGATCTCCTGAGCTTTGCTTAATTACCAGTGTCACATATCACACTGGGCTCAAGGGGACACTCATTACCTCCAGTAAAGATCTGAATCCAGGTGAGACAAAATTATTTAGAACATTAGCTACCCTAAGTTCAAATCCTGCTTCCGGTCTTACATGCTTTGTGACCTTGAGCATGTTACTTAATCTTACCAAGACTCCTACTTACTGGCAAACAAAGATAATAATCATCATGCCTACTTCACTGAGTTTTGATAAGGAGCAAATTAGATAACCCATATGAAATGCTTAGCTCAGAGACTAGTGCGTTAGGTAAAAACAAGATGGATTATTTTATAACTGTTACCATATCAAACAAAACCATTGATTGATTTCTCCTTACAATACTTGATTGAGACCTGATGAAATTTTCAAAAAAATATTTTTACTAAACACTAGCATATATTTATTTTTGAAGTCACTGTAATTCAGAAAATATTTGAATTCACTTACATAAGATGCACATACACACAGAGCACATAAGTCAAAAACAGGGCTGAAGGCCAGACGCGGTGGCTCACGCCTGTAATCCTAGCACTCTGAGAGGCTGAGGCAGGTGGATTGTTTGAGCTCAGGAGTTCGAGACCAGA
The DNA here is from genome assembly GCF_020740605.2 of Lemur catta. NCBI lineage: Eukaryota > Metazoa > Chordata > Mammalia > Primates > Lemuridae > Lemur > Lemur catta. The sequence continues at coordinate 47,307,150 of NC_059132.1, forward strand.
CTGAGCAAGAGCAAGACCCCATTTCTACTAAAAATAGAAAGAAATTATATAGACAACTAAAAATATATATAGAAAAAATTAGCTGGGCATGGTGGCGCATGGCTGTAGTCCCAGCTACTCAGGAGGTTGAGGCGGGAGGATTGCTTGAGCCCAGGAGTTTGAGGTTGCTGTGAGCTAGGCTGACGCCATGGCACTCTAGCCTGGGCAACAGAGTGAGACTCTCTGTCTCAAAAAAAAAAAAAAAAAAAAGGCTGAGAAAAATACAAATAAGAGGGAGAAATGTAGACTTGAAGTCTGTATTGTACAGTATTCAATCAAGAAGCAGAAACCACACTGGTTACTTAGAGAAAATTTAGTGTGAAGAATTAATAGCTATGTAGAAAGTTGTTAATTAGGTAACTAAATGGATAAAAACCAAAGTTATTACAGAGGCTTAATTTCTGTAAGCAGCTACCATGCTTAGGGATGAGGGTTAAAAAGGAAGAGGTGGAAATTATTCAAACTTATGGACTGGGACCCAGACCTCTGTGGAGGCTGCTGATTTTGCAAGTGTTGCAAAGTTGCAAACTGCACTCAGTTGCCTGCAGAACGTTGCTAGGATGAGGTTCACAGAGAGAAGTGATAGAACACAGCAGAACAGAGGTCAGGGAGCCAACAGGAAGGAAAGAGAAAAGAGCAAGGCTCCTATCCCTCCTCCATCCTTGCCTTCTCCCTACAGAGCCCCCTACTACAGTCTAATGAGAAACTAGCTGGCGAAGCAGAAATGGGGAGCAGAGTCCCATCTCCACCTCACTAAGCAGCCAATAGGAGAGTGGGTTTGAGGCTGAGAGGCATTAACTTAGTAATGTCTCTTAGTTATATTGTAACAAAATGCAATATAATTTCTGTATATGAGTTTCAAAATTAATTTTGAGCCTTCCTGGCTAACAAAAAAAAAAAAAAGTAAAATGATCAGCAAGAAATAAGTGCAAAAACTGTTCTTAGAAAACTATTTCCTGTAATGTCTTCTTGTCTTTTAAGGAAAGCTGAAGTCAGGACATCAGAGAACAACTAAGAAAATAGCCACGTCTCCAAGACAATATGACTCAGTCAAAGGGAGAAAAATGAAAGCAAAACATTATCAGAAACATATAACCAAACCGAGTTACAAAATACAAGTTGTTAAACCTATCTCAACTAAGAAAAGCATGCTACAGTGTTTCTCAGAGAAGAAACTCATCAGTGTACAGTTAGTCCCCCAGAGCGGTCTGGGATCCTATTTTACGATTCTTAAAATACTTCCAAAACAGTAATTCCTGGTTTATGAGCTTGGATGCTAAGGATTTTGTATATTTTGTAGTCAAGCCTCTTAATGCTTTCTCCAGAGGACATTAGACACAGTTTTTGATGTGTAATACAGGCACCCACCATACAACCACGTCAGTTAATGACAGCATATATGACAGTGGTCCCATAAGATTATAAGACCATATTTTGACTATAATTTTTCATATTTAGATACACATCTAAATTTGTAATATATACTTAGCATTGTTTTACGATTACCTACAGTATCAGTATAGTAACCTGCTGCACAGGTGCATAGCCTAGGAGCAATAGTTTACACCATATAGCCTAGATGTGTAGTAGGCTATTCCATTTAGGTTTGTGTAAGTTCCATGATGTTCCCACAATGACAAGATTGCCTAACAACGCATTTCTTGGAATATATCCTCAATGCATTTCTTGGAATATATCCTCTTCGTTAAGCAACACATGACTGTATTTGTTGCCATTTTCATATCATATGCCTTTGTGAGTGGTAGAAAACACCTCCAATTGCAAATGTTGGAAATTCCAACCAAAAGAATCACAGCTAGTGTTTATCTTTTCCCTGGAGGGCTCAGGGGTTAGCAGCTTTATAGATAAGGGCAATCCTGATCATGAACCCGGCTGTATTTGTACAAAACAGTAGAGTTAGCCTATCCCTTCCTGCCTTAAATTCTGGTGCTCACATCCCTTCCTTACTAATAAATGCCCTTTGTGGGATAGTTTTTTTTTTTTTTTTTTAGAGTAGGGCACTTTCATTTCATCTGCATTAAAAACCTGCTCGGGCTGGTATCTTTACTCCTCAATGATTTTCTTAGTGACATCTGTATCTGAGTTTCAAAATTAATTTTGAGCCTTCCTGGCTAGCAAAAAAAAAAAAAAAAAAGTAAAATGATCAGCAAGAAATAAGTGCAAAAACTGTTCTTAGAAAACTGTTTCCTCTAATGTCTTCTTGTCTTTTAAGGAAAGCTGAAGTCAGGACATCAGAGAACAACTAAGAAAATAGCCACGTCTCCAAGACCATATGACTCAGTCAATGCGTTGTTATGTGAGAACTTGTCTGCTGCCTCCTGGTAGGCAGAAACTGCTTCTCTTGTAATCTTGACATTGTTGAAGCCAAACGTCTTTCTATTAATAAAATTATCAAAGCATCCTTTGCTGGCATTAAATCTCAATATTTATATCAGTCACCTTCCTTTGGCTTTAAGTTGTCATATAATGACTTTGGCTTTTTCCTCAAATCATACTATAATACTTAGGTGTTGCAATTCTGCACCCAGATAAAAGCTGCATTTTCAATAATTAGATAGAAAGGTATTTTGCAAAAAGTGTAAAGTTTTCATGCCTGCTAGCATAGCTACATCTATGGCTTCATAAATTTCCTTTTGTTTTTTCACAATGGTTCTTACAATGGATTCATGAAATAAAATAGGGGCCAACTGCAGCTGCAGACCTCAAACCAGGATACATATCAAGCAATTAAACTTTTTTTTGTAATGTCATGACTATTCTGTGCTTCTTGGAAGCACTTCCAGCATCACTAGTGGCACTTCATATGGGTTCCATGGTGTTATTGAAGATTTATGGTATTGCACTAAACACAATGAAAAATATACAAGAACTGCAAGAGATCACTTTTTACTGCAATATGAAATGTAATGGAGACATAAACTGCTCAGGTGGAGATATGCATGCACATACCGTTTAAGTGGTTACTCACAACAATTGAGCTCACTGCAAAAGCAACAGGAGGTGGCTACAAAATTATTACAGTAGTTTAAGTAGGTACTGCTGTTAATTTTGTGCAGTTATGACTTAATACTGCATTTTTATGTTTGTTTACACTTCTCTTGACTGCAAATGGCACCATCTATGGTCTATAAGTGTATGTGTGCATGAGTATTTATATATTTTAACTTTTATAAAGATTTGTGTATATTTTATGGTAGTAAATGAAAACATATACTAGTATCTATGTAATTTTATGCATTCATGACATAATGAATTTTTTCTTGATTTTTTTTTATATTTCTAGGCTATGCAGTTAATCTGTTTTTCAAATGCCACATATTTCCAAAAATTTTTCCAATATATTTATTGAAAAAAATCCATGTATAAGTGGATCCATGCAGTTCAAACCCATGTTGTTCAAGGGCCAAGTGTAAATGTCTGCAATGGAAAAAAATGAGACCATGTGACTAAGTTCTCCCCAGTACAATGTAAGCAGGTATGCACCCTAACTGTCCTGTGCATACCAGATCTACTGTCCACTGAACACTCTGATTGGGTAGGTGACATGATCAGGGTGAATCACACTCTGACAATGACTTTTCTCTGCCCTGTAGTCTCTTCTAAATAACTTTTGCACATCTGCCAATAGCCTTGTGCAAACTACTCCCAGCCAGTCAGGGATAATTTATGTTTCCCGTATAGTTTTGATTCAGGAGGAATATCTTCTGGTCTACATGCTACTATGAAGTCTACTCTACATCCATATTCAGGAAATACTACACACTAATTTTTGCACTTTTCATGCTCATCTTCAAAAATAAGAAGATTCAGTTCAACAAATGACTATCATTTAAAAGTTCCTGAATGGTACTTAGAGAGATGTGACTTCAAACTTTTTTTTTTAACTGGGGATAAAGATTCTACTTGTTTATTTTCATTTTGTGTGATATTTCAAGGAGTCCTTTGAAAATATTAGGAGAATAGATTTTTAAATATCTATCAATATATTTCTTTTATATTTTAACTTATTAAGATTAATTTTCAAAATTGTCCTATTACTCAGAGTTTTAGAGTTTTATCATAGTGCCTGGGATGGGATATATTTTTAGCAAACATAAACATCTACAAAAAATACAAAAGAACAAAATAATCCCTACAGTGCCACATACAATGATCTAAAAAATGGGTCAAAATATGTTCAAAGTAGTATAATTAATATTTTAATTTAAAAAATGTGAAAAGTCAAAAGCGTGGTATTAGTGTAATGGTGCCCTGAGATCATTTCCAGATCTGAGAGTGAACGATTAGAAAATTATCTTCCTCCTTATCAGTAAGTCATCTTCAAGGTTAATATCTCCCAGTTCAGCTCAGGACCTGTATTTCCAATGGCCATCCTGCCATTACCTGCCACAGTGGACATTGTTCTAAAGTTCCACCAAGTATACATCTGAACAGATGTTTGGTTTCCACAAACCACACGCTTAGCAAAGGAAAGCCTTATAATAATAATAAGTTGGCATAGTTTATTGGCATAAAAGTTTAATTCAATTTTTAGAAAAGCATAAAAACCAGGTTTTCAGTATTCAATATCAATCATTCCTTTGGGTACTTTCTCAGTATTTTGGGGGGAATACTCTCTTACTAATACTTAAGATTGTATGATCATCATTAAAAACTCCAGGGAGCACAAGATTTTCCGTTCTTTGCCTGGGAAGGATTTCCTCCTGAGCTATGAATATTAAGACCCTAAACCTTTGTTAGATGACTTCTGGTGACACCAGAGGCCCAAAGATCAAGTTTTCAAAAGGGATATTTACCAATATTCCCTGGGAATGACAGACGTTTAAAAAAATGCTTTTGTTATGTTGAACTATATGAAATTGCTAATACGCAATTATTGAGACCTACAGAATGGCCATTTCATATGGTTCAGCCCACCACTCTCATTGATGTATCTGTTCCATGTTTATGGAGTCTTACAGCTGGCAGAGCCCCTTCACAGACGTTATTCTATTTGATCCCTGAAATAATCCCTGGGGTAAGGAAGTCATAGTTATTTCCTCCTTCTGAATGAGAAATCTCTGCTTTAGAAGAAAAATGGGTCTTCCTTTGCTGGGCCAAATGACTCTAATGAACAGAGCTGACACTGGCTCCAAGGTCAGACCCTCCAGCAGCAGATAAGCCCCACATGCAGGTGTTTGGACTGTGCCCAGCCCAGGCAGGGCGTGGACGCTGAGGTGGAGGCCGTCCTCCTCTGCACAAGCTGGACGCCCTGCCTGTCCTTCTCTAACGTGCACCAAAACCTGATCAGATGATCACAGAAACAGTCATTGCCTCACAGCGGGGATAATCCTTCATGTTAATAATTGGCCTTCATAACTGATGTTTTCCATGTTTTTTCCAGTGGAGTGAAGGCTGTTGATCTACCTGGATCATCTGGCATACCTGGTTTGTTACAACCTGGAGAAGGCTGAACGATCTCAGGGGCATACTTGTCATATAAATTACCATTGCGATAAGGAACCAGACCTTTAAGTGGCTCCCAAGATTTCCACTCTCTGCTACGCATGGCCTGTGTGTGTCTGCACTTCCCTTAGTGTCTGAGTGGGACTGGTGAGTATGACAAGGTAGTAACTGCCATGATTGGATTAGTTATGTAAGCCTCCTTCTTAGCACAGCAGAGAGGGATTCTTCTGCTGCCTTCCCTGAGATAAGCTGTGAAGCTGCCAGCAGAGTTCAGCATGGCCAGAGTGAGCTTCGGAAGCAGCCTGAGGTCCAGATAAGCCCACAGCCCCAGCTGACCCCTGGATTTCAGCCTTATGAAACCCGGAGCAGAGGAACCGCCTAACCTGTACCTGGAATCCTGACCCATGGAAACACTGAGATAATAAATGTGGGCTATTTTAAGCTTCTAAGTTCATGGCAATTTGTAACCCAGCAAGAGAAAACTAATACACAGAGATAGGGCATTGGATACATTCATGTTTGCCCACGTGGGATCAGGCTAAGCTGCCTGACCATTCACTTTTATGGTCCTAAGTTTGAAGACACAACCATTTGTGGGAAGAGAGTGATCCATAACCCTCTATTCTAAACTCGTTATGTCAACTTTTTCTTTATTCAGTTTCCCTAAACATAGTAATAGACTTCCTGTGACTGCTACATGTATATATTTGCTGTCTTAATTATTATAAACAATAGATATAATGTTTCTTTTTTTCACAATATAGAAAGTTTAATTAAAGAAACACAGGGAGTTTTTTCTTGCTGTTCTTTGTTTATTTGTTTGTTTTGAGACAGGGTCTTGCTCTGTCACCCAGGCTAGAGTGCAGTGGCATCATCATAGCTCGCTGCAACTTCCAACTCCTGGGCTCAACTGATCCTCCTGCCTCAGCCTCCCAAGTAGCTGGGACTACAGGTGTGCACCACCATACCCAGCTAATTTTTTCTATTTTTTTTTTTTTAGTAGAGATGGGGTCTCCCTCTTGCTCAAGCTGGTCTTGAATTCCTGACCTCAAGCAATCCTCCTGCCTCAGCAGGGAGGATCCCAGAGTGCCAGGATCACAGGTGTGAGCACCGCACTCACAGAATAAAACTGCAGAAATGCAGTTTTATTAGTTATTTTTTAAACATAATATTAGATTTTGTTAACATTTACATGGCCTTGTGTATTGGGTGCACATTAACTCTGTTTTATTTATTTTTATGTATGTATATATGTATGTATTGTAGAAACAGGGTCTCACTATGTTGCCCAGGCTGGTTTCAAACTTCTGATTCCATGTGATCTTCCTTCCTTGGCTTCCCAAAGTATTGGGATTACAGGCATCAGCCAACTCTGTTTTATGGATGAATACATTAAACTCTAGATTTGTTGAAATAATTTGCCCAAAACAAGTAATTGACAATGTTGGAATATAAATTCAGTTTTTCTGACTCCTGAGTTCAAGATTATTTTGATTAAAGCACACTGACAAAAGTAAAATAAAAGAAAACCAAAAATAACAAAAGGGTAATTGAGAAAGCTGAAAATTTTTTCCACCATAACTAAAATAACAACAGAAACCCTTTGGTTAGGAGCAACAATGTTTGTGGATGTGGTGTCTAAGCCGGTTTCCTTCACAACTCAGTGAGAGCTTCAGGTGCTTGGGTTTTCCTCCTAAAAAAATTCCCCTGCTTCTACCCCCTGCTAATTCTCCAGAATATATATTTTTTGCCTTGTTGATATTGATTTGATTTGCAGAGATGTTGCTTATTCAAGGTTCTTAACTTTCTGTTCATTTTTTGAGTAGATGTTTTGGATTGCCTCTTCTGTTTTCGAGTCTGTCTCTACATAAGTCTATGTCTTTGGTTTTTCTTTGTGTGAGCAATTCCAATCTAGTTTATGCCCTGGATTCTCCTTGAGAGTATTAAGGTCATCTTGGGTTCTGCAACAGTCCAGTTCTGTCCAAGTCCAATTGCTCATTTTGAGAGGTGAAAGTTCAAACAATTTAAACCAATGAGCTAGCTATATCCAGCATCTGTTTACTATGTATAAAGTATATAAACTCAATGACTTTGTATAAGGAATCACTTGCTAATGGATCGTATAAACCCTAATGAATAAGTTTTTTCATAAATTAGGTATCTATTTATACTTAAGTTGGTTAAAAATAATTGGAGTAGACTTCGTAGTCAATCAAGTAAGAGATACCATACATTACAAAAGTGTTTAACAATTAGTTCTCACATCACAGAGAAAAATATAGATCAGAAGAAAAGAGCAATGTTTTTCTATTTTTCCATAACAAAAGTAGATGCCAACACAATGGATGGGCATAGTGTATACTCAAATATTTTAATTAACAATGCCTTCAATTAATTCTGGAACAATGAACTTTCCATTTGAAGTATCCATTTCAAAAAATAACAAAATCGGGATTCAGTTGGAAGCCTTAAAAAGTATAATTCCTATTTGCTTAAAATTTATGTTAGATATAATGATCCAACCTAACACAATTTGTAATAAAATATATTTAATTATGTTATAACATTATGTGAAGAAAATATATTTCAAAGTATCCTGTATAGAATGATTACAATTTACATTAAAAATTCTGATGGAAAGATCAAATATCAATATTGTTTTTCTTTTCATGGTAAGTATATGGATTGTTTTTCTATTTTTCTATATTTTTAAGTTATTCCACAAAGAAAATATGTTATTTCAGTAGCAAATAATTAAAAAATAATATTCTAATGTTCAAAAGTTGCTATAGATAAATAAAAAGGGAGAGACTTTTAAAAAGTCACTCACTTGGGGTGTGTTCTCCATAAATAATTCCTGGATTCCACATAAGTTTGTCTCTGGTTTCTCTTCTGTGGCCTTCAACCATACTCCATTCTAATCTATCTTTCCTTTAGTGGTTTCCTGGTCTTGCCTCTTGAGTTGTGTGTGTGTGTGTGTGTGTGTGTGTGTGTGTGTGTGTGTGTATGTGTAATGGTTTTACCTCTTCTCTGGTTTTCATTTTGAAATATCAATGTCCTCCTTACTGGGAAAACCACATTTCTTAATCTTTATGTTGATCAGCACAATTCCCTACTGTGAATCACACTCTTCTTCTTCTTGAAACACTCTTTCCCTTGGTTTCCATCCCAAAACATTCTCTTGGTTTTCTTCCTCTCTGCCCCCTTCCTAATCTTCTTTGCCAGTTATTTTCATGTTTTCTGCTCACCTGTTAAATTTATGCTTTCTTCTGGACTCTGACCTAAGCTGTTTTCTTCTTTTTTTTTTGTTTTTCATTTTGTATTTTTTATTGATATATTGTATCATATTGTATCATAATTGTACATACTTATCGCATACATGTGATATTTTATACAACGTGTAGTGATCAAATCAGGGTGATTGGGATATCCATTTTCCCAAACATTTATCTTTTTTTTGTACTGGGACCATTACAATTCTTCTAGGTATTTTGACATATACAATAAATTATTGTTAACTATAATTTCCCCACTGTATATCAAATGCTGTAACTTATTCCTTCTATATAACTGTATTTTTCACCTATTAACCAACTTCTTTTGACGTCAAGGAATCAACCAAATCAGTTCCTGAATGTTGTATAAACACAAATCTCTTGGGTTTAGTTTTCTCTTTTCTAGTCTCACCTAATATATGAAGGTAAATAGGATCAAAACCCGGATGTGCATAGAATGCTAAGGATTATTATTAACTTTAATATTCATTCATAATAGAGCCTGGGATGGCTGCGCCCACCTGGCCAGCGAGTGCAGTGGGATCTGATCCACAGGAGAACGTCCTGCTTCTGCACTGACCTCCACACCCACTCAGACAGGGACCTGCCCCAAGTTGGTACAAATCGAGGCAGGGGACGTTGGGCTCTGTGGAGAGGAGACCATAGCGGGAAGCTGTTTTCTTCTTTTCTTGTAATAGGTTCCTAATCACTGGCAAGTCTTTACTACCTAATGTTGCCAAAACCTACATTTTCATTTCCATCCTATGACTTCTCTCCTCAGCTCCAGACCCACGTGGGTGAAAGCACATCCCTCAGACTCAGTGTGTTGAAAACAGACCTCTTTATTTTTCCTTCCAATGCTGACCCTCTTCTCATGTTCTCTACACAGCAAATAATACCATCTTCCCAGTTGATTGCTTTAGACAGATTGCTCTAGAAACTTGGGAGTCCTATGTCCCCTCCCTTTCTCCCTTTTCCTAAGTTCAGTTAATTACCAAAATGCACTGATTGCATCTTTTAAATATTTCTAAGGTCTGTCCACCTGTAATTATCTCCACTGTCTTCTCCCTGGTTTAGCCCAACATCAGCTGTTTCCTTGGCTAGAGCAAGTCTCTCAACTGGTCTTCCCACACCTTCTCTTGCTCTCTCAATCTACAATTCACACTACAGCAGGAGTTATTTTTTTTTACAAACACAGTATACAAAAATGATTTTTATTGTCCTAAAAGAATCCTTGCTAATCCTAAAAGGCTTTTTATCTATCCCCTGCATACCTTTTCAGTCTCATCATAAACTATACTCTTTTCTCTCTATAATCCAGTTATACTGGACTTTTTGCCTGAGGGTCTTTGCATCATAAACATATTTTCTTCTCCTTTTGTTTCTTAGTTTAATGTCTATGCCTCTTTCAGTTCTCAGTTTATGTGTCACTTCCTCTAGGAAGTCTACATTGATCCATCCCTGTCCTCAGGCTAAGTCAGCTCCCTTTTTGAAAAATTTCAATAGCGTGTGTTAGTTCCTCAATATCTGCCATCTTCATTTGACTGTACATTTAAGGAGGACAGGTCTGTATGTGCTTTGCTTCTCACTTTTTCCCCAGAACCTACAATAATGCAGACACTACAACTGTGCAGCCACATTGCAGATACACAATAAATATGGGTTGAATAAATGGCTGATGGGACTGTTTGGTTCCCGTATGCCAGCTGTCCCCAGTGTTCTGCCAGCTGCTTGTCAGCTAAGGCCTTGTCCCAATTATGAAAGAGTACAGAGGAAAGACATAGAAATAACTTACCACTATTCCTTGTCCTAACATGCCCTGGACCATGCCTTTTTTTACAAGCTGTTGAGCCTTAGTTATTATGTGTGAGGAATAGAGTATTCTTGCAGTTCAAGGAGACCTTCTTTCTATGTATTCATGAGGAGAATAGGGCTAAGTGTATGTAATTGCTGGCTCTGGACCTAATCAGAAGCTTGAAGAAACAAAGAACCCATGCCATATTTCTTGTCTTCTGTCTAAGAATTTTCACATTGACATCAATCAGTGGTCAGTGAAGAACTGCAGACTGTGTTGAATGGGGCTGGGAACAGAAAAAGGAATGTTAATGCTTCATCCAAAACAAATTTCTCAATTTTTTGACAGTTGTTGAGCAATGATAAAAGATGCAATCAATTTGGGAATTTTTGTTTTTTATTTATGACCTAAATTATTTTGGCAACACACCATGCTAGTCAACAGTGGTAGATGAGACACCACCATAGTTTCTTCTTTAAAGGTTTTAGGGTCTAGCAGACATACAACAAAAAAACATAAGAATAGGGTAAAACAAGACTACTGTTAATATTTAGATATATCTCTATAAATGCAAACTAACAAAATAGAATAAACAATTTTTATACAAAGCTCCAAAAGATTAATGTTAAACATTTAACAGAATATAAAACATTTATCTAAAGTTTTAATTTCTCAAGATTTCAAAATTTTCAAGATTAGAAATTATTTCTGAATTTCCCCTGTTGTGATTTCAAACATGATGAAGTTTAAAACTAGAGTCCACACCTGGGGGGTGTCAAGATCATCTCTGACATTCTATAAAAAAGACATCTGCACCCGAATATTTATAGCAGCACAATTCACAATCACAAAGATGTGGAAAAAACCCAAGTGCCCATCAATACATTAGTGGATTAACAAATTGTGGTATATGTGCACCATGGAGTACTACTCAGTCATAAAAAATGGCAAACTACCTATTGTATTATCCTGGATGGAGTTAGAGCCTATTCTTCTAAGTGAAGTATCACAAGAATGGAAAAACAAACACCACATGTACTCACCATCAAATTGGTAATAATTGTTCAACACTAGTGTGGGAACACATATAGGAAGTAACATTCACAGGGTGTCAGGCAGGTGCGAGAGGGAAGGAGAGGAGAGGTAAATCCACACCTAATGGATGCTGTGTGCTGTCTGGGGGATGGGCATGCTTGTTGGGTGGTGCAAAGGCAATTTATGTAACAAAAGTGTTTGTACCCCCATAATACTATGAAATAAAAATATAAGATCATCTTTGGTTCCGCCATAAGCTTGTTCAGTCAAATTGTTCATATTTTTCTTCTGAGACATAAGGCAAAAACCCTAAATGACTTACATACTTGTTCCTAGAGAAGAAACTTATAAACAATATAAAGAAATTAAGAGGGAAGGATTATAAACAACTGCAATATGTCTGAGATTTTTAACCCATTTGCAAATGAACATGTTAGCCTGCTGTAGTTTCATGGATGCTGGCAGAAGACATGAAACTCCTGGTTCAGAGACAAAAACACTTTACAACTCACAGCACTGCAAGAAGCATGAGCATCGTGTTTGTGCTGAATCCCCTGGCCTCCCAAATCCTAAGCTGAATATTGAAGGGCCCTGGTGAATCCTGCACATGCAGTGGGTTTCTGTTATAGCTGAGGAAACCAGGAAACTCAGGAAACCTGAATGTCTTATAAGGTGCTGCAAGAATATAGGACTTTTGTGACAGAGGGAAACACTATTTCTAACTTCCAAGACTATTTGTTCTACAACCATCTTTGAAAAAATACCTGCCAAGTTTATAAGACATACAGAAAAGTGAGAGCCCTATGAAGTGTAGTTAAACTAAAGGGAAAGGACTTAATATTGCATTTTTCTCTTTTTCTTGTATGTATCTTAGTGTAGACCTAGAAAGCAGGGAATATTTCAAATAAAACCAGTTGCTTATGTTGTTATAATTAATCAATGATTAGATATTGAGTTATGTCTTTGTTTCTTTTGTTTTCCCTCATCATGGCCAGAGTAATATTTACTTAATATACCATAAGGACCCATAAATGCTTATTCTCTGTATGAATGCTCAGAGAGGTATAAAATAAGCATTGCTATGCCTCATCTCTAGAAAAGAGGTAGCAATTGTATAGATGAAAATATCACCAACCACTGGCCCATTGTTCTGACTTTGACCACACATCTGTCAATACTGAATAACAACCAGCTGTCATCCAGAGATTTCACTGAGTATAGAAAATTACTATTATTTTATGTCTATGTTACACTGATGAAATTTAAAAATGCTATGAAGCATTACTTCACTTACAGGAAGAAAAACAATTCTGGTAGAAGTATTTATGTTTGCTGTGTGTGTCAGGGCATGAACCCATGGAAAGCATTTCCTTTACCTATGGGAAGCTGACACTTCATAAACACGTGCCCGTCTCTGCAGAGTGTGAAGATTGGTAAATAAAGAGCTCTCTGATAGAAAAAGTGCTCATCCCTGTGAGGTCAATGAGTCCTCTGAAGGCACCATGTTTCTATTGAGTGCCCTGGAAGAGTTCATTAACCTGACACAAATAGACCATTTACTCCCACCTAGAGGATCATGTTAATTAAATTGTTCTGTTTCCCCACTTATGTCCTGATTTTCTATGAATACATGAATGTCTTGAGTCTCATTTCCCATGTTTTGTTGAGGGCAGAGAAGAGCACAGACTCATACTCTCTAACTTGTGCTTCTGTGCTGTAAATCTCAGACTGCTGGGAGTTCTTCAAAGCCAATTTTGTAAAACCTTGTCACACTAATGTTATATTTAGTAATATCAGCCAAGATGGAAGAATTTTAATCTATTACCATTTTTAAAGTTGTTTCCTTATTTTAATCTGCTTCCTAAAAGCGGAGAGTTTTCTCTCTCAGTTTTGTTCCATTCCCAAACTCTCAGGTTTCTCATGAGTGTGGTGCTTGTTGGGTGAATCATTTAACCTTGACGTGCCTTATATACAAAACATCAATAATCATGTGCATTATTGATTATACTTATATGCAATTGACTATAAATATCTATTATAATCTTTTCATGAATTTATTATCTTGATTTCTTTTTGCTAAAATTCAAAAATGTCATTCCTCTTACCTAAGGCTAATCTCTTCATCTGTGTTGTGCATTCCATCCTCAGGAGTTTTAAATTGTAATCAACTCTTCTCTCTCTTATTCATCCAATCTCTCATTCTCTATCTCTATATCTATCTCTTTCTCTCTCAACTGGAACTTTCCACTGGCTTTTCACTGTACTTGTGTCTCCTGTAAAAAACAACAACGTTAGCAAATACTCCCTAGACTTCTCTTTCCGGCAACTTCCCTCTTTATTTTCCCTACTTCATAGCCAAACTTCTCAAAAGGATTATCTTTACCATTATCTCCATTTCCTCACTTTATTCCAGTATGGATTTGTCTACTTCATACCAGTGAAACAGTTTTCTTAAGGATAATGATAACATCTAGATCATAGAATCCAAGAGAGATTTCCAGTGCCTTTTGTACAAGATCTCTCGACTGCATTCAAAGATTTTGACTACATTTTAATATATTTCCATGGCACTTAGACCCCTCTCTTGTCAGGTTTTACCTCCTATCTTTCAGCGCTAATTCTGTTTTCTTTTTAGAAACAGCCTCATCTAACTTGAACATGAAATGCTGATCCTAGGGATTATGTTATTCTCACTATATATTTTTTCCTTTATTGATTTCAAGCCTGTCTGTAGTTTGAATTTCATCATATTTATAGATTACCTACAAATGTACAGATCCAGCCCAGATATCTTCAGATTTCCAGACTCATATATCCTGCTGCTTTCTTGACATTTTCTTTTGGGAACTCAAAACGCTCTGAAACTAAAATTGTCCAATTAAACCTCATTTACATTCCCTTACCCTTGTTATACACATACTCCTCCAAAAACAATATCTAGCTTGTCTACACCAGAAATCTTGAGTCATCTTTGATACTTTCCTTTCCCAAATCCATCAGCAAATCCCACGGATTTTTTCTCCTAGATAACTCTCATTGTCTGCAGTCCAGACCCAGACCACACTCATCACTCTGAAAGATGACTATAGCAGACTTCCCAGGAGTCTGTCTGCATCCACTCTGGCTCCCTTCCCATTCATTCTAAAATAAGAGTTTTTAACATGTATGACTCTTCAAAAAATTGTCCATGTCACTCTTTCAGTGTCCCATTGTCTTTATGACAAAGCCAACTCCCCAACATGGCCAGGATGCCCTCACCAGATGCTCTTTCTTGTTCTTCCTCATGCCCCCACTCTGGCCATGCTGGCTCTGCTTTCAATTCCCCATAGTATATGTGTTCTTTCCTCCCATGGTGCTGTGCACACACTGTCCCCTCTGCTGGGGTATTCATATCCTGCTTCTTTGCCTAGTTAACTCTACTGATCCTTCAGCACTCAGCTGAAGGAAGGAAGGAAGGAAGAGTTGCTCAAGGAAGTCTCCTCTGATTCTTTGACTAGGTCAGTTTTCCCTATTATGTGTTCTCAGAGTATGGTTTTACCTCTTTGTTGTAGCTCTTGTGAAAGTGGCAATTTTACATGTTTACATGATTGATCAATATATGTCTCCTGCACCAGATACAATCTGCATGAAATTAGAAATAAGTCTGGTTTTGCTTGCAGTTGATTATTACAACTGAGAGGCATTTGGGAGGTACTTGGCAAATAATGGCCTAAGAAATGGAGAAAAACAATAGTTTAGGAATGAAAGACTTGTGGAATAGCAGGAGGTCAATGAATTATGAAAGAAATAAAGGAAGGAGAGAATAAAAGAAAAAGAACAATGAGAAAGAGGATTAAAAATTCCTTATTTGGTTAAAAGAAAAAGAACTCAAAAAACAGCAATAACAAAAAGACCCCAAAACCAAAATCATGTATTAAATATTTTGTATATGCTTAGCACCCTGTTTAGATATTTATAAATATTGCTTTTAAAACAAATCCAAGGAATGAATTACTTTAATTTCAATCTTACAGATGAGATAATGGGGCACAGGGAAGTTCAGGGTCACAGTAGGTTCAGCTGCTGTGATTTAAACCGAGGTCTGTCCGAATGGAGTGAGGTGGGTTACTTTAGAATTTTCAAACTCAAGTTTATACTTTTAAATTAAACATTGAAACATAGAATGCCTGAGATTGTTTGAGAAACAACTCATGTGTTCTCAATAATCTATATAAAAGTAACTCAGCACCTTTAACTAGATCAAGCAGAAAAATTAGGCTAAAATAAACAACTAGGTTAACTATCAAACAACTACTTTTATTATAAAATAATGCATTGATTAAAAAATAACAATTCTCATTAGGTACCAACAATAACTTTATATTTTGAATGATCAGGGGTAGGAATGGATATTAAATTTTGATTTAGTATCCTTATGAGAAAATAAGAAATTTATATTTTCAGGTTAATTTCAGTTTAAAAGCCATGAAGTACTTTACTTTAAAAACAATAAATGCGAACATGGCAGTGATAGAAGTAATGGGTAAGAGCCAAGTGACAATAATTTGAATTTATGCAGTGGATATGCCCAGGGGGGCAGGACAGTGCCCGTCTCTATTGTACCTGTCACTACACCAGATGCTTCACCTGCTTCCAGTCACTTAAGCTTCACACCAGCCTGCAATAAAGGTATTATTCTTTTTTTATTTTATAGAGGAGAGAACTGAGTCTCAAAAGGGCTTAACATTTTATTCAAGGTCATACAACTAGCAAGTAGGGAGGCCCGGGCTGGTCTGCCCACAGCCATAGGGGTTTCTAATGTCACACGTTCCTCAGCAGGACTGAATATGGAGGAGACAAGAAGAAAGATATGCCAGTTTTGCAGCCAAAGTTATGAGTTTGAAGTAGTTTAGGGAAAAAAAAAATTCCATTACATTCTCTTAGTTTCAACGTCACTATTAATATTTGAGTTTACCTTTCTCTACTTTATAAAGTGCTTTGCATGCAATGTATTAATTTATTATCACAATCACCCATTAAAATAGGCAAATTTGCAGATGTGGAAATTGAAGTCGAGATGTGTTAACTGACCTGCCCGATACTACTCAGTAAGTGACAGAGAAAGAATATGAACAAACTTTTCCTCAAAACCCTGTGGTTTATTGGATATTATAATAGTTGGAGACAATTTTTTAGGAAGTTTGAGTATGCCTAAAAGTTAAGAGGAAAAATGGTAAATTGCTGGCCGAATAAGGAAAGGAAGGTATTACCAAAACAACAGTATCTTATTTTCAAGAGTTACACATATTGAGACAACTTTAGGATTAGAACAGGAAAAAAAATAAACTTTACTTTTATCATAATGATTAGCATTCTACTCTAATTTTACTATTCTTGATTCATATTCTTAGTATTGTTAAATAATTTTAGGCAGATATTAATGGTGTGAAACACACACACATACACACAAAAACCATGTAAGTCTTTCCTGACAATATACCTGGTCTAATTAAGAAACTGCTAAAGGCCTAATAGCTAGAATACATTATTTCTAGAAAATGAAGTGTCTTCAGTAATAAACTGAGACAAATTTAAATTTTCAAATTGAATAACTGAATATTTTTCACATTTATAGAAAGCACACGTCTCTGGTATGTATGAACTGTTTTTTTAGTATAAATTAATTCTTAAAAGCCCTCGGAAGGTTAGGCAAGGCTACTAGTTGCCCTTCTAGTTTGGAAGAACATCTGATTTCTCAATTTTTAGAAATAATTTGGAAATCTCAGTTGCTAAGAAGCTGACAGTCTTCCTATTTCTATCCCTAGTCAATGTAAAACTTTTTTTTTAAATGGAACAAAATCTGGCAGTAATTTCCCAACTCAGGAAATTAATTGGCACACATAGCCAAGAATGAGAAAAGAGGAAAGAGATGAACACAGGAACCTGCCATTTTGGAACTTCTACTTTGATAAAACTCATTTGATGATGTTAAAACAAATGAGGATGCAGTAAAGTTTCCTAAGATATTTAAAAAATTAGATTGGATGAGACTACAAGAAAAAGAAGCACTAAAATTTAAATAGCAAGATAGCAAGAAATGATACTCTTTTTGATCCTTAATATTATCACAACTCCCATATTATTTACTTGAATTAGTGTACTTTATCCCATTCGGGTTTCTCAGACGATGATATTATCTGTGAGTTTCCCTGATTGGTGGGGGGGAGTAAATCTGTTTGAATGTGAATATGCAAATCCACTATTTCAAAGCTAGAGAAAGCTTTGAAAAGGTTACCTTATTAGGTGATACAGGGAAAGGGATTGCTCCTAACTTTAGCATTCTCATAAGGAAAAGTGAGTCTAATACTTGCCAGGTATCCAAAAACCCATCCCCCGTCTTCCCTGTTCTCACCATACATGGCTGAACGTATGCTGAAAAGAACCTGCTCCAGCAAACAGGCCACAATCTAAAAAATGCCCCTAGACGAGACAGAAAGGAAGGATGTGTATCAGTGTCTCAGTAGCAGAGAATAATCAGGAGAGAATGGAAGTCAGATGGGCATCCCGGCTTCCTGCAGACCAAGAACTCAAAATGAAAGCCCTGTCATCTTTACAAGTCCTTTTTAAACTGTGGCTTCATGGGCTGTTAATTGTCTTCTCTCTGACCATGAGTGCTGACTCTGCGGAACTTATTTCCCTTTGGAGCGCAGGATAATGCAATGGGTGAGAGCCCAGGTTTTATAGGTAAAGAGAACAGGATGAGGACAGTAGCCTCGCTCTAACACCAGACAGATGTTCTCAGGCACATGGCTTATCCAAGTGCCTCGGGCAGCGGGTATCTCCTCTATGACCCCCAGAGGACTAACACCTATCTCATAGGATCATTGAGTATTAAATGAGATAAAATATAGAAAACTCTCAAACTTCAATTGCCAGTCCTGTTGAGTTTTAAAAAATGGTACCTATTGATAATAATGATAATGATAATACAGAGAAAAAGAGAAAGAGGGCCGGGCATGGTGGCTCACTCCTGTAATCCTAGCACTCTGAGAGGCCGAGGTAGGAGGATTGCTTGTGCTCAGGAGTTCGAGACCTGTCTCTACTAAAAAATAAAACACTCAGTCTGGCATCGTGGTGCACACCTGTGGTCCCAGCTACTCGGGAAGCTGAGACAGGAGGATAGGCTGAGTCTAGGAATTGGAGGTTTCAGTGAGCTACAACAAGACCATTGCACTCTACCCAGGACATCAGGGTGAGATTCTGTCTCAAAAAAAAAAAAAAAAAAAAAAAAGAGGAGGAAGAAAGGAATTAGAAAACAGAAAGCTAGCAAGATAGGGTCACAATGGCAGCCCTGCCTTACTGACGTGTCCCTGAGGCTCTGCTCTTACAGTCACATTATACTTTGGACTTACAGCTAGTACTGGATGTAAGTGAAAGCCTAAATTCTGTCTTTGCTATCCTCCCTACCTTTCAGTGCACAGGTCTTCCTTATGCCTTCTCACCCCTTCATCAATCAGACAACTCTTCCCCTCCTGCAGTCTTTCTGGTTGCCTAGAGCCCGTCATTACTTCTCCAGCTCTAAGAGGTGGGCCACTCCCAGTTGCTCCTTCATCTCTTCCTGTCCTTTCCCTCAGAGCTCTGCATTCAGCCGTCCATCCCTTGGAAAATGATCTGACAAAATGGTGGTGTTCAGTGTCATTATCTATCAGAAATGTTAATATATTGCTTGCCCAAAGGTATCTGCTTTTTAAATGGCTGTATTAGTCAGGGTTCAACCAGATGGACAGACCAGCAGGAGATATATATTAAGAGATTTAGTGGAAGGAACTGGCTTACACACTTGTGGGGGATGGTAAAGCAAGTCTGAAATCTGCAGGGCAGGCTGTCAGGAGGGAGGGACAGGCTGGAACACTCGGGCAGGAGCTGAAGTTGCTGCCTACAAGAGAATTTCTTCTTCTGGGGCTCCCCAGTACTGTTCGTAGGGCCTTTCAACTGTTTGAACCAGGCCCACTCAGATTACCCATGATATGTCTTTCACTTAAAGTTAGTTGATTACGGACTTTAATCACCTCTACAAAATACCTTCACGGCAGACCTAGACTAACGTGTGACTGAGTAACTAAGGATCACAGCCTCACCAAGGTGACACATAAACTGACCAGCACAGTCTACTCCTTGTCAACTTGACATCCATATACATCTCCCTAAACCATGCTTAAGGTTAACTATATACATCTTATGCTAGCTTTTAAGGGGATAAGAGAAAGAAGAAAACAAAAGTATTTAGTTAATACATATACAAACATATTCATAATTTAACAAAAAGTCCTCATTTTGAAACTGGTTCTGTTATCATAACTTGTATTTATAGCCACTTTCTTCCACCACCTGTTCCATGATCACTTTGCCTTAAGAAGGTACCTCAGCTGGTTAGGGGCTGCTGCTTCATAGAGTGACCCAAACCTTTATTCTTGAAGGGTATGGACAATCAGAAGTCCTGGCTGAATTGGGCTGTTTGGTTTTCCGTTGACTTGAAATCACAGGTCGTGGTAGTACTAAGAGATGCTCTAACCAATCACCTACATCCCTTACCCCCACCGTGTAGTAGCAACCCAATTTCCCCCTGGTAATCAGGGTCCCTCACTCCATCTAGTATTTCAGCTGTGTTCTTTGCCTGTTGATCTAGAGGCATAAAGAACTCAAAGTGGCCAGTTGGCAATCTTAAATTCCAGTTCAACAGAATCATTGTTATGTCTCCTGATAGAAGCATTTCTCCCTTTGAAACTAAGACCAGCAGTGCCTAAGATCACAAATATGAGAAGGAAACATTTTGCTAATGGATCCCTGGCAGCAATAGTGAGTGATGCTATTCTCATCTGGATTCCTGGACCCATGAATCCTGGCTATGGGAGAATTAGCACCATATCTGAGATACGGTTTAGAGCATATACAGCCACCTGGAGAACACTGGCCCAATTCTGTAAGGTACTTCCACCCAGCCAGTGCTGTAACTGAGTCTTTGAAGGCCCGTTCCACCATTCTATCAAGCCAGCCGCTTCAGATGGGACATCAGAAGATCAGTGAATTCTATGAGCATGGGCCCATTGTCACACTTCATTTGCTGTAAAGTGAGTTCCTTAATCAGAAGCAGTGCTTGATGAAATGCGAGGACATTGAATAAAGCATTCTGCAAGTCCACCCCTGGTAGCTGTGGCAGAAGCACTGTGTGCAGGTCAGGGAAGTCCATATCCAGGAAAAACATCTATTCCAATAAGAATAAACCATTACCCCCTTCGTGATGGAATTAGTTCATGGAATCAAGCTACCATTAGTTAGCTGTCTGATCCCTCATGTGAACTGTGACAGATTGTAGGGGGCTCGGTGTCAGTCTTCAGTGGTTGCATTTTGGGCATGCAGCAGTGGCTGTAGCCAGTTTGACCTTCTTCTTCCAGGCAAATGTGCAGGGGCACTGCTTAAATTTCTGCCCACTGAGAGGATTTTCCTTCATCACTGTTCTTTAAGAATGGCCCAGGATGAGGCCAAAGTGCTGTAGCTGTCCATGTTTAGATGGTGCCTGCATATCATACAGAACTGTCTGTGACCAGGCCTGCGGTGCCCCTTCCTTAGTTGGTGGGTTGTAGGAACTCTCAATGAGGTCGTAACTGCAGGCTGGCAGAGAGAAGGTAGTGTAGCAAAGAATAGAGGTCATGGGCATTTGGAATACTTTCTCATGCAGCTTACCTATGCCTTCAGGCCAGTGGTTGAATATTTTAAGTACCCTGGAATGTGAAAATTCCAGAGGACTCTTCCATGACTTCCTGGTAAAACAGGAACTTGAGCGGTTAGCCTCAGCCTCAAGTTATAAGAAATGGCATTGGAGGACCAATTATGAATGAAAATGACCCTGTTTTTTTGTGGTTATTCATCTCATCTTCTTCTTGGATGTGACTTTTTAAAAATAATGTCCTTAGATCTTAAGTCCAGCCTACAATGCTGGCCAATGCCGTATCCCACTCCCATCTCCTGGATCAAACATGGAAGATATTACAGTATTAAGGGGATGTTTTACAGTTGAGAATATCTCTTTAATTGCCAACTTTTCTAAGTCTTCTCAACATATATCAAACCACAGCTGTGATATAGAAACTGACTTCACACTTTATTCTTATCAGAATGTGAAAAGACAGTGTGAATATAATTAGAAATGTTCTTTTAACTTTTGTTAGCAAAAATGTATGTCTTGAATGTTTAGTAACTTTTTTTTCATTCATGCATTTAATGCCTAATATATCCCAGGATAACGCAGGAATACTTACAGTTTTTATTCCTATAGAGCAGGATAGATAGAAGAAATCAAGGATCTACAATTATGAGCTTGCCTAGAATCTTAGGTTTATATTTCCTTGAAGATTATACATCTTAAATTCTCTTTTATCTGAGGATTAAATAAAGAATATGGGCCTTGCTTTCTTGGTTAGTGATAGTATTGCATCTAAATTGAGTTTCTACTTCAAAGTGTATAATATTATAACTCATGCAACAGAAAAATGCTCATAACAGAACTCAACCTATATTAAACAATATACTTGATTTAATCTAAAATTCTTGAAATTAAGTTGTCTAACATTCACCATGCAAATTTCATAAATAACATGCAACTGGGGCCTCCAGTTTAATAATAAGTATAAGAGCCATAGCTAGAACACTCAACTACTTAGTTTAAGAATATATCTATATTCAAAATATTCTGGTTAGCTTGAATTTTATTTTATTTAAGCAAATTTATACCTCTAGTCAGGATGATATGATTTAATCAACCATTGTGTTTCATGAAAACACAAATTCAACTTTATAGATAAGTATTAATTTATGCTTTGTAACATAGAAATATATTTTCAGATAGATTTTCAGAATTCATAAATTATATATAAAAGCTTATTTAAGGTGTTTTTGCAACTATATTATAAAATTAAATTATTATTTTGTCTCATTTTAATTAAAAATTATGGTGTAGTACATGTAATAAAATATTTTGATCATGGAAATTGTACTATTCCCAGTAGATATTTTTAAACAGCTCTATTGAGGTATAATTTGCATACCATAAATCTACCCATTTTAAGCAAACAATCCAACCATTTTTAGTAAATTGATAGAGTTTTGTAGTCCACAATCCAGTTTTAGAACATTTCTATCACCTAAAAAGATCCCCAGTAACCATTTGCAATCAATCTCTGCTCCCACCTTCTATCCCTGGGCAATCAATGATCAGATTTATGCCTCTATGGGTTTACCTTTCCTGGACATTTCATATACATGAAATGATGCAATATGCACTCTTGCATCAGCTTCTGGAATAATGTTTTTGAGTTTCAGCTATTTTAGCATGTATTGGTAGCTTATGCTTTTTTATCACTGAATAAGTACTCCATTGTAGATATAGCACATTTTGTTTGTCTACTCATTAGTTGAAGTACATTTTTATTGTGGCAAGTTTTTCGCTATTATAAATAACACTGCTGTGAATATTTGTGTCTAAGTCTTTGTGTGGTTGTATGTTTTCATTTGGGGTGGTGGTGGTTGTGGATAATGGAGTAAAATTTCTTGGTCATATGACACATGTTCAGCTTTTCAGAAACCCCTAAAGAAGTTGCCTGGTTTATATTACCACCAGGAATATATGAAGGTCCCAGTTTCTTCGTATTCTTACCAATATTGAATGATGTTTGGCTTTTAGATTAAAGTCATTCTAGTGTCTATAAAGTGGTATCTTGTTATAGTTTAACTTATATTTCCCCCTTATGTCTAATGATGTCAAATATATATATATATAATATATATATATATATGTATTATATATATATGCTGTCTTTGGTAAATGTCTATTTAAATCTTTTGTGCATTTTAAAATTGAGCTGTTTTCTTATTATTGAATTATAAGAGTTCTTTATATATTCTGGGGACAAGGCCTTTATCAGGTATATGACTTGTAAATATTTTTTCCCAATCTTTGCCTGTCTTTTCACTTTTAAGTGCAAACTTTTTTGAAGTGCAAAAGTTTGCACTTTCATGAGCTATAGTTTATCAATTTTTTTCACTTGTACATTTAATGTTATATTAATAATTAAGGAATCTTAGTCTAACTCAAATGCACAGGATTCATTTCTATATTTTCTTCTAACGTCTTTGTAGTTTTAGCTCTAACATTTAGGCCTACAATCCATTTTGAGTTAATTTTTGAGTATGGTGTAATGTAATGGTATAAATGTATCTTTTTACAACTAGATATCCAGTTGTCTTAGCACCATTTGTTGAAAAGATTGTCCTATATCCCATTGAATTGCTTTTCCACTTTTGTGGCAAATTAATTGATCAAAAATATAATGGTTTATTTATGAGCTCTCAATTCTGCTCTGTTTATCTATTAATACATATCTATTGTTATGTCTGCATCATATTGTCTTGGTTATTGTAGTCTATACTTTATGTTTTATAATGGGAAAGTATAAATCCTCCAATTATGTTCTTTTTCAAAATTGTTTTTGCTATTTTGGGTCTTTTGCATTTCCATATAAATGTTAGGATCAGTTTGTCAATTTCTATAAGAAGCCTGTTGGAATATTAAGGATTGAAGAGAAGCTATAGATCAATTCCAGAAGTATTACTATTTTAATATTGAGTCTTTCAATTCATGAACATGAAGTAGATCACTTTTATTTAGATCATTAATTTATCTTGTAAGTGTTGTATAGTCTTGAAGCTCCTTGGTTAAATTTATCCTTAGGTATCTTCATCTTTTCATTGCTGTTGTGAACTATTGGTATGAATGTGCATTAGTATAGCCAAGAAAATAATATAAATGCTCCCCAAAAAACTAAAAATAAAATTACTGTATGATCTAGCAATCCTAATTCTGTGTATATGACCAAAGGAGTTGAAATGAGTATGTCAAAGATACATGTGCACTTCCATTTTAATTTCAGCACTATGAACAATAGCTAAGATATGTTAGTAACCTAAGCATCATCAACAGATGAAAGGATAAAGAAAAGGTGGTACATATGCACAAGGGAATACTATACAGCCTTAAAAATGGAATTACCTTAATTTCATCTTCATATTTTTCAATACTAGTACATAGAAATACAATTGATTTTTTGATATTTGTTCTTGTGTCCTGCAACTTTGCTGAATTCATTTATTAGTTTTAGTAGTTTTTGTGGGATGGGGTTGGAGGAGAGTGTTCTTTAGAATTTTCTGCATTCCGGATCATGCCATCTACAAATAATTCTGCTTCTTCCTTCCAATCTGGATGTCTGTTATTTATTTATTTTTCTTGTATTATTGAACTGGCCACAAACTCTAGTACAAGATTAAATAGAAAGGGTGAGAATGGATATCCCTGTTTTGTTTCTGGATCTTAGGGAGAATACACTGAATATTTCACAGCTAGGTATAATGTTAGCTTTAGGTTTTTTGTAGACATCCTTTATCATGTTGAGAATATTCATTTCTATTCCTTATCTGTTGAAAACTTTTATTATAAATGAGTTTTCGGTTTGCCATTCTGGGTCCATTGAGTTTTTCATGTGTTTTTTCATTTCATCAATAGGGTGTATGACAGTTAGTGTTTTGATGTGAAACCAAACTTTATATTTCTGGTATGAAACTCACTTGGTAATGGTTTATAATTCTTTTCATATATTGTTGGATTTTGTTTGCTAGTATGTTGTTGTTGTGAAATTTTATGTCTATATCTATATTCATGAGGGATATTTGTCCAAAATTTGTAATGCATTTGTTTGTCTATAGAATCAGGATAATGCTAATCATATAGAATAACTTTTAAAAAGTGTTTCCTCCTCTTCTATTTTTCTGAAAGAGTTTGTAATTAATTTTCAATTTGTCTTTAAATGTTTGATAGAATTTACCAGTGAAACCATCTGGGCTAAAGTTTTTCTTTGTCAGAGACATTTTCATTACTAATTGTATCTTTTATTTTCAATATATCTATTCAGATTTTTTTTCTTAAGTCAATTTTGGTAGTTTGTGTCTTTCTAGGAATTTTTCAGTTTCTTCAGTTTGTCTAACCTGTTGGCAGAAACCTGTTCTTCGTAATCTCTTATAATTTTTAAGATTTCTTTAAGGTCAATAGGGATGTCCTCTGTTTCATTTCTGATTTTGGTAATCTGTATATTCTCTGTTTTTCCTTGATGATTCTAGCTAAAATGTTGTCAATTTTAATTATCTTATCAAAGAACCAACTTTTAATTTAATTAGCTTTCTCTATTTTTCTGCTTTTTATCTTATTATTGGCTGTTGTTATTCTTCTTTGTCTTCATTCTGCATACTTTGGGTTTAGTTTGCTATTCTTTTTCTGTTTTCTGAAGGTGGAAGTTTAGTTTTCTAATGTGGGTGTTTAAAACTATAAATTTGCCTTTAGCTTCATCCTGTAAGATTTTATGTTTTGTTTTTGTTTTTATTCAGTTAAAACTATCTTCTAATTTTCATTGTAATATTTGTTGACACATGGGTCATTTAGAAGTATGTTGCTTAATTTCAAAATATTTGTGGATTTCTCAAATTTTATCATCTTGCTGATTTTTAATGTTTTCGTGGTTGGAAAATGTATCTTGTATAATTTTAATTCCGTTAAATGTATTTAGTCTTCCTTTGTAGCCAGGAATATGGTAGCCAATCTTCATGACTTGCACCAATAGAGTTGGATCAGTGTAACTGGGGCAGCCTCAGGATAAAATCCAATCTACTCATATTTGGAGAATTTCTGGAAGAGTAAATATCTGTTTACCATTTAAATGTGGGGGGAAAGCTCTATAGTGAAAAATTTTTGATTAACCTAAACATAGCTCTATATTAAACTATGCAGTAAATATCATTGCAAAAACAAGTTCTGGATAAAAATAGTTATGCTGTTAGAAAATATCTGTGGGAAAAGATTTTGATGTGGTCATAAAAAATTATCTTCATAATTAAACACTTTCTTTGATTTCTATCAAGAAAAAAAATATATATAGATATGTGTGTGTTTGTGTGTATGTATGTAAGTATTTGCTATCAGAAGAAAAGCTTGAAGTGAATGATTTAATCCAAACAGGATATATTAAGTCTCCACCTACATCAGGCTTAATGCCAGATATTGGATCTCAGTCCCAGGAGCTCAAGGGAGATTAAATAAACAACGTCATCTTAAATAGTAGTAGAATATCAAATATCACAAAGGCACGGTTTTTTTGTTTGTTTGTTTTTGCTTTTCTATTCTTTTTTTTTAATTATTTCAGGATATTATAAGGCTACAAACATTTGGTTACATTTTATGTCTTTGCCTCAACCAAGCGAGGATTAGAGGCATGCCCTTCCCCTCTACAATGCTCACTGTGTCCATTAGTTGTGAGTTTACTCCCCGCCCCAACCCCCAAATCCCTGGAGAATATTACTACCGTGTGAGCACCATAGTCTTGATCAGTTAGTGCCAATTTGATGGCGAGTACATGTGGTGCCTATTCCTGATCTTGTGATGCCTCACTTCTGATAATGGGCTCACATTTTGATTTAAAAAATCAGACTGATGCATTCTGGCTAATTTTCTTCTATATTAGGAGTACATGATAGTAAAAAACAAAGACAAAACAACCCTCTCAGTAATGTGTCTGGGATGGCCTGTTATACTATTTCATTTGGTAAAACAAAGAAATGAGTAAACAACCAGAGAACACTGTTGTGCTCCTCTCCAATTACCAACACTAAAAAACATGAACAAGTAAAAATAATTCTTCTACATAAAAAGAGCCTAAACCCAAGGATTTTCAGCTCTGAGTAGAAAGACAATAGTCACACTTCTTCTTCTCCTTTCTTCTTTCCTTTATTCTTCTTCCCTTCCCTCACTTCCTTCTTCCCTCCCTCCCTTTCTTCTTCTTTCGTATGCTCCCTTTTCCTCTTTCTCTTCCTAATTCTCCTTCCTCCTTTTTCCTCCTCTTCCTCCCACTCCATCCCACCCTCCTCCCTCTCTCCTCCCCTCTCCTCAGGAAAAAAAAAAAAGGCAATATTTCAATATTAAGTATCTCATGCTTTAAATAAAGATGGGGACCTAAAACTAATATCTGAGTGAAAATGTTCAGTTTTCACGACACTATATTCATAAACTTTGACATTAGTTGAGCCCAGAACAAAAGCTGTAGAATATCTTAGTTGTTAGGGTTTGAATTGTGACTACAGTTTCTATACTAAATATGATTCAGAATAAGGTTTTATGAAAGTAAAAGAACTCAAGTAACATTAAAAAAGATAATTCAATGAATCTGTGACAAATACTGGGCAATGGATGGGAAGTAGCAGCGTACTAATAAATCATAGATTCATGAGAATGTTTCCATTTGGGATGGTTAAAAATGTTTACAGCTTGAAATAATAAAATTAATTTAATTTTGTTTGCATTTATTGGAAATGATACTATTTTAGGCTATTCTACTATCCTCTGCCACCAAGGAGAGATGGGGCCACTGGTGTTTTTAGCTTACTGATGTCTCTATTCAATATGTATAATTCCTGTACAATTTTAAATCTTCATTAATTTAGAATTTGTTGAATATCTTGAATTATTAATCAAACTTTGGTTTGGTAGCCACAAAAATGATTTTCCCCAGAATTATTTTCCATTTATTTTTGAAATCAGAATGCAATTTTAAGAAAAATTTAATCCATGTTTTTTTATTCATCAACTCTTAAACTGTTAAAGTACATTATTGTTTTTAATGGATATCTTATGTTCTAAAGAGGTCTTTTGAGCTATTTCAATGACATTTTTATTTCCATTGTAAAACATAATGATTACTTTTTTAACCAGGGAATTACAAAAAAATCTGGAAGAAAGGAATCTCCTCAAGCCTTACCTCTTTGCATGACTTTTCTCTTGGGTGCATTGCTACTATTGCCACTACAGGCATGAGACCCTAGGTACAGCCACCTTAGGTAGGAAAGAGAATAGAGTTGGACCCAAACCAGTATAAGGTGTTTTTGGAATAACTTCTCTTTCCATTTATGAACAAAGAGTACATTCAGGTTTATGACTGAATCTAGCAGGTGTGTGCATAATCACTAGGTTTGTCTTATATTTTTACTATCATGATTCAAGGAAAATTATTTGAGATGAATTTAGAGATGAAATTGTGTCAAGCAAGATACAAAATATCCATAAAGAGAGAAAGAGCTCTATTTAGCAAATTTGTAAGAGTGATGGAATGAAATGAGGATATTGATGGGTAACACTCTCCTGTTCTTAGATGGGAGAAGCCAGCCCTGACATCATCCAGTGGCACTAGCAAGGCTTTCAGGATGTATCTATGAATCAGTGACATGCTTTTATCTACCCAATCACTGCTCAGCCCAACGGAGCCACAGACATAGAGAAGTAAAGTGGCAAATAAATAGCTAGACAGACTGGATTACAAGCAGGTGAGGTAGGCAGTTGCTAGTGGAATCAGGACGTGGTTCATTCTGAGTATTTCTCTCCACACAGCTTTTCATTGAAATATGGCATTCCATAGTTAGGGATTTGTTTCTTTGGCTAGAAGCTTTGTCCTCTATAACAATTCAAATCATTTCATTAAAGAAAAAACACACACAGTTATCCTTCTTAGTCAGTGAATATCAGTGAACAAGTATACCAGCTTCTTTCTAGAAATTATGAGTTTTGATGAAGGAGAGCATATTTTGCTTTTGGAAGTTTTAATAGACTAGATATATTTGTAAAAGTCCTAAAAAATGCATTCAATTTATCCAAGATTCCATCTACATAGATTAAAAGAGACATAGTAAAAACAAAACTTTCTACCATGCTCATAGTCAATTCCAAAAGCAATCTGTCAAAGGAATTCTGTAGTTGGTTGAGTTATTTATAATCTAATAAAGATCAGACAATATATTCTGGTACAGTTCCTTTGGTGTGAAGTTTTCATGAATAATGCCAGTTTAAAATTGTTTTTTCTTCTGTTAAAAGGCATAATATCCAGGCAGCAGTTAGATGTTTTTAATACATATTTTATTAATATTATTTTTAATTGAAAAATCATAATTATATACATTTATGGGGTACAATGTGGTGTTCTGATATATGTATACAACCCATGCAGTCCCCATTGTACTCTGAAGCAGTTAGAAGTTGACCCAGCTCTACTGGGATAGGCTCATAGCATGCAAAGGGATAAGTGTTCTGCAAAAAGTTTTAGAGTTATCCTCAAAACACTAGAGGTAAAAATCTAATCTATAGAAAGCATGTGTGGTAACCCCCAAATCTGGCTTGTAATAGGCGCCTAGTAATAATAATGCCAAAATTGTTTTCTTTGAGATCTTTTCAAACATATACTCATGTATTTCTTCATTTTATCATTGCATCCTCACAAAGGAAGATACATATTATCCATTATTACAAATGTAATGACTGAGTCTTAGGGTAGCTGTGAAAGTCAAATCTTTGAAAAAAGAGAAAGTGCTGGTATTTCTGTGATACTATAGTTTTTTCCTTACTCAGGCATCTCCTTAGTCGTTCTCCAGAAATATTTCAAGGTTTCCCTTAAGAATGTATTTCTATGCTTTTCAGAATAAAGTTTCTGGGGTCTATTTGAGAGCCATGTAAGGGCCCAGACTCAGGATATTTAAAACTACCCATGGGATCTAACACCTGAGTCAGTTGATAGATTCCTTTCTTCCCTTCTCCCTTACTGCAGTGGAACTGAAGCAAAGTTGTAATTCTTGGAGCGTTTCGGAATGGGAGTGCAGTTCAAACCCGGGTGTTAGCCGCTGTCTGAATGTTAAAAGGTAATTGAATAGGAGCAAATACAAGTACAATTGGATATGTAGGCTAGAGGCACTAAGTTGCAGTCTCGAAGAGGTCACACTGAAATGAATTTTTTAAAAGGACTATAAAATTGCATCTAAGATAGATGGGGAACAAAAGCAATATTTAAATGAAATTGTTATGGATATAAGTCACTTTCCAGGCATTATAACTATTTCTAACATAAAATATGTTTTCACTTCATATATAAAACATTGTTATTATTCACATCTTATGACATGTTAACATATTAAAACTTAAATGTTTAATGCATATATTAAAATTTTGTGTCATCATTAACCCAGCTGATGAATTCTTTTTGGAAAAAAATAATGGAAAAGATATATCAAGAGAGATAATTTTTACAATTAGAATAAAAATATGTAACTTAAAGTGTGAGATAAAAATGTCTCATTCAAAGTTCCAAATCCCCTTTTTTCTTTTCTTCTTTTTCTCTTGTGGGATTCCTACTGCCATTTGTTTTCCTATTAAGTGACATTTCAAATACTTTATTATAAACATAAATCACATCTCCTTTCAAGAAGGCAAATGACAAACTAAATTTGAGATCCAGCTTGCATTTCTATGCCCTACCCAAGACTAAATAGATGAACAGTTGCTTTATAGATTGTATGTGAAAGATAAACAAAGAAAGACAGTAGATTACAAAAACACATCACTTGAAACTGACATCTGCCCTTTAATTCACGAACATCATCCTAAACCCTGTCACTTCACTTGACATCTGTTACACATCCTGATGCATGAAGTTGTAGAAAAGAGCATCTTATTTGCAGTTGGTTAGAAAAATATATGTATATGTGTATATACATATGTGTGTGTGTGTATATATATATATATATATATATTTAACCACTTTGGTTTCTATAGATATCACTTCATATTTATCAGTCTTTTAAAATGCCAATAAATGCTGTCACTCACACACTGGTCCGCGTGTATCTATTAACAGTAATGGATATGTGAGAGACACTGAAAGTTCTCTATGCCCAGATAAACGTCCTCTGTGATACGCGAAATTTCCACCCTTAATGTGATTTATTTGAAATAAAGCATCTCAATAAGATCCTTGTGAGATATCCGCATATTCCCTGGGATGAGTAACCCATGAATATATTTATACTAATTATCGCCAGTTATTACATCAGTAGAGAAGGGATTTTTTTTTTAATTAAAAATAGTAGAAGAGCTACAACATAACGAGACAATGAATGGAAGATATCTAAGGTCTAGAAGTAAATCTTTGCTACCCACAATGGGGCCTGCTGACCACCAGTATGAACATAAGCTGATAAGTTGTCAGAAATGCAAATTCTCAGGTTCCATCCTATGCCTGCTACATCAGAATGCTTTGGGGGTGAAGCCTGGGAGTCTGCATTTTAACAAGCCCTGGAGGTGATTCTGACGCTTGCTAACATTTGTGAAGCGCTGCTCTAAACTTAAGAACAGTGAGACCCACGCTGACAGAGTGAGAAGAGTGGGTAAGCGAAGTTAGAAGTGTTTCACACCTCTGAGGTGGGGGGTGGGGGGAGGGGACTGGTGTATACCTACATGATGAGTGCGTTGGGCACCATCTGGGGAATGGACACGCTTGAAGTTCTGACTCGGGGGGGGATGGGCGGGACATGGGCAGTGTATGTGGCCTGAACTTTTGTACCCCCATGATGATAAGCTGAAATTAAAAAAAAAGAAGTATTTCACACATTCTATTTATCTCACTCATTTACTTACATTAATCCATAATCTCAAGTACGTTTAACCTCAAAATAAATCATAATACAAAATCAAATTGCCAGTCTAAGTCCAAACACTCCTATGATATGTGCATATACCATCTCTAGGTTAATGATTCTCCTTCCAGAACACATCCTTAAATAGATTTTAAAGAAGTATATAGTCTTTAAAGTATCAGAGCATTCTCTGGGGAAATGAAAATGTTGAAGAAATCATTTTTGATGGAAGTATTTTTATACCAGAAGCAACTGCTAAATCCTTGAGGTTGAGTGGTACACGAAACAAAACAAAAACCACCAAAAAGTCAATATGGAATCAGAGAGTTTATAGGGACTTGGGGAGTCATCAATAATCTTTTACCTGACAGATGTTGATTGTACTCACCAAAGACGTAAAGTCCCTGTTTAAGGGGACGTGCTCTGAAGAGGATGAGGCTGGTGACTCAGTAAGAATAGGACGGACCAGACTGGGGATGGGCTGCCTTGGCCTCAGGACACTGGAGGTAGCTGAGAACCTGGAAGCTGTGGGAAGCACCTCTGCCCTGAACCAGCCGCCAACTGTGATTATGAACGTTCCTACCACCTTCTGCACAGGACAAAATCATTACCTCTGTGGCAATTTGAAAGTCATTTTTGCTTCTTAAAAAAATCCTAGCCGAGACAAAGGCACTACATGTAACCAAAATGTTTGCACCCCCATAATATTCTGAAAAAAAAAATCTAAGATTTTATTCAATGGATTTGTTTGAATCAAAATGAAGGACGGTAATATAACTTTTTCTTATTACAAAAGCAAATTATGTGATTTATAGAAAAACTGGGAAATACAAGTAAACAAAGAACACATTGAACACCCATGAACTCCCTTCTCAGGGATAAGCACTGCTACCACTTTAGTGTATATCCTTGCAGATCTTTTCTGTTGTCTTTTTTTTTTTTTTTTACAAAAATGGGATCATTACTGTATGTTATTTTACCATCTACTTTGTTCAGATATCAATATTTCCTAAAAATCTATTTACTAAATATTCTACAACATTTTTCATACTCACTGAGCATTCCATTTTATGGTTGTATCATAATATATTTACCAAATATGCAATTGTTTCCCACAAGTAATTTCTAGTTTGTCACCATTGTAAAGAGTGCTCTAATGATTCATCCTGGTAGTTATAGTTTTACATACATCCTTATGCTTTTCTTACAATAAATTTGTAAAAGTATAAAAAATGTGCTATTACTAAATACCTACTCATTGATTGACCTATCTCACTCAAATAAAGAATATAGTATGAGCCTCTGTTGAACTTTATCTTGTTAGATTTAGCTCGTTGCTCAATCCTGCAGAGAAGTTGTCAGAGCCCCATTTTATAATCAAACAAATTCACTGCTCTACCTTGCTTTGTAGCATCTGGAAATTTTGTATACAGGCCTTAATCACGAGCACAATTTTTATAAGATATCCTAGGAGCAAGACAATCTCCATATTCATTTTTTTCAAATTTTAGAGAGAGAATATGGTATATATACTATATACAGGTGTTCCTGCTACGATTCCATATGTGTGTTGCTGAAAAACCTCGTGTTCTGCAATATGGTGCACTAAACTTAATAGGGCCTATGGGGAAAATAGGATGGTGGCAGATCACCCAAATCCTATGGTGTTT
Organism: Lemur catta; assembly: GCF_020740605.2. NCBI lineage: Eukaryota > Metazoa > Chordata > Mammalia > Primates > Lemuridae > Lemur > Lemur catta. Next base: position 47,341,010 of record NC_059132.1, read on the forward strand.
CGTAATCAGAATATTAACAACAAAAACAATAAAACAACAGTTTTAATAAAAATGTAGCACAACTAATCTCTACTGGCATTTGCATAAGGCAGCCTGATTATTTTACAACATGAAACCATGGAGTTCTTACTTTGTAGTAAGAGAAGTTACAAAGGATGTTTAATTTTAATAGTGAGCATTTTCATTAAAAAAAATACTTTGATCTAAGGTGTAGCTTTCTTCATTTATGTGTTATTTTAATATAGGAGGAGAAGTTATCTTTGCAGGGTTTTTATTTATGCTTTTAGCTTTTTCCCATAACTAAACATAGTGGTTCTAAAAACTTAGTGCTTCTGGAAACCACTAATCCACCTACTACTTATACTGTTATTTTTCTGGCTTTTCAGCTTGTTTTCTTAAGACTGTATATTTCTAGCATCTTACCTTTAATTGTGAGAAAAGTTGCCCCAACCGCTTCAAAATACTAACGTGCTGGGAAAGGACCGAACCAAAAGGATTTCCCTATTACACTGACATAATTCTCCTCTTTTTAGTCAAATATGAGGTGATTTATATTAAGGAAACATGCATTGTAGCAGAACAAACCTCACTGTCAACAAGCCACTGGTGTCTAGACGAGCACCCTATAAACCGATACGTTAATATTTCTTCAGCAAAATTTGGAATCTTCATACTTAGCAGAATCAACTAAGTCGATAAATAGACTCGCATCAGTACATTCAGAATTTACACCAATGAGTCAGGTCCCAGGTGAGATTTTATCACCAAAAAAATACAGTGAAAACTTTTTTTTTCTTTTTTTTTGAGACAGAGTCTTACTTTGTTGCCCCGGCTAGAGTGAGTTGCCGTGGCATCAGCCTAGCTCACAGCAACCTCAGACTCCTGGGCTTAAGGGATCCTCCTGCCTCAGCCTCCCGAGTAGCTGGGACTACAGGCATGTGCCACCATGCCCGGCTAATTTTTTCTATATATATTTTAGTTGGCCAGATAATTTCTTTCTATTTTTTTTTAGCAGAGACAGGGTCTCGCTCTTGCTCAGGCTGGTCTCGAACTCCTGACCTTGAGCGATCCACCCGCCTCGGCCTCCCAGAGTGCTAGGATTACAGGCCTGAGCCACCGCGCCCGGCCAGAAAACTTTTTTAGATTTGGGTACAGCAGACAAAGGTTTATGGACCTTCACCTCTTCATCAAGAGCCTAGTGAAAGTGTGAGCAAGGCAAGTATGAGGACAAAATACAGCAGGGTCCCTGTCAGTACCCTAAGCCATGAGCTGTCACCTGCCCGAGTTAAAAAGCCTGGCAGTCTTGCATTAAGTCAGCTCCAATTTATATTTAATACACTGTCAGTAACTTCCCATTTCCAAAGTCCAGACATACCTCCTGGACTCAAGGCCCCGGTCATCTGGTCTTGGCTGACCTCATCACTGTTAGTCCCTACTGCTCCTTTCAGAGAAACTTGCTTTAGGGCACAGCATTAGGTTCCATGGCCCTGGGGTGTGATTTCCTATCCCCAGGCTTGCACTTCTCTAGTTGTTTTCCTTACCTAGAATTACATTCCTCACTCCTTCAGTGTCCAATTTTTACTTTCAATTAATTACGTATTTAAAGTCTCATGTTCTTTTATGATAACTCTGTTTGCAGCAACTCATTCTTCTAAACTGCCATAGAACTAATTACTAATTACCTATGACAATCATACCATACTCAATATATAAAGGCTTGTATTATAGAACAATTCTTCCTATTTCCCCATCCTGAGCTCTTTCATGCCATTTTTAATGGCAGAAGAGTAGTTCATTGAATAAATGTATCCAGAAATCATTTGTATTAGTCAGGGTTCTCGAAATAAACAGATATATGTATCAACCACCAAGAAGTTGATGTCGTGAGTTCAAAGGTAGGCTGGAGACAGAATTAATTCCTTCCTCTTTAAGGGAACTCAGGTTTTTCTGTTAAGGCCTTCAACTGATTGGATAAGGCTCACCCAGATTATAAGGATAATCTACTTTACTCAAAGTCTACTGATTTAAAAATTAATCACATCTAAAATATGCCCTCACAGATACATCTAGACGAGTGTTTGAACAAAAAACTGGGCACCACAGCCTAGCCAGGGTGACACAAAAAATTAACCGTCACATCATTCGGCCATTCTCCCCTTTGGTGGTCATTTAGATTATTTCCAGTTTGCCCTTACAAACATTGCGGCAATGACTAAGCTTGTACAAAATCATTCCATATATACGGAAGTACATCTTTACTATACATTCCTAGAAGCATAATTACGGGGTCAATTGTTATGTGCTATTTTGGTGGATATTAGCAAACTGCTGTTCATAGTGCTTGTGCAGATATACCCTCTGATCAGCAGAGTATGAGTTTCTGTTTCACTAAACCATCCCCAATATTTTTGACCTTTTTGGATTTTGACAAAATCCATATTACCAAACTTTTTGAACTTTGACAAATTGAGAGCTGACAAATGGTATTATATTGCTTTTCTCTTATTATGAATAAGATGGAGTTTCTATTAAAATGTTTAACTACTACTTGTACTTTCTTTTTGTAAATAAATTGTTCATATTCTTTTTCTACTTTCCATTGTCTTATTGATATTTTATGATAAATTAGAGTTAGTTGTATAATTAAGAAAATAAAATATATTGTGTTTCTGAGTTGCAAATATTTTACAGGGTTTACTGTTTCTATTAGTACATTTCACTATTAGGATTTTTCATAAGTTTTTATACATTTCAAAAGTTCAAATAAATTTTAATTCAATTATTTACATAAATGTATGGAATTTCAAGCATTACATGTATATAGATCAATTGATTTTTATTACGTGAGTAAAATTCACCTTTCGAAATACCACCCAGAGAAACAGTGCTCCACAGACACCTCCCAATGACATTCCCAGTCACTGTTACCCTCTCCCCAAAGGTAAAGTCACCAACATACATCACTTACGCCTGCTTTTAGCATTTGTAGGTTTATTCATAATATTTATTGTTTATTATGTATTATAAAATTATCTGACTTTTAAAAGTTATATAAGGTGTAGGTATTATTTTTGTGTTGAGCTTCTTTTGACCAAATTATGTTTTTGAGATTCATCCACATCACTCTATATTAATTATATTTTTCATATATATATTATAGCATTGGTTTATTCATCCTCAATGCTGTATAAAATTTGTTAATATATCATAATTTATTAATTCATCAACTGTTAAGGACATTTAGGCTGATGCATTTTTTAACTACTTTAAGAATGCTGCTAGAACGGGTCCACATCTTTCAGAGAACATATGCACACATCTCTGCTGAATATATATTTAGAAGTGAAATTGTTGGGTCAAAGAGTATGTACATGCTATACTTTAGTAAGTACTATGAGCAAATGATCCAATATGGTTGCAAAAATTTCCACTCCCATCGACAGTGTATTACCAGTCATTTTAATGTTAGCCATTTTGTTCGTGGTCCTTTATTTTGAGAGTGTGTTTGTGTGTGTGTGTGTGTGTGTGTGTGTGTGTGTGTGTGTGTGTGTGTTGTAGTCTGTTGACTAATGAGGTTGCTCATTTTTTGGACTTTATTGGACATTCTATTTTAAATTTCATTTTCTTATTATCTTATTTTTGCTCTCTCTGTGTTGGATATGTGTTCTTTTTCTGTCTGCCTGCTGGAAAGGGGACATTGGATCATGGATGTTTAATCATTCTTCTTTTATAAAATAAAAATTTAAAGTTATAAATTTCTTTCTTTTTTTTTTTTTTTTTTTTTTTGAGACAGAGTCTCACTTTGTTACCCGGGCTAGAGTGAGTGCCGTGGCATCAGCCTAGCTCACAGCAACCTCAAACTCCTGGGCTTAAGCGATCCTACTGCCTCAGCCTCCCGAGTAGCTGGGACTACAGGCATGAGCCACCATGCCCGGCTAATTTTTTTGTATATATATTTTTTTTTAGTTGGCCAGATAATTTCTTTCTATTTTTAGTAGAGACCGGGTCTCACTCTTGCTCAGGCTGGTCTCGAACTCCTGACCTCGAGCGATCCACCCGCCTCGGCCTCCCAGAGCTAGGATTACAGGCATGAGCCACCACGCCCGGCCCTAAATTTCTTTCTAAGCTTTCTAGCTGCATCCCCCAAGGTTTTGATATTTTATATTTCTCTGCCATTTAGTCAAAAGATTTTCTAATATCTATTCTTTTTTTTTTCAATCCATGCATTACATAGAAGTGCTTTGTTTAATTTACCAACAGTTGGAGAGATTTTCTAGCTTTCTTTTTCTTATTGATTTCTAACTTAATTTCACTGTGGTTAAAGGCAATACTTTGAAAATCTTAAAACCTCTGAATTTTGTTGAGGTTTGCTTTATGATCCAGCACGTGGTTAATTTTGGTAAACTTTCCATGTGCACTCTCTTGTTATTGGATGAAATATTCTGATATCAATTAGATCAGCTGGTTAATTGTATTTGTGGAAGACCTACTCAAAGATGGCCTTCAATTGTTCTTGTCTCCTGATAAACCCTTGTGGAATTCTTTCCTATTGAATGTTGGTGGGTCCTGAAGTTTACTGCTTACCACTAGAATAGGATTATATTATATAAGATTCTAGGAGAGTTTCTCTTCTTGGTTTTGATGAAGGCAGCAGCCCAGTTCGGGAGGCTTACACGAAAAAAACTGAGGCTAACAACCAACCATAAACTGAGGTTGACCACTAGCCAGTAGGCAGTGAGAAACTAGGGCCCTTGTTCCAACAGCCTGGGAGGAAGAGAATTATGCCAAGAAGTGTGTGATCTTGGAAGTAAATCCTTCCCCATTCAAGTCCTGAGATGAGCCTGTAACACCATCTGACATCTTGATTGATACTTTCATGTGAGCTTCTGAGGGAGGAAGGACTGGACAAGCAGTGCCAGGACTCTTACTCACAAAAGCTGTGAGATAATACACTGTGTTGTTTGAAGCCACTAAATCCGCAGCAATAGCTAACGAATACAGTGTTGTGTACAACTTCTCTATCTATATAAAAACTTTGTGTCCTTACTGTATTAGCTATAGAGAATCCACTTTTTGTGGATTTCTCTTTCTTCTTTTAGTTCTATAAATCTTTTGTTCTATATATTTTGAGGTTATGTTTTTGATTGCACACAAATTTAGAACTTTAATATCTTCCTGGTGAGTTTACCTCTCTATCACTATAAAATATCCGTCTTCATCCCCAATAATACTTTATGCCTCTGTCAGCTCCTAAAATTTTTCTTGTCTGGTTTTCACCAGTCTTCCAATGAAGAATTTAGTTGTGATTTTCTTTTTATTTATCTACTTATGTAGCTTAAATTTGTGGGTTGATATCGCTCATCACTTTTGGAATACTCTTGACTGTCACTTGTTCAAGTATTTTTTCCACACCATTTGCCTTTCTCTACTTGGGATACTCTACTTAACATGCATGTTATCTGTCATTTCTTAAATGTCTCTAATTCTTATTTACGAATTTTCATAATTTTTCCTTTGGATATTTTCTGTTGACCTGTCTTCTAGTTCACTACTACTGCCTTTAATTTATGTAACTGTTAAAATCCACAAAATGGATTCTTAATTTCACCTATCAACAATTATTACTGAATATCTAGTCTGTGCCAGTACTGTTTTATTTCCTAGAAATACCAGTTAAGACCAAAACAAACATAAGAAACCTTATATTGGTGAGGATGCAGAGGAAATAAAAAATTCTCTACCTTCACACAGTTTACATTTTAGTGTAAGTAAACACAAAATTTAAAAAAATCAATCAATCAATAATTGTATTGTATAATATGTTAGAATGTGATATGTGCTATAGAGAAAAATAGTGCAGAGACTGGTAGCAGTAAGGAGTGTTTCAATTTTAAATAAGATGGATAGTGGATAAAGAACCACTGAAAAAATGACATTTGACCCAAGACTTAACAGAACCAAAGGACTTAGCCATATGAATTTCTAGAGAAATGACATTCCATATAGCCCTGAATCTGGAGTGACCCAGGCATATTCAAGGAACATCAAGAATGCCCATGTTTGTGAAGCCATGTGAATGAAGGAGAGAATAATCTCAGAAGTCAAAGAGAAAACTAGAGAGTAGCACAGAAAAAGTAGGGGAATATTAAGGACAGACTTTGTAGAACCTTTCAAAACAGCATGGCACTGGCATAAAAATAGACATATAGACCAATGGAACAGAACAGAGAGCCCAGAGATAAATCTGTATATTGACAGCCAACTGATTTTCAACAAAGGTGCCAAGAACAGACTTTGGGGAAAGGCCGGTCTCTACTAGTGCTAAAAAAACTGCATATCCACATGCAGAAGAATAAAACCTGACCTCTCTCACCATATACATACATCAACTCTAAACAGATTGAAGACTTAAATATAAGACCCAAAACTATGAAACTACTAGAAGAAAATATAGGGAAAACACTTCATGAAATTGGACTAGGTGAGAATTTTTTGAATAAGACCTCAAAAGCATAGGGAACAAAAGTAAAAATAGACAAATGGGATTATATCAAACTACAAAGCTTCTGCACAGCAAAGGAAACAATAAAGTGAAGAGACAATCTAAAGAATGGAAGAAAATATTTGGGAACTGTGCATCTGACAAGAGTTTAATATCCAGATTATATAGTAAACTAAACTCAATAGCAAAATAAAAAAATAATAACCTGATTAAAAAATGGGCAAAAGACCTGAATAGACATTTCTGAAAAGAAGACATACAAATAGTCAATAGATAATGAAAACATGCTCAGTATCACTAATCATCAGGGAAACAGCAATCAAAACCAAAATGAAATATCATCGCATCCTACTTAGAATGGCAATTATTAAAAAGACAAAAAAAAAAAAACAATCTTGGTGAGAATGTGGAGAAAAGAAAACTCTTATACACTGTTGGTAGGAATGTAAATTAATACAGCCACTATGGAAAACAGCATAACAGATTCTCAAAAAATTAAATATAGAACCATCACATAATCGGGCAATCCCATTACTGGGTATTTATCCAAAAGAAATTAAATCAGTATGTCAAAGAGACATCTGCACTGCCATATTTATTGTAGTACTATTGACAATAGCCCATATATGGAATCAACTTAAATGCCTATGTACAGAAGAATGGATTTAAAAAAGTGAGATATATGTATATATATTAATATGCATATATATATATATATGAATGAATTAATTTTCATTCCATCACTGTTTATAATGGAATACTATTCGGCCATAAAACAGAATGAAATCATGTTATTTGCAGCAACATGGGTAAACTTGGAGGACATTTTGTTAAGTGAAATAAGCCAGGCACAGAAAGACAAACACTACAAAATCTCATTCATATACAGAATCTGAACGAGTTGACTTTGTAGAACTAGAGAATCGAATATAGTGGTTACCAGAGGCTGGGGAGGGATAGAGAGAGAGTGGGACCCAGAGAGGTTGGACAACAGGTACCAAGTTGCAGGTGGACAGGAAGAATAAGAATAATAATGTTCTATTAATATGGCATAGTAGGGGGACTATAGCAAATAGCAATGTATAATATCTTCTAGACAGCTAGAAGAGAAGATTTTGAATGTTGTCATCACAAACAAATAATAAATGTTAATTAAATAGATATGGTAATCATCCCAATTTGATCATTATACAATGTATACACCCATTGAAACATCACATTGTAATCCATAAATATGTATAATTATTAAATACCAGTTATAAATAAAAAATAATAAAAATATTTTTTAAAAAGTTATTACAAAAACTTTGGTTTTTATTTGAATAAGTTGGAAAACCATTGAAGACTTTTAGACAGTTGTGAGATATGATCTAACTTGCAATTTAACAGGATTATCTAGGCAATTATGTGGTGAATAGTTCTAGTATGGCAAAGATGGAAGCAGCCACACCAATTAGGAGGCCAATTTTAATAATCCCTTGTGTATTACGGTGTTTGAACAAAGCTGGTACAGAGGTTGTAAGTTATGATGAGAACTTGTTGGATTTTGGATATGATTTGAAGGTAGAGCCAATGGTATTTAGTTTAATTATCTGCCTTTTTTAATAATGAGATCATTAACATCTATAAATGTTCTACTCTGTCTGGCTTTAGCTATATCACAGAAGTTCTATGTTAAGGATCATGTGTAATTTTATGTATAGTTTTATCAACTCAAATAATTTAAGATTTTAAAATTCCTAAAGGATGGGTTTATTTTTACATGGAACAGATATTGTACCTTGCCTTACAAGATTGTTTTAATTATATTACAGTAGTGTCAATGAATTGTCTGTAACAGTTCTACTCTTTTAGGAATTTTAAGCTGGTCTTTGTCATGTGACATGATAATTTTTTGTAAACATAGAGTGGATCCTTAAAAAGGTAGTATTTTCTCTATAGGTGGAAAAGTCCAATAACTATAACTACTGAGTCAAATTTTTAAATTGAATTATTGAATTTCACCTTGTGCACATTTATTCTTAACCTAATTAATCTTTCAAAACCTGGTATTCTAAAATCTCTGACTCTAATAATCTTTAAATCAGCATATTTCTGAAATTATTTCCAATATTTAAAATATATCACAAGTATATAGATGAACCAAATTAATTTCAGATTTTAAAATATATTGCAAGTATATAGATCATCCAGACATGTTCTAATGTTAAATTTTATGCTTCATTAATTTTTATGCTATTTTATTTTAGGTTTTGATTTTGCTCTAAATTCTACTTTATTCTTATGCTTATATCAGATTTTATTTCACATTTGCCTGTAAAAAATTTTCCTATCATTGACATTTAACAGAATTTTACTTTTTAATGCTTCTTTTAAAGGAAAAACAGATACAGATGTCTGTTAATTTTAATTTTTAATTATTTTGGGTACATAATAGTTCTATATATTTACTCATAGGATACATGTGATGTTTTCATATAAGCATACAGTGTGAATGATTCAAATCAGGGTAATTGGGATATCCATCATCTCAGGCATCTATTATTCCTTTTTGTTAAGAACATTCTAATTCTACCCATTAATCACACTCATTTTATCTCCCGCCCCATACTACCCTTCCCAGCCTCTGGTAACCATCATTGTGTTCTCTATCTCCATGTGCTTAATTGTTTTTAGTATTTAGAGTCCACATATGACTGAGAACATATGAGATTTGTCTTTCTGTGCTTGGCTTATTTCACTTAACATAATGTTCCTCGCTTCCATCCACGTTGATGCAAATGGCAGGATTTCATTCTTTTTTATGGCTATATAATATTCTAGTGTGTATATGTACCACAATTTATTTATCCATTCATCCATTGATGGACACTTAGGTTGATACCAAATCTTGACTATTGTGAATAGAGCTGCAATAAACATGGTAGTGCAGATATCTTTTCGATATACTGAATTCCCTTCTTTTGGATATATACCTAGCAGTGGGATTGTTGGGTAATACAGTAGTTTTATTTTTAGTTTTTTAAGAAATGTACATCCTGTTCTCCATAGTAGTTGCACTAATTTACATTCACACCAACAGTGTGTCAGAGTTCATCTTCCTCCACTACCTCACCAGCATTTGTATGGCCTTTTTGTAAAAGCCATTTTAACTGGGGTGAGATGGTATCTCATCGTAGTTTTGATTTGCATTTCTCTGATGACAAGTGTGTTGAGCATTTTTTCATATGCCTGTTGGCCATTTGTATGTCTTATTTTGAAAAATGTCTATTCAGACCCTTTGTCCATTTTTAAATCAGATCATGTAATTTTTTTTTGCATTGAGTTGTTGTAGCTCCTTGTGTATTCTAGTTTTTAATCCTTTGTCAGATGGGTAGTTTGCAAATATTTTTCTCCCATTCTGTGGGTTGTTCTTCACTTTGTTGATTATTTCCTTTTCTGTCCTTCTTAATCTCTTCATTGACCCACTGGTCATTCAGGAGCATATTGTTTGATTTCCATGTGTTTGTATAATTTCCAATGTTCCTCTTGTTATTGATTTCTAGTTTTATCCCACTGTGGTCAGAGAAAATACTTGACGCAATTTCAAATTTTTTTTTTTACTTTTTTAAGACTTATTTCGTGACCTAAATATGGTCTATCCTTGAAAATGATCCATGAGGTGAGGAAAAAAATGTACTCTGCAGTTGTTGGATGAAACTGTGTAAATATCTATTGGGTCCATTTGGTCTATAGTGCAGAGTAAGTCTGATGTCTTGTTTGTTGATTTTCTGTCTGGATGATCTGCCCAACGCTGAAAGTGTGGTTTTGAGGTTTCCAGTGATTATTGTATTGGGGTCTATCTCTCTCTTTAGCTGTGATAAAATTTGCTTTATATATCTGGGTACTCCAGTGTTGATACATATTTTGAATTTTTATGTCCTCTTGCTGAATTGACCCCTTTTTCATTATATAATGACCTTCTTTGTTGCTTTTTATAATTTTTTTTTTGAAATCCATTTTATCTGATAGAAGTATAGGTACTCCTGCTCTTTTTGTTTCCATTTGCATCAAATATCTTTTTCTGTCTTTTTTATTTTCAGTCTATTTGTGTCTTTGTAGGTGAAGTTGGTTTCTTGCAGACAACTTATAGTTGGGTCTCTTTTTTAAATCCATTTAGCCACTGTATGTCTTTTGACTGGAGAGTTTACATTCACATTCAAGGTTATAATTGATAGGTAAAGACTTATTCTTGCCATGTTATTGATTTCTAATGGTTTTGTGGTCCTCTCTTCCTTGCTTGGTTTCTTCCAGTCTTCCTTTGTTAAAAATGACTTTATCTGGTAGTGTGTTTTTAATTTCTTGCTTTCTATTTTTTGTGCATCTGTTGTAGGGTTTTTTTTTTTTAATTTCAGGATATTATAGGGGTATAGACATTTTGGTTACATGTTATGACTTTGCCTCACCCAAGCCAGGAATGGAGGTATGCCCTTCCCCCGTACAATGCTCACCGCATCTGTTAGTTGTGAGTTTACCCACCCCCATCCCCCCAACCCTAAACTAATATTACTACCATGTGAGCACCTTAGTGTTGATCAGTTAGTGCCAATTTTGATTTGAAGTTACCAAGAGGCTTGCAAAAACCATTTTATAAACAATTATTTTAAATAAATGACAACTCTGCTGGTGTCTCACTGGGTCATGTGTACCCCACGTTCACTGGCTGTGAGCCAGCACAGCTGCAGGAATTGCCCAAAAACTCTAGCCTTTGTAGCCTGACTGCCTTATGATTTTATTTCAGGCCACAGAGCACTTTTTGTCAGCTGATGGTCAGGCTAGCTGGAACTTGGGTTTGGGCTGCTGGGATTTCCCTCTGGCCAGGCTGATCTAAATGTCCCTTCTATGGCTGCTGGAAGATTTCTGCCTTGTGCTGTGTTCCCTTGTGACAGGATGGTCCTGAGCTCCAGTGCAAAGTCCCATAATCACTTCACTCTCCCTCTCCTCAGCACAGAGATTCTCTCTCCATTTAGCACGCTGGCATAACACTGCTGCAAGATGGGGGAGGGTTGGCATAGGTAATGCAAGACTGTCTTGTCTGCTCTCTTCAGTGCCTTTTCCCTTGATATAATGTTTAAGCCAGGTACCATGATCACTCACCTAATTTTTGGTTTTTCTGAAGGTGCTTCCTTGCATGAATAGTTGTTGAATTTGGTGTTCGTGCAGAGAACAATCACTGGAGGTTTCTGTTCAGCCATATTGTTCTGCACCCCTCTCTCTTTGTTTTAAAATTACACTTTGAAAGTCTATGTCTCTTAAGTGGGGGAGTCTGGGCCATTTATATTCTTTGCCATTTCTGTTACATTTGGAAGGTTTATATCTTTTTATTTTTAGTGTGTGTTTCCTTGCTTTTCTTTTCATTTCCATAACTTTGGCGTATATAAATATCCTTGTTCTTTTTTGCTGTAGTCATCTCAAAGTTATATATTATAGATAAGATGACATATACATACATAAGATTTAATTCACATTTCTTGTTGTCAATTTAAAATTTTTATTTTCTTTCTATTTTTAGAGTGTCGTTGGGGAGGAGGATTCCTCAACAAGGAGGTGGTACAAGGGCAGATTAAGCAAGACTGAACAAATGACTCCATGGGCTTAAGCAATAAAAAAACAGGAGTGATTAAACATGACAATAGGAAGTTGTGAATTTCTCCTGCACAAAGCATGTTCCCTAGTAGGAGTAGGAGAAGGGCGACCAAGTAAGACCTTATGATGTTGCTGCATTGGGGTTTCACCCCGCCCACCCCCACTGGGTTTTCAGAGAGGATTATGGAAAACTGTGACACAGGGAGCCATTTCCACCCTAGAAGCTACAATTTGCCCATCCATAATAAAAAGAACAAACCTAGTATTCCACAAGTTTGTCTCCACTCAGCGGGACAGACCTGTCCCTTCTCTGGGATGTACTTTTGCTTTGTAAATAAAGGTTACTTGTGTGACTTGTGGGTTTGTGGCTTCCTAATTCCTCCACCTACTGGTTCCTCCAGCCATGATTCTTTGGGTTGGAGGTTAAGAACCAGTCATCACCCTGACACTATCAGCTATTTATTATATCCGCATCGGAAAAAAGAAAAGTGAAAAGAATGATATGTCCTATATCTACATGAGAAAGAAGAAAAATGAAAAGAATGATATTAAAATATCCTATCTCTACCATTCTCCTATTTCTGTTTGCATAAACTGAATCTTTCTAGACATTTATGCTTTATTATTATCTCTAATATTCTAATTTTGTAGTCCTGAATATCTGCCATCATTTTATACCTCATTTTAATCTCATTTCTCTGCATTTCGTGATTTTCACTGATTTGTCCTTCATATTTCTAATTCAACACACTATAATATTCATTCTATAAATATGTATTCCCTCTTTTGTAGATTTATTCTTACATTTTGTATTTCCTTGAGATCATTTATTATTTCGCTTTCCTCATTTTAGTTCTCTGGAATTGTCTCAGCCTATCTTTTCTATCTGGCTCTCTATTCCTATTTTTTAAAAGCAAAAACATTTTTCATCTCTTTAAAGATACCAAACAGATACATTACAATTATTTTTCTGATTCTGCAAAACGTACTCTTTCCTTGAATCTTTGGGATACTATATTTTTTTCTTTATCCTCTAACATCTTTTTACAGAAATCCATTCCACCACCATTTTTCCTAATCAGTAATCCTTAAATGGCAAAATAATGATGTATATAGTGCCAATGTTTGTCAACAGGAAGGGCATCTGGAGTGTTGTTTGTCCCTACCCTTCCTAGCTGGCTGCCAGTCTCTTTCTCTGGCTCTATACTTGGCTATCAGATTGATGCCTATGACTCCTAGACAAGTCTCTATGAAATACTCCCTTTGGTGGTCTCTCTGTTTTTTTATTTGTCTGTAATTTTTCCTTGTGGAACTAATGATCTTGGGATCTGTGTGCCTCCTGTGTTCCTCTATGCTCCACTGTTTTCATGGCAAGTGTTGTTTTAGAGTGTTTATAAATTGAGAGAAATTAAGGGCCCAACTCTTGGGTAGAATTCCACATCTGGATAATTACAAGGTAAATCTTATGGCCATAATTTTTTTTTTTTTTTTGCCAATGCAACCTCTGCATTTAGGATTTAAGTAAAGACATTGAGACTAACTTAAAGGTTCTTTTTCTGCCTACTTAGGGCAATCTGTCCTGGCTAAGTCTGTTTTTTCCAAAAAGTTTTTCACTTCTCTGCTTATCACCATTAATTATGGGGATAGCAGCAGTTCTGGCTATACATAGGCACATGACCTTTTGTTGAAATTTCTGTATTGAGTTTTTGCTCCTTTTTGATTTTTATATACCTCCAAGGATATAAAAACCTTTTATTTTAATAGGACATTATATTTTAATATATTTCAGCAGATACTAAAAAAGACAACTTTTAACTGTCATGACAATAAACTGAAAATTCTCTTGAATGATTTTCCTAATTTGCTTTGTGACAATATTGCTTTTCTTTTTGGGAAAAAATATTATTCCTATAATCTTTTTCATTATAAAAAGTGTCCCCATGTTATGTTATTTTTCTTCTTCCTCATAACTGAATTATCCATTCAGGGAAGGTCTTCAATAAGGCTGTATTTCAAAGAAGATTCCTTCATTTCAAGCTGACTACCAGGATTTATTATTTCTGATCTATGCCATTTCTTTACTCAATTCCTCAGTCAGAACATTTAGCAATCCTGGATTTCTTCTTTTTGATAATATTACCTATATTTAGTTGGTCATCAAATTTAACCCAATGCATCATTTAAACATCTTTCTAATATCTTCCTGTTTCTCTAAGTTAGTGCTGTTGCTTTGGTTTGAGTCTTCATGACTTCTTTCGTAAGTAAGTAAAGACCCCCATCCTTAGCTCTACCCTCCTTGAGTTGGTCTGTCTGTGGTTTACCCTCATTCTAATAGGTTTAACATCCTTCAGAGTAGCCCCAATTGCCCAAAATGTTTTGTTCCAGTTTCTATAACATGATCTGAAGAGTTTATCCTGTGATTTTATTTCTCTTCTTAATCTGCAAGAATGAACTGCTCAACTTCCTGAAATGCATCATATTCTGTCATCTGTTCTTTCTGGCTAATATTCTGGTGAATTGGCACTCATCATTCAAAACTCATATTAGTAACACTGTCTGTGCTACACTCAGACAGTTGTCATCACTGTTTTCCCTCTGTGTTCCTACAGCATCTTGCACATATCATACCAAAGCTTAAGGGTTTTTTTGTTTATTTGTTTCTTTTTTTTATTTCAGAATATTATGGGAGTATAAACATTTAGGTTACATATAATGACTTTGTCTCAAGTTTCTTTCTTTTTCTTTTGTTTCAGCATTTCTTTTTCTCCCTCTAGACTTTGACATTCTTTAGGTGTAAGACCTGTGTTTTAGTCCTTGTGGCACCAGCAATTAATATACTGCCTGAATATTGTGGACCAAAAAAGAAATTTTTTTAGTAGATAAAAAATATAAATGATCTGATGCTTCTGGGTCAATATAAATTCATCATCACTTTAAAAAATGTCCAGAGTATATCCTTTAGGTAGTGGGAAAATAAATTTATTTTTCTACATAAAGGAAAAATAAAATTTTGTGGATAATATTAAATATCTTGTTCCACTGAAGTATTTATGAGGTTTCTGAATTGAATTGAAATTCCTCCCTCAAAATAAATCCTAGATACAAGTCAAGTGTTCTTAGGGGACTGATACTAGAAAAAGAAACAAAAAGCAAACCAAACATTAGGTTTTAGTCTAAGAATTTGAGTGCTTTTTTAAACCCACCAATATAATCAGATTTATATTTATTTTTACAGAAATGTTTGCTCAGCTAATGCATTCCTAATCAAATAATGGGTGTTCCATGATGGAAATTTCAAATAAAGTTCTTAAGGCTGTCAAAAAGTAAATAAGCCAACTAGAATTATATTTCTTTGTTTCCCAGTGGACCTCATAAATACTTAAAGAGGGATATGGTGTACTTGGAAAAGGCCAGATAGGTACTCAAATGCAAGTGTAGTCAACACCTCCTCCTCCATCCCTCACCCCTAACCAATGATCTCACACACATATATTTTGGTGAGATATGTCAATTTTTAAACTGACAAATATTTTATTATCTATTACATTTTTTTACTATTTGGTTTATTTATTATGCTGCCTCAGGAAAAAAAAACTACAATTCCATTAACTACTCTAATTTATTTTGTATAAATAAATAAAGAGCATTGCATATTTCCTGATTATGTTTGTTTTTTATGGCTATTCACATGAATTTTAACTCATTAGTGTGAATAGAGATCAATTCATTTTTAAACTTGCCTTAGAGTGCCCAAATCCACAACATATACTGTTAAATGTAACTGTAGATTATTTTGAAGTTGATTTTGAATCCCTTTGTTGAATCTTCCAAAAGTCTTTGGAGTTATGCATTCAGCCCATGAAGACTTTCCAATTAAACATGGGGTTTTCTAAGTCTTATGCTTTGGGACACAGCAATTATGGAAAGTTTTCTAGAGTAGTACTCTTAGATACCCACATTTAGACACTGTAGACTACAGTCTATTACCAAGGAAATATTCATGAAAAAAACACAAATTTATTTTCAGTTTGGTGGTTCATAAAATATTAGTAATTAAGCTAAGTTATATGAGACATCATTTTGAAGGATTTGATTCAAATAGATTTGAAAGCATTGGAATGAAATGACAAAAATCTGGACTGTGTGTGTTTATTCTTGTTTGACTTATCTCTTTATGGGAAGTGCCAGAGCAACAGGTCACAAGTTCAACTTTTCTAAGTGTGAGAATCTACATTAGTTGAGAAGAATTTGGTCCACACATTGTAAGACAATTTGAGCAAAACGAGATTACTGCCCTCTGAGCTCATGAAACATAAGGACAGTCAGCCACACAAGGAAATAGGCAATTAGGCGTATTGCATCACCAGGACCCTAGAATGCTCAAGCATCCTTTGAAGGTTTGTTTTTTTCACTCCATCCAAGACAGAAAAGAAAGACCACATGACTCTAAAGGAAACTTCTGAGCTCTGAAAATAAAAAAATAAATGAGGAAGAAAGTTATCTAAAGACTGTTCTTGTACTTATTTGTCTTCATTTGCGTTTACAAACACTCCAAGAAACACATTTTCTTGTAAAGACACAGCTGGTTCTTGGTAAACTTCTTTTTAAATAGCAGTAACAAGACCAATGATAGCACCTACCTTCAGGCTCTACCTCTCATAATCTTCCAGTTACTGTGCTAAATATTTTACTTCCTATCATCCTCCTAAGAGATTTTAATGACTTTTTGCTTGTTTGTTTGTTGGCAGGTAAGGGAATTGACCCTTCATTAGTTAATAATTTGTCCAAGGCCGCATCTTGAGAAGTGGAAGAGGTGAAATAGAAGCTCAGGTGAAATAGAAGCCACCTCCTTTATACAGGAAAGACACAGCAGCTCTCTGAATTGAGTAGACAAGCATTAGTGGCACTCAGAGCCCAGGCTGCTGATTGGTATAACCAGAAGAGGCTGCTTCCATTGCTGGGTGACAACGATCCAGCACCATCATTGCCAAGGTGAACCTGGTTTCTGCTGTTGCTGCCACTATGTGCCCAGGGATGGGTCCCTGGCTGTCAGTCCACCATTTGTCTCAGGCCTCAGATTCAGGGCCTAGGTAGGAGCATTCAGTTGGCCAAATCTTAGCCATATGGTCATGCCATGGCTGTCAAAAGGTGGGAGGGGGAAGAACCACCCCCCATTGGGTTGCAGCTCACTCGAGTCCACAAAAGTCTCATCCCCATAACAGTGTCAGTGGAAAGTCCAAAATCTCAATTAAATATCATTAGTTCAAAAGTCCTAAATATCATTATCTCAATCAGGTGTACAGAAGGCTCATGTGTGTAATTCCCCCCGGGTCACAACGCTGATTCATCTGCGGACCCGAGAAACTGAAGAACAGCCTATCTGCCCCCCAACACTCCCTAAATGCAGCAGTGGGACAGACAGAGAATAATTATTATAATTACAGACATTCCAATTCAAAAAGGAGGCAAATGAAAGGCAAAAAAGGGTCATGAGCTGAAGGTAGTTTTGAGATCCAGGTACAGGTATCAGACTCTTTTTAAGTCCTAATGACTGGGACTAACCCTTGGTGGCTCTCAGCTCCACTCTCTGCATTCATGGTTCTGCCTCTGAATTCTTGTTTCTACCCTCAGTGTCACCCTCTCTCTTATCTGAGAGGCAGTATATTTTTGTAGCTGAGTAGTTTTGTCAATCTGCTTCCTGTCAGTAGAGTACTGAGGGTCTGAATGCCTCTTTTCACATAAAAATTTTCATTTCAAACTAGAAATTCTAGTTTTTTTAAATTGGCTCTGTAACATTTTATAGTAACCAGTTTCCTGCTTTCATTTATAATATCTCTGCATAGTACACGTAGATGTTTTATGATCTGTGCCCAATAATGGTAATCTCTAAAAGTTGCTGTGATTATTCTTGTCATGTCTTGTTTGTGATGTTTCTTACTCATGGTGTGTTGTTTCCTTAAGTGCCTGACCATTACAGTTGAATAATGATTTTTATTAATAATTTGAGGCCCAGGATGATGGTGTATTCTTTCTGAGAAGACTTTAATTTACTTCCATTGGTACAAACAATCTGCCACTAGCTTAATCAAAGTTAAAGCCTTGAGGTTCCATGCAAAGCGCCGTGATGATTGCTTTAAGGTGGGGTCACCTTTTGGGGGTATGTTGATATTTTGGTCCCCATATTAGTAGTTGGGATGAGCAAGGTGAAGACTCCCTAAGTTGAAAAGGCTTCCTTACATCTCAGTTTTTAAAATGTCGTTTCTGAATTGACAATTTCCCTCAGAGCAAAAATAGCTCTGAGTGCTGGGCATCCCTCTGGCTTCTCACCTTCTTTTTGAATATTGGCCGTGTAATTTCTCACTATTTTGTGAGATTTTTAAAGCTTTTAAAAATATTTTGAGGAAAATATTGCATGTAGTTTTTTTAGTTGTCCTTGGTGAAAAAACTGTATCAAATTACTCAGACTGCCATTGCTGAACATAGAAGCTTCTGGAAAAAATTTATAGCACCTATTTCATATGTGTACAAACTTTTTGAGGCTCTAGGCTCTGTGGGTACAGTTCTAAGTTTATGAAGGCCTGAGATTAGGCCTCTGTTCCCACATGGATTTAAAATACTTCACCCTCATCACCAACTGTGGCTTCAACACCTTCTTCTCTTTTCTAATTCAGCTTTGAGTTTTCTTTTTATCTCTGGAGCCTGGCAATTCCTCCACCCCATGTTTATGAGGTCAGTGTTGCAGATGCAACATTCATACAAATAAACAAGGAGATTTAACTATTTCTTTCTCTTTTTTTTTTGTTTATTCTGTGGCTATATCTGGATAGATAGTTCTCCATATCAACCTACTCTGCACAATATTGGAAGCATCTCCTGCCCCTACTCACACACAAATTTTTTATTTAAGCTTCTCTTCCTTAACCAAAACTATACTAAGTGATACATATACTTTATAAGCTGTATGTGTGGATATCATTTACATTTGTCATTGGCTAGTTTATAAAATTATTTTCACACTTCACAACATTTAATGTTTAATATTACCACAGAAGATGGGGGTAAAAACCTCAAACTCAAATAAGTTATCCATTTCTGATAGCAAATTTGACATCATTACTTTATAATTCCAAATAACATCTATTGGTATCTTTCTAATATGAGAATATCAGTGATGTCCCCAAGATTTAAACTTAAACTTAATTATTATTCAATGTTCAATGGAAGAGCTTATGTGTTGTCCTAAAATAGATTATTACAGAAATAGTAAATTTTACTAATATGTCAAAATCCCATCCACCATATTATCTCTAGGAAATCACAGCAACCTACTACAGTGTGAATGTTTGTGTCCCTGCAAAATTCATGTTGGAACCTAAGACCAAATATGATATTATTAGGAAGCAGGGCATTTAGGAGGTGATTAAGTCATGAGGGCAGAGCCCACATGATTGGGATTAGTACCCTTACAAAAGGCCTGGAGAGAACTAGCTAGGTCCTTTGTCCTTCTGCATTCTGCCAAGTGAGGACAAGCAACAAGGCACCATCTTGGAAGCAGAGAGCAGCCTCCACCAGACACTGAATCTGCTGATGCCTTAATCTTGGACCTCCAGTCTCCAGAACTGTGAGAAAATAAGTTTCTGTTTTTACAGATTACCCAGCCTCAGGTATTTTGTTATAGCAGCATGGATAGACTAAGACACCCTCCAATGAATGAACAGGTAAAATCCCACACTTAATGAAAAGACTAGTCCTACTTTGCAGGATAAGAAGGATCCAACTGAAGCCTGTGTGGGAATAATGTTTCAGAGCATATAATAACACCTGCTCTGAAACATTGGTTTTCCTAAAGACTAAGTTTTCCCCTAACAAACAATCTTGAGATGTGCCGAAAAGCCTAGCTTTGACTATATCTAAGAAAGTCAAAAAATTTCAGAGCCATAAGATTACTTAAATATTCCAGGTAATGGCACCATGATACCAGATTAGACCATTTATAGAATAAATGAGTCTATATTCCAACACCAATTCTATAATACTTGTTGGGGGTCCTGCTATTCAAATCAATTCAGATACTAATCAGAGTTAGCAGAGACCCTGCACATTAAGGACTCAGTCTCACAAGACTGTCCCCACTTCACATGCTAGCCATAAATCTCAAGTATCCCTAAGTCACTCATACTTCTGCCCAGCATGGCTACAAATTCAGTGGTTTCCAGAACCCCTCCTTCAGATTAGATAATGACTCAGAACTCACTGAAAGCGCAATGACGGTTTTCTAATGAAGGACACAGCTCAGGAATAGCCCAATGGAAAAGACACACAAGAAGAGGTCTGGAAGAGTCCCAAGCACAGGAGCTTCTGTGGAGTGCACCACCCTCTCAGTACATCAACACGTTCACCAACCAGGAAACTCTCCAAGCCTGACCATTTGGAGTTTTTATGTCAGATTACTTTACATAGGCATGATTGATTAAATCACTGGCCATGTGATTGAGCTTGATCTCCAGCTCCTCCTCTCCTCACAGGTCAGAGAATAAGGCTGGAATTTCCAACCCTCTAATGAAGCGTATTGCAACAACAGAATAAAGGAGCTGTACAGTGGGGTACTATGTGGGAATGATCTACGGGCAGGCTCAAAGGACTCACCTCATTAGCACAAACTCAGGTGTGATTGAAAAGGGACCAATGTGAATAACAAGAGGTACTCCTATCACTCAGGGAATTCCAGAGGTTTTTGAAGCTGTGTCAGAAAGTGGGGAAAAAGACCAGACATATTTTTATTATACCACAGATATTTAATAAAATTTTGTCACAGGTTAGAAGAACAGAGTTTTTGTTTCAGGGATGAACAATTAGAATAGCAGAGATAGGAAAGACGTGAACATGTGATGTTAATATAGCCATGAAATGGGTGCACATCAGTGTAGCAAAAGATAGATGCAAGTAGGAAAATTATATAAGAGTAATTATCAAAAAGGAAAAACCACATTAGACATATTTCACATACGGTCTTGCTCATGGGCAAATAAATCCAAGTGATTGTTATCCTAACATATTAACAGATCTGGATTGGTAGTAGAACTCTCATTGGAATTATTCATCTCATCATGAATACTTAGTTTATACAGCCTCGAAGAAAAAGATTTAATTTTAAGATGGAATGAATTTAGCTTCTCTGAATTTTTTTCTAGTTAGAACAGCTGTTCATATATATTTGCCTATTCCCCAAATTCCCCTTGCCAGTCCCCCAGAGAAATTGTCTTAGTGAATTCAATAAGAATTATATTATTGAGAAACTCAGTGATCCTCATTTTATTATTTGCAAGTCACTGTTAGGCAATGTCAGTATTTTACTATCTGTGACCATATAATCCTACTGTGTGTGTAAAAGATGACACGGAAGAGTGGCGTAAAGATCATGTGGGGAGTCAAATGGCGAGGGTCATATTCATGAACTTGACACTAATTTAATATGTGATTATACAGCAACCACTTAGCCTGTGTGAACTCTAATTTCCTCATTTGTCAGGGTTCAGGATTTAATATTTCATGAATCCTATTGACTTCAAGCTAGAGGATAATAATCTGACCTATATTCACATATACACATACCAATCACACAGACTTTCTTTATACAAATTGGCAGTACTTCAGACTATAAAGAGGGATTGAAAATATGGATCCTTGGGAGAGCCTTAACTTTTTATGGATTAGCAGGGAATCACTTTAATATTAATATAAAACATAACTTTGCTAATGGATCAGATATCACCTTTCACCCTCTTGGCTTACTTTTGACTCTGGCCACTACTATGACAATCAGCTTTTTAGCGCCCATCTCAGCGGTACTCTCTGTTTTCTGCACCAAAGAGCCCCTGGTGTTGCACCAGTGGAGTCATGCAGAAGTTCACTAAACTCGGGCGTGCACAGTGGAAGTATTGGAGAGTTACTAGTCCATGGAGCCATCCTGAGCACCAGGGAAAGGATCAGAGGGATAACTCCCCCTCCCTTCCATCCTCTAGGAGCACACCTCTGAGGCTCATTCTGCAAGTTTCTCAGAGGGTCCCAGTGGGATTGTGTCTCAGTTGCCCTCAACAGAGATCAGATCAATCATGCACACTATATCGGCTCTTGTTTGCTCTGCATTTCAGCCTCCCTGTGCCCTGAGGTCAACTTCCCAAACAAACCACCTGCCCACAAGCTCAGGCTCTGTTTGTGGCCAGGGGCATACCAAAGGCTAAGGAAATAGGTAGTAGAAATATTCTAGAAAGCAGACCTTAGAGAGAAGATTCTGGAACTGGACTACTCACTGGCTCCATGGCAATAAGGATACCATTTCTGGCTGTAAGCCAGGTGGTCATTAACCTTGGCATGCAATAGCATTGTAATTACCAGAACTCTCACCAGTGGTAGATTAGGATGAGTCACAGGTGGTATTTAACCCTGACTGATCTTGAACAATATGGAGTCTATGGGATATATAGGTTGATTATATTTAGTTAACTGCTATAGAAACCTCATAGAAATAAAATAACAGGTTCTTGTCTAACAATCGTCAACTTCAGACATGCTATGAAAGCCAGAGGTCTCCATGTTTTAAAAGGTCTTTATCTCCTGCAGCTGCAGGGCAGATTGTGCTATACACCAGACTTTAGATTTAATTATGAGGGTAGCAAAGCTACTAAGGAAACTAAACGCCTCCATGGGGTTCCTATAGGAAAGTGCCAGAAGAAAGAATGCCTCACACCTGTGTGGGAACATTTGGGATGGAAAACCTGAGAATCTTGGATTCCTAAATTCCACCAAAACCTGCTCGATAGAGGAGAGCTGCATATCCACACGCGAAATTCTTATAAACATGTGCCCTGAGGTGAGCACTTAAGACACAGGTGCACAACTTCCCCAAGTCCAGTTTCACCTCAGATCACCACTGCTAGTTTAATAACTAGAGTTAGGCTAAATAGAAAAATATAATCCCTGTTCTTCAAGGAAATAATAAAACCCTAAAACAATTGCAGAATATGGCTAATATGTTCCACCAAGTATGAGGGAGTGGATCTTGAGAGGGAATGGAGAATTGTGAAATAGAAGGATGAATAGATGAGAATTTCTTGACATGGGAAGCTGCTCATGTGGCTCTGAGATTAACTTTCCAGAGAGCACAGTGGATGCTAAGTATACTAGGTCTTCTGGAAACCTGGACACACCAGTGGTCTATAGTAAATGCAATGGAGTTGCTGGAATAGCCTTGCCATAGTACTGCAAAACGCTCAAGAGGCTCAGGAGGTAGAAATGCTATAATGGATTAATTTTGTAAGACAAGAGAACCCACCATCTGACTATGTTCCCTGAAAGGACTTAAGATGTACACCAACACTAAGAAAATAAGGAAATTAATGGTGAAAGAGTACCAGCATGTTGACGAGATTGCTGGTGGTTTTTCTTTGTAGACTAGAGCTGGCAGTAAGAGATCCTTCTGTGTAGCTCAGCTCCCTAACATCACGAATGGTTCTGAAATGGTGAAGGCCAGGTGGTGGCACTGAACTCACAGAATCAAAGTGCACATAGTGAATGAAATTGGCAGAGAGGCCTAAACAGCAGCCAGGTTGCCTGGATTCTCAAGTATCTGTGGTGATGGCTAATAGTCCATCATGTTGCTAGGAGAAAAATAGATGGACAGCTGAGTATAGTGTTTTAGCTTTATTGAGGGGTCCTCTTGGGAGCCAAACTCTGGGGTTTGGGTATTGTGCCCCAGGATGGGCTTTCCAAGTTCAGCCCATAGCTGACACACAATGCTGATTGCTAGATATGCCAATTGCCACAGTACATGAGTCTTGGAACCAATGGCTTAGTTTTTCTTAACATCATTTCCATAATCCCAGTGGCAGAACCTGTACTTCCCATCTCCGAACATGTAGATTCTGCCAAGCTAGATGCCCTGGCCATCAGGGGAATCACTTCCATCAGGGCATGCAGCATGGCTTTCAGTGGACTTAAAGCTATGGCTACCGCCTAGTCACTTTGGGTTCTTCATACCAGTGGATCAATAGGCACAGAACAGTTACTCAACTGCTAAGCATGGCTGCTACATCATGGGAACAGAAAAGGAACACCTGGAGCCCAAGAGAGCCACTGAGGAAGCCTTGGGCATGCTATGGCCAGTGGCAACTGAATATAGGCAATTGTAGCAATTCTAACAACAAAAAATGTAAGGCAAACAAGAGCTCTGTCCCTCAGGGATTAAGGTCTGGGTCACTCTATAGGTAAGCAACCTAAACCAGGTGAAAACTGAGTGAGGGTAGGGGATGTCACATGGGGGAGGAAAGACATGACACATATAAATCCCTATCTCAGGGCCAGTTTCAGCTCGAGGAACTGCAGCTTGTTCCACAAACCCTAGGCCTTTTGGAGAGGCTGCAGCCGGCTACCACATGAAAAATCCATGTGACGTTTGACTTCACAAAGAGCACAAGGAGGTCTGAGCGATGTCAGTGATGGGGCCCATCTTTCGCTCAAGCCTGGCTGTGGAAACCAGCTTTGTGCAGGTGTGACTGGGCAGGGCCTTGCCTTCGCGGCGCTGTCCTGCGGCCCTGAAGCCGGCGTGGGACATGCCCGCAGAGACTGTCGCAGCACTGACACATGCGCACTCTGGAGCACTGTGGACAGTCATGGCCCATGGGGACTGTTGACAGGAGAGGACAAGAGGCTGTGAAGGGATGCTCTCTACTTAGTCCTCGGGAGGCACATTCCATATAGCTTCTCAGAAGTTCCTGGAGAGTTCGAGGCTTAGTTGTCTACAGAGCATAACTACTTGGGTAACACGCCCTTGGTTTTGCAATGTAGGTTTTATTATTATTCAGATATGGCGAGGCCAACAGATTAAGAGATGATGTTCATTGAAAAGACAGTGTGTTGCAGTTCCCAAAAGGAGGGGGCATGTCACACCATGCGGGGTCACACGGAGAAGCACCAGGGAATAGGTACTGTACTGGGGGCGGGCAGGGGTGGTGAGGGAGAAGACCCTTTATTGCGGGTTTTTTTTTTTTTTTTTTTGCAGGAAGCAATGGGTGAGGCAGGATAAACAATAAACAGGCTAAGAAGTATTTGAATAATTTCAGCAGCCTCCTGGGTGTAGGGGAGGAACCTAGTAAAATCTAGTACCTGGCCCTGGGGTGCTTAAGCAGGGGAATAATGACCGGAAGTGTAATAGGCCCATACAGGAGGCAGTTTGGGGGCCCGGTGGGAGAATGCCTGCTGGATTAGTTTGTTTGCATTTGAAAATCACAGTCCCAGGAGAGCTATTTCCAGCTATCTTTGGTAATAGACTAACCCTGGGAGGGGAAGTCCCTCCAGAGGCAGCAAAGGCCCAAATATTAAAGTATCAGAAATACAACAAATGAAAAGACATGGTTAATGCACTCCTATATTTGCTTTCCTTCCTTCTCTGCTTCACTCTTTTCAGGTTTCACTCCTATTCCCTGAAATTGCTTTATAAATAAATGACCTTTCTGCAGACTCTAGTCTGATGCATTGTTTTCGTAGAGGGGGAGAGGAGAGAGAGAGCGAGTGAGTGGTCGGGAAACCTAGGCTAAGAAAAAATCTTTCTAACCCGTTCATTCACCTTCAGATTTCATTTCAGTATCTCAGATATTGACTCTATGAATATCCAACAGATTCAATGGCCATGACTACATGGCACACACATGGCACTGCTAAAAAGAAATGATTTGTGAAAGCAAAGGTGCTCTATTAAAAGAAAAGCAGGCCTGTCCCAGAAGACGGTTTGAAAGATAAAAGAATTGTAGTTTTGGTTGGGGTTTGTTCATTTTTATGGATATGGGCAACAGGAGAAACCTCTCCTTGATTATTGGTAAAGTTAAATTTAATTGGAGACTCTAAAAGGTGGGAGAGTGAAGGGGGCTGAGAGATGAAACAATTACCTGTTGGGTACAGTGTTCACTATTCTGGTGATGGGCACACTAAAAGCCCAGAATTTACCATTATATAGTGTGTCTGTGTAACAAAACTGCATTTGTGCCCCCTAAATCTATAAAATATTTTTAAAAATTAATGGAAACAAATAAATAAAAGCATGTATTAGACTTCACAAAGAAAATGGGAGCTAAATCATGTATACTAGTTTATTAAAAAATAGGCATATAAGACAAAAATCAAGAAAAATGTAATCAAATACATCAGACATTCTCTCAGACATTTCCCTGAACTGCTGTGTTACAATTTTTTTTGTTGGTCATCAAGCACCAAAGAAATTACTCAAGTAGTTGAGTACTAGGGACGTCTTGGGCATCTATGAAGGTTACTCGATTTTTGCTTCTCCTTCCGCGAGCCTCTGTGATGGAACTCCCGCCATGACAGGAGGAAAAGCAGTCCCCACTGCGTGCCGCCCAACTTCAGGGATTGTGAAAACCAGGGTCCCATGTTCTCCTTGGAGCACAGCTTGGTTTTCCATTTTCTCTGCATACATTCTTCCAGGCAGACACCTCCTGTAGCATTCTCATAGCGTGCCTTAGACAATGGAAAACAATTAAAGATTGCATTTCAGAAAAGTCCATTACATGGCATTTATTATTTTTTAATTAGTGAAAAAGTTTAGGAATTGAATGTAAAAAAATGTTAAATTATTTTGCTGGCTTAAACAAACAGGAAAAAAGAAAAGATCTATACTAGGTTAACTGCCCTGTATTTCAGAATGGGAAATTCTTTGGCACGAGTCATCAATTTTCCCCTTTCTGAGATTTCCCTGTGTACTTTCTTAAGGATCTGAATTTGGAAATCCAAATACGTCAGGGACCAAATTATTTAGAAATTACCCTGAATACCAGATTAGTGAGATGATCTAAAAATAACTGAGGTAATGTAATGCAGAAGGTAACTAATGACCTGTAAATGCAGGTTCCTCTACAACTCTCTCTTTAGGGAGTGGTTAATGTTTCTCAAATGACTTCTGTGGGAACTGGATGCTTCAGAGGAATTGGTAATAGGAGATGATACAGTGATTTTGCCATTATGCCCTGACTTGAACAACATATAAACAAACCATCTTTCTAAACAAATATATTCATAAGAAATGCAACAAATGCTGGGAACAACATGAAAATCTGCACTTGTTATCAGATTTCTTGAGCTTACTTGTCAGAATCCATTTTACAGAGCACACGGCATCATTTTTTTCTTCAGCAATAGGCTATGCTAGCACTCTAGTGTAAAACTTCCATTGCAAGCTAAAGTTAATCAGAAGTTCTCTCTTCATTTGTACCTATTTCAATTGGTCCTTATATAGATAATCAAGTAATGTAGGGGCTAACACAGTGAATAGAAGACAAAAGGAGAAAGAAGCATTTCTTGCAAAATGCGATGCTGTAAGAGAATCACAAGAGGAAAAAAACAGAGCCAAAAGGGATTATAATTGCTTACCACCAAGCTCTTTATTCCATAGATGTACAAAATAAAACAGAGATGGGTTAAATTGACTTGCCCCAGGTAAAGCACTTAAGAAACAGCAGAGATTCAGGCCTCGTCCCCTCCCTGTTGAGTGTTCTTGCCTCTAAAGCACACCACCGCCCCTCAAAAGGCATTAGGAAACAAGCCATAGGATCTTGCTGCAAACTGCGGAGACACAGGGTGCAATAACAGCAGACAGACCAATAGGTACAAAGCAGGTAGTAACTAAAGTTTTCTTTAAAAATTGGCCAAGCGGCCTCATATTTGTACCCATAACTGCACGGCACTAATTAAGAAGTGAAAAATTACAGGCAAGCAACATTCCCCTCATAATACCTTTTATTTTATCCAGTACTATGCAGAAAAGAAAATGAGGAGAAAAGGAAAATAGCAATTGTAGCTAGTCACTTAACCATACTTGGTAATCAAAGTAGCTACTCTGGCATTTTATACTGACCTATCTGAAAATACCATCAGACAGGTAAATAGTGTCCATGAGTGCAAATCAATGTCAATGTGTGTGAGCAGGAGAAAAGAGTACCACTCTGCCAAGGGAAGGGTCCCAGAATTATTCACAGTCTGGTAGAGTAAAAGGAATGTAGCCTTTGGAATCAGGTGGGCCAAGAGTTACTACCCTTTTCTAAAAATTTATTTTTAATTAATTTATTTATTATTTTGTTTAGAAACAGAGTCCCAGTCTGTCACCCAGGCTAGAGGGCAGTGGTCTGATCACAGCTCACTGTAACCTCAAACTCCTGAGCTCAAGTGATCCTCTTGCCTCAGCCTCCCCAGTGACTAGGACTACAGATGTGTACCACCAGGCCTGGGTATTTTTTTTATTTTTTATTTTTTTTAGATATGAGAACTTGCTGTGTTGCACAGGCTAGTCTCGAACTTCTGGCCTCAAGCTATCCCCCCATTTCAGCCTCTCAAAGTGCTAGGATTATAGGCATGAGCCTCTGCACCCAGCAACCCTTTACTAGCCATGAGCTCAATGCTTTTGACTTAAGCAATCTCAGCTATAACATGGGACTAATAATAAATACCACTCTACTTGTCAAGATTAAATGAGAGATAATGAGATAACATATGTAAAGTCAATACCATAAAATTTATGCTCAATAAATGGCCATTGTGGTCAGTTTTTTATTTTATTAAGAAAACATTCAGATCCGTATGTGAAGAATAGTATAATGTATCACTGTGAATCTATCACCCAGCTTCAACAATTGAAAACTTGTGGCTAATCTTGTTTTATCCATATCTGCATTCACCCCCTGCAATATTTGGAAGAAAATCCCAGAACATTATTTTTCATCTTTTTATATTAATAGTTCATTATGTATCCCTGAAAGATAAAGTTTCTTTTATAACATAACCAAAAACCATTACCGCACTTTCAAAACAGTAATAATTCCTAATATTATTAAATATCTAGTCTATGTTCAAATTTTCAAATTGTCTTGTGGATATTATATGTGGTTTCATGTTTTCCAGCTTATTTGAATCAGAATCCAAATCATATTAGTTGATACGTGATCACTGTGATGATGAGGGTAAAGATTCCTGGCACTGAGTGCTATAATTTTGGAATGGAAGAAACCTCTATAAGTAATACAACATTACTACTGGATTTTAAAATACATAATATGTAATAAATCAGGCCAAATTTATTTTCTTTCTTCCATCTCAGAGGAATGATGACTGATTATCATGACAGAAGCCCCCATGATGATACATCTGCCGGCCTCACCCTGCTCTTTCCCTTTATGGACAGGTACAGCAGGGTCGCAAACCACAGGAGACCTGTGTGAGTGTAGGGTGAGTACAGGAGATGTGGGCACTGGGGGTTTGGTGGTGCTGGCATTTTGAAGGAACAGGACAGGGTTTGTCTTGGTGCCAATGTTTTTGTGGAAACAACACAGATCCTTCTCCTATCGTGCTCAGCAATAATTGAGTTCCTACCAACAGGGTTTTACAAAGTCGCGTTTTCTCTAGGGATGTAATAATTCATAAAGAGAAGCCAAACAAGGAAATGGCCCATGTCCCTGTCTTGGGCTGGAGGGGCACAATACAACAGTGGAATAGTAATTAAAAAGTATGAAAGAGAATTGGGGAGAAAATACGCAAACTCAAAAGCATGCAATCAATAAAGCTGATAGAGGCTGCCTGTTTTTTCTTCTCTCCACTGTGCTGCAAATAAAGGTGATGTACTGCTGAATAATAACATAATCCTCGCAATTAATTTCAGCTCTCTGTGTACATATATGATACATATATACATTGTTTTATATTGGGGATGACTGATACCATATGTAAGGAGATAAGAGAGAACACACCTCCAGCTGCCGACTGTGTCTAAGATGATGTAGCTGAAAGTAAGAAGGGAGTCTATGATTGAGCTGAAGAAACAGATGGATGGAAAAAAACAAATACAAAACGTACATTGTTACTTCTACGTTATTCTAAAAGTCATTAGTCTGCACTTGCTTACAAATAGGATTCTTAAATATTTGTAGTACATCATGGATTAAAACATCAGTCCCTGTTGAATAATAGTTAGCATCATATATACTTAAATAAGTTAAACCACCATGCAATTATGTTCCAGTTTCACTGAAGTTGGTCCAGACCCAGCTGAGTTAGGCCATGTGTAAGATGTTATTTCAATCACGCAATTGTTTAAACAAAGCCTGAAAAGGAAGGCTGTCCCCTGAAATAAATCATACGTTTTCTTAAAAGGGGAAGTAAATCTGCATTAGATACAAATTTATTACTACACAATAATTTAGTCAAGAGTTGAAATAACATTTGAGGAAAAATAAGTGGGGGGGTGGTAAGCAAATCTGAGGAAAGCCCTATTATTAATACAATAGGATCTTGACTTTTATTAATTCATATAGAGCAGTTTTCTGGCATATGGTGCTCAAAAAAAAAAAAAAAAAGAATTGGCATGAACAAATAAATTAATGACAGCATGATTTTCCCAGACAAAGATGGACTTCCACCAAGTGACCATGGCCCTGGTGAATGGCACAGACAGCCATCTGATCTGGCAAGGGAGACGCTGATAAATCATCCACAAAGAATGTCTTTCCCACACGCTCTATCAAATTCATCACCGAGTTCTGCGGAGGTTACTTCCCACATGTCATTGGAAACTGCCGCAGTCTTTCCCCTCAGCTACTTTCTGACTGGAGTCACACAGGTTCTCTACATTTCGGCCTGAGTGATCTTTTAAAAATGCATCTCTGTCATCCACCCACTCCCTCACATCTGTCTCTTCCCATTAAACCCCTTAAAGGCTTCCAATTATTCTAAAGATAATGACCCAGATACTTAGAATGACCCAGGAGACTTAGGCTTCATCTTCAGCTGATCCTTGGCCGCGCTGGCGGTTCCTTCTCAGTGCCTGCCACTGCACGGGTCCCAGGACCTCCCACTGAATGGATGCTTTCTTCATAAAGCCTTGGCTACTTCTGCTTTTGCTTTGTTCAAGTTAACATTTATTCATATTCCAGCTATTTCAGCTAAAACCTGACTTCTTTAGGGGTGCCTTCTCTAATCCCCCAGAGTAGGTAAATCTTTACTCTTTATAAACTCTAATGATATCAAGTAACTTTATCATCATAGCACTGGTGACAGTGTGTGTTTATTTTCATGGTTATTTAATCAATAACTGATTTCACCAAGAGATTCTCACTCCAGGGGTAGTAGAAAGTATGTCTCTTTTGTTCACTTTTATATTCGAACACCTAACAAAATAACTGGCACATAATTACCAGCGTAGATGAATGCATTCTTTCACATGGTGAACATAAATAAAAAATAGCTATTATCTTTAATAAGTTGACGGAAATTTTATAGATACAGCAAAATCTCTACTATTTCTTAAAGTGGTTCCATGATTGATCAGAAGCAAGCATATCCAAAGCAATTCATTCGATAAGCTATATTTTATAGAACCTCTATCTTGTACCCAGTACTATGGAAAATGTGAAAGGGAGTTCTACATTTTTAAAAAATTAAGGTATAATTTGGATACAGCAAAATCCACCCTTTGTTGTGTACAGTTCTGAAAGTTTTGGCAAAAATATACAATTGTGTAATCAATCACCAGCTCAGTGAAGGTACTAAACAGCTCCATGGCTCAGAATACCACTCCCGCCCACCGCTGTTCGTTTCTAGACCTCCTCAAACCAACAGCCTCTGTCCAACACTGATTTGTTTTCTCTTCGTTTATTCAAAAGATCATTTAAAACATACAATTTGCAGCCTTTTAAATCTAGCTTCTTTTACTTAAAATAATACATTTTAGGCCAATCCATTTTGTTGCATCTAGCAATATAGTTCATCCTTCTTTTTTTTTATAGCTCAGTATCATTTGATTATATGGATATACCAGAGTTTGTTGATCCATTTCTAAGTTGAGTGGCATATTGATGATTTCCATTTTGAAGCAATCATGGATAAAACTCATCTAACCATTCACATACCAGTTTTCATGTGAACATTGGTTTTCACTCCACTTGGATAAATACCTAGAAGTTTGATTGCAGGGTCATATAATAAGTATATGTTAATTTTGGAAGAAACTGCCAAAGCATTTTCTGAAGTGGCTGCAATATGTTTTTTTCTCACCAGAAATGTCAAGATCACAGTGATATTCTCTAATATTTGCTTCTAGGAATTTTATAGCTTTTCATTTTACAATTAAGCATTTGACCCAATCTTGAGTTAATTTTTATATAAGTTATGAGGTTTCTGTAACATTTCTTTTGTCCTTTGTATATGTATATCAAAATTTCTAGCACCATCTGTTGCAAAACATATTTTTCTATATTAAGTTTCTTTTGTGATATTGTTGAAAATTAATTCGCCATGTATGTTTGAGTCTATTTTCATGCTCTATTATTATTTGACATTTTTGGTGCTATTACAAATCATTTTCAACTTTTTTTGTATTTCAATTTCCAATTATTCATTGCTCACATATAGAAAAATAGTTGATGTTTTCACGTGTGTTGTGATCTTGTTAAGCTCCTTTATTTGTTAGAATAAGTTTTTTTTAAAAATTCTTTGAGATTATCTATAAAGAAAACCATGCCCACAATTACAGTGAATTTTATTTCTTCATTTCCAATCTGTGTAATTTTTCTTTCTTTCTTTTGCCTCATTGCATTAGCTAATAACATCAGTATAATGATAAATAGTCATGAGGTAAGTAAACATACTTGCTTTCTTTCCAATCTTAGGTAAAGCATTCAAGTTTTTGCCATAAAGTATATTAGCTGTAGTCTTTTCATAGATTCCTTTTATGAGATTAGGAAGTTACTTTTCTACCTATTTTGCTGAGACCTTTTGTCATAAATAGGTGTTAAATATTGTCCATTGGATCTCAATTGTTGAATTTATGGGCACATTGTTCATATTAATAGCATTTCCTTATTAGTCTTTCAGCTACTGTGTGGTCTGTAGTGATGCCCCTTCTTTTGTTTCAGATATTTGTAGTTTTTGTCTTATGTCTTTATTTTTTGGTAGTAAGTTCTGATTACAGACTTATCTTTTTTATTTATCTTTTCAAAGAATAAACTTTTAATTTTATATTTTTTTAATTTTCTATTGTCAGTTTTATTTATCTTCAAATCTTCATTAATTTTCCCTTTCTGTTTTGATGGGCTTAATTTACTCTCTATTTTCAGTTTTATTAAGGTGATGTTTACGTATTTCATTTGAGTGTTTCTTTTTTTCTAATATATACAGTTAATGTTATAAATTTCCTTGTGAGCACTGCATTAACATCCTAGATATGCTGTCTTTTCTTTCCATTCAATTCACTTTTTCCCCTTAATCTTCATTGTGATTGTGTCTTTAATGCATGAGCTTTAAAAAATAGTTTTGTTTAATTTCTAAATATTTGAGACTTTTTTCCAAATATCTTTTTGGTGTTTTTTTCTACTTTAACTATATTCTATTAAGAAAATACACTTAGTATGAGTTAAATTCTTTTATAAAGCCTTATTTTGAACCAAAATACAGTCTGTCTTACTTAATAGTCCATGTGTACTTTAAAGGACTATATATTCTGCTGTTGTTAGGTGGGGTGCCCTGTAAATTCCAAGCAGGTCAAACTGGTTGCTATTGTTCAGCTCTCCTACATCTTTATTAATTTTCTGTTTATTTTTTTAATTGAATACTAAAGGAAGAGTGTCAGAATCTGCAAGTATTATTGAGGATTCGCCTATTTCTTCTTTTAATTCTATCAATTTTTTAGCTGTTTAGAAACTCTGTTGTTAGTTGTATACACAATTGTGGTATTTCCTTTTTTCCTTCTATTTGAACATTCTATCATCATGCAATGTCTCTCTTTATTCTTGTTCTGAGGTCTACTTTATCTGATATTAATATGGCCAACACTTTGACACTTTTTTAAAATTCACATTAGCATGGTTTTACAGTTTTCCTTTCTTTTCCATTTTTACTTTTCTATACATATATTTCACATGTGTGTACATATATGTACATGGTTTCTTATAGACAGAATCTAGTTGGTTTTTTCCTTTATTGAACTTGATAATCTCTCTTTTATTGCTATGTTTAGATTTTTTAAATTTAAGGTAGTTATTGATATTATTGGAATAAAATATATATGCTTACTAGTTATTTTCTATTTGTTTCATCATATTGGTTTTTTCTTTCTCTTTTTCTGCTTCTTTTTCTTTAATAATCATTTTTTAGGATTCTACTTTATTTACAGTGATATTTATTATAAACCTTAAAAAGTGTTTTAGTGGCTTGATTAGGGTCTATAAAATACATCTTTAATTAATCATAGCCTATCTTATAATAATACATCATTTCATTCATAGTGTATAAACATTATAGTGAAGGACTCCCTTCTATCCTTAGTGCTATTTTTATCATTCATTTTACTTCTATATAAGCTAAAAAAAAAACAAAATTCATTGATACAATTTTTGGTATAGAAGTCAGTTATCATTTATAGCAACTAAAAGTAAGAAAAAAATAGCATTTATATTTACCTTCATTTATGCCCTTTCCATGTCTCTTTATTCCTTTTTGTAGATGTAAATTTTTGTCTGCTGTCTTATTTCTTCTGCCTAAAGAACTTCCTTAAATATTTTCCTTGGAACAGATACACTGGTAATAAGTTTCCATTAGTTTTGTTTGTCTGAAAAGATCTTTGTATCACCTATATTTTGAAAATAGTTTCGCTGGATATAGGATTCCAGGTTGACAGTCATTTTCTTCCTACAATTTAAAGATACTGCTCCATTGTATACTCCTTGCCTAGTTTCTCATAAAAATTAGCTGTAATTTTTATCTTTGTCACTTTTATGTGATGTGAATTTTTCCTTTTTTATCTTTGACTTCAAAAATCTTGAATCAATCTCTCTCTCTTTCCTTCTCTCTCTCTCTTTAAATTTATCTTGCTTATCATTCTCTGAGCTTCTTATGATTTGGTGTATTTCCTTGATTTTTTAAAATATTTGCCATTGTCTCTTCAAATATTTATTCTGCAACATTTTTTCTCTCTTCTTCATGGATTCCTCATAGACATACATTGGACCATTTGATATCACTCCACATTGCTTGCATCTTTGTTTTGTTTTTGTATTGTTTGCTTTTTTCCTTGTGTTTCAGGCTATGTCATTTTTATTGATCTATGTCAGAGCTTATTAATTATTTCCTCAGCTTTGTTCAATCTACTGTTTAGGCCACTGAAGGCATTATGGTTATACTTTCTTCATTTCTAGCATTTCCATTATTATAACCAAATTCTTGCTTATAGTTTTCATCAATCTGTTGAATTCCCCGACTGAATGGGCATGTGTCCACCTTTTCTATTAGACTTTAGCATATTATTTATAATTATTTCAAATTCCTTTTTTGGTATTTCCAACAACTGTATTATATCTGAATCTGCTTTGTCTCTTGATACTGCAATTTTTTTTTTTTTTGCTTCTTTGGCTATATCATAATTTTTCATTGAAAGTTGGTATATTATGTAGGATAGTAGATAAAAATAATTAGCATTTATGCCTGAAAGTGGACACACCTCTTTATTTGCTTATTTATTTTGCTAGGCTTTTAGTATAGGAGGGTGGATCTATCAGAAATTAAGCTATAAGCCTAGCCTCAATGCATCTCAGTCTTCCGATTCCCCTAGCATTAAATTGTATTTCAGGTGGGCTGGTTTGCCAAATGTTTTCTCTTACTGTTCTATCTCTGCCATAGGTTTTCTTTTACACTTGTGCCTCAGAGAAGTTCTCTCTTTATGCTTTTGAGCCCCTTCTAGCAGTGTTTGTTCCTCCATGCTTTCTAGGCTGGGAAAAGGAGGAAAGGAACATTTTCTCATTTGCTTAACTACGAGTCTTCTTGAGGTATTGCATCCCTGAGACTGAAGAGGGGCTTTCTTAGTGATCTTGCACTATCCCCAGAAGTAGGGGTTGTTTGAGCTCAGGACATATTCCTTCCCCTTTCCTAGGGGCAGGGACCCCTTTTTCTAGAGTAGAGGGTTTTTGTTTGTGTTTTTGTTTTCTCATCCCTGTTTTTTCTTTTCTTCTGTCCCTAGCTGCACATATGCTTCACATGTGGTCTCAGGGAAACACAAGATTTTTGCCCTTTCACAGGTGAAACTACCTTTACAAATTGATAAAGGGGTGCAACGTGAGAACTGTGGTAAGGGCCTAGCTAAAAATAAGGAACAGGTATAGCTAAAAATAATGATAATAGTTAGCCACTGTCCCCCTATTTGCCTCTCTGTAATTGCCATTCTGGAGCCACAGAGCTGCTGGTCGTAAAGATTCTTAGCTTTCTCCATAGATAACATCACACTTTTGAAACCTAGGGGTAGTTTCTGAGATGTCTTCCAGGTCCTGAATTCTGGTGGGAGGGCTCACCCACCCAGACCAGTGGCCCATACCGAGGAGCTGACTCAACTGGTTTTGTTACCCCCATCCAAGAACCTGGTCAGCAAAGAAGACAATTTCTGCCACCCTATGGTTCTTCCCCGAACACAGCCAATGAGCAGTTTGGCCTAGGCGATGCCAAACTGTGCTTAAAAACCCTGCCTCCCAAATTGTCCAGGAGGTGGATTTGAGAAATTCCTCATGTCTCCCTGCTTAGCACTGTTAGAAATTAAAAACTGTTTCTCTACAGTAAACTGTACTGTCTCGGTGTATTGGCTTCCTCCTAGGCAGTGGGCAAATGAACCTGGTTGGGTGGCAATGCAGGCAGCTGAAATCTTTTGTTCCATGGGGGTAATGAGGTAGAAAATCTGGGGGTGCTTCATGCCTTTCTTGCAGTGAGTACTGTTCCCCTCTTCCAGGCCTGCACAATAAAGGAGACTTTCTTGAGACTCTCACCTGTTGCAAATGTTGCTCGTGAGCACCCAGTGACATCTGTGGAGACCCTGCTAGAGGGTGTGACTTCCTCTTGGATCAGCAGCTCCAGAGATTCTATTTTCTTACACTATTGCATACTTAACCTTTAACAATTTATTAGAAAGATAAGCTGAATTCTTCTGCTGACCTGTATGTTGTTGAGCATCTTCCTCAGGTAAGCAAGTATTTGTCCCTGCTCTCTCCCTGGAGATACCTGTCTTTTGTTGGATGGTTTAGCTTAGTTTTGGTTTTTTTTTTTTTTGCCCTGTGATTTCAGTTCTCTGATATATTCAAGAAAAGTTGTAATTTTGCTAATTTTCTGCCTCTTTTTATTATAATTCTGGGAGCAAATCTTTTGTACATCCTATGCAGAAGCTGGAAGTTCCCAGCATGTTTTAGCAAATACAAAAGATAAAAGTAAAAAATAAATATTGGGAATTTATTTAAGAATGTATGGCATGGAAGAAATTAAATGATATCAGACAGCCTTATAGGAAGTATCAAGTGTAAATTACTGATTATATGTGAA
Organism: Lemur catta; assembly: GCF_020740605.2. Lineage (NCBI taxonomy): Eukaryota > Metazoa > Chordata > Mammalia > Primates > Lemuridae > Lemur > Lemur catta. The sequence continues at coordinate 47,378,535 of NC_059132.1, forward strand.
ATAGAAATTCAAAAGTGAGAGAACAGGGAAATGATGGTCAGGAATAATTTTTAAGAGAAAGAGCTACTCACCATTTGGATAGGAGCTGAGAATTTATATAATTTAAATGTATGCACAACTTATATTCATCTCATTGAGAACAGATACATTATAGGAAAATGAGGATATTAGGTAGTCTCCAGTTTAAATGTTAGTTTCAGTATCTTCACCCACATATGAGCAAGAATAGCCAGCAACATTTTTTAATTAGGCCACACATGTTTTCCCTTTCCTGCCCTTCAAAATAAAAGCAATAGTGAAAGAATAAATAGGAAGGTAGTCTGAATAAGACAGAACAAAAGTATTGTCATACTCACAAATGCTAAGTGATTAAAGATATAGCAGGCACCAAGCTGTACTAGTAAATGTAATTTAGAAAGGAAATCTCAAAAAATATACATTGTTGCTGTTATTCAGTCACATAAATTGTGGTGAAAATTTCCAAAAGTGCCCGTAATGGATACAAGAGAATAATAGTTATTATAGTAAGTAATTTTGTTAAAGGGTTTCAAAATCCTAAATCCAGGTCTTTGTTAAAGGGTTGAGTAAAGAATGAATTGTAATTCAACTTTGTTAAAGGGTTTTAAAGTCCTAAGTTCTAGTCTTTGTTAAAGGATTTCAAAGTTCTAAGTCAAAATGAACTATAATTCATCATTCAGTTCCAGCAACACAAGTATTTGGAAGAGAAAGAGAAAGAAAGCAAGCTCTCTAGTTTTCTATTTCTATGAGTAAGGAGCCAGTTATCAGAAATTTCATATTGGTTAAATCTTCATTTCACTATAGGTCAATACAGAAGAAAGAAAACATTTTTCTACAAAGGTCTATGTTGCTGTCAGATGGCAGCACATTAAATTGTTTGAAAAATCCACATCCTGGCATGTGAGTATTTTTCAAAGCTAACTATTCATAAAATGTTGACATATCATTACTGTAACTGTCAACAGACACGGATACTGGTATGATCACATGAATTTCTATTCTCAAGAAGACCAGAAATCACAAGACTACAATGAGAATTTTCAGAATGCTAGTACTCAAAACAAGAAAATGGTTAGATTTATCTAGATGTATGACAATTTGATTAAAAGGAACAGCTTTAAAATAAGAAATTTTGAAATAATCACTAAGTTAGAATGATTCAAATAGTATCACAGGTCATTAGGGAGTACTATTAATTATATTGACCAAGCTTAGTAAAGCATACAGCTTTGTAGACCATCATATATGGGAAAATCTATTTTTAAATATTACGGTAAGTTTATACAAACCTTGACTGCATTAATCATGGCTTAAAATATTGATGCACAAGTTTGTTTTATGTCCTTGGGATATGAAGTTTTTACCAGTTTATTTATGATATATTCATTTTGGGATTTTAATATTTGTTTTAAACACTCTTGGGAGAATTTAATTTGAGGAAGAGCATAAATTATAGAAGTAGATTTCCTTCATTTATTCTCTGGTTAGTGATTTTAAAAAAAGTATTCAATTCAACAAATTTGAGATATTTTTTTAAATATCTTCAAAAAGTTTATAAATTATAAAAGATATCAAATCTTTAAAAATAAATTTGTAATTTTCTTCTAATATAGGTATTATTCTCACTTTTAGTAGTTTATACATCACTAACATTAATTGGAGACACCATATATTGAGTAATTATTTTGTAACAGGGAAGAGTAATTGTGGTTTTGTGTGTGTTATTTTATGCTCAGTAACATACAGCTAGGTTAGGTCCAGGGTATTTCTCAAATAGGGAAACGTCATATCATTAGTCTGTTCAGATGTTGTTGATTCCAATGGGCAAGCTGTCTTAACCCCTTGCTCATTTCTCATTCTGCTTTTCTTTTCAGCTCACCACTTAGTTTTTGCAAATCTGTTAATCTTTCCTTCCATGAAAGAATTAAGCACTAATTATCTCAGGCATGCTCTGTATATACTCATTTGACTTATTGCCTTAGCATTCAGACTGGTAATTGTTATGTACTTTTCCAGGGACATAATTGAAAAAATCGTCACTCAAATCATTTTCTTTATCATGTAATTCATATGAGGAACCCTGGTTGAGAAAGGCCATTGGAAAAAATAATGACATACATATTGGACCATTTGATCTTCCATGATTTCCATTTGTGATTGGCAAGAACCATGAAGTTACATCTCCATTTATGATGTCATTTAGTCATGATTTATCTATGCTTCCTTATATTAGGTAAGTTAGAATACCTAGTTTTAGGTAGTAGGGGAGAGACTTAACAACATTTTTTTCTTCTAGCCTGTTAATATTATTATAGCTTCATTTATCTTATTAGCTATTTCTCTCATTATCATTGAAGTAAAGAGTAAAATATTATCTGATCAATAGTCAGGATTTGTAACCAAATCCTATATGTAACCAATGAAAAAGAACCGCAGGAAAAAATCTGACATAAGTATTACGCAAAATAGGATTGTTAGAAAATAAATTTCAAAAGTTTTATTTTTTACAAAAGTCACTTAGATCATTATTTTAAAAAATCCTTAAATCAGGACGCTATTTAGTAGTTCTAAGGTGGGGCCCAGGAATCTGTGTTATAACAAGTGCACAGATGTTTCTGCTGCAAATGATTGATGACTTATTTTAAGAAACCTTGAACTCTTTTTCCTATCCTGACATAATTTTGGGTGTTATATTAGTAGCAGTAGCTTCTATCCACCCAATTTTTCTAATACATCTTTGAATCCAAGAGAAGATACTCACCAGCTTATCCACATTCAATTGTTGTTTTGAAGCTATTAATATAAAGTAGATGACATTATCCAAAACAATTCCTTTTTTAACTAAAATAAACAATCTTTTCAGTATGTCTTAGCATACTACTTTTGTTGATTTTCTTAATATAAGGTTGATAAATATTGTTGAATGCTAAATCTTTGAGGTAGAAGGCTTCAGCTATCATTCATCAAATTCTTCTTTCCAAGTACAAAACTTAGGCAAACAATAAGCAACCTGCCCAAGATCTCACCTCAGTTAGTCAAAATAAACTAGTTATTCTGTCACCTGTCACTCTGTTTTTAAAAAGAACCATCTGAGTGCCACCTCTGACCATGACAGACTGATACTAGACTTGCCTCACATCGAAAACAACAGTAAAATTAGATAAAATATAGAGGCCTCTCTTTTCAGACATTAGTAAGCTTCTCAGGTCTATGATAATTGAGAAGAAGGTAAACAAGTAATCCGAGCCACAAAACAAACCCACAATCACCCTGAATTTCTGCATAAGGCAGTTCTACTGCCACAGTGCACAGAAGAGGAACCCAAGCCAGTGGCAGAGCTACTGCACTGAGGAGACAGATACCAGAGTCATGGGCTGCTGAAGTGGCCAGAATGTGTAAGATGAGGACTTCAGAAAAGGGGGCTATGAAAAGAGGAGCCCCCAGAAATCTAATTCACAGGGCTGAGGGCTTGGCTGAATATGCATTGCACAAAATTCCACAAGGCCTAGAAGAGATCACATACCACAGGGCTGAGAATGATATAAGAGATTACGCAGAGCTAGGAGATTTGAAATTCCAGCCCTGCCAGAGCAGAGATCTCAACACACACCATGAGTAATCAGTGGAGACCCAGAAAAGCCATGCCTAAGAAGTAAAAGCCACAGCCTGCAAGGAACATGCTGTAGAACTAAGCTAAAATTTAAAATAGATCCAACTCTAAAAAACTAAAATAAGTACAACAGGTCAAAAATTATTGCTCAATAATTTAATTGCCTACCAAACCAAATTCTACACTCTTTACAGGGAGACATTCTAATCTAAAGTTCTTGCTAAACATTTTAATTTCAAGCATAATAAAAATTACTAGAGAATGAAGGGTTGTGAAATAGGATTCATAATGAAGAGAAAAATGGACCAAGAGAAAATACTACAGATGATCAAAATGTTAAAGCTTGAAGACAAGGATGTTAAAACAGATATTACAAATATATTCAGGGATTCAAAGGAAAATATAGTCATAAAGAATGAACAGATGTGGATGTCAGCAGAGAAATTGAAAATATAAAAAACTATAAAGGTGAAAAGTCTATGATGGAATTACAATACCCATAATAAAAAATATACTGGTAGAATTAGCAGCAGATCAGAGACAGCAAAAAAATTGTCAGTGAATGTGAAGATATGTGAATAAAAATAACCCAACATGAAAACACAGATTAAAATGATTGAAAAGATAAATAGACTTATGTGACAATATCAAGTGGAGTCTCAAAAGGAGAAGCTCGAGAGTTAAGGATACACATTATAATATCAAAAGAAGCAACTAAAAAATGCAGAGATATAACTACAAAGGCAATAGAAGAATAAATGTTGAATTAATTTTTTTTATTAGCCCCAAATAAGGGAGGAAAAAGTAATAGATGAACAACAATAAAAATATGGGTGGACAAAAAGAGTACAAATAGAAAAATGGTATATACTGAGATTCAACAACATCAATTATTATATTATATGTAAATGGATTTCCAGGAATGAAGGATGATTCATAATTGGTAAATCCTTTAATAAAGTCAAGCATTATGATATTTAAGGAGGAAAAAATCATATGACTATCTTTATGGATGCTGAAAACCTTTGAAAAATTGTCAGATTTATTTCTTAGGAAATAATTTAAAATATATAATTGAAGTGCATTTTCTTATATGAATATATATGAATGTGAATTATATGAACATATGCATATTTAATATATATTATGATATATTTTAGTTTTGTGGAGTATTCTGCAAATTGTGCATATCCTTGGTTACCCAGAATACTTCTTAGAGTGACAACTGGCTTAATATTTATGCTTATCCTGTGGGCAATTTTACCTCCAGTTGGAGTTATCCCATTAGAATAGATGGTACAAAATTTGTCCTTTACTTTAGCTGAGTGATCAATGATACCATCTAATTCTTGCAAGGTCAGCCTCAACTCAAAGAATGGGTTGTTATGGATGATAGCATTGGCCTAGAATTCCTCCTCAGTGGTCAAAGTGGAGTCTGTAGAATTGCTAACACATCCTGCTTTACCTGGTTTAATGCTTCGGGTCAATGGAAAAATCAGTACAAGAAAGTAAAGAGGAATCCACCTGATGTTTTAATGTAGATCGTGATGGTCTTGGGGATTTGTTCTGCTGACTGGATGGTTGAGATCAGTGCTTCAGGGTGGCCTCATCTTGCTGTTTGTAGCTCTGTAGGTAGTAGCCTTAACTAAATGTTGTGTGAGACAAATTGAATGGATTTGGTTCTAGCCTGTGTTGGTCAGAATAATCAGAGTGGCTGATGGAATGGTATACTCATGTGCACCTTTGCCAGAAGGCAAATTATAGTTAAAATGAGAGGTAGATATTGTTGAGAGACAATTCTCAATAGATCTCCCCATTTCTGCATGTCTTGAGAGCAGATGTAATAATGGCTCTTTTGTCTGGATGTTTACATATCAAATAGTCTTGAAAGAGAAAGACAATGTTACAAAGATAATGTCTTCATCCAAAGCAAAGTTCAGGCATGTTTGCTTTAGCCCACTAAAAAAGATTCACGTTCTCTATGCTCAGGGTTCCTCAGCTGTAATGCAAACCCACTGCATGTGCAGCATCCCCCAGAGTCCCTCTGCATGGCTCCTGTGAAACTTGGAGGGCTAGAACTGACTCCTAGCAGTCAAGCATGCTCATGTTTCTTGCCACACTGTGTGTAGTGAATTTCTTTCTTTTTCTTTTTTTAACAAACCAAGATTCTTGTGTTTTCTGCTACCATCCATTAAACTACAGCAAGACAATTTGTTAGCTTTAAAGTAGTCTAAAATCTCAGATCCTTCACAGTTCTTGACACACAGATATGGGAAAGAACCCTAAGATCATATACAAACAGAAATAGACGAACTGAACTATATTTCAAACAAATAACATTGTCACTGTTAAGGAAGTTGGGGGAAGAACCAACCAAAGTAACTTTTTTCAACATAATATAATAGTTGGACTGTGCCCTCAGGCTGAAGACAAAGAGAACTCTGAACAATAGTGAATTATTAGAGGAAGATTTATTTTTCACAAAGGCCTGGATTAGCAATTCTGAAACTATTTTATGTGCATTCTAGGTCTAAGCAAATAAATAAATATATTATGGATACTGAAAGCCAGTTTTCTGACTTTCAAAAGAAGAAGTTACAAATTAAATAGAAAGTTACTGAAATTAAAGTATCAGTGTGAACTCATGAGTTTTAATACAGACATATGATAGACAAATGGATACAGATATATGTGCATGTTTATATGTATGTGGAGATGCATATATTTATGCAAATGTAAGCATGTTGTTTCCATGTAGATATGTCATTACTTTCATAGCTCTGTTCACTAAGAGGGCCTAGACACAATGCTGTCCCATAGTAATGAGCATACCTAGCATCCATACCTTGATTTCTGAATGTCATTCTCCAATAGAAAGGACATAGGGACCCATGATGTAATACGTAACACCAGGATTGGCACAATATATAAGGGGATTAAAATAATACACTGCTTTAGCTGCATCCTACAAAGTGGTTAAATTTTTTAAATAATTGTGTGTTTTTGTTCAATCTCTTATTTAATCCTTGGATTATTTAGAAGTATACTAATTTATAAATATCTCAAATTATTGTTATTGATTTCTAGTTTAATTTCCTTTAGTTACATTATGGTCAGAGAACATACTTTGCTAGATTTCAATCTTATAATGTTTCTTCATGTTTTCTCTAAATCTTACAATAAATGTATTTATCTTATTACCATTTACCTTTAAATAATATTATACCACTGCATGTATCTTTTGTGATATTGCTGTCATGCATTTTATTTCTTCCTATACTTCCATCCTTACAGTACATTATTATTTTGTTTAGGAAATTATCTTTTAAAGACATAATAAATGGAAAAAAAGTTTAAAGTCACCCATATATTTACCATTTGTGATATTTTCCAATTTCTTCTGTACATCCAAACTTCCAGTGTCTTTCCCCCTAAAGAATTTCCTTTAAGTTTATCATGTAAGGCTCCTGGCAATAATTTCTTTCAGCTTTTGTTTGCCTGAAAAAGTCATTATTTCCCCTTCAGTTTTGAAAGATATTTTTTCTGGATAAAGAAAATGCTATTAATAGCACTTCCCCTCAGTAAAGATGTCCCTAGATTATTTTCTGGTGTGCATAGTTTCAAGCAAGAAGTCTCCTGTTACTCTTGTCTGTGTTCCTGTGCATGTGTTGTATCTTTTTTCTCATGCTGATTTTTAACTTCTTTATTTTCTTTTCTGTGTTTTTTGGCAAATTAATTCATTGTACCTTGGTGTATTTTTCTAGTATGCTTAGGGATTGTTGAGCTTCTTTGATCTGTGGGTTTGCAGTTTTTACCAAATTTGCATCATCTTTGGTCATTATTTCTCAAATATATTTTTGCCTTCTCTTCTATTCTCTTATTCTAGTACTCTAGATACACATATGTTGTGTACATATCAATACTTCCCTGATAGTGACATATAGATTATTGATGTTTTGTTTACTTTTTTAGTCTCTCTCTCTCTTTTTGTCTCTCTCCTTCATTTGAGTAATTTCTACTGCTATGTCCTTTCTTCCACAGTATCTTACATGCTGTTATTCTCATGCATAGTATTTTCCATTTCATTTATAATTTTTGTCATTTCTAGAAGTCTCATTTGAATCATTTTTATATCCTTCATTTCTCTCCTCATCATAGTCATGTTTTCCCTAATATTTTTGAACTATTCATAAGAGCCATTTTAATGTCCTTGTCTGCTGCTTTGATTGTCACTGCCATCTCAGAGTGTGTTTCTGTTGACTGCTTTTTCTCCTGTATATAGGTAATGTTTTTATGCTTCTTTGCATGCTGAGTAATTTTTGACTGGATGATTAACATTTTTAATTTTACATTGTTGGATGCTGGATTTTGTTATATTCCTTTAAGAAATGTTGGGTTTTGTTTCAGTGTGCAGTTAAATTATTTTGAATTATTAATAGTTGAATCCTTTCCAAGCTTGCTTTCAAGCATCATTAAGGTATGTTCAGAGCAGTCTTTATCCAGGGTAATTCAGCCACACCGCTAAAGTGATAATATTGTGAGAATTCTACCTGACACCCCAGTATGATGAGGACTTTATGATCTGGCTGGTGGGAACATAAACTCTTCACATTTCTGTGTGAGCTTCAGAGGCTGTTCAGCCTTCTCCCTTTTGGTGTTTTTGTTTGTTTGTTTGTTTGTTTGTTTCTCAGCCACAGATAGTTTCTTACACATGTCTGTAGGTCAGTACTCAGCAAAGACTCTCAAGACCTCTTTGCAGGTCTCTGAAGGTTTCTCTCTGTGCAGCCCCCTCCTCTTTAGTATCTTTATCTTATATTCTGGTGTCCTTCTCCTCAATTCAGTGAGGGTCTCATCTCAGTCTGCTGGTGATGAATTCTCCCAACTCCACTCTTACCCTGCTTCTCTACTGCATCAGGACTTAGTGGTGTCTTTAGTTATCTGTCCTCTAGATAGCAACCTGATGAAGTTTTAGAGATTTTCTTTCTCTCTCTCTTTTTATTTTTTTCCTTCCTTCCTTCCTTCCTTCTTTCTTTCCTTTCTTCTCTCCCTTCCTTCCTTCCTTCCTTCCTTCCTTTCTTTCTTTCTTCTTTCTCTTTCTTTCTTTCTCTTTCTTTCCATATTTTTTTCTTTCTCCCTTTCTCTCTTTCTCTTTCTCCCTTTCTTTTTCTTTCTTTCTCTCTGGCATCACTGTCCTATACTGCCAGCAGTCCAGTGTTTAAATCCCTTGTTTCTCACACTTTCTCCAGTTTATCTTATTTTTTAGTGTCAAAGGACAGATACATCTAGTCCCTTTTACTCTATATTGGTCAGAGAAAATATCGTACAGCTACTTTTCTCATCTAAAGTTAAATCCATTCAAAAACTATGACCCAGCAATTAGCCTTCTAGGTAATTGCTCAGGATAAATTAAATTTATGCCCACAAAAATACTTGTATGAGAATTTTCATAGCAGCTTCATTCATAATGGCACCAAACTGGAAAGTACTCAAATTCCAATCAACATGAAAATGTAAAAACAATTTATGATGTATTAATACAAAGAATTACTGAACAATAACAAGAAATAACTTATACCTACACAATAGTGTAGTGACTCTCACAGATACTATGCTGAGTAAAGCAGGACACAAAATACTACTTAATCTATGATTGCATTTATGTGACATTCAATAGCAGGGAAAACTAAGTTATGTGAAAAAAGATAAAAAAATATTGTCTCTGAAAGTGGAGATTAAGTGAAAAGGGACACAGGGAATGTTCTTGTGAGATGCAAATGTTCTTTGCCTTTATAGAGGTGTGGGTTATAAGTTTATACATTTGTCAAAATTAATGAAATTTTGAAATTAAAATGTAAATTTTATTTTATATAAACATTGCCTAAAAAAGAACTATACATGGATAATTTTTAGTTACGAGGATTGCTTTGCACAGTGAGAGCAGCTAGCAATTCTAAAATTATTTTCTGTCATTTATATATATTTCTGTATAGCCTATTTTTGGGAAAATTATTAACTATATTGAGGATAATGAGAGATAGGTTTCTCATTGTTGGAGAAGAAATTTGCAAATGTAGAAAGGAGGAAGACTAAACTCTACCCTGTGGTGTTAGATTATATCTGTAGGTATCAGAATAAATCTATGGTTTTAATATAGATATAGAAATAGATACAAGTTTATCTACATAGGCGCTCTCTCTGCTGAAGAAGTAATGACATACCAATATGACTGACAAGGACGTAGCACTCATCTTAGTTTCTAAACATGATTCTCCACTAAAAGAAAAAAGATTTCCTTGGAGTAAAAATATGATTTTAAGACTAGGGTAGGAAAAGTGCAAGATCATCCTAGAATATTATATCAGCCAGAAATTCGGGAAGTGCTCAAAGAATGATGAAAAAGGAGCTATGTCAAAAGGATACAGGATACAGTTTGATGAGTCTGCTACTGGTCAAATATCAAACAAATTGATGATCAAAATAAATATTAATAGAATGGATTGTATAGACTATGGTGTACTAGTAAAGTGGCTCTCTACAATGAAAAAAAATTTTTTAAATCCCTGGTTGCAGTATTTACTGATTTCTACAGCATAAATACTGCTTTTATGGGGAATTTTAAGCTACCTGTATGGCACTGAACACAGATTTAAGAAGACTTGTCTATAATTGGTTTTTATGTGTAAGTGAGCTTGGCCACAACACACCATTAAATATACCATAGAATAAAATAAGGATACATAGCCTTATACATGTATCAAGGAATGATTAAATCACCTCATGGGGGAGAAGGGAAAGCTCTTGCTGACAGTAAAATTTTAACTAACATAGAATGAATACTGGAATAGAATATAGTCAATGGGTGCCAAAACTAGCAAGGAAAGTTTTAATGAAGAGTTCTAAATGTACACAATATGAAAAAATGACTCCACAAATTACTTAGTAATTGCAAAGTGAAAAATGGTGGCTTCACAGTAGAGAAATCTAATGGATACCACTTTAACTGAATAGTCAATGTCATCACCTTCGGCACTGGGATGAACTGATATCATGTGTCTCCCATCAGGATGAATTGAGTAGGACCAGCGTCACTTCTCTGCCACACCTTCTCTGCCCTATCAATCAGGATTCTGCAAAGAAACAAGATCAACAGGATCCATTTATATATAGAGATTTATTTTAGGGAACTGGCTCATGTGGTTGTGAGGCTGGCAAGTACAAGTCTGTAGGGCAAGCCAGCAGGCTGGAAACCCCAGCGGGCTTCCCACATTACAGTTTTGAGGTTGAATTCCTCTTTTCCAGGCAAAGAGTTTCACTCTTAGGCCTTCAACTGATTGGATGAGGCTCACTCATATTGTTGAGCTACTCACTTTTACTTAAAATCAACTGATTCTGGATGTTAACCGCAACTGCAAACTACTTTTACAGCAACATCTAGATCAGTGCTTGACCTGACAACTGCGCACCATAGCCTAGCCAAGTTGACACATAAAATTTAACCATCACCTCTGCCAAAAATTCATAATCTGAAGCCAATTGTAAAAAAAAAAATAGACAAATACAAATGGAGCATTTTATGAAATAAAGGCCTGTAGTCTTCAAAATGTCAGAGTAAAAGACAAAAAAGAAAGACTAAGGATTTGATAGAGATTAAAGTAGACAAAAGAAACATGACAATTACATATTACATAGGATTCTGGATTTTATCTGGTATCACATGAAGAACGTTATTGGGGCAATTGATTACATTAGATTGTGGAGTATGGATTAGGTAATCTTCTGATTTTGACTATTTTGCTATAGTTATGTATGAGAAAGTCATCAGTCTTAGGAAGTACTCACTGAGACAGCAGAGATGTGAGAGTACAATATCTCCATTTCACTCTGTGTGGGCAGAATAACAGCCCCCAAATTATGTCTGAATCTTGGAACTTGCTAACATGTTCCCTTACATGACAAAAAGGACTTTTGTAGACGTGATTGGGGATCTTGATATGAGGAAATTATCCTGGATTAAAAGGGGACCGGATGTCATCACAAGGCTCTTATAAGTGGAAGAGGGAGGCAGGAGGGTCAGACAAGGAGAAGGAGATTAAAGATAGAAGCAGGGTTCAAAGTCATGCAAATGATGATTTTGAGGCAGACAGCAGTGAATACAGGCAGCCTTGGGAAGCCATAGCATTGAGGCAGCCTCTGGAAGCTGGAAAAGGGAAGGAACCGATTCTCTGAGAGACCCTCCAGACAACCTGCTGACATATTTTTAGCCCCAGAAATCCCATTTTGGACTTCTGAACTCCAGAGCAATAAGATAATAAGTTTGTGTTGTTTTAAGTCGCTTTGTTTATGGTAATGTGCTACAGTAATAGAAAAATACTGTACTCTCAAATGATTTTGAAAATTAGACCTTTATTTGAGAGAATATTAAAGCAAATGAAGCAGACATAAAACATTAGCAAATTGTGGTTAAGAGTCTCTAGGAGTTCCCTATACTATTGCAAATTTTCTTTGGTTGAATTAATATCAAAACAAAAAGTTATAGAAAAAGGACAACAAAAAAGGTCTATGGCTTTATATAGAAGAGAGAGAGAAATATTTACAGTAAAATTGATGGAATACTGGAATCTGCTTCAAATAAACCAGGGAGGAGGGAAGTGGGGATCGGGTATGGATAGGGCCTTGAATTAATGGTTGTTGGGAATGGGAATGGGTAATGTGTAAGAGTTTTGAGTATACTATTTTGTCTGCTTTTGCATGTGTTTTAGTTTCTTCTTAAAAAGTTAAAAAAAAGAGGACCATTTTATCTAAAAATCTATGGAAGGGAAAATGATGCAATCCTAACATTTTATGTAACAATAAGTCTATCTGGGGAGTTAGCAGCCTCTATCGAAAAAAAAAATTGGCATAAGCTCTTACAGTCTAGTGTCATATCAGTTTAATATATTTTATTTACTTGAACAGACAAACCAGGAAACAAGAGGCTTTTCTTGGGTAGGTCAGCCAGCAGACATTAACCTTTCTCTACTGTCAATGCTACTCTGCAGTTTCTGCAGCTTGGTTTGCTTTTTGTTTATTTTTATAATTGTAGGCACTAACAAAAGTGTTTAGAGCACTCTGTTGAAAATAGCAGGATTTGAAGAAACTGGATGTCACTTAAAATATGATCCTTGGATAAACATCACATGCTGCTGGCCTTCTTACAAAATGAGTAAGCACTGACTGTGTCTCTTTCTGGCTGCCAAAGCTGCTTTGATTTTCCTGGAGCCTTCTAGTTAGCAGGTAGTTTGAGGAGCCCATCGGGAGGGGAAAAAAATAGTATCCATTTGGATTACAATTTTCATTGGCTTCACCTGCCCCCTTTTTAAAATATGTACGTAAAAGAGTTAAGGATGTATTTCTATGCAATTAAAAAAAATAAAAATTGTTCAGAGAACTAACCTAACTTTTTGCCCTTCCCCAATGAGATATACAAATGAGAGCATGAATTTCTTGGCCAGATCCAATGAATTTAAATTTTCCATTAGCATATAATGGGCTTAGACTATAAATCCCTTTGAGCGTGGGAATCAGTGAGGATAAAAAAAACAACGCTGTGCAAGCTATTGCTCAAATAAGCTCAGATTGTTATTTTAGAATATACTGTGCCTATAAAAAGAAAGATAATAAGTTTTATGTGTCAATTTTTTAAAGAAAAAAAAGCAAGATTTTTTTTTGTTTAAAGCCATTTCATCTCTGAGAGATACAATGACCATGTTTGATGACAAGCCAGATGGCAGCGTTCTCTAGACCCGGTGCCAGGAAGCATGACAGGAGCCGCAATTTACCTTCCGCGGTGAGCTAGCCGCCGAAACACACCGCAGCTGCAGGCGAGCGGGCCGCTGCCGGTAGGTGCACGCACAGTTGGGTCCCTCCCAATTTGGATGCAGCAGGTAAGAGGCTGAATCAGTACCCAGCAATTATGGAATTGGCATGTGTTGCATTGTTTACTCACAGTAATATTCCTACTGGACTTTATTAAAACACCATCTGTTGTCAGGGCAGACAAAGAATCCAAATAGAAATACATAGCGAGACAGAGAGGAAGAGAAAATGAGAACATGCATGTGTGCATCGGAGTCCTGCTACAGGATTGGGTTGCATTTCTAAGAGGTCACGTTTGATCCTGAGGGTTATCTTTTAACATGATATCCCTACTCTCCCAGATTTTTGTTTTGGGTTTCTGCTGCCAGCTAGGCCAAAACAATTTGTGGTCCAAATGAAGTTGGCTGTGTGCAAATCGGGCTGGAATTGGAGGCAGTGAGTGCGTGCGTATGGGTGGAACCCAATCACATTAGCATTACTACAAATTGAAACCAAAATGATGGAAAGTAAAGTCGTCCACTGAATGATGCTCAGAGTAAACTTCTGAGTTAATGTTTGGAATATAGGCTGAGTAATAAAGGATATCTGCCAATAATAATACCTCCAGGGCACAAGGAAAAGTGACTGTTTTTTACAATCAGCTGTTTTCTCTCACTCTTTTTAATCCTGCAGATGGGGATCAGATATTTCTAATACACAGCTGGTCTCTACAAATGGCCAAGTGTAATTTTTCATACGCTCGCATACAATTCCAGGTGAAATTAATTAGTCAGAATTCCTCATCAGATAATATACTAATAAAATGTGATGCAAGTAATTAAATATGCAAATACAAGAACGACAGCATTAAAACTGATATGTCATTTCAATTCTACAAAAAGACATCTGTCTATTTGGAACATTATTGCAAGACAAAACAAAAACAAAACTTTCAAATGAAAGTGTGAACAAGCCCAGATTCATGTAGCAAAATGAAAGATGCAGAAAAATGAATCTAAAACAAGCATTGAATACTTTCTGGGTAAAAGGGTTGGCTCAGTTAAAATATATATTTAAATATCATGGAGCAAATGAATTAGGAGCATTGAGGGAAGCCAAAGGGAAAGCTTGTGCAGTGTATGATGTCATTGTCTGGTTTGCCTGACACTCAGACCCCTGGTATTCTTGCCAGTATATGAGCAGTCATTTTAATTTGCAGGAATGCTATTTACCACTTTGCAAGCCACACCAATATTTACAGAGAATTCAAGGAATGAATGAAAAGAAACAGCTGCGACCCCTTCCACCTCATTGCCCATTTCATCTCTACTCTTCTCCTCCATGCTGTCTTATTTATAGACATTTTATTGAGCAATGGATTGGGTTGGCAGCATTCAGTACACCAATGCCTGTTTGTTAAACACATCACAAGTCCTGTTACGAATGTTCCCTTTCCTAAGTGTCTTTTGTAGAGAATGCCATGATTAACTGACTGTATTCTGCACTGACATTTTTAATAGGCTTCAAAATGCATGAATATCCCAATTACGTATTTTGCCCTAGAATTGAATTTATGATGGTTTTTAAGGCTGTCCTTAAATTTATGATTTGTAATTATCGATGATATTTTACTCTTTAATAAGGTATGTATGCCACAGTGTCAGTTACTGTAAAGACTGTTTAAAAAAATAAAAAGGCACAATTCTTTCCCTCAGGGAGCTTAAGATTTAGTTGGGGAGATGAGCTATATACTGAAACAATAGAAAACAATACCAAGTTGCTTGTGGTGAATATTAACACGTGGAGTCAACTAGCAGAATTGCAGGAATTCGGAAGCAGCAGCAACCAGAGAAGGAGTTACAAAAAAGATCTGGCTTACCTGTCTTGCAGAGGCTGGAAAGATTAGGAATAGGCGGGGAAAAAGCAGAATATGCCAAGTGTAGAGGAGAATGGAGAAGCAGCCTTTGCAGAGGTATACAAGCAGAAAAGAGGAAGAAGGTCTTTGGGGAGCACAAACCTGGGTTCTTGGCCCAGAGCAGCAAAGGCAGTGCTGATTTAATGAGAAACACTTTTGAAGAGGCCCCCATGGTTCCTAGTACCTTGCACAAGGACACCAGCCTTCTAGAGATCATGCTGAACATTTTCATGAAGGAGGAAATAATAGAATCTCTGAAAATAATTTTAGCCTCAATCAAATTTTGGTGTACAACATTGCCTGTAAAGCAGGCTATATAAACATTTGAAGACAAAAGATTACCAAGAATGAATAAAGTGGTGAATCGATTGTAATAACTGAAAAATGTGAATAATGAGACCATGTTGCTGAACCTAAATGCCCTTGTTCTAAATCTGCCCCTGCTGTGTGGGAAGAATTTTGTTTAGATTCTAAACCAGCTACTGAAGCAAACCAAATGAGGATGCCTACCTGGTGGTTACACTAACCTGGGCTAGAACAAGTGAGCTCCACGCCCGGGGCGGCAGAATGATAAATGGTAAGTTTCAATGATGCTTGAGAGGAAGGAGCCCGAGGTCAAAGGAAAAATAAAATAACTGTCTCGGTGTAAGGTCTGAGGGTGAAATCAAACCATACATGGAATGAAAGTGTGCAAGGTCTGAAGCCAGGAAAGTTGGGATAGGTTCAGTGATGGGTGTGAGCTGGACATGTGAATGGACTCCGTATAGAGGCTGTATTAGTCTGTTTCTGTGGCTATTGCAGAATACCCAAGACTGGGTAGTTTATTAAAAAAGTAAATTTATTTCTTCCGGTTCTGGAGGCTGGGAAATCCAAGGTGAGGGCTCTGCTGCTGCACCATGCCACCCTGCCGCGGTGGGAGTCAGAAGAGCAATGGAGCAGGAGCACGGAGTGGGCACGAGGGGCCCAACTTGCTTTATCAGGCACCGACTCCCACAATAACTAACCCACTCCCTCCATAATGACATCAATCCATTTCTGAGAGCAGGGCCTCATGGCTTGATCACCTCTTAAAGATCCCACCTCTTAATAACATCACAATGGCAATTAAATTAAAGTGCCGTTGGGGACATTCAAACCATAGCAGAGGCCAGGAAAATTATGTGGTTATCTTAGCTCTGGTTTTATGTGGTAAGAAGTAGAGGCCCAGGCACAAGTTGTCCAGCAGAGGAGGAAAGAAGAGTGGGAAATATATTGGCATTTTACTGCATAGCATATATTCTAGTAATGTTTTTGATTTCATTCTGATAGAAATTGATCCTACTTAAAATAAAAGCATGACTACATGTCATCAAGGTCTTTAAATTACATCACTATCAACTTCATTATCAGAAAAAGTTGACACACGGAATGATTAGAGAGATTGAAAGGGATTTTTTTTTTTTTTTTTTGGTAAAATATTACCCGAGAACTGTTTCTACAAGGTGATATTTAGCCTGTCCCTGCCCCTCCCTCACTTTCTCCAGCATTCCCTATTTCTAACTCTTCTCCCCTGGGAAATTCTATGGAAATAAGCTTCTGGTTTAGGGACTGTGCTTGAAGATGAGTCAGAAATATCTCCTTGTCCTTTCACCACCACGGCCTTTCCTTCCCTCCACCACACCAAACTCGGGTCCCCTCCTCTGCAGCTGGTGTCTGCACACAAGGACCATTGGCTTTTGGCATTCATTTAAAACAAATGTATTCATTAAAATGTCTGAGATTTTGCGGAAGATAGCTATGCAAACAATCTGGAACATTCTGTCTGAAATAATTTCACCAGTCTCAACAATTCCTTACACGCATGTACATGTACACAGACACTGCCCTGAGATTTTTAGCCTTTGGTCAAGAACAAAACAGAATCCATGAATGTAACAAGGTCGTCTTTGGTCCCCAACTGTGCTGCCAAGTAGCCCAAATTGTGTGGGAATGACTGCCCTAGGCTGTCATCACCCGTATTCCACTGTCACTGTAGATCTGGTTGGCTCCCCTAGGTAAAAAGTTTTGGAAATAGTAGAATAAAAATATCCTAAGGTGTGTGTTTATACCAGAGAATAGAAAGTTGAGAGAGCCTCTAGGGGAGCTTTTCATGGTGCTTTACATCTTGAAATGCTGAAGACATCTCCTCTTCCTGTAAGGCTGGACCCCAGGAGGTGAAGCAGGACCTCGGCATTATACAAATAAGGACAGGAAGAATGTCACTGGAGGCTTCCCACAGGCACTCCCTGTTGTGTTGAGATGCCAAGAGCCCCTAAACACAGAAACTTCCTTCTTTTTTTCTGTCTTTTTATGAAGGTACAATAAGTATCTAGGGAAAGGACTTCCACAGTCTCTCAATATAGGGACACTGGCTTGAAATATCTGGTGTTGCTGTGCCGATTGGTGGTAAAGTCTAACCCTGCAGCACAGACTACCAAGGAGCAGATCAACTGTCATAAAGACAGAGTGTCCAGGAAGCTCCTTACTGGGTAGATGCTCAGGAGTGAGTGATAGCTTCTAGAAGAAGTTTTCAGACAGAATTATAAAGAATTAGAATATGTCTTTATATTGCACAAGCAAAAATATTAAAACTCTATTTCTGGAATTGCCAAATTACTGTAGCAAGGGATATGCTCTAGTTATCTTCCAGATAAGTTATATGTGTGATGAACATAAGGGAGTTCTCCAGCTGATGGGGTAGGAGCTGGGACATGAGTCTCTTTATATCTTGGATTGTTAGAGAGAGTGACGAACTCCTGGAGAGGACTGGGAAAACAGTCTAAGACAGAGCTTTAAGAAAGATTCACTGGTAGTTAATACAAAGAATATATAAAGAGGATGGGAAGAAATGATGTCACTTGAGCCACATAGCATACTTTGAAACAGGTCCATTCACATATTCTGAGATATAAGCAACAACCTTAGAACATGATGTTACAAGGTGAGAAAGAAGAGGATTATTCATAGTGCCTAGAGACTCCCTGTTAAGTATGGAGCTGGTTTTATGTAGACTGGCATGGCTAATCCAGAGGTAAGCCAAGTCTTTGGGGGCATTTCTAATAGAGAGACATCTTAAACTTAATAAAGCACTTCTTATGTTAGATAAGTTGTATAAGGAGAACCAGGGGTGTATCTCCAGTTACTCTGAAGTTCCCAAATATATGAAAATAATTTCCAATGGAATGTTATGAATTAGAAAAGAAAAAGGATATGAAAATGGACCAATTATTATGAAGATGTTATCAAAGAACAGGATTTTGTGGTTTTTTGGATTTTGCGAAAATAATGGATTCTTGACAGGGCTAATGAACACTTGGCAAAAGGAACAATGAAGAGAGTGACTAGATCAAAAGAGCTTTAAACTGAAATTTTAAACAAGCATAAGAGAATATTCTTGAGAAAACTGTAAGACAAAGAAGTATTTTCCAAGGAACACTATGGTGGAGAAGTAGGATTAATACCTAAAGCTACAGAAAGCTTCTACATTAATTCATAGAGAATAAATAGTCTTGAATTCTAGTGGAGAGAGCTAAAGAAGACTCCAGAACTCTACAGATGGGATAAGATGAGGATGAAATAAAGCTGACAATGGGAAAAATGCCTTATTTGAAATAAATAGTTTAAATAGAACTGAAAATGGAACAAATCTCTATGTCAAGAAATTATTACCATATATGAAAAATCATTTAACATAGAGAGCACATTGAAAGACCTGGGACAAAGATCAAAAGACAATAAAAAGGACTTTAGTGTGGAAGTAGCTGGCAGACTGTCTTGTCAAATGAGATTATGAATAGCATTTTCCTGATGTCGATGAAAACCTGGAATAAATGCAAGGTGTAGTCATAGTAGGAGAATTCAATTGCTGAGGTATTTGTTAAGTTTCATTCTTCTATTAATAAAAGCAGAACATCTGACAAATTGTTATCTTGTCTATAGTTTCATGATCCAGGCATTTGAAGAAATAATGAGGAAAACCCTTATTCCAAATTTAGTTCTATGCATTGCTTAATGATTTGAAGTAATGGGAAACTTCTGGGAGAGTGCCCATGTCATTTTAGTCCTAAGATATCAAGGAAATAAATTAATGATTATTCTAGTTGAACAAAATTCAGATAGGGTTGAGTTGGGATGGAAAAGCATGCCATGGGTTTTGGCAAAAGATACATTGGGTTTTAAACCTCCTAGACTCAACTATCTACTCTCTTAGAGACTTTGACTAAGTAAATACTTCTTTTCTGAAACCCCTCCTCTTATTTCTAATGAGTAGTTTACATATACCCAAAATACAGTATTATTACCATATGCTGCACTAGACCAGAAAATTTGACTTCAGAAATTCTGTAATTCTCTCTTATATCAATAAGGTCACTGAAATAGAAAATTACTGTAATAATTCAAAATCTGGCAATTAACTATGTCTGCATATGGGGAGAGGAAAAATGGTCATACTGGGCCAGTTACTAAGCAACCACTTTGTAACACCCTATCTCACCAGGCTGGGAAGAGAACAAAGAAGTAATGCTTTCCTATCAGACCCTATTAATTCCCTTTAAAGGGACATAACACCAATCCAAAGATGGCAAGTTGTTTCTTTAACAGCCTGCTACTAAACAGGGTTTTGCATTTCTTTGAATCTTTTTCCCATTTTTTCCTATATTAAATTTTAACACTTCTTGAGGCATAGACCACATTGGGAGTCCTGAAAGCTACAATGAATGACTGAATGCGTGAAAAACCTAATAGACAGTTACACATATATTTGATCCTTGACATTCACTTATGGACCCTCAGATAAAGTTAAACATACAAGTATATTATTACTAATTTTTTAAGTTTTCCCACTCATACTCCAAAAACATTTATCTATTAAAATGCAAAGTTCATGTTAAAATCCAAGGACGATATGAATGTTTGCTAAAAAAGAAGACACACAAAAATATTCCAAAAATTATTCTTAAAAGATAGATGGCAAATTTTGAAGGTGTTATGGGGATTTGATGGACATTCAGGACAATACGTTCTTTACTTGATTCCATTCAAAAACTAAGTAGGGGCCGGGCGCAGTGGCTCACGCCTGTAATCCTAGCACTCTGGGAGGCCGAGGCGGGTGGATCGCTCGAGGTCAGGAGTTCGAGACCAGCCTGAGCAAGACCTCCGTCTCTACTAAAAATAGAAAGAAATTATCTGGCCAACTAAAAATATATATAGAAAAAATTAGCTGGGCATGGTGGCGCATGCCTGTAGTCCCAGCTACTCGGGAGGCTGAGGCAGTAGGATCGCTTGAGCCCAGGAGTTTGAGGTTGCTGTGAGCTAGGCTGACGCCACGGCACTCACTCTAGCCCGGGCAACAGAGTGAGACTCTGTCTCAAAAAAAAAAAAAAAAATCTAAGTGGGTTCATATTTCAGAAAAAATGACTATAATTTGTAGATGAGAGTCAACCTATGTTTAATTAACCTAAAGAAAAAAAAATCTCTGCTTTAGAAAACCCACAACTTTTTTTCCTGAAGATAATTCCACAGACAACCTTATCAGAATTTCCTGGGGTACTTTTTAAATGCGGGTTCTTGGTCTTTTTGCCAAACCTACTGAATCAGAGTCTCTATGGTGATGTCCACAAATGTATGTTTTTAACAAGCGCCCCAGGTGATCCCTATCCAAACTGAAGTCTGAGAACCACTTTGCTATGGTTTTAAAGATCTTCATTAAGAGTTTTCTGACATCTGCCCAAAGCTTAAATCCTCAATGATACGAAATTTCACTTTTTAAATGAAGCACATTTCCAATCTGTATTGCCTTATTTTTGGTACAGACACATTTTATAGATTTGATTGTATTGTCTTTGGGAAGTTAAAAGTGCTACAACCCTAAGGGGTAAAAACCGATGCCTATCTGTGATTGTCATCTTGTTCAGTTAACAAGAAATAATAACAATCATATCATCTTGGGAAGTAACATGAATTGTGGTGACCATTTTCACCTTGACAGCAGAGGAGTAGGATCTCCAGAGATTATTTTCTGAGAAAAGCATAATGCCCAAAGCTGAGTGTTATTCAAAGTTTTCAAAAGAAATTTCATTACAGTATGTGCACTGTAAGTCCAACAAAACTTGAGATGTTTATTTCCTTTAATTCAGATTACAGAATGTGTAAATAAGTGGAACGGAGAGGGATAGAGTCTTTTCCCTTCTTTAACACTTTAATCTTTCAGACTTTTATTTATTTTTTCTTTTTTTCGTTTTCCTCCCCCCTAGGAAGAGAATAACGTGGGGAGGGGAGGTTTGGAAAGAGGGAGCGAATACAATGAAACTGCCAACTCTTCCAGAAAAGAATATTTTTATGATACAGGAGCCCATCAGAGATTCAACAAAGGCAACTAAACTAATTACGAGAAGCAAAACAGCTCCCCTCCCCTAAGAATGACATTCAGTATTGACCTGCTAAGAAGACAAATGCCAAACACATTCATTGTCACAGGGGTCAGCGTTCTTGCCCTGTGCTGAAGCAACGCGGAATCTGTTGGCACTGCTGGCCTTGCATCGCGCCCTGCCTCCGTGCGAGGATCTGTGCGTGTGAGGAGGGTCTGTCACACTGTGACAGCACTCAAACATGCTGAGGCTGTGTGATATCAGCGCCAGAACTTTTGCATCCTTATAAATCATATTGCAGACTTTTTTTGGCATACAAATGTAAATTATTGCATGCCCTCTGGAATAGAATAATAATTAGTTGATTTACCAGCTAGGCACAGTTCTCTGAGAAAATTTGAAAGTGGGGGGTGGTTTTAATGGGCTAGAGAGGTTGGTTTTTACTGAACTAGTCACATACAATTAAAATAAGAAGTGATTAGCATTATCTATCACAACTTTCTGGGTAGAAATTATCATCAATCCCTGGAAGCATACTGGAATGAGAAGAGGGCAGAGAAAAAATTCTGCACCCTTGTATAATACCTAATCCCTTCATGTCTTCTTGTGGCTCAAATAAAAGTATTTGATTTATACCAGCAGAGCTGACATCACCTATACATATATTTCTACTATTCTTATTGTTCTGTGTTTAAATACTTAGTAGGCATCCAGAGGAAACTAATGGAAAGATCTTCTCTCTGATTTTAGGTTCATAGTCCTGAGAAATGATATTGCTAGGCTTAAGCAGGAAGAAGTGCATCCCTAAAAGCAATGTACTTTCCCATAATTTTGGTACCTGTGCAAATCTAAATGTTTCTCTTTTTTTCTTCTTCTTCTGTCTTCTCCAGGACTGTGCATTATACTAAATTTAGACTTAAAGATGAACAGGTAGATACCTCAAGTACATAAAACAGTGGTTTACCTTTGGTATGAGGCTAGCTCTGTCCCTAATATGGTACAGATACAGTCTCCAGAAAGCACTATTTTGAACACTCATTCCACCAGCAGAGTAGCAGGAGAATCACAAAATCCTCATCATCCTAGAAATTGTGCTCAGGCTCCCTATTTGCCGAGCAACGTTGGAATGGTAAATGCAAAATCATTTTAGTCCAAGGTTTGTCCACAATTTCCTAGAAGCTGATGGAATTTCTAATTGATTCTCTTTTCAGAAAAAAAGAGGATGCCATGATTACAGACCAATGAATGGAATTATTTGATGCATAATAAAAGCAATCTGACATATGTAATCTCATATACAGGACAAAATGTTTATAATTATGCTCAGAAATGTACATATTCTATTCTATTGTATAGAGAGGTTGTGCATATATATAATATGTATATACATATCTGAAATTTAGTCATTGACAGAGATAAAAATAATTGATAGTTCTTGCAGATGTTTAAGGGCTTGACCAAGTTACCACCAAAATAAAAATCTTACTTTAATATACATTGAACAGGGTTGAATTTATATTTTTTTGTCTTTTCTCCTAATTACACCCTCTGACATTTTTAGTAACATGCATGGGTTTTGTCTATCTATCTATCTCTATATCTCCCTCCCTCCCTACATCTATAAATTTACATGTGTGTGGGAGGCCAAGGTGGAAGGATCACTTGAGGCCAGAAGTTCAAGACCAGTCTGGGCAACATAGTGAGACCCCATTTCTACAAAAAAGTTTTTAAAAATTAGCTGAGTGTGATGGTTGCATGCCTGTAGTCCTAGCTATCTGGGAGGCTGAGGCAGGAGGATTGCTTGAGCCAAGAAGTTCAAGGTTACAGTGAGGGATGATCACATCACAGCACTCCAGCCTGAGCTACAGAGCAAGCCCTTATCTCTAAAAAAAATTAAATAAATAAATAATAAAATAAAATAATTGTGTGTATGCATATATGTCAGTTTTAATTATTTTATCATTATTAAACATTCTCAAATGCAATTTTATTACTATTGAGAATTGTTTGTTAGAACAGTTAATGTTTAACATCTCTGTTCTGTCTATGCATACATACATGTGTATAGTAATGTTATCTATCAGCTATTATGGATAATTAGATAAAATGGCATGCTTTCTACATGAGAAATTAAACTTTTTCTAGAGTAAAATATTTGTTATTTACTGATCATAGCTCTAAAAATGTATGCTGGGATGGTTTTATAGGTAAGTCAATATTCTTGTTATTTCTCTTAGGATAACTTCTATGGCAAGTAGTGAATGTTATAACAACCCCACCTTTCACAATTTATCATGAGAAAAAAAACCAGAAACATTGAAATGGTACATGCACAAAGGCATTCACTGCAGTATTGATTTCAGTAATGAAAATTTTGAAGCTGTCTAAATGCTCAACAGCAGAGGGAAATAATTATGATTTATCATGTTGAATAAATCAACCTCTAAAATATTTTTAAAATACTAATTTTGAAAACTGGAGAGCAACAGGAAAAATAAAGCTGTTGATGTTAAGTATCAGGAATAAAAAGGAACATGTAAAACTGTCTTTTGCTACATTATGCCTGCAGAGTCAAAAACCTCACAATGGCAGGAAAAGTAGTAGATTCATTATAACTTGGTTTTTACAGCTTCTATTATGCATATAATTAAAACAGAATATCAGGGCATTCATTATTGCAGTCTTTTATGGAACTATCGTGACACTTCTTTAGCACACTGTGGAACCAAATATCTCCTTGCGCAGATGCAATTTTTTTTCATCAAATGCAGTTTTAATATGTGAAGTTGCACTTCTCTCTGTCAGCTCTGGCCTTCATGCTTAGCAGCAGATCCCTCCTGCTTTGGGAGCACCAACAAATCGCTGCCCGAGATCCCCACCCTTAGTTCCTACTCACAGTGATTTCAAGGTATCTGGGAAAAGAAAATACAAATACTTGGTACCAGTATTAGTTTTCTATTGCTGCATAAAAAACCACCACATACTTAGCAGCTTAAAACAAAACAAATTTACGATCTCCTAGTTTCCCAAGGTCAGTAGTCTGGGCATGGGTCGGCTGGTCCTCTGCCCAGGGTCTCTTCAGACTGAAGTCAAGGTGTGCATTCCATCTCACCTGGGTCTCCGCAAACTCATTCAGATTGCTGGAAGAATTCTGTTCCTTGTCATTGTAGGACTGAAGCCCCTACTTTCTGGTCAGGGTGGGGGTTGATTTTAGCCCCTAGAGGAGCCACAGAGCCTTCTCCTTGCTCTTCAAGGTCAGCAGGAGAAATTCTCCCTAGTCCACTGTGTTGAAATCTATAACATAATGTCATCATGAGAGTGACTATGCCACCACCTGGCTCATATAGCTAACCTAATCATCAGAGTCACTGGAGGGGAGAGGACTACACATGGTCTGCACTCCAGCAGGTGGGAATCTTGGGGGCTGTCTCAGAATTCTGTTTACTGCAGTACTCATAGCTAGGCTAAATATAGAATAAAAAAACTAAGAAATTACTTTCTAAAAAAAAGAAATAAATACAGCATTATGTGAGATATAAATTACATAAATCAGAAAATTAAGTGTAGTCTCTTGATTCCGACAGAGAAAAAAGGAAGAATATTCTTTAATGCAGAGGTGCCACATTTTTCTGTGATTGTGGGAAGGACAACGTTCTCTCAGCGAAAGCTAAGTAATGCAATGACATATTTGATTTGCATGGAGTATTTTTTTTCTATTGAAGACATTAAATAGATAAAGAGCTGGTATCTTATTAAGAAATGAATTGTTATTCTCTGTTCAATATGCTAGTCTGTAGTCTGCTTGCATTTCCGCATAGGTGAGTGTCCTTGTTCAGGTATATCTCCAGGGTAGCTTCTGCAAAATATGGCAGATGTTACAGTAATTAAGGGTGCACCCAAACTAAAATGCATTCTGCTTCCCTTCAGCTTTACTCCACACATGATTGTGTTAATATTTATCTGATTGCCTATATAGTTTGAAAGCATGCCAAGTTTGTCAGCCCCATGGGTGCACTCATCAAACAGGTAGTTATCTACTTTCTTCCATTGTACAGGTGAAGTTAGGACAACTGATAGGTTAACTGCTTTTTCCAAGGCTTCAAGACTAATTACTGATGTAACTGGGATTGTAACTCAGCCTCGAATTATTTGCCTGTGTATCCATAGCCAACATAAAGGAGGTGAGCACTATAGGACGGGTTTGAGTTGCAAAAGTGTTCTGAAAAAAACTGAGGTAATGATATGAAACTCTCACTTCATTTTCCCACTGGCATTTCTTTGGAGAAACCAGGTAATACCATTAACTCTTGTCCTCAATGAATCTGTTGGGTCTTTAGACACAAACAGACACATGGATGTTTAATGTTCCCAGCTGTCAAATTTACTGTGTTCATCTCCATTTAGGAACTTAATTTAGCAAACCCATTCTAGAAGTGACTGCATAGTTTTTCCTAGCTGATCTCTTCCAAAGACAGCAGACCAAAACTCTCCACCCTGTGAGCACTGCAACATCATCTAGGATAATTACTTAACTCTCTGTAGGTTTCTAACAAGCAGCCTTCACACTGAAACACGGATTCTATACCCTTTCAGCTCATCTCCCTGCTAATGGAATCACCTAACTCCCTGCGGGGACTCACTGGCACCAAATAAATATTCTTGGAAGTTATCATTTTCTTATTTATTTATGCTACAGCACACAAAGCTTTTCTCCTTTGGCAGGTGGTTCTGTTTTCCAACTTCAAATCAAAGCAGAATTCCTCAGATACAGGGAAAATTAGTTTCCTTCCAGGAGTTAATCAAGACCTTCTCAAAATGTCTCTCTTGCAGTGTGGCTGGCATTCATCTTTTCATCTCCACATTTCCATTGGGTTTTTTATGCTGTTGATTTTAAATGGTAGATACCTGTGCTTTGATTTCTTTTTAAATTTCTCATGTTTTTCATTCCTTCCAGTAAGTTCTTTCAAATAATCTCAAAAAGAATGCCTACTATCTTAACATATTAAATATTAATATAATGATCGATCTACAGACGTCAGGTCTTCACTATTCACTTCCAGACATATCCTATGTAATAGCAAACAAATTTTGTTATCTCATCTTAGTCCATTCGGGCTGCTTTAACAGAATACCACAGACTGGGTGGCCCACAAACAACAGAAATTTGTTGCTCACGGTTGTGGAGGCTGAGAAGTCCAAGGTCAAGGCACTGGCAGACTCAGTATTTGGTGAGGGCCTCCTTTCTGGTTGCGAGGCAGCCGTCTTCTCGCTGTGCCCTCACATGGAGGAAAGGGCGAGGCAGCTCTCCATGGCCTCTTTGATAAGGGCAATAATCCCGTCCATGAGGGTGAGGGCTCCACCCTTGTGACCTCATTGCCTCTCAGAGGCCCACACCCTAATGCCATCACACTGGTAATTAGGTTTCAACATATGAATTTTAGTGGGGTGCACACATTCAGACCATAGCATATCCAATTCCATCTGAGTACTGACCCCATTGTTTTGGGCTATTTTCTACAGATTGCTTCAATCAGAGTAAGAAAAGCAAAGCTTCACAGGTGACAATACTTTAACCCAGCCCTGCCCCACCCCCGTTCACTCCTCTTCCTTGTGACCCCACGGCCCCTCCCCAGAGGAGCTTGTGCCGAGCTTCAGAGACTACAGCTCCTCACGCTTCCCTCCATCTTCTGGTTGCTCCGAGCTCACCAAGGCCGGTGAAGGATGAAGCCTTTCCAATCAGTGTTTTTCTGCCTCATGACAAGAATAATACTTTCCTCCTGTTCTCACAAAACACTCTGTTGAAAGAATCCGCATTTAAGAAGTGGTAACGTATCACTCCTTCCAGGTAAGATGCTGGAATTTAACTGGGATTCTAGAAGAAAGACTAAATTAATAGGAATCCATTTATTTTGGGGACGTCATGCTGACAAAATAGATGATATTGGGGAGGGGGCAGGTCATTATAGCAATTGTGAAGTCACTATATAAATCATAAAAGTTACTTTACGAATTACATTTAGGTTTTCAAAGCACTTTCATGTATATGTATTATTGCATTAGGGATTGACAATAATTTCTTGAAGTAACTAAGGAAACTTTTAGAATCATTTTTACTTATTTAGTACAGAAAGGTTAAATAAGATTAACCAAGGTGGCCCAGTGAGTTATCGGAATCACGACTAGAATGAAAATACCAGCCCCGACACAGTAAAACTTGGACTCAAATAGATTACAAGGGGTCAGCACATGTCTCACAGGTAACGGGAAAATTGAAATCAAAGGGAGGCCTTGGGTTGAACTATTTATTCGTTTGAACCTTGTAGATAAAAAATAAAATGCCCAGGAATGTGAACTATTTCCAAATATTGAAATATCATTTTTTCTCAAAGTATTTTGTACAATTCCACTGTATCATGTAAGAGCACCAAGAAATCACCAACGTTAATACCTCTGTTATTTTCTTCTTGGCCCTCTTGCAGGTGTGAGGAAAGTGCTTGGTTCTGCCAGCTGGTCCTGGAATATCTTCACCACTTTTCACGATTATCCCACCTCTCATTCCCACTCATCCTTCAGAACGGTATGGCCTTTCAGCTCTTCGAAAGGCTTTCACTGTTTCTTAACTCAAATGCCTCACATGCATATACACTTAGATCACCTTAGAATTTAATCTTTGAACAAAGCAGTAAACCATCATTCCCCATGACATTATAATAGGGAGAAAAATGTGTTTGTTTCCTCATCTGCTTTCAAACTCTGAGGATCTCTGGACTCAGTCAATATCCAGGCCTCAAATATGCATTTATTGTATTTATCATATTTCCTGCATTTGTTTTCATTGCAATAGTTTTTTACTGTTTCTTCCTTGCTCTAACCTTTCTTCCCTTACCCTCCAACATAATTTAGAGTAATCGTATATTTTTCTTTCAGATACACTTCCTTTATATTTTTAAATAAACTTTATTGTATACATTGAAGGTTTACAGCATGATGTTAGAGAATACATAAAGATACATAGACACATATAGATGGTGCAATAGTTACTGTAGTGAAGCAGATTAATGTATCTATCATCTCACATAGTTACTTTTTTGTGTGTGACAAGAACAGCTAAAATCTGCTTAATTTAACAAAAATCCCTAGTACAATATGGAGGTTCCTAAACAAATTACAAACTACCACCATATGATCCAGCAATCCTTTTCTGAGTACATACCCAAAGGAAAGGAAATCACCGTCTCATAAAGACATCTGTACTCCCGTGTTTACTGCACCCTTATTCATGGTAGCCAAGATATGGAAACAATCTAGGTATCCATCAATGGGCAAATGGATAAAGAAACTGTAATTATATATATGCATATAAAATATATATAATGTGTGTGTGTGTGTATATATATATATAATGTAATATTATTCAGCCTTAAAAAAGGGGGAGATCCTGCCATTTGCCACAGCATGGATTAACCTGAAAGATATTATGCTAAGTGAAATAAGCTAGACATAGATACACATTTTTAACAAGGACCCATTTCTTTTCCTAAACTGTCTCCCAGCTAAAAATTCATCAGCAGACTTCATTGCTTAGAAAATAAAGCCCTCAACACTTATTTAGCTTCTCATTAGGTACTGCTGATTCTCATTATTCATGGTAGGTGTGTTTAAAAAGTCACCACGAGCCAGCCATGGGGCTCATGCCTCTAATCCCAGTGACTTGGGGGTGCTGAGGCAGGCAGACGGCTTTGGGCCAGGAGTTTGAGATCAACCTGGGCAGTGTAAAATAACCTAAATAAATATAAAGTCACCATGAACACTGAATTACTAATAGCAAATACTGAGCCATTGTTTCTAGGAGAGATCTAGGGTTAGGTTCCTACAAGCCTCTGGTCACAACATTTTTGTCAACCAATCAATAATAACCTTGTTTTATGTGTGTTTCTGTTTAAAGATGCCTTATTTAATATATATTGTTGATTCATTAACATTAAGTTCACAGCTATCAACATTATCACTATGCCTGAATAAAGCTTCTAACACAAACATTTTCTCCATAAGGCACAGCACAGCCTCTTGAGCTTGGGAACACTGTACAGCAGGTCAACACTACCTATACCTGGGGGCCATTTTAAATAACACAGTCACCAACAAAAAGTACAAAAATGAAAAAAATGTGGCACTCGATAGACTGCTAAAAGGATGCTTGTTTACAGCAGAGTGCCGGAACAAGAAGACAGAGTGCCACCTTGTTCCACCTCCACTGGAGAGGCGTGCGTGGGTGACTGCTGTGCTCATGTCCACAGATGGCAGTGGAAGCAATGAAGGAGCGCTGGTTTGGGGGTTACAAATAAATTTTAGGGAGTAGGTGAATTTTCATATATAAAGTCCTTGAATAATGAAGGTAAACTGAATTTTCTTTATGGTCTCAACTTAATTCCACTTTCACCCATGCTAAAATAAGGAGACATATTCTATCCATAACAGAGGCTTGAGTAGCTCCAGAGCTTACCTTGTATTCTCCAAACTCTATAACTTTTTTTTTTTTTTTTACTTCTTTACCTTTGGTCTGAAATCATTCCTGTATTTGTTCATTCATATAGCTTTCTGTGGCTAAACTCAATTAAAATCAGTATCTCCTCTGCAAAAGCACTAATGCTGGTGGTACAATAGACCAGCATTACAGAAGATGTCACATTTTCTTGGAGTTCAAGATTATCTGTGTATAAATATGACCAATCCACTCCCCCCTCTACCCTGGAGACATAAGTGAAAGTTCCATGACGGTAAGAACGGTCTCTTGTATTTCTTTACATCCTTAGTAGCTTGCCCAAAACTCATCACACAGCAGGGCTCGATAAATATTTGCTAAACTGAATTCAACTGAATTTGATTTGATTCAGAGCAAGATATATTGCTATTTCTTATGTACCCCTTTAAAAATCTTCTATCACTGATGAAATTTTGTATGCCATGTGCAATAGAATGTCCTGTAAAAAATGGAGAAAATCTTGCAACACTCAGAGGGTTCCACAGAGTACGAAAGCATGTAATGAGCAGGGCAAGGAGGAAGTAGGAATAGAGGCAGCAACCTGGTTAGAGGGCTGCTTGGTGTGATTGAATTTGAAGCTGTGTTTGCATAGCAAGCACAACACTTTTGTATTATACATATCAGGGTGCCCTGATGTGTGCGTTTGGATGGGAGGTGACGTATGGCTATTCAGGGTGGGCTAAGCCAGCCACCCTTGGCACTGCCTGGTGAGCTCTCTACTCTTATAACTCAAAGAGATGGTGGAACACCAGAAAACTTGGGCACATTGAAAAACAAACACAAGTAGGTCAGCAGAGTATTCCAAAATATTATCTAAAGTATTGCAATGTAATTATAGCCAATGTAATTTCTTACCAAAAGAAGTAATAAAGATACACCTTCATTTATCTTCAACTATGCTTCAATAATAGCACCAAATCAAATTGTTACATAGATTAATTTCATTGTGCAATATTTGTGTTAAGGAAGATTCTAGAAATTTAAATTAAAAATAAGGTACTTAGTGTATCCACCCCTATCGAATGGCTTAAGTTAAAGCCTCTTCAAGCTGAAAGGGTGAGATAGTGCGCTGGTCCACAAACTTAGGTAATCATCCTCATCACCCCGGGAGTGTGTTGGACTACACATTTTCCCCCTCCGGCTATCCTGAGATTCTGATTCAGTAGATCTGAAAGTTTTCATGCTCTTGTTAATACTGGACACCACTGGGTAAGATGAATTTTTTCACTGTTTTCATGTATGAAAATATAATTTCTTTGGGATTTTTATTTCAAATGTATTTCTTGAGGTATATATTTTATTTTATGGAAAATGGAAACAGGAGAAACTTACTATTATTTGCTATAAATAAATGGACCACCTTCAGTGTGCAGACCCTAGAGATTTCATATACTTAATTTCAGTAACATTCCTCAAGAAAAAATAAAAAATTTGCAAACTCTATCTACAAACTACCCTTAAACAAATATATTTTTAGTCTATTTCTCATCTGTCTGTCTGTCTATCCACTTTCTTACCTATCTCACCTATTCACCTAAAAATCCAAATCTTATTTGGTATCCAAATCTACCATATAAAGCCATTTTACAAATGTTTGTGTTTCTTTTATTGATTGAACTCATAAAATAAGAAAAATACCATTAGTGATCTATCAATGTGGATTTATTACCTTCCACACCATCCAAGTTACAGTTGGTCCTTTTAATTATAGCAAGCTTGAATTCGGTTACCTTACACAGAAAAATAACTTTATCCTAGAACACAGTTTCCAAAGGAAATACACACACACACACACACACACACACACACACACACACCCCTCTATGACAGCAGAAATTCTCTCAGCCACTTTAACAGACTAGTCTTAAAATTGGTGTGATACTTATCTCTGTAAGTGACACAGCTTTGGAAGTGAATTTTCCCAGAAATGAAGACAAGGGAATGAGTAAAAAGTACATCAGAGAGTACCTTATCTATGCTAACCTAGAGCCTCATGCCATGAGGTATGTCTGGAATAATTATAATTTCTGTCCAGATGTTTCTTAATTGACATTATTCAGAGTTAGGTAATGAACTGAAAGTATGACCTTGTTCACACTAGTGAACTTGTTCTCCAGAGAAGAAAACTGATAACGGGCTTCTTTGTCATCAAAGGGTGAAGAAATGTGACAATCTGGGAACTAGTTTTAGGGCCCCATCTGCTAAACCAGAGAGAAATCACGATTTTACAGTTCTATAAATATTTTAGTGTATCCCATCATTTATGAACTGTGGCAGCTATCATAAAATGTCTCTGACTTTTGTTACAACTGCATATAAGGCCAGAAAATTGCATCTCGTGGTAAACCATAAAAACCTAAGTAAAAGCACCATTCCTTTCAGTATATTCTAAAAATATACAACCTTTCTGTCAGTACATGGCAGGGTAGCTACCATCCCAGGATGCCTATTTCTTTCTCATTTTTTTATCTGATCTTACCCTGGTCTTTTCAAGCCCTTTTGTATTTCAGTATCTTTTTATGTTTCATAAATAACAGCTATTGCCATATAACGGTGGAAATAGATTTTACTTTGTCACAACACACTGTAAGCGAGACACTTAGAGGATGATGATGCTGCCTTGCAACAAGCCTTCATTTCTGACCCTGTGGCTAATTGCTCGAGATGTGATTCTCATTGTGTCTCTACTGAGTCTCTGAGTATTATGAATAAAATAGCTTCAATAAGAGGTGATCAGAAGGTTTATAAGAGGCATCTACTCCTAAGAAACTATGCATAAAAATATGTATTAAGCTGAGTGAGATTAAAGTGGTGATTAGTGGATTGTTTCATCTTTGTATTCTGTACACTCTTGTTCTCTGACTTTTTAAAATGTTGTATAGCCCTTGTGATATTTTAACTCTTCGGTATGGTTTGATCCTTCTGATGGCTTCAGTGACATGTTACAGCTGTGAGTGTCACATCACATTTCAAGGAGGACAAGCTACTCACGTGGGCATATTTTGACCAGGTAGCAGAATGTTTCCTGTATTAGACTATGGTTTGATAGGCTACTAAAGTTAATAGGACAACAGATCCCAAGGCTCACAGTCATTTGTAGAAACCTGAGAGCATGCACACCCTCATTGCACTCTGATATACAGAGGATGCTATAAAGATCATATTTGGGGGGAGGAGGCTATAATATTACTCGTTCTTACTTCTTTTACACAGATAAATGCATGATTCTCAATGTCCAAATTCTACCTGAGCATTTGTCATCTATGTCAAATATTTCTCAGCTTACTTTTTAATGTGATTTCCATCCCCCTAAAATCTGCCCTTTCACTCCCATTTTCCTCCCCATAAATAAGCCATTTTCACTTGCAGTGAACAAAGCCAGCCTAATACTTGGGATGGGAATATGACCATGAGACAATAGGAAGCATGTTGTTCATGAGTATAGTTGGGTCACCAGACCCAGATTTGTGACCGACTTCCCTGTGCACCTGTGTTCTCAGATGTAAGTGGTGAATAAAGTTAAACCCAGCCCTTGCTCCTTTACTCTATGTAAGAGTCCAGCTCTGACCTGGAGAAAATCTTTCAGACACAGACAATTGGGAAAAAAACCTTTCGGAAACAGACAATCTGAGCAGAGGAAGAATGAGCAGAGCTCCAAGGGCATTCTCGAGGCCCTGGCAGAATGTCTGCAGAAAGAGGAGTGTGTTGCTGGTGCTAGAGCTCCTGTGTGTTATTACTGGAATTCTCCTAATAATAATAAGTTCTAGAAGGCATCATGAGCCAGAGCTTTTAATGGCAATGAAAAGAGGAGGCGATGAAGATTTCTGATGAAGAAACTGGTGGTTTGGAACATTTGACACAAAGCTGTCTGGATGCACTGACCTGTGAAAACTATATTTACTTGCTATAGAGCAGAAGAATCCCAAGTAAGAGAACAAGAACTAAAAGCCACAGTCATGGGAAGGGCTTATCTTGATTAACAAAGATAACGCATGCATTATAGTCCTATAAAAGATTCTTGAAAAGTTTGCCACTTGCTAGCTGAGTTTGTTTAGTATCTCAAATCCTTAATTACCTCTTCTGTAAAATGGGCTCCCCTGAGCTCCCAGTACAGTGTACTGGCAGGACCATGCTACTTGTTAAATATCTTGAGTAACTCCCCTATCTGCCCATAGTTGTTGTGAGAATCAAAATATATAAAGTAATGAAACTATTAGCAGAGTGCCTGCAGCAGAGTAAAGCACTCCAACTGTAGCTCTCATTGCCATTGCTATCTCAGTATGCTTCACATACAGTAGCTACTCAACAGATGGTTGAATTGAATTAAATTGAGCAGAGACATACAGATATATTATACAGGATATGCTTCTACTCATCTAGAACATCCTAGATGGGGGCATTTCAGCTATCTTAGAATAGGAATGAATTGAATGAATATCAAATGTGGTATGAAGCACTGTCTGCTATTTACCTTATGGAATCCTCTTAATGCTGTAAGTTAAGCGTTTTTCCACTTTACTGACAATGACACTAAATTTCAGGGAAGTGAATTAACTTGCTTGTGGTTACATAACTGAATGGCAAAATCAGGGTTTGAGTTCAGGTTACCTGCCCCCAAAACCAAAAGACAAAAGGGGAAAGACACTGAATAGCTGACCAAAGAAACACAAAGATTCCCAAGTCAACATTCTGTTTGTCACAACAGAAAAAAACATTAGACATCTTAATATGTCATCTAACAATTCTGAAAATCTCTTAAAGTGTTATGATTTGTGAGTAGCATCCTAAGTTCTATAGTTAGAAGAAGTCAGTGGCAAATGAGTTGTGCATAATTCGTGCTCTTTTTCCCAGCACCGGCTCCCAGCAGGGTAGGGTGTATAGTTTTGGTGCTTCTGCAACATCTTTGTGTGTCCTGAAAAAAAACTCTCACCTACTCCCACACAAATAAACAGAAGGAAATTCGAAGAGCATTCTGTTAGTACCTTCTCTAGTTTGGTGAAGAGAAACTGAACACTACCTGAGATTGTATTTGTCATTGTTTTCATTGCAATGTTATGAAACAACGAGGTCCAATGAGTAGAAATTATAAGAAAATAGATTTAAATTCTATTCTCTTCTAGAAGAGATTTTTACCATTTGATGGGAAATTAAACAGATGGCATAGAGGTTGCCTTTTGACTCTAAATTCTCTGAGTCTGTGGCAGAAGGCATCCCTAAAGCAGATATTCTCCTTGAATTGATAACTTATAACAACATTTTTTAAAAAGAAAATGAAGTCCAATCCTTTTAAAGAAAATTGGAGAGGCACAGTTACATGAGGATTCCTTCAATTGTGGAACCCAGACTCACCGAGCACCTTGTCTGTTTTGACCAAGGCAAATGTGGTTCCCTGCTTGCTAACCACACAGAACATCAGAATTTAGTTGTAGACTAGCAATCTGGCAGAGTCAGACAACATATACAAATAAAT
Source organism: Lemur catta (assembly GCF_020740605.2). Lineage (NCBI taxonomy): Eukaryota > Metazoa > Chordata > Mammalia > Primates > Lemuridae > Lemur > Lemur catta. The sequence continues at coordinate 47,414,310 of NC_059132.1, forward strand.
GAGAGTTAAGACATTGCAAGACTGCAGGGGAAGGAGTGAAATTTTAATCCAAGTAGACCCTACCGTATTTCTGTGCCCTTCCTCAATATCTGGGCTCAGCTGTGCTTGTCAAACCTGAGGGCTGACAAGACCACAGTCTTAGGAGAAAGCGCTCCAGGTTCCATTTCTGAGCTGCCCATGTGTATCACAAAGCACAACCTCTCCTCTCTCTCTGCAGTTAGGAGTTTATGATGGGTCTGATAGAATGACTACGGACTGTGGGAATTCATTTCCGAAGCAGGAAGTGAGACCAGGAGGAAGTACAACAAAGCTGATGCATGTTGTGGTAACTAAATCCATGTCTGTGTTTAATCAAAGGGCACTGGTGAGTCACAACTGGAAGAACAGGGCTCCCCATGCCAGTAATCAGCAGCAGAAGGCCACATCAAACGCTGCTCCGGTGCGTGGCTTCCTGCTCTCTATTGTTCCGCGGACATCCTTGGACAGAGTGGAAGATGCAGCATAGATGGTCTATGCTTTTAAGTCCTTGTTTTCAACTTACACGGCTTTTACAGAAATGTGTGCCTCAAAGCCACAGAGACGGGACAGCACAATAGTGTTTACAAAAAGACAGGGGCCTTGCTGCATTTGGATCCACGACACCGAGGGCTGTCCGGGGCCTCCTGCTCCAGCAGCTCTGTGATTAGACCTACGGGAGATGCTGTGTTTCCTTCTTGTCCATGTTGGCATCTTGCCTGGCTGAAGGGCATCGCTCCCTCGTGTAAGTTATCTCTCTCCCCAAGATCTCGAGGGGACTCCAAGGCAACTTCGCCTAGAGCTTTGCATTTGGAAAATCTGCCCCTGGAAAGTGTTATCTTCCTGTGGCACATGGGCCTCTGTGGGAAGTGTTCCTCTCTAAGGAAAGCAAATCATTCTTATTCATCACAGACTGCTGCCTAAAATATGAACTAGAAAGTGCATTGCAGGGAAATTACTCTACACAGAGTTACAGAATGAAAGTAAAATCTAACACTTCAAAACTACAACCAGAAGACTATCTATCTAGAGTTACTTGCCTAAAGGAATATAAACGGAATAGAGGCTAGAAAAATCATGATGTTAATTTTTAGGCCATTTTCCCCTTCCATGAACTAAATCTGTAATTAACATCAATTTATACTGAGCAAGTTTGGAGATTTGGAATAATATTATTTTCTAAATGGCTTATTGTCATGCCCTTACTCAAACTGGAGGACAGTTGTGAATTTAGCCATAAATTAATTTGTTTTCATTACTTCATTTGGGATTTGAAATTCAAATCCCTAAAATGTTAAAATCTATTTTAAATGTAAATATCATCTCATGTTTTCTTTCATTTTCTATATTCATTTAGTATTTCAGTGGTTTCCTATAATCAGAAAAAAAATCATTGTTGGCTTAGTTAAATTGGTAATTTTATTTACTACTTCCTAATAATAATAGTTAATATATAACTTTTATTAAATGTTCAACCCAGACAGCCAGATCCGAGGGGCTGGGCTAAGGGAGGCTTTTCTATTCTCTACTCATAACAAAATGCATCCCTTTATTGTCAATAGAAAAGTTTCTGCAACAAAGTCAATTCTCCATCAAAATCAAATGTGAGGATAGTAGTCCTTTAAAATGATCACTGGCAAGTCACCCAGAAACCTTCAACTCAATGAGCAGTTTTGTTCACAATTTGGGGCAGCTGTTCTGTTCTGATTAGGGGACATCGAGTACTGGAAGAGGAATGCTAACGCAGGTCCTGAGTAAGGGACATCATGGACCTTGCTACATCACTTGTTCTTTTGCAACAAAAAGGATTCATGGATGGAGACAGTTGTTCTGAACAAGTTTCGACTCAATATTTGAAAGACGGCAACTTTTCTACTCTATGAAATTTTCATAAGCTCTTTTACATATAGATGTTTGCAGAACTATTTGCTTTTCCTAGTTACATTATTTCTTGTGGGGATCAACATGTTGGCTTGGGGAAAACAACTTCATCGTGTAATTGCATCCAGAACAAATTCTCCTCGGATCCAGTAGTAATACAGGCATGAGTTTACAGTGTCCTGTAGGAAGACCACCTAACTTCAAAGCAAAAGAGAAAATGTTTTTCTTTTGGTATATTTTTCAAAACAAGACTTGGTATATGCACAGAAATTAGAGATAGAGAGGGAATATTGAAAAGTTTCCTTTGCTCGTTCCAACTTGTTCTTTACTTTTAGTTTCTTTTTTCATTGCAGGCTTAAATAACAAACACAATGGGAAATGATCCTGCTCTCCCGTGAAACTATAAACACGCTACAAACCCTAGAACAAAATGGAAAGAAAAGAATATCAAAGGAAAGGGTTTTAGGTTAAGGCATTGACTTTGCTGGGTTACAAAAAAAAAAAAAATAGTTTTCTTCCACAAAACTTCTATTCTTATCCATAATGTTTTTGGTGGCCTGTCCTGTTCTTCTTGTATATTAACAAGCAAAGAACCACTGAGTGGCGGTGAGCACCATTAACCTATAGACTTGGAGTGCTTTGCCCTGGGGCATGATTTACATTCTTATTTTCTCAGGACATCATTTGGTTCAGCCATGACTTAATTTCTTCAGGGGTTTGAACCCAGAGGCCTCCAATAATTTCCATGCCTATAGCACCATGTTGTTGGTAAGACATCCCCAGGGATAACCAACAGAAGCACACTGTCCTTACTTTATTAATAAAACTTTACTAAATACCACTGACAGTTTTATTCCATAACTTCTCCTTCTAACGGATACTTCCTACACTTTATACTCAGACCTGACATTGACATATAAAATAAATAAATGAATAAATAGCTTATGACAGTTTTACCATCTAATTTTTGTGTTGGGGGTATAGACTAAGAACCAAACCTCACATTTGTAAACATTCCCACTTTGAAGTGCCTCATAGCAGAGTTTGTTATATGCCATCCACACGCTGACGGTAACAATGTATGTGCTTTCCTTTTCTGTTAGGCTGTTTTAAGTTAAACTGCTCTTTGTACCAGTGCTTTAGCGTGAGACTAAATGATCCCCAATCTGAATGCACAGAACATTTGAACATTTGAGAATGGCTTTCTTGCTCTGACAAGCTTGCAATTTTATTTAAACAAATTCTTCTTCCCTGATTCCCTACAGAACAGCTATTGTACCCTTTTGTTGATTGTAGTGGACATATTGCAGATCTCCAGTTACCTCCCAGTGGACCACCCACCACAAGAAGGTTTTGTCTTGCTAGCACAGAAGCACTGCAGCCTCCTGCCTCCCAGAGACTGGAGCAGGGCCTTTGTCTCAGCTCTGCATCTGACTTTAACAGACTCCACTCCCCCCATCCCCCCCGCACCCCCATCTCTGCCTGTCCTGACACAGAACAACCTAATCAATTACACCAAACCACTTTGGAGTAAATACATTGTCTAACAGAGTAATAATTAGGTGGTAAAAAGAAAACATCATAATATTCCTTTGGATAGGAGGTTGACAGCTTCCAGACAAATGTAAAGATGTGTGATGTGAAATTGTCACGACAGGGCAAGAGACTTGCAATGGAAAAAGAGCCACTGAGTGCCATGGGAGAGACAGGCTACAAGTATTCTCATGCACCTCTGAACATTAACAGGCAAAAATCTCAAAGTTTGCACTTCTTTTTTAGTCTTCTTCATGAAATAAATAATTTAGTAAGATCTCTTGTTCATGACACAGTATTTCAGAAAGCTACTTGTATTAGGAGGTTTGATGTCGTTGACATCGAGTTAAATTGTGAATTGAAAATTAGCACAATTGTAATGCATAAGCAACGGAGATTATAGTTCTTTGATCTTTTCCCAAGTAACTTTGGCTTACAACTATGATTTCTGGAATGATGCATTACCTTATATTCTAATTTTCTCTTGGTTCTTTTCTAGGAAAAATAAAAATAATTCTTTAAATTTCAATAATGCCACTTCCATTGGTATACAAAACTATTTTGGAAATACACCCCTATTGTTATAGTCACCACTCACAATAAACTTATAACTCTAAGTTTTGAAAAATAAACACCCTCTAAAATTATACGAGTTAATAGAATAGCAATATAAAAATTAAAATAATTAAATCCACTCTCAATTTATTAATCCTTTCTTCACTAATCTACGACTAAATTGTTCTCTGACTCACTTTTTTCATCAAAAAGAAATATACCTAACCTTTGACTTATATCTCAATACATAAATGTGGTAAGAATTTGAGATGTACACTTTAAAACACTTTAGCTCTTTCAAATAAATATCATTTAGAAGCAAGTAAAATATTAATGGCTTTATAAAAAATGAGGAACCATAGTTAAAGATAACATAAAATGTATTAGCTGACTTCAACCATTTCTACTTTTCTTCCTCACTCCAGAACCCATATTTATTGCTTGATAATTGGATAGTTTTGAATCATACACCCATAATTAAGACAGAAAATATTAGATTATTAAATTCATGCTCTCTTTGAGTTACTTCTGCATTAGAATTAGCTATTACTGTCATGCTCAATAGAAGCAAAATGATACTTCGATAACCGTCTTCATTTCTGGACTCTAGAACTGCTCACTCTTAACACACAGACACACACACAGAGCACACATCATATACACTACACACATACATCGGACCACATGCACACACATACACACACAAACACACACAGTGCAATGTCATCACACTCCAGGGTCAGGATTGTATTTCATGTTAATTAGTCTTTTTTATATTGCAGAGTGTGGGGGCATTTATTGTAGAACAATAAAAAAGCTGAATGTTTGCAGTTTGGAAGGAACTGGTGGTAACAATAGTATGTGCACACACGCATACACATGTCCATTTCCACTGTTGGGTTCTGTGCTTTTATCATCACTTTGGGAACCGTGTAAACACATTCTTACCCATTCTTTATGTACAACTGAAGTGTAACAAACATATGGAAATGTACATAAATCGTAACTCTACAGATGAAGGAAATATCACAAAGTAAATACACCTTGCAGCCGACAGCCAGACGAAGAAATAGAACAAACTCAAAATTCTCCTTAAGCTTCCTCACTTAATATTTTCCCCAAAGGTAACCACTATCCTTAGTTTTAACACCATAAATTACTTTTGCCTATTTTATGAACTTTACATGAATAGAATAATTCATTATGTACACTTTTTTATCTGGCATCTTTTGCTTGATACGACGTTGGGGGATTCACCGATGTTGCTGCATATAGCAATAATTAATTCTTTTGCAATGCTCTAAGGTATTACATTGCATGAGTAGACTTTTAACTCATTTTTCTTTTGAGCTAAAATTGAGGATTTAAAAATATATTTATTAGCAGCTTTTGAAAATTTTTAAATGTAAAATACCTCTTCAAGTATTTTATTTATTTTTCTATTGGGTTGAGTGTCTTTTTCCTATTGACTCGTTATATTAATATAATCAGAATATGAGTCCTTTATTGGATATAAACATTTCCAATATACTCTCCTTCTACATAGCCTGAATTTTTATTTGTTTAATCGTGTCTTATGAGAAAAACTTATTCTTAATTTTAAAGTAGTTCAGTGTCATATTTTTCCTTCAGAATTAATGGTTTTCTTGCCCTGTATGAAAAATGTTTGCTAACCAGATATCATAAAGATATTATTTTACCATTTCTAGTAAAATGTTTATTCATTTTACCTCTCATATTTAGATCCAGAATTGGTTTGGAAATTGTTTTTCTGCTTGGTGTGACATAAAGGTGAAAAGTCACCTTTTTCTATATGATGTTTCATTGAGTCAGCATTATTTTGTAAAGACTATTCTTTCCCTACCACACATACTACAATTTCACTTTTATTGTAAGTCCCATGACTGTGCATGTGTGGGTCTATTTCTGGGCCTACTGTCCTGTTTCATTGTTCATTGGGCTGCTTTCCATAAATGCAACACCATTTTCATTTTTACAACAATTTAACATGACTTCATATTAGTCATTCCTCTAGCTTTATACTTCTTATTCGGTCTGTCTTAGTTATTCTTGATCCTTTTCACTTCTTTATAAATTTAGAACGAGCATTTTAATTTATACCTACACATGCACAAACATCGAAAGCCTTACAACATTACATTCCTCCATTTATGTAGATCTTCTTTCCTTTTTTCAATAATGTTTTAAAATATTCTATGTGAAATTTCTTTGTATATTTATTCTTTTTGGCTAAAATATTGGATGTTTTCCACATTATTATAAATTATACTTTTAAAATTTTATTTTCTATTTATGCTGATATAGAGAAATATTACTGGTTTTCCTACATTAACCTTTTATTGTCTGATCTTGCTAAATTCACTTATCAATTTTGCCAGTTTATTTATAGATTGTATGTGTACAATCATGTCATCTTTATTTCTTCCTTTCCAATTCTTTGTCCTTAATTTTTCCTTGCTTTATTATACTTCGTAGGACCTCCAGTAAAATACAAATAAAAGTAGTAATAGTGGATGTCACTGTCATATTCCCAAGCTCTACATTTTATTAAGCATTATTCTTTATGCAGGTTTACTGTTCATACATCTATCAGATAAGAGAAGTTCTTTTTCCAAAAGTTATTACTATGAATGGGTGTTAAATTTGACCATTTTTTTTTCTCCATCTATTGTAATGACCACATAAATTTCCTCTTTTTTTTATTAATGTGATAAACTACAGTGGTTTTCAAATATTAAGACAACCTTGTATTTCTGGAAAAAAGAAAAACACCTAAATAGGTCATGATGTATTGTCATTTTTATGTATTTTAGCATTTGATTTTATATCATTTTAAGATTTTTTGCACATATAATCATGACAGAGATTGACCTTTGATTTTTCTTTATTATAATGTCCTTTTTGGTTTTAATATCAAGGTTATGCTGGTCTCATAAAATTTTTGAGAAGTGGATCTTTTGAGTATTTTGAGAATTAATTGTTGCAGCAAGTTGGGCTTGGATTTTGCTTTGTGGAAAGGTCTTTAATCAAAGCTTTAACTTCTTTAATTGATGTAGAATGATTCATATTCTCTCTTCTTTCTTTTGTTACTTCTGGGAACTTATTTCTTTCTTAGAAATTTTTCAATTTCTTCTAAATTTGTACATGTATTGGTATACAAATTGTTCATGAGGACTTTGGTTCAAAATGCTATCTTGGTTTGCATCTTGCAGTAATTTATCCTTTGACATACAGGATATTTAGATGTGTACTGCTTCATTTCCAAAGTGCTAGGGATTTTCTGATTTTTTTTTCATTATTGATTTCTAGCATACTTCCACTATGCTTGGAAAATATATCCTGAATAGTTTTGGTCATTGAAAATGCACTGAGGCTTGTAATATTTCACTGCCTGTAATCATTGTGTGTGAAATCCATGTAATCTTGAAATGTAAACTTTTTTCTTTTGGGTAAGTGTTCTAGATATGCCACTTACATCAAGTTTGTTAATCATGTTGTTCAAATCCCCTATATTAGCTATTGGTGAAATTGTGTGAAAGTCTCACACTACAATTGTGATTTTTCTCTCTTTTTATTGTGTCAATATTTACCCTACATATTTTGAAATAATGTTATTGGATGCATACAGATTAAGATTCATTATTCCCTCCTGATAAATTGTTTTTTTATATATGAATTTTATTTCTTCTCTGGGAAATATTCTTTGTCTTAAAGTCTACTTTGCCTACTATTAGTACAGCTACATCAGTTTACATTTACTTAATGTCCAGATATTTTTAAAATCTTAAAATGCACCTACACTTTGCTATGTATATACTATTGGAAAGAATGATTATTGAAAAATGTCCTTAACTCCAATGTATTCAAAATATGGCTAACAAAGTGCAGGGTCTCACATATAAATTATCATGATATAACAGGCTAAGTATTTAACCAATAGTCTTTAATAATGTTGGATGTAGTAACAAAGCCAAAACTCTAATGCAGGAGAAGATTGGAGGGAACTGAAGAGAGAATTCAAATGAATCTGTTTTCTTGGGGAAAAAAAGCCAAAAAGAGAGAGGTATAAAAGTTCATATAAGTAAAGAAGATGGCCACAGCAGAGAAAGAAAAATGTGTTGACTCACAGGGGCCAACACTGTGTAGGTAGGGAATGTGTTTGGCATTTTTGTTGCAAAAGCTAAAATTACCCAGGGTATGAGAACCAACAAACAGTTTAGACATTATTTCTGGTGGTGGCTGGGAGTTAAATGCCACGAAGTCATAGTTCTTGGAGGTAGGTCTAAGAATCTGTATTTTTTCTATCCCCCACATTTCTGTTGTAGTTTGTCTCATATCCACATTTGGAGGAACACTAGTTTAGGACTTCTCTGGGATTAGTGGAGTCATGAGAGACTCAATAGATGAAGACTCAGTACATAGAAGATAGAGGACCTCATTTGAAATGACCAAGTAGAGTGATAAATGTCAGAGTACACAAAAACATGCTGCACTGCTGGTATTGCCTCAACAGGAAAACTGTACTCCTCATATAGCGAGGCTAAGGGCATTTAAAAGAAGAGAATATCAGAGTTGGGTAAAATGGTTCATTTGCTTCGTTGGGTAAAAGGGTTCATTTCCTTCATGTCCCAGTGACCGATAATATTCACATTATTTTATGATATGTAAGTTTATTAATGTGATTATGGCCAAAGTATTTGGGTTATTCATAAAGAATTATACATTGGACTCTAAATGAAAGTAATAATGCCTATATATTTTTAAAACAATTTAAAGCTGCCACAAGCATTTTCACTTTCTTTGTTTCCTATACCACTTTCCAAAATCGTTACGTTTTCTGATTGGTTGGTTGGTTGTATATAGACTAGGATTAGGTTTTGAAGCCAAATTCTTCCTTTACAATATTTTATTTGTAACTGGCCTATTGATGCATTTGCAAAAAGTATCTTATTTGTTCCACAAAACAATCTTGGTATTTAAAGACGGGAAATCTTGTGAATGGAGTTTCGGTAACTTGAATAAAAATCCTAAAGCCAGTAAGTGACAAAGCTAAGGCTCACACACAGGTTTCTTTGTCTGCAAATTCTTACTTCTCTTTTCTCTGTGCAATACTGCCTTCCTGCATTGCAAAGTAGGTATATTTTAGGGTGTCTGTCTAGGCCATGAGCCACCCTCATTTTTCTGAGAAATAGCTATAGAGATTAGCCTGGGGCAAGTATATCTGTATCCTTACCCTACTTCCTAGCTCCAGGTGATTGGAAAAGAAGTGAGCAACATTTGGCCAAAACTGAACCCAAATGGGTCTCTCTTTAGTTGAGTCAAGTTGTGAATGACAGTTGGAAGCTATGTCAAATGAATGATAGCATAAAGCTCAATAAATGTTTGCTATTTATACTTCTGGTTCCCACACTTCTTGATACCTGGTTGCATTTTAAAAATAAAGCCCTCATTTTTTTCATGAGCTAATTTGTAATCATCTCTTTTACTAGCAGCTGGGTGTCTAATCTCCTTTGCTCCCTGCCTTCCAGGCATTTCCAGTTTTTACCTATACAGTATACTGTATAAGTAAAACTAAGAGTTCAGATCCAGAATATATAGGTATCTTCTGGGATGAAATGAGATAACGGGAATAAATGGGATTAAATGGGATAATTCAATAAGAAAAAGACAGATCCATAGAAATACAGGAAAAAGTTTTGATTAAAGTAATGAGATGGCTATATTCTATTTTTGAAAATCTATCAAACTGGAACTTATGATTTGTGTACATTTTTCTGTAGATGTTATATGTACATACAAAATGTTTTTTTAATTCATTAGTAATTTCTAATTAACACAAAATTTACAGAATCACTTAAAATCATATAACCTAGCTCCATTTTTTAAAAAGAGAATTGTCCGCGTTGGCTCACGCCTGTAATCCTAGCCCTCTGGGAGGCTGAGGCCGGTGGATCGCTTGAGGTCAGGAGTTCGAGACCAGCCTGAGCGAGACCCCGTCTCTACTAAAAATAGAAATAAAAAAATTATCTGGACAACTAAAAATATATATAGAAAAAATTAGCTGGGCATGGTGGCGCATGCCTGTAGTCCCAGCTACTTGGGAGGCTGAGGCAGTAGGATCGCTTAAACCCAGGAGTTTGAGGTTGCTGTGAGCTAGGCTGATGCCACAGCACTCACTCTAGCCTGGGCAACAGAGAGAGACTCTGTCTCAAAAAAAAAAAAAAAAAAAGAGAATTGTCATCATAAGTTTATAAATCCTACTTCAGTAAAACTTGGAGCTTCACATATTACTGATAAAGATTAATTTGGGAGAGTTATAAGATTTATACTCTGTTTTATTCTTATTACACAATTCAGAACTGTGGCAGATGGACTCTAAGGTGACTGTCCATGATCCTGATAGCCTGGTACACACACATTTTTATAATCTCCTTCTCTTGAGTGTTGGCAGGAACTGTGACTTGCTCCTACCAAGAGAATTAGACAGAGGTTATGGATGTCACTTCCATGATTGTTACATTATATACAATTCCATCTTGCTCATAGACATGCTCTTAAACTGTCTCCACTGCTGGCTTTTAAGAAGTAAGTGACCGTGTTTGGAGGCCTACATGTCAAGAAGCTGGGGGTGGCCTCTAAGAGCTGAGGTTGGCCCCCAGTGACAGCCTGCAATAAGAACTTCACTCAAAGGTTCACAATAGTGATATTGGTTAGGTGCTAAAATAATCACTGATGAATTATATATATTCATCATAAACATAGAAAATAACTTAAAATTCTGAAACCCCTTGAAGGCTTAAGTATGCAACCCCTTGGTGATAAGTCAACAATCTCTTCATATCCTTGATTGCCCAAGCAAGAATTATTTATTTTTCTCTACCATATCTATGTTCAGTTTAAGAACCAAATCTTGGCTGTAGTATATCCAAATAGCTACATCATGAATACATAAAAAATGTTGCTGTTAAAGTCTTGTATCAGGGAAGAAAACTCATCAATGAATCTTTTCTTAAAATTTTACTTTTATTGCTGCTGAAAATAGTTTATTTTCTAAATAAAAATAGTATGTATTTACCTTAAACATGAAGGCAAGTCTGTAATGAAGTTTCTTTAAGTCATGGGGACTTGAACTTAGTCGTCTTGCAGCCCTGGCCTTAGAGAAACCACAGCTTCTAAAACGCAGTTCTGGAGGACACAATTGTTCTCTCCTTTAGTCACATCTACGTTTATTGAACCAAGTCCTAGGAACCTTGGGTAGAGTTCTGGAGAGGAGTAGTGACTCATTCCAGACTTTTCCAAGGGCCTTTCTACTGGCAGATGGTTGAATTAATCACACCCATTTCTTCATGGCAACCATCATCATTTGCTGTGCAAAGCCCGTCTCTGGTTTGAATCATTTTTACTTTTTATTTCTATTCCCCACCGCTGTTCTGCTTTTCTTCCCACATGCAACCATTCTAATGTGTTTGATGTGTACTAAACTACAGACTCATTATATTAGGTCATTAAATATGAAACGTCTGATTTGAATCGAAAGTGCAGTTTATTATATCTCAAACTGCAGTTTAATATATCTCATATTCATTAAATATGAAACGTCTGATTTGAATCGAAAGTGCAGTTTATTATATCTCAAACAAGAAACAGTACAATCAATCAAAGAATATGCCTAAACTATCGACTCAGTGTTGCCATCTAAATAGTAGCTTGTTTATGCCAGCACCGAAGAAGCCTGGAGAGCGAATGGCGATGGTATAGCGAAAGGTGTTTTCCAGAGCTTTTCTTTCTTTTTCTTGTTGGTTTACAGGAACCCCTTGTATAATCCAGATATTTGTTCTTTGTTGATTTTAAATATCAAAAATTCCCTTCCTCAATCTGTCATTTTTCTGTTGTCAGAGATGGGTTCTTGCTTTGTAGTCCAGGCTGGAGTGAGTGCAGTAGGACGATCGATCACAGCTCACTGTAGACTCGAGTTCCTGAGCTCAAGTGATCCTCCTGAGCTGGCTTCCTAAGTATCTGGGATTGCAGGAATGACCCACCTTGGTGTGCTTTTTGAGCTGAAATTCTTATCTTAATGTAATGAAATTAATTTACAATGAATATAAAAAAATTATGAAATCTGTGCATCAAATAATACATTTCTTAAAGCAGAAACTAAGAAAGTTCAAATACCAATCCATTTAAAATAGCATTTTTAGCACACTGCTTTCTGGTTTAGATTAGTGCAATGAAAATAAGTAAAAATATAAACAACTTAGTCTAATCAATAATTATATCTTATAGATATATCAAACTTTACATCCTGATAATATATAATATGCCTTCTTTTCAATTGCACATACTATTCAAATTGTATTTAATTGACTATGTATTATGTCAGAAAGGAAACTCTCAAATTTCAAAAAGTATAAATAATTTTTAAAAATTACCTGTTCAAAGTAAGCTAAAATAAAAAAATAATAAAATCCAAAACAATGAAAATTCTTCACTTTAGAAGTTAAAAAACAAATAAAAATAGGTTTCTATTAAGTAAATCCTGGAAGAAAGGGGTTAAACAAGCCAAAGTTGCAGAATTATTAAAACTAATGAAATGAAAATTCATTTAAGAATCTATAGGAAATAAAGTAGTGATCAGAAAAATATTTGAAGCTTTAAGAACTTACATAAGTGAAAATTAAATAATAAAAAAATTAGATTCCCTAATAAAAAAGCTCCACAAAAAGGATCAGAAAGTAAAACAAAAGCAGTCAAAGAGAGGGAAATAATCTAGATATAGGCAGATTTAATGACATATAAAACAGAGCAGTATAGAAATAAATAAATCAAAATGCTTATTTCTGATTTTTAATATACTAAATCAGCAGCCAAACTAATAACATAATATGAGAAGCACAAATATACAAAAGAAGAAATAATGAAGAGAAAATATATATTAAATAAGAGAAACTTGAAAAAAAGTCATAACCAACTATACATAAATGAAAATTTAAAAAACTAGATAAAATGAATAATTTCCTAGAAAAAAATTAATTTATCAAAATTGACCCTTACAGAAGCACAATACATAAATACATCCATTTTTACATAAGAGAAACAAAACTTTTTCAAAGAACTACCATCATGAAAAGCACCCAGCCTTCAACACTCAAAGACCAGAAAGTCCTAATGCTACACCATCCCCTTACAGATTCCTCCTGCATTGCACTTCTGGAAATCCTGCATACTCTAATCCCTGCTGAGGTTTTAATTCTGGGGAACCGGAATAAAGTCATGACCTTAATCAAGTAAGCAAAAACTTTGCTATCACTAATGTGACAAAAATCACATCTTTGCTTTGGAATATAATGCACTTTTCTTTCCAAAAAATAGTTAACCTGAATCAAATGATGAAGAACCAATCAAATAAATCCAAATACTGTGAGCAATTCTGAAAGATAATTGGTGCCTAGAGTCTTAAAAATAATGATAATGTGTATTTAAAAATAATGACCAAAAGAAAAAAAGCTAGATTATAGAAAACTAAGAATTGTGACAACTAAATACTTGTGTAGTCTTTGGTTGGATACAGGATTTAAAAAAGAAACAAGCTTTAAAAGATATTTTAGGAACAGTTGGGGATATGGAAAATGGACTTAATATAGATAATTTATATAATGCCTTGAGTTACATAATGGTATTATGGTTGTGTGAGAAAACTTGTTTTCTTAGGGTTCACCTGCTGAAACTTAGAAAGGAAGCGTCAATGATATCTGTGGCTTTTAAGTGTTTCAGAAAATAAATGTGTTTCTGTATATATATGCTATGTACATATATATATATATAGAAAGAAAGAAAATTCCACAACATTAATAATTGGTGAAGGGTGTAACATGTTATTGTTGTTTCAACTCTTCTATAGAACTAAAAATTTTCTTATAAAAAGTTGAGGGGGGTGGGAGAAAACAGGACAATTTAACCAATTTAACCAAAAAAATCAATATTGATAGTGTTGATTATAATCTAAAGAATATAATAAGTGTGCATCGGTAAATGCTAGTATCACTAAATGATTGAACAAATAAGGAACAATTCACCATTCAGAAGAGACAAATCACTATGAGGACACCACAGTAATAATTGCTGCAGGAAATCCACTGATCAATGACAAAATTAGTAGGAAAAAGTTTAAAACCACAGGGTATTTGCATAGCCTCAGCCTATCTTCAACAAAATATTTATTAACTACTGTAGTGTTTTTAACCTAAGGCCACAAATTCCTAATATTCCTTTCTCTAGAAGGTGGATGTTAATTGCCCTCACCTTCAGAGTAGATTGAACTTAGTGATCCATTTATTACAAATTGAATATAGAAAGAGAAAAGTTGTAACTTGCCATGAGAAACTTGCTTAACATCACCAGTGATAATACAGAATGATGTGTTAATATATGATATGCTTTATATGACACAATGAGAAGATTATATTGCTGTGTGCTATTCTCCCAAATCCATAATATCACCCAATCATGGGAAACATCCATCAGCCAAACCCACAATTAGGAAAATTTTATAAAATTGTTGACTAGTACTCTTAAAAAATATCAAGGTCATGAAAGGAAAGACAAGGTTAGGAACAATCACAGATTGGAAGAGATTAAGCAGACATGACAACTAAATGCAATATGCTGTCTTGGATTGGATTTTGGACCAGAAAGGAAAATTGGTGAAAAATGGAGATACTCAATGTCAACTTCTTAGTTTTGATTATTGTACATGTTAACGTAAAGCTCAATATTAGGGGAGGCAGGGTAGAGAATTACAGAAACTCTACTCTTTTTGCAACTCTGCTGAAAGTCTAAAATGATTTCAAAAGTTTTTTTTTTAACTTTGAGGAAAATTTTAGTATAAAATATAAATAAAATCATGTAGGCTGGGTTTTTGAGGTGTTTTAAAAAGGGGTGATTTTTGAGTTCTTTCATACTTATTGTCCTAGTGGCATTTTCTCTCTGTCTCTCTCTCTCTTTTTTTTTGGCATCAACTTTGATGTATTTTACTCTTCCATGTTTATGGAATTATTTATATTTTCTAATTTTTTTTTACAATAGTCTTTTATGTTGAATTTCTGTTGTGTCTATAACTAGGTCCCACTTGTCAATTTTGTGTATTTGCATCTTCTATTTTTCTTAATTAATTACCATGCGAGGTGTCCATTTCTCTTATTAACTTTTTCAAAGAAAGTTTTTGATTTTTCTAATCTCTGCTGTATTGTTATTGTTGTTCTTTTATTTCCCTGATTTCTACCCTGGTCTTTATTATCACCATTTCTCATGTTTTTGAGGGTTTGCTCTGTTTCTAACTTATTAAGTAGAAACTTAACACCTTTCTTTTCAAACTTGTTTCCTGACAAACATTATAGAGATTATTCATGAGGGACCATGTGACTGCAATAATTCTATTGCAGAATTCAAAAGAGCCCCTATTTTTCCTTTCCTGAGGAAAAAACACTAGTTTTCTTATGCAACTTGAGCTCTTGGCTGGCTTGTGAGGCTATTGGCTGTTATGTTTATTCTTCCTGATCTATTGGTTTACATGTTGCAATAGCCACCATACAAGGGTCTGTTTCTATCTGTTGTTGAGTGGTCTTTAAAAGAGAGGAGCATTTAATTTTCTCTGAAGACTTTCTCCATATCAAACTCCATGAGAGTTTATTTTCTGTCTTCTTCTTGGATAAAACAAGTCTTTATTTTCTATTCGTAGACAGTTTTTCCCACTTTGAAGTATTTGGTGTTGATATTGAAAAATAGAACATGAGTCCCTCCCAGGCCTTTTAAAATAGAAGTCCCTCCAATATGCCCAAGACACTGATGAACTGCTAGAGTTCTGTGGAGGAGTAGTAATAAGTTTATTAACTAACCACATGGCAAGCTCGACTAGTTGTCTTTTGCCATAGAGAAAGTTTGTAAAGACTGAAGTAAACTACCTTTTCCTAGCTCCTTGGGCCTACTGTTCTTCTCCAAGGCCAATTAAGTCTTTCATAAGTTTTAAATAGAAATTAACTTTCCAGTGACAGCTTCTACAGAGTGAAGCAAACAACCTTTGAGGAATGAATCACTTAGAAGAACAAATATGTGACACATAAAGCAAAGGCATATTTCTTCAGAACATTACCACCAGCTAGAATTGAGTCACTCTGTTTTGAATCAAGTGAATGGCTTGATTCAAAAGCCATCTGAGTGGCTCTTCTTTAACAACAAAGTGAGGAAATTGAAGCAAAAAGAGGAAAGGAAGAAAGGAAGAAAGGAAGGAAGGAAGGAAGGAAGGAAGGAAGGAAGGAAGGAAGGAAGGAAGGAGAGAAGAAAGAAAGGAAGGAAGGAAGGAGAAAGAAAGAAGGAAGGAAGGAAGGAAAAGAAAGAAGAAAGTAAAAGAAAGGAAGGAAGGAAGAGAGGGATGGAGGGAAAAGAAAATCAAGTCTACATGTGACAATTCATCATGTTGATACAATCCCAGAAGAATCCTAATTGTTTTAAAGCTTCAGCAATAGCCACTGGTAAAATGTTTTAGCAGACTCTGAACGGTGTTGTCTTATGTGTAAACTTCTCCTACTAAGCCACCCTAAAGTTTATTGTAATTAATATTACAATTAATAATTCTTAAGAGACCAAAATAAACAGGACAACAGTGTTAACGTATATTAAACCATTTTATGTAAAAATACATCTTGTTAAAGAAAAGTGTCCAAATGACAGCCCCCAAAACTAAGGCACCTCCTCAATATCTTCTGCAGTTCTTGCCATTTGGAATCTTGAAAGTGGCACCAACCTATTTTTCTTTCCTGAGAAAATTGCAACATAACTTGGGATCTGGTCTCTTTCTCCTTTGTCCCTGCTCTTCCTATTCCAGCATATCACTCCTATGTAACATTCATAGTTCATCATTTACCAACTTTTTACAAAAGAAAAGAATTTGCTGAGATTATTTAAGATGATGAGACATTTTTCTAAGCCATGGATTCAAGAATAGGCTTCTATGAGCAAGTGGAAGAAAGATCTTCAGTTTGTCATATAGCAAGGTGAAGGAAGCTCTTCTACACTTACATATGAACAGGATAAAACTGTGTAGATTTATTAATTCATTCAACAAATATTTAAGTCTTTATTGTATACCAGTTACTATGGGATAATATATGATCCTACACTCATAATGGGCATTGAGTCTAGCAGTTAATACTCAGCAATAGATTTTCCAGGCTTCCACAGGAAAATGAGCAAGGTGCAGTGGCTCAGAGATAGACCAAGGATTATCTTATGAACAACCACATTCTACTCTTACAGTTGTACAGTTATCAGTTTCCCAAAATGCTACATTTTGGGGCTACCTCAGAGTAGTATGATAATATTAACCACAGTAGATATTTATTATGGGGCAATTCTATGCAAGATTTTTCTAGTATTTCTGTTAACCATACTACCACCAGTGAGGCTGATAGCATTGTCTGTTCATGGGCTTTTGTAATTGAAATTTGGAGAGTAACACTGGCCTGCCAGATGTTCACATAGATAATCAGGGGTGAAACTAAAACTCAAACCTGGGTCTGATAATAGAGGGACCAAATCACTGCACTCGCAGAATTCTGCCCTTTTGGTGCCACTGTAGCTAATGGATCATTTATTTTCAGGCCTATTATTCAGGCCAATCCAGTTAATTAAAACAAACCAATAAATGAACCAACCAACAAAACTCTAAGGCATGTCTGAAAGGGGCTGACCAGGGTCACATGGGTGAGGCAGAACTTCACTCCCCTCTACAGCCTTAAGGGGGACTTTACCCCTACTTAAAAATTGTCTGAAGGAGAGCAACGAACGACCTTCCCAGTGTTTCAGTGTTCTCATTTACCCTGAGAGGAAAATAAATTCCCAGCTGCACTGTTGGTAGAGCTGTGGTCTTTGTTTTTGTGACTTTATATCCACTGTTTGGGGGCCAAGATTAGTAGACAGGGAGCTTCTTGGGATGAGATACCTGGGAATCTACTTTTCAGAGGGACAGAAAAGCAGTAAGAAATGTGGCCTCTAATCACACATGTCAATTTACTAAGTATTTCTTTTAAAAAATAATTTTGTTGAAGACATTATGAGCAACTCAGTAAGTAATAAATTAATAACTCTTTGGAATAATGAAAATATATAGAGCATTAGGGAACCTCTGCTATAACCCCATTAGGTGATTACAGAGGTGTCTGGAGTTATTTTAAGACAAGGGCTCCATTGTATCATCTTTGTCTGCCTAGTGTCTCTAAATTTGAATAAAGAAAACATAATTTTTAATTTGGGATTTATATTTATTTTGAATATTTGGAACAAATGAATATTGAATTAAATTTAGCAAGTGGAAGTAGAAAAAATAGAAAATCTATATACCTTTAAACCGGATTGACCTAGGTTCAAATTCTAACCCAGCTATTTATCAACTATATGACCTTGGGCAGGGAGCAACCTCTCTGAGGCTCAATTTCTTCCTTTCTAAAGTAATGAAGATCACTTTGTGATAGTTATTTGTACCTAAGGAAGCTCTGATGAAAATAGTGATCATCTTTACCAGCATGATAGGAAGGAACATTTTAGAGGTTTATACCAGGTGGGCTGCAAAAATTAATAGAAAATCAACTTTCTGGTCATTTTCTTTGTTGTCAACAGTTCTTTTGTCAATAATTTCTTAGAACTTTTTTGACTTAAACTGATCCTGTACTTTTCTAGCCACCGCACAAAATACCCTTTAAAAACATTTACATTTTTTAGAGAAAAAAAAAAGCCTTGCAAAATGTATATACCATTATCATATGTGGCTTATTTTATAGTTCTTATCACTTTATAATTATCTTTTAGATAGAGAATCACAGCAGAAAAAGAGCTAACTTAAAATAAGATATCTATGACATGTTGCATAATTAGAATATCGACCTGTAACTGATGGGATACAACACTGTCCACTGGATATTAGTAATAGCAAAATTCCCCTAAGTATGTCGCTGGCTTCAATGCTTAGAATTCTCTCAGACCATTTTTATGCATGACCATTTCATAAGCAAAACAAGATTTTTCTCTATATTTAAAGTAATTATTTTTCCAATCGTGTAAGACTCTACTGATATCATGTGTTCAGTGATATTGAATGAACTTGGTTTTCCTTCAGTATATGGTGGCAAAACTTAGGCATGGAGATTTATTTGTCAATACACAAAGTTTTTGTGTGACAAAAACATTTTATAGCTTTTCGTCACCAGAGGGACTAAACAATGGAAAAGTCATCAGGCAGCCTGGGATGCAGTTTTGATTCAGGCCCTACTGGGATAACACCCTAGAAAAGTCACTTAACCACTTTTGGCATTAGATTCTTCTTTCATAATGTTGTCATGTTGACTGTGGAATCTCTAAGGGTTTCATCAGACCTAATATAATCCATGGTTTAACTCAGGATCCTACTGGTCTAGAAGAGTCAATTTTTCATTCTAACCCCTGAATTCAATATTTCAATCACAAATATCAATTTCTTAACTAATGTGGTGGTTATATGTGTGTTTTCTGTATAATTATTCCCTAAAATCTACACATCTACATTTATATTTTATGTACTGTACTTTATGTGTGTGTATATATATGTTACAAATTAATTTTTGTATGTGTTTAAAAATCAAAATGAGCAGTACAAGAATGTGAGAATTAAAATATGCATTTTTTTATTCTGCAGGATGGTGGGAAACTCAAGGATAATTTTTTTTTTAAATTACTCACCTTTTTCTCTGATGTCTCCTTGGCAGCCGTGTTGCCCTTTATTGTTTGCTTTTACCGTCTTCCCTAAACCTAATAACAAAAGCATCATTGCTTTGCTATAAACTAAAAACTCATCAGACAGAGATTTGCAATGAAGTTCATCTTCTTGAAAATCATTATCATTACCAATACATACTATCCAAAGACAGAATCTTTCTGCTAATCTAGCTTCTCTGCTCCTGAATGGTTGTTTTGATTAAAATGTGTTAATTTTTGCACATTTTGCATAGAGACACTCTCTTTAGGTGTTGGAAATGTGATGACCCAAAGCCTTTTGTAATTTCTTTTTATGGGAGAACCGTTTAGATTATGTCCTAAATGTCTTTTTTTAAAAAAAAAAAAATTTGTTTATTTGTTCCATTCATCTGCTGCAGTCATGAATCTCTTTTGGATCCATATAATTAGTATTAAACCAGACCCTCCCAAGTCGCCCAATGTTCATGGACTTTAACCACTCTGTCTTCACCCCAGGGGTCCCCAGCAAATGCCTATTTTGCCACAGTGGTAGATAGAGCCTTTCATCCTACTTCAAAAGTCTGGAGACCACTGGGGAAATCTTGGGTCTAAGAATTCTTATGTTTTACAGAAAACAAACAGGACCGGAAAGGGTTGTTTGAGAAATCACAGGTATGATAGTTGACTTCTATTTACCCTCTGCTGGCAGAGTGTTATCCTAAGACTCATAAGTGGCAGATTTCTCAGCACTTCCTAGCATTTTCCTTTCCCCTTCCACTGCCTGGCTCCTTTCCTTATAACTTTCTTTTTCACTAAACATTAAGCCCATTGATCGCAAGGATGGCACAAAGTGACCTAATGATGGGTCAGTCTTAATGAGAAAAGCGGCTGCCTGTGATGTGGCCTGGCTCGGGCCACCCCCCACCGCGTCCCTGCATGTCAGACCTAGTCTCCTTTAAGAGACTGGAGCGTGGAAAATCAACAGAGAACCGCCTGGTGCCTCCTCAAAGAATGGACCATGTGCATGGCTATTTAGCCCTGTAAAAGAGAGCGTATTTGCACAAATGGGAGTGAACATAAGGAGGCCTTCAGAAAAGAATGGGGCCTTGGCAAATTTATAGACTCCCCTGAAAGAAAGTGATTACAGATCATTATCCAATTGAGGCAGATTGATGGGCTGGGGTCAAAGTAATATTGCAGATCTCACCAAGGGGACAATGGCTGTTTGTCACTGTGAAAGAAAGGAAAGAGAAGGGGAACTGCCACACAGAGAGGCAAGGCTCAAGCTTTACCAAGTGCTATGAAAGGGCCTGGATGTGTATGTTGTTACTTTTCTTGAGCACCATGTTTTATTTTATGTTACAAAGGAGGTGCCATTGAGACCAAATTGGGCATTCAAACGTAGCCCAATAAAGGACATACAAATGGCCTAAATACAGACTGCAACTCTCACTTTTTTTTCTTCCAAAAGGCAATAAAACAGCATAGATAGTAAAGAGGACGGTCCACACGGAAATGCTTAGTCTCTCTCTCTCACTTTCCCTCTCAAATAGCACTAACTCATAAAATACAAATATACAAAAAGAAAGAAAGAAAGAAAGTGGCAGATAGAAATTCTTAATGCTTACAAACACAGCACCCTTTAGCTGACAGCTAGGAGATGAACAGATTTGACTTTGAAACTCTGCAACATCTGGTCAAGCAAAAATGCAGCCCTGAAATTGAATAAAACAGGCATAAATGTGTTCCCACTGCTTCCTTTGTATCCATTCCTGGGTGTTTAAAAGTGCTTTGCATTCATGTGTTTTACAAAACGCAATACAAGGGCAAAAGAATAGCACACACTTCAGTGTGCATTTGCCTTTCGTTTTATGATCAGTGCTCAATACCTAGATATTTAGAAGTATTAGGCAAACATTTATTTGGAGGAGATCTGATTTTTGTCTATTCTGTTTGGGTCAAGAGAGTATTAGCAAGGAAAAAAACTAATTTATATTCTGAACATATTTTTCCAGGGAGAAGCATAGTCAATTTTCTCACATATAGACTATTTTTTAAAAATCAGATTTTTTTGTTTCTCCAAGTTTTAGCCATCTAAAATTTAAGAATATATATATACACACACATACATATATAAAAATAGCATATACATATATATAAAGCAAAAGAAAATTGAGTTTGAGAATGTGGAATTTTTTTGGTTTTATTTCATGATAAAATTATGGAGTTAGGGAGTCTATCACTCATATCATCTTTTCTTATTAAAACAAATAGTCATAGATACAATGAATGCTTATGTTATTGTCCTTTTATATTTCACAAATGTGTACACCTTACTCGCCTTCATCATCAGATATCATAGCCATAAATATATTTATATTGTGAGATATTGAGGAAATACACAAATAAAGACTTCCTTCTTAGAATTGCTTTTTTTTTTCTGTTTCCCCCTGATCACAGGGTCCTCCCTGTTCCTAATGAGCTCTTAATGAGCTGTCAATTGCTTATGCAAATAGAGAAGGAAACAGACACGGAGGAGTTGATAGATACTGAGTTAAAATATGACACTGCCTAACCTCTCAAAGTTATTAAAAATGTAAATTGCTCCAACTTAATAACTGGCCTCCATGAC
Source organism: Lemur catta (assembly GCF_020740605.2). Taxonomy (NCBI): domain Eukaryota; kingdom Metazoa; phylum Chordata; class Mammalia; order Primates; family Lemuridae; genus Lemur; species Lemur catta. The sequence continues at coordinate 47,436,703 of NC_059132.1, forward strand.
CCTCCTTTTCTTCATTTCTCTACTTCCTTTAGATATCTGATATGAAAGCATCCGAGATATCATCATTTTACTTCAAGAGTACTAGTTTTATGTTTGCAAATACTGAGCATATAGTTCAGATTTTAAGTTGAATGCTCTGGACAGATTCCAGGTTAAAAGAAAAAAATGCTGAATAGGAATTGTTTATCGTATTGGTGACATGGATGCTAAAAGACCTGAAAGTATGTATGCCCAATTGATAAATGTGGTTATCCTCGAGGAGAGGAATAAGAAAAGAAATGGTAAGCAGGACTTTTATTTTTATATATGTATATAATATGTAAATGAATTAACAAGAAATTAAGGGTAAAATAAAAACATACTCTCTTGTTCCTCAAAGTGATTTGCCAGAAATATTTAAGATTCATGAACATTTATAAAGAAATGGAATTCTTACTCTATAAAGATTTATTTTTCCCACATTTTATATCAAAGCCATTAAAGTAGTATTAATGGGTTTTTTTCCCTAAATGTGCTGCGTCTATGAACATGTTGAGACTTGAAGTGATTCTGTATAACTCCTTAGGAACTCCAGAAGCCCAGCAGAGGTTGAAATGGTACAAAATAATGCTGATATTTGATTATACTTGAGAAATGACACTTCATAACTGATGCTTTGAGACCTTCGTGTCTAAGTGAACAAGCTAAGGTCAGCGATTGAGCTGAACAACCTGGGTCCTGGGGGAATTGCAGGAGAGGATGGGACTGGGGCATCTTTGGCTGCCATTGTACTAATTAACTTGCTGTCGCTTTGCACCTGGATAAGGAGTCAGCTGACTTCACATGTAGACCAAACCCCTGTACTGGCTCCTGCCCCTGAGGCCTGAATTTATCGGCAGTTGGGAATGAAAACCCAGAATGTGGCATCCATTCCAGAATGTGCAGACAACTGGCATTGCAGGGGTCCAGTTTTATTAGTATCCACGGGCGGGGGGAAGGTTCTGAGGGCAAGGGGCCTGGGGGACAAGGTAAGTGGGAGTTCACTAAGGTGCACTGGTCCGCATTTGTCCCTGTTTCCCGGGGCCTGATCCTGCTTCAGAAAAGGAGCACATAGAGAAGCTCCATACCCCTTCAGGAGCAAACGTGTTGCCTGAGAGTTAATTGTGATTGTAACTCCCATGTACCTGATTGCACATGTCACAATATTGTGAGATGGTAGCTTAGAAGATAACTGAGCAGGTGCTGGTGCGGTCTGAAACCGTCAGGGTTCTACACTGGATTCAGTACAAGGTGAGCTCACTCCAGGGATCTTGGCACAAATACCCTGGCACATTTCTTTATAGCCTTGTATCTCCTTGGCAAGGCAACCTGCTTTCCATAGGGAGCCGTAGGAGAACTGCGAGATTCTGTAGTAAACCCAGAAATTATGAGCCTTTCTTTGACAGATAAGCTCGGATGTGAGCACACAATGTTTTAAGTTCTTCCCACGTCTCCATGTTCCAACAATCTCCTCCCAGGGAGGGCGTGGAAGCTCCGTACCCCTTCCCACACACCTCCCCCTGCACGTCGCTTCATCTGTCCTTTGTGATATCCTTTCTAACAAACCAGGAAATGTAAACATTTCCCTGAGTTCTGGGAGCTGTTCAAGCTAATTAATTGAACCCAAAGAGGGAGGGGGTCATGGACCCCCATCTGAAGTTCCAGAGGCCTGGACTTGAGACTGGCATCTTGGTGTGGGGGTGGAGGGACGGGGAGCAGGTTTTGGGGACTGAGCCCTCAACCTGTGGGATCTGACACTATTGCCAATTAGATAGTGTCAGACTTGAATTAGAGACACCCAGCTGGTGTCTGCTGCTTGTTGTATGGGGAAAAAATCCCCACATTTGGTCACAGAAGTCTTCTGTGTTGATGATTGCTGTGTTGGTGCAAAGTTTAGACAAAAGCACAGTTTTTCCCAAAGCAGAGGCTGAGAAAAGTCAAGCAATTTCTTAAGGAAAAACATGCTAATGGGAAATAAACTTAATACTGACATACCTTAGTTCTCAAAGCCTGGCTGGGTCTGCTGGATAAATGAGGACAGTGTTGGATGGGAGAACTAGACCCATTCTTTCTTGGGATGCCTTCTTGGTTTCCAAATTTAAAGGTGTTTATAGAGACTCAGAATTGCCTACAATAGTCCCATTAAGTTATAGGCATTAGACATCTCAATGATTTCTGAAGGAAGAGTGAAGGACAACAGTCCTACCTGTAGGATCTTGTTTGCATGGTATTAAATGAGGCAACATAGAGAATGTGATTGAGGTAGAGACTTAATCCATGGTTTTCATGTAAAGTTAGAACCACTCAATGCTAAATCCCTCCCTATAAGTAAATTAGGGGTTTAAGCCAACTTTAACATGTTGACGCCAATGGAATGCCACTTAATGCATTTCCATTAATCAAATAAAGCATTTACTGAACACTGATTGCATAGATAGCACTATTCTGATAATTCTAAAGAAACGTAGAACAGCTTCATACACTATGTGGCCTGAAAAAATTCATGTAGCATCCCAAGAGGTGAATAATTTGTTCCATAGTAGTCTGGCTCATTGACAGATGTGCATCATTAGTGCAGTGGTCCCCAACCTTTTTGGTTCCATGGACTGGATTTGTAGATGACAATTTGTCCACAGATGGGGGGGGGTGGGGCAGGGGGAAAGGTGGAACTCTGGAGCCTGGTCCCTGACAGTACCAGTCCACAGCCCGGGGGTTGGGGACAGCAGAGTTAGTGGGATTTCTCACACTTCTTCTCCACTTAATATGGGGAAATTTTAACAATTTGTAATTCTGTCCCAACCCGCCTCATCACAAAACACAAGTACCATGTACTTCTTCATAGCTGTGACATATTTATTTTTACATATCCACCAGTGAATATGTCTTTTCATAAACCTGGCAAAAATATTTCCCTTTTTTCCCCAAAAAAATAAGTTTACACAATAAAACATCTTTCAGGAAATGATATTTTTCAGCCGTGAAAACTATTTCACTTCTTCACAAAGTCTTACATTAAACATCAAAGTATAACCACAGAATCTTTCACAATTTCACAATACTACCAAACCTAGAATTTTCCTCCAGTTTTGCCAGAAAACAAAATTTGTTTTGTCCCAGAATTGTTTTCTCTAAGAAAGGCGTCTCCCTAGAGATTAAGGAATAAAACTATTTTTTTAAGAAGACTAAGCAATTGCAGTATTGTGCTTAAGACAGCATAACACAAGCAACATGTCTCCAAGAGTAAATTGTAAAAATCTGATTGTGCTAGATAGCATCACAAGGTAGCAGATTGTTGGTATCAAAATCTACAAAGACACCTTAGCAAACTGACTCCACTTGGACCAGAGTAAATGCATTAACTATACTTTTCCAGGAAACTTTTTCTACACCCAAGGGTATATCCACCCTTATGAGGCTGAGATAACTTAATGTTACTTCCCCTTTCCTGGTGAAGTGTTCGACCAAATCTACATAGGATGACTCCAGGCCCAGCTGTGATGCCAATGAAAGTTTAAAGATACTATGAATACACTCTTGCAAAGGTAACACAGTGTAAAAATTGCTATGTTGTTCTTTTTAGTGACCCAAATAGACTAAAGATAGAATGAATAAAATACTCTATCAATAAAGCGTTTTCTCCTAATCAATGTGTCCTTCCAGAATAATTTCATCATTATAATGAATATTGACCTATATCCCAATATCTAATGCTTTTTATTTATATAACAGGTTATTAATTTTTCAAGTACTTTCATGTAAATTTTTCCATTTGGTGTTCATTCTGATAATCAATAAATTAAGATTTTTAATGGATTTATTCAAGGTTATATGGCAGTAAATGGAAGATTCAATACTAGAATTCAGGTCTTCTGATGCTTCTAAAGGTATCATTTTATTCTATTGCAGTGTGTGAATATTTTAAAGATATTTACTGAAGCCACAGGTGCGTGATATGCCAAATAATACCTTCATTTCAGCAGAACAAACCCTCTCCATTACATCTAGCAGAGACAGGATTTCCTTGTTTATGTTATCGGAATGACACAGAAAAAGATCTACCCAAATTGAGCTAAAATTCAACTGTTCTGTATATACTACAATTTTGGCTCAGGACAAACAGGACTGATATTTTAAATTTATTACTGAGATGGCTTTCGTCATCACATAGAGTTGTGAATGTGTGAATTAAAGGGCTCTCCTGGTTATTGCTAAATAATGACAGTTGAGAAAGTTATGGGAAAGATTTCTAAATAAAATTTGGAAACACCTCATATTGATCAATGCCCTTAATCTAAGTTAAAAATCAGTTGTTTCAATAAATAATATCAACAAAAAGGATTGTATCATTTAATATAATTTTTTGGAAAGCATCATAGACTACCAACCTGTCTTAGCAGGGGTGTACTTAGTGACTTAACAGCAATTTGTATCAGGGCCAAATTCAGTCTGCTGGGGAGATGAATCTCCCTTTGGCTGTCAGTATAATTAACCACTCTTCTAGATAAAAGCCTGTTTCACTCTTTTCCATTGACCTCTGCAAAATATATGTGAGGTTAAAGAAACTATGGCTTGTTATGATTCCCAAGCTTATGGAAATATGATAGAAGTATTACAGAAATTCAGAGCACAAAGGGACATTAAACACCATTTAATCCAAACTCCACCTGCCAAGTAAAGAAACGACCTTACATGTAACTGTCCAAGGACACAGAACTGGTCAGTTGAGCGGAGCAGCTCCTGCCCCTGTCTCTTGGGCAGAGTACTTTCTTCTTCAGATTTCATTGTGCTTATCTAAGAAGTATTGTCAGTCTTAAAATCTGGAAAAGAGAGAGAGAGAGAGAGAGAGGGAGAGAGAGAGAGAAACATCTTTAGCAAGCAGGGATGAAAGAAATAAGTCATTATTTTTTTTTTTATTCTGGGCTTTAAGTTAGTAGGTTTCATATGACTTATTGAGCTTACTATTTAAACATTTCCCTTTGAATTGGTAGATAATAAAATACATTATACTAGTACTCTCCGGAGTGTTAAACAATGCCGATGCTGTGCATTTTGATCTTGGCTGTGGGCTGCATTTCCTGCAATGCCAAGGAGCCCTCTCTGCCCATGACTTCTTTGAGCTATACTAGCTCTAAGTTAGCTCTGGTTAGTAACTGCATTACATCCTTCAAATGCATTTCCCTGTGACAGGAAATAGACCTGGTGTCTTCATTTGGCATTTGGTCTTGTCATTCACACAGAGGCATGTCAAATCACCTCTTATGAGACCAGTAAAGGAAAAAAAAAAAAAAAAACTACAGTACATTATAAGGCAGAATGTCAGGGATAGGAGGAAAATGACCAAGCCACTGTGAGTGTTTGTTTGATTGGCAACTGGAAAACAACAACAAAAAAGACTGAAGTTATTTTTCCTTTTTCACAAAGACAATTTCTACATAATGTGCAGTATCTATTTATCTCCTGCTAGAGCAGGGTGTGTCACTTTCTTAAGTCCAGTGAATTTTCTTTAGTAGTGACGTCCTCTTTCTAATGTATGTTTCTTTAAGTATTTCCAGGTAGACAAATCTCAGGGATAACTGCCATTGGCACCAAGAGAGAGAAAGAAAATCATTTGCTAAAAATTGTAACTGAAAACAAAAAGATTACAATAGACTTCTTTCCATTAAAATCTTGACATTGAGAATGATTTAAAAAATATATCATAATGCTGTCCAGACTTAAGGTGCTTTCTTTTCCATGAGCTTTGGGGGATAAATAAAGCTGGGAGGGTAACGATATATATCTAATATCCTAAAGGAAATGTAGTCTAAGTCATTCACCCAACTTATATTAACCGTAAAGACTTCACTGGGCCATTTCATTAGTTTATTAGGTAAAATTAAATAAAAAGGGATCTTAAATGAATTATAACCAGCTTGTGGAATAATAAATATATTGTGTATGAGAAAATTAGCTCCATGTGACATCCACAGCCACCATATGTAAAACGCCTATTATTTGTCCTGTCTCTTTGAAAATCATTTTATTGGAATGTATCAGCTAAACTAAAACACATGACCATCCTTCTTGGGACATGAAAGAAACCACTGAAGACAAGTTTCTGCCCAGCCCCCACCCCCAGCATGTGAACACTGGGAAAAGCAGCCTCAAGGAACTTTTTATCGGTGTCTATGTAATAGCAAGTGCATCACATGCATGCTGAGCCATTAGCTGCCTCTGTCTGAAAGAATTTGGTCAACATTTAGGAATTCACTTAATGAAAGACTAGCTTATGAAAGCTCTGTTGGCCAAAGGAGCAGATTGTGTCTTTCTTTCCAACTTCCTGGATCACTGCAAGTGATGCTTGGCAGGGCCTTCATGTGATGTAGCCCAGGCCCTGGACAACAAGCTAGCATTGTGACATTAGAACCTACACCTTTTTGCTGTGGATCCCAGGCTTTTGTTCTAGGATACAGTTTATTGTGCACACTACAGCATCAGATTGCACATTTTATTTAATGCATGATGTGAAGTTGCTCCTGGAAAGTGCTCTGAGGTGGTATCCCACTAAAGGAGTGCGTCTGTGATACAGCAGAGAGTCCAGGTCATTCCTGACATGTAACCAAATGGATGGGAGAATTGTTACCACAGGCAATGCTCTTTGAATCATTGTTAAAGACCACCTCGAGCAGGCTAATGCAAAATGACTATTCCTTCAGAACTCACTTTTGAAGATTAGTTGAATGAAGAGTTGAATCCAATGTTGAAAAAACTCCTTGGCAAAGAAGCTATGTTAAATTATATGAATGAGTGTTTCCATAGTTTTGGGCATGGTGTTAAAGAATTTTCCCAGATGTTGCATTCTTATTTGTATTCCCTATATTCATTGGAAAGTACTTTTTTATTTTTAAACCATCTGGATTATTGTAAAAAGTGATATTGAGTAAGGCTAATAATATGCTTATAAATGAATCTAATAATTATAATAATAATAAGCTTTTTAATGCATGCTACCTATAATTTGGCTAGTTAGAATTAAAATGGTATTCTAAGAACTTTACATGTGTAACTTCATCTAATAACAAGCCAATGAGATAAAAACTATTGTTATCTCATTTTGCAGGTTTTTAAAAAAAGGCTTGAAGGCATTTTTTTCACAATCACAGAGATCTGACTAATTCCAAAGCCCTTGTTCCTAACCACTGCATCATTTCCCTATAAGACCTTCAAAGAGATCTTATTTTACTAAGTAACATGACTGGGTAAAAGAGCATTGATTACTTTGTCAAAGATGACAATAACACCTTTGAATTAAATATAATTTTATACTAGTTTCCAAAGAATCGAATTCACAAATTTCCTCTGTGGTGATTCTATGCATAAGGGCTGAACAAAAAAAAATCTCATTAAATAACACCACTGATCACTGTTGACTTGGATCGAAAGCAAGGAGCTACCGGAAGGTGAGGGTGGTTGTGGAGTGGTGGTACCAGCTGACAGGTGTGGCTTCTATGCTTTCTTAGAGAGCAAGATTTCCAAGAGATTACAGAGTTATGTGCTTGCTATTGAGGATGCTAGCAGTGATGATAGCTAAAACCAGGGTCTAACACAGACCCAGGGGAAGGTCATGGAGTTCTACATGGCCATGAAAGAACAATTATAGAGTTGAGAGAAATGTTGCTTGCGATGGAAATATGAGGTTTGGAAGTGCCTTAAAGATGACACTAAAACAGCCTCCTCATTTTTTAGATAAAAATCAAAGACACAGAGAGGTGATATTTACCCAACTATGCAGATTTTTAATGGTAAAGACCAAACTAGCACCTAAATCCTTTTTTATTAAATCAGAACATTTGTAAAAAATAAAAGTAAGAAAAGCATAATTCAGTGACTAATATATAGAAATATACACAGTATACATCATTGTTGTTTCCTCCCTTCCAAATTGTGATCCAGTACCCACTCTTTCAATCTGTGACCATTATTAATAAACAATGAATAAGCAATCATTTTTTGAATGCCTCTTCTGTGTCGAATGTGAGGAGACCTGATTCTTTTTAAGTGGGACTGTTCCAAAGCCCAAGGAGAATATAAGAGCTAACAAGGTACTATCAACTGTGCCAGAGACTTTAAGTCAGAGACATCAAAAATCTATCTACATAGAACAAGGTGGAAGAATAAGAAAATTATTTGATCATTTAAATTTTACAGTGGCCTAGTGATCAAAGAAAGAGTTCATACTTTTGGGGGGAGGATTGCTTCATTTAAATTGCTTGATTTAAATTTTTGGAAAATTTTTTCTCTGCGTCCAGCTTTATTTTAAACTTGTAATTATAGCGTATCTATAAATCTGTTGGGCTCAGAAAACAATTCCCTAAAATATAGTACTTTAGCATGTTAACTGTTTTGAAAATTGGAAGGCCCCAGAAATAAGCTTCAGAACCAAGGTCTTTCTGACCTTTCAACAACTTCTGGTCTCTTTGATCCTTTTTTCCAAAGCGCTGGGAAGGACTCTCGTTGAAATTTCCTTATCTGACTAAGAAAGCTTCTTTCCAAAAGAAATGCAGTAAGTCTTAGACCCATCCCTAGGAATCTCATCAAATAACCAGGAAGGGTCTACCACCAAAGAAGAAGAGACACTGGGAGTCATCACCTCTCCCAGACAGACTTTTCTTCCATTCTCCTGAGGGCAGCTTTGAGAGATTACCTGAGGGACTTTATTTGCGTACTAAGACAATTTTTGTTCCCGTGAAGTTCCACCCCTCACCTTCCCATAACTTGTCCCATCCAGATTCCAAAGAGAAATATTTACAAAATACAGGTTGAGCATCCCTAATCCAAAAATCCAAAATCCAAAATACTCCAAAATCTGAAACATTTTGAGGACGGACATGACATCACAAGTGGAAAATTCTTATGGTTCCTCTCACCTAAAAAAAAAAAAAAAATACAGTGTGCAGTAACCTTTTAATGAAAGCACAGTATCATAGGTGCAGACTGAAAGCCTACCGTTGTTTGTTGTTGCTACTGTTTAACAGCTGATGCAGGTGTTCTGGAGATGGTACTGTTCTGCTTAGTAACCTTGAACACATTATTTTTTCACTGTTATTGGTATGTCATATTTCTTACTGTTAAGTACTTATGTGTGGATAAGCGTAAGAAAATGATTGCTTATTGGGAGTATATAAATTTACAGTCAGGAATGATGGTGACACTAACCAACCACAGATTATCCACATGGGTGGCCAAGACAGTGACTCCTTTGCTTTTTGACAGTTAAATGTACACAAATTATTTCATGCACAAAATTATTAAAAATATTATGTAAAATTACCTTCAGGTTATGTGTATAAGGTATATATGAAACATAAATTAATTTCATGTTTAGACTTGGGTCCCATCAACAAGATTTCTCATTTTGTATATGCAAATATTCCAAAATTCAAAAATACCACAAATCTGAAACACTTCTGGTCCCAAGCATTTAAGATACGGAATGATCAATCTGTAATGTTTGCATCCCAGGGCCACACGTCTCTCCCCTATGGAGAGAATACCTAAGCCTCAGCCATCTGGCCCCTCTTTGAGTCTCATACTTTGTGTATGGCTTCTGTGTTTATGCACATTAAATTAATTTTGTGTGCCTTTTTGTCCTATGAAGCTTCCTTTTTTTCAGTTCATTTTTAGCAAATATTTAAAGGATGGATGAGAAGCTTTCCCTTGGCCTCTACAGATCATTAAGGCTTCCAGGCAGTATTACCGAACAGCACTGAATGGATAACTCCTACATCTAAAATAATTTATAAATTCACAACACATCTTCATGGATAATAGTAGCACAACAATTCTTTCACTTCTTCAGCTTCAGAAGAGTTTTGGTCGTGGATATTTGGTACCACAGACCTGTATGAGACAGTTGATGACTAGTTTACAAAATTAAACCTCTCTGGAATAATATCACTTACATTAAAAATTCCATAAAATATCACTTTGAAAGGCTTTGTCCCATTTAATGACTATCCACAGCATCTCAGCCTCCAAATAATTAACCCAATTGACTTGAATCTGTTTCTACAAGTTGAATTCATGTTTTTTTTTTTTTTTTAAATCTAGCCATTTTGTGAAGTTCTTGTCATGATTTCTTCTTTTTATTAGAAAATTCAAGTACTTCACCTCCAGGGATCACAAAATAATATTAGTTCTTGTCACTTACAGTTCTCAGTATCTTTCATCTGAGCGTCACAAAGTCTGTTATAAATACTGAAAGAGTAAAATGTGCTCCAGTTCTATTTAAGAGAAGTTGAACTTTGCCCGATTTCCTAATAGACGAGTAAAGAACACTGTGATGATTTTAATAGTCCGGTATCAACCAACTCACAACAGAATTGATAAAGTTACATTTTGATTCTCATTTCCTTTTTCTAGTGATTACAACTTCATACATAATTAGCTTTATTTTCTACATAATTTTAGAAGAATCACAAAAAGAGGGAGGAAGGAAACTTCTCTGCTGATCTCCCCTATTGTTCATTAATAAAAAGTAAGTGTAAGTGGACAAACAGAAGGTTGTATCTTCTTGGAATAGAAATTGTGTTTGTCGGTTAAAGCAGGGAGAATTTGGGGACCATCTGTGTCCCTCCCACAGTCCCCATGTTCATGCATACATGGGCAGCCACATGTACACATAAGGAAGTATGCATAGCTTCTTTCCTCCCTGGAAATTATCAGACAGGGGTTAGAAGAGAAAAAATAGGCTTTCCATTCCCAGATAAAGCTATTCCACCTCCAAGATAAGTGTGCAAAAATATAACTCACCAACCTTCAGCTGTAAATGGAGGCCATTCATATTATTAAAGCCTGCTTAAATATAAGCAATTGATGCCAGTATTCTGACACACATTAGTAAAGATGTGGAGACTTTATATTGAATTGAGTTGCACCTGCTAGAATACGAGAACTCTAAATTACAATTTTGTCATTAATTAATATATCAATATAAGTACATAATTATTATTGTGTAACAATAATAATAACATCTTTCTATAGCAAGATTTGTTTATTCATTGACATTGTTAGATTATGTGAACACTAGCTATCAGTAATCAACATGACTTGCAACTATTTCAGCAAAATCTTGATAATTTTTTTGTTACATGTAGCTTTCAAATCTGTTTTCAGGTTTTAGTAGTTTAATTTCTTTTAATGTTTCCATAGAAATAACATTAACAAGATGATAGATTAGAGGTAATAACATGATGCCCCTCACATGCAGTAGAATTTATCTTCATCATATGTCTGATAATATCCTCTTATTGTGTAATGAACCCTGCTACTTGTATCTATCATAGTTTTACTCATTCATCTTCTTAGTTACTAAAGATAGAATTCTCTGTTATAAATGCAAATTCATACTCTTCTATGTGTCCTTCATTATCTGTGGTCATCTAATAAATTGGCTCTTCATATACCAGTTCAAGTGGCATTAGTTGGAATGCATATGATGACCTAGAATCATGTTATTAATATATATCAATACTCCCAGTTGCAGAAGAAATTATTGTAATTAATCTTTTTGGCATGTCTGCAAAATGTGAAGAACTGCAAACACCTTTCTACTGAAATCATCAGCAGGGTAGAATCCGTGAGAGAGGTGTGGAATAGGATGGATGCTCTGCCGTCTCCTTTGATACCCAGAAGGTTTCTGAGTGAGAGACTCATTCAAAAAGCCCTCTATTCCCCTTTCTCTTTTCTTTTATCTTTAAACTTTCACTGTATTTATTCACACTTGCACTTGGCTGGCAAAAATGAGGAAGAATCAGGTAGTAGGTGTGTATGCTTTCTGGAATTTAAAATACATGAGTTATAATTCTAAATTTGTCCCTAGCTAACATAGGCTTGTTGCCCATATCATTTACTCTCAATTATACACTGTTCCTCCATCTTTCTGTGAACATGAAGGACCTACAGTATCACAAGAGAGTTGCAAGTCTCTTGGGATATAATAATAAAAGTATTTGACCCCTAACTTTCATAGAGCCTACATTCTGGATGGGGAACCAAAAAAAGGAAATGATTTTTACTCCATGTTATAAATTAAATCAAATTAATTTTACACTATTCCAACAAAAAACTGCCGAAGATGTATGATGTGTCATCAGTGAGCTCACAATGCATCAGGAACAAGTTAGAGTTATGAAAGTGAGTACATTAAAATGAATTAAGCACTGTAGAAGTTAGAACAGCTATGTCCTCTGATAAAGGAATGACTGATAAAGGAATGCTAATTTTATTGGCTTCAAAAGCAATCCATGTAACCAAAACATTTGTACCCCAATAATATTCTGAAATAAAAAAGAATATACAAATAAAAAGAAGCAAATGAAAAGATCACATTAAAAACAAAGACCAAGATGGATGGGATAATGGAAAGAAAAAAAAGAAACATCGCCATGTACCCTATATACCCCATGAATATGTACAATCACTGTCAATTAAAAAATAAAATATTCTTTTGAAAAAAAAGAAAACATTAAAACAATGAAATCAAAAATATTTTTAAAATTTAAAGGAAAATTATTTTGAAATAAAAGAATACTTGATTCACATAGCAAAATGGTATCTAGCATGCCAGTAAAAATTATTCCTTAAAACTGAAACTCTAGAAACATCCTATTAACTTATTGTATTATTATTTTTCAGAGATAGGGTCTCACTCTGCCACCCAGGCTGGAATACAGCGGCGTGAATACATAGCTCACTGTAGCCTCAAGCTCCTGGGCTCATGCGATCCTTTTGCCTCAGCCTCCCAAGTAGCTGAGACTGCAGGCATAAGTCACTGCAAAACAGCTAAATTTTTAAAAAAATATCTTTAGAGATGGAATCTCACTATGTTGCCCAGGCTGTTCTCAAACTCTTGGCCTCAAGCAATCCTCCTGCCTCAGCCTTCCGAGTCACTGGGAATACAAGTGTGAGCCACCATACCTAGTTATTGTCTTTAAAGGATGAAGAAGCAATACTTCAGGCTCACAAACAAAAAGACTGTATACTTTGCAAAGAAAAGATATACAGATTTGTATCTGATTCCTCCAAAGCAGCACTCTTCAGAAGAGACTGAATCAAAACCTGTATAATACTTTCAAAGAAAAATTGTAACCAGAGAATTTCACATCCAACTAAGCTCTTCTTTAAATATATAGTCTATAGATTAATGTTTGAACACAAGAACTAAGGAACATGTTTCACATCAGTACTACTTGATGAAACCACTGGAAAATAGAGCCTCAACCCAACCAAGTTATTAAAGGATAAACTTAGGCAAAGGGACTGAGGGTCAGCATTTAATATATTCATATTTTATTGCACATCTGAGGCAAAAACAAGGGAAGGGATTAGAATGACCAAATGGAATACAAGTGTTATATGCTATGAGAATATATTAAATAGAAATAATACAACTAATAAAAGTAGCAGAAGAAAAGTGAGAGAAGATGGAAACAGAACAACCCTATAGATTACCTCATGTTTCAGAGCTGACAGAGCTGACAACCAAGGAAAAGTCTAGTGATGCTTAAGATTACATTTCTGTTGATTTAATTTGATTTGAAGTACAAGGAATGAAAAAATAAAATTAAAAAAAAATACAAAACTGAAGAAAAATGGAAGAAATTAATGTATTAGAAAACAAACAACAAACTCAGCAAAGTAGATATACTCAATTAATTAAAACTTGAGTTTCAAAAGAGATCAATAACATAGATACATCTTCAGATAAGTTAATCAAGCACAAAAGGAAGAAAGCATATATATATATATATGCATATGTATATATATAAATAATAAATAACAAGAGGTAAATAATCCCAGAATTTGTTTCAAGAGAATCTGTTTTGTATAATTTCATACAAATTAAAGTTAAGCCATGGATGAAACAGATACTTTTTGAGGAAAATACAATTTACCAAACTGACTTAGGAAGACATAGAAAGTTTAAATAGGTCAATTTTCCCTAGAAGAAACAAAGTTTTTCTTTGCCCCCACTAAGAATCACTAGGACCAGCTTTTAATGTGACATAAGGGGTTTATTCTAGTTATGAAAAGGTGTTCGAGTTTTTAAAAAATATATTAGTAGAATATATCATATCAAAAGATCTAAGGATAACAATCACAGTCAACTCTATAGATGTGCTTTGCTCCTCTCCGTAAGATACCTTTTTACCATTTCTGAGTCCCCTCCAACTCTCCCTAAGGGTGCTTTCAACATCCAGGAAATGCTGTTGCTCTCCATAGGCTGTTCTTGGGCTACTGGAGTCACTTTGCACAGGTAGGCAGGGAAGTGAAAGTGTCAGTGGGTTTATACTCCCTTCCTCAACACTGGTCACTGTGGCCATTAACCAATGGTTACAGAATTTAGGAACATGAAAGTCAATGTGTTGCATCAGATCAGGGCAGCTCTGAGGCAGACTTCACATCTCCAGAATGTCCCTGCTGGAAGTGGCTGAAGCCTACCCTCTGCAGGACTTTTGCCTGCAATTACATTCGAGCTTGCTTCTTCCCCTTCTCTGCCCTGCTTTCCCTACTTGCTTTCCAGTCTTCCCTGGGAGCATTTCCTTAATAAATGACTTGCACATACTTACTATTTTGAAGGTCAGCTTCTAGGGAACCCGATTAAAGCAGATGATGAAAGTGCATTCAACATTCCTTGCTTGATTAAAAAAAAGTCAATAAAATAAAAAGAATAGAAAGTATCTTATTATATACTGTAACTATCTCAAGCCAAAAGCCAGCATCATACATAATGGGAGACAGAAAACCCATTTCTGCTAAAGGCAGGAATTAGACAGTGATGTTTATTATCACTGATTACTTAATATCATACCAAAACTATTAACCAAGAGCATTATAAGGGAACACAATTAATAATATAAAAATTGAAAAGAAGATAGAACAGCTACTATTTACAGATGATCTGGAAAACCCAACATAATCAGCTGAAAACCTACTACAAGGAGCAAGATAATTATTGTGATTTAAAAAAAAGACATATTTAAGTGCACATATAGTAATAACATTCATCAGGTGTCGGGCAGGTGGGAGGGGGGAAGGGAGAGACGGGTATTTTTACACCTAATGGGTGGGGTGCGCATTGTCTGGGGGATGGACATGGTTGAAGCTCTGACTCGGGTGGGGCAAGGGCAATATACATAACCTAAACATTTGTACCCCTGTAATATGCTGAAATAAAAAAAAATTTTAAAACATAGAAATATTATATAGAAACCAATAACATTTCTATTACATAAACAAGTAGATTTTATAGGTATACTTATATATACATACATATACACATACAGAATCAATGAAAGGAATGAAATATATAGGAATAAACTTTATAAGAAATATATAAGAGCTATGTACAGAAAAAAATTCAAAATCTACTAAAAGACCCATGAACAAATTGTACAAATGGAATGTTCTTGAATAGACAGATCTGTCGTTACAAATATAAATGAAAGAAATATTCAAATGAAAAAATAGAGCATATCAGACTAAATAAAAAAGTAAAATCTCACCTTATGTTGTTTTTAGGAGATGGCATTAAATTCAAAAACACAGATTTATTAAAAGAAAACAAAAAGAAGATATGCCACAGAAAGTGTTAGGTAGGAAACTACAGTGGCTACCTTAATGTCAAAGAAAGCTGACTTTATACATAAAATGAGACATGTAAAAATCATAAAATTATTAAATAACCAAGAAAACATAGCAGTGCTAACTATGTACACCCTTCAAAATACATGAAGAAGGACTTCCACTTCTGGGAAAATGGAATAGATGTGCCTTTATATATTAACTAAAATCACTGCTCATTATACATGAAGCAAACAAGAAGATGCTGCAAGGTGGAGAGAAAAAGGCAGCATGGCTAGAGGCCTCGGCACATAAGGAACAACATGGTGGTTTCAGTTGAAAATCACTCATCATACCAAGAGGCAGGATGATCTGAAACTACATGAAAAAAGATAATTAACAGATGACAACACCAAAATGACACAGATGTTGAAATTATCTGGCAAGGATTTTAAAGCAGACATTATAAGATTGTTTCAAAGAGCAATTATGAACATGCTTGAACAAACGAAAAAAGAAACAGAAATACTCAGCAAAGAAATAGAATGTCTGAGCAAAGAAATGGGCTACATAAGGAAGAATCAAATGGAAATTTTTAAAGTAAAAAGTAAAGTAACAAATAAAAACGGATTGATTCAACAAAAGAATAGAAAGGACAGAGGGGCCGGGAGAGGTGGCTGAAGCCTGTAATCCTAGCACTCTGGGAGGCAGGAGGATTGCTCGAGGTCAGGAGTTAGAGGCAGGCCTGAGCAAGAGCGAGACCCCGTCTCTACTAAAAAAATAGAAAGAAATTATCTGGACAACTAAAAATATATATAGAAAAAATTAGCTGGGCATGGTGGCGCATGACTGTAGTCCCAGCTACTCGGGAGGCTGAGGCAGAAGGATTGCTTAAGCCCAGGAGTCTGAGGTTGCTGTGAGCTAGGCTGATGCCACGGCACTGTAGCCTGGGCAACAGAGTGAGATTCTGTCTCCAAAAAAAAAAAAAAAAAAGACAGAGAAAAGCACGAAGGAAATTTGAAGACAGAACAATAGAAATTACTCAGTCTGGACAACAGAGAGGAAATAGGTGAAAAGAAAAGAACAAGAATCTTAGGAACAAGTGCAACTATAACAAAAGCTCTAACACTCATGTCATTGAATTTTCAAAAGAAAAGAAGAATGAGTAGGGCTGAAAAAGTATTAAAAGAAATAACGGCTGAAGCTTTCCCAAATTTGGCAAAAAACAAAAATCCCATAAAACTACAGACTCAAGAAGCTGAGAGAATCTCAAATAGGATAAATCCAAAGAAATTTGCATCAAGATATATCACATTATAGCTTTTAAAAATAAAAGAAAAAGAAAGAATTGGCTGGGCATGGTGGCTCATGCCTTGAATCCTAGCACTTTGGGAGGCCAAGGCAGGAGATTGCTTGAGGTCAGGAGTTTAAGAGCAGCCTGAGCAAGAGCAAGACCCTGTCTCTGAAAAAAAAAAGAAGAAGAAGAAAAATTAGCCAGCTGTGGTGGCCTGTGCCTGTAGTCCCAGCTACCCAGGAGGCAGAGGCAGGAGGATCACGTGAGTCTGGGAGTTTGAGGTTGCTGTGAGTTATGATGACAGTACTACACTCTAGCCTGGGAGACAGAGTGAGACCCTGTCTCAAATATCAAAATACAAAGAAATAAAAAGAAAAAATGTTAAACATGAAAAAAAAAATCTTGAAGGTAGCCAAAGAAAAAGATGCATCACCTATGGGCAAAAAACCAAACCAAAACAAAACCAAACCCTACAAAAACACAAAAAGGGAGGAAGGAAAGAAAGAGAGAGAAAGAAAGAGGAGTGAGGGAGGGAAGGAGGGAGTGAGGAAGGGAGGCAGGAAGGAAGACAGGCAGCAGAAATCTCATTAGAAACCACAGAGGTCAGAAGGGAGTGACAACATTTTTCAAGTGCTGAAAGAAAAGAATTGTCCACAAGAAAGTCCAACTATCCTGTGTTCACAGTGACAGTAAGAAGATCGGAAGATCGCTGTAGTTGTAGATTATTGACAAATACGTTGCTACTAAAATACCTCAAGCAGTATAACAAGAATTCTATATCCATTAAAAATATTCTTCAGGAACAAAGGAGAATTTATTACATTCTGTAATATAATACCCTTTAAAATGTGTAAAATATGTGTAATAGTAACAATTTTGCTAAACTATAAAAATATGTATGTATCATTTTTGCTCTGCCCAGATAAAGCTATCATTAAACTGCAAACATTTTTAATTATTCATAGTCATTAAAGTTACTGTTATTGCTTTTAAAAATTATGTTTAATGCCTTGGTCAGGAGGATCTGTTAAAAAAATAAAAATAAAAATTACTTAAAATATTTCATTGAAGACATGCCACTAATAGTCATAATCTTTGATCTCTTAAACTACGTAAACTGAGAATTGTTTTGTGAAATACACTAGTACTTCTCTGTAATATCCCCAAAATGATAAAGATACGAACATGCTATTTATAAAAGTTAAACTTTTCAGATATCTTTTTCAGAAGGTTTGGGTGCTTTGTGAAAAATAAAATTAAAAATACAATAATAAATCAACATCCAAGTATCCCTTGGAAGATCTCAAGATTCAGAATAGTACAATTTCAGGCAAGAGAGAGGGACTCAACAGAATCCTGTGGCATACATTTGCAGTGTTTGTCTTGAATATCATGATAACCTATTGTCAAATGGAATTTTCTATGCACTACAATGTATTAAAGTATCACTTTCTCTCTGGTAAAAATATTGCACTTTCTCTCTGGTGGCTATGTATATGAAACTGGTTTCCATGATATTCTGGGCTTGCAACCATATCCATATGTATCTATCACCAGGATTATTAGAGAAATTCGTTCCTGCCCTAGTTTTTGGATCCAACTTGTTCCACACCATTATTAATCCCAAATTTGACTGTTCCTGAGACTTATTGTTTTGCAATTGTTCTTTAGTAAGAGGCAAATAAGACAATTAATTGTACTGTGGGATGCCAAATTTCTCAACCTATGTTGCAAAAGATTTTAACAGCTATAGCATAGAAAAGAGTTTTTGTTCAAATCAATAAGTGACTCTTGGGCACTGCTTTCTCCTTATATGGGAATCTTAAAGCCTGACAAAAAGTCCAACTATTCTGTGTGTTCATACTGACAGTGAGAAGATTGTAGTTGTAGATGACTGAGAAATGTGTTGCTAGTTACTAAAATACCTCTTAAACAGTGTAACAGCTGATTTCTCAACACACATAAAGTGATTTGAAGAATTAAAATCATCATACAATGAAAGCTCTCAGGCTTACCTTTGAGGAAAAGATATACTTTAGGATTTTACCATTCACATTTCTAGTCTACAGTCTTTGAGCCGTTAGTATACTGGATCTGTTTTCCATTTCTCTTGACTATACCGCATAGCTAGAGAGCTTGCTGTCCTGGTTTGCCTGAAATGATAGAGATTTTTTGAATTTCAAGTCAAATAAAGACTTCTCTTATTGAATGTTTTCTTCCTCTGGAAACACCTTACTTTTTAGCAGACCACCTTTAAAGTAAATGAAAGGGCCCAAGAATTATAAAATTAATTTTTATAAATTAGAAATAGTTGTTTGATATCATTGTTTTTTAAAAGCACAATTGTTTGTGGTTGACTCTTTTCTTATATAGAAACCAAATCAGTGGATGAAGAAATTACAGTATTAGAAATTTACTTTTAAATAAAAATTCCGTCATCTTAATTTTTTTTTTTCTTTAATAGTAAACTAACCAAGGAGCCACATCAGGGTTGTGTTTTTTGCTGTCTCTGCAAGAGCCATTCCTGGAACGGACAGACAGTATCTTCAGTGAGAAAGGGAGACACCGTCCTGGGAAGTCTTTGCCTTTGGTCTGGGCACACAACCTTTCTCATTACAGATCTCCTGGGAGTCCAGGGGTGAGTCTTAAATGCACATAATTCATTGAGGGGAAAACCATGGCTATAGAATACATTTTTTTTTTAAAGCAAAGCCTGAAGAAATCAAACATCAATGGCATGGAACAAGTTTTTGAATTGAGCCCTGAGAACTCATAGTGATTTGCATTCATATAAATACCTACATTTTTTCGTTAACTGAACTGATTTAACTGCTAATTAAAACTAGTCAGTAAGCACAATGCAAAATTAATTAAACCATTTAGTAGAGAGATGCAAATTAGGCAAAGCAATGCGTTGGACACTATCAAAGTAAGTGCAATTGCTACTTGTCAGCAGGCAAAATAGTTCTTAGGGAAACTGCCTTCCCCAGGGAGAAATGTGAAGGAATAAAAATCATCCTGTTGATTGTATGATCTTTTATTAAGCAAATGTGCTAAAACTCAGCTCATCTTTCAAATGAAAAAAACTAGAGTCTCATAGTACTTTAATAATTACTAAGAAAACTTGGGAAATGGGTATAGTATTTACAGTAAAATTTATCATTTTTCAGATTTTATAAAGGTAAAATTTTAAACCATGTGATACAGGAATATTGTTTGTCTCACCTAAAGAAAGAAGTCAACCAACCTCTTTCCATTCTCAATCTGTCAATTCCAGACAGTCTTTTATCTAATAATAGTCTTCTGTTTAAGAGGTGACCACTTCCTTTGTCAATAAATACATCATTTTGACACTCTGGGAATTCTTTATTTTCTCAAGTTTTTTTTTTTTTTATCTGACCTTGGATTAGTTTCTTCTTTGAGTAGCTTCCCACAAAGCATATGGGATATCAGTCAAGAAGAAAATAAAAACTTTGATCTTACTGCTCAAAAATATTATGACTATTTAAAAAATAATAATGCTGAGTAGAATTTACCATAACCAAAACAAAAGGACCTTTTTTATATTAGTGAATCTAGATTTGGATTCAATAGCTTATGTTTTGAATACTTCTGACAGGATCTCTTGGATCAGACAAGGCAGTTTCTAACTACACTTCCATAAAAATGGAGTTAGAGAAGGCAAATCCTAGGGAAATCATGAAAAAAGAACCAGACTCACTGTGATCAACATAATAAATACTGAAAGATGAAATTTTGAATTTATAACTAAAATAAATTTATCAAGAACCAACCCATTTAATGTAAATGAAATCTTGTCTATATGTTTCCCCTAGCTAGAGAATAATATACTCTTTGATAAGTCACAACTTAACCATTGGTAGATTTCCTTGCTATGAAAAATGTTGGCAATGAGATCTTGGCCTACACAAGCCGTGTGTTTTCCCCTAGACCATGAGATGTATTTTGATCCTTTCAATTATGCAAAATAAACCTTGGTGGTGAAGTTTACTCCCATCTTCTGCAAAACAGCCAATTACCACCTTGGATTTTCATATACTTGGTTGATATCATGAAAATAAACTCAGAAATATGGATCTATAGTAGCCTACAGGAATCTGTAATAACCCTTGTTCCATCACTGTAATACCTCCTAATTCTGGAATTCTGATTGGACTAGGGTGTGGGAAAGGCAGGGTCAATACACAGATTTGAATCTGAGCTACCCAGACATGTGTTTCTATTAGATCCCTTCAATAATATCACCAAGGCCACAAAAGCCAAAAGACTGTATACTCTTTAAATATGCTTTAAAACTGCAACATATATTGAAGATGTGAGTCTGCCCACTCTCCTATCCTAAGACAGTGTTAAGTGTTGATTGAAGTTATGTCCCCTACAATAACCCTAATGAAAACAGACATATGACAAAAATCCTCAAGGAAATTGGGCAACTGATGGATCACGCATTCTCTTATTGTATATGTACAGAAACACTCTACTGTATTTGTGCTAGACAGTCATCCCAGTGGCCACACCCTGAATGTAAACTATCACCCCTCCTTGACCTGTAAAACTACCCTTTCAAGGACGGGGATTCAGAGTGGGAGACATTGGCTCCATCAGGGAGGCGTCTGCCTGACCCTTACAGAATGTGGCTAAGATTGACTTCATTTATTCAGAGCAAAAATTTTTTTGCAGTAATGATAGTTCTTTTTCTGTTGTTAGTGGCAGAAAAACAACTCAAACTCCACCTTAAGGAAAAAAAGGGGGGGGTGCTGGGAGGAAGGCATTGGTTCCCTAACTTCAAAATAACGGAAGCAGCAGTGTGTCCTTTAAGCCCTGCTGGAACCAGGCTCAAATAGCATTGGCACATGATCATTTCCTGTTCTCTTCTCCTTTCTCTCTCTCTCTGTCTGTCTCTTACTCCTTTTTCTTATCTCTTTCTCAAGTTCTTTCAGCTCTCTTTTCCTCTTTTCCAATTAGGATCTCTCCCCTCTTATCCCAAGGCTCACACAATCCTCAAGTGTCATAACATCCAAAAGAAGGACACCTCTCACTCCTGGCATCAATGTTAATTCCCTGAAGAGTGTTTGGATGGAGAATTCCAGGTAATGTGCTCATGTCTTTGCTTAGGATGGCAGGGCCCCTGGGTTGACCGAATACCTGCCACCGGGTACCAGAAGAAGAGGAAGGGTTTTATTGCCAGGTAGCAATAAAACAGTCTATGTTCACTGCATATAAGGATTTTGATAACCAAGAAGTCAAAGCATTAAAGAAATAAAGAGTTGGAGTTAATTCAACGCAGAAAGCATAAAGTAGAAGAGAGAGAAAGTCATGCCTTGGGACTTACATTCTGGCTCTGAATCCACTGTTAACAGCAAAATTTTTATCCTCTCTGGGTCTCAGTTTCCTTTTCCTATAAGTGGTGACTTTGGTTTGACTAATCTCTGAGACATTATAAAGGAAAGAGGAAGGATACTGTGCATAAAATTGATTCTCGCTCTATGACAACACCTCTGACAAGGGGACAAAAAGAAAAGCCAGAGAAGCCTCAGCCAGCTCCTCTGTTCACAATGCCTGCTCACACTCCTGTGCTTCTTGCAATATTTTAATGGTGAAGACGGCCCAGCTTGGAAAGTGATAGGGTGAATTCAGCAGCTCACTCTTCAGCTTTCTGTAAGTCTTTCAAAAACGTCAACAGGCCACATACAGTTATTGGTTGTATCCACCCTTTTGCTAAAGCACTCTGTGTCAGGCTAAGACATAGACACCCCCTCCCCGCCACACACACACACACACACACACACACACACGGGTACCATTCTCATGGAAACTCATGGCAATGAGTTTTGAAAACTTAGGAGACAAAATTTACAAAGATTGACTAATTTTTTTACTTTTTCAGACACACTTTGTTTTAGCCAGTGTTATTGGCTGAATTGCATACCACCAAAATTCATATGTTTAACTCCCAGTCCCTCGGAGTGTGACAGTATTCAAAGATAGAGTCTTCAAAGAAGTAATAATTAAGGTTAAATGAGGTCTTTCAGGTGAGCCCTAACCTGATATGATGGGTGTCCTTATAAGAAAAGGAAATTTGGGTACAGACACTCACAGAGGGAGGATCATGTGAAGACAGAGAAGGCTGCTACCTGCAAGCCAGGGAGAGAGGCCTCCGGAGACACTGACCCCCACCCCCTGCACCCCACCCCTCGTGCCTTGATCTCGGCCGTCCAGCCTCCAGAACTGCGAGGAAATAGATGTCTGTTATTTCAGTCTTCCCATCTGCGGTAATCGTTACAACAGTCCCAGCAAACTAATGCCATTAGTAACTGTAAAAGTGCGAAATTATTTTCAAACCTAGAAAATTTGCTTGCGATGCATGTCATAGGTCTTATCTTTGGTAAAATTTGGATGAATACCCTGTTAATTCTATTACAAGATAGGAAAGTGCTTTAAATAATATAACACCATCTACTATTTCTCAAGCAACACAGAATTAAACTCATGAAGTCAGTATTGTCTATAGAAAATGAGTTTCTCATTCATGATGTGTTGTGGGTATACCTTGCTGATGAAATTTCTTCTGCACCACTTGGTATAATTCATCCAGAGAAGGTGTTGGGGCTGCAGAAATTCCTTGGATAAATCTGTAGTAAGTGTTATAAAAACACAGAAGTCCATAATGTTAAAATCTTCCCTCACAATGGTCTATAGAAGGAAAATAAATAGTGTCTTAACTTGATTAACAGTTTCCTTTTCTTATCGCTTTATTTTTCTGTCTACAGTTCTTTTGTTCTTTTGCTTATAAAATAAGATGCCAGATAATTTCACATTTCCATCCAAAGCATTGTTTTGTATACATTGCTGAACATTGCATATATTTTACTATTCCCTACTTCCTTTTAAGATAATTTCATTTTCCTACTCCTTAATCTCTGTGAAGTATGCTTCTAGCATAAATTCACCATGGTGATTCTGGAAAAATAATAACCCTACTACAGTTATTTTTGACAGGCAACAGAGAGAAAGCAGTGTAAGATGGAACTGGAATATATTTATTCTGGGTGATGACTGTGTTGGCAATAAATTATTTTCCACACCCATAGCATTTGTATGTATATTTATATACCTATATACATATATAGTGGGAAAACCAACTTGAAAGACTTCAGATGACTTATTAAAGTTCTTATAATTAAAAGCATTAAAAAATATGATGTTTGGAAAAGTTCCAAGTTCTAGCAAGTAAGACAAAATTAACCATAGTATTATGCTTATATAAGTGTATTTTCATCAGGAAAACATGAATCATGTATAAAATCAGATATACAACGCTAAGACGTACTAAAAATGAGCATTAATTGTGTACAGGATTGGTTTTGAACTGCTAAGTCACTGAATGAAACCCCAGAGTGGGTGAAAATAAGGTTTTAAGCTGCTTCTGACTGCGGGATTCTGACATGACAAAATGATGGTCTAAAAACCCAAATAAAAACTGTATTTATACCTTGCATGTTCAAAACAGAGCTTCTGTATGGTCTGTTTGGTTTACTTTGATTTGATTGAATTTTGATAACAAAATTGACTGTTGAGGAGGCTTATTTTTACATAAACAGGACACACATTGCTGCCCTCTAACTGTGGGGCTGCTCCATCAGGAGCTGAGATCCAAACGCCTCTGTCTTTGTTACTCTAGGGAAGAGCGGCACCTTCTCAGCCCCAGGGGTTTATGGCTCTCCTTAAGCAGCCACGGCTATAAAAGAGGGGTAAGAAGGGTGTGGGTGGAGATGAGCCAGCCTGCTTCCCTGCCAAGAGCTCCACACTAGACACACCTTCCAGAGGTGACCCAGACTGTCTCATCTCCTGTTATTCACATAAAATAAAAACCTACCAAATGCACAAGTTAAAGTACTTCTAGAAAGCCTTTATGCTGCAAAATATATCTCCCACATTGACTGAAGCCTGTGGCTTTATCCACTTTTTAAAGAATGGTTAAAACATGGATTAGTTATCAAACATGCAAGTGATTTAGTTTGAATTGTGGAGGGGAAGAAAAGGCCTAAGAACTCCAATTCCTGGTACTAGGAAAGGAAAAGAAAAAACAAGGCCTGTTAAGCCAAGCTTCACCTCTGAGCTGCAGAGCACACTAGGAGCACATGCTCTAACTGAATCCCTAAATCTGAGGTTCATGTGAGTAAGGTCGGCTGTGCGAGTTCATTTTTATAGACACATTCCTTTATTTTATTTTTTACATTTTGACTCATCTTTTGGTCACTTCCAATATATATCCAGATAATTCTGTCTGATGAAAGGCTATTTTATATTTGTATAATATTAGTAATTTATGAGCAATGTTTACAGGGACTCTATATAAATAGATGTGATAGTTATTACACACATCCATGGTGACAGATCTGGAATTTTGAAGTCCAAAAAACTTTGAAAATGTGAAGTACTCATTATTTATTTGATAGGAAAACTTGACCCAAACTGACATGAGACCATTTATGTTCCTTATTTATCCCACTGAATAAAAATATCCATTCATTTTACTGCAGAAATATTAACATGTTTTATTATGAGTGTGGCCCTGGCCCCCGAGCCTTGGTAAAATATGCACTGCAGTCATCCTGGGCTACCCTGTTAAATGTTTTCTGGGCTGTCCGTATCTCTAAGAGCAATGGCTTCCCAGTAGGGCTTCCTGCTTCTGCTCCTGGCCCCATGCATAAGTCTATTTTCTGAATCACAGTCACATTAGTCATTCTTTTGAAACCAAACAAGTCTTCTCTCTCTCCTGCCCTCAGCCCTCTATCAACAATGAGTCTGAGGACCCAGTCTGTGGACTACACGGCCTTCCATGAGCTGCCCTGATTTCTCTCTGCTCTCCTCTGCCACCACAGCTCATGGCTCACAATGCTTCAGCTTCAGTGACACCCTTGCTGTTCCTTGAACCATCTTAAGCACATCCTCCTCCCAGGGCTTTACAGCTGCTCATGCGTCTTCATGGGACGTACTTCCCCTAGATATTAACATGCCTCTCTCATTCCCTCCACTGAATTGCCATTGAAATTTCACTTCCTTTGATTGGCCTCCCCAGTCCTCCTGAGTCTTGCCTACTTCTCCTTTTACCTTCCATCCCTATACCCTGCTTTATTTCTGTTTATCACTTGTCACTATCTGTCGCCATGTATGCACGTATATTTATAACAGGTTTTTTAGTGTTTTATTTCCCTAACTAGGACATAAACATCATAAGGCAGGAAATATCTCTTATTTAACTCTATGTCCTCAGAGCCCATAAGAGAGCCTGTGTAAATAGCAGGTTTTGAATAAATTAATGAATCACTCTAATTGATAATTATTTTATATTCATTTCTATGTGCTTATGTATTTATTAATGTATTTATCATACTATTATAGATATTGACTTATTTGCATAATAGGGTTTTTCCTGAGTCAAAATTAATTCCTTCCTCAAACTGTATCCAACTCTGTCATATTATCAAAACTGTCACAAAATCAAGTGAAATGAAAATTAAATGATACTACATGGCATGATTTTAATCCAAAGGCATAATTTTTTGATAAGCGCTGAAGAGCCAAAACAAAAGTGAAAGTTCTCAATCAAAGCTATTTTCTGTAAAGTGAACTACCTAAGGTAGCTTTATTCTTTGGGGTTCTTTTGTTAAGTATTTTATGAATACTCTTAAAATGTATAACATTACACAATTACTATCTATTAAATATTTTAGCAAGCCGTCTTTTATCATGAATCTGTAAATCTATAATAAAACATTATTTTCCTTATAAATAGCCTTTGTCAATAGGATCATTCGACCTGAATACCAAGGTGAACAGCAATCTAAAATTCAAGAGAAAAAATAATTAAAAAGAATGAAGCACACCTACAAGATCTAGAAAATAGCTTCAAAAGAGTAAGTCTAAGAGGTATTGGCCTTAAAGAGGAGATGGAGAGAGAGATTGGGGTAGAAAGTTTATTCAAAGAAATAATAAGAGAATTTTCCAAACCTAGAGAAAGATATCAATATTCAAGGATGAGAAGGTCATAGAACACCAAGCAGATTTAACCCAACAAGACTACCTCAAGGCATTTAATAATTAAGATCCCAAAAGTCATGGAGAAAGAAAAGGTCCTAAGAAAATTAAGAAAAAAGAAATATATGTATATAAAGGAGCTCCAATATGTCTGGCAGCAGACTTCTCAGTGGAAACCTTATAGGCCAGGAGAGAGTGGCATGACATATTCAAAGTGCTGAAGGAAAAACATATTAACTGTAGAATATTAAATCCTGCAAAAATATCTTTCAAACATGAAGGAGAAATAAAGACTTTCCCAGACAGATAAAAACTGAGGGATTTCATCAACACCAGACTGTCCTACAAAAATGCTAAAAGAAGTTCTTCAATCTGAAAGAAAAGGATGTTAATGAACAATAAGAAATCATCTAAAGGTATACGACTTGCATAGTAACAGTAAGGACACAAATACAGAATACTCTATTGCTGCAATTGTGGTGTATAAATTATTTCAATGATAAGACTAAAGGGCAAACCTACCAAAAATAACTACAACTTTTCGAGAGGTAGACAGTATAAAAAGATATGAATGGAAACAATAAAAAGTTAAAAAGTGGAGGGAGGATGGAGTTAAAAGGTAGAATTTCTGTTGGATTTCTCTTTGCTTATTTGTTTGTTTGTAAGCAGAGTTATCATATGTTTAAAAGATTATTTATAAAATGGTTTTTGCAAGCCTCATGGTAACCTTAAATCGAAAAACTACAACATATACACAAAGAATAAAGAGCAAGAAATTAAAACATACTACCAGAAAAAATCACTTTGAACAAAGGAAGACAGAGGGAAGGAAGGAAGGAATGAAGGACGGAAGGAAAGAAAGAAAGAAAGAAGGAAGAAAGAGAGGACCACAAAACAACCAGAAAGCAAATAACAACATGGCAGTAGGAAGTCCTTACCTATCAATAGTAATATTGAATGCAAATGGACTAAACTCTCCAATCAAAAGACACAGAGTGGCTGAATGGATTTAAAAAACAAACAAAAAAACAAGAGCCAACTATATGTTGTCTGCAAGGAACATAATTCACCTATAAAGACACACATAGATTGAAAATAAAGGGATGGAAAAAGATACTCCATGCAAATGGAAACCAAAAATAACAGTAGTAGCTATACTTCTACCAGATAAAACATATTTCAAGACAAAAACTGTAAAAAGAGACAAAGTCATTATGTAACTATAAAGGGGTCAATTCAGAGAGAAAATATAATAATTTGAAATATATATGCACCCAACACTGGAGCACCCAATATATAAAGAAAATGTTATCAAAGCTAAAGAGATAGATAGACCCTAATGTCAACACTACACTTTCAACACTGGACAGATCATCCAGACAGCAAATCAACAAAGAAACATCAAATATAATCTGCACTATAGACCAAAAGGACCTAATACATATTTACAGAATGTTTCATCCAACTTCTATAAAATATAGCTTTTTCTCAGCTCATGGATCATTTTCAAGGATGGACAGTATGTTAGGCCATAAAACAAGCCTTAAAAAATTAAAAAAAAATTGAAATCATACCAAGAATTTTCTCTGACCATAATGGAATAAAACTAGAAATCAATAACACGAGGAACTTTGGAAAATATACAAACACATGGACAGTAAACAATATGCTCCTGAATGACTAGTTGGTCAATGAAGAGATTAAGGAAGAAATTTAAAAATTTCTCAAAACAAATGAAAATGAAAACACAACATATCTAAACCTCTGGGATACAGTAAAAACTAGTATAGGAATATTTATAATAATACGTGACTATATCAAAAAAGTAGAAAAACTTCAAATAAACAACCTATTGATGCATCTCAAAGAACTAGAAAAACAAGAGCAAACAAAACCCAAAATTAGTAGAAGAAAAGAAATAATAAATATCAGTGCAAAAATAAATGAAATTGTAAGCAATAAGAACTCAAAAGATTAATGAAATGAGAAGTTGTTTTTTTGTAAAGATAAACAAAATTTACACAACTTTAGCCAGACTGAGAAAAATAAAGAAGAACCAAATAAATAAACTCAGAGATGAAAGAGGAGATATTAAACTGATGCTGCAGAAATTCAAAGGATCATCAGAGATTACTATGAGCATCTATATACTAATAAATTGGAAAACCTAGAAGAAATTGATGAATTCCTAGACACATACAACATACCGAGACTGAACAAAGAAGAAATCCAAAACCTGAATAAACCAATAACAAGAAACAAGATAGAAAGAACAATAAAAAGACTTCCATCAAAGAAAAACACAAGACACAATCAATGGCTTCACTGCTGAATTCTACCAAGCACTCAAAGAAGAACATCAATCCTACTTAAAATAGTCCAAAAAATCCTGGAGGAGGTAACACTCCCAAATTCATTTTACAATGCCTATATCACCCTGATACCAAAACCAGACAAAGATACAACAAAAAAAAGAAATCTATAGGATAATTTCTCTTATGGACATAGATGCAAAGATCCTCAACAAAATACTAGTAAACTAAATTTAACAACACATTAAAAAGATTATTCATCATGATCAACTGGGATTCATCCCAAGAATACAAGGATGGGTCGACATATGCAAATTAATCAATGTGATGCATCATATTAACAGAATGAGGGACAAAAAACCATATGATCATTTCAATTGATGCTGAAAAAGCATTCAATAAAATTCAACATCCCTTCATGATAAAAACTCTCTAAAACTGTATATAGAGGGAACTTACCTCAACATGATAACAGCTATATATGACAGACCAACAGCTAGTATCATATTGAATGGGGAAAAACTGAAAGCCTTTCCTCTAAGATCTGGAACAAGACAAGGATGCCTACTTTCACCACTGTCATTCAACATAGTACTGGCAGTTTTAGCTAGAGCAATCAGACAAGAGAAAGAAATAAAGTGCATCCAAACTGGAAAGGAAGAAGTTAGATTATCCTTGTTTGCAGATAATATGATCTCATATCCAAAGAAACCTTAAGATGCCACAAAAAAAAATCTATTAGAACTGATAAAAAACTTCAGTAAAGTTGCAAGATACAAAATCAACATACAAAAATTAGTAGAATTTTATATGCCAACAGTAAATACTCTGTAAAAGAAACCAAGAATGTAATCACATTTACAATAGCTACAAAGAAAATAAAAGTGAAAGATCTCTATAATGAAAACTATAAAACATTGATGAAAGAAATTGAAGAGGCTACCAAAAAATGGAAAGATATTCCATGCTCATGGATTGGAAGAATCAATATTGTTAAAATGTCCATACTACCCAAAGCAATCTACAGATTCAATGAAATATCCATCAAAATATCAATGACTTTCAACACAGAAATAGAAAAAGAATCCTAAAATTTATATGGAATCACAAAATACCAAGAATAGCCAAAGCCATACTGAGCAAAATGAACAAAACTGGAAGAATCACATCACCTGACTTCAAATTATATTATAGAACTACAGTAAGCAAAAAAGCATGGCACTGACATAAAAACAGACACATAGACCAATGGAATGGAATAGAGAACCTGGAAATAAACGCACACATATATAGTCAATTTATCTTCAACAAAGTTGCCAAGAACATACAGTGAAGAAAGGAGAGGCTCTTTAAGAGACTATTTTGTGCTGAGAAAACTGGATATCCATATGCAGAAGAATGAAACTAGACCCTTATCTCTTGTCATATACAAAAACGAAATTTTTGATTTGACTTGGATTAAAGACTTAAATCTAAGACTTGAAACTATGAAACTACTAAAAGAACACATTGGAGAAACACTTCAGGATATTGATCTGGGCAAGGAGTTATTGAGTAATACCCCTAAAGCACAGGCAACCAAAGCAAAATTGGACAAATGCGATTACATCAAGCTAAAAGTCTTCTACACAGCAAGGGAAACAATGAACAAAGCGACAAGATAATCCTCAAAATGGGAGAAAATATTTGCAAACTTCTTATCTGACAAATGATTAATAACTAGAATATGCAAGGGGCTCCAACAACTCAATAGGAAAAAAAATCAAATAACAATTAAAAAATGGGCAAAGGATCTTAATAAACATTTCTCAAAAGAAGACATACAAATGGCCAATGGGTGTATGAAAAAAATGCTCTACATCATTAGCCATAAGAGAAATGAAAATCAAAACTACAATGAGCTATCATCTCACCCTAGTGAAAATGGCTTTTATCAAAAAGACAGGCAGTAACAAATGCTGGCAAGGATGTGCAGAAAGGGGAACCCTTGTACACTGTTGGTGGGAATTTAAATTAATCCAACCACTATGGAGAACAGTATGAATGTTTATCAACAAACTGAAAATAATAGAACTACCGTATTACCCAGCAATCCCATTGCTGGGTATATATCCAAAAGAGGGGAATTCAGTATATCAAAAAGATTTCTGCACTCTCACGTTTATTGCAGCACCATTCACAATAGCCAAGATTTGCTATCAACCTAAGTGTCCATCAATGGATGAATGAATAAATAAATTGTGGTACATATACACAATGGAATATTATATATCCACAGAAAAGAATGAAATCCTGCCATTTGCAACAGCATGGATGGAACTGGAGAACATTATGTTAAGTGAAATAAGCCAAGCACAGAAAGACAAATTTTGCATGTTGTCACTCATATGTGATCACTAAATACTAAAAAAATTGATCTCATGGAGACAGAAAGTAGAATGAAGGTTACCAGAGGCCAAGAGGGGTAGCAGGAAGAGAGGGATAAAGTGAGGATGGTTAATGGCTGCAAAAATATAATTAGTTAGAATGATGAATATTTGATAGCATAAGAAAGTGACTGTAATCAACCATAAGTTAAGTATACTTTAAAATAACTGAAAGAGTGGGAGTGAAATGTTCCTAACACAAAGAAATGATAAACGCCTGAGGTGATGGATATGCCAATTACCCTGATTTGATTAATTCACATTGTATGCCTGTATCAAAATGTTGCATGCACCCTATAAAGATACACTACTATCGTGTACCCATAATAATTAAAAATAAAAAATAAAATAAAATTCAAGACTTAGACACATCCTATCTCACATAAGTTTCTGTCTTACACCCCCAATCAAATCACCAGCAACACAAATAATAACAAAACAATAGCTAGTGCTACACTTAAGAAAAAGAATTAAGACTTTGAAGTAGACAAAACACCTAGCTAAGCCATTTAAAACATTCTCTTTTTTCCGTTACAGAATAAACCAGGTGGGGGAACACGGCTAGGGAAATAAATAACTTAAATGTGACAATTGCAGACACAGGTGTGTCACTTTTTCGTAAATGAGTATAAATGCATTGTAAGTCAAGATTTAGCATGCATGTGCATGTCAGTAAAAACATCAGCTGTAGTTACTTTGCTCCTTTGTTCTCAGTAGTTCAGAGCTCTTTGCCAAGAAGGAGAGGGTGGGGAGTTTTTCATGATTCCCTTAAAAATATATAAAACTGGAAGTGAAAAACAGATGACATGACTTGGCTGGGAGTCTACACAGACAAGGGAAGAGGTACAATTAAATGACTACTTCGTTAGTGAAATTAATCATTGCCAAATGTCTACAGGGATATTTCAGAAATACTATTCTTCACCTCAGTTCTCTACTGAATTTCCCAGTATAGGTAACATCTATTTCAGTCCTCATCCTGAATTTCAGATTGGGTCCTAAAGTAATTTCAGATTACAGCATAAAGGAAAACATTTAACTATAAAGAAAACCCTTAGGTTTAAGCCTTGAGGCTACAAGACAAAACAAAATAAAGCAAAGCAAACATACAAGCAAATCATAGGAATCTCCTACATAGTTCAAATACAGGAACCACTTCCTTGCATCAGTAACATAACCAGCCTGTGGAGCATGTCGTGCCCACAAATTAGATCTAACACAATCAGGGGAATGTGTCAAAGGAAGAAAGAAGAAACTGGGGAAAAGCTTAAAGGAATTTACCATAGAATCGTTTACATGCCCTAAGAGCTTTTCCAATATTTTTTGTGTTTTAGCAGCTACATCTGTGGTGTTTCATCTTTATTCAGTTCAAAGTGAACTAGAAAGGAGATATCAAAAACAAGGACGTCATAAAAGTTCATCAGACCTTCCTCTGTGTTTCAGAGAGCATGTAGGTATTGCTCTTAAAAAAATCAAAAGAAAGCTGCCCCACAATTTTAGGGTAGGGGAAGCCATGATGCATTGTGTTTACCCTTGTCTAAATTCTGAAACTCTCAGCAAAATATCATCTTCAAGGTTGAATCAAGTTTTAACCCAGTGATATCTGGAAACAAACAATAAAAATACAATTACAAAATAATGTGGTAAAGTAGGATTATGTTTAACAATCTCTCAGCGAGCATTTACTAAAAATCTATTGACCATTCACAAAAATTGTGGCTAGTTTATCACTCTGCTAAACTCAGCATGGAATGGACAAGAAACTTTCTAGATATCATTCAGACTCTGCTGCTAAACAACTTAAACTTGATTAGAAATATAAGATTTATTTTCATTCACAAAACAACCAGGAAACAATTCAATTTGGCTTACATAAGGAATGCTGAACTGTGCATTTTTTTTTTCTGAATCATGTATGTTTAAGAGGAATTTTAGAAGTAAAGAATGAAGCTATTGCTGTTATTGTTCTGTTATAGATTCAACTCAGCTACTCTTCAAAAATCTAGACTTCTCTCTGTTTTCCAACTATATCCTCTTCTTTCAAATGTCTATGTATTTTGCCTTGTGTTCCATAACCTTGGGACATGCTCCCTCTTTGTTCAGGCCCTTTTGGAAAATTTGTCTTTAAGGTCTATCTCAAAAAAGTATCCTTTCCTTAAAGTCTGTGGAAATTTCCCCAACTGAATACAATTATGTTGCGTGTTTGTACTATCTGTAGCCATTTGAAGATGTGAAACTCATTTTTCTGACTCTATTTTGTGTTAATTTTTATGACAGAGGATGCTAAACTTGAGAGCAGTAACTTGAGTAACTTGAGTAGCAAATTCCAAACACAGTGCATGGAGTGGACTAATAAGTGACAAATAACAATTTAAGTCATTGCGAAGATCTTTAAATGGTTTACCATTTTTATATTTGTTTAAAAGTTTAAAAGGATTTTTATATTTGTTTAAAAGTTACTCTGAATTGAAGGATTCTGAAGCAGAATGTTAAAATTCTTTCAGAGACTTATACTTTTAACCATGATAAAGAAATAGGATGTACCATTCTGATATTCTCACAAAAAAAAGAAAGAGGATGAGTTTCATTTCCCCCCTTAAAAAATAGAAAATAAAAAACTAAATAAAACAATTAATTTCAGATATTAGGCAACATATATTGCAGGATGCTTATTCTTGAGAAAAGGGAAAAAAAGAAGTGAAGTGAGACCTGTGATTTCCCAAGTGCAGCCTTAGTACAGGTTACAGCCTGCAGTGCAAGAATAGGGGAGAGAAACAGAGGTCAACGGCCATGCTCAGGTGAGGAAAAAGTGATGAGAATTTGGGGAAGCCAAAGGTAGCCAGAATTCATGTGACAAAATACTGAAGATGAAGATGCTGCACACAGAGTTCTGAATTTCTCTCAGAGGGATTCTCTCAAGTCTTTTGTTGAGTACTGAACAGAACATGAGTAAGAGGAGGCCACCCAAGGGTGAAAAAACACCACCAGAAACCAATAGGCTGAAAAATCTCTGGCACTCGTAGATGACTGAGAATATTCGCTGTTTCTACCAGCCAGAATGGAGAGAAAATTAATACAAAGGGCATCAGGTAGTGTTCTCCATAGGTTTACATCTTAGTATGAAAACTAATTTAGTCCTAGACTAATAGCCACACTGGGGCACACTAACACATACTAACAGAAAAATCTTGTAAAAATCCAACTGATTCCAAGTAATTTAACTTTATGTATGAAAAAACTTCAACACTACTTAAAGAAACTACAGAATGAAGTATTAAAGAATGTAAGATTCATAACATCTGGCATCTAATCTAAAGCTACCTTGGC
The DNA here is from genome assembly GCF_020740605.2 of Lemur catta. Lineage (NCBI taxonomy): Eukaryota > Metazoa > Chordata > Mammalia > Primates > Lemuridae > Lemur > Lemur catta. Next base: position 47,471,745 of record NC_059132.1, read on the forward strand.
ATTCAAAGAAGCAGAAATATGTGATTCCACAAGCAGGAGAAAAATCAATAAATAGAAACAGAACTAGAAATGATGAAGATGTTGAAATGAGAAGATAAAGACAATAACCCAGAAATTATAAATATATACCATAGATTCAAAAATTACAGAAAGACATGATAGCCATGAGTATATAAGCAGAAAATATATTTTAAAATCTCATATGAAACATTGAAAAATATAATATCTGAAATGAAAAATACACTATATGGGACCAACAGCAGATTATAAATTGCAGAAAACAAAAATATCAATGAACTCAAAAACACAACAAAAGAAACTATCAAAAATGAAGAACAAAGAGAAATAAGTATAAAATAACCCATAGAGTTAGTGATTTGTAAGATAATAGCCTAACATTCATGTCATTGGCATGCCAGAAGGAAGGAATAGGGTAGGAAGGAGAGAAAAAATATTGCAGAAATAAACTTTTCCAAATTTTATGAAAACTATAAACCTATATATTAAAGAAGTCAAAAGAGCTTCAAAAAGAAGAACCTGAAGAAAACCACACCAAGAGAAATGATAAATTCTGAAAACCAACAATAAAGAGAAAAATACTCGTTACATAGAGAAACAAAGATTAAAATGACAATGGACTTCTCATCAGATACTATGCAAGTGATAAAACAATTAAACAATGGATTGACATCTTTAAAATATTGAAAGTGGGAACAAAAATAACCAAAAACAATTGTTCGTTCATAAGTTTATACCCAGAGAAAAAACATCCTTCAAAAAATAGAGATGAAATAAAGAATTATTGACACATACAAACAGCTGAGAAAATTAATCAGAAGCAGACCCATCCTACAATAAATGTTAAAGAAAGTTCTACTGGGAAAAGAAAAATAATCCAGGTGGAAATTTGTATCTAAGAAAGTGAATAAAAAAATGTAGAAATGGTAAATATTTAGATACATAGAATGTATATATTTCTCAATATTTGCTTTCTTTAAAAGATAAGTGACTACTTAAAGCAAAAACAAAGAATGTATTAAGGTATACAACATATGTAGATTTAAAATGTGTGAAGACCGTAGCACAAAGAATAAGAAGGGAGAGGAGAAGAAATGTACTATTACACATTCTTACACTGTATGTGAAAGGATATAATATCATCTGAAGGTAAACTGTGGTACATTAAAGACATGTGTTGAAACCCTAGAGCAAGGCCATAGAAATAGGAGATGAGTATTGGTATTTATCTAATAATAGAAATAAAGTGAATTATAAAATAATATTCCATTATTTGAAAACAACACAATGAAAAATGAAACAAGGAACAAAGAATAGATAGGACCAATTTTTTAAAAATAACTTAAACCCAATTATATTGATTATTGAATTAAATATGCTTGGCCTAAACCTCCCTGTTAAAAGGCAGGGATTTTCAGGGTGGCTAAAAATGTAGGACCTGACTCTAAGAAAGTGACTTAACACATTAACTTCCATGAGAGTTGTATTTAACTCACTCTGGTTTTGACCCTGGGGACTCATAAAGCATGTGTAAAATCTTACTTGATGTTCGTTTTGTTACAATTAATATTGTCAATTTAATTATAAAAACATGGATTAAATGAACAGAAGTCAATAAATTTTGTTTTTCTATTTATGTTTACCTTTAAATTACACTCAAAGTTTTTATCCTATTTTAGTAATAAAACATTTGTGGCCCCAAGGAAAAGTTTCTCTTTTTTTGTGTGTGGCAGTCGATGTATAAAACAATTAAAAGCAACTCATTTCAAATATAAAGACACTAGTTTAAAATGAAAGTATGGTAAAAATATATATACATACTGTACAAACACTAGCCAACAGAAATTACAGTGGCTATGTTAATATCCAACAAAATATTTTTACTTTGCTCCAAGAAAATGTCTTAGAAAAACTTTTTTAGAATGAAACGCTTTCATCGGTTGAAAACTATTTTCTCATGCTTTTTACATAAATTTGCCTAGACTTTTTCCTTTCACAGTGGAAACCTTCCATTTGAGATTCTACATATTTGTATTTATTCTCTTAACAGTCTACATCACTCTCTAACTGTAATTTAGGTGTTCAGACCCTAATAGGGATAATTTTTACTCAGCACTTTGAACACCATTAGTTGGTTGCCGTATACTAGTGGCCTGAAATTGGGACTTGCTGCTAGGAAGCAGTGAAGTTACTGGAGAAAATCTGGCCCTGGTTTCTATCAGCGCATAACACTTGGCCACAGGAATCGACATATACGTACATGACTGCCCATGTAGCAATAGACTGTCACTTCTATTATCTAAGGTCATTATCTAAGATCATCATGTAGAGGCAGATAATTTTTAAAAGTTATGTTTAAGAGATTGTGAGGTTGCAAACGAGCTTTAACCCTACCTCCCCACAGAAAAGATTTAAATGTCTTGTAAATTTCAAAGAACAAAACAGAAAGGAAAAGGAGAATTAAAAGACCATCCAGCAGAGAGACAGATGCAGAAACGAGGCTATTATCCCAAGTACTGGATGGTTTTTAGCCAACAACAGAAGCATCAGTGTGGGACCTTGCAGAACAGCCACACATGTCATCACTGTTAAGTAAAGTAATTACACATTTGGCACCAGCGAAGGCTTTTTATTTGCCAAAATGTGGTGATTTAAGTAGCAAATGATTACCACCACTTCGAGCAGGTCTGATCATCTATCAGTTGTTAATTCCCTTGGCACGGCATTGCATACCATGGCTGTTTCTGGACAAATGAGCCAGCGAGGCTCCAGTTAAATTAAACTCACTTCTACAGTCTGGTCCTTCCTCAACACTGCAATTTAACCGTGAGACACAATGACTTATATGATCTATTTTTGGTGACTGTCATACTCAAATATATTTCCGGGGAGAATGTTTCTGACTGTCTTCAGTAATCTGAAAGGGGTGAAATTTGTTTCAGAAGTCATGCTATAGATATAAAGAAAATAATTACTCATGTCATTATAATTTGTTCTCCATTGGTGTCTGGCCTGTTATGATTTCAGTGTTCACGTAAATAGAATTTCTTGCATCATTTAAAACATCTTCATTTTGACTGTATTCTACTAGTTAAATTCTTAAAATACACATTTACTAAGGGTTTGTCTTAGGTAATGTTCTTTTGATACTTCTTTCACTAAACTCAAGTTGATACATCATTTACAAATATTTAAATTATATTTTATATTACTTTTTATTTGAATTTTTTGTTTCTTTGTTTTTTTGTTTTTTGTCTTCTGCACTAGAATATAAGCTCCAGGCAGGCAGGGGCTTTATCTGTCCGTTCATCAGTACATTGCCAGCCTCGAGAATAGTGCCGGACAATAGTCTCCACAAATATCCATCAAATGAATGAGTGAATGAATGAGTTCCAGATGCTTCCAGAAGACAAGTAATGGTTGATGATTTTATTATTCTCTTTTGTGAAGACAAAGAAAAGCAGTTTATATAGCTAGCCCTGAATAATAAAAAGTGGCCCTTTGTTTGTTTATGATGAAAAATAAATAAGTATGCCAATAAAAATATGTTTAATTTTTAAAATTTGTTTTTGCTGACTCCAGGGTGGCTAGTATGAAAACCTTGAGATTTTACACTTACAGAAAAATCTATATTGCTGAACGGGTTTCACAAGTTAAACATATTTTTATAAATTTATTTAATGATATATGTATTATAAAGAGACCCCATCTTAATACTATGACAATAAATTGAGAGCCAAAAATTACCTTTCAAGGTTTATGTCATATAAAATCTAAATAGTGCATAATGAAAAGTTTCTCCATGTCAAAGAAAATACTGAATCAAAAACATTTTTTATCATTTTCTTATGTAGAAATATGAAAGCATTAAGAAAGAGCACATAATTCTCAATAAATTGCAGAAATGAACAAAAACAGCGATCTCTCTATTACCTTAGAGTATAGAGTATAACACTGTGGCCAAGGTAGGTATGATGTTATTAGACATAATATTTCTTAATATTCCATAACATTCTTAATCTTAGCTCTCAAATGAGAGTCATGTTAAGCAGCCAAGCAACAGGTGCACTGCACACTTCTCTAGCACAAGCTTTTTGGTTTGAATGCAAATATGTTATGGCACAAAAATCTAATCTGCTAATTGGCTGTTATAGCTATGACATAGTTGGTTTTCCAACTAACCTGAACAAATCTGTTCCCATTCAAGAGCTTTCCCTAGATTTTCCACAAAGATTTATAAGGGCTTACGGTTTGGGGAGTGAAAATAAAAGGGAAGTTCATTCCTTGTTCATTTCTGTAGAGAACTAATACAGCGGCCCTGTTTTGAATGTATGCAAAATGTTGTACTACTTTCATTGTGCTTCTTTTTCTTTTTCTTTTTTTTTTTTTCCCACTCTCTACTCTCCTCTTTTCTTCTAATTCTCACAAAGGATCGATTTGGAGGGGTTCCTGTCAAGACTGAACAATGTGAAAAGGGATATTAGAAGAGAAACTAAGTAAGTAATTTTTAATGATTACCCACCAGAAAACACTCTAGATACACATGGAATTTTCTCTATAAAAATATAATGTCTTAGAATAGTTATGATCCAAAAGATTACAAAGGACTAGTGAAAGTCTTAATTTTCCATATACTAAAACCTATTGTACTTTAATATTTTCAAAGCTTCATGAGAGCAAATGCTTTTTCAAATTTTGGTTAATAGCTATGTAAAAGAGAGCAACATAATTATACATATTTTAAATAATTTAAATTTTTATCAATCGTAGTTATAAAGATTAAACACGTGCTAACAATTCTAGCCTAGCACTAATTTCATGCACTATTGAGTGTATTAATATTGACATTAATATTTAACTAAATTAAGATTCAAAGGTGCCTGTATTTTGGTTTCTCTTTTTCAGATCAAAAACTAATGCTAATGATAAACTAATTCTAACTGTTAAGCCACATATCCTAGGAAAGGCGATAAGGTCAAGATGATTTCACTCTCTGGAATGAATAATCCTTATTTTTTTTCCCCACTCTATATGCTTATGGACGAGCAAATTTTGACCCAGTTCTGGCTCTATAATATGTCCACTATGATAAAATTATGCAGCACAAACCTCATATTGGTGGATAAAGGAAATATTTAAATCAATAGCTTCTTTTGGTGTACTGAGGAGGAGAGAAGAAGGAAAGGAAGAAGGAAAAGAGGGAGGATAGAGGAAGGGAAGAGTGAGTGACAGTGTGGTGGACGTGGAGATGTGCCGTCTGAATCCCTGTGTCTTTCAGGTTTGCCTCCACTATAGACAACAGACTGGTGCAAGGGCCTGCACTTCCCAGGGTAGACCGTGTTCAATCACTGATCCAGGCAAAGGTGTAAAGGCCCAGCCCTTTAGGTCCAGTGTGGATCAAATCCAAAGGGGGAGATTATCTATCTATCTATCTATCTATCATAGAGTTCTATGCACATTGAAAGATAGATAGATATAAATTTAGATAGATTCCAGAGCTCTCCCAAGGGGTTGGCTGAAGCTTCCTTGGAGCTGCATTTCAGTTCAGTGTCTCCCTCTGCCTAGTCCTGTTCCCACCACCACAGCCTTCTACAGGTGAGAATCCCTAATAATCACACTGCATTCCAGACACCAACTCAGAATCTGCATCCAGAGAACCCAACCCAAGACATTGAAGAAGGGAAAAAGGAGAGAACAAAGAAAGAAAAGGAAGAGAAAGGGGAAACAGCAGATCACATTTGTTGAACACTAAATCTATGCCAGTCAGTCATTGAGCTAAGCACCTTACAGAAATGTTTAATTTAAACATTTAATTTTTGCAGAAAAATGTAATGAGAACATTATAATTATTCTCATTTAATACCTGTGGAAACTGACAATCAAAGAGATTTAGCAAGTGTTCTGAAGTTAGAGAGCTAGTAAATTGGACAGCTTAGGTTAGAATTCAGGGGTTTCAAACACTTTCCACTGCGTCATCCTTTTTGAGCATCTACTCTTTGCAAGATGGCTAAGTTCTTCCAAATACATTATTTCACTTAAATCTCTATATCATAGGCCTTTGGGGGCTAGCAAGGTTGGCACTACCTTGATACCAAATCCTGAGAAGCATATTATAAAAAAGGAAAACCACAAGCCAATCTTACTCTTCAACGTTGTTTTGTACAGGTAACAGTGCTTTAGGTTTATCACTGCCTGCCCTCTGCTGCCTTTTATTCCTTCTGCCATTTGCATTTGTCCATCTGAACAATACCTTTCCTTATTTCTATCAGCGTGGCTTTGCTGATGATGACTAATATCTTAGTTTGTGCTTCTTTAAGTATTTATATTTCCCCTTCATTTTTAAAAGATATTTTCAGTGCGCACAGAACTCTGCGTTTGTACACAATTTCTTCCACTATTTCAAAGATGTTATTCCATTGTCTTCTGTTGAAAAGTCAGCTCTCAGTCTTTTTTTTTGCTCCTTTGAAACTACTGGGTAATTAAAAAAAGTTTCTACCAGGCATTATGTGGGAAAAGTTTTAGAGGCCCGGATTAATGCTTGTCTTCTCCAGATGGGATTAATTTTTCTTATAGCAAGCAATTAGCATAGGAACATGTCACCTTGATCCAGTAAGGGATAGAGACGAACGAGGGCTGGCTTCAGGTATTTCTGAGGTATGCTCTATCTCTGATTTGCTTTACTCTTAAGATGAACCCCTTCAGGAGTATCACCTAGAAATTTGGGATCTTTACTAAGGTTCTCCTTGGTAAATCCCTGAATTTAACTTCTTAGTCTCTAAGTAGTGGTTTTGTACATGGATTTTGAAATTCTCAAAACTAGGCATCACCAAATGCCTTAAGGAGAGAAGTTGACAGAGAATTTGGGGCTCACCTCATTACATTTTTCTTCCCTCTGGATCTTTCCTACCCTCTGGATCAGGATAGCTGTTCTCAGTGGGGTGTTGGGTCTAATACAGCTACTTCACTTCAGCCAGAAGAGAGTCTCCACTTGTTTTTCTCATTAGACCTTGTTAGAACAGCATTTGACTATTTTGTATGCTATTTTTTATTGTATACAACCATTTTGTGAAGACAGATAATATTTTACGGTCTTGATTTTACCACTTTTTCTTAATTTATCTAGCATTTGACATGTTTCTCTGCTTACCCATCAGGGTGTACTGCTCCAAACTGTGGTCAGTGATTCTACTTTCATTTCTCTTTCCCTTAGTTCTCTCAAAAACACAAGATTTCTCCTCTCTTCTCTTTCCTTCCCCTGCTTCTCTGTTCTATCCAGAGAGCTATGTCTATTCCTAAGAATTTTTTTCAAGGAAACTTATGGCCAGAGTATTTTAAGGAAGAATAAGAGAAGGGTAATTGTTATTGAATTGCTAATTGTTTGAAGGTATAAATGTTTTAAACAAAAATGCAAATACATTGTATTAAATATGAAATGTCCAATTTTGAATCAAAAGTTTACTTTATTATATCTCACATAAGAAGCAGTACAATCAATCAAAGTATGTGCCTAACCTAGCAACACAGTTTTGCGATCTAAGCAGTAGCTTGCTTATGCCAGCAGCAAAGAAGCCTGGAAAACGAGTGGCCATGATATCGCAAAAGGCATTTTCCACCGCTTGTTGAGAATTGAATATTTTTCCTTGAAAGAAATGGTCCAAAGCCTGGAAGAAGTGTTAGTCAGTTGGAGCAAGGTCTGGTGAATATGGTGGATGACAGAGAGTTTCCAAGTCCAGCTTCTCTAGTTTGAGCAGCACTGTTTGTGTGACATGTGGTGGAGCATTTTCTTGCAAGAGGATTGGCCTGTCTATTGACCAATCTAGGCTGCTTAGTCACAAGCATCTTCATCATCTCCTCCAACTGGCTGCAGCAGACATCTGCTGTCATTGACTGACCAGATTTCATGGAGCTGTAGTGGACAATACCAGCGCTGGACCACCAAACAGACACCAGTGGCTTTTTTTTTTTTTTTGATGCATAGTTGGTTTTGGAGTGTATTTCGGCACTTCACCTTTATCCATTGTGCCGAATGCTTGTGGTTGTCAAAAAGAATCCATTTTTCATCATATGTAACAATATCACCTTTATGTCATGACAACAAAGAAAGGCAAGCTTCAAGATGATTTCTCTTCTGATGCTCATTTAATTCATGTGTAACCCATCTATCCAGCTTTTTTACCTTGCCGATTTGTTTCAAGTGGTTCAATATTGTTGGAATAGTAACATCAAACCTTGATGCTAATTCACACGTGGGTTGAGATGGATTCGCTTCCACTACAGCTTTCAGTTCATCATTATCCACCTTGGTCTCAGGTCACCCATGTGGCTCATTTTCAAGATTAACATCACCAGAATGGAACTTTGCAAACCATGGATGTACTGTGACATGTCATTAGCCACATCCTTCCCAAACACTTCACTGATATTTCAAGCTGTCTGTTCTGCTTTGGTTCCATGACCCAACTCATATTTGAAAATAACTCAAATTTTTGACCTATGCATGTTTTCACAAAAATTACTCTAAAAATATTTGAAAGATAAACACAAGCCAGACCATGTGTTTGAAAGAATGAGGATGTATGTTCACAATAAAAATAAAAAAAAGGAGTGTCAAAGTGAAATGTCAGAGACACCAGCTGTCAAATTTAGTACTTAAGGAAATCGAACATGTCATACTTAATAACCTAATGATCAAAGAGGACCAATACTCACCTCTATCTATAGAGCTCAAACTATAGTAGATTTTTCTTCCATGTAAACTTACATAAGATATACCCAGGCATGTTGTAAATTATTGTAGTTAGAAATTTCAGGCCATTGTGCTGGTCATGAAGAAACTGTAACGGTATATAAAATTCTTTGTTAAACTGATCATATACACTTGAGACACAGTAATTTCTCACCTTTTTTCCCCATAGGTTTGACCAACACTTGTATATTTCCATCTTTTGTACAAGCATCTCTTTTCAGATGTTTACATGTTCAAAGTCCTATATCCTGTGTTGCCTAACCTTCGAAAGTTTTTTCTTACTCCTACTTCCCTGAAAGTGATATAAATCACTAACTTATTTGAATAATAAACAAATAAAATGGTATATAATTTTTCATTCCCTTCCTAGAAATTTGAATCTTATTACTCTGAATGTAGGGGCATAATCTAATATTATCAATACATACTGAGCAACTTCAGTTTTCTCAATCTGTTTGCATTTGTAATGTAATATTTCTCCAGAATTATTCTTTTAAGCAGTCAAACTTATCTGTATCACCATGCAGTGATGTGTGGATCTATTTTTTAAACATAATGAAATGTTGGATGGCTCTCCACTAACATCCCTGAGCTCAGTAATGTATTTATTTCCTCTTCCTCTTTAAGAGACTATGGCATGTAACAAACTACCTTCTGTATTATTATATTTCCATGAGTGATGGAAATTAAATACAGATTAACATCTGAAAAATATCAGATGGCCACCAATCATAAACATTTTAGAGCAATACTTTCCTGAAAATCAAGAACAAAATAGAAATAAGTAACATAAATAAGATGAAGCAATATATTTCTAGTCTGAATATAGCAATAAGAGAATTAGAGTTCGCTATTTCTACTTTTTCTATCATGATGATTGAAACTTACAGCTGAATAAGACCTCAGAATAGTTAAGTGTGAATGTTCTAAGTTTACATTAATTCAGAGAAAACAATAAAACAAGGTGGTTAGATATAGCCAGGTGCACTTGAAAAATAGAGTACCGCAAAGGAAAGTGGTGTGCCTGGCTGCTGAAAGACATCGTGAAAAACCTAGGATGAATGAGAGCTCAGATGGATTTAGCAGAATCTAGTAGACTCTGCTCTCTCAAAGATATAGACGGTTATATGGCGGGATGCACAGGTCTTGCCTTCAGATAACATCCCCTTACCCCGAGACAGCTCATGAAATGATCTTTAGCCCTGAGGAGACAGTCAGCGGGACATCTCTTATGGTTTATAGTAGTCCCCACTGAAAGGACTTTTGAATTATTTCTATTTATTTTTTATTAGTTTATCTTCTTCAGTTACACCCTTTCATTCAATTTGATTTTAATAAATGTCCTTATTCTTTTTATATTAAGTTCTATTAAATACTTGTGCATACATATAATATATTTAAACTATGTATCTTTTTAAATCTAACTTCCAAATGTGCTAAGAAAAATGACAAAAAAGAGGTACACCTCTAACTACTATTTATTTCTTTTGCAAAAGATATTGAAAGCTTTTTGTCTCTGACCATCATGATGTCTCTTCCAGCCCTGCTCACATAAAAGTCAACTACAGAATCGTGTCATTAGTGATAAACCAAAAGTCTCCGTTTTGTCAGTTCCCAGCTCATCCAGGATACTAACAACAAGGCCGCCCTCATGTAACGCTATGGATTCTTTTAACAAGTTAGACTTCTCTGTTTGAAAAACCTCAGTCTTTCTAGAAAGAAGTTTAAGATGAAAAGTTCCTGGATCAAGCCAAAAAAGTTCCCGATGTAGACCAAGCTTTGCTAACAGATGAAGGGCACAGGACAGAGGCACCAAAGAGGGAAGGGTTCTGCATGTACTCACAGAGATCTAGATTTAATAAACAGTCAATCAAGCTGAATTTTTCTCTTATAATTATTTTTTAGAACAAGGGCCAAGAGATTAAAGACGTCTCTATAAATCAGCCTATCCTCTCTAGTGCAAATTTCAGGTCATTTCCATCAAGACAATCCCTCAGAAAGAATCTTCCTGTATTGTGTTCCCCAAACCTGAGTGCTCAGTAGAATTACTATGTTGAACAGCTATATTATGATGGCAGCAGCTATACTTCTGCTGGCTTTCCTGTAAATACAACAATGAAAAAAAAAACAAAACTCATTTTAATCTACTTGACTAGAACCCTAGATTTCCCCAGGAAAAAGGCTTAATGACAGTGATAACTTTTGAGGATTCATTTTGCCATGTCTGGCTACCATCCACAGCTGGCCGACTCCCCACAGAGCCACTTGCACCTCAGGTCTACACATGGCCGAGATGAAACCGCAGCATTGAGGTCCTGACTCCAAGCCAATGCCTGTCCACCAAACCACACTGCCATTCCTCAACCAGAAGCTTGCTCCCTTGAGTTATGTTGCTTTAGGATAAAATCTGTTATGTTTTTATCACTGTCATCATTGTTGTATTTTAGTAGAAGAATCCGGAGACCTAATTCATTTCTTAGATCTTGTAACTAACCACTTTTAACTCTTCTTATTTATAATATGTGGGTCTTAGATAATGCAAAAAGAAAACAAAAACAAGAACAAAAAAGTAAATGGTAAAACATCTCTTCCAGCTCTAAGCTTCTCTTATTGAAGATGCATTCACATCCCCATTATTAAATAAAAACATGTTGGTTGTCTCTCTTGAGCAAGAAAATGCCTGATGTGTAAAGACTCATAACACATGGCCACTGCCCTTTGGAGACTCACAAACAACGATAGAAAACAAAATAAGTCATAAAGCGAACTTGTATAACACAATAGCAATGTGTATTTAGAGACACTGTTCAAAAACAAGTTTCTTGTTTGAGAGATGAAGTATATATGACAGCTTTTTATTAATCCAACTATAGAGATTGGAATGTGTTTGGTCTTTTAAGCCTCCTTCCTTTTTCTAGTGGTGCTTTCTAGAGTAACACGATGACTGGGTCTCAGAAGGTGGATTTGCTGCAGGCGGCATCGTGCATCAGACATTTTATGGTCCACCTATTTCCTGATCAAAAGAGAAGTTCCAAACCCATTTTCATCAACATTTGCAGATGCTCTCCTGCTCCAAATGACTTTTTAAGTATCTAGACACAGCGGTCTGGCTCTTCCTCTAGATAGTGATCTTCTTTTCTGGCTATTAGTTACAAGTTCCAATAGACAAGATCTTCCCAAGGACCTTATATTTGAAAATAAAAATCAAATATTATTTCATATTAGATACACATGGCCTTGAAACTTGGAAGGTTGATACGATTACCAATGAGCAGGGTGACAAAGCCCTCCCTCTTGTTCACAGAGATAGGGATGGGAGGCAGGAAGACTTGGATGAGGTTCCTGGGAGAGTTTCAGGATAGGCGCACCATTGACAACTGGAGGAAATATCTTTGTCCCAATCATTATGCCTCCAGGAGTGCTTGAAACTCAGCTGCACACAGTGGGAGATGGGAGCTCTCTGAAGAGGCAGATGGAGCTACGTGAGGAAGCTGGGAAGCAGCAGCTTCAATCTTACTTGGAACCGTCTGCTTTCCTCCTTTGTCACTTAGCCCGAGAGATTCTGAGCTTGCATATTCTTCCCTGCAATTGGAAGCAGAGAGTTCATTGCCAAGAGAGGAGTTGCAGGCTTTCCTCTGGGTGCCCCTCCAACCTTGTCTCTTAAGCCCCAGAAAAGCTGAATCAGAACGAAGTGTCAGCGTGGTTTTCAAAGTCAATATCAAGCTGGTTAGCTCATGAAGCTTCAGCGTCATTGAAGGAAAAATCTCTGTCCTCTTTCTCCTGTGCATTTTCTGCTGGTTAAAAATAATGCATGCTGTTGCCAAGAATAAGAGGGAATTATATTTCCCACCATTTCTAATCTTCTTGAGTAGAATCAATTTATTTTGTGTTGAATTGGGGTGTTCATAAGCCAAAAGGTAGCCCTGGGACCGAATTGAGATATGAAAGGAAATTGAAGTGCAATAAAACCCCACGCATGGTGGTTTGCATCAGATCCATAATCACCACAGAACATGTTCCTGTGCAGACAGGTGCAGGTAGTTAAGCAACACAGTGACAATTTTTCAGTCCCTTAGCCATTTCCAAGGGAGCTGGGACAATGCCATGATCACCAGACAAACCTTTCTAGATGGGATCAGGAGTGAAAAACTTCTGCTCATCTATCCAGTCCCCAGTCTCACAGGAAACAATTACAGTTTAACTTCATTCTTTAACTGGTGTAAAACTCACCTATTATATTTGATCTGGCTAATTACCTTCTGGAATATCATTGTCTATAGTACATGATGTATTAAATTGAAATTAAAATTAGGGCTATACAAATGAAGTATCCAAATTTCAAAACTTCTTGGAACGTGGTCTTTATTAAATAAGTAGAATCCACTAATACGTTGACAAAATTAGATGTGAAAAGTGATATTAAAAATAATAATGATACCTATTTATTGCTTATCTGGCATTATGCACTCAAAATTTAATTTAAGAAGTGCAGCAATTATCGAGGTAGACATTATCTCTATTTTATAGATGAGGAAGCTTAGAGAGATTAGGAAACTTTCCTAGGTCCCAAAGCTAGAAACGGTGGTATTTGGGTCTTGGTATTTCTCAATGCACAGTCTTGATTTTTATGGCTAGCCAAATTGCACACAGATTGGGTAGCATGTATCTTTAGAAACAGTTGGGAAGCCACAGTGAATCAATAATTGGATTTCAATTTCAATGAGTTTTTCATTAACAATATTAGCCTGAAATTGAAGTTATAAATTGAGACTATAACAAGTATATTGAAAATCAAGGCCCTAACAGCATTTCTTCAGTAAAGAATGAAAATATATTATCTTAAGAGCTTGGGTCCTTCTCCAGACCTCTTGTAGAAACTGCATGATCGGTATCTGTCGTGGGTTGAATTGTCCCTTCCCCTAAATTTATATGCTGAAGCTTTCAGTCCCCCACCTCAGAATGTGACTATATTTGCCAATAAGGCCTTTAAAGCGATGTTCACATTCAAATGAGGTCATTAGGGTGGGCCCTAATCCAATCTGACTGGCATCCTGATGAGATTAAGACACTCAGAGACACCAGGGCAAACATTCATGGAGGAAAAACCAAGTGAGGACACAGGGAGAAGGTGGCCGTGGGCAAGCCCAGGAGAGAGGCCTGAGAAAGAAAGAACCCTACTCACACCTCGATCTCAGACTCCCAGCCTCCAGAACTGGGAGAAAATACATTTCTGTTGTTTAAGCCACCCAGTATTTTGTTATGGCAGACCCAACAAACTAAAACAGTATTTTATGCCCATAATATTTATAAGATTTAAAAATATAAACTCTTACTGACAAACTGGCAAAGATATAATAAAATTTAGAGATAATAAATGAAACAGAAAGATTATTTTTAAGGACTTTAAATATAATAATTACCCTAATTAATACATCTTCAAGTAAGTATGTATTTCCCACTTATAAACATAGGAGCAAAATTGGCTTTTGCCAATTCCAATATAGACAGAAAACCAAGGACAATGGAAATTATTTTGAATACATGGGGTGAGATTAGACCTTTTTTCATTACCGTATCTTGTTTGCATCATGTAGTATAAAAGACTAGAGCACAAATCAGGGAATTAATTGGAAAACTAGGGCTGTATTTTGCCTCTGCCTGGAACTTGTTACATGTCATTTGAGAAATTCAGGTAACCTCTCTATGCCTCAGTTTCTACACTTCCAAAGTGAGGAAGGTGAACTAGGTGAGCCTCAGGTCCTTTCTTACACTAGTGTTACATATCCATGACTGAAGGAAGCAGAAACAGTGAAAATAGGATTTCTGAAGAAAGAAACTGTGACTATTTTGCCTGAAAAATGAAATAGAAACACCTAACTCAGGAACTCATTCTAAAAAAAAAAAGAAAAAGAAAAAGTAAATTGCCATGATGAGCATTTTGAGCAATTATTCTCTCATTTAATTTAAAAAAAAGTAAAAATGAATTTCAGTGAGCAAGAAAAAAATTTGTAAGGAAAAATAGACCTAGTTTTGAGGGTGTTTAAACACTGCAATAGTCTACAAAGCAGTACTAAATGACTTTCTTCCTTGGAGACTTTTTTAAAGTGACGGTAATCACTCATTCACTTGTTCTTTTAGTAAACTTAAGAAGTACTTATTACACATCAGGCAATATGTTGGGTGTTAGTATAAATTAGTGAGCAAAAATACAAAAAGGCCCCTGTCATCATACTTATATAGGAGAGAAAACAGTAATCAAATTCAAACAAAAATAAAAATGAAGAAAATGCAAATAAGGCTATGAGAATTTACAACAGGGAAGCTAGGATTAGAAGTCAGGGAAGGCTTCCTGGAGGAAGTGGCCTTTGAGCCATTTGAGCTAGGATCTGAAAGAAGCACAAAGATACTGCTAGTGACCTGTAGTATATCTAAGCTTCCCTCCTTTCTTACCAACAGAATCCTGATTTTTTTCTTGGTTCTGAGCATTAGTGTGGTCAGCTGGATAACTAATCTCTAGCCTTTGTTGCAACTAGGAGGACCCATGTGACATAATATTTGTGCATAAGAAGTAATCAAAACACTGCAAGAGTAATTTCTCAGAAAAGGTTATTTTTCTAATATAAGTGCTGCATCTTTCTCTTGGTCACTTACTTTTTCTTCATGCCTGGAATAGAGATGCAATGTTTGCAGGTACAACAGCCATCTTGTGGCCATGAAGAGCAAAGCCATATGCCAGTGTGGCAGATCAGGATCAAAGTATTTTTTGACTCATCTTCTAGAGATAGGAATTTAATAATTTTTCTGAGCAGCAAGACCATATAGAATTAGACCTCAAAGTTTTGATTCCAACTAGTAGGTCAAATCTACAGAAACTCTTAACAGACTTCTACTGGTGGATTCATCCAGTCTCTCCAAAGCTTCTGTAACTCATACTGATGGATATTTCCAGTTGGACCACTCTCTAGTGTAACTGTGCTCTTTCCCTCCCCCACGTCTGTAGTTTTTACTTACCAAGTGTCAGTCATGTTTCCTACTAAGCCTCTTGGCAGTTGTACTAAATATGGTAATCATGTAATTTAATTACACATTACATAAAACAATAAAATAGGTGCCAAAGAAGTTTGGGGTGTTGTTTTATAAAAACTAAGTTAAATACTTTTCAAAAATTAATGATTGAAAGCTGCTATGATAAAAATACATCCCAAATGGGTTTGGGTACAACATTGTTAAAAATTTAGGAGAAATTCATAAAATTCAAAAAATGTTTTGCACTTAAATTGCTGAATAAGTGTCTCTATACTCTCTATCGCTCCAATTAAAACAAAAACTAGACATTCTGAAGGATGTGACATCAGTGTGCTTTTGTTTTGAAAGGCCACAAGAAAATATAAGAAACTCCAATTAACCAATCGATCCTAAAAGATCTTATTAGAGTCGGAGACTAAGAGACAGGGGTGAGATCTAACGCAGAGGCTTACAGAGTGGGTGCAGGTGCTAAAGTAAACAGCTGTCAAGCAGGAGTTAACCAGAAAGGCTGATAAACACAGGCAAGAACCAGCTTCAAGGTTCTTGTCAGCTATCTCTGTCACTTTACATGAACTTTGGCTAATTCCAATATCATTTACATTGCGGTTTTAAAATTTCTCTGCTCTTGAAATCACCATGATGGGTCCGAGACAACCATATAAGTTATGAAAATGGGAGGGAACCCAATTCTAGGAATTACAACCTAAATTGTTAGTCAAAGCTAATCCCTTAGCCTTGAATATTCTTCCCCTCAATTAGTAAGACTTCAAGAGACCAAAAACCACTTCCTCCCAGTGCGGCTGTTCTCTTTCCAGCCTGCCTGCTTTCCCTTCTGAGACTGTACTATTTCTTTCAATTAAAATAAAAAGCTGTTGCTTGCTTGGCTTAGGTGGCAAGTCCTGAAATTCTTTTCCTGATGATCACCAAAAACTTGGAATAACCTCCACTTGGAGGCCACTAACAATCTTATCAAAACTCAGCAAAACCAAAGTACATTTAGATGCTTTAGGATGAAATAAAAAGGTTAATGTATGTGTGTATTCATTTTTCATGGTTTCCTGCCTTAAGTGGCTTTTTTGATTAAATAATCAAATTCTGGCCCTGATGGAGTGAGATATTGATGGCGCTTCTTCTATACTGCTATTTTAATCAGCATATTACACTATTATTTTAAAACTATTTCAAAACTGAAAATTTTGACCTAATGGTTGATCTAATAAGATCCTTTGGTTCAATATGTTAGCTGTATATGGATACGAAATATGATTTAAGTATCATCTGTAGTTTTGGTTTCAGTTCCATTGTTCAATCCCTGACCTTCATTTTGTCCCAACATTGTCCAAACATTTGTAACATTAATATATACAAATAGCAGGCATCCATCAAGAACTGGATTTTCTGTGAATATTAAATCCCATTGGTCTATATATTTTCATTATGTAAGATATTCCCTGAATATAAGCTAGGCACATTCGGAAATGCATAAATTCCTCTGGGCCAAAAGGGTTTTACTTGTATCCTAAACAAATAATTTATGAAGCCATATAGCACTAAGTTGTTCCCTTGCACCAAATGATACCCCAAAGGCCTGAAAGAGTTAATTAGCTTCTAGCATGCCAAACTGGCATAAACCAGTTTCTTTATTTGAGACACACTATCTACAGGAAAACAAAATGGCAAATTGCCAAAAATACCAGAAAAACAAAAAGACTGCCTAGTCACACAGGTCCTTAATAGCTAAGTTTTGGCAATTTCTTGTAGGGCTGCTGCCTCCCAGCTGCAGAGTAATGGCATTATCTATGAATTCAACAACAGCTGTAAGTGGCTGCCACCTCCTATGCTTGCATAGAAATCTTTCTTGTTGTGGCTTGTTGTGCCAATGCTGGGTCCAGTAATCATCAGAGAATGTAATTGCCTACAATTGTTCTAGAATTCTCTACTACTCCAGCATGCTCTCATATAATCATATGGCCAAGATAGACTTCTGCCACGTTATGCTTGCAAAATTCTGTTGGAATATATTCATCTCCCCATGACTCTAGAGAAGATGGCAATGATGCTCTGTTTTGTTTGCTCTTTCAGTCCAAACTGGACTGTGCTCTGCTTGGTTACCTCTGTCCTCTAATAGCAGTAGCCAAATCTATAAAGAGTAAATATAGAGTTCAAATAAGCAAGAAAACTAGAAACTTATAAATAGAAGTTGATATTAATATCATCTTATCTAGATCAAATTTTATCCTAATTTTATTTCACAACATAAAAATGCCTTTCAGTGGGGAGAATAGCTGGAGTATCTATCAAATAATGTATTTTGTAGCCAGAGTTCATACTTAACTGGTTTTTAACAGTTTAGCCCCCCAAAAATTAGGTCTATGGGTATAATCAGTCATAATCATGAATTTGACACTCCTGTACCATTCTCAATATTTAGATACCAGGAAAGAAAGCCATGAAAGTAAATGTGGTCTCCCAAGAAGAGGGTATAACGTGAGAAAAGGAGGGGACCAAAATGGAACTTTAAGAGAGAAAACGTAAGAGAATGCATAAAGGTGTTGTATAAAACATGAACAATACAGAGAGATGAAGGATAAGAAAAGAAGGTTTTCAAAAAGGGGGAAGTGGTTCTCAATGTGAAGTGCTTCTCACTCATCAGGTAGGATCTAGAGACTGAGCATTGTTCACAGGACCCAGCCACAGGGATGCTCCCAGCAAATTTGGTGATCAAGATTTTCATAGAACAGTGTGGACCAAAGTCAAGTGGCAATGGAAAAACAGGCAAGGTTTGTCCAGTGGAAGAAACTAAACATGTTTAAATATTAGGAGCCGATAGAGGAGAAAGGTTAACAAATAGGAGAGAGGAAGAAAAATCAAGACTTTGAAGTCCCTCGGCTTCGCAGCAAGAGTCCAAGGTGGTTTCCACCTCCTGGTACTCACACTGCTATGCAGCTGCCTCCATTGTGTAACACATAGAATATGACAAAAGTGATGTTATACTGCTTCTGAGATTAGGTCAGGAAAGACACTGTGCTTCTGTTTTAGCTGTTCTTTCTTGCATTCTCTCTGGAGAAAGCCAGTTGTCGTGCCTGAGAAACTCAGACAGCCTGTGGAGAGGTCTGCAAGGCAAGGAACTGAGGTCTCTGTCCAACAGCCTGCAAGGAGCTGAGGTTGGCCAACAACCACGTGAGTGAACTTGGAAGTAGATCCTCCCCTTGTTGCACCTTGACAGACCACAGTTCTGGCCATCAGATTAACTTAACCTCATGAGAGCCTCGGTCCAGGACAAGCCAGCTAAGCCACTCCTCAATTTCTGCCTCTCAGAAACTACAAGATAATACATGTGTGGTGTTTTAACCTGCTAAATTTTGTGGTGATTCATAAGAATAGATAGCTCATACAACAGGAAAGAAAAGCAAAAGGAAAAGGTGTACAGATCTCAGAGGAATATTTTAGCTTTGGATGGGATTGGGTAGGTACCACTTCTGTAAGTGAAGGCAAAAAAAAAAAAAAGAAACTTCTTTTTGGTATGAATGTAAGTAAACGGGTGGGTCTCATTAATTATAACACCAGCTTTTTAGCATGATTTTTAGTGCGAATGTCTCTTTAGCATCTCTTAGCAACGCGGTGTTTGTGGGACGACAACAGACTAAGTCGACCCAGGTGTGGTGGTGGACAGAGAGATGGTGAAGCCAGTGGCTAATCACGGATGCGGTTAAGCAAGTGGTGAAATAATGGAGCATGATGTCAAAGCTGGAGAAACCAAAAAAGGAAGCCTGAGATGTGTTACACAGGGGGGGAAAAAAAAATAAAAGATGAGGTCAAGGAATGAATAAAAAAAATGAAATTAAGATCTTGAAGTATAAGCAGGTGTGGCCAGAGTGGGACGTCCAACATAGTGATTTTAGCGGTGGAACCACCATAGTTACCAAGTGCAAGCTGACCTTGGTGGTATGTGGCTGGTGATACGCCATGAAGAGACCGCTAGAAACCAAGGAGTCAGGCTGTTGATGGACCATTTATGTGGACATAGAATTGACACAGAGAGACAGTATGACTTTAGGCAGAGAAAATGGCCAATGAGCCAGAACATATAGAATGTTTCAGATGACAGCAATGGGAAGGGGTGGCAATGTATGTGCAGGTGACAGGAACCATAAATGAATAGCAGTTTTACTCATCAGGCCCAGAAATAAGGCCATGGCTTTGAGAACTGAAGAAAAGAATTTAGGCAGCTCACACTGAGGCGAGGCAGTTACCAAAGAATGAAGAGTAGAGTATCTGCAAGGAAGAGCTTCGGGGAAAGTGCAATCCTGGTAGAAAAGGCTGTTTCTCTGATTAAGGAAGTTCTTCTCCTCGTAATATGTATTTAGATCACTGGCCTAAATGAAGGAGGCTTCTAGTGGCCAGACAGTGCCCACACAGCCACCCAGAGGGCTCGGTCGATCTGAACCGTCCCCTCCGCACCTGCACGCAGGAGCATCTGACAGGGAAAACCGTGGGTTCAACAAGCAGAAAGCGTTGGGTGAAGGGGCTGGGTGTAAATCACTCTTCCCATGTTAATTCTGGCTTGTTTTTAGGAAAAAGGGCTAACTCCGTGTCTGATGGTGGGGAAATGTTCCTTCTAGACGAATGAGATTCACTGCTAATGATTTGGGGCTGGAGCAGGTATACTCTTTGGCTCTGGCTGCCTGGAGAGAATGCAAGACAGGAAAGAGTCAGCACAGTTCTAAACTGGTTATGGCCGGTGAGATGCTATCGTTTCTGAAAATACATCAAAATGTGGTGGAAATGAAGATTATCTCAGATTTTAGACGGAAGCCTTATCTGAGTGACGGACATTTGCCTCGTTGCTTGTATATAAATTGTCAGGCTGAAATGCTACTGAGGACTAGTGAAGCTGCTGTCAGGGTGGGAGGCATCTGGAGAGGAGAGCTGGACCAAAAAGACTTGCCAGTTTGTTACATTTGACACTTCCACTACCATGTGTTCAATTATGAATGAAATGGTGACTTAAAACTTGACTTCATGGCCTCTATCCTGACAAGATCAATTAATTCCCAGTTAAATCATATTTTAAATATTGCTATGGTTGCACCTCTTTATGACTTATTTTTACAGTATTGGTCTATAAGATACATCAAAGCTGGGTTCATTTCTAGTCTCCCCCCTCAGAGCCTGCCTGGCACCTTGCGCATGGTAGACATCCACGGCGTTTGCTGAGTGAACGAACAAACTCCAGACGAGTGGGAGACAGCTGTGGGAGTTTTTCATATATCCTGTCCCTTCACAGTTTTACAATAATAAATATTTGTATGTCATTTCAGAAGGAATCTTTAATTAGTAAACAGAAAATTAGTAATATCTTTAGTATCTGTGACAACAAAATTAACACATTTATTACATTTATCACATCTGTCACTTTAATATTATTAATTTAACCAAATTTCCTATACCCACAATCATGAAAAATTAAAAAAGAAATGTAAAATCTGTTTAGGAAACAATCTAGTTTTATTTTACATCATACTTTGATAGTGAGAGTAAATGACAGTTTCTTGAAAAGACCATTCTCATGTCATTTATTTTTTTTTCATCTTTGCATAAACAAACTCATTCATCTACAGTTCATTTCCTTCAATCACCTTTTTAACAATAGCTTTAAAAAATATTTAGCTGATATAATTCAATGAAATTATTTCCCCAGCAAAAATATTTATTCATTTAATTAACTTATTGTGAATAAATGCTCAACTATGTATATTCACATTAGCCTGTCTTAGTCCATTTTGTGCTGCTACAACAGAATACCTGAGACTGGGTAATTTATAAGAAACAAAATATATTGGCTCACAGTTCTGGGAGCTGGGAAGTCAAACGCCAGGTTAGGGCCTGGTTTCTCTGCTTCCAAGATGGTACCTTGCACATTCCATGCTCCAGAGTGAGAGGGAACGCTGGATCCACATGGTGCAGGAGGACGGAAGAGCCAAGAGGCGGAGCCCACTCCAAAAGCCCTTTTATCAGGGCATTACATCCACTAGTGAGGCTGGAGACCTCATGGCCTAATCACCTCTTAAAGGCCTTACCTCTTAATATGATTACAATGGCAATTAAATTTCAACATGAGTTTGGGAAGGGACAAACATTTAAATCATAGTAGAGCCAAACAAAATATCAAAGAATTGTCATTGTATGGTGAAGATCTTCAAATGGCTAAAACTGGAAAAGATACTCAAAAGTGCAAGAAAATTATTTGCTTCCCTTTTCCATCACTTGTTCAGTCTATTCACCATTATCCAAATGCTAATTCCTTAGAGTGCACACAAGTAGCATTTCCATATTCTTAATCACAGGGTTAACACTGTTGTTAAGTTACACACGCAGGTGTGTGTCTGTGCACCATAACAAATCACATGTGTACAATCACTTTCCCTGTAACACACAGAGCAAGTGCTGTCCTATATGCGATCCCCTTAAGTAACTGCACAACATAGAAAATTGTAATTCATAATAGCTAAGTAACTACCTGGCAAATGTTGGATTTTGAACTTAGATTATTCCCAGAGTATGTTCTTAATAACTGTGCTACACTAAATGGTAGCTGATCATGAACAATATTGTAAATAAATAAAATTCACATAAAAGGTATATTCATTGACAAGAACCAACTTTGATGTCTACAAAGGGAGGAGAAGACAGAAGCTGCATTTAAATTATCTTTAATAATGTTCTGAAAATTTTTACAACACTTAGCAAAAGAATAAGATTGGCCAGTTTTACAACTTTATCTCTATTGCAAACATATGAGATCACATACCCAGAAGCATCTGGCAAAATCAAGCCTTCTGAGGCTTTGATGATGAAAATTAAGGCAAGGTAGGAATTACCCATGATAGAGCTAAGTTTTGTTTTCATTCTGATTCTAAAAATCTTGAGTCTAAAGGCCATTTGGGAGCTTCTGGGTGGCACAGTAAAGAAATTATGTTGAAAATTCAGAAAATATATATACATAAATATTTTATGCAGAATATTTTCTACTGTCTATAAAATATGAAACATAATGAAGAGATACAAGGCAAGTTATATTCAAGTAAGCAGACAATAGCAGAGTAGGAACACTTGGTCATCCTCAGTGACAAAATATTCCGCTCCTTTATGACTCTGAAACCACCTTTTACCTTTTAAAAGAACTTTTTAAACAGAATAAATTTTGTTCCGAAGCAATCCTCAGGGAGAAATGCCTGGGTTAGAAAACTCTGCTCTCACAGAAGTCCTGGATGGTTCCCCACAGTGAGTAGATGTGCAGGCTTTAGTGATTAATACCCACACTAGACTTTATACTCCTTCTATCACCCTGTATATCATGTCTACAGAGAATTACAGGATTCCTGCTAACACAAGAAAGAACTCATACCCTCTTAATCACATTCAGATTGGCCTTTATTCATGCCAGACTATGCCTCCCAGGAAAAGCTTTTGTATCTGTCAGATTTCAAAGGGCCACCAGATGAAGGGAAAGAACTGAAGATGAGAATTAGTGGTTCTTTATTTCTTGGGAATACCAGTCAATTTTCAAAGCAAATGACTTCAAATTAGGTGTAAGTGCTAATCCCAAGTGTTATGTTCACCAAAGCCCTGTGGAAATATTTTCCCTCAAATTTTGGGAAGAATATTTTAATAGCACATTAAATGTCTGACTCTGCGTTTATATATATCATCACTACTGCATTTTCTTTTAACTGTACTCTTGTTCACAATGAGTACAAGCATAAGAATAGTGGGAGAGAATCACCAATTGTCTTCAAAGCTGTTTTGATTTATGAGCAGACTCTTGTGAAAATTTTTATTTTTACTGAAATTAGTTGTTTTACTCCTTCTAATGATATGACTCTGTGCATATTTTTTTAAAGAATGGAGTTGTTGTGTGGTCCATTATAGTAATGTGTTGATACATAAAAAGCTTTTAGGGACAGTATTATAATTGGGAGAGTCTATATTCACATGGAAATTATTGCCTGGATTAAAATTTTTAAAAGCCAGAAGATTGGCAAATCAAAATTTTATGTCTCAGTTTCCTACAAAAGCTCCTTTATTTCCAAATCCATCAGCCAACACAAATAGAAAGAAGCTATTTTTTGCCTGGATGGCACAATCAAACTAACAATGACTTCTTTTTTCCAATTGCAAGTGGAAAAAAAACGTGTTGACATTATTTATTGAAATATTGAAAAAAACTGTTGAATAGAGAAAACATGTGTTAGAAATGAGTAAAGGCCAATCCCTAAAGTGAGATAGGTTGAAATTCTGAGTTTCTGAATTCTACCATGAAGTCGTATTGAATCCATCATGCACTCTTCTTTAAATCCTTTGAACTCTTGCATGTCATTGTCTTCAAATGTGTAATGTTAACCTATGCCAGCTGCAATAGGGACATTAATTTTTAATTGCATTAGGTACAAACACATTAATCTATTTGTTTATCACAGGTGTGCTGGGATGTACACAGAGTCTTAATGAAATTTTACAAGTAAGAAAACTGAGAGCTAGATGAAAATAAATTTCCCAATGGGGCAGGTAGAAACTGGCAAGCTGGGAGGGAAACAAGATTTTCTGACTTCGGGTCCAGTGTCGTCTTCATTAAATCATTCTGCAGAACTCTTAAGACATGATATTGCTTATGGAGTATCCTAGATAAAACTATTATTTCTTATACTATAAGGCTACTACCAGCTATCAATTGTCTACTCTAATAAGAAGACATGAAAGAATATTAGCTACTGAAGAGAATCCATAGATAAGTATAAAAAATCATAGAATTTGACATTTGTTTTTATATTATTCATCAAAATAAATAGAGCTTTAATTTTAAAAGTCTTCCTAAGACAGTATACTAAGAATGTGGGAAGTAATAACAGTTTAAAGTTAATCCTTTCTCTTTGTCTCAAAGTATTCTGATAGAGTCAAATATAACTCAGTGGTCCAAAGGGAGAAGCAAGAGCAACAGAACCAACAAGAACACAAGAGCAGAAGTTCAGAATTGTACATGGATTTAATAATTAAACTTCAATAATAAAGATGCATAAGAATGTCTATAACTTATAAGATGGCATTCCTTCAGTCCCATCAAGAAATAATTTTTTATTTTAGAGCATTTTCAGCAACACTGTAAAACTGCGTATGTGGAAGGAAAAATGGATGTGGCTAATTGGAGGTTGGTGTGAAAGAAGGCTTTTATAAAATGATGAAATCCAAGTAAAATAAACAGACTGTCAAAAACAAGAACCCAGAACTTTGCACCTGATAAAACACCATTGTTTTGGGTCTAGCATTATGCCAAGTTTCTGTGTCACTAGATACGCTGTATTAGAATACTCTATATATATTTACTGTTCCTATAGAGACTCGGTACATTGGAGAATAGGGACTTTTGAGCAAAGTTTAGAGCATGATTCTAAAACACAATGGCAAGAATGAAGCTGTGTCACGAAGTCATGATGTCTTACAGGTCCAGACTCAACACCATGTGTAATCAAATCAAAGTAAGTGAACTAGCATTTTTAAACGAATTAGTTTAGTTAATTGGTTGGCAATTTGGGGCAGGGGTTTTAATCATCTATTTCCATGTTCTTTATACTCTATGCCGTTCTCTCTTAAAATAGAGAATTTTAAGAATTCCCCATTTGGCCATAAGTTAAAAGTCTTTTGTAATTTTGTTTATGAAAGTTCTACTCCTTCTTAGTGTGTGCATATGTATATATACAAAGAGCACAGAAGAATGTCATTCCCACCCTAAGAAACCTACTTGGAAAAAGCCATCAACCTCTGGGTAGAAAACCAGTGTCTATTGATAACAAAAATGTAAAGAAAGAGGGGCAGGAATGCTGAAAAAGTGTCATCTCTGAGCCTCAGGCATGAGGGCCTGCCTATGACTGAGGCTGGAACAGGAGAACTGAGAACGACCCCTGCCCCACCATGAGGCTTTCATTGAGTAACAATTTACAGCAGCCTAGCCTTTGCACAGGGACAAGAGAGCCA
Organism: Lemur catta; assembly: GCF_020740605.2. Classification (NCBI taxonomy): domain Eukaryota; kingdom Metazoa; phylum Chordata; class Mammalia; order Primates; family Lemuridae; genus Lemur; species Lemur catta. Next base: position 47,497,564 of record NC_059132.1, read on the forward strand.
CTTCTGTGGCACAGGCATGTAAGGGCTAGTAAAAGCTAAATGCAGGGCAGGAATTTGGGGAAAAACTCTTCAGCACTATAGCCCCTGTAAGAAAGAAAGATACACACACACACACACACACACACACACACACACACACACATATCTCCAAGAGAGAAATTTATTTTATGAAAGTGGGCTGGTAAGTCTGCAATCTGTAGGGCAGTTCAGATGTCTTGAAATTCAGATAAGAGTTGATGTAGTTTTGAGTACAAATTCTGCAGGGCAGACTAAACTCAGCAGGTTCTATGCTGTAGCCTTGAGGCAGAATTCCTTCTTTTTCAGGAAGAACACACCTTTGCTGTTAATACATTCAACTGATAAGGTAAGACCTTATTGGGAAAGGCCTAAAGGCCTTTGGTAGAAACCTAGAGGGTAATCTGCTTTACTTAAAGTCAGCTGATCTAAATGTTAATGACATCCACAAATGCCATTACAGAAGTATCTGCACTAGTGTTTGACCAAACTGGGCACCATAGCTTAGCTAAGTTAATGCATAAAGTTAACCATCGCAAACATGTATGAAGAGATGAAAAACTTAAGCAGAAATAGGAACTATAAAAGTAAAATGGCCAAATGGATATGCTCACATTAAAAAAAATCAGACATAAATAGTGTCTTTGACAAGCTTATAATCAGACTTGAAATAGAAAAGTATTGATAAATTTGTAGATAAGTCAACAACTGAAAGTAAAGAGGAAACAGAGGGCAATAAACAGAACAGAGCATCTAAAAGCCATGGGACAATGTCATGTGGGCTAATGTATATGCAATTTGAGCCCCAGAAAAAAAAAGGAGAGGGAAAAGAGAGAATAAATGATATTTGAAGTGACATTGGTCAAGATTTCACTAGATTTTTTTCAGCTATGAGATGTAGAGAGCTGGAAGTCATCACTCCCATCCTCACAACAAGAAAAAACTTGTCAAACTGGAAATCAAGAACTTTTCTTGAACTTTTCAGAGAACTGAATTCTCAAGAAAAATCACCACCCTGAAATCTAGAGAGACAAGGCAAATTCAAAATGATATAACACCCAAGATCTGCTTACCTGGAGCAGAGGTTGTTGGATGTCATGAGTGGGAAGATCATTGACTTCACTAGTGTATTCATTACTTGGGTTCTCCAGAAAACCAGAATCCTGTATACACACACACACACACACACACACACACACACACACACACACATACATATGGATAAGATTCAAATATTATAAAATCTGAAATCTGCAGTGCAGGGCAGGCCGGCAGACTGGAAACTCCACCAGGAGTCAATGTTGGATCCTTGAGACTGAAGGCAGTCTGGAGACTGAATTCCTTCCTATTGGGTTCTTGGTCTATATTCCTAAGGCCTTTGACTGATTGAATGAGACACACTTATGTTATAAAGAATAATCTGTTTTACTCAAAGTCTACTGATCTAAATGTTAATCACATCTCAAAAATACCTTCATAACAACATCTAAACCTATATTTGACCAAACAACTGGGTACCATGGCCTAGTCAAGTGACACATAAAATCAACCATCGTAACTAGATTTAATGAATTGCTGGAACATGAATATGGACTAGCACGAAAGTGAGAAACTCCTGGGGCTGCAGTCACGTGGGGTCTCCATATTTTCTTGGGCTTTCACTCCAGGAACCCTGCCAAGTTTTCATTTCAAAAATCACCCTTTCATGGCTCTGGCAGGAGGAGGTGAGAAACAGCCATTGCGAAACCCTCCCAGATCCATCTCCATAGCAAAGGCCTACTACTCGCCAGGGAAAAGACTTTTCCAGAAAGAAATACTGAAATCTTATCCCACCTCGGAGAAGGGAATTCCTCCCCACTCCAGCTCACTCCCACATTCTTGTCTCACCCAAAGGGTCAAATAAAGAATATGTTCAAAAAGGAACAGGAAATGGATTGGGGCTGCTACAGCCAGAGGAAGGGGCAGGGAAAAGGGGGGGAATAAAGACATTATAAACCTGGAGAAGGACAGAAACACATGTGAAGGCCACGCCTCAGAGACACAGATCCATTAAAAGACTACCTCAAGCAAAATGATCAACACATCTGTCTCCATACGTACTTAGCCTTTGTGTGTGTGTGTGTGCGGTGACGGCACTTTACTCTCTTAGCAAGTGTCAAGTCACCATATAGTATTATTAACTACAATCACCAGTTTGATTGTAGTAATCATTATATTAATACCACATATGTGTATATCAAATCATCATATTGTACACCTTAAATATATACAATTTTTATTTGTCAATTATACCTCAATAAAGATTGAAAAAATAAGTATTTAACTTAATTTAAAATGTCCCCATTATTTCAAAAGGAGTTGATGATTTTGATCTACTGTTGCTATTAACATACCCAATGTGAACTTCACCAGAGGTGAGTATAAATTCCTAGGGAGCTGAGTTTTAAAAAGAGAAGGAATTAAGGCTTTAAATCTTAAAAATGAAGTAAGATTAGTAAGTCGATGATGTCTTTTAGGAGAATATTTTAATCTAACTTCTTATTCCTGAAAATGATAGACGCATAATGTGGGACCAGACTCAACTAAATACCAGTGACTACCTTGGACAATGTGAAACAGTATGTCAACGTTAAGAGCTCCAACTCTGGAGTCTGATGTTTGGATTCAGACAGGTGTCAACATTATTAGTCATGTGACCCGATGGAAGTGATTGGATCCACTTTGTGCCTCCATTTCCTCACTGGTAAAAGGTAAATTATAGTAATCACTATATTATATGAAAAAAGACCAAAACTTATTGAACTCTTCTCCTTTTCTATGCTCTACCACCACACCAATACTCCAGTATTACACCATAAACAGTGAGTTACAACTGAGAGAGCTACAAGACACAGACTCACTGAGGAACAGCACAATATGAAGCCCCAAAGCCAAGAGAGGAAACAAAAACAAGGACACTAGAGGAATGTGAAGTCTCAGGTACATGACAATAAAAATGCCAAATAGAGCCCAGCTCCTAGTTAGGTTAACACAAATCCTCACACTGAAGCCCTGCTTACTTCAGAACCTGTTGCTGATACACCGTGTCTGGCTTTCAACAAAAAGTGATGAGGCATACCAAAAGGCAGAAAAAACACAGTCTGAAGAAGCAGCGCAAAGTTCAGAACTACACTTAAATACGAAACAGATTTTGGAATTAAAAATCAAATAAGGAATTAAAAATAACTGTGATTCATGTGTTAAGGCATCTAATGGAAAACGTAGACCATGTGTAAGGCCAAGTGGGTAATGTCAGCACCAATATGGGAAGTATAAAAGAAATCCAAAGGAAATACTAGAAATAAAAAGCATAGTAACAGAAATAAAGAATGTCTTTGGCAGCTCATCGGAAGACTCAATGCAGCTGAGAAGAGAATCAGGGAAATTGAAGATGGGTCTGTAGAAATGTCTCAAACTTTAATGCAAATAAAAAAAGAATCAAATAAAAGATCATCTTAAAACTGTGGAGCAATATCAAAATGTGTTATGTACTTAGAATAAAAAAGGAGAAGAAATAATGAATCAAGAAGAAGAAATATGTGAAATAATACTGGCTGAGACACATTCGAAATTAAGGCAGACACCACTCCACAGATCCAGGAATGTCTGACAACACCAAGCTGTATCCTATTCAAACTGCAGAAAGTCCAAGATAGAAATAAAACCATGAAGAAAAACGAGGAGAAAAATCCACTTTTACCTATAAAGATGCAAAGATGAGAATCATAGTTGATTTCTCATCAGAAAGCATGTAGGCAAGAAAATAGAGGAGTGAAAGCTTTACATTGTTAAGGAAAAAAAAAATGTCAGTTTAGAATTCTACATCCAGTGAAATTAACATTCAAAAATTAAGGAGAAATAAAGATATTCTTAGACAAGCCAAAACTGAAGAAATTAATTTCTAGCAGACCTACACTGCTAGAAACATTAAGTATTTCAGGCAGAAGAAAACTATTACAGGTTATGAACTTGGATCTGCATGAAGAAAAGAAAAGTGTCAGAGAAGGACCAAATGAAAATTAAATGCAATTTTTGATTTTTTCTTATTTTTGACACAAGAACTACTTAAAGGAATAGAAGTAACAATGTATTAGGTGATTATAGCATAATGACACCAATGACACACAGGGTAGTAGGGAGGGATTAGGAATATTGTTATAAGGTACCTGCACTACACCCAAAACAGTGTAGTATTATCTGAAGATGGACTTAGGTTATTTAAAAATGTATATTGTAAACTTGAAGACAACAACTAAAACATTTTTTTTTAAATATTTAAACAAATGTAGTGAAAGAGACTGCATCACAGAACAAGAAGCTTCGGGAAACACAGGAAGGAAGAATACAGAGAAAAACACAGGTAGGTACAGCTCATAGACAAATTGTTGACAGTCCCAAAGAGAAAATCTCAAGGATAGCCAAAGATAAAGACACATTACATACAGGCTCAGAAAGATAAAAATGGCAACAGACTTCTTGTTACAAACTGTGCAAGCAAGACCATGGAGAGACATCTTTAAAATACACGAAGAAAACTGTCACCTAGAAGCTGATACACTTTGAAAATATCTTGCAGTAATGAAGGCTAAACAAACTTTTTTGGACAAATAAAAGCTGCGAGAATTTATTGTCAGCATACAAGAAGAGTTAAAAGAAATTATTTAGGTAGAAGGAAAATGATATCAAATGAAAAATTGGATCTACACAAAGGAATGAAGATATTCAAAAATTATAAAATTGTGGATAAAATTAAAAGCCTTTTTTAAAATTTTTATTCATTTTAAAGATTGTTTTCTAAAGCAAAGAAAAATAGTAGCACATTTAAAGCATATGTAGAAGTAAAGTACATAATGATAGCAAAATGAGAGTTGGCAGGAAATGGAGTTACACTGCTTTAAGATTTTTACGCTATGTAGGGTTTACTATTATCTGGTGGTAGCCTCTGATGGGTTAAAAATGTATATTGTAAACCCTGGAGTAACCACAAAAAAGTAATTAAAACAAAGAACAATAACCAAAAATCCATAGTGGAGATGAAAATAGAATAATAAAATTACTCTAATGTTCCAAAAAAGTAAAGAAGGAGATAGTAGCAAAACAGATCAAACAAATATAAATAACAACACAGTAAAATTAAACCCAATCATATCAATAATTATGTTAAATATGCATTTTTTAGGCATTGTAAAAAAAAAAGGAAAGATCATTAGATTTAAGAGCCAATCATGAACTCCCTAGGAAACTATTTGAAATATATATCTTAAATTCATAGACATGATAAAAATTAAAAGATAATAAAAAAATTTACTAAGAGTTATCTCAGGTCTTCTTATCCCTTAATAATCTACTGGCAAAAATAAAACAAAATGGTTCTATTATACATAATCTTCAGTCAATAATCTGTGATGCTTTTGAGCTGATTAAATAAATGAATTGGATGAAATTTAACATTATAATCAAGTTACAGTTTTTAAAATGAAATAAGATTTGTTAAGCACCTTTATTTATGTCACCATGGAAAAATTATCTCCCTTTATAATTTTAAGTACGAGAACCCATTAAGGGTTTAATTCACACAGAGACTTTGGAATATAACATGGGTAAACTGCACCGTAAGATAGGATGTACATAAGCACAAAAAGTTTTGTACTGTAGGAAGCTACTACTGTTTTCCTGATGTAGAGAAAAACAGTACTAACACCCATCAGAGTGCTTTACCTTTAGCTATATCTGTTGCTATTATCCTATTGTTTGTGTCTTTCTTTAGGGCTATTGATGTGCAGTTAATTAAGCCATGTATTTACATCTCCTGTGGGGATTCCATGGCTGTATTCTTGGTGAGAATCTCTCAGGTGTATGTCTGGCCAGGACCTGAAGAGTTACTGGATAAGTGTCACAAAATTTAAAACTGCTAAGTAGAGTGATGTATATGCAAAGTATAAACCCCAGTCATTACCATTTCTAATTATATTTGTCATCCTCTGTGGCTCAGGTGTCTCAAAGACCATCAAACTCCACATGAGCAAAATGTACCTCATGTTTCCGAGAACCCCTTCCACTTCTTCCAAGTTAGTGACAATGCTCTTCCTCCTGCTACCCATACTAGCAATGGATTTAATCCCTCGTCTTGGCTCAGATCTCACAGCCAATCAATCACTAAGTTCTGTAGACTTGGCAAGTATTTTTGATATCGGTACCATCTTCTCCATTGCTACTACTATTAACCCCAGTATCTGTCACCAAAGTTATTGTAAACATTTTCTAACTGTTTTCCTGTGTATTGTCTTTTTGTTGCTATTGTTAATTCTGGCTTCTCTATAGCTGCTTGAATAAATGGGGATGTATCACCCTTTTGTTTAAAGTCCTTCAACAGTTCCCCATGAACCTCAGGAGAAATTCCAGCCAGTTAGTTACTCTGGGCTGTGAGCTCCCATCTTTCTTCCCAGACTCACTATTGGCCACTCCCTGCCACAAACACCCACCTTGTGTCTATGTACACACGTGCGCACATACACACACACACACTCACTTCACCATTTTGTGCCTTTGTTCTGGCTCCTCTCTCTTGACAAGCAACCACCCACCACTCATCTTGTAGGATTCAATTCAAAGTTATTGCTCTCAGAATGCATGAGCAGTCCTCTCTCCCTGTCACCCTGTGCCATCATGGTGGCACATATCTCTCATGCATTATCATTACCAGTTTATGTCTTTCTCTCCTATGAGAAAGTAAACGTGTAGAGGACTGAGATTATGTATTCATCTTTTTTACCCACAGCATCTGTCACTCCATAAATATTCAATAAACATTTTTATAATATTTGCATTTATGGGAGATATGATATTCATCACATAAGCGAGTATATGTGATAACAGCCATAGTGTTTTTATTATGTCAGTTTCAAGCTACATCTGCAAATTGTTCGACATCCCTTGCAGAGAGGTGTGGTCTATGCTCGTCTTCTTAAAGATGGGCAAGGTTTTGTCACTATTTCAACCGACATAGGAGAGCAGAAGTGATACATGAGCCAAGGCTAGGTGACCACAGGTGACACAACTTCTGCTTTGCTGACTGGCATAATTGCTCTTAAAATTTTCATTGGACAAGAGAGCAGTTGGGAACCCAGTATAGTCCCTGTAGACACCTATGGATGGATTCTGACACTATATGAAAAGAAAGAAAAAAATGCCCAGACTGTCCCCATCTGTCCCAGCCCTCCCTACCACTACCCCAGTTCCAGATATAGCTGCTCTCTGTTGCCAAATGCATTAGAGACCCTGAGCCACGACTGCCTGGCTGGTGCCTTCTAAAATTCTTTCTACAGAAATTCCGAGAGATAAAAATGATTGTTGCCGTTTTAGGCCACTAAAGATGATTTGTTATACAGCAACAGAAAAATGGAAGCATTTCTTTTAAAAAAGTAATTAAAGATAATGGATTATAAAACTTTGGAGTTAATTATTCTTTTAAAATTAAATAATATTTAATAACTAATTTAAACATTTCCACTTTTAAGTATCACACCTCTATATACACATATACTACTTCAGGAGAAATAAAAATGCTATATACCAATGACACAAATGTTCTAAAATTCTGGAAACAAAATTTTTTAGAAGACAGAGATATTTCGTAAGTTATTTTTACTCTTTTTACTTCTGAAAAAGGATATAGTGTATCATCCTTTGGGTGATTTGAGCCTCTTCTGTTACTACTAGTCTGTGGCAATAAGCAATTGAGAAAAAACTATAGTCAGACTTTCCTGACACCAATTTTCTGGCTGTGACCCACTAAAAAATTTGGTGTTTCACAAAGGTCTGAGGAGAAATATTTTTGATATCAAACAGACCTTTAGACACTGAGAGGGAAGCAAAACAAGAAGACCACAGCTCAAGACGAACTTTGAGACCCATAATCTGTAAGACATGTCAGCAAGCTGCTCGCCAAGTTCAGTGGAGAACGGCTAGTTTCACAGAAGCCTGGAAGATAAGATCTGGGCTGGAAGACAGAGCTTCAAATTAAGAGTAATCTAACAATCACCCTAACTTTAAAAAAATGCATACAAAATGAATTCATAAATCATGGAGTCATGCAAAACCATCTAAAACAAAGCCAATTACAGTGCTTTTCTCATCCTCCTTGATAAAATAATTCTCCAAGATATGTAGATAAAAATTCCAGAAATTTCTACTGCCTGACCACAAAGTCAGCTCACAAGTATTCATTTAATAAATTAAACTCTGTTACTACCTTGATTTTTGGTATTGAAGTTCACCACATGCTACAAGCAGCAAATGAGAATGCAGAACAAAGAACTCTAGAGAAAAACACGTGGACAGCAAGAATGCCAAAGAGGAAGGTTGAGATATCAATGCTAAGGGAAGAAACAGGAATACTAAAAAGTGAATGATGAACTCTCACTGCTGTAAGACGGGTTGAAGCAGACTCTAATGCTTCTATTCACAGATGGTGCTACCCATAAACTATGCTGGGAACAAATGGGGAGCTGAATTTGAAGAAGAAAGGAATGGGAAAGTAGGGTTGAGCAACTCAGACCAAAGCTGAACATGGTCCCCAGCACGAGAGATGGGAACTACAGACTATTTTAGTTGAGTTCAAGGAAATGATGCCACTGTTTATTCCAAGAAACCATCAAGTTTTGAAGATCGTTTTTGTCAGTGTTGACAAGCTCAGGTAAGGTGATGGGCCAAGAGCATCAGGACAACCCCGGACAATGGAAATCACTATGGGAAAGTGTTGGCAGAAACCCAGTTGTAGGATGTTGGGAGCTGGGCCAGACCCTCTTCACTGAGCTGGAGTTATGAAAATTGCTCTACACGGGGTCTCTCTCCAGAGGTGGTGGCAGCAGCTGGGTGAGGCTATCTAGGCAGTTGTGGGTTCCTGGGCTACGGGCGTTTGCTCGAACCAGATTGCAGTGTAGGGCGGCTGGAGGGTGGGGGTTCCCTGGCAGGGCATTGAACTTTGGGGCAGTTCCTCTGGCCCTGCGGCAGTGGTGGAGGCTCTGGAGTGGGGTCTGGGCATCGAGGTGCAGTGCTGGAGTCTCGGGTCTGGTAGGAGCTCTGGAGACACAAAGATAAAACCTCAGGCTCCAGCGTGAGAGCCTCAGAGCCAGGACTGGGGAGGAGCCCAAAGCAGGGCTTCTGAGAAAGGCCTCTGAGCCAGAAGCAGGGCCATGTAGGTGGCTGGGCTGATCTGACCTGGATGGCAGGAGGCAGTTGGGGACTGGAGGGCGGAGTCAGGGTTGAGCAAGTGGCAGGCTGTTCTGCAGCCTTAGCACTGTGTAGATGCCAAGTCAGGTGGGCAGAGGTCAGTTCCAGGGACTGCAGAGTTCTCCCCACCTCACCCAGGACCTTTTGCAGTCACCCAAACCCTCTCAGGTCAGAGCAGGCTGTGCCCCAGTCAATTTGTGCGCTCAGATCCCATTGCACCGTAGGGAGGGGTGCTTGGTTTCCAGTCACAGGGTACAGCTCAGGGAAGCCTCTGGTTAGTCCACTCCCTCCCCAGCCCAGTATGGACTCGCACTGTGCACCTGAGAGTTCAGTACGGCTTTAGCTGCTGCCCGATCTCCACCGTGACAGTTGTCTGGGGCAATGACTCTGCACACGCTCCAGGCAGGTCCCCAGTCTGACCAGGTAGGGGTCTGTGGTGAGGGAAGGAGCCGTCTTACAACTCGCACTATGCCAGCAGGGTGAGTGCGGTGCGCCAGCCCTGTATCCTCCTATTCTTTGCCACGCATTCTCTGATCCTGTGATATATGCATCGCCCCCGTCACCTTTCTCCCCCACGCTGAGTGTCCCGCATTGCCCGTCTGTGATTTCACAATGTTGCTTCGGAGAAGAGCCATCTGTATGCAGCTGTCTGCATTTTCACTTCTTTCCTTGATAGCGGCATGCTGCGTCTAGTCCGCCATTTTTTTTCTAGTCTCCTACTTTTATTAAACTAGATAAAATTATATACAGTAACATTTACAACCATGTGGGAAAGGCTGGCATTTAATTTTTTAAAAAATTTTTAACAAAAAATGCATTTATCAAATTTTGTTTTACAGGAATAAAGCATATTTTCATCCATGTTTTTCTAATTATAGGTCATTAAAATGTTTTCTTCTTAAATAATTGGCCAAATAGTCTTCTGACTCAATTTATTATTTTGCCCAGTAAATTTCTGTTATTCTTAAAAGCATATTGTGGAAATCACTTGAGGTTTAAAAATGCATAAAAAGAAATCCATTAAGAACTAAGGATTTTGTACTTCACTTTCTATATGAGGATATCGCTAGAAAAGCTATATAATTAAACAATAATTTATTAGATACATGTGGTATTCTGCATTGTACAAAGTCCTTTCACATATTTTCACAGTATATTTCTCAAACAGTCTTGCATAAATGGGAATTATTTCTATTTTGCAGATTAGGTAACTAAAGTTAAATGAATAATCGCCCCCCCCATCCCTACTTCCAAGGGGAATTTAATGGGCTTTAAATGAGCAAGATTTATTATTTATTACATATAAAACAATAAACTGACTATTACAGTATCCATGAGGATGAATGAAACCCATTTTCTGGTTTCATGGAACTTGTACTCTGAAATGGGAGGCAGGGTGAAATAAATTGACAGAAAACTATATTAAAAAAAGCAAGCTCTTAGAGTTTTGGAGTTGAGCAAAATCTCATCTGTTTGAAAGGCTCATAAAAAGATATTATATTTGAAGTGGGCCTTTAAAAATAGGTCATATTGTTTTCCTTGATAAAAAAAGAAAAGTACAGAAGATAATGTCCTTTTGTCCAAGTATAAAAGTTTGTCTTGTGGGGAGACTAAGGGAAGTGGATGAGTTCATCAGTGAGTTACACGTCAGAGCCAAAGAAGTGACTGCTGCAATCTGACTCCGGGTTTGTACTCCGGGAAGCAGCTAAAGGAACGCGGCATGGGAAGAGCCTGCGAGTATCAGACTGCAGCTAAATCCTCTTTCACTAGCTCGCTAGATGCAGTCGTTTCTACACACGCCTTGATAACTAATGCAAACATTCTAGAGCCAAGTCCCTGTATTCCAATCCAGCTTCAGCAACAAATTGAGAGACCTCAAGTAACATTCAGGAATACTTGGTCTTTCATCAGGTCCCACGGCTAGTTTTCTTTGGCAGTAGGTGTATCCCTAAAGAAAATGTATCACACACATGTAAACAGAATGCTAAGGTTTATACTGAAAACCTTTCTTCTGATTGGAGATTATATAAATTGCTTTAGTCTTCTTTGGAATATTTTATGCATCTTAGCTTCAGAAGACAAAGGGATTCTAGAGAGTTGACTGCCTGCTCTGTCCTCATCTCTTAAAAATAGATTTAAGGTCTCAGTTGCTTCCTTTGAATGAATCACTATTTCCCACAAATTATGACACCAGTCAGTTGTCTCTAAATTCAGCTGGTTAGAAAAGGAGCTTGTGAAGGAAGCCAAAGTCACAGGTTCCTTGCATCAGGGGCTACTTAGCTTATCCCTGCTTCATCACTGACTTCTGAACCCACAACGTGGCTAGTCATTGCACAAAATCACAGGTGAACTTGACATAACAAACATGGCTGTGAACTGCACTCTACTGCATCTGTAGCCAGATAACACCAAGCTAGAAGTCGTACTCGTGTGACTCAGCAATAATGCACCAATCACAGATCTAGTGTGAGAAATAAAAATAAAATCCTAAACACCCTTAGCCGACTGATCAAATCTCCCTCTTGGCCAAAGGGACCAACATCTTAAATTAGTGTGGTATATTTGTCACAACTGATAAAGCAATACCAATACATTATCATTAACTAGGGTTCATAATTTATTTAGGTTTCCTTAGTTTTTACCTAACATCCTTTTCCTGTTCCAGGATCCCATCCATGCATCTCATTGAAGTGGTGTTTGTCAGTGTTCTCCAATGTAAAGTTACTGTCTTCAGAGAGTAATTTCCATACCTCTCTCTTGGGAAGAGGTCACTATGGACATCCCATATTTAAGGGATGGGAAGTGATACTCCACCCTCTTGAGGGGTGAGTATCTACACAGATTATTTGAAATTCTTTTGCATTGTAGAGAGAGATTTATTTTTTACCTTGGGCTATAATCCAATGCTATGTTATTCATTTTGTTGCTGACAACTTTTCATCTTTGTACATTGGGAGCACTTTCAGCTAGTTCCCCTGTCTCTCTGACGTACCCCCAACCTTGCGCCATCATTGGTTTTTCTGAACACTTCCTTACTTTTGGGCACTACAAGATGCTTCAAGCTTATGTCATATATTTCTTATCCCTGTCTTAGATTTTGCCATTCCTACACTAACCCTTGGTTCTTTTTACTGGAGAATGGTATTAGATGTCAAGATCTGGACACTGGGTATGCTCTTTGCTACTGGGGTAAATAATATATTTTTAATTTTTATTCTCCAATTAACATTTGCTCTCTTCAATTAGAAGGACTGAAAAATTATATTTACATTTATCATTTTATATTCACTGAATTAATAAATGTAAAAGAAATTTAAATAATCATACTTTTAAATAATGCTTTTGTTAATTTGTAGCATTTATACATATGAAAATATTAAAACTTAAAATTGCACTAAGCCTTTTGAAACACCTTATCTATATAAATATTTAAATAATAATGATTCTTTATTGTCTTTTTCAAATTTTCTATAATATGCAAATAGTCTAAAATTCTCATGTTTCTTTTAAAGTACAAATGAAAAGTTCAGAAAATTGGTGTTATGGCAGGAGTCATGAAAAATAATTATAATACCACTTAATAAATATCAATTGAAACTTTTCTAAAAGAAAGATACTGTTATATTAATAACAGATGCTATGGTAAAATTATTTTATGCCTAAAGTATAATGCTCCTGCATGCAACTTACAATTTAGTAGGTAAAACACATTTACTCAGCTAACTATAAAAAAAAACATGATGTGATAATATTAGCCAAAAAGAAGAAGAACATAAAGCTTAATTCTAGTGTTGATGATGGCATAATTAATTCTGGCCGCAACCTCAAAGAATTTCCTGGAAAAGATGGCATTTATTCTGTCTGTAAGGACAGAGTAAGATTTTGACAGCCAGGGTTAGGGCATTTCAAAAGAGTATAAACAAAAATAATGAAGTAAAAAGGTCAGAGACAGAAAGATGTCCATTTTGACAAAGACACAGGATGAATGAAATGTTTTTTAGAAGTTCAAGGTTTGAAAGGTACATTGGGGAAAGATCAGATTAAAGAATTTGCTTTTTTATTCCCTGTTTATTCAATAGGAATAGAAAAGAGGGGAGGATCTGAAATATCAGTAATAGCTCAGTAATAGTTACTGAGCAGTATCTACTTGCACACCACGCTAACGCTCCTGTTTGTTGTGTGTTTGCTTATTTTTAATGCATGAGGTAATTTAATCTTTATGACTTATGAGATAGGTACTGTTGTCTTTCTGGTTTTCAAAAGATGAAACGGAGGCATGGAGAAGTTGAATAGTCCAATCGATCAGGGGAGATGAAAAGAAAGGGTACAAGATGAATAGTATCATTTTTCTGGATAAAATGTAATACCTTGAATCCTCATATACTAGATATGAGAAAGGGCAATGAGTAAAAAAATCATTGTGTTATTGCTTAATTTGAAGCACCAGGTACTACGAAACTAGAAACTCAGAGTCATTAACGTAGAGCAGCTCATTTAAGTCATGGAAATGGTCGAGGTCTTATTGGTAGAGAATACAGATTAGAAAGGGAGGGACTCTCAGGACAGGAGGAGACAATAATAACTAATGTCATTGTTGAATGTCTACTATGTATCAGGCATATGATATACAGACTTACTTTACAGACCAACTTTCCAATTAACAACATTTTCACCTTAGCAGAAAGGTTATATGTCACTTTTCAGGCTTTTTTTGTTTGTTTGTTTTTTGAATAATGATAATTTCACCCATTAAATAAATGGTAGTAAGCAGTAATATTTTTGATGCTTCAGTATCAGACAAAAACACATTTACTAATTTACCCTACACAATGCCTTCTAGAATGAAAAATTATATGAAAGAAATATGAATTGTCCACCATGTTTAGACAAACCAAGAAATTTTGCTTGCAAATGTACCCTGAGAGAGAGAGAAGTAGAGCTCACATCTTGGAATCTGCAGTATATTATATGTGTGCATTATTTCCACCAGTTTCAGAGTGTTTCCTACTTCATCCTTTATTTTTCCCTAAGCATTTTTTATGCTCTTTCTTTTCAAGTGCAGTTTTAGTGCAAAATAACCATGAGCCACCCAAAACCTGAGAAATTGATAAAGAATACTGAAAGATGAAATAAAAAGAATATCACAAGCTTTCCTTATATTATACATGCAAACTTTATTTGCTTTCAAATTGTTTGTATTGATTATATAATGTATTTTGATTGTTCATTTGATATGTTTTTTATGTGAAAATTATTTGAGATATAAGGTTAGGATGAATTGCATCATAATTTTTCTTATTAGAATACTAAATTAAAAAAATCTATTTGTTTTTTATTTACTCAGTTTGCACTTGGTGACAGGGTTTTTGGGTACAAATAAAAGCCCTTAGGCAAGGGATAGATGTACATTATCTTTATTTCTTTTAAAGACTCCCATGGCAGGTTTACAAAGTACAAAATTTAACCTTTTTTGTCCGGCATCACGGGCTATTTCTCCTCCTTTGCATGGGTGTTGACAAGCTTATATGCAAAGTGTGGGAGTGGGGAGAGAGAGGTGAGGAGGCTTAACCAGCTTCAATGCAGAGCCATTGAATCAGGATCTATCTATTTATTGATTTAGACACTCAAGGTCTATGCTGGTTGTGACTTGGTTGTTGCCCTCAGCAGTGGACCCTTGTTCAGGGACACCACACACTACACTCTGCATAGTGCACCTCTGGAAGGTCCCTTGGGCAAAACTGGAGGTGACTCAGCTCTCGCCTGTTCCCTGGAAATGACAGTCCACAGAGATGCCAGTCATACTCTTCGTAATTACCAGTGAGGATGGTTCATGCCACGTCCTTGCACGCATGTCCTCTCACACAGGCTGTGAGAAGCTGTGAAGGTCCACTGACTTGCCCGCTCACCCGCCTGGGGGCCATGATGACTTGCACACCACGCTGAAGCAGCAGGAGACTCCAGCGTCTCCCTCTTTGCACCTGGGGCCTGCATATGCCATATTCTCTTTCTACCACACTGACCTAAGAGGGCTTGAAGCAGGCTGCCCTTTCCGTTGAGGCTGGCCAGCTCCCCAGGAACACTCCAGGAGGTGAGACTAGCTCCTGTCTATGCTTGACTGTAAGCTCTCTGAGGGCAGAAGCTCTGCCTTCTTTTGCTCACCTGGACATCTCCAAAGTAGGGATTCAGTAAAAAATAAATTAAAATTAAAAAAAACCTTGTTACTAATCTATGATCACTAATCACTGGACATCTAGGACTTGGTTTGTAATACAGGAACAATGGGAAAGTCAAATATGGGAAAGACCCCATGTTGACTTCCCTCTTGCTGTCCTCTTCAAAAGTACTTGACCTCCATTTCCCTTCCATGAGGCCTTTTTTCCTAATATGGGTGCATGAGAAGAGATATTGGTTCAACCTCTTCAAGTTCTCTTTAAAAATATTTTTTTATCTTATACCTGGATATTATCTTTAGAACTTAGAAGTTGAAAATCCAACATCTTTATTCTCAAGTTCTGCTCTTAATCACTTTCCTCAGCATGAATTATGCCTTCTCATTATACCACGGCTGTGGGATGTGAGAGAGGAGAGGACTTGGGTTAACAGTGTTAAACATAGTGTTACTATCCCGATTTCATGGATGGTGATTCTAAGGCTCAGAAAGATCTAGTGACTAATCAAAAGCCATACTGCTTGTAACTGTTGAGACAATTTCTAACACTTCCGTTGGTTTCAAAACTCACACAATATGTACTGTTCCTATACTATTATAGGATTCCCTGACTCCTTCACTTCCTAAACTTAATCAAATTTCACCTCAAATATCGCTTCCTCTGGAGACATTTCTCTGATCTTACCCAATCATTCTCAACCAGAGGTGGTTTTGCTCCCCAAGCACATTGATAACATCTGAAGAGTTTTGATTGTCCATACTAGGGGTGGGACGGAGGGAGGGGCACACGACTAACATCTACTGGCATCATCAGAGGCCAGCGATGCTGCTAAGCATCCTCTGTTGCACAGGACAGCCCCACAGCACAGAATTGCACAGCCTCAAATGTTAAGTCGTGCCAAAGCTGAGAAACCCTGCTCCAAACGATGCCAGATCCCCATGCTCTATGCTAGGAGAGCTCCAGAGACTGTCCCATCATAGTGCTTATTGGCATTTGTAATTCTACATTTATTATTATAAATATAATTAGATGTCTAAAATTTTCTTAGTCTTACCATTCCCACCAAAGAGGGATGCTGGTAGAGTGACCATATAATTTATCATCCAAAACCAGGACAGCTGTAAGAAGGTGTTACTAATAACTACACCAGGATAACAGATGTAAATGGGCTATCTCGTCTGAGTCATGGAGATCGTCAAGTTAGCAGATCAGGAGAGTATAGTTTTGGAAGCCTGATGACAGTGGGTTAGGATTAAATACAAGCTGAAGAAAGGAAGCAATAAATAGAATCTGCTCAAGTTTCATGTTGAAAGAAATGAGACGGATAAAGTAAGCTTAAAAGAAAAATAGTAACATGGATGGGTAAACACATGGGATGAGGAAACTCTTTATCCAGTAGCGAGAAAGTTTCCATTAGAAAGGGAAACACTGTGGATGCATACGAAAGTGGAGGAAGCAATGTCCTCCAAAAGACGGGAGATGGAGGTGAGATCAGGGTCCCTTCGGGGCCCTTCTTCAGAGACAGTTGGGATTGAGGAGGAATAGAACAGTGCAGTTTCTGCCAAATGGCCTTTATTTTTTCATTGAAGTAGGAGGCAACAGTGTCTGGAACGAATAAAGGAGATTTAGTGGACCAGACTATATTTTAAAGAGCTCCAGTAGGAAATATTCAAGAGGAGATAAACAGATGTGAATGATAGGATGGCCAAAAATGCCTGGCAGGTTGCCTGAATTTAGGAGCTTGGAATTGTGGGGGAAACCAATGAGCTGAGTAATGAGTTTTCTTCTTGATAGTCAGTGGTTGACTGAGCCAATATCTTTAAACCACTCAACTCTCAACATCCCACAGGCAGGCAACCAAGAGAGTAAGAATGACCAAAAGAATAATGTTCTGGCACATTCTGCCTGCATCCCAGCATCTATCCTGAGCTCATTCATCTGGTTACCTTTCACACCCAGCTTTCATACCTGTTCTCAGTATTTATAACTCCTTCCAAAATTCTCAGCTGTGAACCAGTAGCTTCTTTCCCTAGGCAAATTTTTTGAAATTGTTATGAGTACATAATAGTTGTGTATCTTTACAGGGTACATGTGATGTTTTGACACACCCATACAGTGTGAATTAATCAAATCAGAGTAACTGGGGTATCCATCACCTCAGGCAGTTATCATTTCTTTGTGTTAGGCACATTTCAAGTCCACTCTTTTAGTTATTTTAAAGTATGCCCTAACTTATTGTTAATTATAGTTAATTTCTTGTGCTATCAAATATTGTTCATTCTATCTAACTCTCTAACTATATTTTGGTACCCATTAACCATCCCCACATTTCCCCCATCCCCGCTACCCTCCTCAGCTTCTGGTAACCTTCATTCTACTCTCTTGCGACTATGAGATCAATTGTTTTTAATATTAAAATTTAGCTCAGATGTGAGTGACAACCTGTGAGATTTGTCTTTCCATGCTTGGCTTATTTCACGTAACGTCATCTTCTCCAGTTCCATCCATGCTATTGCCAATAGCAGAATTTCATTCTTTTTAAAGCTATATAATATTCCATTGTGTATATGTACCACAATTTATTTGTCCATTCATCTGTTGATGGACACTTAGGTTGATTCCAAATCTTGGCTATTGTGAATAGTGCTGCAGCAAACATGGGAGTGCAGATGTCTTTAGCCCTCGGCAAATTTAAAGAAACTAAGAGGACAGAGTGAAGACGGACATAATTGATCACATTAACCAGATTAGACATTAGACAGGGAACAAAATAGAATTACCTATAAACCAGGGTAGTGGTGTAATTACGAGAGTTGGAAAGAATGACAGAGAAAGCTTCAGTAAATATGAGGAGGTGGAAAAATTAGATGGCAATTCAGGGTCAGAGGTGGGAGTTTGCATTGATAGAGTGGAAATCCTTTCACACAATGACAAAACCCAAGGTGTCCTCATTAGTGTGGGTTGGTGGAGTTGAGAAAAGGTTAACGTTGTTAAAATTGTGTTTTCAAAGGATTCTAAAACTAAGGTATTAGATATTCAACAAAGATTCAGAGAATTTTATGACTTTGTCACATGCAGAATTTTCATGCACCCTTTGGAACAGTCATTAAAAAAAAAACTCACCCATATACGTATATTAGGGACAAGGGAAAGGAAGAGAGTGAGGGAGAGGAAACTGGGGGAAAGATGGGGAAAGATGGGGGAAAAGAAAGAGAGAGAGCAAGAGCAAAGAATCAGTATCATACTTTTGGTAAATTTGTTAACCTCGTCCTCCATTGCTGATTGCCTTAGTATACACCATATATCAAAATCTATGTAAAAAATCCCAGCCAAATTTGCAAAACTGATACTTTTGTAATCCATTGGTCTAGTGATAAAGAACACCATAAAAGAAGAAATCCTAGAAAAGACCAATGAAAGTTTACCTTGACTGTTCAATAGAGGTGAAATTCTTAAAAACATAATAGGTTTTTAGAGGCGGTCCTGCACTATTGACAGATGACAAATATTTTAGGTCTTCTTCTTAGATAAAGAAATAAAAAGCACAGAAAAGCCAATGGCTTTGTTTAAGTGAGAATGGCAACTCAAGAATCTCTGTTCTCTTACCTCTAACCAGAACAGGAATTCATCCTGTGAAATCTGGAGCTAGTCTTTGTTCCAGGTTTATATCCCTCTCCCTCCACCCATCACTGCTGCCCTTAGGGCTGTCTGGGAATCTCTGATCACCAAGTAAAGACTAAGGCCAAAGGACAGACAAACTGTCTTATTGTTATGGGAGAGTGGAAATACCGGAGGTGGGGATGGTAGCTGTGCTCTTTTTTACTTTATTTCTTCCTTTTTCTTTTATTTTAAATATGTTTTTTTCTTGGTGTTTAGTATTCTTAAACTTCTGTCCCACAGAAACCAAATTCTGATATCAGTGCAGCATAAACATATGACTATATTTAAAGAGGGCTCATTTCCCAGTTTCTCTGTCTAGTCAAGTGGAGGGAGGACTCCAGAAATCTTGTGGGTGTGCATGGAAACTCTCTGTTCTTTCATCTGTGAATACCTGAAACATGCCCAAACGAGCTGGAGTGTGGAACTTGAACCTATAAGGATCTCCCGGGTACCACAGCAACACATCACAATGGCTTCTGCACAATATATCATGTGCATGAGAACATCACGGTGAGACTCCTTTATGTGCAGATGGTTGATAAGATCAACTCCAGCGACTCTGATCACTACAGTGTTATGGACTTTCATGTCTACACAGCTGCCTTATCAACGTAAATGCCTTTATGAGTCTGCGGTAAATATGCAATTACTCTGATAGAAATGATTTACAGAGGTTAGAAACATGGAAAATTAAGCAGGTCTGAAATCATACCATAAATCCAAATCTTTGTTGCAATAGTGTCTTCTTCTTGTATCTCTCTCTTGAAATAACATTGATTATTAATGGCTGACTATTACAGTAATAGATATTTATTTAGAGAAATGGAAAATGATCAAAACCTATGATGAAAACATTAAAAATCACCCCTAATTGCATAATGGAAATATAAATTTAAAAAAACAATTTTACACAATCTATTAAAAGATTGTGTATATTATATTCTTATTTAACTTTTTATCAGCATTTTCCCTACTATCCTGTTTAATAAATGACACATAATTTAATCACATACTGTAGTTGGGCATTTAGGCTATTTCTAATTTCTCTGTATTATAAATAAGGTTGTACTGAAATGCTTGTCTATGTTTTAACATATATTTGACATAGTCTAGAATTGCAACTAGTGAATCAAATGATATAAATACTTTTAAAGTTTCAAAATAAATTCCCTCCAGAAAGTTAAGCATACAAGAATTTATATTTCCTTTCACTCACGTAGCACTGGGTGTTATCATATTTTATAAGACTCTATAGTTTGATATGTTAAAAAAAGAGAAAATTCTCCTAATTATATTGATTTGTAGACATTTTACTACTAGTATTGAATTGTTCATGTTTATTGTGCATTTGCTTGTATTATTTCATACATTGTGTGTTCTTTGCTCACTGTGATTAAATTTGGTCTGTACTTTTTATTTTGCAGAAATGCTTTTCTTTTTATGACTTGATAATACTCTCTTCACTTTTTGGATGTCTTCACAATTTTATTGATGTATTTAATGTATTTGCAAATCTGTTACCACCAAATACATATAACCAAATTTATTGAAAAATTGTTTTGGACTTTTCCACTTATTTTTATGATCTCTATGTGAGATTAGATGAAAATATCCAAAGTTTTCTTCTATGCGTTCTATTATCTCAAATTTTTCATATAGTTTTATGATCCATCTGGAAAGTACTGTGATGCTTTGTAGTATTATATATTTCTCATGTGGCCTCAGCCAAAAAGGAATTTGTACCTTATAATAAAGCAACATTAAGCAAAATCAATTTCATTGATTTTTCGATAAGAAAAAAAAGATTAGGATTTTAACTCTAATATTGACAAATAAAATGTTGAAAAGTAAAAAATACATATTTGAGAAAATGTAGTTATATGAATTAATTAAAAATGAGTACAGGGGAATAAGAGATGATGTTGTTAATGGAAAACATTTACATTGGAGAAATACCTACTTCTTTTTTGCTTTAATAACAATAATTATGGTATTTAGGCATTATCTATTACCTTATCAGTTTCTGACTTGCCTAAATTTTTACTGCTACTTCATGGTTCAACTCCATTCACATTGAGAATATGTGCTGTCCACAAAGGGAAGGAAAAAGCAGTCTGCCCTTAACTTTTTTTTTTACCAGTTTATTGTGAGAGGCACTTTCCAGGCCTATTGAATTTGAAACTTAATCTTTAAATTTTAATCATATGCTATCATTGGCATTTAGGTTGTTTCAAAATTCCATGTATTATAAATAAGATTTTACTGATTTTTTACTCACCCAGAAGTGAATTATCAACTTTACAGAATAATCCAAAAAATTTTTTAATTCTTGTTTGCCATTTTACAAAATGTTTGACATTATGAAGAAGTGTTTCTTAAATGTAATAAGTGATAATTTAGGCTCATTGTGGGTGGTATAGGATAAAATTTTTTTGTTTACATTAAGATAACTCTTATATTTTCTTGACTAATTCAGGATATTCACACATTAGATTTGCATAAATCATAGTATTTCTTCATTTAATATTATTTACTGTATTACTGAAGTCACAAATTGATATACCATTTTCAAATTGACTTTTGAAGAATGTGTCATTATTAGTGATTTCCTCCATTATGCAAATTCTTCCAACATTATTTTCAGAAGTTTTGATTGCTTTTCAAGCATATCCACCCATATCAATATTTTGGCTTTGTCTAGTTTGAATTTGTCAAATGGATTTTATCCAAGGTCAACTATCATCTACAGGTGAGAAATAAAATAATAAAAGAAAAAGGCAATCACTATTAAAAAATCCTAAGCACCACAATTGACTTGTTTTTGTGTGTGAATTGGGTTTAAAAATGACTCTCATTTATCAATATTAATTATTTCTGCAAAGGAAGATGTAAATCAATATCAAGAATTACGAGAGATTTCACAGATAATCAAGAATCTGTTTGCATTCGCATGCACTGTAACAAGAACTACCTAAGAAATGCACCATTTGTTTGAAAAGATGGGAAAACAATGCCCTGGAAAATCTCTATATTATATCATTTTTGCAAGGAAAGAAAGAAAGCAAAATGCTGAGAAGTTACTTGTAAAAATATTACTATGTGAAAAGAAAAGGAAGAATATATATATATATATATATATGTATATAAAGCAATTTTCTAAGCAGAGATGAATGATCAACTCTGTAGAATAATCTAGAAGTAAATCTTAATTCCTTTTTGACATTTTTCTTCAGTTAATTCATTTTGCATATAAGCCCTGTAGCCCCACAGAAGTCCCCAAAGAGTAAGAAGGAGGCTGAAGGTTGGAAGGGAAAGAGCTCATGGTAGCCTGTACTAGATGTTTCTCCTTTGTGATTGTGCATTGCCCCACCATTTCCCTCTCATCTTTCCACAGCTTGTCTGCCTGACTGGATCCTTCATTTGGCTGGTCTTGTTTATTTTGCTCCTTTCTCTGCCCATTTCCACAGTACAGTGTCTGCTCACATTAGGTGCTGTACAGTAAGAGCTTAGTGTATGGCAGTGGCATGAACAAAAGAAAGCAATTGACGAACAGATGGAAGGTAGGAGGGAGAGAAGCGAGTAAGGGAGGAGAAAGAGAAAGAGAGAAGGAAAGAGGGATGGAGGGAGGAAGAAAGGAAGGAAGAAAAAAGTATGGGAGGAAGGGTGGGAGAGAAGGAAAGAAGGAGAAAGAAAGGAGGAAAGGACTAGTTTAATCAAAATCCTAAATTTCTTTCAACCAGCTGGTTAAAAGTAACATTCATTTCCATTATACAAAAATCAAGAGACAGAATGAAGAAACTGCTATATTCGCCAGCTCTCAAATTCAGTCTTCAAACAATAGCTTTATCATTTGGAAATTCCTGAGAATGGACATAATGATATTCAAATGAAAAACTTAAAACTGCATTCCAGAGCATTTCAATCAGTAGTATTTCACCCCCAGTATGATGGAGACAGGGAATGATATACCTTGTACCAAAAGGCATTTGATGGCTATTTGTGAGCTCATCTGCAAACTGAGAAGTGTTAGGTTTTTGCTTTGCCATGTATGAAAAAACTGACCTAGAAGGACCTGAGCCATCAAATGTCCTAGACAGAGACTGGCTGGAAACACACCTTACCCCAGAAAGTGCAAGTCCAACATGTGGCAATAAGGGGTCCACATTCTACAGAAAACATCTCCTGGCTCTTTCTCCTTTTCCTTCCCCTTCTCCCACTTTTAGTAACACTACTTCAGAAAAAGATATACTCTCTGTGCCCAATTAGATCAGAACTTTTAAAATAAATAAAATCCTGATGTGTTCCATGCAGCATTAAAAAGTAAATTTCCAAAAAGATTAAGACATTACAGTTAAAGTTGACCAAGTCATACATCAAAAGTTTAAGATTTGCAATGGAAATATGTCATATATTCACATGACGACTTCAGCTGTATAATCACTTGACAATTCTTTCTTAAAATCTGCAACTTTAAAATGATTTTAAAATAACTTTAAAATATCTAAGTTCTTGGTTTAAATGGGTATTTAAGTTCTTGGTTGTGCACATTAATAGCTATCATAGAATCCATAATTGAAAAGATTGTATAAACTATATTGTAAAATGAACTGTTTTCCATATAATAGGAAAAAGAAAAACTGAAACAATTATTTTCCTAATTTCACATGGCAGTCTTCCCTTCATTTGTCATTTGTATATAGGTTATTCCTGAGGACAAGATTTTGGTAATTATGTTCTATTCTCCATTTTTCCCTAATCTTATAGGAAACAAAAGGTAGGTATCCTTTTGTAGATTCTCTTATTCCATTCTTTTGTGCCATTTAACTAACATCAAGGAGATATTTTAGATAAAAAAAGGTTATTTTAAAGCCATAACCAAAATTAAATATGTCACATATATTTTTCCTCTTTGCTGTAATTATATTGCTAAACTTATTACATTACAATAATGTTATGAATTTGCATGGCTCAGTTTTTCCTTCTTAAAAACTCTTTTCCTGGGCTGTAATGGGGTGAATTTTTCAACTCTTTGAGTTGTGTGTACTTTTTTTTCCCATGAGTTTAATCAAAATATTTGACTGGGTAGTGAGAAGGGAGTGAGAGTGATGCTGAATTAATTAGATTTTAAGTCCAGAAAATATAGTATTTAGAAGTATTTGTATTACATAGAGTCTTCATAAATTTTCAATATTAAAAAGAAATTAATAAATCAGGTAAAATAGAAACAAAGCAATAGTTATCCATACAATTCTTTTCCACATCCATTTCCTGTAATATATACAAACTATGATTTGATTTATAAAACTTCCATGTATCTGCAAAACCATGTTGGCCCATAGACATTCCTCTAGGAGTGGAGACCTGAGGCTTGGTTCAGTTGTTTGCCCAGGAAAACTGTGTCACAGGAAACCCTTAAGGCAACTTTAAAAATTTTATATGCTTAATAATTTTTTAACAAGCAGAAATCAAATCATTTTCATAGCACCTTCCCACCGATCAGGCATTGTAGCCTCCAATAGATGCTCCCTCAGCTGTACAACAACCCACTGTGGGATGATTATTCTCCCCATTTTAGGGGTAAGGATATGGGAGTTTCCTCTCTAAGAGATTATCTAGAAGGGTAAAGACTTGGACCTGATTAACTGACTCCTAACCTAGTGCAGGTGCCATTCTATCACAACTGCCTCCAGAGTCCTTAAACACTTGAGACTTCATAAACATCCCAGAAATCCTATCAGAGACAGGTTAACAAATGGCTGTAATGTTTTCTTCAAAATTGTTAAGGTTGCTCATTTGTTATCACCCTTATACTTAAGGACAGAATTTATTCTATTTTTGAATTCAAGCCAGTAGCTTTTGCCATTTATGAAGAGAGTTTCTCCCCCATAGATGATGCATTTTGAATTTGCACTCTTTTCTGAGTCATTTTCTGTGAACTTCTGTTGGCCTGGCCATATTGGGAAAATCATATGTTCCAAATGTTTTAACCCAAAAGAATGATGTTTACAAGCAAATGAACATATAAATAATAAGTCATTAAGTAGGTAGGTAGGTAGGCAGGTAGGTAAATAGATAAAAACAGACTTTGATTTCTGAAAAGATACAAATGTATCCTTCAAAGAACTGAGACAAAGGAAAAAAATTTAAATTATAAATTTTGAAATGTGATACCAATTGCCATTTCAGAACAATTAACTAATGATTAGTAAATGGGCAGATTACATTTTTTTCAATTTGCAATATTGGAAAATATTTCTGGGAACCACATTTAATTTTAGCCTAAACTTTTTCAGACTATATAATAATTGGGAAGTAGACCAGTGGTTCTCACAAACGGTAATTTTTCCCCCCAGGGGATATTTGGCAATGTCTGGAGACACTTTTACAGTCACCCTGGGTGAGGGACACTACTGGTATCCAGTGTGTAGAGGCCAGGGATACTGCTAAACATTGTACAATTCACAAAAATGTCTTATACAATAAAGAATTTTCTGACCCAAAATGTCAATAGTGTTGCAAAATCTTTCACTAGATAAAGCACTTGGAATGCCAGAGGCATACAGAGGAAAGAGCAGTAAGAAGAAAACATTCAACAAGTGTGTGATAGCAAAGACACTAAGGGTATATGAAAGTGAATACTGTTGGTGGCAAAATGGAAAAGCCAAAGATACAACTGAATGCTTGTGTCATCACAACCTGATGCCAGTTTCCCAGGTAGCTCATGTCATGAACCTGTGCTTTTCTGGAATCAGCCACCAAATCAGCTTGCCTAACCCCACTCTTTCTCCAAAATAAGCATTGCCTACACTCTCCCCTTTCAACCCTGCCCCCCCCCCCCAGTTAGAAGCCAGTAGATAATATATCCCAGGTCAAAGTGCTCTCCGCCACTAAAGCCCAAACAGAACTTCAGAATGTTCTTCCATGCTCAGTGACGTTATAAGAAGTAGTACATCTCTGGGGCCTTCTCTACTTGCTCCATTATGTCTCTTTTCTGATAGAACATTCCTGAGCGTCATTCCTCCCTCTTTCTCCACTGAGAGAATCACCTTCATTTTTCTCTGAACTCACATGAGCCCCCGGGGAAAGGCATTTGCATTCATCTTCTTTGTGATGGACTCTTACCAAAACATTTACCAACTATTGATTTTTTCTTGCACTCATGTATTTAAAAGATAGCAGGACAATTATCACATCTGCCCCCATCACTCTGTTTCCAAGACACTTGTCCTTCTACCGCACTGCAATCACCACCTACGTTCTGTCACTCACAGATGGTTTCCCCAACACGCTTTTTCCTTATGTTGTTTTACACTGTAGTACAAGCAAACCAGTTTGGTTCTGATTTCTTTGAACTCTATGTCTTGACCCAATAAACACTTGCTGAGCTCTGTTTGAACAGCCTTTGAAGCCATAAAATGGGTTCTGAAAACCCAGAGATTACCTAGAAGAGCTCAAGTGTGCAATTCTTCGGGAAGTGTACAATTTCTTTAGTTTCAAGCTTAAAAAGAACACAGCGATTTGTCATGTTTCCTATTTCTAGCTCAATAGGCCTAACTCATGTGGTTTGTGTCTGCACTCCACTGTAAAAAGGAAGTAAAATGTCAAGTTGTTTATTTCTGCACAATTTTCTTATCTCAAAATAATACCGAGTTTGCTTAACCAGATCTGTGTTCAATAACATCAGTGGAATTCCTTTGCCCGTCACCATTCTTTTTCCAAAAATGACAAATTCTGGGAAAGGAAGAGTTAAACGTTTCGACAGTTGTGTCAAAACAAAATAAAAGGCGAAAGTTAACTGGAACAGCAGCTTTCCATTCAGGTGAAATAAAGAATCCATTCTTCCTGATCTCATCTCACACGCCACCTTCTTTTAAATGCTGTTTCATGACAGATAAAAGACAAAGATAGGAAGCTCCACAAAAGACACCTAGAAAAAAAAAATCCTCCTTCCTGATCATAAGCTTTCACTTAGTGACAAGAAGAACCCTGTCTGCTGATGTGGACAAAGCAGTCTTGGACCCTGTATGCTCTCTCTATTGTGAGCTATCCCATCAAAGTCCTCTGTATAAAAGTCAGTGGAACAGCCAAAGGTTTTTGTTTTACCTTACAGACCGTCAGCTTGATTTCAAAGTCTGAACGTCGTACTTCTAGGAGCTTTGGAAATTGTTGTTTGTTTGTTTTAATTAGGTAGCAGAATAAAGCAGTGTGCATTGTTGATGTTAAAGACTCACTGCTGCTGCAGTGCTCTCTGGTGGTCCCCCAGCCCCGGGCTGCAGACTGGTACTGGGCATCAGAGCTCCCTCCCATGAAACTTAGGAATGAGTTGAGTGGTGGGCAGGCCAACGAAGCTTCATCTATATTTATAGCAGCACCCATGAGCTCCGCCTCCCCCCACAGGCCCCTCACTCCTCTACAACCCCCCCGTCCTCCCCACCATCAATGGAACTATTGCCTAACATGAAACCAGTTCCTGGTACCAAAAAATGTTGGAGACCGCTGCTCTAGGCAACCACCCTTTTTGTGCACAAATGACATAGCACAGCCAATGCCCTCTCAGCACACAGATTGAATTCAGAGTGAACTGAGTTGGGAAAAACTTTCATAGACAGGTTGATTATTTATATAGCATATATAAAGTGATTTCCCTGCCTTAAAACTTCTCAGACATGTGTTTATAACATTCACTCAGCAATTAATCATCTACTTCCTTAGGATATCTTTGCAATTGCTGCCTTGGACCTTTAATTACATTTTCTGTTCCTTGCTATTTTTTTTTTCAAGTTTCAAGTTTTTGTGACTTGACTCTTGAAGTAAATTGTAACATTTCTTTATGCATTCCCTTTTTTTTCTAATTTTCTGGAAAGATTTATTCATTTAAAAATTTATGGCGTATAATTCAGGTATACAAAATGGTATCAGGGATTCATACAGATAGTAAAAAGGTTACTATAGTGAAGCCAATTAACACATCCATCATCTCACATCCTTACCCATTATTTTTTGTTTTCATGGCAAGGGTAGCTAAAATCTATTCATTCAGCATGAATTTCATATACAGTACAATTTGATTACCTATAGTCCTTATGTTGTACATTAAGTCTTTAGATTTGTCCATCCTACGTATTTGCTATTCTGTATCCTCTAACCTACAACTCCCCACTTCTTCACTTTCCCTCCCCCTCAGCCCCTGGTAACCACTGTTTTGTTCTCTAGTATATTTGACTTTTCTATTTGATTCTACATGTAAATGAAATAATGACATATTTTTCTTTCTGTATCTGGCTTATTTCACTTAGCATAATGTCCTCCAAGCTCATTCATGTTGAGGCAAATGGCAGGATTCCAATCATTTTAGGGTTGACTAATATTCCATTGTATGCATGTACCACAGTTTCTTTATCCATTCATCTACTGATAAACAATTATGTTGTTTCCATGTCTTAGCTGTTATGAACAACGATGTAATGAACATGGGAGTGCTGATACTTTTACCAGGTGGTGATTTCTTTTCCTTTGGGTACACGCCCAAAAAAGGGATTGCTGGTAGTTCTATTTTTGAATTCTTTAGAAACCTTCACACTGTTACTCATAATGGCTGTACCAGTCTATTAATGGTTCCTGTGCCCCACACCCTCAGCAACATTTGTTATCCTTTGACTTTTTTGAATAATCTAGCAGTAGGCGTGTCAATTTTGTTTAATTTTTCAAAGAACCAGCTTTTCGTTTTATTCATCTTCCATATAGTTCATAAGTGGTTTTTATTATGTTGAGGAAATTTCCTTTTATACCTAAACTGTTAGGACTTTTTATCAAGAAATGGTGTTTGATTTTGTTGAATGCATTTTCTGTGTCAGTTGGGATGATCATGTAGTTTTTATTCTTCATTCTGCTAATGTGATGCATGGCACTGATTAATTTGCATATATTAGACCAGCCTTGCATGACAGGGATAAATTTCACTTGGTCATGAAGTATAATCTTTCTGATATGTTGTTATTTTATATATTTCTTATATGTTTTTTTATCAAATACAATACAAGCTCTACAAAGGAGGGGATTGTGCTTTGTTCACTCTGCTAGAGTTCCTAGAATGCCCGACAGGTCGTAGATGCATAATATTCAATAAATTATTTGTTGAATGACTTTCAAATCTTCTTACTGTGCCTAAACCTGGGCTTGACCCATGACAAATTTTATGTGATTAATAAGTCATTGTTGACTCAAGCTATTGACTTGATTATACTATGTATTATTGTGCATCATTTTTATTTACTGAACATCAATATATGCAGACATTTCTCATTTAATCCTTAAAACAAACATGTAAGATAGAGTTTATTACCCTAATTTTACAGATGAGAAAACTGACACAGAACATATATGTAAGTCACCCCAGGGCACAGTGCTGAGCTGAGATTCAAATGTGTATCTGATTCCAGAGCTCAGAACAGCCTCAGTTAGAAGCCCATAAATCTCAGGCTTTAAATCAGACTACAGAGATGACTACTGCTATATCTTTGTACAAGTTAATTCTTTATTAAAATATTTAGCACTCAGTTACAGTTGTTTGCATTGTCAAAATATCCCCAAAATCAAAACTATTTAGATCCCTACAGTATCCCTATAATGTAAGTATTCTGATTTTCATTTGGTAGACAATGAAACTAAAACAAAAAGAAATCGAATGCTTTCTTCAAAGATAATCGGATATCAGGCAGGTGGGAGAGGGGATGAGGGGATGAGGGGATGGGTATATTCACACCTAATGCATGTGGTATGCACTGTCTGGGGGATGGACATGCTTGTAGCTCTGATTTGGGCAGGGCAAAGGCAATATATGTAACCTAAGCATTTGTACCCCCATAACATTCTGAAAAAAAAAGACAAGGGAGAATTTCAAATTATTTTGAAATTACTATTTCCTAATTTTATTCTTATATGGCTGAGGCATGTCTCTAAATACATGAGAATTACTGAAACTCATATTGTTACTAGTTTGTAGCCACTAGTTTGTAGTTAAGCCCAGTGATCTCAAGTTGGAGT
Source organism: Lemur catta (assembly GCF_020740605.2). Taxonomy (NCBI): domain Eukaryota; kingdom Metazoa; phylum Chordata; class Mammalia; order Primates; family Lemuridae; genus Lemur; species Lemur catta. Next base: position 47,527,722 of record NC_059132.1, read on the forward strand.
CCAATGAAATACCAACAATAACAAAAACAATAATCATCATGTTCAAATGCTTGCAATGTGGCAAACAATATTCTACATTTTTGCATACATAATTTTATTTAATATTTATGATAACTATATGAGACAGATCCTTTTCTCATATCATAAATGAAGATCTGAATTAGAAAAGTTAAGATCATGGGACTAATTTTTGGAAGAGACAATTCGAATTCCCTTTATTGGTCAGGGGTCTCCAGAGATGGCTATCCTAACCGGTGAAGGGTGGTAGCTCATCATGGTTTTGATTTGTATTTCCCTGATGAACAGTGATGTTGAGCATCTTTCCATATACTTGTCAGCTATTTCTATATCTTCTTTAGTCTATTTAGGTCATAGACTTATTTGTTTGTTTGTTTGTTTGTTTGTTTTTTGCTATTGAATTATAAGAACTCCCTATTAGTTCCCTATATATAGGTTACCTATATATTTTGGATCTTAACTCCTTGTCAGATATATGGTTTGCAAATATTTTCTCCCATTCTATAGCCTGCTTTTTCATTCTGTTGATTGTTACCTTCATGCAAAAACATTTTAGTTTGATGTAGCTCTACTTGTCTATTTTTCGCCTTTGTTGCCTGTGCTTTTGACATCATATCCAAGAAATTATTGCCATGGCCAATGACAAAAATTTTTATTATGTTTTCTCTGAGGAGTTTTATAGTTCAAGTCTTACCTTTAAGTCTGGAAGCCATTTTGTGTTGATGTTTGTAGTCAACTATTTTAAGTCACTATTTTCTTTTAAACTTTTTAATCTTATATCTATATACACAAATTTTATATACTCTCCTATTTAAATTATCTCTCTTGACTTTTGAAATAAAATTAAACAGTTGTTTCAATAACTGTAAATAATCTTGACTATATAAAGCAGTTTTGTCAATATTGTGAATTGCCATTTGGAAATCATGTGATTGCATATAAATATGTGATATGGGCCAATGTTTTTGAACGACTAGTGTACTTTCACAAGAGTAGGGGGGGAAGTCAGGAGATGTGTTCAAAGTTTAGTAAGAATTTCAAGGATAGAGCTTCCATGTATCATGTAATTTCTAGAACAAGGAAAATAAAAATATTGTAATAAAATATATAATAACACAAGCCATTAACAACATTCAACTAAATGTGATTTAATTTTTTCACCTTTGTATGAGTATTCATGTGACTGTATTAAAAATCAGAAGAAAAAATTCCCCTTTTGAATTCTGGAAATAAGGTCACTACAGCTGATCACCTAAATTCTGTCACTCTTGTCTGAGTTAGTTAGATTCCTTTACTGAAAAGTCCAAGGCCAGCATTCATCCCCTACGTGGGCTTGTGACTCTGTTCTCTAGCACGCTTCCAGGTCTGCCTGTTGGCTTGGAAACATTTCTCATCCTGTCCTCATTTTGGGAATAAATTAGGCACTTAGGCTTCTTCATTATTTCAGGTACCTGGGTAGACTTCTCCTCTGGTAGCAAACACAACTTGACATCTTACTTTTTCCTATTTAATGTCTCTGGCATCTATCTCTTCCTTTCAGTTCCCACTGCCCCCAAATCATCATCTCACATTAGGATACACTTCATAACTAACTGGGCTCTGCTCCTGGTGTCACTGCCTTTTAATGTTACTAGAAAATTCTTCCTAAAAATCTAATTTTAAGAGCCATCAGTTGCCAAACCTATCAAAGCCCTCTGCCTGATCTGGCTGATTTTCAAGGCAGAATCTAACCACGTCTTGTCTATCTAGTCTGACTTCCCACTCCTTCCCTGTATGGACTCTGTAGATCAGCCCAGCTCCTCATGTCTCAAAGCATGGAATGTCATTCTCAACTCCATGACTCTGCTCCTTTTTCCCACATAGGGAATTCTCTCCTCTCTTCACTACATGTGTCCAAATCCTACTCTCTTTTGGTGTTTGCTTTGATTTATCCACTGTTATATCCCTGATTGGAACGTAGCCTGGAACACAGCAGAGACTCAGTGACTAGTCCTTCAGAGTCTAAGTGAACCCAAAGGACACTTTGCCTGTGATGTTTCTCTGATTATTCAGGGCAAGGTGGCTTCTCTTTTCCCTGAAATATTTTCATGCATATGGCCTGAACCACACTTCCATTTATCATTTTATATTCATTAGTAGATTGGTCAAATGGTATTATTTCTTATAAGATTTTATGCTACCATCTTGCTTAATAAATACGGTGTTTAATAATAATAACTTGTACTTTTGTCCTTCTACGTTTGAGCAACTGTCTCATGGCTTATGATTTGTAAACAAAGTAAATGCCCCAGAGGGGGAGGCATAGTATGGTAGGTAAGCACACCCATACTAAAGTCAAACCAATGTGAATGTGATGGTTAATTTTATATGTCAGCGTGCGGTTGTGGAGAACTTGGATACTTGTATACTATTGGTAGGAATGTGAAGTTATGCAGCACTGTGGAAAGCAGCATGGAGATTCCCCAAAAGATTAAAAATAGAATTACCATATGATCCAGCAAAAATATTTCTAGATATTTAGTCAAAAGAATTTAAATTAGGTATCTAACAGATATCTGCCCTCCCATGTTCATTGGAGAATTATTCACAATAGCAAAGATATAAAAATAACTTAAATGTCCAATGATGAATGAACAATAAAGAAAATGTGGTAGTACTGCATGAGTCCACTTATATGAAGTAGCTAAAATAAGTCAGACTCATAAGAGCATAACACAGAATGATGCTTTATGGAAGGGGGAAATGGGGAATTGCTCAATGGGTATAAAGTCTTAGTTAAGCAAGACAAAATGGTTCTAGAGCTCTGTGGTACAACATTGTATTTATAATTAACAATGTTGTATTGTACACTTACAGACTTAAGAGAGCAAATCTCATGTTATGCTTTCTTATCGTAATAAAAAAATGCACTGCAGAGTGTTTTACTTTAGACAGGCATTCTATAATTTCCTGGAGCAGTATTTAGACCATCAAAAGTACTTACCTTAAGCTAAAAAAATAGCAGTTCCTGGTTAGATTATCACCACTTTTGCATCACTCTGATTGTGTATTACAAAATTAAATGATCAATGTATCCAAGTGTGCAAGGCTCTCACTATACTTGCCTGAATCAAGTCAAGCTAAACATTCCTGATGAGCAGCACCTGGACTGGCCCATGCGCAATGACTGATGTTCAATAGTGTCAACTGCACTGCAAAGTCCCACCATCACGTGACATAATACCATGTGAGGAGAGGTAAGCAAGAGGAATCTGTTACTGGTAGCCAGTTTCTAAAGCCTTTCCTCAATTACTACTCAAATGTTCAGTAGTTAATTTATACAAACAATAATATGTGATAAAAACTTATTAAGTTAACACCATTTGTTTTACATAAAATAATTATGATTGACATTTTAGCAATATGGAAACTGAAGGCCAGAATGATTGAGAAGCCCAGCTGAGAGAGAATTAATACCGTATCCAGGACTTGAGCACAAGTTTATTTTGTTAGTAAGGCCAATTTATCCAATTATTCTTCATAAAAATAAGAGTGGTATAGGGCCTTATTTTGTGAATAAATAGTCAACATTTCAATTTCACGTTTGAATTTAAAAAGAAAAATTGTATCTAGTGTCTAGTTAAGCCTTTACAGACTAATTATACATTAAATACTAAGGAGCAGATATTTTATTAGAGATCGTCACAAGACCATTTTTTAATTGGAAATCTTGATCTTAAATATGTGACAATGTGTGTTGTTGCTCAACATGATAATCATTTAGTTTGTAATGCATTATGACCACAAATCAAATATACTTTTTAAAAGTTATTTAAACATTTTGATACAAACAGAGTAAAGGAAGTTGCAGAAAAATTAGGGAGAGAAAAACATAGTGCATCCTAACACAGTGGAAGATCTAAGGAGCAGGATCTTTTAATTGACCCTTAGGTAAGTCTCACTGGTAGATTATTGCCCTGTGGCATTTTTGAACTATCTCAGAAACATATTTAAGAATACTGACTAAAATCATTCAATGAAGCATCAATGTCCTAGATTTTTGACAAAAGTACTTTCCTAGGTCTACTTTAAACAATATTATCTAAAATTGAAAATTTCAATAGATTTTAAAGGTGACGATAACCTTTTGCTTAAACATAGCTACTACATTACTATTAAAATTTAATTTACTATTAGATCCTTTATTTTGCTTATTACTTATGCTCCTGTCACTTTCAGTACCGTGTGGCTTATGTTTTACACGATTTGCACAATAGATAATACTTTAACTTCTTAAGAGAAAATGTCACCATCTTCTCCCCTTTCGCAGTCACTATCAACTAACGCTAACAAGAAATTCTGTGCCCAGAAAGTAAACCTACTGTGCAGGGGTTGAACGAATACTCTGAACTAGATAATGCAATCAGGCTGGGTTTTAACACCAGTCTACATCAATCTGAGTAATCGTTTCCAATGCTGTAAATATTCATTTGATACCTTTACCATAGAATAAACAATTTCTTACCACTCTCGGGTACTTCTGAGGTTTCCAGAATACCATAAGGATTTATTTACTTCCTGTAAAACAACAGGGGTCCTTAATCCTGTCAACAGATTACGGAGCTATTTTCTCCGCGCCCGGGCGGGAAATGTTTGGGAAATGCTGCCATCTATGGGACGGGAGCGGGCATTGCACAGGGCCCGCGCCGCAACCCGCAAGCCCGGCTGACTGCTGTGCTACTGGTGAGTCCAGTACATGAAGCAGTTTTGGGTCAATAAATGGGAATAAAAATCATAGCATTGGCTAGAAAATAAATAAGAACTCCAAGCTGGCACTGCTCTCTACCACAGCTATTCCTTGGGGGGAAACAATTAATGCTATGGCAATTCTTTGGTAGCTTTGATCCAAATCTGTTTCTCCATTTTTTTTTTCCTCCACACACACCCACACCCACATCTAGGCTTTCATCCAAAATGTTGCAATGTTGTTAGAACAATACCACCTTCCACACACTTGAGAAAAGATAAGTCACCCTGCCTCATTAAACATTTTTTTAAATTGCCCATTCTAAATAATAACATAAACCACATTTGCAACACGCTCCTGACCTTCCCGTGTATAATTGAGACCTATCCTATGAGATGGTGCAGCATATTTGCATTCTAAACATGGGAAGGAAACGCTGATCTGACATGTCCTCCCACTGCTCATTCAAAGTCCGTACATTAATGCCATAAGGCACATTTCACTGTGTGAAAGAACTTCTGCTATTTATTGAGAGCACTGGGGAAAGCTTTTTCAACAATAATGTCATTTAATGTCCACCTCAATGCTAGGAAACAGATCTTGTCATTGTCACCCCTATTTCACAAAAGGATGAATTGAACAGTAGAAAGTTTGAGTCATTCTGCTTAAGTTTTACGGATCAGTAAGCAATAGACCCAGGATTTGAAAACAGTCCCTTTAATTAGAATCCAAGCAGTTATCCACTCTCTGAGGCCTTTTTTGTGGTCAAGGAATGATGACTTAAATCTTGTTCTTTATTATTTGTTTTCATTTTCCATCTGTGCAGCGTTGGGCAAATTACTTAACTTTCTTTAGTCTCCATTTTCTCATTTTCACAATCAAAAGATTAGATATTAGAGTGTGTATTCCTATGTCCTTTTCCAACTCTCGTATAATTCATCTTCCTTGTTGAAAACAAAAAGAAAAATCAAAGTGTCACAGTTGTTGTTTGAATATAACTTTGAAGGTCCCTTTATTTAACTCTGATTTTAAAGATGAAGGAGCTAAGCTTGTGGGGGGCGGAAATCAAATGGCCGAGAACCACTGTCCCTGGACGACAGTTAATTGCACTCAATGCACCAATACTTTTAAGGGACTCAATTTTAGCTTTATCCAGGCCCTCTAGCCAGCTGAGTGAAGAAATAGAAACAAAGAAGAAGCCTTAAGTGCCTAAAATAGATGAAATAGCAACGTGGTAGTGGTTACTCATCTGATATAGACTAGGGAGTAACCAGGGAACTCTAGAAAGATCAGGAGTTCTTAGAGATAAAGGTTGGAGTCCAGGAAGCTGGATCTCAAATGGGATAAACAAGCAGGCATTCTTCTATCCTGTTGCCTTGACAGTGTGATGCATATTACTCTTCCACCATGATTGCTGCTATAACAAAATACACAAAACCGGGCAGCCTATAAACAACAGAAATTTATCTCTCGTAATACTAGAGGCTGGAAGTCCAAGATCTGGGGGCAAGCAAGGTAAGGTTTTGGTGAGGGCCCAGTTCTGATGCAGACTGCTTACTTCTTGCTGTGTTCTCACATAGTGGAAGGGACATGATGGAAGAGGCTGGCTAGCTCTCTGAAGTCTCTTCTATAATGGCACCAATCCCATTAATCAGGGCAGAACCCTCACAACCTAATCACCTGCCAAAAGCCCGCCTTCTAATACTATCACATTGGGGATTAGGTTTCATCATATGAATTTTGAGGAAATTCAGACCATAGCCATTATCTACAAGATTATAACTTTTCTTGGACTCATTAAAGAGCTAATTCCTAAAGGCAAGCAAGTCACCAAATTCCAAAGATGAACAAACACATCCCAGGGAGACAGAACACACAAACTATCTCAGCTTAGTCAAAATATAAAAGAGATACCACCATAGAAATTGTTAAAAAGTAAAAGAACAAAAATTTTAATGTGTCCCTAAAGGCTAAGAGTGTGCTAATGTGTTAGTTTGGAGTAGCTAAGGGCCGTAGACACAAAGAAAGTTTGCACTTGCTTGCAAGATTTTATCCATGGGTTTCTACCAGGTGCTTGGGAGAAAGATTAATGACTGAGCAGGAGACCAGAATAATCTCCTCTCAGAAGGACAAGTGAAGCAGTTGATTAACATCATGAGGGTAAAAGCATACTCCCTACCTACTTCAATGAACTCTTTCTTATGAAGTAAATGGCTTAAGTCCCTGAGAAAGGAGTATTAATAGAAAAAAAAATCAGTCAGACTCTGGGGGAGTAAAAGGGAACTCTTAGGATAGAGACAAAAATCCATTGCTACTAGGGAACAGTTGAACCCTAGGTCAGAGACAAAAGATAGTTTAATACTCACAACAATAGTGGTAGACAGACTATCATCATTTTCCTTAATCAGCTTCCTGAGCCTCAGTGCTATAGAGTGACATGATGAGGGTTAGGCGATGCCTGCAATGCAGTGAGCTGCATTACAGAAAAGGAACCCCAAGTCAGGATTCCCCATTCTTTTATAATAGATTGCAAACAAATCCACCTGACTTTTGTCCCAGAAGGTAATTTGTTGTTATTATATTGGACAGAAAACAAATCTGCTGAACCAAGGCTTCAGAGGAAGATACTTCTGGGAACCACAGACTCTATCCTCAGCAGCTGGAGAAATTTGCAGCCTGAAGTGCATTGAAGATAACCATAGCAACACAAAGTCCAACCCAGCTAAACTCCTAACTAGACTGGCTGCGCTCCATATTCTAACTGCCTGACAGAAGAGGAGACACAATTATTTCTAGGTATAAATATAATACTATTTTGCTGTATTTCTCTTGTTCTTCTATACTTGATATCTGACATTCAATAAAAAATTCAGAGATACAAAAAGAAATCAAGAAAATAAAACCATTTTCAAAAGATAAGGTGAATAATGTAAGAAAAAAAGATGACTCAGATATTGGAACTGAAGAGGCTTTAAAACAATTGTGATTAAATACTAAAGAATCTATTGGAAAAGGTAGACAACATGAATAAATAAAGGGGAAAATTCAGCAGCGAGAAAGAGTACACTGGAAATGCTATAAACAATAACAACAACAAAGAACTAAAAACAAAACCAAAAAACCTATCAGAGATAAAAAAAGTAAATCTTAAACTGGTTCATGAGTAGAATGGACACAGATGAGGAAAGACTCAGCAAGTCTAAAGTTAGATCAATAGAAATTATTCCAAATGAAATACAGAGTTAAAAGAAGCATAAAAAGCAAAACTAAGAACAGAGCATCCGAGAATGGCAACCCAGTATCAAATGGTATAATTTACAAAAAAATTGAGTCTCACAAGAAGAAGAAAGGTATACACAGGACAGAAAATAATATTTGAAGAAATATTAGTTGAAAATCTTACAAAGTAATGAAAAACACCAAATCATACCTCTAAAAATACTCAAAAGGCCTCAAATAGAATAAAAACAAAACAAAACAAGAACACATCTAGACACATGATAGTAAAACTAAACACCAGATGTGAAGAGAAAAATCTAGAAGGCAGAGAGAGGAAAAAAGAAATATTCCTTCCATATGGGAAAAAAAAAACAAGGATTATAGCAGACATTTCCTCAGAAACAATGTAAGCCAGGAAGATAATGGAGTGATAATTTTAAAAGGTAAGAGGAAAAAAAAAAACAACCTGTCAATGAAATTTCATACCCAGTGAAAATATCTTTCAAAAATAGAGCTGAATAAAAAACTTTATCAGACCAAAAAGAGCTAAGAGAATTTACTCTCAGCAGACCTACATACCAACTAATATTAAAAGAAAGTTCTTCAGGCAGAAGAATGATACCATATGGAAACTTGAATCTCACAAGAAATGAAGTTCCCTGAAAATGTTAAAAATTAAAGAATCAATGAGGACTTTAAAGCTATATTGTAGAAAACTGGCCATGAAAAATGATACATTTTTCTAAAAGAAAATCTGCATTATTTATTCATTCATATGGAAATACCTCCATATATGAGATGACAAAAATTCAGGACCTCACAAGTAATAATGATAGAAATAATAATAACAATAATAATGAAAATGACAATAATGACTCAAGCCTGGAACTCAGGAAAATATTTAGAATGAGCATGGAAAAATGCCCACATACCTAGACATAATCATACTCAAACTGCTAAAATCAAACATAAATAGAAAATAGAAATGACAGTTACTATGAAGTTAGGCAGCTGATACCAATAACGGAAAAAATAAAGCAAAGCTATCAACAAGAGCCTTTCATATGCAATCCAAGGTTATCGAATCTTTTGGGGGAAATTTTCCAAATAATCAAGTTCCATTCTAATATTCATCATTTAACTCAGTTATTTGCTTCTGAGAACTATTCCTAAGCACAGGAAACGGATGTTGTTCTCAGTCCTGCTTCATGCTTCAATGCTTTTACTGCAACGCCTCTTTCCTAGCCTATATGGCTTTAGTCTTATATATGGAGTAGTTTTTCTAAATCATAAATCTGTTCACAGATAACACATGGGCACTATGTGGGCAGGTCCTAGTCTTTTTGTCCAGGTGATTCTGGTCACACCCTAGAGACAGTCTCCTGACAGCCACCCCGTTTCCATAAAGGAGCCTCAGTTATGTTTCCGCAAACTTTTTGAGAGATTTAATAAATCCAAGCTCTTTCACACCTGTGCACATACTCATCCTCTTAACATCTATTTCGTAAGGTTTGGTAATGATGAAGTATGATAATACAGGAAAATTATCCAGAACAGTTTCTGGTATAAAATAAAAATCAATAAATTTAGAATTTGGTATTTTACAACACTTGCTTACTTGTATATATTTTTTCTAAAACATTATTCTTCTCTATACTATACCTGGCACAACTGACTCTCAAAAATATTTTTTAATTGAACGATAAATATCTGAATATTGACCAATAAAAGCTAAAGAAATACAAATTAATGTCTGTGATTATTATTTTTATTTTTAGAAACCATTAGTGAATAGTCAATAATGTTTAAAATGCTTATGATTTAATATGAAATGAATAAGCTTGATAAAAATCTCTACACACAATATTAGTTCAATATTTAAGAATATGCATGAAAAGGTCTTCCCAAAACTCTCTGCTCTTGTTTTCCTGAGCTTGAATATGAATTAATTTTTCTTCTCTTTTCTAATATTTCTGTCATGTGCCTGTTAGTTTTTGATGAAAAGTAAATAGAGCTAAAAATAATTTATAAAATAATTTCAAAAATCATTAAAAACAATATAGTTTGATTCTAACATTTCAATCTCAATATTTCAAATCTTTATTTAGTGGCCAGAACATTATAGCTGCCTACTTATTTTGTTTTGTTTTGTTTTCTATCTCTCTTACCATTTCTCAGGTGCTTAATGTAGGAGTGCCTCCTGGATCAACATTCAGACTTCTTCTTTCTATCTACATTCACTTCCTAACTTATGGAGTTAAATATCTATAGTATAGTAACTCCTTAACTCTAGGCTTAAATATCCAACTATATTCTCAGCATATCTTTTTTCAATCCCTAGTGGATATCTTGAACTTAACATGCCTTAAATTGAAACCTTGATCTATTCCCACACCACCACCAAAAGTCTACTCTCCATCTTTTGCAATCTTCTCCATTCATCTATTTTCTCAGGAAAGATATATATTTATCAAATACTTTTTTCATATTAGCACTCAACCCGGTATCAAAAAAAAAAACCACTTCAAAAATCTAAGGCCTAAGCATGCATTTATGAAATCATAGATGTCGAATTATCTAACACTTGACTTACAATAAACATGACAATAGGATTCTAAACTCTTTCTCTTTTAAGAGCTATCTCTAGGAAAGATAAAAATGCTTTTGAAAAAAGGTATTTATAATTTTAGAAGTTCAGTACCAGGGCTCTTTAGTCTTCCTTGGAGTGGGTTTGCAAATGGGAGCTAAGGGGCCAACCAAATGCCCCTTAGGAGAAACATCCCCCTCCTCATGCTACTTATTTTCAGTCATTCATTGATTTAACCACTATGACATGAGCACCTACACTATGTCAGGAATATTTTTCTAAACACTGAGAAGTCAGGGATAAACAAAAAATACAAAGTTTTTGCCTTTATAGACTTTATATACTAATGAAGAAGACAGATAATAATCAAATAGGCCAAACGAATATAAATTATAATGGGCAATAAAGATGCCATGAAGACACTATTATTTACATATCACAGAGGAGGGACATTTTGAGCAGAGACCTGAATGTGCAGAAATTTAAAATTTTTTATGAGATAATTCTGTTAAAGTTGCCTGCAAGGCTTGATGAGTTGTGGCAGCCCACCTTGTTTGCCATTGGTGACGGTGATATTAAAGGATGAGCCTTCTGCACCTTAGATTTGCCAACTTACAACATGATTCTGTGCAAGAATTTCCTATTATCAAAATTGTATCAATTTTTTCTATTACCATTATTGTATCAGATGAAACAGTAATGTTTGCTTTTGTCTCAAACACATCTGAGCTGTGTTGGCTCAAATCGTTCTGCTGAGCTCGGTGACCATTGCATAGGGAGACTTGAATACAAAGCAGATTGTCTACTTTAGCTGAGGAGTAGCTTTTTCTTTCATTTGATTTGAAAGAAATTACTGATCAAACAAGCTCAAAGAACTGATAGCAACTCAAAAGTTGAAAAATGAAGAAGAATATTTTTTCAAGCACTTTTTCCATAGACTATGTATCTTAGAATGCTGAAGTCAGAATATTTATTAGACAACTAAACTGGACCTTTTGAATTAAACTTCTAAGCATTAGGTATTCCACACTCTCTTTAAATGACAGAGGAGAGAAGGATGGCTTAAACACCAAAAGAAAATTAGGAAAAGGACATGTGAAAACTGTACTTAAAACTCTAAATACACATATCTCTGTGTGTAGATCCTCACATACACAAACACATATAAATATGTACACACGTATAATGTTTATAACATTCATTCATTTACTGAGCACCTACAGTATTCTTTCCATGCTCTGTTATAGACAATCGGGATGTGTCAGTGAACAAAATGAAGGTCTTTTTTCTCATAAAGCTTACATTAAAGCATAGGAAAATGGACAGTAATCAGTAATTAACAGACATAATAAACAAATACATTATTTAGCATATTAGATAATAACTGCAATGGGAAAAGGAAAAGTAGCATAGAAAAGAAAGATCAGGAGTACTGGTATAAATAATGGGTTGCATTTTCAAATAGGATAGAGAAGGTAGGGAAGGATATGAGAGTGTGAGTTACGCAGCAAAACATATGGAATGCATTGAGACTTTGTGTAATATGGATATGTATTTACCTTAAAAACATATCTATATTTCAGGTTGACATATATATGAGGCGAATATATAACATTTCTATTAAAATTTATTTTCTTTAAGTAATGATAATTTCATTGTGCTTTCATATATTTCCTAAATAAAATATTCATGATAGTCACCTGAAGATATCTAATATTAACTTCTCATAAATAAATGAAATAATATATACATAAACAAATACATGGGCAAATTCTTCCTCAAGCATGGCTTATATCGCTTAAAAGATGTTTGTTTTTCTGCATATAAACAGCAAAGGCCTGGTTAAGGATGGTATATACCTGCCTTTGAAATTCAGATGCCACACCCTTACCTTTAGAGACAATATACACCTTTCTATAGTTAACAGGACTGCTTGTCAGGCAGAAGAGCTGCGTAACCATTTCCAAAGCCATTTTATTGGACTTTAGTTTCCCTCACTTCTTATGGTTAGTAGATAAATGTAAAGGAGAGAAATGTAGAAAAGGCAGCATTAGGATGGCATATTAAGTCTATAACACACATGACTAAAAAGATCTTATATCTAGAAATCCCCAAAGATTCTGCCATGAGACTACTGGAATTGATAAACAAATTCAGCAAAGTCTCAAGTTACAAAATCATTGTACAGAAATCAGTAGCATTCCCATATGCCAACAACAGTCAAACTGAGAACCAAATCAAAGACTCAATACCCTTCACAATAGCAACAAAGAAAATGAAATACCTAGGAATATATTTAACTAAGAAGGTGAAAGACCTCTACAGGGAGAACTATGGAACACTGAAGAAGGAGATAGCAGAGGATGTAAACAGGTGGAAAACCATACTATGCTCATGGATCAGAAGAATCAACATTGTTAAAATGTCTATACTACCCAAAGTGATCTACAGATTCAATCCAATCCTATTAAAATACCAACATCATTTTCCACAGATCTAGAAAAAATAATTATATGCTTTGTATGGCATCAGAGAAGACCCTGTATAGCAAAAGCAATCTTAAGCAAAAAGAACAAGTTGGGAGACATCAATTTACCAGACTTCAAGCTATACTATAAGGCTATAGTAACTAAAATAGCATAGTACTGGCACAAGAACAGAGACATAGACCAATAGAAGGGAACAGAGAACCCAAATATAAAACCATCCTCATATAGCCATCTAATCTTTGACATAGCAGATGAAACCATACACTGGGGGAAAGAATGCTTATCCAATAAATGGTGCTGGGAAAATTGGATAGCCACATGTAGAAGACTGAAACAGGATATGCACCTCTCATCTCTCACAAAGATCAGCTCACAATACATAATAGACTTAAACCTAAGGCTTGAAACTGTAAGAATTCTAGAATAAAATGTTGGAAAAACTCTTATAGACATTGGCTTAGGCAAAGAATTTATGAAGAAGACCCCAAAAGCAATCACAGCAAAAATAAAAATAAATAAAGGAGACCTGATCGAATTAAAAAGCTTCTGCACAGCCAAGGAAACTACAACCTACAGAATGGAAAAAATATTCGCATGTTATACATCTGATAAAGGGTTGATAACTAGAATCTATATAGAACTCAGGAAAATCAGCAAGAAAATATCAAACAACCCTATTAAAAAGTGGACAAAGAACATGAACAGAAATTTTTCAAAAGAAGATAGAAGAATGGCCAACAAACATATGAGAAAATGCTCAATGTCTTTAATCACCAGGGAAATGCAAATCAAAACCACAATGGGATATCACTCAACTCCAGTGAGAATGGCCTTTATCAAAAAGTCCCAAAACAATAAATGTTGGCGTGGATGCAGAGAGACAGGAACACTCATACACTGCTGGTGGGACTCCAAACTAGTACAACCTCTGTGGAAAGCAATATGGAGATACCTTAAACAGATTCAAGTAGACCTGTCATTCAATCCAGCAATCCCATTATTGGGCATCTACCCAGAAGAACAAAAGTCATTCTATAAAAAAGACACCTACACCTGAATGTTTATAGCAGCACAATTCACAATTGCAAAGATGTGGAAACAACCTGAATGCCCATCAATTCATGAATGGATTGGTAAAATGTGGTATATGTATACCATGGAGTTCTACTCAGCCACAAAAAACAATGGTAATCTAGCACCTCTTGTTTTATCCACATGTACTCACCATCAAATTGGTATTAACTGATCAACACTTATGTACATATACAATAGTAACATTCACTGGGTGTCAGGCAGGTGGTGGGGGAAGAGGGGATGGGTATATTCACACCTAATGGGTGCAGTGCGCACCGTCTAGGGGATGGACATGCTTGAAGCTCTGACTCAGGTGGGGCAAAGGCAATATATGTAACCTAACCATTTGTACCCCTGTAATATGCTGAAATAAAAAAAGAATTATGCAAAGACTGAGTCAAATGAATTAATATTTTGCCTTTGGTTTGAGGTTTGTAATCTTACAGTTCTCTTCATAGCCTCATTTATGTTGGGTAACTATTGCTTGTGTTGATGATATAACACATGCTGACACCAAATATCAATTCTAGGTAAATCCAATTAAGCCCAGAAGCAAAACAGCTGGATTAGCAGTGCCTGCATAAATTATTTTCTTCCATTTACTTTTTTTTTTTTGCAAATGAGCCTTTTAACATAAAAGAATTTGAGTTACTAGTATAGTCTCCCAATTCCGTATTAATATTAGAAGCCTAAAACAAAACCTTTAAAAGTCAGGGTTGGAGGTTTCCTTTATATTATTAACATGAATTTTATGATTAAAGCTACAATTGAATATGTCTATATTGCGTATGGACTTCCTGTTTGTGAGAGAAAATTATCAGAAGCACATTTAAAGTGGTAACCTAATAAAGAACTTCCCTTGAAGGCTAAGAAGATATGCTGTTTTTGCCAGTTTTGGGTCCTTTGGTTTCCTTGTTTATCCAGAAAAATAAACCAATAAATCAAATGAAAACCATTATATTATCAAGGTTTTCAAGATAATGGGTTTTCTGCTATTAAATCAAAGTACAAGGTAGAAATATCCATGGACAAAGAGGTATTTTGTCTCTTTCATAAGGAGTCGTGAATAGGTATGTCATTACTTTTGTAAATATTTCAATACAATATAAATTTTGGTTATTGTGATTTTCTTAACTGCAAGATAAAGATATTTATATGGGATATGTAAAAAGAGAGTGAAATGTAAATTAAATTTTTAGCTTACTGATAGATTTTTAAAAATCTCTTTGTGGTGGCCAATAGATTCTCTGTGTTTAAAAAATAATTGATAGTACAATTTATGAAAAACCCTGATTTAATTTTTAATGAGTCTCTTGATTTTCTGCCCTTCCTTTTCTGGTATGAATAATACAAAATTTTCCTTTTTAAAAAAAGACACTGTTCATTTTACAAAACTGATTTTGAATCCTTTTCTTCAGAATCCTCACATCTCTATGTCTACCACCCTACATTATTAGGACACAGATCTTACCCAATCATAATCAGGTTTATATGCTAGAAAGTCCACCTTATACCAGACCCTCAAAACTCATGAAATTTCTGTCTTTACACTGCCTCCTTTGAGAGACTATTAAGACTCTAGAAATGCAGTAATTCTTTTTATTGCAGTCAACATTTTTTCATCTTTTTAACTATAAAAATCTGTATCTACTCAGCTTCAATTACAGTGGATATGCCACTGGAAAGTATTTATATGAGAGCCAGATATAATATTTAAAAGCTTTAAAAATCCATTATCAGATTATATTAGTATCAGAGAAAACAATTATGAGTTTTGTGATATTTAAAATATTAGGTTATTAATTTTAGAATAAATCAGAGAAAAATCTGGAAAAAATGCAATCATGTATAAACCTACTTAACACTGAGTCAGTCTGTTATTATTTGGTTAAATAGAAAACAAATCATGATTAAAATCTAGTTATATTGAATCTGTAACAAATAGTGTTACAGAAATACTGATTTTTTTTTTTTTTTTTATTCCACTGGACAACAAGGGGAAAGGAAACTTTCTTTAAAGTTTTTCAGGAAAAAGGCATAATCAACTAACCATTCTCTACTACAAATGAAAGTATATTATCTTGAATGGTCATTCCCATATCCTATGGTAAGTAATTTTTTTTCACTTTTTTTTAAATTCATAAATATTCTCACATTGGTACCTAAAGCAGAGATGGAAAATCAGCATTTTCTTGCCAAACAGTGGAAATTCAAAAATGTTTTACATAGTTTTCAAATATGCTCTATTCTCAAATCATTTCCAACATGAAAGACACATTTTGCAGGGAGAAAATGATCATTTAATTTGGCAAAACATAGAAATTTCCAGCTGAGGCACATTAAAACATTTTTACAATTGCCCCAAAGGCAGAATATTTTCACCATTTCTTTTGCTATAAAAATCTGTCTCTACTGAGCGGAAATGACCAAGTTTTCCCTGGAAAATGTTAGAGCAGATACATAAATAGTTTTTGCACATCCAAACCCTTCATAAAATGGCTTCTACTCAGTTCTCCAAGTCTAGTCTAATGTTGATTTTCTTTATAATTATTTAGTTTTTAAAAAGGTTTCACTGGTAAATTATCCATTAATAGACTAAATCTCTGGTCATACTATTTTTTAAAATAAGTTACTAATAGCATTCACTTCTAACAAAAGTTAATTATCCTGTTCGACAATGCACTTAATTTCAGGTAACTTTCACACTAACCCTTATATATGAGCAATGTTTATGACAAGCTATCATAGAGATATAAAAACTATATAACAAAATAGTCAACTAGAAGTGCAAGAAATGAAAAATAAAACAGTAAAGATAAAGAATTCCTTTTAGAGACTTACTGATAGACTAGACAACGTAAAAGAAAGAATCAGTGAACTAAAATTGGTCAATAGAAAATATCCAGATCAATGTAAAAAAATACAAAAATGAGAAATAAAAATATAAAAAGAAAGTGAAATACAAAAGTAAACATAAAATAAAAATGAAATCATATTGTTCCCAAGTACTGTGGGACAATAGTAAACAGTCTAGCAAGCAAATAATTGAAGTTTCAGAATTAGAGGAGAAAAAAGGCATGACTGGGATTTCTGGTTTCAGCTCTGACTTGTAAAGAGCTTGGAAGTCATCACTCCTGTCTTTCCAACAAGAAAAAGTGGCAAAAACTAAAAATCAGCAACTTTTCTTGGGTCCATCAGAGAATAAAGGTAATAAGGAAAACAGAGAGACAGGTGGAGCAGGAACATCACAGCCAAGATATACTTACCTGGAACAGAAATTACTAGAGTCAAAAACTGGTGGAAACAAATAAATGGTAATTTTTACAGATTGTTAGAGATCTAGTCTGGATTAGTTTGAGAGTGAGAAATTCCAGAGGGCTGCAGACTTAGAGGGGGCCTATAGTCCTTCATGATTTTAAACTCTAGAAATCCCAACAAATTCTATAGTAAAGACCCAAGACAAATTTTCTCATGTCTCTGGTAGGGGGAAGAGAAAGTTTAAGTTTGTGAAATATTCCCAGAGTATTTTCCATAACAAAAACCTCCTCTTCAGGGTAAAACGACTTTACCAGAGCCATATTCTAATGGAAGAAAGGCATTTCTGTAAGTCTAGTTCCCTCTATCCTTCCTGTCTCACATAAAGGAGCTAAGAAATGTGGGTTAGGGTCATAACCTAGGGATATGGACCCACTAAAAGACTGATATTTGATTATAAGATTGTAGAATGCTCCCCTTTCCCGCACCATATAATAACAGTGCATTGCAGTGGAAAGAGAGAGCTTCAATAAATAGAATCTATCTGAGTAGGAATACTTAGGGAAGCCAAAGACAACAAAGGGGACAATAAAAAGGAGACTAGAGAAATTTGAAGTATCTTCCATCTACAGCTACAGCAAACATTAAACAGCCAAACTCCTAGCCAGATTAACATGAAACCTCACACTGAAGCCCTATTTACATTCATTTTTATTACTTGATACATCATTTCAGGCTCTAAAGAAAAGATTGATTACAATGCATGCTAAAGGAAATTTAAAAGCTCATGCTGAAGAGACGAAGAAAACATTAGACCAGGTTAATATCTGAACCCTATTTTGGAACTATCAGACAAGGAATTTAAAATAAGTATGACTAATATATTAATGATTCTAATGGGAAAAGTTGACAACATACATAACCATATGGTTAATATAGTCAGAAATACAGAAACTCTGAAAATCAAAAGGAAATTTTAGATATTAAAATGCTGTAAAAAGCAATAAAGGATATCTTTGATGAGCTCATCAAAGCATTGAATAGAAGTTGAATAGAAGTGGTGACAGTGGCACCCTAGTCTAGTTTTAGTTCTAAGCAGAAAAGCTTTCTATTTTTCTACCATTGCTTTGGTTTGTCATGTATGGCTTTTATAATTTTGAGGTATGTTCCATCTATCTGTATTTTCTTAAGAGTTGTTATCATAAAAGGGTGATGCGTTTTGTCAAATGCTCTTTTTTTGCATCTATCAAGATCATTATATGGTCTTTGTTTTTGCTTTTGTTTATGAGGGAAATCACATTTATGGATTTATATATGTGAAACCATCCTTGCATCCCTGGGATAAGCACATTTAGTTGTGGTGGATTATTTTTTGTTTTTATGTACAGCTGAATTTGGTTTGCTAGAATTTTATTGAGAAATTTTTCCTTTTATAGTCAAAGGGGATATTGGTCTGTAGTTTTCTTTTTTGTTGTGTTCTTTCCTGCCTTTGTTATCAAGGTGATATTGGCTTCATAGAATGAGTTGGTGAGGATTCCTTCCTTCTCAAAGTTAAGAAATAATTTCTGCAGTATGGATACCAATTCCTTTTTGTAGGTCTGATAAAATTTGGCTATGAAACCATCTGGTCTGGGACTTTTTTTGTTGGAAGATATTTTTATTGCTGCTTCATTGTCATTACTCAATATCGATATGTTCAAGAATTCTATTTCTTCCTGATTGAGCCTGGGGGGATTGTATGTTACCAAGAATTTGTCCATTTTATCAATGTTTTCAAGTTTATGTGCATAGAGATTTTTACGGTATTACTAGATGATTTTTTTTAGTTTATAACTTCTACAATAGGTCTGCTTATTTTCACTTCCAGCCAATGTTGTAGAAGTCAAATTATTAATACAGCAGGGGAAAGTCTGAATAGAAGCAAAATAGTGTTTTCATTCAAAAAACTTTTAAAGCAAATTTATCAAAATATTTTTCATAACAGCCTCAACCTGGGGAGATGCAGTGACAGTCTGTCCCCTTCTTACCCCTGTAACATTACCAACAAAATCATTGTTCTTAAAAGCATCCTTTTTTTCTGAGAAACAAAACAGCTCTTTCTGAGTCTGGATGATCACAAGCATTTCTGTATAACCAACCATACTATCTAAGTGATAGACCTTCCTTATGAACTTGATTGCCCCAGTGAGCCTGTAGAATAGTTGGGGCAGCAAGAGCTATTTCCCCCAATTTTTATTTTTTTAATTTATTTACCTATTTATTTATTTATTATTCAGGATATTACAGGGGTACAAACATTTTGGTTACATGAAACGTATTTGCCCCACCCAAGTCAGGGCTATAAGTGTGTCCCTCCCCAGTACAGTGCATTCTGCTTCCATTAGTTGTGGGTTTACCCCCCACCACCCCCATCTGACCAGCACCCAATGAGTGTTACTACCACGTGAACACCTTAGTGTTGGTCAATTAGTACCAATTTCATGGCAATTACATGTGGTGCATGTTTTTCCATCCTTGTGATACCTCACTTTAACAGATGGTGATGATATGCTATTATATCTAGAAAATCCTAAGGATTCAACCAAGGGACTCCTGGAATTGATAAATGAATTCTGTAAAGCCTCAGGATACAAAATCAATGCACACAAATCAGTGGCATTCCTATATGCCAATAACAGTCAAACCAAAAATCAAATAAAAAATGCAACATCTTTCACAATAGCATCAAAGCAATTTAAATATTTAGAAATACATTTAATGAAGGAGTGAGAGACATATATAGGGAGAACTGCAAAACACTGAGAAAAGAAATTGTAGAAGATATAAACTGATGGAAATCCTTGCCATGCTCATGGATTGATAGTATCAATATTGTTAAAATGTCCATACTACCTAAAGTTATCTACAGAATTAATGCAATCCCTATCAAAATACCACCATCATTCTTTACAGATTTAGAAAAAATAATTCTATGCTTCATCTGGAACCAGATAAGACCCCATATAGCCAAATGAATCTGAAGCAAAAAGAACAAATTGGGAGGCATCAGTCTGCAATACTTCAAATTTACTACAAGGCTATAGTAACCAAAACAGCATGGTACTGGCACAAGAATAGAGTTATAGACCTTTGGAAGAGGTTGGAGAGCCCAGTATAAAATCATCCTCATATTGTCATCTAATCTACAACAAAGCAGACAAAAATATACATTGGGGAAAAGAATCTCTATTCAATAAGTAGTGTTGGCAAAACAGGATATCCACATGCAGAAGATTAAAACTAGATCCTCACCTCCCACCTCTCACCTCTCACAAAAATCAACTCACGATGGATAACAGACTTAACCCTAAGGCATGAAACCTTAAGAACTCTGGAAGAAAATGTTGAGAAGTCTCTTTTACACATTGGCCTAGGCAAAGAATTTATGAAGAAGACCTCCAGAGCAATCAAAGCAGCAACAAAAATAAACAAATGGGACCTGATCAAATTAAAAAGCTTCTCCACAGCCAAGGAAATTATCATTGGAGTGAATAGAAAATGTACAGAATGGGAGAAAATATTTGCATTCTACACATCTGATAAAGGGCTGATAACTAGAATCTATACAGAATTTAAGAAAATCAACAAGAAAAAATCAAATAACTCCATTAAAAAGTGGGCAAAGGACATAAACAGAAACTTTTTGGAAGAAGACAGACTAATGGCCAGCAAACATAAAAAAGTGCTCAATATTTCTAATCATTAGGGAAATGCAAATCAAAACTATAATGAGATATCACCTAACTCCAGTGAAAATGGCTCTTATCAAAAAGTCCCAAAACAACAAATGCTGGCATGGATGTGGAGAAAATGGAACATTCTTACAATGCTGGTGGGACTGCAAATTAGTGCAACCCCTGTGGAAAATAATTTGGACATACTTCAAAGAGCTAAAAGTAGAAATACCATTTGATCCAGCAATCCCACTACTAGGCATCTATCCAAAGGAAAAAAAGACATTCTATAATGAAGACATCTACATTCAAATGTTTATGGCAGCACAATTACAATTGTAAAGATGTGGAAACAACCCAAGTGCCCATCAATACAGGAGTGGATTAACAAAATATGGTATATGTATACCGTGGAATACTACCCAACTACAAGAGATGATATTTTGTGTTTCTGTGGTATCAGTTGTAATATCTCCTTCTTCATTTCCGATGGAGCTCATTAGGGTCCTTTCTTTTCTCTTTCTGGTTAATCTAGTGAGAGGGCTATCGATTTTGTTTATCATTTCATTAATCTTCTGTATGATTTTTTTATTACTGATTTCATTTAGTTCTGCTCCGACATTAATTATTTCTTTTCTTCTGCTGGGTTTGGGATTGGTTTACTCTTCCTTTTCTAATTCCTTGGGATGATTCATTAGATTGTTGATTTGTGATCTTTCTGTATTTGTTATGTAGGCATTTAAGACTATGAATTTCTCTTTTAGGACTGCTGTTGCTGAATCCCATAGATTTTGACAACTTGCATCCACTTTGTCATTTAGTTTAAGTAAACTTTTGATTTCCATCTTAATTTTCCTTTGACTTAATAATTGTTCGGCAGTAGTTTTTTTAATTTCCATGACTGTATATAGAGTTGAGTGTTTCTGTTGGAATTGATTTCTAATTGTATTCCACTGTGGTCTGAGAAGATACATGGTATAGTTTCTATTTTTAAAAATTTATTGATACATGTTTTGTGGCCTAAGGTGTGATCAATCTCAGAGAATGTTCCATGTGCTGATGAGAAGTGCATATATTCAGTAATTTTGGGGTAGAATATTCTGTAAATGCTTGTTATGCTTATTTGTTCTAGGGTTCCATTTAAGTCCAGTGTTTCTTTGTTTATTTTCTGCTTGGAGGATCTGATCAGTTGTGTCAGTGGAGTGAAGTCCCCAGCTATCAAAATGCTGCTGTTTATCTCTTTGTTTGGGTCCAGTAGCATTTGCTTTACGAATCTGGGAGCACCTGTGTTAGAGGCATAAATATTTAGGATTGTTGTGTTTTCTTGTTGAATTGTTCTCTTTCCCATTATAAAATGGCCATCTATATTTTTTCTTACTATTGTTAATTTGAAGGCTATGCTATCTGATATGAGAATGGCTACACCAGCTTTCTTTTGGTTTCCATTTGCAGGAATATTGTTTTCCATTTCTTCACCTTGAGTCTGAATGTGTCCTTGTGAGTTAGTTGTGTTTCTTGGAGACAGCAGATATCTGGATTGTATTTTTTTTATCCATTCAGCCAGCCTATGTCTCTTGAGTGGGGAATTCAAGCCATTCACAATTATTGAAAAAATTGATAAGTGGGGTGAATTTCTGTTCATCCAGTTGAGTAGAACTGTATTATTTCATTTTACCATTTGAACCATTATGGTATACGGGATCTGAGCTTTAGCTTTTGGGTGATTTTACACTGGTGTGTGTCTATTGTGTTAATCAATGTATAATGCAGATCTGAGTATTTCCTAAAGGGCAGGTCTGGTCTCGATAAATTCCCTCAGTGTTTCTTGTCTGAAAAAGTCTTTATTTCTCCCTTATATAAGAAACTTAGTTTTGCAGGGTACAAAATTCTAAGCTGTCCATTATTCTATTTGAGAAGACTGAGAATGGGGCCCCAATCACTTCTGGCTTCTAAGGTCTCAGTCAAGAAGTCTGTCATGGGTTTTCCTTTGTAAGTTACCTAATGTTTTCACCTTTCAGCTTGTAGGAGTTCCTCCTTCATGTTAATTTTGGCCAGTCTGATGACTATGTGTCATGGTGATTGCCTCTTTGGGATGAATCTCCCAGGAGTCTATTGAGCTTCTTGCACCTGGATCTCTAAATTTCTAGCAAGACCAGGGAAATTTTCCTCAATTATTCCCTCAAATAGGTTTTTCAACCCTTATGTATTTTCTTCTTCACCATTAAGGATGCCTATGATTCTTATGTTAGGCCTCTTTACGTAATCCCATTTTTTGTTTAGGCTTTGTTTGTTTCTCTTAATTCTCTATTCTTTGTCTTTGACTGACTTGATTAATTCAAAGGTGTTGTCTTGCAGCTCTGAGATTCTTTCTTCTGCTGATCTAGGCTTTCCATTGTGTTTTGCATTTCCTTGAGTGAATTTTTCATTTTCCAAACTTCCATTTCATTTTTCTTGAAAATTCTATTTCTTTAGTGAATTTTTCAATCATTTCCTCTATTCTCTTGGTGGCTTCTTTGTGTTGGTTTTCTATTTGCTCTTGTATTTCATTGAGTTTCCTTGTGATCCATACTCAAAATTCTTTATCAGTCATTTCAAAATGTTTATTCTGATTGGTATCCATTGACAAGGAGGTATTGTTTTCTTTTGAGGCTGTCTTTTTGCTCTGATTTTTCATATTTCCAGAATTCTTTCACTGATTCTTTCTCATCTGGCCTCTTGATGGAGACCTGGGGCTGCTAAGCCTGGCTTGCAGGCCTGTCTCTGGGTCCCCAAAGATTGATTCCTGACTATGCCAGGGAGAGGAGTCTGGTCCTGGGTTGCGTATAGGATGTTCTAGCAGGTTTGCTGAACTTTGGGTTACCTCTGACCTGCTGTCTTCACCTCTTTCCAACAGTGTGAAGTGAGTTAGGTCCCACAGCTTAATCTCTGAGATGGCAGGTGGTCATGCTCCCTATTTGGTTGAGTTGGAAGGTGCTATTCTTAGCTATAGAGTTGTTCCTCATGTCTTTGGTCAATGTGTGTATGGAAAAGCTAGCTGCTGAGATGTTCTTTTGTGCCCACAGTAAGCTCTCTTCCCCTAGGTGGGGCAAATGAATGCCCCAAGCTTGAGGAGGGACCCTGTAGCTTCCATTGAAGTTGGGGGAGGAGTAATGTAGATTCTGGCTGGATTGCAAGAGCCTGAATGGCTTTGCAAAGCCTCAGCAGGGCTGAGGTTACTTTTCTGTCCACCTGGGGGAGCCTATGATATAAGGTTCAGGGCAAGCTCTCCAACCTGGAAAGCTATTCCCAAGGAGAGGGGTCTAATTGCTTGAGTGCTAAGGCCCCTGGCTGGGCACTTTCCACCCATGCCCACTAGAGTAGTTTTGCTGTGGGGAGGGGTGAGCAGCCTCCCTAACTGCCACTCCCTGGAAACCCACAACACTCCTATTAGATCAGTCCATATGAATTTTCTCACTGCCAGAGTTCAGCTCTTGAACTTCCCTCAAGTCCATGTGTCTGACTCACTAACGTGTCTCCGCGGAATGCTGATGGGTAGCAGGCTCCCCAATTGTGCATCCCTGCGACTCTTCTCTGCTCTCCTGAGTCTACCTTCCCGTTGGGCTGCTCCGACAAGCAATGTCTATAGTCAGCCATCTTGCCTGTTAACACAAAATTTTAAAATATATTCAAATAATATTTTTCAAATGGCTAGAAAAGGGAACAGAAAAACAAAAACACAGCAGAGAGAAATGAAAAACAAAAAATAAAATGTAAAATCCAAACCAAATGATACTAATAATTACATTAAATATTAATAAACTAAACACTCCAATTAAAAGGAACAAAATGTTAGAAAAGATTAAAATTTAAAAAGCAGGATTATATGATCTCTATAAAAGATACACTTTAAGTATTAAGACATACATAGATGATAAATGATGAAAAAAGATAAGCCATCTAAAATATCCCATTTTTACAAAATTAATACTATCTCCTTACCATTTTTCTACCAATCTGTGCATCCATCCAAGCTTCCACCTGAGATGTGTAGGTAATAATGTTCATACAATGTTAACATTTCAATTTTCTGGATGTTGTAATTGGCTTTGGGGTACATGTTTTTATGTCTTTTGTCTTTTTATACATTGCTTGAATATTAGCAGAAAATATGTATCATTTTTATTAAAATGTAAAGGTTTTTTTATTCTAATAGATTTAGAGGGTACAAGTTCAATTCCATTACATGTATATAGTGTATAATGGTGAAGTATGAGCTTTTGGTATATACATCACCTCAGTAGTATACAGTGTATCCCACAGGTAATTTTTCATCTGTCACCCCCTCCCATCCTCCAATTTTTTTCAAAAACACAAACTTATATGAAAAATAAAACCAATATCAAAGTAAGAATATCAATATTAAATATCAGAAAGTTAAAAAATAATAAATAAGAAAAGATTCTTTAGGAAGTTCTTTAAAATATTTGCAGAGGAAGCCTTTAAGAAAAAAATGATAATTTTAACTACATAAAAATTAATACTGCTTTTGCATTGAAAAAATATTAAAAGTACAAATGTCAACATGGAATATATATATGGCAGAATATTAATTTTTTTAAGTGCTAATTAATGTTTTAAATCTAATGTCAGAAAAAAAATCAGTCAAAATATATTAACTGCAATTGCCACAAAGGAAAAGAAATACAAATATGAAAAATATGTTCATCCTCACCAGCAATTGAAAAAATCCAAATAAAAATAATAAATAATTTTAAAATATTTTAGTATGTAAAACATCTTGTGTTGACAATAAAACAGAAAAAACTCATGCACCCATATATTGATTTAATTCCTCAAATGTATAAAAAGACAAAGAATATAAAAATCTGCACCATTACTAGAAAAAAGATGAATGACTATCAGGCAGATGAAGATGAACACTCTTTACTTATAGCTACACAACAAAATACATAATTATCACTGTCTGGGATTTGGAATAATTTTTTAACTATTTAAAAATTTTTTTTGTGCAAAATTGTATATTTTGTTTATAAGCATGGAAGAAAAACAAATGTATATTTTTAAACAGAGTGAATCAACTGAGAAATCATCTGGAATTTGAGAAGAATGTTTATTTACAAGATGATTTATAAGACAGTTATGCTGAAGCCATAGAGATGACCCACCTTCCATTCCCCTGACCCATATAGACATACCTTTTTTTGTTTTGTTTTGTTTTTCTTTCTAAGCCAGTTAGAAATAAAGCATGGAAGGGAAGAGGTCAAAGGAACAGAGCATTGATATTCTAACTGATAACTCTAGAAAGTCACCTAGTATCACCTCTTTCATTAGCTCTTAGACTCAGAGCTTGTTTTATGTATACTATATATATATATATATATATATATATATATATATATATATATATATATATATATATTCTCTGTTGTGCAGAGCATACAAACCTATTTGGCTTGATGCCCTATAGCTAGGACTCATTCCAAAAGATGTATGATTCTGAGGTGAAATTAAAGGATGATATTGAACAATGCATTCTGAGCAAATTTGGAATTAATAGAGGATTAGATTGACCTATTAATTTCCAGAATGAATAGAGAGTTAGACTGAGACTATTTGAAAATTTTTTCTATTAAAAAAACTTATTATCTTTGTCTTATCTTTAACATAAAACTTAACTGTGTTAATCTATTTGGTATTTGAATATCTTTTAAGAGAATTAAACTTAACATCTATTGTTAAAGTAACAAATTTATATATTTTTTAAAAGGCTTATTTTATAAAACAATACATTATTTTATTTTAGGCCTGCAGCCTAAACCT
This sequence comes from Lemur catta, assembly GCF_020740605.2. NCBI lineage: Eukaryota > Metazoa > Chordata > Mammalia > Primates > Lemuridae > Lemur > Lemur catta. Next base: position 47,554,623 of record NC_059132.1, read on the forward strand.
CACCAGTCAGACCCTATGGCCACGTTCACTGAATGGTTGCAAATGGGTTACCAAAGGGAAAACATACACATGAGATAGGCAACCCAATATATCGCTTTAGGTCGTAGTCATTCCATAGTCTGGAATGTTTTATTATACAGATAGTTCATTTTATAGACAATTGATAATATAGTAAGTAAATCATTCTATATCTTTATTGTTTTAAAATATCCTAAGACATTATAGTTAAAGTTTAGTACAAGGTTTTAAACATAATAATCATGTGTCACTTAATGACAGGGATACATTCTAAGAAATGTGTCCTTGGGGATTTCACCGTTGGGCAAACATCGTAGAGTGTACTTACACAAACTTAGATGGTATAGCCTGCTATACTCCTGCACTATGTGACATTGCCTACTGCTTTTAGGCTACAAACATGTGCAGCAGGGTACTGTATGCATAGTGTAGGCAATGGTAACAAATGGTAAGTATCTGTGTATCTAAACATATCTAAACATAGAAAGGACACCGTAAAAATAACTGCATAAAAGATTTAAGAAATGATACACCTGTGTAGGGCACTTAGCATGAATGGAGCTTGCAGGACTAGAAATTACTATGGGTCAGGGGTAGGAAATCTGTGGCATTACGGCCACCTGTGGCCTTCTAGGTCCTTAAGTGTGGCCTTTTGACTGAATCCAAATTTTACAAAACAAATCCTTTTATTTTTATTAATACATTTTTCATCTTTTATATTTTTATTTTATTTTTTAAATGAATGTATTTAAACTACCGAAGAATAAGATGTTTCAAAGAAATAATCCTCCAACATTGACAGGCACAATTTTTAAGTTAGTAAGCCAAAAGGGCTAAATTGACAGGGGCTATGCTCATGATAAACTTTCCCTGCCTGACTGGCACCACTACCTCACAAGGCTGGTTGGCGAAGGTTTATGGGGGTTGATAACAGTCTGTTATCAGCTTTTGACAAAGGTGCACTGTGTTTCTGTTTGATGTGGAATTTCAGCTCAATGGTATTTTTTCATTCTGTCTGCTTAACAGCCCATAATGTCAAAGAAGACCAAGAGAATGCTGAAGGAAGAAAACAGATTTTTAAATGAGGATTGGGAACCACAATATTTTCTTGTTTCTGCTAATGATAAGATGATTTGCTTGCTTTGTGATACTGCAGTATCAACATTAAAGAAATTCAATGCTCATCAGTAGTATAACACTCATAAGGACCACAAATATTTTAAATTAGAGGGAGAGGCATGAAAGTTTGTATTGCAGAAATTAAAGATCAAAAACACAAGCAAAGATGATTCTTTCAAGCAGCAATAAGACCTGGAAATAATACTATTGAAACAACTATTTATAGAGTAGTTTATATACTCAGAAAAAAAGAGAAGCCACTCAGTGATGTAGAAATTGTGAAAGCATTGTTTTTTTTGTTTTGTTTTTTTTGCAGTATAGAGCCTTTTTTTTAAGTTTAAGAAACTATAATAGTATAGAACTTTGGTATACACATCCACTGAGAATGAATGAATATAATACATTTATAATTTCTTTTCATATTTTTTAAACAAAATAAAACTTTTTTTTTCCAGAAAGCATTGTTGAAGTTGTAGGATGCTTAGGTCCTGACAACATTTCAAACTACGAACAACTGCCTCTTTCAAGGAGAACCATAATAGATTGGCAGCATGAATTACCCTTAAACTTAACAGAACAACTTCATGCAATACTTGAAAAGGAAAATATACATTATACAATCACTTTGGATGAATCAACTTATACTATTGACTCGGCCCAGGTTTTATACTTCATTCAGGTCATAATAGAGTTTCTTTGCTATGAAGAGTTACTTGCTTTGGGCACTACTGCAAACAGAACACGAGGAATAGATATCTTCAACAACTTTCAAGATAAATGTCATGAGGTTGGACTGAATGTTGTAAATTTAGTGAGTGTATGTACAGACAGTGCACCTTCCATGACAGGAAAACATGAAGGGTTTATTGCACAGATCAAAAGTATTAACAGATCCAAATGCTCTCATTTCTTTTCATTGTATCTTGCATCAGCAAAATCCCTGTGCTAAAGCTACTATTTTAAGTGAGACTTTGCAACCAGTTATAAGTATTGTTAGCTATATTCCTGCAAATCCAACACAGCATGGTCAGTTTCTTGACATGCTAAAGTTGAACAATGAGGTATTCAGCATGGATTGCCCATATCATTCTAAAGTGTGTTGGCTATTGCAGAGACAGGTGGTAGCCAAAATTTTAACTCTGCAAGAACAGGTAATTAAATTTTATGAAAAGCAGAATCAGCAATGTGAATTACTGAAAGAAGATTTCTATAGGAATACAGCATTTCTCTGTGATAACATGTCAAATCAAAATGACTTGAATATTTCTTTGCAAGGTAAAACTAAGTCTATATATGATATGTGGCAAAAAAAAAATCCAAGCATTTTAAAAAGTTACATTTTTTCAAAGCACTTCTTCAAAAAGAAATTTCAGATTAACTTTATCCCCAGTTAGCAAAGGTCGCTGATGAGCAGGATGACATATGTGAATCATCTGAAGAATACGCAGCTGTTACAGACCTATTAAGTGGAGAATACAATGAAAGCTTCACTGACTGAGAATATTGACATCACACTCAAATTAGCATTTCAGCCTCACCTAGTGGATATCACCAAGGTACCTCAAGAATTGATTGAGCTCTCCATAGATGACATGTTAAAGTCATTGTTTGATGCTAAGAAAGATCCAATTGAAATATGGAAAAATGCAGTAGAATACCCATACCTTTGGCAACATGCCCTAAAAATGCTTTCTTGCTTTTAAGCCACTTATTGCTGTGAATATACATTTCCTTACTTAAACTAAATCAAGGTGCCCTTACAGTCACAAATGACTGATACTCATCTAGAGGATCAACTGAAACTGAGGACCTCCATGCTGCAACCAAATATTCAAATGACTTTTTTCTGTATAATAGGATTATACATTCTCACTCATTGACATATGACTTGTGAATTTATTCTTTGAGAAAAATAAATGTTCACACTCTTTAAGATTCAACATGTAATATGCTTTACTCAATAAGATGTGACGTACTGGAGTTGTTTGCTGATCAATACTTAGACAACCAGGTTTTAAATGGGAACAAGTATTCAGTTTCTTAGCTTAATAGATGTGGTGGACCCACTGATCCCCACCTCTTGCTGTCCATGAGTTGTGTCTCCTCCCTACATCTGGAATGTGGGCAGGACCTGTGACATACCTCAAAGAAATAGAGTAACACGAAGCTGATGGGATAGCTCTCCTGTGGCTACCTAATGTTATAAGTCTCTGTCTTGCTAGCTGACTGTCTCTAGAGGCTATCACCCTTGTTGGCTTTGAAGTAGTGAGTGACCATGCTAGGAGGCCCATGTGGCAGGAAGCGAGAGCCTGCCACTGGGAGATGAGGACAGCTTCTAGCTTCCAGCCAACAAGAGGCTAGAGTCCCTCAGACTTACAGTCACAAGGAAATGCATTCAGCCAACAACTTGCATGAGAATCTGGAAGCAGACCTTTCCCCAGTCAAGACTCCAGGTGAGGATTCGGCCCTGGCCAGCACTTTGATTGCATCCTTGCAGAGGACCCCAGTAAACTTTGGCTATACTCCTGTGTCTCTTGTTTGAAGCTTCAAGGTTTGTAGTAGTTTGTTAGGAGCAATAGAAAAATAATACAGCAGAATCAAATCCGAGATAGATAAGAAAGTATATATATTTTTATGTGTTAAACTGTAGAATATAGTACAAATGGGCAAGATTTTTAAAAAATTCTATGAAATGCATGGGTATCTCTATCTAGAGATTAAAATAATTATTGATCATTAATATCAGTGATTTCTCATTGAGAGAATTTTGCAGAGTTCACTTGGAGCCAGCTAGGTAGAGATGAGGGTAGGGTGGGCTACAGCAAGGAACAGACAAAGCTCTAGGCTTCCCCCAATACTTTTTGATAGTTACTAACAACAAAAGAAACTATGCATTTCCATGAGTTTGAGTATTTAATATTATTGATAGAAAATAGTTTATACTTATCATTCCTGATATTATTAATGATGTGCCAGTAAGTTTCATTTAGAGATTTTTTCTATCATACCTAAAACCTATCTTTCAAAATTTGATCACAAAGATTTTATGAAGGTAAGTATATGAGAAAGCTACTAAGATCAACCTTAAATTTGTCTTATACATTAATATGACCATGAAAAGAGCACTTGATAATTATAGAACAAGATCTCCTTATTGGGACACTAGATAGTCATTTCAGTATTTCCACTGTGTAGTCATTGTTTACTGATAACAAAGTAACGCATAAAGAATCTTTGAAAGTCATTACTTGGCCATCTTGAGAACATACCACAGTAAATGCACTTGATTTTCCATGCGTTGATATCTCTTCACTCTAAAATATTATAAACAATCGTCTTTGATGATTTCAATCATAGAAAGTCACAGCTATTTGAAGGACCATTGCTAAAAAAGAAAGGCTAGATATACATTAGTCATTACTTTAGCCTCTAAAATAGATCAAAGAGATATCCAAAAATGAGCTGCTATTTACTGTTCTGAAGGCAGCCATGGTATTCAGCTGACCACAATGTAAACTTTTCTCCAGCTGTGTGAAACTATATTTGCACTATAGTTACAAATAATTATTGAGTTCTAGGAAGATATATTCTATGAAGTTTGTTTAGCTGGTACTTATCACCATTGGTTCTAAAATAGTTCTTAAAAATCAAGTAGAATTTCAAAAGTCAATCAACTCTTAAAGTAAATAAAATCTACTTAGCTGTGCTCTTTAGGAGTGAATTTTTTACCCTTTTTCAAATCTCAAAGAGTAACAATAAAACAGACTTCCCAGTGTGATCAAGGATAGCTCTATTATTTAGGACTGTTGGTCTTATGTATTAGTATCCAAAAGCCAATGAGGTAACAAGAACACTTTTGTTATATTTTCTTGATGCAACTGATTTTTTTAGGTTGATCTTATATGTGGAAACCTTGGGGAACTCATTCATTCTATGTTTATTATTGATTCTCTTGGCTTCTCTATGTAAAAATCATATCTGCTCCAAAAAAACAATGTTTTAATTTTCCTTTCCAATCATTATATTTCTTTTTTCTTCTTTGGTTTCACTGCTAGGATTTTCAGTACAATGATGAAAAGTAAGAACGATTTATATTATGCCTGCTTTTAAGAACAATATTTCTCAAATTCTGCCATTAAGTAGAGTCATACCTATTGGTGTTTAGTAGATAATTTTTTTTCAGCTCATAAAAGGTCTTGTCTTTATATAACTTTATTGGGAGGCCATTTTTATGAATAGATGTTGCATTTTATGGATTGATTACTTTCTACATCTATTGAAATTATTACCATTGGTTTGTTATCTTTTAAATCGTTACTGTAGTTGTAAATTGAATCATCTTAGAGAATTCTTGGTATAATTTTGCTAGGTCATATTTTATTATTTAAAATCATTCTACAATTTCCACTGACCTTAAAAAGTAAGCCATGTAGATTTACTTATTTAGTCTATATTCTCAGAGAGTCTGTATTAGGAATTGTTTATTCCTTGAAAATTTTGGAAAATTCCCCTATAAAATCACCTGGTCACTTTTAGGGCTTGTGGCGGAGTATTTTTAATAGTCATTTTCATTCCTTTAATATATATTGTATATTCCTATTTTCTTTCTTTCTTTATCATTTTGGGAAGTTTTATTTTGCTGGAAAATTGCCATTTTACTTTTTTGCTTTCAAATATATTGGCATACAGCTTTTCATATATATTTTTACTATCAGTAATATGCATTTTTTTCTCCGTGTTCCCAGTATGTGTACTTCAAGTCTTTCAAAGACTTATCTTTTGTGTTCCTGATAATTTTTAATATGCATTTTATGATCCTTATTTAGTTATTTTACTTAATATTATTTCCAATTTTATTTGAATTAATTTATTAATGTATGTTCTTTTTCTAATTTCTTGAAATAGATGCTAATATAACAATTTTTAGCCATTTTTAAATTAAATGTATTAAGGATAAAAGCTCCCATTTAAGTGCTTTTGTGATCTTCTCCCACAAGTTTTAATATACATGCTTTTGTTTTCATTAAATCTTAAATATTTCATAATGTTTGCATTTTTAATTTATTCTATAATAAATTATTTACAATAGTGTTTTCAGTTTTAAAATATGAGATTATATTTCAATTACTTTTTAAAAGTTGGTTTCTGATTGAATTTATTGTGACTAGAAATGAGACCTGCAAAATATAAATCTGTCTGAGACTTCTTTTGTGGCCAGTTACATGACAACTTTTGTAAATGGTTCCATGTGTAGCTGAAAAGAATGAGTTTTTTTTTTTTTCTGGGTACAAATTTCTATGTATATCTATTAGAGTAATATCATCATCGAAATTAAAATCTTAATTTATAGCTCACTTAAGTTTATTAGGCTTTCTGAAAGAATTACTAAAATTTCTCACTTGGATTATACCTTTATCAATTTCCTGCTGTATTTTTGTTAATTTTTACTTTATATATTTTTGAGGCTATGTTGTTTGATTCATGTTAATTCCAATATTTGATGTAGTTTGGGGATGGGCTTTTCTTTTTATGAGAAAAAAAGTCTTCATTGGTTTCTATATTAGCTTCCTATAGTTACTGTAAAAAGTTATCATGACCTGATGGCTTTTACAATTTATTCCCAACAACGATTCCTTTTCTCACAGTTCTGGAGACCGGAAGTCCAAAGTAAGTATCCTTGGTAAAAATCAAGGTGCTCACAGGGACCATGCATCCTCCGGACGCTCTAGAAGAGAATCTGTTTTTTGCCTCGAAGTTTCTGACAGTTGCTGGTATTCCTTAGCTTGTGGCTTCATCACCACAGTCAATGCTCGATCATCCTGGATTGTCCAATCCAGGTAAACCCCCATCTCAAGATTTACAACTTAATCCCATCTGCAAAGGGTGTTTCTCCATATAAGGTAATATTCACAGGTTCCAGAGACCAGGTCCTGGATGGTTACCTTTTAGAGGACATTTCCAGCCTACCACAGTTTCTTCACATATATTATGAATAATATCATATAAATTATATGCATAATGTAATATTATGCTGATTTTATCACTTTAATGTTGCTGCACAAACTTTCTTTTGATTTATATTTCTTTGATAGTTTTTCTCATACCTTTATTTGAAACTTACCGTGCCATTTTATTTTAGCTCTATCTCTTCCAAGAGTTTTTTACTATTGTTGATGTCTCTTTTTATTTTAATTGCTGAGTTTTATCTATGTACATTTATTGTGATTACTGCTGCCTTTAGATGTTTGCATTACCTTGATTCTTTTTTGTTTCTCCACTCTCAATTCCTCAATCCCATACAACTGTCTTGATTGAATTTTCTGTGTTTAATGATATATTTTCTGTACTGGTTCAGAACTTATATATGGTATAGCAGTTTTTCTCAGGGTTATAGGTAAATTTTTAAACTTTTTCTTCCAACACCTACAGTTAGTCAGTGTTTACATTGTTCTCAGAATTAAAACCAAAATTTCAACATGTTTTTGTGGCCCTTCTCTCTTTTTCCTCTAGTTCTGTTCCAAATCAGAAATTTTAGTTATAGATTATCATTTTAAAAATCCAGCCATTTGGACAATTTTAAAAAATAAATTGTACTAATTACTATTCACCATTGAATCTTCTGTCATCTTGTTTTCTTCCGGGTTCGTTTTCTTTTTCCTGAGAATATATTCTGGTGAATTGTCAGAGATGTATGGGTGGCAAAATTTGTAAATTTCTACAACTATGAACATATCTTTATTTTGCCTTTACATTAAAATGATAGCTACATTGGATAAAAATTCTATATCCTTTTGTCTTCAATTGAGTATGCTTTGTGAATAGTGTATAATTGATTTGGCAGCATTATATTAGCATGTTTACTTCTACATATTCTTGAACCATGGCCTTATATAGTTCTGCAGTATCTGCCAGACTTAGGCACCTAGGAATTATGAATCAGGTAGCATTCAGTTTCTGAAATATTTAATAAAGTATATTTAATTATTCTAAAGAGATTATGGATAAGACCATCTGTGATAACTATTTATTTATTGTTTTTTTATCTGATAAGATATAAAACTTTAAGTGTCAACTTTAAGGCATATTTTCTTAAGTATCTGTTCCACTGAGATTAAAAATTTTCTAATGTAATAATGAATATCATATTCCTAAAAATTTTTCTATAATTCATGTCTGGTATACTCGTCTTTCTTTTTCTTGTAATTTTGGGTTTTTTTGAGAACATAATCATTTTTTTCTTCTCTCACCTATATACTTCCAGTTTTTAAATTTATATGCAATCTTTTTACATGTGAAAATGTCACTTATATCCAAGTGAATTACATTTACATGTAATTTTCTGTTTAAAATACTATTTTGAACACTAAGAAGAACATGAAAAGATGTTCATATAATTAGTTATTAGGGATATTCAAATTAAAACCACAATGTGATGCCTTTGCAACCACTAGGATGGCTAGAATCTAAAAAGGGGGAAAATGACAAATATTGGTGAGAGTATGCAATAATTGACACTCTCGTACATTCCTGATGGGAATGTAAGATGGTCCATGTGCTGTGGACAATAGTTTGCAGTTCATTAAAAGTGAAACATAGAATTATCATTTGACTCTATTTCATTATACCATATTCCACTCTAGTTACCTATTCAAAAGAATTCACAACAAGCGTTCAGAGGAAATATATGTACATGAATGTTTATAGAGCCCTATTCACAATTGCCAGAGGTGGAAACAATTTTGAATTTTGAATTAAAGTATAATGTGCAAATACATACAAAGCACAAATCTTAAATATATGACTCAATGAACTATCAAAAGTGTAACTAACCATGAAGTTGCTGCCCAATTACAGAATAGGCTGATATATATAGATAGGTAGATAGGTAGGTAGATATAGATATATATACACACACTATATATAATATATAGTAGCCTATTATATATATATATAAAATCTCCATTAAGATGTTCAAAATCTTTCTTATTCTTTTATTATATACTTGGTGTTTCAAAAGGCTGAAGTAGACTTTTAACTTTGTATTTTCTAATATTTTTGCTTTATACTGTTCACATCTGTAATTTTTCCTTTAATATTATTTAAAAAATTAAAAATAGTATACTTTTACTTCAGTCTCATCCTTCTATTTTTTTATGTCAACAGAATATAAGATTACTGCTAGTAACTTATACAAATTCTCCTTGGGATTTATTTTGAACATTTCCATTTATAATTATTAGTTAAAGTCTGAAATTATATTAGTGCTTACCATTTGTTCTTTAATAAAAGCCTGGAATTTCTGAGCACCTAAATTGTACTTCTCTTGATTCAGTGGTATCCATCTTCAATTCATATATATTTTAAAATTATTTTATTTCAAAATGACATGTATGTGAGATATTTTCTGGTCTCTTGTGTGTTGAACTATTTCTTTATGATATCTTTAAAAATAAAATAAATCATTTATTGATTTGCAAATGATAGAACACTGTCTCTTTTCCTCAAAATTATGAAATAATGCTTCATTATATTTTAGCATGCAGAGTTGTATAAAAGAATTTTAATTCTAGTCTGATATTGTCACTTCGTACATTGTGAAAATTTTTTATTTGTTTTGTTTCTGTTTTGTTTGTTTTATTCCCTTAAAAACTTTAAGATTTCCCTTTAGTGTTATAATTCGACATTTGCCTGACACGATTTCTGCTATATGTATGTAAACAAACACTGAGACTCTTTCAATTTGAATATGTAAGTATTTTTTAAGGTTGTTGATCTTTTTGATTGTCTATTTTTAGGTGAGCATGTGACCTGCAAAGCTGCCATCTTTGATCTCATCACGTTAGTATTAGACTTAGTATTTGTCCTTCATTTTTCTTCATTGGGGAGATTTTCCCAGGTTTGCATCTAAAATTTTTGGGTTTAACTATCATTCCTTTTCTCTGCTATCTTCAGTGCATATTTTAATTCTACTCTTGCAATTTTGGTTTCCTTTTAATATGTCAATTCAGAGTCCTTTGCCTGTGATCTCATTGTTTTTGCTCCTTGTCTGCTTCTCTTTTTACCTCACTCTTTTTCTGTCTTTACCACTGTCTGATTCAGGTTTTTTGTTTTTTTGTTTAAGATATTGTGGCATCTTGTATCCTGTTGAAAATACCTTCAAAACTTTTATCTGTTTCATCCAGTAAATGATTTTCAAATTTGCTTCTTTGAGGCTTTAAAAAGCTGAATCTCTTTTCTATAATTTTTCTTATTCTAAGATTTCTTCTTTCCAAATATATCTTTGCATGAGGAAAAAACCAAACCAAAACCAAGCCTATCTGAACACATTTCACCACACACCACATACACTTGGTGTTACTGTATCCATCGTGGCTGGTGGAATCTCTTTCACAGATGTTCAGATAGAGTGTAATTCATGTGAATAACTAAAACTGAAATATCAGGTTCTAGTTCAACTTTCTGGATTAGTCCAAGACCTTTTGAAGCCATTGTTAAGGCCCCTGAAACTCTGAATCAGTGGAACAAAGAAATAAACAAAAAATAACCTACAATCCCCAGCATATACTGAGACCAGAGCTCTTATTATCTCTAAATCTTCATTCTGTCAACATTTTAACTATGAAGGCTAAAAATCCCAAGAAATAATCTTGTCTCCCTAAAGAACTACTTCTTTTATTTTCTAGCAATATTTCTCTATGAGGGTATGTAACAATGGAGTGGGGTGGGTAACAGTACTCTGTTGACCTCAAGAAGCAGAATGCACATCCAAGAAACGAAGTCTGATTCTGCCTTTGTGAAGATTTTTACTGGAAGATGGGAGAGGCTCAAGCCGTACTGAAATACTTGCAGTCATACTGTGTCTTGCCTCTGAGATTCTGCATATACTGGAAAGCACCATGTCCACCCCTTCATTTACTCAAGTAACCCTTAAATATCTTTCAGATCTTTGCTTAGACCTTACTGTAACCTCCAGGCAATATTTTTGAATTTTCCTATATCACATTAAGAGCTCCTTATTTGTTACCGTAGTAATCATTAGTTATTCCTATTGTAGGCCTCAGTACATTTCAATGAAAATTCCTCAGTACTTGTCACTTTTCAGATGAGTGAAAGTGCTTTAAATAGCATTGTACTACTAATAGCAATAATCTATGTTCAATAAATAAGAATTAATTGAATGAATGAAAGAGCTACTAGCTAGACGTCAGATTTCATTTTAAACTCCAATGTCAGCAACTAATTTTGAACCTCCAAGGATGCAGGATATGATGAAGTCTAAAGGTCAGAAATTGTTAGTCGATCAGAAGTAAGATATTGGGGCAGAAAGGATGATGGTCATACAGGTAGGAGGGTTTGCTGCTTCCGTTAGCATGTCATCTGGATTGAGAACCCTATTGCCCTTTGGTTGCCGGGGCCCCCAAACTCTACCTATACTTCTGCAAAATGAGAGCAAACCAGAGAAGGATGAAGCTGAGAACAAAGACACTAAGAAACTGAGAAAAAGTGCATCAGTTTCTAAAAGCCTGGGAGATACATTTTCCTGGACCAGTTCGCTGCTTAAAGAAATGAGTTTGTGGCTCCAAGCTACAGGTAAACAGCTAGGCTTCATGAATTACAGGTGTACATACTGTTCCTTAGGGCCCAGATTTTCAATTCATACCACTGAACAGTTTTTAAAGGCTTTAACACATTATTTTGTTTGTATGCAAATGAGAACTGCTAATTTCAAATGAGTCTTAACTATTTATTTAAGTAGTCCCAAAGGATCTCTACTTGAACACAATTTGCTAGCAGTTATTTCAAGTACTAGATGTACTCAGAAAATAATAAACTGCATATTTAAATTAACTCAGTAACTTGGGTTACCAATTCAAACAGATCTCTAAAATTAATCAAAGTTGGAGAGCCTATTGCCATTGCAGACTTAATATTTTCTTTTATCCAAATTTAAGATTTTGAACGGAAAATGAAAATACATTAGACAATAACATGCAAATATGATATTATAATTAATAAAGAGGCTTTGTATACACTACCTCTGACCATATGCCAGTTAGGTATATATTATTACTATGCATATTTAGATGAGGATGTAAATGGTCTTTAGGAGTATATGTAACTTGCCCCAGTTGGGAGAGCTGCAGTGTGAACCTGGGACTTAAGGTATAAACATAATGACTCTCAGTGACCTTGTTTGCAGGGTTGCCACATTGTACAACTCCAGCTCGTTCCCACGCTAAGCGTGGAACTATTTAGTGATTCAGATTGACTGGTTATGCTTAAAATACTTGGAGTATTTATTAGCCCCATGTAATGCCATTTGCAACAGCAAAGATCTCAGGGTTACTATTCTGAACCTGACCAAGTTCTTCTGTATCATTCTCAGAAGGCAAAGGTAACAAAATTGTTTTGTTTTCTTTTCCAAAGAGACAGGAATTAAATGAATCACTGAACACAATCTCTTCACTCCTACTGTAATTCCAAATTTAGAATTTTTGGACTAGAATCATAGAGGTGGAAGAGATTTTAGAGTTCATTTTGCACAAACCCTAATTTTGCATTTAAAGATATTGAAAGCCAGGATCTAAAAGAACTTGAAGTTTGCACAGTTTGTGGCAAAACCATACACACATGAAAATAGTTCAGCTGACTCAATTCCAGACTTTTTTCCCATAACATCCTGCTTTAATGCTATTTGTTAAATCATATAAGCATTTGTATTAAATAAAATATTTTCCAGGCCATTGTCGGAATAAAGCTCTCTTCAGAACCTACTCAGCTTCAGTGAAATAAATGCAGTTTAAAACTAGATGTAAGTATTGGAGGAATAAAAAACTCTTTTCCTCTACCCTCTTAGGTTTATCCCTGGGGACCTGAAAATTAAACTAACAAAACACAGATTAATAAAAGAAAAGGAATACAACTTTTATTAATATTTTCATGCATAAAGGTTCACAGAAAAGAAGTGAAACTCAAAGAAGTGATTAGACTCAGGGGCTTATGTACCATTTTAACAAAGGAAAAGGAAGTGATAAATTGAGAGAAAGTGTATTTCCTAGGAAATATATGGAGAAACTATTAGAAGACGAGTGTTATTTAAGTAAGGACTGTTTGCGTGGAATCATCTCAGTGTCGACTGCCTTAGCTCTTCCCTCCTGGTACAAGTGGGACACCTTCACAGAGGGAAGTTCTTGCCTTGCCTTTAGGTAGATATGGGGATGGCAGAGACTCTCAGTTGCCTTCACCTTAAGATAATCCCTATGCCAAAATGTCATATTTTGAGGTTGCATATTCTGGACCCCCTCACAAGAAAAGACTTATTGCTGGATAATGCATAGAAAATAGCAAATGCACAATAAATTTTTGATTGAAAAAAGAGTATAAAAATGAATGAAGTAGAAACATACAAAATTATATATAAGCAGTTTCATTACTACCAAATACCTATTGGAGTAAATATGTAAATGGGAAAATTGATATTGATAAAGAAAAAATATATGAAATGTCATGTTGAAAATTCCATGATAAAGTCTTCCATGAGGACACTGCACATTTTATGTGTGTGTGTGTGCACACATGTGCATGTGTGTGTGTGTGTATGTGTGTGTGTGTGTGTGTATGGGTTACTGCTTGCTCTGGGACAAATCAAGAGTGTAATTTTGGCTAAATTGTTTAACTTGAACATCAGTGTCCTCATTTTCAAAATGTAGATATTAAAAAAATACTTGCCTGTCAGGATTAAAACGAGCTATTTTAGGTGAAAGATTTCTTTACTAGTGTGTTAGTGAAGGCAAAGTATATTTTTATAAGAGTCAACCCTAATCTTTCAGCATTTTAAGATAATTGAGCATTATTTCTTGCTCACGCCACTATCTGATGACTTGGGGGAATGGAAAGGGTTGGTTTCTCCTCTGTTCATTCATTCAGGGGCCTGGGTTCCTTCCGATTAGTAGCTGTCTTCAAGGGCATTGGTACTCAAACTTCGATATCCATCAGAATCACCTGGAAGGCTTGTTCAGGCAGACTGTTGGAGCTTCTGCCGAAGTTTCTGATTCCGTATGTATGGGTTGATACCCAAGAATTTGCATTTATGACAAGTCCCCAAATAATGCTTTTTCAGGATTTGGGGCCACAATCTGAGATCACCTGTTTTTACCCATGTTATCCATTCCCCACACCCCGTAGCTGTCTATAGCCATCCAGCAAGCACAGCAAAAGACAAAGATCACAATGGAAGACCTTGGGATGCTGTATGGGCCAGTGTGGGAAGTGATATGCATGAATTCTTCTCACATTTCACCTTCAGGAGTTATCATGCGGCTCCCACTTCAAGGGAGAAGTGGCTACAGCTAACAGGAAGCTCAGGAGGAAAGCCTGCAAATATTAGTGAGTACTAGCAGTCTCAGTCACAACTGGTGGATATATATCATTAAATTATTTATAATGATAATAACAATTCACTAAGGTTTCCCTTAATATTGATATAATCAGGAAAAAATTGAAATCATAAAGCAATCTCATAGTTACTAGAATTTGTTCATCATCTATTAGGCAAGGGAATAATAAATTAGAAAGTCATTGATTCCCTGAGGAAGCACATTGCTAAAATTGTCAACTGTGATGTTAATGTTTGTCAATTTAAAAATATTTGAACTAAAAAATTTTTAAAAAGAAAGATAAAGCAAAGAAATTGCACTTTTCGTAGGTTTCAATGAGAATATAGTCCAACTCAAGTTCAGCATTTCCCTCAAGTGACTTTCATGACAGAGAGATCCAAGTGTGAAATTAAACAGCATGTGTCATTTTGTTGTGGTGTTGTGTTTTTTTTTTTCTTTCTTTTTGTGGGTTGTGTTTTTCTAAGCGTAATCTGAGTAATTGCAGCTAAGTTTTCCCTGCCCCATTTATAACTTTTCCTGTATTTATGTACTCAGAAATATATTATTCTTCATGTCATAGTGCCAAGAAATCTGGTTAGTAAAAATGCCAGATTCTTTTATTTGATTTTATTTGATTTCATTAGGGACCGTCAGCCTAGCTGCTTAAGTGCCCGACTACCGTTTGCAGTTAAACATTCATTAAAGAATCCCCAGTGGGTTCATTTGTTTCACTGAGGTCCAATTACAGTGCCACAAAAGCAGTTTTTGTAGCAATTAGTTGATTTTTCCTGTTTATGTTCTGTCTCTTTAGGAAGAGGACTAGCTTGTGGAGGTCAGATTTTTAATTAGGCACGATTTAGGGCCAATAAGAAAACTGATAATTTACTAAATGGCTGTGGTGGACTTAACAGCTCAAAGCAGAGGTAAATAATGCGACAGGGACCCCAGGACTCTGTTTTCCTGGTGTGCACAGTGCAGAGTCCTCCCATGGAAGGAATAGATTATGTGTTAAATGGCTGTCAGTGACGCTAATGTGCTATGTGAGCAGGGCACCAGTGTCATAACCTCAGGTGCCATCAGGATCTGTCATCGACAGTGGTTCTGGTCCTGGTAGCATATCGTGAAGGAGAGGCATTCCTTTATATTTTATTTCTGCAAAATTGGTTTGAGAAAGGAACATTTGGTAAAATAGTGCAAGAATATATAATTACTGAAAGGCTGAAGTATAGTCTATCACATAACCTTGAATTGACACCAATGTGTCAACATTCAAAGTGCTATATGTAGACTGTTATGGGCTGAACTGTGTTCCCCCAAAGTCATATGCTGAAGTTTGAACCCCCAGGACGTCAGAATGTAACTATATCTGGAGACAAGATCTTGAAAGAAGTAATTAAGGTTACATGAACTCATATGGGCACTCCCTAATCCAATCAGACGGGTCCCCTTACAAAGAAAGAGTAGGATATAGACACACAAGGAAGACCATGTGAGGACACTGTGAGAAGGTGGCCATCTATAAGCCAAGGAGAGAAGCCTTAGGAGAAACCAACCCTGCTGCCACTTTGATCTCAGACTCGCAGCCACCAGAACTGTGAGGAAATAAATTTCTGTGGTTCAAGCCACCCAGTCTGTGGTATCTTGTTATGGCAGCCCTGGCAAACCAATATACAGACCTAGCAGAGGACCTTGAGTGATCGTGTTTGAACAAGATTCTGCATATTCTCATCATCCCAAGTCTATAGTATCAGAAAATAGCTCCAAAACAAAAGATAAAATGAATGGTATCCAGTCACTTAAGTAAAAACAAAAACAATGTTCTCCCAAATGACAAGTCAACTTAGAATGATTACTTCTGTAATCCACAGCAAACAATGCTGCCATGCATGTTCAAAGATGTTCTTCTGCAAACTGTATGTGCTTCATTCAGCTCCAGATCATGTAAGAGGAACATGTTTTTAGAAATTTAAAGAGTAGAAAAAGGAATTAAAACCTAGGGAGACAGTTGGAAGACTTAGCAGGCGTGAACCTGTGAAAAGTCATATATATTATTATTCATACATTTATTGAATACATACATTTATTAAAATAAAATAATAAAACAGTAAATATTTATATATTTACCAGTGACATATTTATTAAATTAATGAAACATTTTTATTCACCAAAATTTCCCTTTCCTCTAATTTCAAAAAGATGCTTACAAATTTGTTTTGCTTTATCTAGATAAGACTCCTTCAAAAGGATTCTTTTTCAGTGTCTAGAAATTTATCAAGATGTCTGTTGACTTTTATGATTTGTAGTTTTTGATTACCACATCCTGGTTCTCTGATCCTGAAACAAAGAGGAATTTTGATCTTTGAAATGTTTTAGGGAACTTTAATTTACTGGTCATAGATGAGTACATATTTCTCAAATCATTTATCAGGCCCATGACAACCTTCATGCTGAAGCTCCCTCTAGCAACTCCTCTGACACAAGCCTTAGCCCACCTTGTTTATAGGAAGACTGGCTGTACTTCTCTTAGCTTCCTTCCTCGGATCTCATCACAAACAGAATGAAGCAAAATCCAAAAAGAGATCTATTTATACCATGACCTTCTTATTACCTCCCTTTTCTCTTACCAATATCTAGCTCCTGTTTTTTGTTTGTTTGTTTGTTGTTCCTATGACCAGAAGGGGTGACATAATTCCTGGATACCAGTACCAAAATCTGTAGAGAGGAGGAATTGGTCAACACTAATTCTCTATGTTGGATCTACTAAGGTGATCATGTGTGTATTGGGAAGAACATGTGTTTGTGTGTGTCTCCATCTCTCTCTCTCCATTTCTAATGACAAAAAGTCTCAAATTAAGTGGAATCTTTTGATTATTTCTTCTTTTTGCATGTGGCATTAGTGGTTGCTAAGAAGTCTCTGTAGAATTTCATCCTGTATCTTCAGGAGAGCTACGATTCCATGGGCTCGCTCCTTTTCATGGTGCAGCCACACCACGAACTGAGCCGTGATCATCTTTTCCCAAAGGGACTTGAAGTAGTTATCCAACAGATTCAGAGGGAAACCCAAGAAAGCAGAACCTAGAACTCAGTTGTTCCATTTATGAACGTCCTACTTATTTATTCTACTTATGAATTTTAACAAACATCAGAATTACCTGTTACATCTTTTAAAATATATGTAGGAAATATACAAAAATCTTGGAGGAAAAGGAGTACATTACCTATTTTATTTATTTTTATTTATTATTATTTTTTAAATTTCTTTCTTATTTTCTTAATTTTTAATTTTTTTAATTTAAGCATATTATGAAGATACAAATGTTAAGGTTATATATATTGCCTTAGCCCTACCCGAGTCAGAGGTTCAAGTGTGTCCATCCATCCCCCAGTGCACCCATTAGGTGTGAATTCACATCCAATAAAGGGCTGATAACTAGAATATATATAGAACTCAGGAAAATCAGCAAGAAAAAAATCAAAAAACCCTATCAAAAAGTGGGCAAAGGACATGAACAGAAACTTTTCAAAAGAAGACAGACTAATGGCCAACAAACATATGAAAAAATGCTCAACATCCCTAATTGAGTGGGTGTGGAGGTCAGTGGGGAAACAAGCCACTTTCTTGTGGGGCCGAGCCCACCTCACTCGCTGGTGAGGTGGGTACAGCCATCCCGAGCTCCACTCTCTATTGTCCATCCCACACTCTCCAGATTTTGGCCATCTTATTTCCCATTCACCTCAGTCTTTTCTTACTTTCTGTGTCCCACACTGATTCTCTGTGGATTCACACCACTGTTCAAGTAGACCTACCATTTGATCCAGCAATCCAATTATTGGGCATCTACCCAAAAGAACAAAAGTCATTCTATAACAAAGACACCTGCACCCGAATGTTTATAGCAGCACAATTCACAATTGCAAAGATGTGGAAACAACCCAAGTGCCCATCAATTCATAAATGGATTAGTAAAATATGGTATATATATATACCATGGAGTATTACTCAGCTATAAGAAATAATGGTGATATAGAATCTCTTTTGTTCTCCTGGAGAGAGTTGGAACCCATTATATTAAGTGAAGTATCCCAAGAAGGGAAAAATAAGCACCACATGTACTCACCAGCAAATTGGTTTCCCTGATCATCACCTAAGTGCACATTTGGGAATAACACCAATTGGGTATCGGACAGAGGTGGGGGGTGGGGGCTGGGGGGAGGGGATGGGTGTATACCTACATGATGAATGCGATGTGCACTGTCTGGGTAATGGACATGCTTGAAGGTCAGACTCAGGGAGGTGGGGGGGACATGGGCAATATATATAACCTGAACTTTTGTACCCCTATAATAAGCTGAAATAAAAAAAAATGCTCATCATTTCTAATCATCAGGGAATACAAATCAAAACCACAATGAGACATCACTTATCTCCAGTGAGAATGGCCTTTATCAAAAAGTCCCCAAACAATAAATGTTGGCATGGATGTGGAGAGATAGGAACACTCATACACTGGTGGTGGGACTGCAAAATAGTACAACCTCTGTGGAAAGTAATATGGAGATACCTCAAAGAGCTACAAGTAGAGCTACCCTTTGATCCAGCGATCCCATTACTGGGCATCTACCCAAAGACCAAAAGATGTTCTATAAAGAAGACATCTGCATTAAGATGTTTATAGCAGCACAATTCACAATTGCAAAGATGTGGAAACAACCCAAGTGCCCATCAATACATGAGTGGATTAACAAAAAAACAATGGTGATCTAGCACCTCTTGTATTATCCTGGGTAGAGCTGGAACCCATTCTACTAAATGAAGTATCCCAAGAATGAAAAAACAAGCACCACATGGACTCACCATCAAATTGGTGTTAACTGACTTAACTGACCAACACTTAAGTGCACATATAGTAATAACATTCATTGGGTGTTGGGCAGGTGGTGGGGGAGGGGATGGGTATATTCATACATTATCCATTTTAAATGGTTTTTTCTGAGTATAGAAAATCATAGATTTATACTAGATGGATCTAACTCCCTTCCTCGGTGAATTTTGCAATGAAGGGAAAAATAAAACCAGGAAAAATACTGAAAATACTTGGAAAGTTACATACCTCTTAGAGCAGTGTTAAGAACTCAATAAATGGATATGTATTGACTCAAATCAATCTAGCAAAATAAAAGGCCATACAGATTGAAATATTTTGGTATAAAACTTGGAAATTGAGTTGCTACTTTGGAGTAGTGCAGCCCAAGCAGACTCTCCATGTGATGTTTTTGAGGCTTACTAAATTTTCACTTTTGGAATGAAACTGCAAGTCCTACATTTTTGTTTTCTTTGAATTATTCTTATACTTTATTATTATTTTGGTAGGTATTTTTTCCCTTTGTTCATGCTTCCCTAGTAGTTATCAATTTCTACTTAATAAGGAATAATAATCATTCTTCAAATTTGCAACTTCACAATTAGCAGCAGGCCCTGGATGTCAGATAAAGCTACAGGAAAGTTTTTTCAGATTGTATCTAAAATAAGAGAAGGCACATTTTGAATAAAGATTCAAAAGAGTGTCTTATAATAAGCTACTTAAACCTTAGCTTTTCAGTCTCTTTTTTACACCATTTTGGGGGTGCACATGAGTTTTTTAAACTTGTTTTTTGGTCTTCAGTTGTATTTTCCAGTTTTCCCAGACATGTTTCTAGTTTATGTTAATTGATCCACCATTATTATGAACAACACCATGTTTAATTTACAAACATGTATAATAAACCATACTTTCATGGTACTTATAGCCAAATTTCCGAGTAAATGTCTCTCAAGTAAGCAAAATGTTTCCTCCTAACTCAGGGTCTCAAGGGGACACCCCATGAAGGCCCTGGCCTTGCCTATGGGGTGCGAAAAGACCTGCCATCAGGCTTATCCTATTCAAAGGGGAAGGGCTAGTGCATAAGCTAATTTTGAGACTTGAGTTTTGCCTGACTTGACATTCTTTCAGGAGGGTAATTAATAATAATCAGTCACTGAAGTAACTTTGTACAAACAACAAGTGGCACTAAACTCCCTATAGGCCAAACAAACACGTGGCTTTTAGAGAATTCTGCTGACAAAGACAAGGACAGCCCTGCTTCCTAAGTTGTGTGTAGAATTTGAGATCATAATCGTCTGTCTTTGTTTCTTTTGTCCAAGGCTCTCACTTGGGTCACTCCTGATAGTGCCACAAATATAGTGATTTCTGTTGGTCAGTATTTGGGGGCACTATTTTTATATCATTATAAACAAAAGATGCCTTAGCAAAATAGAAGCTTTACTAAATCTTCTCTTAAATAGTGATTCAGAAAAATTACATATCTTTGAGCTTTCCAACAATGCTCTTTGGAAGTATAAATATAAATGCACTTAGAAATATTTTGCTGGTTTATCAAGGATAGAAACAAAGCTCTTTTGAATCCCAGATCAATTTAGCTTGCTTTATTTCTGTAATAGACAGTCCAATAAATTATATTTCCCAGTAGCAATCATTCCTAATGGAAGTCTCAATAAACCTTCTTTCAACAAGTATTTAAGTATACTTGAAGTGAAGTCTGGCAGGCTATTAGGTAAGATCATGGGCTAAAGCTATTTAGTATTAAGTAGTAAGTGAAACCCACACTTTAATTTCTCATAATTTATAATCAAGCCGTACATTTTGAATAAAGTTTTGACAAGCTAGTATTTTTTCTATTAAGAAAAATTGGACATATAATTTGGAGTCTTTGTGCAGATATTATTAAACTAGCAAATTAAATGCAAACAGAAAATTTATTAAGTCAAAATTATTGCATATTATACTGGAGCTTTTCAACTACCTGAAAGCTGACGATGCAATAGGGATTTATATAGAAAATGATCCTAATCCTTGTGAAAATATTGAAGTCATATGTCGGGTGGAACTCAGGAAAAGCAAACAGCCTAATGATTTTGTGTTGGTTTAGCTTTTTCATTGTTGTTCCAGGCCTGATTTTATTTTTTTAACTACAGAAGAAGGGATGCAAGAGCACAAATTACTAATTCTGTTAGTGTCATTATATATTATACCATATTTAACATGTAAATTTTTTCCTAAGATTTTTTAAATAAATTTCCAATGGCCTAAATCATGCTCAAGAACGACGGCCATGGATTTCATTTAAAATTAATAGAATTTTGCATTAAAAATTGGAATAGAAAAAATTTGCTCTTTAGCCACAGTATCATATTTGGGGTGTCTAGACACCAACAACCAGACCTGTTT
The DNA here is from genome assembly GCF_020740605.2 of Lemur catta. NCBI lineage: Eukaryota > Metazoa > Chordata > Mammalia > Primates > Lemuridae > Lemur > Lemur catta. Next base: position 47,576,401 of record NC_059132.1, read on the forward strand.
GGTTTCCAAGTGCCAGAGGGAGAGTTCAGGTGCGTGACCTTCATCGCACACCCTCACATCACCAACTGCTTAACCAAAACTCCTCATCTCTGCTTGGACTGCTGAATCTGCCTCAATCTTCTCCTAACATCCACTCAGACTCCTGCATTTCAGACTGGTTTTCTAATTGCTTCCAGAGTGAACTTAAAAAAAAAATGTTAGTTGGCCACAGGCTTTATCGATGTCCCATTGTTCCAAGAGTAAAGACCAAACTCTGGTCCTGACTTGTAAGGCCCTACCTGGTCGGCCTATTTTTCACATCACCTTGGCCTCCCTTTCTGATATTTATCCACATCTACCAGCTTCCAGTTCCTCCATGGAGCCAGACTGCCCTTGACCACAAGACCTTTAGAGCAGCCTTTTGGATTCTCTACTGAGGAAAGATTGAGGGTCCTTTCCCAGGTGATGTGTTACTAAACATATGTGGGAAGAAGAGTTCTCCCGCACACCAGGGGTTAGAAGCCCAGCTCTGCCACTTGCTACTTATGTAACCTTGGGCCACTTCCTTATCCTCTCTATACCTCAGGCTCTCCATATATAATATGGTGGCAACAGAAGTCCCTAGCCCAAAGGGTGGTGTGAGGACCAAGAGAGTGAGTGGATATCAAGTCCTCACGGCATGCCTGGTACAAAGTAAACACTCAGTGCACGTTGTTATTATGGTTATTATTATTAATTTTTTTTTAACCAAGATCCAACCAAACTACATATTTTTAAAAGGCTCATAAGCCATAAGGGGTGTACCTATAGTGTCTAACATGGAAATCAGTCCTGACCCGAGTACATGCTGCCATAGGAAAGGAACAGTTTTGAACGCAGAGAAGAGGATAAGAAAGTGAAATTAACACTGAAGGAGTCCCAGTGATAATTTTCTTTGTCACACTTATCTCAAGGTTTTCCATTTCATTAGTGAGGTGGAATTAACATCAGACTTATACCGTCCACTGTTTTGATAGCCTCATAAAGATCGTTCTCACTATGGCTCTTCACAAAGATCCACACTGAGTCAATATGACCTCTTCTTGCAGCCCAGCTTTTGTTTTTGTTTGGGTTGTGCTCCATGTAAATGTTCTTATATTCTGAGTTTCTTCAACTAAGTAGAGCAGCCAAGAACTGTTTCCAAATGCTCCCTGCTATTTTGGATCGTATTCCTGGAAAATGAATGCAATAGTTAAAATAGATTTTTCTTCAAGAACCCAGGTTCTTATCTGGACTGGAAATCTGGCCCAAGTTTTGGCAGCGCCGACAGTATGAACACAGCTGGGTTGCATGCCAGCCTTGCTGCTGTCCAGGACAGCAAACTGCTTCGCCGGTTCACACTGAGTTGGAACTTTTTTTTTTCTGTCAGCCTTGTGAATCTAAGGAGATAGCTTTTAGCAACATCTTTATTTGATTTATTTTTTTAAATGCCCTCAAAAAACCTCTTCTATTGCAAGTGCCTTTCTATGAAGTATAGATTGAGTTCTCAGGCTGTTGTGGGGACAGCTGCCAAATAGACTGAAAAGCAAATAAACCAAGAGGGAAAGACGTGGCGATCACCATCCCGAAGAGGCTGCAGATAGATGGGTCGCCAGTGGAGTCCCCGCTTCTCACCTCTTAGGGACTAGATGTTTTAAATCGGTTTTGTGCTGCAATATAATTATCAGTCTTTTGATCACATCAGACACTTTGACTGCATGCTACACAGTTTAAAAAAGGGTATACACATATACATGTGTGAGTATATACATATCTATACAGGCTGTGCATGTCATACATATAAGTATAAAGTGACATGTACACTTTTTAACACATTTATTAATACTCATACTTAACACAAAGAATATTACCTAAAAGTGATTGCCTAGTTTTTTTTTAATAGTGTTTCAATCCCTCAAATTCTGCTGAAACTCCTGTCAGAATCTGTCATGCAACATCATGGTAATTCTTTGAGATAGAATATAATTTTTTGAAAAACACATAGGAGAGACAAATATACTAATTTTTAGTAGTCAAGTGTAAATATGTGTATTTATACAGATATGTATGTGGTTATATAAATATGCATATTTATATATTATACACATAAAAACATGATAAATATACATGTAATTTTAAAAGTTATGACTAATGAAATAAAGTTTATTTACCCAGGTGACTCAAGTTGAAAATGAAGATAATTCCAAAATTGGGACAGCAAAAGTGGTTTGAAAAGAATCAAAATGGACTTTTCAAGGGGGGCTATTCAAATATGAGTTGACTCATCAGACCTGGGTTAAGTGTTGGGTATATGAAGGTAATTAGCATACTTCCAGTTTGACTGAATGGGCATTGTTCATTTGAATATATAGATTCCAATATGTTTGGCTTATATCAGTGTTATGCATATTTTGCATTATAAAATAGAGACAGAATACTGTATCAGTTAAGAATGTGGACTCCAGACTCAGGCAGGCCCGGGATTATGTCTGACATTCACCAGTTGCTAAATTGCTCACCCTTTGCCTTTGGAGAATTATTTAACCACTCTATGCCTCACTTTCTTCACCTGTTAAATATGAATATTTGCTGTGTTGATAAGCAAAATAACATAACAAATAGCTTAGTAAGGTTTGTGGCACAATAATACATTCTCATTAAATATGTTATTAATAGTAATGAAAAAATACTTTCCTCACTTCATATTTATTTCAAGTCATCCATAATAAAATCATTCCCACACATCTAAAAGAATGGGACAAGCAAGTCAATATAGAAACATCTAGCTTCATACTCTAAAAAATATTTAAATCATTGTAGACAGGCTCAGTTGATTTTATTCACTTATTTTTATTAATAGATGTCATTAGCAAAAAGTCTACACAAAATACTTGTGTACACACACAATTCAATGACAGATGTAAAGTCTCTTTAAGTCATAATTTAATTTTTTTCTATTTTAATTTTCTCTTTTATTTGGTGTGATTTTGATTGCTTTTGGTATAATTAGAAGAGGGGAGACAAAATCAGTCTTTGGTTGGGAAAAGAGTGGGTTAACAAAAGCCTTTGAAGAAATTACACAAAAGCCACTAAGGGAAGAGTGACTGCAGGTACTATATTCCAGAGTGTTTATTTTTCTTTCTCGATGGTTTCAAATGGGTCAGCATATCAGTAAAACTAGAAGTCAACAAAGACCTATCTCAGATTACATCGGTTCCTGGGGCCATCGACAAAGTAAACATCAGTCACCCCATGAAAAATACGACGATTACCTGTTATTGGACACTGGCTGGCCTGGCCTGACCACCGAGTGGCACCGTTAATGAATCCACTTATTTCTAATACAAATAAACCAGAGAGAGGAAGTGGCTGGCCAAAGCTGACTCTAAAGTCAGATGGGAAGATGGTTAATAAAAAAGCTCAGGGTTGACATTTCCTTTTTATTTGAAACATGCTTTTCTTGAGAATGACATGATCTTCTCGATATGGTTTAGTAAGCCTCAGCTGATGCCAGGTTTTAAGGTGCTTTTAGATGTGTGTGTTTTTTACAAGTGGAAAAAAGAATTCCAAAGGAAAAATTTGAAAGTCTATCATGGGTCCATAGTACAAGGACTAAAAATACAAGGAAATAAAATTTTCATCTTTAGTCACTATTTACTTCAAAATACTGACGTTAACAAGATACATCTTTCTTGCAGAACAATTTGTCAAGATTTCTGAAAAACCTTAAAATTGCTCTTATTCTGTTCAAGTAATTCTACTTGTAGAAGTACAGTGTAAGTTAAGGAAATAATCAGAAATGTGTTAAATAATATATGCAAAAGTATATCAGGAACACTTAGTGATTACAAAATGGAATAATCTAAAGTTTTAAGAATTGATGGACTAAATCACAGCATGTCCATATAATGGAATATCATGATATTTTCAAAAGCATTAGATGATGAGAGAAAATTTCTACAATATAATGTCAGGTGAAAAAGGTAATGTATGCCTCAATGGAAATCGTTAATATTTGGGTTTTATATTGTTTTTGTTATTTCTGTATTTCAATTTTTATTAAATTTTATTTTGTTAAAATACATGTGCACAAACACACACATACAGACTAAAAATTTGAAGGAATGATAAATATATGGATATTAACATGAATTCTCTTAGCAGAATGTTAATGATGATTTTTTGCATAATATTTTTTCTGTTTTCAAGTTTTCAATAATGAACATATGTTTTGTAAGGTTTCTTAGGAAAACATTGTGTGTGGAATGACCACACATCTTGGTTAGGAAATTATATACTCAAATGGCAAGATTTTTTTGATTCCCTCAATAAATAATATTTTTTGGTTCTTCATTTTCATAGTCAGATATTTTCTTAGCATTTAATGTAAATTCTTCATGATGCAGTTTTACGTATTTCCTCTTTTCCTTTGCTGACATAAATTAATAGCAACTAATCACCAACCGATGTTTAAGCCCCATATATTAGAAGTCTTTCAGTCTTCTTTCTCTTCCTTAGGCTGGAAAATGACAGTCCCTTTAATCTTTTCCTATTGATCCTCTTTTCCACTCTTTTAATCATTTCTGTGTGAGTATCAAAAACAACTCTGTCACTGCAAAAATTTGAGAAAATCGTGGAAAAAGGATTTGCAATACTATAACGCTTAACTCAACCATAAAATGCTCCACATTTCTCCTGCATTCTTTTCCTTCTTTCCTTTGAAATAATTAAAAAGGAATCAAAGCATTTATAATTCCAAATTTCTATTTTAAATAAGTAACATCCCAAATTATTTCTCATAAACAGGCAATTGGAAACTATGTTCTTGATTAAATTAGGAATGTATGCAAAATGTTCCAAGAGTATAAATATTATCACATAGAGTGTTTTTCAAGAGATGTGGGTCCTATAGTATATTAAATGCAAATTAAAAAAATGTATTCCATATATATTGAATTAATTAATTCAACATTCATTAAGAACACCTTTTTGAGTACTTCTTTATTATAAATATTGATGACATATATTTCCTGTTACCTACTTTTTTCCACTTATTTGATTTTTAATATTTTACTATTAACCACTTCATGATTATTATATTCCAGGATACATTTATGTTTCCTCAATGGCTTACAGTTTACACAAAAATCAAGTACTAGCCAGTGATAAAAAGATATAGAACATTATTATGACTGAGTTCACATTTAAAAATATATACATACCCCGTATAATATATAACATATTGTACATATGTACATATATAATATTTGTAATTTTTCCTATAATAGTATTTTATATAAATTATAATGCTTATTTAGAAATACATATATTCTTTCTACCCCTTTAGCAAGATATGAAATAATCAGAAAGTTTAAGCTTCACAATACAACAAAATAATGATAGTGAATATGCTACAGTCACTTCTATGTTCCCCTGCTTTACAAACAAAATTTTATAGTATAATAGAGACTAATTTACTGAGTTAATTATAATACATTTTAAACATTCCTGGAAAAGTTCTTGCATTCGCATTTTTTGAGCTTTCCACTATTGTTTTGACTTTTCTGGAAAGTAATGGGAACTTATAATTAGTTCTTCAAATCTAGTTCCTTGGCAACTGTTGGTATGGTATGAGCAGATTAATAATTACTGTTTTATAAAAATCTGATTAAACCCAATACCTTCATTATAGCATATCTGAGTTTTATATGCAGTTATATCCTTTGAAGCATATGTCCTGCTGCTATATAAATGGGTATGATTCACATACAGGCTAGCTTAAACTTTAGATTCAGTGAAATGTGACTTCTTGCGTAGGTGCTAACATTTTTCTCTTTGGCTGTTATGCTTACAAATAATTTCCTAAGTTAAGCTATTGAAGGAAAGTCCTTGTGTCCCAGATCCCCCTTCATCTTCAGGATGGTTTCTGGCTCAATTTAAGCTGCCGAAGGGGCAAAGGTTAATCCAATTGAGGAAAATGGTTCTTTGTTTCTCTCTACCTGAAATCCAGTCATGCAGTATAATAAGAGGATGCACAGAGGCAAGAAATGGCCATGTCATGCATACAGTAGCAGTGTCCAAACAGGTAAGTCCTGATAAATTACCTACTTAGCCACAATATAAAGAGATGAAAAAATCTGTTCAGAAATATTGTCTTAATTAGAAGATAATAGAGATGCAATTGTCAGTCATACTGAAAAATCTAAACTTACAATTTAATTCAGGATAATATTCTGAGTTCTATATACCCTCTTACCAAGGATTATAGAACTACCATATTAAAATGGAAATTAAAACTAACATTATTTGTATAATGCTACATTCAATGTCATTTTATCCTGGATGTCCAACTTCCTTCATAGAGATCTTAGGCTGTGAAGTCAGATATAGTTTCTAGTTCTGCTTTAGTCCCTTATGAACATTGCGCAAGGTGGTTAACTTCTCTGAGTCTTATTTTTCTCAGCAGGAAGATGGGAGAAATAACACTTAGCTCACAGTGTTGCAATGGTAATTAAATAAAAAAGTAGATGTAGAGTGCCTAGCAAAATTCCTGGCACATGTTGGATGTGTAATAAGTCTTAATTACCCTTTTCCCTTCTTTTGCCTGAATGATCAATTTAAGGCATTTTATTCTTTCAGTTATTGTCAATCGATTTTTCTATTTAAAAAGGAAATTTTCCACAATTAATAATCAATGCATTAACTTTCATTAACCAGCATAAACCCCTTTTAACATGAGCATGACAAAGACTTGGAAAATATTATTTATTCTCATTCAAGGTATTTATTCTCAGAATAATTAGAATAGAGATGCTCATTAACTACTTATACTATGTAATGTGATTTTTATGAAGGCCATTTTTGTTTCCTTTTTAGATACAGAGATAAGCAACATGAAATAAAAATTCAAATTTCTCATCTGGAATATTTTTTGTGGGGAACACACATTAAGAATAATAATTAAGAAAAGTTATTGGTTGGAAAAGAGGCTAAGAAAATTGATAAACCATTATGTCACTAAATTGGTCCCATATTTGTAACACTTTCATGAATTAATTCTGTTTGTAATCACAGTTATTGATTTGTCTATTCCCCACATAATCAGCTTTATATAAAATTGACCTCGTAGCAAATTCTGAACTTGAATAAAGTGTTGGGAACATCATATGTCAGGCTATTGTGCAATTTGATTCTGAGAGTGTGTTCTTCCAAGTTTTATCCCAATTTATATATTTAACCTTAAATAATCTTATTCACATTGCACAGGTAGAAAGAATCCATTCTATTCAATCATTATCCATTGTTACATAAATATTAATAACAACAACAAAAGCCTTCCTATAAGTTCAAGATATAAAGTAAAAAAACTTGGCAAGTGGCTAGCGGTCATGCTAATGCTGGAATTCCTGTTTCATAGAGCCAAGCTACATTTTCCCACAGAACCTAAAGTCAGTCACAAGCAATCATTTCAGGATAAAAGTAAAGGTAAGAATGCACCCTCCAATATGTGAAAGACTGTGAGTCATACTACCCTGGAATAAATGGTTCCCTACCTAAAGCAGGAATAATCAGAAATCTGGTAATGGAGCTATGAGAGAGTAGAAATGCAATTGTCTTCCTCTGGAAGTAGACCATATTCCATTTGATTCATAAGAATGGAAAGGGGAAAAATTACACTTTAGACATTATTCATTTAATTCTTGGATCATTTCACTTTCTTTAATTGCATTGTTTAAATACATAGAACCCTAATTCTTTCAGAGATCTCATTACCTTCTGGGCAAGCTACAGGTATTTATTTGTTCTGTTCCTTTCTTTCCTCCATTCCTTGATCTCTTTCTTGACATCTGAGGATTGGCAATATGAGTTTCAAAAGAAGAAAACCACCTATATCTGGTTCCAGAGAATGACCACAGTCCCCTATATTCTCCAAAACATTAATACATTTGGCAAGTTATTAGTTCTTAGAATATTCTTTCAAAATAAATATTACTAACTCTTTTCTAGAAACAATAAAGAGGGCAGAAGAGGAATTCAGTTTGTTCAGTCATAGCAGTTGAATGGTAAAGCAGAAAGATATTCCTTGTCTCTGGAAATTTCAAGTTAGTCAATTTCTTTACTAGTGTAGCAATTTAGTTTTTTCCTTCATTTCTTATATAAATGTTACCTTCCCTTTTAAAAAGCAACACAAAACATATGTAGCATAACATAAATGTCACAGCTCAATTAGTTGTACCATTTTACAAAAATGAGATCAGTTGCACTAGATTATAGGAAGGCAAAGCATTGTTACTTTTGCTCGAAATTGTTAAGCAGAATGCATTTATAATCTTTGGCCTGTAACTCAAAGAATATAGTTTTAATTTGCATTTAAATAAAGCAAATCTCCGATTGCAAAGAATTTTCTTTTATTAGTCCCATAAACAAGATGGCATTAAAGTGCATAGGCTGCTTAAGTAGTATGTGAGGATAAATCAAACGGATAAACAAGGCAACGTCATGAAGAAAAGGAAAGCCACTCTAGAGATACTTAAATAGTTAACATTCAGAATTCTTGCTATCAATTAAAGAAATGTCAAGCCCTAAGAGATTTCTACTTACTAAATCTATACATTTAGAATAGATACAATACAGCCCTAATAAACCCCTTGTTTATTAGCAATTCATAAGCACCTAGTTTTCTATTTTTATTTTATTTACATACTAATGAAGTATACACTAAGTATATGGTATATAAGCAGTTTCATACATTTTATTCATATATATTAAAATATGCAAGGCATAAGCTTGACAGATGCTATTTGGCCATGTTTTACTAGTGAATCAACTGAGCATCGGTGATTTGCCCAAGTTCACCGAGCTGGCTCAAAACAGATGCAAAGTCTGGTGGTCCGTGTGTTTTACTATTTCCGATACAAGGATGAACCCTTCACAACTAGAGTCAACTTGTACTTCTTTGTTTATTCTTTCATTCAACACATATTTATTTAGTGTCTATTATTTTTAGGAATGTTTATCTCCTACTTCTTCTACGGATGATCTCCTTTTCATTTGGACCTTCTAGACGGCTGAGAGAAAGGCCATGGGAATATTTTAGCTCTCCATGATGCTCAGCAAAGCCAACAAGAAGTAAATTGATTTTCTCAATGACAATTCTTCATTAGAAACAATAACAACAACAATTCCACTATTTTTTACCCTCGGGTTCTCCACATATTCAGAGTAATAAAAATTTTAAGACAGGTTCTCATGACCAAGACCCCCCCAAAGGAAAGAATCACTTGAAAATACTCAGATCATATTTTTACATCAAATAAACATCTGGAAAAATAAAGTTGCCATATTGGCAAGTTTGACTTTGAATAACCAATATTAAAGTATATCACACAATTTTCTAAATTGAGGTGCTTAAAAAATTCTGTAATCTGTGACACCACAGCCAGAATTTCTTGCTTATGGTTGTCATCACTCTCTCTCTTTTGCTGTCTATTTTCTAAAGCAAATTGTAGTGGTTTAAAATTATCTAGTGGTATAATTAATATGAGAAAATATTCAATAGAGGCTGCCAAAGCATCAGCCATGTTTATGGTGTCATATACTTAAGACATATATTAAAATATACTTCAATATGAGCAACATGGCTCTAAAGTTTTTTTAAAAATCAGCATATATTTTAATTAATCAAGGCCTAAAATATAACCAGGATAAAACCTTCATTGAAGGCAACATGGAATTACATATAAAAACAATCCCTTTCCCCTTGACGCAATAATATAATGTAGCAATTTTTCTTAAGAAACAAATTATAAAGGAGCTTAAAAGTTTATGTATGTATAATGATGTTCATGACTATATTACAGCACCAAAAAAGTTATAAATAGCCAAAATGTCCAAAAATCAGAATTCTACTCTACAAATCATAAAATTTTCTTAAAGTAAAAAATTATCTTTTAAAATAATGGTCATATATTGGAAGATTATTAATCACATAAGGAATTGTTCATAAAATATTATTGAATTAAAACTTGATACTCATTGTGTATATAGTATGATACCAATTTTACACCCAAGCACATATATTCACACACAGACTAAATTCTGAAAGAATATAAACCAAATGTTAAGTTTGCAAGATTGCAAATTATTTATACTTTCTGTGTGATTTTTTTTCTTACGTTTCCAAATGATCAATGAATACTTAAAAAACAAAAAATGTAATATTTAAAATAAGTGTATGCTTGATCAAAATGCATTTGACCATTTATTCAACAAATATTTATATAGAGTGTTGATTAAAAAGATAGCCCATGTTCTTAACTTGACCTTGGATGAGTTACTTAACTTTCTTAAGGCTCAGATAATAATCCCACCTATCTCAAAGGATTATTGTGAAGATTTTTGAGAAAGTTTTAATGTTGTGAGACAATGTAAGATAGCACATTGTAGTGTAGTTTACTGTATAGTAAATCTCAATAAATCCTAGCTACTTCTGAACATCCACTCGGTCCCAGAAATGAGAACATAAGAATGAATTAACAACAAGCAAAAAATATTATGGTAGAGAAATCTATGTGAAAAAACAATCTGGCCTGAATTATTCAGATAATTGCCTGATTTCTGAGAAATATAAGTGAAAACACCTTAAAATTGGACAGAGATATTAGAGGGCTTTATCTAACTGTGTTAATCAATCATTAACTGAAATAAAAATTGTATTTATCTAGGTGCTTAGAATATTTAAAATGCTAGTTTTGTAACTGTTATGAATATCTTTCAAACAAAGGGAAGTATCTGGCAAGGCAAATTGACATCAACGTCATAACCAGGTTTCCATGATATCTACAGGCTGTCACTGACGACTGGATTGCTTGATTGCTTAGGGCTCTTTGCTGATGAGGTTATCGTAGGTCCAGTTAATTTGGCTCACCATAGCCCAGCTTGCTTGTCTATACTCCACAGTGATTGACAGTAGGCAAAATCATGGCCAAGATGCAAATAAAAACGAGGCCAGAGATTTGTCCCCTGAGTAAGTTCGATAAGTAATGAGTATTCTACTGTGAAACCCAAGTGGAAGTCATTTCAATTCAATGCAACAAATATCTCTTGAGAGCTTATTATGAGCCAAGCACTGTCATAAATACTAAGGATTCAAACATGAATAAGCTATGGTCCTTTCCCTTGAGGTGTTTATAGTCAGTTGGGAGAAATATGGATACACACATAATCACAGTGTGTTATAGAGACTCACGGAGCATGCTAGGGAAGTATGGAAAAGGGGCGCTTAGCCCAGCCAGGCTCATATGTGGTCAAGATGTGTGTGTGTGTTTGTGTGTGTGTGTGTGTGTGTGTGGAAGCAGAGTGTATAGTTTCAGGAAATACTTCCTAGAGGAGATGATAGTCAAGAAGACATAACTATCAGATGTCAAAGTGTACTTTTCTTTTGTAGAAAATGAGATGACAGTGTTCATATTTTAATAATCATCAAGCACATTTGTGCTCTTCCAGCCTACTTCCTCAATTTTATATTTTTAAATCTACTGCTTATAAATTTACAGAATTTCATGGGTACCCCAAGGGGCTTCAGCAAAAACCAAAAGAGAAACCTCATATTCTAAATGCATAATGGTACTGTACTCTGTGTTTATGGTGGAATGTCAGGTAAGTAAACTCACACTTAGGAAAACATATTTGATTTTTCTGGCTAGAGAGCCCATGCAGGTGGGGAGAGTATTAATGTATTTGAATAAACTTGTGTTAAAATATAGCTAGAATAGAAAATAAATAAAACCAGTGCCCACATAAATACATCAGTAGTGCCTATCACAAAAAAGAGACTTTGTTATAAATAATAATTCTGTATTTGTTACAATTAGCCAGTTTTGTCATTCCAGCATGATGAGCATTTTTTCTTTTCTTTTCTTTTCTTTTGGTCAGGCACTGTATCAAATACCGATAATTAAAAGGTGAATCGGTTACAGTCACACATTACTTAACGCAGTGATCCCTTCTGAGAAATGTGCTGTCAGGTGATTTTGTCATCATGCAAACATCACCGAGTGCACTTACACAGACCCAGATGGCAGTCTGCTACACACCTAGGCCATATGGTGTGGCCTACTGCTCCTAGGCTGCAAACTTGTTCAGCTTGTTGCTTTACTGAATACTTCAGGCAATTATAACACAGCAGTATTTGTGTATCGGGACATAGCTAAACATAGAAAGGTACAGTCAAAATACAGTATTACAATCTTATGGAAACAACTGTTGTATATATGGTCTGTATATGACAGAAAGTCATCATGTGGCACACGACTATACATCCTCTTGTTTCAAGGAGGTGACTGTTGTTCAGGCCGAGCACTGAATGAACATATGCATAGACAAAAACATGAATGTTGTAGTAAGAGGCAAGCAAGAGGGGAGTCCAGCCTTCCATCTTCAGGAGGGAACATCGGAGCTTACCGAAGAGTTAACGGCTTACGCAATCCATGTCTTCACTTTCTCCACCTGAGTTTGCTGGCTCTTTACTAGCCTGTGAGCTCACGGTGCTGCGTTATCCCTGGCTTGTGTCAAGGAGTCCGTTGGTGCTCTATTGAGACATCTTTCACTACCAGCAAAAATCAGATCTAATCTACCCAGGAAGATATGAGGTAATCATGGTATTACAGGACAGGAACCAGTAGGGCATAGTGCCCAGTTCCCAGCTTTTAACCCTGCTTGTTGACTGCAGATAACTGCCGTGAGTTGCCAGAGGTGGTCTTTCAGATAGAGACATAAAGCTGGGAGTACCTCTTATGCTGGCATCAGTATTTCTACTAGAGACATCTGTATCTAAAAATTAGGTATTATTAGTTCATTTAAAAGAAATCTATTCATTTTAGATCCTGCAAGTTTCCCAAACAGACTTTGTCTCCTACATACACGGGTGTCTGCAAGAAATTTAAAAACTGGCATGTCCATGTTGAGGACATTTGGCTCAGATTAACAGGATGGGAATTTGGGTTGAACTAAAAGAATATAAAATTCTTTTAAATGATCTGCAAACCTCACTGATATGATAAGCAAGTATATAATAAAAATTCTAGTTTTACTGACCATGGCCAGGCTATATAAAGCAATTTCCTTCTAAGAATTGGTTTGGCACTCATTTATGTGACCAATGTTTTTTATTTTTTTTAATAGAAGGATATATTTTAATTGGCCAAAAGTCCTAGAAGTTTATGGGGGCAAAAAACTCCAATGTTTGGAGTCTAAGTGTTGAATGTTTCTATCATCTCCACTTTTCTCTCTGCAGGAGTTGTCAATACTAATTGCCTTCTCTTGGGTGACTAGGGTCAAAGAAATGCCCTCTTACAAAAACAAAACACAGGACAATGGTAACCAGTTGGGTGACTTGAGTAAGTGTATGTGATGAAACACGGCAGTCAGGGAACAAGAGGAAAGGTGTTTGCTTCCTGACCTAGAGGAGAGTGATGTCAGGAAGGCATGAAAAGGACTTCTTTCACCAGAGTTTGTTTAATGCTAATCATCCCAACATTTTTGACATTGCACAGCTTTTTGTTTTCTTTTTAATAATATGGGATAAGTGACTTCTCTGTAACAACAGAAAGGATGAATAAACTGAACATGTCAACAAAATTTAAAAACTATCCTTAAAAATATATTTTTGTGACTCCTTGCTAGATTTGGACACAATAAAGTTTTGGTTTAAAAATAGCTTCTTTTGGTAGAATGCAAATATATAAATGCATGTCAATATAAATTAATGCAAAATCATTAATTTTTACAGAAAAGCCTGGTGCTTTTCTTATTTACTTATTGAGCATTTTTCCTTACTAAAATGTAAGCTCTGTGACAAGACAGAAGTTTCTTTGCAAAATTTTAGCTGGAGCAACACCTTACTCATGGGAGGGCTCCCAAGAAATGCTTGTTGAATATGAGTGTGAGTGAATAAATGAATGAATAAATTAATTAATGCTTAATTTTGAAGCATGTCATTTTTGTTCTTTAAAAGATATTCTGCATCCTTCCCCACAGAATATAGAATGCACTAAGGTACTAATATCAGATTTCCTTTCTGTTATACATTGAAAATATTCTATGTGGCATTCTTGATAGTATGTTACAGTTAATAAGATACTGTAAAAAGTTATCATAAACTAGCCCTTCAGTGGTCAAAATAGAGATATGTTTTGCATTTTTTATGCATTTTAAAAGCAAATGTTCTTGCATTTGCTAGAGCTCAATATAGATTAATACAAAAATCATTCAGGAGCTTGATTAGTTCGTTAAAATGTTATCTGGGTGATTGAAGTATTAAACTAATTGCCAAATAAAACTCAAAAAGGCAAACTTTACTATTTATCTGAGAGGTAAGCAAGGGCTTTTTGTTGTTAAGTTAATGTTCTGTACCCTCATGAACTCACCTCTCACTCCTCTTTGATTTAAGCAGATAGTTGCTCTTAGGACACAACTTTTCTTCTTTTAGTTTTTTTAATATTTAATTAATATGGGTACATAATAATTGTATATATTTATAGGGTACATGTGATATTGTGATACAGGAATATAATGTGACTTAATCAAATCAGGGTTATTGGGGTATACATAACCTCAGGAATTTATCATTTCTTTGTGTTAGGCACATTCCAAGTCCACTCTCTTAGTTATTTGAAACTATACCCTAACTTGTTGTTGATTATAGTCACTTTGTTGTGCTATCAAATATTGTTCATTCTATCTAACTGTCTAACTCTATTTTTGTACCCATTAGCCATCCCCACTTTATCCTCATCCCACTACCCTTTTAAGCCTCTAGTAATCTTCATCCTACTCTCTGTCTCCATGAGATCAATTGTTTTTAATATTTAGCTTCCACATATGAGTGAGAATGTGTGAGATTTGTCTTTCTGTGGTTGGCTTATTTCACTTAACATAATGTTCTCCAGTTCCAGCCATGTTGTTGCAAATGGCAGGATTTCATTGTTTATTGTGGCTATATAATATTCCATTTTGTATATGTACCACAATTTCTTTATCCATTCATCTGTTGATGGACACTTAGGTTGATTCCAAAGCTTGGCTATTGTGAATAGTGCTGTGGTAAACATGGGAGTGCAGATAATCTCTTTGATATACTGAATTCCCTTCTTTTGAATATATACCTAGTAGTGGGATTGCTGGGTCATATGGTAGTTCTATGTTTAGTTTTTAGAGGAATCTCCACAGCATTCTCCATAATGGTTGCATTAATTTACATTCCTACCCATAGTGTATGAGGGGCCCTTTCTCCATACCCTTGCCAGCATTCGTCATTGCCTGTCTTTTTGATAAAAGCCATTTTCACTGGGGTGAGATGATATCTCATTGTAGTTTTGATTTTCATTTCTCTGATAACTAATGATGTTGAACATTTTTTCATACACCTATTGGCTATTTGTGTGTCTTCTTTTGAAAAATGTCTATTCAGATCATTTGCCCATTTTTCATTGAGATTATTTGAGGTTTTTTTCCCCTATGGAGTTGTTGCAGCCCCTTATATATTCTAGTTATTAATTCCTTGTCAGATGGGTAGTTTGCAAATATTTTCTCCTATTCCGTGAGTTGTGCCTTCACTTTGTTGATTGTTTCCTTTGCTGTGCAGAAGCTTGTCAGCTTGATGCGATCTCATTTGTCCAATTTTGTTTTGGTTGCCTGTGCTCTGGGGGTATTACTCAAGAAGCCCTTGCCAAGACCAATATCCTGAAGTGTTTCCCCAATGTTTTCTTTTAGCAGTTTCATAGTCTCAGGTCTCAGATTTAAGTCTTTAATCCATTTTGATTTGACTTTTGTATATGGTGAGAGATAAGGATCGAGTTTCATTCTTCTGCATAGAGATATCCAGTTTCCCACCATCATTTATTGAAGAGACTGTTCTTTCTCCACTGTATGTTCTTGGCAACTTTGTCAAAGATAAGCTCACTATAGATGTGTGGATTATTTCTGGGTTCTCTATTCTGTTCCCTTGGTCTATGTGTCAGCTTTTATGTCAGTACAATGTTGTCTGTGTTACTATAGCTCCATAGTATAATTTGATGTCAGGTAATGTGATTCCTCCAGTTTTGTTCTTTTTGTTCAGGATGGCTTTGGCTATTCTGGCTCTTTTCTGGTTCCATATAAATTTTAGAATTATTTTTTCTATTTCTGTGAAGCCTGTCATTGGAGTTTTGATGGGGATTGCATTGAATCTGTAGATTGCTCTGGGTAGTATGGACATTTTAACAACATCGATTCTTACAATCCATAAGCATGGAATATCTTTCCATTTTTTCGAGGACACAACTTGATTATGGTTTGAGGTCGTTCATTTAAAAATCATTTGGAAAATCAGTCTGGATTTCAAAAAGCTGATTCATGCCTTATCTCTACTGCTTGGAAATGATCCTACCTGGGACACCTGATATGTAGGTTTCCAATAACTGGCAATGCAACTTTCCTTGAAGCTCCTTGCTAATCACTATGAAAGAAGAGGAAATTTCTTTAGACCCTAAGACTTTCAAACTCCACTCAGATGCTTAACTGAGTGGTTCTTAACCAAGTTTCACTTCAAAATCCAAAAGGGGGTTTTAAATACAGCTACTTCTGAAGATTCTGATCAATAAATTTGAAGAAAGAAATGATGCATGGTCATACCTGGTGGAGAAATCCTGTTTTAGGGTCACACTAGTATCACTAACCATACATTCATCTCACAGAAATGATGACCAATATTTCAAGAGGAGACCTGGTAAGATAAACAATATGTCAGTGAAGAGAAAGGCAGTTTTATTTCCATACTGAATTCACAATAATTATTGCAATTCATAATAATTCCTATCATATATTGAGCACCTACTAAGTGTTAAGGACCAAGACTACTCATGAATATGTCATGTCATTAAAAAACTAAAACAGCTGAAAAGAAGGAGCATTGTCTCTATTTAATATAGGAATAGGTTAAATAACTTGGCTGGGAAAAATAATCTAGTAAGTGCTGAAAACAGATACAAGGAGGAGTGTTCCTGTGCCCAAAATGTACCCCTCTCCACTCTCCACACATCCTCCTTGTGTCTTTCCCCAGAGGGGGACAAAGTCAGCATAGAACAAACTCATACCAGTGACATATCCAAGCCATGAATTTATGCTCTACGTGAGAGACGAGTTATATGTTAATTAGTAGGCAGATAGATATGTGTACAGTGACCATGTTTTCTCAACCAATAATTGGGCTACTTTAACTGAAAATGGAGATGATTCTGAACATTCTAGGACACAAAGTCAGCCTAAATAAGCGTATCATAAATAGCAAGTAGGAGGAAGAGATCACAGTTCAAAGCAAGGTCAGTAGATAAAGAGAACATTCTAAGCTGATGGCCAGCCTATGCTATAGAATAGACGAGACTGACTTGAAATATCATAATATCTTATCATCTCCTAGTTCTCTAGCCAGGCCTAAAAACATAGAACAGAATACAATTATTTTCTTATAACTCTTTAAATATTATTTTATATAAAATTCCCTTAGAACATTTTAAAAAGCAAGATATAGGTCAGATATCCTGAGTTTACATGGTATAAAAAATTTAAACAAGGGAAAGAATGCTATGCTGAAATTATATTGCTTTAAAATGATGAAATGTGTTTTATACAAAACAATGCTTTCTTTAAAAAAACACCCACAATAATGCAATTTGCTACTAAGTTGTCTGAGGTATGCAGTGATATGGAAAATGGATATCATATAACCTTATTCTGTTTATCAATATATAATTATGAAATAATTTACAATAATGCGGTTATTGATTTAACTTCACCCATGTGCCTTCAGAGGACATTTATACTTTAAAAATGAAATTTAACTAAATTATTAGGTAAAAATTGCCACTAAGCAATCCTAATTAGAAAACAAATGCTGATGTGACAATCATGTTTTATCTGAGGACTCTCCTGATCCCAGCATAGTTGCCTTTGTAATAGATTAATGTTGCTGTGGTATAACAAGTGGGAATTGCTTATATCTGTTCTATCGAGGTGGGTCTCATGCTTCAGTATACAACAAATGAAAAAATATTCTACATTTCTCCTGAAATGCTCTAATACCTCACAGAAAACAAGAATAGCAGAGTTAACAGCTGGACTGCCAGGTCAGAAGTTATTGAGATGTGTGTGTGGGCTTGCCTCAGTAGTGAATTCATTCAGCAGTCAATCATTATGAAAGAAAAGGAAGGAAGGAAGGAAGGGAGGAAGGGAGGGAAGGAGGGAAGGAAGGAAGGAAGGAAGGAAGGAAGGAAGGAAGGGTTGATTAGAAGAAAGGAAGTGAAAAGAGAAGAATACTATGAAAAGAAAAGAAAACCTACTGGAAAACACACAGTTTGGCATATGCAATCATATCTCACTTTGAATGATAATAAAATAAAGATAATATTATGGTATTATAGTAATATACTATAATATTATCATGTAGTTATTTTCAAGCGCAAGAATCTCCCTGTTATGTCTAAATTTATTTCATCAGTAAGGGAGGTATTATTGTCCCTCTTTTACACATGAAATGACCAAGATGTGGAGGAATTAAAAACATAAAGCCAGGATTTGATCCCAGACTGTCTGGATGCAGATTCTGTGCCCTTATTCACTATGCATTGGTGGGTGCCTCACCATATATTAGAATTTAGTTGGTGTTAGAAATAGAAGTATGACTAGAACCAATGTTGGGGGGATGTGTTAGAAATATGAGCACAAATTCCTCCTGAAGTTTGATGTGGATAGTTGCTAGACAGAACTTGAGATTTACAGCCCAACTATTTCTAGCCCTGAGTGTCTTCAATATGTAATTATGTCACCAGGTACTCAGCACAAAGCAGGCATAACGATTGGCCTAGGGTGTAGAGACTGCAGCTGTTGTGAAGGAGCCAAAAGAACTTCTCTTTACAAGTTGAGAACAATCATGCATTAGTGGTTTAACTCTACAATTAATGTAATAGATGCCAACAGGCAAAGCTAAAATTTAGGCTAAAAGTGTAATAAGTTAAAATAGGAACAATAACTGGCCCTCTGGAAGTGCCAAATCAAGCTTTAGTGCTCAGTACCAAAGGGAAAGAAAGAAAATTCTTTCAAATTTTCAAAGGTATTTGCCTTTCTGAATGCAACTTTGTTATTTCTCTAAAAATGGCTGGCCACATTTTGTTGTATATGGGAAAAGTATGATCGAAACCATAGGAGTTTTCTCATGCTCCTAATCATTAAGAATGCAACCAGAAATGAAGAAGAATAACAGTTTGTGAGGTTTATAAATGAGTGGGCTTGGAAATCAGACTACTCAGGGGTTTCATTTGCTGGATATGAAACTTTGAACAAGTCATGCAGCCTTGCTAAGCCTCACTTTATTCAGAAGTAAAAGTGGGGACCATAATAACAACATAAAAGGTTATATAATAGATGGATCAGATCTCATATTTGAAAGTAATTCCTTAGGTGCTGGATATATATTGTACTTCTTTTGTTTTCCATTAAAACATAAAGTCAAAGAATTGCAGCTCCTGTTTAATCCCTGATGGCTTATAGCAAAGAAGACTCCAATCTTGGTGCATCATTAAAATTATAGCATCTTAGGAGTTAGCAAAAGTGTTAGGTGTTGGCTAGTATAACTGTACAGCCAGTGCAAAATCCATACCTGTTCTCACCTGGAACATTATCAGGGACAGAAACTCAGTCCCCTCTGTGGCAGTCCACTCTAGTCCTGGTTGTCTCAAATTCTTCCTCAGCTTTCCATAAGTTTTTCCAAGTTGTGCCTTTTAACAGTGGATAATAGGCCTATCCTATCTCATATGTGAGAGTTCTTCAAAAGATGTAGGATTGCCTTTGCCATTCTGGAATGATTTCCAGGTTAAAAAATGTGTTTGTTGGTTTGTTTGATTTCATCAAGCAATATGCTTTTCAGGCATATCAACATGTCGTATACGTTCCTCTGGGGATACTCTATCAGTTTTTTAATACACAGAAGCTACCATCTTCTTTAGGAAGTACATTGTATTTCCATTATTATTATCCAAATAGTTTTTTCAGTGGTTATAGTTGGCTTAAGTTCATTAATCAACGAATACTTTTTAGTACTATACCAAGTCTCCCCTTCCCTATGTCCCATGAAATTAAAAAACCCAAAGTAAACAAATCACAGGACTTTGTATATATCCGCATTACATGTCATCTTATTTTTTATGGTTCTTCTTACCTGTCCATTATACACATCTTTTTTTCATCTGCAAATTCTATATTCATAATTTGAAGGGGCCACTTTTAAAGATAACTATGGCCTTCGGCTTTATGATCCTAATGTAAATGTCCAACAGACCTAGGTCACTGCCAGATTTGGGTCACTGTTATGTGTGACAGGCCACTAGGACAGCCGGATGCCACTGCCCGGTGTGAAGAACAGGTATCAAGCATCAGAAACAGAATGACAATTAAATTCACTGTTTTTTTATTGTTAGGTAATACTCCATGGTGTACATATACCACATTTTATTAATCCATTCATGCACTGATGGGCACTTGTGTTGTTTCCACATCTTTGCAATTGCAAATTGTGCTGCTATAAACATTCGAATGCAGATGTCTTTTTTTATAGAATGTCTTTTTTTCGTTTGGGTAAATACTCACTAGTGGGATTCCTGGGTCATATGTTAGGTCTACTTTTAGTTCTTTGAGGTATCGCCATACTACTGTCCACAGAGGTTGTACTAGTTTGCAGTCCCACCTGTCAACCTGGATGGAGCTGGAGACCATTCTTCTAAGTGAAGTATCGCAAGAATGGAAAAACAAACACCACATGTACTCACCATCAAATTGGAACTAATTGATCCACACTTAGGTGCACATGTGGAAATAACTTTCATCAGAAATCAAGCAGGTAGGAGGGAGGAGGAGGAGATGGGTAAATTCACATCTAACAGGTACAATGCACACTATCTAGGGGATGGACACACTTATAAGTTTGACCCCAACGGTACAAAAGCAATTTACATAATCAAAACATTTGTACCCCTATAATATTCTTAAATAAAAAAAAGAATGACAGTTAATATGTCACATGTAACTTGCAGGAAAATAATGACCAAGCCGACAAAATCCATGAGATAGAAACCAATGAAAAGTAAATTAAAAGGTATTGAGAAATCAGTTGTGTTTTCAATTTTGAACTTACAAATCAGGAAAGTGGTAGAAGAAAATGCAGTCTGTGTCACTGTTGAAAGAAAGCATAACTAAAGTTTCTCTTGTTCTTCTAATCTTGAGAGCTTCCTGGTGGGATCCAATACCTTCAGCAGACAGCTGCTAACTGCAGTGGTAGAGGTGTAAGGAAGAACAGGCAGCATTTATCAAGAGTAATTTGACAGAATTACTGACTATTCATATACTGAGTTATTTTCTTTCGGTTTGTGTATTACCAAAAAGACTCCTAGAAGTCCTATTCAATATTCCATATCTCAAAAAGGAGAAATCTGGCATGGAAACCAAGCTACTCCTACTTAACAAAAGTCTCTCAAGTTTGTGCCCAGGTAGACATCATTGCACTAAGCTAGTTCCTGATACACTTTTTCCAAAACTCACCGAAACTTCCAGTTTCTGGTCTAAAACATAAAGACTTCAGTAATCATCACTTTTGTCCTCATAATAAGAAAAAAAGATGAACATACTGGAAATTAGCAACTCTTCTTAATTCCATTAGAGAATTGAGGTCAAGGGCAAACTCTCCTGAAAATTAGAGAAACAGTTTGTAGAGAATCACAGCTTACTCCAACCAGAAGCTGCTGGGGCCAGAAACAGGTAGAAATTGTTAGAAGATAAATGTGGACTAGCTTGAGAGTAAAAAATGCACAGGGGGCCCAGTTTTATAGAGGTGCCCACACTACTGTGAGTTTTATCTTCAGGTGTTCTACCAGGTTCTCATGGTAAAGATCTGACAAAAGTCCACTTGGGATTTCAGCAGGGGATGGGAGAAGTAACTATCATGAAATATACACAGGGGAAAAGTTTCCATCATGTCAACAGACTAAAGAAGAAATAGGCAGAAAACAGAGGACTTTTAGAGAAGTAAAACTATTCTGTCTGATACTGTAATGATGGACACATGACATTCTGCATTGGCAAAACTTGTAAAACTGCACAACACAAAGAGTAAGCCCTAATGTAAATTAAGGATTATAGTTAATAATAATGTACCAATATTGGTTCATCAATTGTAACAAGTATACAATATTATTAGAGGTTAATGATGGGAGAAATAGGAAAAAGGAAAGGAGGTATATTGAAAGTCTTTGTACCGTCTGCTCAGATTTTACGGAAATCTAAAACTGTTCTAAAAAATAAAGTCTACTAATGACAAAAAAAAAAAAAAACTCATTGAATACGTGTTTGCTGTTTAGATCCAGATAGAGAAACTTTTAAGGAAAACCCATGCACACCTTTCCCCTGATCTCCAACAAAGTCTCATCCTGCCACAGTTCTGTATGATAAATTTCTGATAAAACCCGGTGTATTCATGCCTGTTTTGGCATTGTCAGCAAAGAATTCTACCTGACACATCTTCCATCTAAGGCCCCCTGTATTGATTTCCAACCCCCCCCACCTCCTAAGATAAGCATAATTCCAACAATGGAGAGAATATACCCCTCACATAGATATCTGGACAACCAAAAGAAGAGTTGAAATTGAGTGAAGTATCTCTAGATTAGAAGTATCAGGGTTAGTAGTAACTCTCCTAACACCACTCTCAAGGAAGTAGAACCTGGCTGTGCTGCGGATACAGCCTATAGAACATAAAAAGGTGGGACTGAAAATTAGTACAACCTCTGTGGAAAACAGTATGGAGATTCCTGAAAGAACTAAAAGTAAACCCACCATTCGAACCAACAATTCCACTATTGGGTATTTACCCAAAGGAAAAGAAGTCATTTTATATAAAAGACACCTGCACTCCAATATTTATTGCAGCACAATTCACAATTGCAAAGAATTGAGGAATCCACCCAAGTGCCCATCAATTCATGAGTGGGTTAAAAAATGTGGTATATGTACACCATGGAGTACTAGCCATAAAAAATGAATTAATATCTTTTACAGCAATCTAGATGGAAGTGGAGATCATTCTTCTAAGTGAAGTATGGCAAGAATGGAAAAACGAGTACCACATGTACTCACCATTAAACGGGAAGTAACCGATGTGCACGCAAGTGCACAGGGGGAAGTAAAACAGTGGAAAGCAACTGGGGGGAAGGTGGAGGAGGGGAGAGGAATAAACCAACTTAATGGGTACTATGAACACTATTTGGGTGACGGGACCACTTATAGTCAGGACTCAAGCATTACAAAAATTATCCATGTACCCTAAAACATTTGTACCCCCTTAATATTTTGGGGAAAATAATCATGTACAGAGGGTGATTAAGAAAAATGGACTTGGGTTTGAATTTGGTTTTGCTAATGACTAGCTGTGTGGTTCTCAGCAAGTAGTTCAATATTTCTGAGACTGTTTCCTCATCTGTAGAATGAGAATAGTATTATCTTTGGTATAGGATTTTTATTATTGTTAAATGAAATTTAAATGAAATAATATATGTCTATTAGCAATGGACATGTAAAAATTTACAATAAGCAGTAGTTGCTATGTGGATCTGAAAAGACTTTAGGGATTTTAAAGATGGAAAATTAAAGTTGAAAGACATGAAATTACTTGTGAAGATCCTAAAGCAATGTCACTTGTAGGGTCCTTGCTGTGTTTTTACAGAACACTGTGAGAATAAAGGAAACATTTGTGAGAATAAAGGAAAAAAGAAAATAAATCACTTTTTCTGAATCAATTAAGATTGGCCTTAAAAAGTTATGATTTAAAAACAACTGACAGCAGAATTTTGTCTGTATTGTTTCCTGTTATTTCCATAATCTATCTTTCTCATCTTTCCAGCCACTGCAACAGTTAGAAAAGGGAAGACTAGGAGGAAGTGACTAAACAAAAGTGTCCTTGAAAATATTGTCATGGGGTGGCTGGAGCACTCTTTCGGCTCAGGGGAAGACCTCGAGCCACTTCTTTTCAGTTTTACTCAAATAAAGGGAAAGTGCAGGGAGGTTTTCCTTTCTACAACTCCCAGTTGTTCTAGGGCTCCAGCCTACATTTTATGGGATTATATGTGTCTTGAGACATAAAAAGGAGGATTGTCTTATGGCATAACTTAAGATCATAGGCTTCAAAGTTGTTTTGTGAAATACATGTTTATCACTAAATCATTGAACAAATTATGATTAGCCTGGGTAGAAACGAGTCTTAAGAAACAGCCATTTCTTTACCATTTTAAATAACATCCCACATTGTGATAAATGATAGAAACTAGTTTATATCAAAACTATTCAAGTTTATGGACAAAAATATCACTAGATATTTATCTCTGGATCTATAGTTGCAGGTAAACTAGAGGAATCTATGATAGCAGAGATTCATTCTGGCCAGTGTTCCCAGCCCTTTCTCATCCTTCATATCGCCACTGAAGCACAACATCCTAGGGTACCCATTAATATACAACTCCTCTTTCTCCAGTGCCCAATACGAGCCAGAGAGCTTCTATCACTCTGCTGTTCCCACTGTTTGCACTAACTAAAAGTTACAGTTATACGTTTGTTTGTTCATTTTCTTGTTTGTTGTCATTGTCTTACATTAATTTATAAACTCCCTGAGAGTGAGGACCATGTTTATTTTATTCATCAAAGTATGCATAGTTCCTTTCAAATCACCTGACAGAGTGGCAGTCCATAATATCTGCTGATTGACTGACTAACTGAATGAATGAATGAACTTGCAATAGTGCCATATCCAATGCTCTCCCTGGTAGAGAAAGTATCCATCTCTCAGCCGAGGGCTCGAGTAACTTACATCATTAAGTTCCCTTTTTTTGTAAGAAGCTGCCATAGTCATTTCCTCTGCATTCAATTTATATAATCAAGTATTTGAAATTCACATTAGTCAAGTATTTTAAATTGTTGGCTAGAACATGATGAAAACCAAAATAAAGTAGGCTTCCTGCACATATCACGGAAAACAAAACTTGGATATAAATATAAACTCAAAGAAACATTGATAGCTCAGAGTAGTTTTTTTCTTTGACTATTTCAAGAATTGAATCAATAATAAAATGAGGCTAAGATTATTTAGCAATTAGGATTCATTCAGCCAACAGATGATGTGGCAGAGATAAGTTAATACAATTAAATATAATATAGCTTGATGTAAAGGTTAGAGTGGCTGATATATGAAGGTGACAAGACACCATTATTGAAAATTGAGTTTCTTAAAATTAAAACAAAAAGGTTTGGGATATTAGCAATATTTTGTAGTCAATAGTAAGCAGATAAAAGTTTCATAATGACATATTAGTCAAGAATTGTCTTTTTCTAAATGACCAATGCATCATAGAGTAAAACATTATTTTTTATTATTAACTATTGCAGGAACATTTTATCTGAAATCATTTGCTATTATTTAATATAGAAACCCCTCTGATGCTGTAAGGGAGAGCTGACAGTGGTGGAGGGGTTGTGAAAGATTATTTTTAATATTTGGCATAATAGTCTACAATGGTTCCTGTGGCTCTAATCACTCAAAAATTGAATGAAAAAACAGGTAAATTTGAATCCTCTCATATTGCCTTAACAGCAATTAACATTTATGTACTGCTTTTATAGCTATGATTTCATTTGACCCTTGATTTATGTTTTGAAATTTCTCACTTGTTTTCAGCTCCCTAAAATACCATAGTTATTATTTGGGAGGAAAGTATCCTAAGTTGTATTGAAATAAAATCTCTTGAGATAATGGAAACATTTTTAGCTTTAGTCACTAAACAGTGTACGGATTTGTGGAAAAGAAGATTTGTGAATGTAAGGGACACTTGTGATTGTTACAAAACTATTAGCAAAGCTCAAGAGTAGGAATCAGGATGTCCTTTGGATGGATAGTAAGGAAAGAAGTATAAATGAGTTGAGGATTGTAGTAATTAACAACTGGGAGAAGGACATAAAACCACCACTGATACATAGTATTATAACAATAAACATCGAAACACAGCATGTTCACAGTTTAAATTTACTACATAGAAATCCAATCACTGTAATATGGTAATCTAATTATTTTGTCCATCCCTTTCACTGAAAAAAATGAAAAATGATAGATAAAACATTTTGAAAATGTATGAGACAAGACATTCTAGACTCACTTTTCTATTTTTTATTTTATTATAATTTGGCAATTTATGATTATATATATTTATGGAGCACAAAGTGATGCTATGATTTATGAGTACAATGTAGAATAATTAAGATAAGTAACATATTCATAACCTCAAATACTTATCATTTTTGTGATGAGAACATTTGAAATTAACTTAGCAATTTTGAAATGTACAATACGCTATTATTAACCATATATATTTGCTACACTGTACAACATATCTAAAAAAGAAAGAACTCATTTCTCCTGTCTGAGATTTTATATCCTTTGACCATCATCTTCCCATTCCCCCACCCTCCAGCCTCTGATAACCACCACTGTACCCTCTATTTCTATGGGTTTGATTGTTTTAAATTCCACATATAAGTGAGAACATGTGGTATTTGTCTTTCTGTGACTGGCTTATTTCCCTTAACATAATGTTCTCCAATTGCATGTTGTCACAAATAACAGAATTTCTTTCTTTTTAAGGCTGGATAATATTCCATTGTGTATATAGATCACATTTTCTTTATCCTTTTTTCAATCTATGGACACTTAGGTTGATTCCATAACTTGGCTATGGTGAATAGTGCTGTAAAGAACATGTAAAAGCAGACATCTCTTTGACAAACTGATTTAAAATCTTTTGGATAAATACCCAGAAGTGGGGCTGCTGCTTCATTTAGTTTTAATAATACTATTTTAAGTTTTTGAAGAAACTTCCATGCAGTTTTCCATAATGGCTGTACTAATTTACATTCCCATCACCAATGTTCAAGGGTTCCCTTTTCTTTATATCCTTGCCAAGGCTTGTTATCTTTTGTCTTGTTAATATTAGCTGTTGTGACAGGTGTGAACTGATATCTCAGTGTGGTTTTAATTTGCATTTCCTTAATGATTAGTGATATGTGTGTGTGTGTGTGTGTGTATCTGTTGGCCATTTGTGTGTCTTATTTTAATAAATGTCTATTTACATCCTTTGCCTGTTTTTAAATTGGAACAACAAAAAAACCCAAATAGCCAAGGCACTTATGAGCAAAAAGAACAAAGCTGGAGGCATCACACTACCTGATTTCAAAATATACTACAAAGCTGTAGTAACTAAAACAGCATGGTACTGGCAAAAAAAAAGACATCAACCAATGGAACGCAACAGAGAGCCCAGAAACAAACCCCACATATATGGTAACTGATTTTAGACAAAGGTGCCAAGAATACACAAGGGGAAAAGGATAGTCTCTTCAATAAACACTATTGGGTAAACTAAATATCCACATGCAGAAGAATGAAATTGGATGCTTATCTCACACTATACACAAAAATCAACTCAAAATAGATTAAGCACTTAAATGTAAGACCAGAAACTGTAAAACTTCTACAAGAAAACATAGGGGGCATAACTGCACAACATTGATCTGGGTAATGATTTTTTGGATTTGACCCAAAAGTGTAGGCAGCAAAAGCAAAATAGACCCACGGGATGGTATCAAACTAAAAGACTTCTACACAGCAGGAGAAAAATTACCAGTGTGAAGAGACAACCTATGGATTGGGAAAACATATTTGTAAAACATACACCTGAAAGTCTAATATTCAAAATACGTTAAGGAACTCAAACAATTCAATAGCAAGAAAATAGACTCAATTTTCCGTGTGTCTGTCCTCTAAATACAGCTATTTACCTTGGAAATAATTCAGCAGACAATTATAATATAATAATAATTATAATTATAATATAATATAATTATAAAAGGTAGAGAGAAGAAAGCAGATTGGCTAGGGACCTCAGGACACGAGAAAAGATACCTAAATGAATTCCTGGGTTTTCTTTGTATCTCCCATATATGGCAGGCTGGGTACAGAAGAGACCTGAAACCCGGACCTGCCAAGAGACATAGAAAACAAATGAGTGAAGCCTGCGTGCTCTGACCCATGGACTGGGAAAGGGCAGCCCGGCAGAGATCTAACAAAGATATTCACCTCTGCCCAACACCTAGGGCAGTGCAGGCCCGACATCCACTATCAGCGGGGCTGTGTGGGAACCCACGCTCACTTCACACAGTAAGTAGACTTGAAGGTAAAGCATCACTGAGGTCTGCCCCACACCCTGGGCAGTTGCAGGCCTGATCTGTAATAGTGACTAAAGCCCAGTATGTCCTGAACCTCCCACCCAACAGCACTGGGAAGGGCAGGTGGCACTTGCAAGGATCAATCAAGAACCCAGCAGAGCCAGAAGAACAAACTGACCAGAATAGCATCACACAGACTCTAAAAAACTAAATTAACTAAATTGTCATTGACACTATAGCTCATCAATAGAGTGATCCAGGACCCACATGCTAAACATATATAGAGTCACTGATACCTGAAAAAGATGATTTAATAAAATCAAGAGTCTCCTAACATTATATCCAAAATGTCCAGAATATTAAAAAAAAAATCACTCATTATACCAAGAACCATGAAAAACACACTTGAATGGAAAAATATGAGACAACTAGCCAGCACTGAGATGAATAGGTTGTTGGAATTACCTGACAGTATTTAAGCAGCTATTATTAATATATAGACACTATAAATCAGCGGTCTCAATCTAAACAACAAAAAGAATATAGACTAACAAATGAACAACATAAACAAGGAAAGGAACAGAGACCCAAAGAATTATAAGAGAATAACGAAAGGGCTAACATTTGTATGTCAGAATTCAGAAGGAAAGTAGAAAAATTGAGAAGCTGAACCTTCCCAAATTTGGTGAAAGACATAATCCTACAGATTCAAGAAATTGAGTGAAGAGATAACCTAAGGAAAAAAAATCCACACTAAGACACAATAAAATTACTTTAACTAGTTAAACTAAAAACTAAAGACAAAGGAAAAATTAAAAACAGCCAGACAAAAATGGCACATTACTTATAGGGAAGCACTATTTCAAATAACAGTGGACTTCTCATCTGAAGCCATGGAAGCCAGAAGGAAGTTTCAATACATCTGCAAGTGCTAAAAAAAAGAAATAACCCAGAACCGTGCGTGCAGTGAAGCTTTCCCTCCGAGAGGAAGGGAAACTGAAGACATTCTCAGGTTAAGGGAAACTAAGCAGATTCATCAGCAGCAGAAAACCCCTTTAACGATGGCTAAAGGAAGCTTTCCAAACAGAATACAATGATAACAGAAAACAGCTCAACCCTTTAGAAAGGAAAGTAGAACAACGTGGGTAAAAATAGGGGTAAATATAACAGACTACTCTTCATCCCATAAGTTTTATACAAAGTATTTTATGTTCAAAACAAAAATTGTAATACCATATGATGTGCTCAATGTACCTAGAGAAAATATTTGATTATTATATTTTAAAAGTGGGGAGGGTAAAGAGACATAAATGAGAACGAGTGTTGTACACTTCGTTAGAAGTAGTAAAGCTTTGATACTAGTAGGCTGTCATATCTAGAGCAAACTCTAAGAGAACTACACAAAGAGATATTCTCAAAAATATTATAAATAAATAAAAATGAAATTCTAAAATAAAAGTGCAAGTAACCTAAAAGGATTAAAAAAAAAATAGAAGAAGAAAAGAGAACAGACAGAAAACAAATGCCAAAATAGCAGACTTAAGCTCTACGATATAAATAATTACATGTATATTATGCAAATACACCAATTAAAAGACTAGCAAAGCTAATATTGGCAGTGGAATTAAGAAAAAACACCAACTATGTAAAAGTAACTCACTTTGATCCTAACAAGTAAAAGGATGAAAAAAGACATAGCATGAAAATATTAATTTAAAAAAATAGTACAAACAGCAGTATTGGCCGTATTAATATCAGATAAAGTAGACTTCAGAGCAAAAAACATAAAGACAAATTGAAATCTTAAAAGATCATAGAAGGATTATCCATCAAGATGATATGGCAATCCTAAATGTGTATCCATCAAACAACAGAGCTTCAGGTTATATTATACCAAAATTATAAAGCTGAAAGAAGAAATAGATAAATCTAAAGCTATGGTTGGGGACCTCAATACCTCACTTTCAGCAATTGCTAAAACTACTAGACAGGAATGAGCAAGGATATGCAAAAATTGAACAATACCATTCACTAACGGAATCAAACAGAAATTTATAGAACACATGATCTGATACCACCAGAATACATATTTTTTTAAGTGTCTGTGGAATATTCACCAAGATAGACAATGTCCTGGGCCATAAATAAACTTTAATAAATTGAAAGCATTTGAAGTCATACAGTGTGTGTTCCCTAACCAAAATGGAATTAAATTGGAGTCAGTAACAGAAAGACCAAAGGAAAATCTCCTAACACAAAAACTAACCAACACACTACTAAATAACGCATAGGTCAAAGAGGAAGTCTCAAAGAAAATTTTATATATAAATATAGGAAAATTAAAATATATCGAACTCTGTGAGGGTTCAGTTAAAGCAATGCTGAGAGGAAAATGTATAATTTAAATGCTTTTGTTGAAACAGAATAAAGTGTCTATGGCCGTACCATGCTGAACATACCCAACTTTGTTTGATCTCTGAAGCAAGGGAGGGTCAGGCCTCATTAGTACCTAAATGAGAGAAAAAAAAGATCTCTTATCAATAATCCAAGTTCCTACCTCAAGAACTAAGAAAAGAAAGAGCAAAGCAAACAGAAAAAAATAAATAATAAAAATGAGAGTAGAAATAAATGAAATTGAAACAGGAAAAGAATAGAAGAATTAATAAAACAAAATGGTGCTTCTTCAAAAAATTAATATATTGATAAAGCTCTAGCAAAACAGACAAAGATAAAAAGAGAGAAGGCTCAAATCCCCACTATCAGGACTCTAACAAGGGGTGTCATGAGAAATCCTGTAGTCACTAAAAGGACAATAAGAGAACACTGCAGTCTACTGTATGTTCATAAATTGGACAACTTTGAAGAAATGGATGAATTCCTTGAAAGCCACATACTATCAAAGGTCAGTCAAGATGAAAGAGGTCACCAGAATAGTCCTATCACTACTAAGGAAGTTGACTTCCTTAGTAATTTAAAAATCCCCCAAAGGAGACATCTACATGCCTAAGTGATTTCACTGGAAATTTTACTAAGTATTTAAAGAAGAAATAATATCAATTTTATGCAATTGCTTCCAGAAAATAAAAGATGAAGGAATGCTTCCTAACTTACATTATGAGGCTAATATTATTCTGACACCTAATCTAGACAAAGATGGCACAAAAGAAAGGAAGGGAGGAAGGAAGGGAGGGAGGGAAGAAAGGAGATGCAAAAATCCTTAGAAAAGATCAGAAAATTGAATCAAGCATCAAAAGAATAATATTCTGCTACCAGAATATTCCAGGTATGCAACACTGTTTCCACTTTTGAAAATGAGTCAGTATAATGCACCACATCAAAAAACTAAAGAAGAATTATCACACAGTTCTTGTTCTAATAAAAATTCTCAGCAACTAAGAATAGAGGGGAACTTTATCAACCTCATAAGAGAATTTACAAAAAATCCTACAGTTAACATAATGCATGGCTTAAGACCGAAAACTTCCCTTCTAAGATCTAGAGCAAGTAAGGATGTTTGCTCTCATCATTCTTATTCAGCATAGTACTAGAAGTTCTGGTCAGCACAATAAGGCAGAAAAAAGAAATAAAAGGTAAGGAAGAAATAAATCCATCTCCATTTGCAGACAACATGACTTTCTATATACAAAATCCAAAGAAATCTATAAAAAAAAGTTCTTAGAACAAATAAATGAGTTCAGTAAGGTTGAAGTATAAACATGGCTGAAGATCAACATACAATAATCAATTACATTTTAAAATATTAACAAAGATCAAGTGGAAACCTAATAAAAATGTAATACCATTTACAGTTGTTTCAAAGAAAATAAATACTTAGGTATAACTCTAAAAAAGTCATGTGTAGGAGTTATATACTTAAAATTGCAAAATGAAAGAAATGAAAAAAGATCTAAATTTGGAGAGATATTACAATGTTTATGGATTGGAAACCTCAACATAGTAATGATGTCATTTTTTCCTAAACTGATATAAAGTTTTAATGCAAGCCTATCACAATCCCTGCTAGGTTTTTTTGTATATATAGACAAGTTTATTTAAAAACTCATATGGAAAAGGAAAAGATTCTACAATGGCCAAGACAGTTATGAAAATGGAGAATGATGTGGTAGCAATCACTCCTCCTGATATTACATATTACTTATAACTACAGAAACCAAGACAATGTGGTACTGGGGTAGTGATAAACATATAGATCAATAGAATAGAATACTAGAGATAGAACCACACAAATATGCTCCACTTTTTTTTTTTTTTTTTTTTTACAAAAATGTAAAAGCAATTCAATGGAGGAAGGATAGTCTCTCAACAGTGCTGGAACAATTGGATATCCATAGGGGAAGAAAAAAGAAGGCAAAAGAAAAAAAAAAAAGAAAAGGTAAAACTTCAACCTAACACTTACACCTCATACAAAAATGAACTCCAAATGGATTATAAACTTAAATGTAAAACATAAAAATATAAAACTTTTAGAAGAAAAATAGGAGAAATTCTTTAGCACATAAAGCTAGGCAAAAAGTTCTCATACTTCATGCCAAAAGCACAGTCCATAAAAGGAAAAATTGACAAATTTGATGTGGTCAAACTTGCAAGCTTTTCTTCAGCAAAACACCCTGTTAAGAGAATGAAAAGACAAATTTTAATATAATTATCACTATCCATCCATTAGAGTGGTTTAAATGAAAAAGAATGATAACACCAAATGCTGACAAGTATGCAGGAAAACTGAATCACTTGTACATAACTGGTTTAATGGCATAGTTACTCTGAAAAACAGTTTGGAAGAGTGTTTTTATTTTATTTACAAATGGACTTCCACACAACCAGCAATCACAGTCTTTATTTTATTCCAGAAAGATAAAACACTTATTTTCACACAGAAATTTGTACATGGATGTTTATAGTAGCTTCATTTGTAACAGCCCCAAACTGGGAACTACTCAGATGTTCCTTAATGAGTGAATAGTTAGACAAACTATGGTACATCTAAACCATAGAATAATATTTAGTTTAAATTTGACAGTGATATTTTAGGTTATTTATTTGAAAATTATACTAGTTTTTGAAATTCAATTTGAAACTGATTATGCCAAATATCTTCTCCCCTCCCTTCCCACATGTCTTCTTAAATATTATAAATTCAATGAACTATGTTCCCTTCTTGGCTTATTCAATATCTGACCAGAAAAAGCCTATCCAAAGTTGTCCTGTGATACAGTTATAAAGCATGAGTGGATATTGCCACATGCCTGGAAAAATCAGACATCATATTTACAATGTGATAAATTAACTTAGAATTTGTGATTTGCAATGAAAACACACACCTACACACATTTCTCAAAATTACTCTGCCTGTGTTTGAATTATTGGATCTAAAAAAATCTAGAATTTTATAAAATGAGTTCTACAGGTAAGCATCAAAAATGCACTATTTTTGCCTTTCATTATCCATTCCTAGCCTAGTATTTTACAATGAAAGAGAAAACTCGGCATTTTTAATTTTCATTTCAACATAATGAGCAAAGCAGAACCATTCATTAACTTAGTGGCTGTGAGTCAAGGGACTTCAACACTCTCAAAATTCTCTCAGAAAACATCATAGTCTTCCTGAAAGTCTCACCATGTTTGTTTGTTTGTTTCTTCCTTTGAGTTAAATTAGAGTGGGCATTTAGTTCAAGTGTAAATACATTATTTAGAAAGGGTAGGAGGATACAGTAAAAATATTACCCAACCAGACTTGGTTCTAGCCCTAGTTCTGCCACAATTGAGTTACATAAATTTGGAAAAAATAAAACTTCATCCAATTCACTCTGTGACAATGATATGGACCAAGTTAGTGGTTTGCAAGCTGTTTCTCTGGCCAAGGGACACTTTGTTCAACTAGAATCTTACGAGACAGGGCAGAATATAGAAGAGTTAGAAACAAAGTCACTATGGAGGAAGCAGAGTTAGAAGCCAGGAGCCTGGAGCCCAGTCTCTCTTCTCTCCCTCCACCGGCCCCTGCAACAAATTCTATGGTTTCTTAGAGTAGCAGTCCCCAACCTTTTTGGCACTGGGGACTGGTTTCATGGAAGACAATTTTTCCATGGGCCCGGAAGGGGGAATGGTTTTGATGATTCAAGCACATTACATTTATTGTGCAGTCAAACCTCTCTGCCAATGATAACCTGTATTTGCAGCTGCTCCCCAGTGCTAGCATCACTGCCTCAGCTCCACCTCAGATCATCAGGCATTAGATCCTCATAAGGACTGCACAACCTAGATCTCTCACACGTACAGTTTACAGTAGGGTTTGTGTTCCTATGAGAATCTAATGCCAATGCTGATCTGACAGGAGTTGGAACTCAGGTGGAGATGTGAGTGATAGGGAGCAGCTAGCTATAAATACAGATGAAGCTTTGCTCACTCACCTGCTGCTCACCTCCTGCTGTGCAGCCTGGTTCCTAACAGTCCATGGACCAGTACTTGTCCATGTCCCAGGGGGTGGGGACTACAGATCTAGCCAATGCAACTTTGGCATGAGAAATTTGCTAAGCATTCAACTTTGACAATGAAATTGTAGAAAACAGCAGTGACACCTGGACTATTCAGTTCTTCTGAGAGGACATTCCTATTGAACAGAGAGCTCCTTACTGAAAAAAGAGGAAAGGATTTATGGGCAAGTTCTCATGATTTAGGAGATGAAGGACTAAGATCAATGATAACAACATATTTTGTCCAAGAATGGTCATGCTTTTTAGACTTTATTGGCAAGAATAAATGCACATTTGACTGTATAACTATTTCAAATTCAAAAACAGCCTTCACATATTGAATTTGAAAAGCTGACAATTTTCAGAATGCATTTGATGGAGCGTTTACAAGTCTAAATGCTTCCGATGTTGATGGTTATCTCACTGGAAAATGATCATTCTTATTATTGTAGTATGTGGCCAAGAAATTTCGCAGGGGACTGAGGGTGGAGTCTTTGTATAATTGGTAGAGTGAAAATCAAAGCAAGGAGCAAAAGATACATGATATTTACATAGATCAACTGTGAAAATGATCTCTGACCAGCAACCTTTTTAAAGAAGAATGCTGTTCCCATGCCATAAAAAAAAAAAGATTTACTTTCAAAAAGATGATTTCTTTCAACATCTCTTAATCTTGACCCTGTGAAATCTTCAGTTGTGGTTGATTTTCTGACAAAATAGTTTTTCATTTAAAATTTCTGATAAAAGAGTGGCATGACAACAATGTAGCTGTGTGTCACTTAGGGTTAGGTTTGGCTATAGAAACCAAAAATCAGACAGATAAACAAAACCAGTAGCTTAAACAAGTTAGAAGTCTATTTCTCTTTCGTGGAGAAGAAATCTGCCAGTAAACAGTGTAGGGACTACATGCGGTGGCTCCAAAGCACACAAAAATACAACTCCTTTTGTCTGGTGTCTCTGCCATCCTCACCATGAAGCTTCCACTTCCTGGTCCATGATGTCTACTTGAGCCCTGGGTATCATATCTTTAACTAAACTCTCAGGAAGAAATAGGAGAGTTAAAAGGATCTGTCTTTCTACTATTAAAGGTGATTTATAATGTTGTACACAACATACCCTCTTACATGTCATTGGTCAAAATGTAATGACATGAGCAAACCTGGCTTTAAGGAGAGGCTAAGAAATGCTGCCCTTTTACAACCGGGTGATCATTTTACTCAGGAAAAGTTGAGAATTTTCTTACTAGCGGAAATCAAAGGACAGATATTGGTATAGCAGTAGTCCTAGTCAAAAAGTAAATGAAAGGTAGATTTTATTTTAAAATACATTCCAGAAGTCCCCATAATTGTATTTTAGAGGTGTCTATCTATCTATCTATCTAGAATCTGTTTTCCAGGTTTCCACCAATTCTACTCTTTGCATTTGAAAATAAAATTTCAGTCAATGCTTTTAAATATGTACTAACTTTGTAACTCAGCATCATAGAAGTTAGCCCCCCAGAGGATAAATGACTTGTTCAACTGTCATCTTCTGAAGATTGACAATAAAATCTCAAAAAAATACATAAACACATTTCTAGGGATACAAATTAAGATTTAACATTTTAATTGGCTGTTTTACAAATGAATATTAACAGTGAATCACCTTACCGAAAACATTCTGAAAGAGCCAATATAACTTTTAAATTCTTGCATTAGGCTATTAGTAACCAGTATCCCATTAGTATGATTTTTATTTCTTTCCAAATTGCTGACAGAAACCCTAAGTAGTCCCAGAAAAAATGCGTTGAGTATAATTTGATGTGGAAAACAATGGGTAATTGTAATCATTTATTTTGTAAATGTAAAATAAACTGAACACATTTATCTTTGCTTTAGTAGCAGTGATTCAGACAATAAACAAATTAAATTATGTGAAACACTTTCAGTTGGCTTTAGAGTTTATTTGCTTATTTGTTGAAGTTAGTAAAACTTTATAGATTGTGGTAGTAATACAAATTGGTATTCATTTTTGAACTGTGTAAGATTTACATTTCACTTTAGGAAAGTTAAGTGGTAAAAAATCTTGTTCTCATGGGTTTTCATATTAACTATAAGTTGTTCGTACATTGACAATTTAAAAAGTATTTTCTGAATATAAGTTAAATATTAATGCATTGTTCAGATTCTTTGTACTATCACAAATATAAAAATATTAACTTACACATATTACATAGTCTATATTCTCACACTTCAATCTAAGCATTCTAGGTATTTCTCTCGTTATCTTTCTTTTGAGATTTAGTGTACCGAGGTACAATGACAAGAGATAAAATTTATCTTTTCCTGTAATTGTATGTGTGTATTTTCTGATTGTAGGTTAAATAGTTTCTCTTCTTTATTTTCAGTGCATAAGAGATCCAAAATACAAATCAAAAACAAATTTACAGCAGATGTGATTGGTATAGAATTTTAAAAGCAAAATATATAAAATAAGGAAATGATTCAAATAGAAAAAATTCTTCATCTCACCTAAATATTTAATTACATAAGAGGCTTTTTTTTATTTCAGTTCTTTGGTGAACTCATACCTATGGATTTTGCTGTTTTGTATTTTTTTTTGTAAAACAAAGATATTAGATAATTTTTTTAGTTTTCTCATGGTCTAAATTGAGCCAATATTATTAATATTTACTATAAGAAGCCAATGTTAAAATATAATAAACAATATACAAAAACAATTAGACATTTTCATGATATTTATACTGACTTTTATACTAAAATATTAATAATATATAGTACATAGTGCTTAAAGTATGAAAATACAGAAAACTATAAAACATCTGCCTCCTTTCTTCTATATATTATATATGTGATAAATGTTAGTTCACTATTATTGCTGCTGATGGTAACTGCTTTTATATCAATAGTTCTTGTTAATTTTCTGTGCTTTGCTCATATATGTGAATTTTTCAATATTTATTTTTTTAATTTTAATAATATTTGCTTGATAACTTCTAGACAATTTCTTATTAATCAAGCAGACCATCTTGGTGCCATTCTACCCATGTGCAATATGCTGGCCGTGCGGATGCGCTAGCACCTTCTGAATGCAGCTGTAATGTAGCTCTCAACTGACAACTGACAAAAGTTGCTGTAGAACTCTGCCCCCCGCAGGTGGGGTACCTCTGAGGTATGTGTCTTACACCGATTCCCAGAGTTTCCCCTCCAAATAAACCCCACTCTCCCACAGAACCCTTTATTGGATGTGCTCCCTTCTTGTACCACTTGCCTGACTTCTGATATTCCCTGAAGTTCACAAATCAACTACTTGCACTCTGGCCTTTGACTTAGGGTCCATTTCAGGAAAAAATCCAAACTAAGACAAAACTTCTATAACCAAAAAATAATGCATTGCCATATCATAATCCAAACATGTTTTAGATTTAGTAAATTCACATTAATCCATTTGTGAAAATTACAAATTTAGGATTACTTTATAATATTCCTTTAGCTGGGATTCCAATCAAGCACTTAGACTTAATGAAGCCATCTCAAACTATGTGGTTAAATGCCAGTGTAACGACACCAGCCAGCAAAACCAAAGCGTAAGCAATGGCTCCGACGGAGCCACCACCTTGTTAGCCACACACAGGAGAGCAGGCATGCACAGCTTGCTGTGAAGTGTCCCAGAAAGACATGGAATTCTAGAATACACAAAGTAGTTGCCATAGGAAAAACGTACAATTCTGTGAAGTTTTATGATTGCTTTCCCCAAAATGCATTCCCAGAAGTTATGATAAAAGCCAAGACAGAAGGTCTGAAAGATTATTCACTTCTTCCTCTGAGATGTTTGCTCTTTTACCATTTGTCGTTAAGCATTATTTTATTTAACTATTAAGTCTGTCTCAGTTTCTCTCTGAGAATAATTTGTTTCTTCCTTTTAAAAAATCTTCCTCCTCCCACTTCCAAATGGGCCCATAAGTGAACCATCTTTTTCTAAACTACACAGGAGCCTTTGTTTTGAGTTTAAAAAATGTATCCCTAACTTAATTTCATCAGGTTAAAAAAATGTTTATTTTGGTAAGAGGCAATAAAAAGAATTTTAGGTGATTTTCCTGGTTCCAGCAAAACTATTTTTAGCTGTTGTTTGCTTCCATCTTTTTTCTAGAACTTCAGATCAATTAGATCAACCATAAGAAAGAAATTGTTTCATCCTTGACAATTCCATATAGGTAAATGCAATTTAACTAAATTATGCAAAAAAAAAAATCTTGAAACCTGAAAAACAAGGTTTTAATTGTTTTTTGTTTGATCATGAAGTAGGGGACTGAGGATGAAGAAGATAAAGTTTTCTGGTTGTCTTTCACAAAGGCCACCCCACTAATGCTAACATCTGGATTAGATGCTGCACTTTCTGGGCTCCTTTCCCCTGCCT
This sequence comes from Lemur catta, assembly GCF_020740605.2. Classification (NCBI taxonomy): domain Eukaryota; kingdom Metazoa; phylum Chordata; class Mammalia; order Primates; family Lemuridae; genus Lemur; species Lemur catta. The sequence continues at coordinate 47,615,643 of NC_059132.1, forward strand.
CCTTCCCCCTGATGAGTTTTGTATTAGACCTTTATGTTTTCATTATAACCTGGCAGCAAAAGCTCCCTTAAATAGAAAGAGTGAATGAAGGCAATTTTTTCCATTAACAATATATTTCCCTTTGGGGTCTCTGGCGCATTATTGTTCTTCTTTTTTTCAAGGAGCAGAAACCCCAAGAAAACTGTCTTCAGTTGTGAAGCATTATTATAGATTCTATCTGAAATCCTTGGGTTTTGTTTTCTCTTATGAAAACAACCTAAAATATTCCCGTAAATGAATACAATTCGGAGCAGCCATCCATACATATATGAACAACTGTTGTGCTAAAAACACATCTTTTGAAGTGTATAAAGTGTATATTTTCCAAAGTAGTCAATATGGAAAAATATGGAAGAGCTGAAGTTTCAAAGTAGGGTAAAATATTACTTAATCATATTTCTGGACTGATTGCATTATTTCTTGGGAACCACAAAATATTATATATAATAGCACAAATCCAATCTATTTCATTGGATTTGTTTGACTATGATATGCAATGTCTTAAGACATATATATGTATATACATACACACATATGTAATAGACACATATAAAAAGAGATTAATGTCCTAAGACTATATATATATAATAGTGTGTGGGCACGTGCATGTGTGTGAGAGTGTGTGTGTGTATATATAAAATGGTATATAGTATATTAAAATAATTGCCAGCAAAAAAGGTTAGGATAACTCTTGGGACAGTCAGATCCTGCCCTTCACCTGTGTCAGGTCCCCCAACTGCATTGCTGTTCATCGGTAGGGCAAGAGCCCAAAGGCTGTCAGGCTGTCTTCTATAATGTCCACTGAAAATTCTACTCTACAGAAGTAAAACTGTGACTCCAACTGATTACATAATTTGTCCAGGGTCACAGAGTCAGAAGGAGACTGGGACTGTACCCAACAGTTCTCACCATCCATTACTCCCTCCACAACATCATGTGAAAACAGCACACTTTGTGTTGTGTTGTTTTTCTTCCTAATCTGTTAAATGCAGTCATCAGCATGCAATCAATATGGACAGCATGGAAAATAGTAAGATTTTAAGCCAATATTTCATGCTACTATAATTCATATTAGTAAAATAAAGGCAGGAAAATAATCTTCCAATATACTTCAAGCTCAAAAGGTCCCCTCTCCAACATGAATATCCTAGTGTGGTAACTTTTTATGGACAGTATCATTTAAAGTCAACAATGGCCAGAAGTTTAAGAAATGCCTATTTGCATTTATGAGTCCTGGTGGAAAACAGACAAACACAGGCAACAGCAACACAAATGCACAATGTTCTGTGGATGGCCTGTCATTGTAAAGAAATGGCCAATTTCTTTCTTCCTACTTTATTTTTAAAATTCTGCCTGACAGGTCATAACTCAATTGCCTATTGTAATAAAAGAACAGAGGGATGGGGGGAAAAGAGAGCTAAAGGAGCAGTTCCCCATATCACACTTAGTTTTAAAGGCAAAATGACCAATGACAGACTTTACAAATAGATATTTTGGTTCTGCACTTGAGCAAGAAAAAAAACCCCAAAACTATAAATATATAAATTAAAAGTGCCGTGTGACTTACTGAAGGATCTCAATGGGAAATTGTTGTGGCTTAACTTTTCCTGAACCTGCCACTTCCTGCCCTGCCAGGGTCTGTCAGCTCATCTAGGGGCAGCTTACAGTCACACAGGTAAATGTTAAAAAATAAACACATTCCTGTAAAGGTTACTTAATGGCTTTCCATGAGTTTCAAAATCACTTTCCAACTATATTGGGCCAAAAAAAAATTCTGATAATTTATGTTACCCAGATGTTAAGAAATCCAACAGCTTTCACTACTCATAAATTTAACAGCATTAAGCACCTGCTGGCTCTAAGCAACAACCCCTGCCAAGAAGGAAGTAAGGAGCCTTGTGATACACTAATAGGCTCCTTCCCTTACCATCCAAGCTGAGTTAGGGTCTCAATCCTGCAGCTTTACACCCTCCCCAGCCTCCCACAGAGAGATCCTTCGACTCCGCACACCAAGAGCTGCAACAACCTGCCAATTGCACACTGGATGCAGGAAGTAGGATCAGAGTTGGGATACGGCTATTTCTAAATCTCAAGAAATCCTAGCTGTTAGCTAAATTAGTAAACAAGGGAGGCATCAGAGTGAGTTTAGAATAACAAAGACTAAAACTTGGAAATCAGAATAACATTTTAAAGGTTAGTTTTAATCTTTTCTAATTGAGAGCCAAACATGCCTTTAAACAATTACACAACTTTTCAAATTGTTTATTCCAGTTTCACCTTTCCCCTCTGCCAAACCCATTAATACATGCTAAAATGGTTGGATTTAGGTCACACTCCTTTTGATTTTCCATTTCATCTCTTTGAGGGCAGTGCTAATGAGTATCAGAATGGTAATAATGGTGGAAATCAGAAAAGGGTTGGATCTAAAACATATTAGTATTAGTAACCAGAGGTAGTACTAGCTGATTCTCATGAGTCTAGAATTGGACTAAACTCACAGAAAGGAAGCTGTAATAATTCAGATTAGTTTCTAGAACTGTCACCCACACAAAGGCCAGATCTAAGCCTTACTCTCTGTCACTCTAGCCACTCTAACCCATGATGCCCTGGTTTTGTTTCACTATGTCTTATGGAAACTTAGAATTTTAGCCACAGGGCTGGAAGAAAAGTATTAGTGGCCACCATGTACCTGTTCCGTCCCAGAAAGTTCCAGTTGTATGGATCCATTTCCCCAATGAAGGTGGTCATTATTCCCTGACAAGTGCTCACCACCTGTTCCAGTAGTTGTTGTAACAGAGTAGCCGCCCCTCATCCCATAGATATGGAAGCGTAAAATTGAGAGCGGGGAATATGTAACAGAGGGAATGGCCTGAAAAGAAAATGGCAAAAATATTTTCTGTCTCTTTAAAACTCCTCCCACTCTTTTTGGGAACTGTGGCCTGGCCTGCATCCCTACCTTGGGCAGGGCAGGGGGTTGGGAGGGGCAGGGGAATGTCTTTTGTTCTTTGTGTTATAGGAGATGGCTCAGCCGTCCCAGGCCCAGTGCCAACCTCCGTGGTGTGGGAGGTCACAGGCTTTGCCTTCAGCAGAGATAGGACAATTAGAATTGTTAACAACAATAGCCTAGAACTGAGGGCCCTCTCTTTAAAAGCTCTGTATTTCTGCTTATGTTCAGGAAATTTGGATTTTGAGATGAGAGTCTGCCATTTTTCCTCCTTAGCCAACAAAGTAATAAACTTCTCTTTCCTTCTCCTCAAAACCACTCGTCCTCGTTCTTCTGATGCAGCCTCAAGGGCAGGTACCAAGCTTTCAGTAACATTGTCAGGAGTAATTACTATAATATTAAGGGAGAGATCTTCATTCTCTGATGTACAGCCCTGCCCATTCCCCAACCTCCTTCATTTCACTCTATTTATTATTCCTCTTCTTATGGTCAGGGAAATGAATATCTTTGAGCAAATATGTGCCACCAATTAGACTGTTTATACTATTGACATGCTTAACCCCATTTTCCAAACTACATGGAGCACCTTTTCTCTCAACTTTGCCACTCATGATTCTAAGTCTACTTCCTATTCTTGAGGTGCTTCTCTTACTTGCTGGTATCCTCCTTTTCCTCCCAGAAATATATGTTGGATTCCACCTCCTAAAGGTTTGAATAGGTTTATAATTTGAAACATTTATTTCTTAGCAACCCTACGAATCGAACTATATGCCCTTTTCTCTGTACCTCCACTATGTATGTGTTCACTGAATGGAGCACAGCATGCAACATTCCTGCTAGTCATACTAGGCAAGAAGGGTGACCGTCTCTGGTTGCCCAGTTCTGACAGTACAGTTGAAGTAGCAGAAAAATAACTCTTTACACATGAAGACTGGATATAGTAAGAAGTATTCTAGAAGTAAAAACAAAATGCAATAAGGTAACAGAAAAGAAAAATATGCAATCACTTTTGGGAGAAAATAGAGAATATTTTTCCTGAGAGATTGCTAACCCATGCGTTGATTATAATAGCTAATATTTTTGAATCCTCACAATGTACTGGCCACTATACTAAACACTTCATATGCATTATAATTAATTATGATACCAACCCTGTGAGGAAACAGATTCTGAAAAGTTAAATAATTTTCCCAGGATTATGTACAGTTGAATTGGGATCTGAATCCAGTCTTCTCTTTCCAGAATGAGAACTTTTAATGACTGCTTGATACTACCTCTATGAATAAGAATAATATGCTTTCTTTTAACTGTTCCATTTCTTCATAGATGTGACTTTGATAATTTGCAACTGGTTAAAGTAGCAGCATTTATTCTTAGTTGTGCTCTCCAGTATAATGTGATTTGAGGCAGCTGTATTGGCAATGTTGTTATGTAATGTGCTGTTCAATAGAAGATTCTATATAAATTATCATCATTAATCATTCATGGAAAAATAAACACTGAGTGGAGTGGGTGAAGTTTTTTGAGGAAATATTATCTTAGGTTATTAAAATGTAAGTAGATTTGTATGCACAGGAGTTATATTCATGGTGGAGAAAAGTATAATCTTAATGTAGCAAATGAAACACAAATTAGAAGATTACTACTACTAGTAAACCTCAGAAAAGAGTTGAATATTTCATTGTAAGTATACACTGTTAGGCTATGAATTTTAAAGATTACCTAAGAGAATGGTTTAATAAAAGTGATAAGAAAATACACATCCAATTAATAATAATTAAAACTATGTATTCTACCCAGGCATACCTGTTACCACATCTAACTCACTACTACCCATTGAGATAGGCTATTACATCTATGAAAACCCCCCAAAAAACTTCTATTAAACAGAAACCATCAGAAGGAAAAAATGACAAAATTCTTAGAAATTAGTGATATACATTCAAAAAAAATTCAGCAGAAGTAGTTGAGGAAATATTCAGAATGTGAAATAGTTAAAAAATAATTTTGCAAAAATGTGAGAGAATTATACATAGATTAACAATCAAGAAGTTTTACATTCTCATAATAGAAATTAAAGAAATAGAATAGAAGGACCATAGAGTGGTAGAAATAATCAAAGAAATAATAGAAGAAAATTTCACATAACTGAAGATATTTATGAATCAGTCTTAAGAGTAAACACATTCACCAAGTGCTCAGCAAGATAAACAAAAATAGACATATTCAGGAAATTTTTTAAGCCAAGAGTATATAAAAAATTCTTAAGAGTTCTAAAGAGTAAATAGAGCTTACCTACAAGGGACTAAGTTTCAAATTGTCATTAGGTTTTTCAACAGTGACACTAGTTACTAGAAGTCAATGTCCTCAAATTTATAGAAAAATAAAATGAATTTGTACTATAATTCTGTAGCCAAGAGAACTAATAATCAATTGTAACATCAAAATAGAAATTTTTTTCAACACAAAAGAACTCACAATTTTATCTCCTATTATTCTTTTTAAAAGGAATTGAGGAGGTTCTACAACAAAATGGGTTATAAATTTTGATTGATTATTTGAGTTTTTATGCATGCATTACTTCTATAATAATTAAAAATAGGTAGTGACCTGGGCCCAGTGACTCACGCCTGTCATCCTAACACTTTGGGAGGCTGAGGCAGGATGATTTCTTGAGGCCAGGAGTTTGAGGTTGCAATGAGCTATGATGATGCCACTGCACTCTAGCCCAGGAGATAGAGTAAGAACCTGTCTCAAAAAAAAAAAAAAAAAGGTAGTGAAAGAGAGAAATTAAGAAAATTTCTCATGTTATTAAAACTAGGACATGTAAGAGCTATGTGTGTCAGTCTGGGTCCTCTAGGAAGCAGATGTCCAGACAACGCAGAATTGCAGGGGATTTATCAGGGGTGACACCTGACACCTGCAAAAGGTAAGCAGGTATGAAAAAGGATTGGGTAGGGAGAATCTCAGATTATGATGTAGCTTGTAGAAGGTCTCAGCCAGCCCAACAGGGGCTCCAGCACAAAGATTGCTAATGGAGGGGTCCCACATTGAGCAGAAATGGCCAGGCAAACCATGGGTTCAGCTTGAATGTGCTGCAACTGTCAAAAGTACTGTAGCTTAAGGCTGTCAGCTCCTTACATTCTTCCCAGCAGGTGTCCCTGGAGGGAGGTCTGAGCAGCACACCTCCAAGCCTGCCCCACCATGGCTAGCTGAGTCTAGAGCCCTTATTCTCAACCTCGGTCCCATGTTTTCTGCTTAAGTCTATGGGTAATCATTAAGACAGAGTGATTAGAGAGTCAATAGGAAGTGAATGAAGATTAAACACATTTTTGAATCCTGATGCTGGAATTTTTAAAATTTCTCCATTAGAGGTTAGATATTTTAATAACTTTTTCTAGAAAAGATTAGCAGTATCCTATAAAATATAGCAAACATGCATACACACAAATACATGGGGGGAGAGAAAGAGAGAGCGCGAGGGAGAGAAAGAAGCGGAAATAAATAAAGCCAACTACAAAATGGGGATTATAGCATCCTACAATTAGAGTAGAAAATGGGACAACAACATACACATAACTGCTGCATATGTGTAGATGGTGTCTAAGAGCACACGCACAGGCACGTGTGCACACACGAAACTCCTAATACTATTTGCCTAAAGAGAAGGAAGCTACATGGCTGGCTAACATAAAAGTGGGAGACATATTTTCAATATATACTTAGCAGAATTCCAGGCAATAAAGGTGCAACTGTGTTACATAATATTCTGACAATTTTTAGATAAATGATTATACAAAATTTCTGTTGCTTTGCAATGACACTTTGTTCAGAACTATTAACAGAACATCAGAGAAAGAGATTTCACTTCTTAGCACTTGTTTTTCAGATTCACAGACTCAGCTGCTAATGATTCAAAGCACAATCCATGACTTTCACAAAATATGCCTTTTCCATCTGTGATCTCAGCATTCTTCCATTATCCAAGGCTAACATGCATGAACCCTTTCTTCTCCTTCATGTTCTAGAATGACCTGTTGCTGGATTCAGCTGCTTCACATTTGTCATCTCATCTCTTTCTCTCTCTCATTCTCTCTGTGAGGACATGTCATAATTTTCATTCCTTGACCTTTCTTTTACATGCTTCCTTCCTCTATGGAAGATATGCACAAGTGTTGGCCATGTAGAAAGAATCATTATACCTATGAGTCATGTTGTGCATTAATTGCTCTTGGCTTCTGTGTTTGTAAGTGGAAACATACTAGTAATCTATATATATCTACCTCATAAATACATCAATGCATAAAATTTTATTTTTGGTACAACTTCGTAAGCTTAACATAAAGATTGGAGTTCCATTGGTTGTGTGACACAGGGAGACCAGGATTCTAAAATTAAGCTGGCACAAAACAAAGCATGTTCTCATGGAAACACTACAACTTGACATCCTGAAGTGTAAAACGTCATGACTAGGTCAGTAAAAGTTCCTACCAAAACTCCAAGAGTGTTGAACTGGGACGAAGGAAAAATATGTCATGACTCTTAATGCTTTACAATGAGAAACATCATTTTACTTTAGTAGTACTATTGAATATTATAAATATTAGAGATTTACTTTATTGTTGTTTTGGGTCTTTCAACTCCCTTCATTATACCATCAAAAAATTCTAGTATTGAAAAATGTGTTTCAACTCGCTAAACTGAATTAAGGGAGAGAAATGAGCACTACGGGAATTTTAGGTACTAGAACCACGAAGCACTTTGAATTATGACAAAGGCTAGCTGAAGTAACTCTTAATTCCCTAATAATCATTCAAATTTTGATTTCCAGACCTCCAACTCTTCAATACGCTTGTAGACTTAAATAATAATCCTCGGGAAAGTAAGTTTCCCTGAGTTCCCTCCTCCTGAAAGAAAGGAACCCGGAGAATCACCAAGAGTATATTCAACCCTGATCATATGACCTATCTCATTTAATTGTTCTTTTGGTAAGACTTTTTTTCTGTGTTCACTTACCCACTTTGTTCCCCCAACAATTAATTCGTTCTCCCAAACCATTGATATGAGTATCATAAAATAGAATTTAGAAGAGTTCATCCTCATATGGGGAAATAGATAAAGCATTCCTTTAAAGAACCTGAGATTTCCCTTGCTGAATTTTTAATTAATAACAAATCTACAGCAGAAGCTTAAGGGCCTTTAGTGTCGCAGCTCTGCTCTAGTTTGCTTTCAGACCAGAGCAGAGACATCTGGCGAATGCCTGGCTGAAATGGTGTTTTGCTTTCTCTTTTCAAGTATGTCTAGCAGTTTAAGACGATATTTTCTTCTCTGATCTGAACTACTTTGTCAGTGTATACATCCAGCTGTGCCTACACCGCCTCCAAATATTCCCATTAAAGCAGAAACAGTCAGGTCCGTGGGATGAGCTGGTGAGCAGATGATCTGTATTTTCAGAGCCTGCTCACGGAGCACCCGCCTCAGAAACGCCTTGTCAGGTGTCAGATTCAGGGGAGAGAACCTCAGCTCTAGCACAGAACACTTAGCTTGTGGGAACAAGAAAGCTATTAGCACTCGGATGGAAAAACAGTTGCCCCACATCCTCTTTCCTCTTGCTTCCCAGTTCACAGCCCCAGCGAACTCAATGGCTTTGGGATGCTGCAAGAATCCCGCAAAGCATGGGAGGCAGCAGACAACGAGGTTGCTAAGGATTATGCCTCTGAAGACCTAGGCCAGCCACTCCATATGTTCCTTAATCTGTGCATTCCTGGAAAGCACTGTGCTTTTTGAATTTGGGGTGAAAAATGTAATCCAATTAATATAGTAATTTTCCACTGTGGTCCTAAACTTTTTGGCTGTGACAAGGCACTAACGATGCTAAACTCAAGCTGGTTCCTATAATTGAAAAACTTGGTTTCCAATTAGGAAAAAAAACAAAGATGCACATAATTATACACTCACATATATATGCACACATGCATACATACATGTACACACACATATATATGTTTTCACACAATCCTCTAGAAAACAAAGAAGAAAATACTTGGAAAGATGTTAGGGAGGAAAAGGAAAAGGCCTATATTTTAATTTCAAAATGCAATAATATTTCCTGAGTTTCCACCTTAAGCAAAAAGTTTCCTTATTCACAAATAGGAACTGGTGAAACTGATACTTCTAATGTTTCATTTCTCTTTTTAAAGAAATACTGTCAGTTAATCCCCCATATTACATAGGGATTACACAAAACTTATTAATATTTTTATTGGATTGCATATTTCTAAAACACATTGCATTTTAGAATTCCATTTGCCAATGAGGTTTTCAACACATTTTGGTATTTTTTTTTTCAGACAGAACACTCCTCTTCATATATTTGCACCCTGATAAGCCAACAAAATACAGGCAAAAATGTCAATTTGAAGCCAATTAGCAAATCAATGGAAGGGGGGAAAAGGCATGAGCAATATAAACTCTGGCTTCTCAAAAAAATCTTTTACTGACTGCTTTCTGTTTACAACATGGGCAAGTAGGGCCCTGAGTTTTTACCACTCGATTAGGGAGGAGAGAGAGAGAGAGAGAGAGAGAGAGAGAGTGTGTGTGTGTGTGTGTGTGTGTGTGTGTGTGCATGGAGAGAGAGAAAGAAAAAGAAAAAGATATGGCGTTTTATTTAGTGTTCTGTCAGATTTCGGTTTCTCAGACGATATGCCTTCCTGTACAATTGATGCCTAGTTCTTTAAGCCAAACCCAGCTGAAAGTTCAGATATGCATTTATCATAACACTTGAAATCCAATCTCCGTTCCTTTTCCTTTTTCTTTGTAAAAAGTCATTACCAAACATATTGACTTCAAACCCTAGGGACTGAGAACCAGCAAAATTTGGAACAAGGATAATAGATAACAGGTTTTTGTGAGTTTGCCTCCCTCTTAGTAATAAAGGAAATGAAGAGAATGAGATTAAAGAAGAGAAATAAAAAGTGAGCAAAGGCCCAAGACCAACAACCTCATCATTCCACAAATTAGTCTGGCACACGCTCTTAAATGGAAAATGTTTTAGAATTTCCAGAGACAACTGTATCTTCTTTTATGAGGGAAGTGTTTATCATTTGTGACAAAGGGCAGTTATTTTGCGTGATGCTTTGTGGTGGACAAATAACAACCTAATTCACGATGGGAGCTGTTAAATGATAGGTAATGATTTTTATTTGAGAAATGTGTACTAATATCGCTTAGCTGATTACCAAAGAGAACTTGGTCAATGTGGCTGCTTTCCTCATTCTGACTGCTGCTGCAGGATTGTTTTAGTATTGGCATTGTCAGGCAGCTCCGGCCCAGCTCCCTCCATGCCCCATTGATTATTTTCAGCCTATTAAGAGATACAATTCATCAGTCATTTTCAAGAATTATTAGCTTTCTGTTTTATATAGCACTGGGCTGCACTCTTCCCGCGGGAAATAGAATATAAGGTACAAGGGTGGCAGATACTGCAGCAGATAAAACCAAAGGAGGGATTTCAAAGGCAGGCATCAGAAATTACTGGTTGAGTCAAAGAGAAGTCCATGTTGTCCCTTTGTTTACTGTGTACATCCCCAGGTTTTTGCATTATGGGATATTTTGGCCACTGGTAATAAGTATTCTTCTCAAGGTCACCATGCACCTTCTTTTTATTAGCAATTTAGCTTCTCACATAGGCTGGGAGAAATATTTATGCAATGGCATTTGAAGTGCAATCCAGAAGTTTCCTGATCAAATATTTTATTCCTAGGAGATACTCAAATTCAATCACTCAGAGATAAATGCTGAGAGAGCCATGTTTAAACATCATTCTTACCTTGCCAGTAGAATATAATCCTTTTTAAAGGCTCATCATATCACTGGGGAAAAATTACCCATCACCTATAAACACAACAACTGCATATAAATCAGGCAAACCAGTCCATCTAAATGAATTGCATAGCATGACATTGGGGAAAAAACGGGGAGAAGATTTAAAATAGGTGAAAATAGTTTAACCATTGTAATTCTCTATTGCTTTCACCCTGTATCTTCAAGTTCTCCAATCATATGCATGGTTTATCATTTTATACCAAGTATGAAAGATGTCTTCAGTGATTCCAGAAATGTCATTCATTACATGAGGACTCATGAATCTAAACATTTTAAATTTTTGTTCTTTTTTATTATTTAGCACATTTTTCTATGGCAATAACTGAAAAAATTTTTCATCACCTATTATTTGCTTCCCAGTGTTCTAATACAAGATGCCAAAGAATGTCTTATTGGCCCAAGGGAGGTGCCATGGCTGGTTTTCAGGATGTTCTTCCAAATTATTTAACTCTTGTACTATACTTGGGCACAATCTTTAATTCTCTTCATTCCCAATTCTATTTTATCTAACTATGTTCAATGAAAAAAAAAAGTAAAATTTTCTATTGTCAAAGCAATGGAAATTATGTCAAAATGATTTACTGAATTATTTCTAGAATTAATAGTTCATCAGGAAGAAAGAAAGAAACAAAGAAAGAAACAAATTTCCTGCATGCTTTTCAAAAGCATTACATATGAAAAAGATTTTTTTTTTTGCTTTTTAAAATCGGCATGCTAATATAAAGCTAACATTATAAAATGCAAAAAATATAGAACTTATTACATGTCTTCCTGTATCATGTCCTACTTTTTATCAATATTTCTGGCCAGCAGCAAAAGACTTATTTTTTTCTCAGAAGACAATATAATCATTTTTTAGTTTTACTGAAGATTTAAGGTTCCTTTAACTCCAATTAAGCTAGATCACTATTAAATTATCCCTGAATCTACAATCATAATACCTACTCTTCTGGTTTCGTTGTTTATGATTGCTTGGCGTGAGAGCCTCAAACATTAAAAAAAAAAAAAAGTGTTAATAACCTGCCCCGGATAAACAATTTAGGCTTGAAAATAAATGCAGGCCGTTTGCATGTGCGCTATTGTTACATAATAGAAATTTTAATCTCCGCTAAGAACACAAGGAGCTACTTGCTCCATTTACTGCCTGAAGTGAAAGAACAAGGTGTGATTCCGCACAGTGTAAATTAAGACATCTTGAGAGCACGGAGCTTTAGGTAATACGTTAAATTAAGGTTCTCAGATGTGCGTTTAATTAAGATATTTAATTTGAAATGTCTGTGCTCTTCTTTAATTCCAATTGATTATTAAGAATAGATTTCTTTAGGATATTAAAAAGGCGAGTAGAGGAAGATACAGTGTAGCTGACCTCAAAAGTTTATCGGAGATACTGTGGTTGTCAAACAAATGCAGTGTGTGTCAGGGCCCCACCTAGCACGCTCGTCCTGTGGTCCGAGGCTGCCACTCAAATGCTAGATGCACGTGAATATGGAACAAATCAAAAATACTCGCTTAATTGACTTATAAGTAGCCTCCCTCAGAGTTCAGCTTAGTTATTTATTATTTATACTTACACCTGATAAAATCATTTGTAATATCGCTGTGGCTATCTAGCAAGACACTTTTTAATATCCCAAGCTGCAAATGCTCATTGAGAACTTACTATCTAGAAAGGATGATATCAGATACACTAAGAGTTGGAGAAAATTAGGTGAAAACATTCCACCCTCAAGAAGCTTACCATCTAGTAAGAAATCACAGGTGCACACACACACACACACACACACACACACACACACACACACACAGCGAGTGGCTAGATGGTAACCTAAGCTATGTCACAAATGCCAAATAACTTCTGTGAAAATTCAAGGAATCCAGAGGTGAAGGTGATTCTACAGATTGTGATGGTCAAGTTTGGCCTTTCAAAGGGAGTGATTTTTGCCCTGGACTTTGATAAAAGACCAAAGATTATGAGAGAAGCAGACATTTAACTGACTTCCTAGGATGTGTCTGAAATGCTTCTGAGTGCTGTCCATGAATGGTGTCTTTTAAACCTCAAAATGGCCCCATGAGATTGCATGATTTATATCCTCATTCTACAAATGAGGAAACTGAGGCCCATAGTGGTTAAGTTCCGTGGCCAGGCAGTGCAGAGCCAGGATGTGAACCTCAGGAATCAGGGTCCAGAGCCCTTCTCATCAGTCACCCCCCACACAGCCTCCGTGTGTTCAGAAAAGCAGAGAGAGGATCATGAGTGAACATAAACAAGGTGCTTAGGAAGGTTTCAGTGGTGTAAGAAATGGCTCAGTACAAATCATATTCTAAGGAAGTGATTAGAAGATAGAGCTATAAATGTAGGTCAAGGCCAAGGTGAGGACTTCAGAAGGCAAATTAAGTTGATTGGGCTTTTGTGCTAAGGCAGTAAAGAGCCACTGAAGGTTCTCCAGGCTGCTGAAGTGATAAACAGTCCTTTCCAGAGCTTGCCCTGGATGCTACGGTGATCCAATCTGACACGGAGAGCGAACACCCATCAATTACTTACTACTGGCATGCCGTTAGCTTGTTATCTATGAAAGCAGGATTTTACTTGATTTTTCAATACTTTGATCCATTATTTTTCTCTTTATCTTTCAAATGATAACCTTAAACCATACTATGGTTATTTCTTAAGGGAAACAGAGAGCAGTGTTGGATCTTGGGAAACTGAAAACCTGGATTTAAATCTGGATATCAGTACTTACTGGTTGTAGGACTTTGTATAAATTCTGTAACCGTTCTGTGGTTCAATTTCCTTTTTCAAAAATAAAAGCACAGTCCTGATGATGAAATGGAAAGGTGCATGTGAGCGTTTGGGCATTGTAAAGACCTCAACAATCACAAGAGCCAGTGTTGTTTTGCTGCTTAGTACGTGGCAGGTGCTGTGCTGCCTGCTACACACTCCCTACTGTGCTCATCTCAGGACACTTCCCCAGCTACTCACTTGCAGGGGTGGCAAAGGGGATCAAGGGGCAAGTTATCCCTCAGCCTCAAGAATTAAGTAAAGGGCAGAGCAGGGATCTGATCGGGAAGACTGGAATACTGTGTGTCCTACCAGATGGCCTCTGGATTGCGGACGGTTGATACCACTGTACTCCCCAATAGCCTCATCTTTCAGTATGACTCCTGCCATCTTCACGTTTTATTCGTAACAACCACTCCACATTTTGCTGTCTCTGAACATCTTCCCTGCACCATGTACTTCGTCTGACTCCCAGGACACTCTTCCTGAAGTGCTGGGTTGCTCATGTCATTCTTCTGCCGCTCAAAATCTTTGAATGGCTTCCTGCTTCTTGTTACCTGAAGAGCAGTGGAAAATCTCTTAAGATGAAAGCCAAGATCCTCACAGAGGGGTCCACCCGTATGGCTGTGTCTCTCTTGAACACCTGTGCACAAAACCTCCTCTCCATGTAGTGAGCTCCTGGTTTCACTGGTCCAACACCCTTGAGCTGTCTCACGGGTAAATGTCAGCTTGTGCCAATCCACCCCAGGCATATCCTGCATGCCCGACTGTTTCTGTGCAATGCCAGAGGGACGTAGGGACCGAATACATTCAGCTCTTTCATGAAACTTCTCAAGGTATTCCAGCTAGACTTAGAAGTCCCCAAGTCTGTCTGACTCAAAATTGGGCTTCACAGTATGACACGCTATGTCTTCCCATGGTGGCTGTGTCAGCATGAACAAGGATTCTACTTTCTGTCTCAGATTCCTCCCATTAAATAACTGTCATAAGATTGAGGTCCTTCCAGGTGGTCCCCCTATTTTAACACTTGATGATTCTGTATGTCTGTCCATGAAATCCACAGATGATCTCTTAAAGCCAAGGCTGTTATACAAGATCACAGGCACTGAAGACCCATGTGTGTGTGTATAAGTGAACACACACACCCACACCCACACCCACACACCCACACACACACACACACACACACGCCTACATGCATGCATGTGTGTACAAGATCTTTTGTTCCCTGCATCCTCACTTACCTAATTTCATGCATGAAAATAGAAAATATGGCTTCTTTCAAGTTCTTTGTGATCACAGCTACTGTTTTAGTTCACCAACACTCAACAAAAAGTCCACTGCAGCTATCACTCCAGGGCTACCCATCAACATTGCAGGGATCATAACTCCCTTTAATAATTTAATTTTCCTTTTACCTTTCAGAGGCCCCTGGAATACAATGCTAGACCAAGTTGCATAAAGCCAGAGAATGACCTGAAATCTCTGGAGATGAAGGTATGAAGCAATGACTCCTTCTCTGTCCCTTCTAGATGACAAACTGAGGCCTCAGGACCTGCTAGGTGCACACGACCCGTTGGATTCCAGTAGATGGAGAGGAAAGGTCGTATTAGCCATGATGCTGATCTCAGGTAGAGGAGGAGTGTGTAGCTTGGGAATACAGGGAGACTTTAACCTAATCATGAAAAAGAACTTGGAAATTATGGAGACCACACAAAATGTTTCAAGAAGCAGGTAAATAAAAAATATATATCCAGCTTGGAAAGACAGAGCACACAGAGCATCAGAAAGCCTAATAATTACACAGGTGGGCCAACTCCAACAGAAAGAGCTGACTGTCTAAAAGGCAGAGACCACCAAGCATTTGACAAGAGACGCTTATTTTTTCATACAACAAAAATCCATTAGGGACACCGGAAAAGAGAGAAAGAGAGAGAGAGGGAGAGAGAAAGGAGGAGAACAGCTCATTGGCAGGCACAACATAATTACAGCTATTATATTTTTTCCTAAAGTAGTTATTTGTGGTGCCTCCAAACTCTAATGTGTTTCAGCCTGTTGTGATTGGGGCAGGCTGCTTGACATTTGCAAGGTTCCATTGCTATTAAAAAGAATGATGTTATCAAGAGAAAAGCGAGGCGACAAAGCAAAATTAATTAACGCCGCCATCTAACAAAGCAAAATAAATTAAATGATGGTTGACTTGCATTGTGTACTTCCAAACGGCTACTGAGAGAAAATCAAAGCTTTTAACCCCCTATTCTCTGAGCTCAGCACCATGGCCGAGTGGGCTCCCATGCAATTGAAGGACACTCTATGTCCCGTGTTTCTACACAGGCAAGCAAATGGGCAAGCCATTCATATCCTTCAATCATAAAACTGTTGCTTTTGCTTTCTGCATAGAGGGCAGCAGATGGAACACTGTAGGGAATGTTTTCCCTAAATCTGTATTGCACTCCAAGCACACTTAAAAGAAATATTATTAGTTTTGCCACACATTGAACATAAACAAGAATAAACCAGCTGGTAAGTTTTAAACCAATTGGAGTCCACAATGTCCTCCAATTCCGTGAGTTCTGAGGTGACGATGATCTGTCACTCCACACCTGCCAGTGTCACCAATAACAGCTAGAACAAGATGCTTGAAGCTATCACAACACAACAGTGGCTTTCTAGAAAAGCCCTTGATGGCATAGAAACAATACTGTCGTAAGTATTTACCAATGTCTGTCAGTAAAGGGAGACTTCTGGAGCATGTACTCTGTGACCAGAATGGTGGTATATGTGTAGAGGGACAAAAGAGAAATACAATTCACTGCCCAGGAGAGTTTAAGATCTGGTTGTGTATGTGTGTGTCTATAGATATATACACACATATGTGCAAAGAGAGATTGTTCTGATCTGCTTTCAGAGAGAGAGAAACAAAAAGCTGTATTGCTACATCTAACAAAGTGTTCATTTTTGGGGGGAGGAAATTAAGCCACTGCTTCACATTTCTAACATGTGTTTACATTTTCTTCAAAGTACTTTAGTCTTATTGTAATATTTGGTCACCACAACATGGCTGAATAATTGAATGAAAGAATTAAAAGACAGGAAAGCACCACCATGAACAGTCCCCTTTTATAGATCAGTCATGGGCGAAATGAAGTCAAAATACCTATGAGACCAAACGATTGGTGCACAAATTGCTGATTTTTCATGAAATTTAAGTATCAGTGAGAAGAAGGAGATCACTGTGAACTGACAATGTCCCAGAATATTTTGTGAGGAAAGGGACGCCCGAGGAAGGAAGGAACGGGTGCTCTGGGCAGTGGCTACCAGCAAAGGTAAAATTTGACCTTGTCCTGTGTTCTGTACTTGTGGGAGACCGTTCTGATCAGATATTACCATCTGCTCGTCACACCGACAGTGTTTTTAAGCATTCTGGGTTTAACAGGTACTCGTAATCAAATAGGTGTGATTACTTAATAGGCACACATAAAATTCACAGAGAGGAAAGTCCAAGTAAAAATGAACCTGTAAATATTTGCATATTAATGAGAATGAGCTTTTCTTAAAGCCTGTGAAATAACCTCAAACCAAAGTTCCCCAAAGTCTCTGTTCCTGAGGAAATTTCAATGCCGAGAGCTGTTATCCATTGTACTTATTGCCAAAGTAACACTACCTTTCAGGGGAACTTATTTTCAAAGGCTATCATGCAAAGAAGCCGGTTGTAGAGTTTCTATTGCCCTAATGGGAAATTTCTTGAGTTTATTTATAGGAAATAGGCTTGTTAGGCTTATAACAATAATAGAAAAAATAGACACATGATACTTCTAAGCATGGAGGTTTCTACCTATCGCCAATAAGTCAGTTGTTGCTCAAAGAGAACAGAGATATGAACATCGATATGCAGGGTATTATTACTAAATGGAGCTCACTAAGCTCAAAACCCCTGACGCAGTATATTTTAGGAGCTATCAATTTTTGCCTAGGCCACACTGTCCAGAAACTTGTTTTCTAAAGCAAATATATGCATGCTTCTTTCGTATTTGCAGCTTCATAGTCATGTATGTATGTATGTGTACATAACATATAAAACATAAAAATATAAAATGTATCCCATACCTATATTTCTTTATCTGTTTCAATCTATTTCTATCTTTATCTGTCTCTCTTTTTCTCTCCTTCCAGCAGAGCTAATTTGTGCTAAAATTTATTAAGCTTATCCAATAATTAAAATTGTGGTTTAAAGGAGATACAATGACTCTGAAGTATTTTTCTTTGTCAAGCAACTCTATGTGGTACAGGGTTTAAAATCAGAAGGTAAATGTGACCTAGTTTCAACATTTTTAGTTCCTAATTTAGAAATTAAAATGCTTTAGTTACACTACCTATCAAATGGAGATAAGGATTCTAAAGAATTCCTTAATGATTTATATAATGAAACATTTATAAATTATCACAGACAAATGTGAAATAATAATGACAAAGCATTCACCACTCCGATACCAATTAGGTGTCTCTGATTTCTTTCATATTCTCAGATGGAAAATAGCACATATTCATTTCTATTTTTATTTGATAGAGAATATTATGTGATGTTCTGATGATTATTTCATTTCATAATTACATTTTGCTTAGCCAAAAGTTAAGATCCACTTGTCTTACTTGAATGTAGAAAAAGAACCCTAGAAACAGACGTTCATTGGCAAGGTATACTGCCCTGGAATTTGAAATACACTTAGTAACTCAACACCACATCATATATGAACCCATTCAGGTATATATGTACTTATAAACTCCCCTGTGGAACATTGTATAATTATATCCATTCATCCATCACTCATTTATTCACTCATGCATTTATTTAGCAAGTATTAATTGAGCACCTATTATAAACTGTGACTTGCATGGTATATTTGTTTCCTAGCTTTGCTGTAACAAAGTACCACATACTTAGTGGCTTACAACAATAAAAATTCATTCTCTAGAGTTCTGGAGTCCATAAATCCAGATCAAGGTGTCAACAGGGCCATGAAAACTCTGAGACTCTGAATAGAATCTTTCCTTGCCTTTTGTCAGCTTCTGGTAGTGGCCTTCACTCTTTAGTGTTTCTTGGTTTGAACTGCATCACGTCAATACTGGCTTCTATTGTCACAAGATATTCTTGCTGTGTGTCTCTGTCTTCATACAGCACTTTTCTTTTCTTATAAAGACATCATTCATATTGTGTTAAGGCCCACCCCGATCCAGTATGACCTCATCTTCACTTGATTACATCTGCAAAAACCCTATTTCCAAATAAGGCCACATTTCAGATACCACAGTTATGATTTCAATATATCTCTTGGGAACAAAATTCAACCCACAGCATGTGGATACAATATTAAGCTATTGATAAGACCAACATGGTTAAATATAGAACATGCAATATACAGACATGTACAAACATATAAAAAGATATTTTTAAATAATTTTACATAAGTAATAGCAATTGTAACAAGAACAATAAAAGAAAAGCACAATGTGAAATAATGATAAAAATGGCAAAAAGCAGGGATGTGTGTGGTTTGTCCAATAGACAGTACTTCTAACAGGCAAGAGTAATCTACCATTTTAGGATGGTAAAACGTCTGGAATGTCTGGGTTCAGAAAGATCAACTAGTTGATTACTCCAAGTTCTTTTTACCTTATCATTGATTTTTACAGTAAAATAGAACTAGGAGTTTTGCTATTATTAAGAAATGCTTAACCACAGAAATAATAAAGGTATTCAAAGCAGTATAATTGCAGAGTGTCCAGATTTTGTGGAAATTATGTTAACAAGTAAATAACATCAACGTTAAAAATATTGAGTCTAATATATTTTTAATTCCCTGTAGCTGTTCATTCTTCAAAGGTTGATATTTGGAGACAATCAGGAAAGAGGCATAATATTGATCAAGGAATTATAGGACATTTATTCTACAAATGGAGTTTCCAAATCTCTAAAGATGATGCTGGAGCTATTTGCATGTATGTATGAGTTATGTTCTCTCATGTGCAAGTCTGTGATTTGAAGAGAGGTTCAGAATCTACCACAGCCAATTCGTATAGTAATGGGAACCATTAAAAATGTTAGGAATCATATACATTGAGATCATTTACCCTACCTTTGGCACTAGCAGCAGATCAAACTCTCATTCAACAGGAAAATGGTGCCATCTTTGTCTTGCTTTTCAACATGGATATCCATGCCAAATTCTCAAAGCCTACATTGCTCACATCTACTGACACATACAGAAAACCTTCAATGGTCCCTGAATATCTACAAACTTTATTTTTCCCCCCTTATGCCTATAAGTAGGGCTATGAACTCTAAATGAGTATATTTCTAAATACGCCCCATTGACTAGTTGAGAGGTTAAAAATGTCCAGTGCAGTTTCTTCGCCTCTTCCTGTCCTAGATAAATCCAAATTTGGTTTGCTGCAACACTCATGATTTCCAGGAACTGGCACTGAATATAAAATGTGATCACATACATTTGAAAACTACAGAGCACCATATATATTTCTCTTAGTCTAATTGTGGCTGCCTGCTTTCATATTTGTACATTCTCCCATCTTAAATACAGATCAGATGAGAGCATTATTACTGAGCCTTTAAAATTCTTCAGTCAAATAACTTGACAGTAATAGTTCATGAATGGTTCTACTAAGATCTTTTATTTTGATTGTACCCAAAGATTTCTGAAAACTCTACAGGCTTGAAAATGCAGATAACAGCTGATCAAAACAGGCATTCTAATGTTTGCCTCACTTCCTTCAGTGACATTTCATACTTCATTTTCCAGTTTGCTAATTACTACCAATGATCAGTTTTTCCAGGATGAACTATTTTCTAATCAGTATATCTTTCGAATATGAAAAAATGTTTATTCTCTGTGAAAACATCTCTGTTCCTGGAAAATAAGGTTTCAAGCTTAGCTCAGACAAGTTCCTGAAGGCCGCTTTTGTTAACCCACTGATTTTGATAAGTCTGTTGGATAAATGGTTTAGTCCTGTGTATTTTGGAAAAGGACTTCTCCTCCCTTCAAAATACATGTGCTCAGCTACCCTGTAGTGAGTCAGTGAAAGGTGTCCACTTATACACAGCAGAAAAGGGATGTAATGAATCAGAAAGGGATGTGTTTTATGCAGTAAGCACTTTCCACACTCTTTCCTGCACTGCTACATTTATGCTGAAATGGTCCATTTATTTTAATCCTAAATAGGGTCCCTAGACAAGAGCTGAGAATGGAAGTGAAGTAAAAGGAAAAACAAAAGGATTTCTATTTCAGAACAAACTTAATTCAGAATAAGAAAACAACAACAACAACAACAACACTCATTTAGCCCTTGGTAAAATTGAATTTTTATGGTGCCTACTCTTTTCCACTACAGGAATTTGCTTTCAAAGCTTCTCTGTTACCCTCCAATCTTGATGGGGCTTGCAACTAAATAAATCATCCCCATTCTCCCATCACAAGTATGTTTCCACTGTGGTCCTGCATCTCAGAAGGATGGGAAGGTCAAGTTAAAACCATCCATTCCGGGTACAGACCTTCAATTTATGGGTTCTAGAGATGAGTCTGTGAGTATCGGCAGCCCCTACAAAATGATCTTCTATTCACTCCAGTGGGGTCAGTGTACAAAGCCAAGGGGACAGCCCTACCACAGCTCCTGATGAACACATGAGCACAGGAAAATCAAGGATCTCCTTGTCTTGTGTGGCAAATTCTCATTCAAGAGGTAATCCAATATTAATTTCCAAGCCCCCTCAGTATGTCCATATCTGTCATCAAACTCAAAGTGTCACATGCTCCAAGGAGCTAATTAAAAGCCAAGCTGAGGAGAAGAAATAGTATATACACCAAAGTATTCCTGTACTTGGTTATTATAGATTATTGCAAATCTGACTAATGGGTGTTGGAATGTATTCTGAGGATGCTACAATAAGAAAGAATAAATATACTCCTAAATCCAACATGACATCCATCTGAGAGAGAGTCTGTGTATGTAAGACTGGTCTACACGCAGCAATATTATACCCTAAGCAAAGGCAAATTATCAAAAATATGTTGGCTTAATATAGAGAAGGGAGTTTAGTGTCTTTGCAGAGTAGGGATCTTGGATTATATACACACGCTTTCTTCCTGCCCCCACACCCAAACAACAAGACATGAACCTGGGGAATCCTGGTGTTTTTGAACAGCACTTTAATGATGATTTCCCTGTGTCCTGCAATGCTACAATTCAGATATACTTTCCCTAATTTTAACAGAGTGAGGGGATTCCAGAGTGTCAGAGGCCAAATGGGCAGTTTTCACCACTAGATGCAAAGCAACCATCAAAACAACCATCAGAGAAGGCAGCAGCACCAGCATGGGAAACAAAATGGTCTTATCCATGGAGCTCTTAGGGAGTAGTCAATCGATCATAGGATCTCTAGAACAAAAATAGATGGTTAGGCACCAAGAATTTTAGAGCAGAGCCGTGTTTGTTTCAGCAAATAACTATTCTCTCTTTGATAAATAGCTCTTGGCCTGACACTGGGTCCTACTGGCGATCAAACCTCCAACCATGGGATACCAAGTGGCCATGCATTTGGAGTTGACCTGGATGTTATATGGTCCCCTGTCTACAAACTGTCTTCCCAGCAGCAGTCCATCAATAAATCAGAGTGACTGACGCTATATTGGAAGTGAGCAGGTCAGGAAAGCACTAGTAAGTTTCATATGCATCAGTCATACACTCAGCAGCACACTGACTTTATTTGACCCCATTCCCTCATGAAGGGGGTAATAATTTGTTCTTCCAAGTATATGGGCATTCTGGAATTTTTGTCTCTCTGCCTATAAAGTCCTTGCAGACGTCATCACCCGTCGACCAACTACTGAGCCCCTTGTACACAATCATAGTATCCCATAAAACAGAATTTCATGTGGGAATTCACTTAACAGTTAAAGAACTAAGGCAATGGGATGATGCCCATGGAATTTAGGATCTAGAAACACATCATCAACCAAATACAGATGGCCTTGTAGAACAGTGACATGATCTATATATGATTCAGATTATCAGCAGGGAGTGAACCTCTTCTCATATTGGGATGTGGTTTCATAAAAGGCAGTATATATTCCAACACTGTAAACATGTATGGTACTATTTTTCCATAAGTAGATGATTGCAGGACCTAAAGGGTAAATGTGTGGATATTCACTCTGAGATAAATGACCCATTTACAGCATTTTTTCCCTCAGCTTCCTGGATTCTGAACTCTTCCAGCTTTCGAAGTTTTAATAATCAAGGGAGAACTTCCGTCTCTATAGGACAATGATTTTATTGAATCTGAGACTGCCACATGGACATTTTAGACCCCTTATACCTACAGATGAACAAGCTGTCTTCCATTGCTCAGACTATCAAAGAGTACTGGGATTGCTGCATTCAGTTCAGAGGGGCCTAAAGTTGGACTCATCACACTACCCTGCCCAGTGGTGAATGATAGCGGACCCTCATAATCTTGTGTGAGTAGGATCACCAAGATTTGGGTTTTCACATTGGGTAAGAAATCTGATTTGATGATCTGCTAGTCAGAGGCAAAGAGAACACAGATTGGTGGTTGAGAAGGAAAGCACCAAATACCAGCTTCACGAACTGGCTTCATTGCCAGTTATCCATAATTTCTGGAACCTTTATCCATAATTTCCCTTGTTGTAGTGCAAACATGATTTTATGTATTTTAATTTCCCTTTTAGTTTCTATCCCTCTCCCCACAGTTACCAGTAGAGTGTGTTAGCTGTGGCTAATGTTACAACTTGTTCCATAGGTCACAGAATATTTACCCAAGATCATGGCAGAATAAAGAGGGGAACGGCTATCACCTGGAAGGTCATAACTTGGTGCTATTAGCAGGTGTTCATGAGAACTTTGGGGAGAAGGAGGGAGTATTTTTAGTTGCCCATGGAGTTGCATTATATTGAGAGAGGTATTGTTTTAAGACCATTGTGAGAAGAAATGTATAGCTGGAAGTTGGATAACTAACTAGGTTGACTATAGTGGAAGTTGGCTACCCAGCATAGAAGCTCCCTTCCCACTGTGGGGAGTCCCCCATTGGGTGAGTCCATTAGCACATGTGGCATCCAGAAGGATGCTGACCATGAAGAGAGAGAATAGTGCCTTTGGGGTCACCATACCCAAAATGTAACTCCAGGGTGACCTCAGCTGTGTTCCCAGGTATCTGTTCTCTGCATTCCTGTCCATCTTCTGAGTCCAATTCTCCAAACATCCATTAGTTCTAGGGATGACCTGATATTCTTCCATAAATTTATTTTCTGCCTAAATTAATAAGAGTTGATGTCTATGGTCTGTATGCAATCCTCACTTATACATGGGTATGCTATAAGGGGTCCTGCATTCTTGCGTCTGCGGTGGTATAAATTAGAAAGAAAATATCTAGTGCTACGATTAGGAGAAGGAAAAATGAAAATCTTGTGTGTTTCCTACTGCATAAAGAGTTAATGATTTTGGAAGATGCTTAAAAATATAACCAATTAAGTTATTATTAGTGAACACAATATACTGAATGTTCCCAACTCCACCCTAAAATTTATATGTTGAAATCCTAACCTCTGATGTGGTGGCATTAAAAGGTGGGGCCTTTGGAAAGTGATTAGGTCACAAGGAATAACAGAACAGGAAAAAGAGAGGGAGTAGAGTATGAGGAACAGAATATAATGAATGACTGGATCAGAATGGAATAAATTCACAACTGGCTGGGATCAAGGTCCAAATAAAACAAGATGAAATGTAAATAATATACATATGGAATTCTGTATGATCAAAAAGCAGCTGCACAAGTATAAAATGGGAGAAGAAAGGGAGTAGGATGTGTTGACAAATTACATTGTTTCTCAGAAATATTTAGGCATTATAGTTGAGATAATCGTGAATATATCAGCACTGTACCTCTCCCCTTCCCAAGCTGCTTGAATATCTGTTTTCCCAACAATCTCCTTCAGTGACTTGCCCAGAAAGGAAAGCAAGTTTCTGCGCGCCTCTCCCTCTTAACCTCCCCACCCCTCCACCCCCATCCCCCTGGCCCTCTGCCTACCTCTACCACCCCCACTGTCCCTGAACTGATCTCTGTCAGAACTGAGGACCTTCTCGCTTGGAGCGCTGAGTACTCCTTTGTGCAGGAGGTGCTGCTTGCTGTTCAGTTTCTAGAATTCTCTTGTTTTCAAGAGAAAATCCTTGGTTTGGATTTTATTCTTTCTTTGAAACACCACTTGCTCCCATGGACTCCATTCTGCAGAAGTATCCCTGGGCTCCGCCGCAGGCTTCACAATTGCATTGTCCATGGAAAAACTCCTGGCAACTACCTAAGCCTGTGGTCTCACGCTCCCTCTACTGAGATATCTATTGCCTTCTACCACAGGGCCCCCCAGACTGCCTAAGTGGGCCATTTCTATCTTTGACAGGGGAAGTACCTTGTTCCAATATATTATCTTGTGGAAATAAATATAGTTTAAAAGCTGTTGAAACCCCCCAAATAAAAGTTATGAGAGGGATATGACCGTGGTCTGAGTCATACATGGTTACAAGCCCTGTTTCTCAGATTATAGACTAACTCATTCTCATTTATTTTGCTCTGTACAATATACAACCTCCTTCCTTCTTAATTACTGCTCTTTCTTACAGATGAACTCCCCCTTTGTTGTCTGGCTTTGCTTAGACCAGATGACAGAAAACTCACGATTATTATACCCTCTGTAAAAAACGTTAAATGTACCCTTCCCAAACAGAAACACCACCTACAACCAATCAAAGAACTGTAACTATGTGCCAGCCTTGTATGAATAGTGTTGTAATCCTGCTAAAAACTCCTCTGTCTCTGCCTGTATGTGTGAAATCTTAACTTCCCTACTTCAGAATGCTCTGTTCCTTTGGACTTGGAATTTCTGGGAAGTCCATTCTCACACTTTGTGCTTGAATAAATTGTCTTTACGTTAGAATGTGATCCTTTGTTTATTGTAGGTCGACAATCTGCACTAACCTATCCCTGGTAGAATCCCATCATTTTCCAGTTTTCCTTTGTCCCATCCTTGCCTGCTCTGTCACCCCACTGCACCCCACCTCAACCCATCTCTTGATGGGGCTTTAATACTGAAGCTTTTATTCTCCATCTTCTAGCACCTGAGATGAAAATTTGGGGAATTTCAAATAAACCTAGGAGATTTACTGGGGAGTACTTTCATGGACATCATCCAAAATGGAGTGATGGAAGCAAAATTGAGCAGAGAGAGGAAGGTGAACTGCGATGCATTTGCAGCAGAGACCTCAGAGGATCCCACATCCAATGGGGTTTTTGAACTGGGATGATACTTCAGAATTGTCTAAACTGAGGCAAGGGGGCTGAGACTTTGTACCCTCCCTCCACCGACCAGTCATTTGAACCAGACTATTCCCAAGGAGAGTGTAGACTTGGTCAAGGCAGCTTCCTTCAGCTAAGAGTAATTCAAAGAGAGGGATTTGGTTGTGAGGCACTGGGAGCCCCCATGCTCAGTTTCTTGGTAAATGAATGTCCCTGACATGGAGAGGCTGTCTGAGTAGGACACCACAGCATCCACTACACCTGCGCATATACAGCCCAACACTGATGAGGTGATACTATTATAGGTCATTAAACATGAAATGTCTAATTTTGAATCAAAGTGTAGTTTATTACATCTCAAACAAGAAGCAGTACAATTAATCAAAGTATGCACCTAAACCATGACACACTTTTGCCATCTTAATGGTAGCTTATTTATGCCAGCAGTGAAGAAGCCTGGAGAGCGAGTGGCAATGAAATCACAAAAGGCGTTTTCCACAGCTTGTTGAGAGTTGAACTTTTTCCTTGCAAGAAGTGGTCCAACGCCCGGAAGAAGCAGTAGCCAGTTGGTACAAGGTCTGTTGAATACGGTAGATGACAGAGAGTTTCCAAGTCCAGCTGCTGTAGTTTGAGCAGCACTGTTTGTGTGACATGTGGCCAAGCATTATCTTGCAAGAGGATTGGCCTGTCTCCATCAACCAATCTCAGCTGCTTAATCACAAGCATCCTCATCATTCCCTCCAAATGGTTGCAGTAGACGTCTGCTGTCATTGATTGACCAGGTTTCATGAAGTTGGAGTGGATAACACCAGCACTGGACCACCAAACAGACACCATTAGCTTTTTTAGATGAATATTCAGTTTTGGACTGTGTTTTAGAACTTCCTCTTTATCCAGCCATTGTGCTGAACACTCGAGGTTGTTAAAAAGAATCCATTTTTCATCACATGTAATAATACAGTGTAGGAAAGGTTCACCTTTGTGTTATGAGAGCAAAGAAAAAGCTTCAAGACGATTTCTCTTCTGATGCTCATTTAATTCATGGGTACCCATCTATCCAGCTCCTTTACCTTGCTCATTTGTTCCAAATGGTCTAGTACTGTTGGAATAGTAACATCACCTTGCTGCTAATTCACGCTTAGGTTGAGATGGATTCACTTCCACAACAGCTTTCAGTCTCAGGTCACCCACGTGGCTCATTTTCAAGATTAAAATCACCAGAATGGAACTTCTCAAATCATGGATGTACTGTGCATTCATTAGCCACATCCTTCGCAAACACTTCATTGATATTCCGAGCTGTCTGTGCTACATTGGTTCCATGATGGAACTCATATTCGAAAATAAGACAAATTCTTGTCTTACCCATGGTTTCACAAAAATTGATCCAAAAAAATTTTGAAAGATAATCACAAGCCAAAATGTATGCTTGTAAGACTGAGAATGTACTTTAAAATAAAAATAAAACAAGAAGTGTCAAAGTGAAATGTCAGAGATATCAACATTCAAACTTAGTACTTAAGGAAATCGGACATTTCATACTTAATAACCTAATAGTTTTACAACTCTCTAGTTAGAGGAGTGGTCTACATTCCTTTTCTCTTCACTGAAACTTGTGATGCTACCTTTCCTAAGAATTCCTTTTATTAGAATGCTTCCATTCCACCAGGAAATACTTAATTCTCCCAGTATTGGGCAGTCTAGTCTGCTTTCTTCAAGTAGCTGTTTAGTATTTTTCTTAAGCTTCTGAAAACACAGAACCAGACTGGTCCACAGTGGAAGGACCTTAGAGATGGCCTTGCCTGGTCCCTTCACTTTCAGGTGCTCACAGAGATGAAACATCTTCCCCAAGGCCACATGTCTGCTTAGCATTGGAATCAGAGCCACGACCCTCCTTCAGTGGTCTTTGTTCTCTGAGAAAACTGATGCTGTGCTGCTGATGCCATAATGCTAAACTCATTAAGTTCAGAGGATGTGTCCTGGCTCCTCAGTGAGGCTGCAAGCTGAGCCATTTCTTAACCTTTTTACAGGTTAGCATGTAAAACAATGGGAGAAATAGCGAGAGCTCATCTCTGCTAAGAGTTTCACTCAACAACCTTGTAGGGTTAAACATTAATGCATTTTTCAATTCTTTCATACTGCACACTGGTGATTTTCTGGCTATAAGTTATAACAAAGTTTATCATTCAAATGGCCCCCTACAGTGCAAGTTGTCTTAGAGGAATAAATAGTGTCTAATATGTCTGGGTTTTTTTTTCTGGTCAAGGAAAGAAAAAAGAAAACTGAATAATATGAAAAAGAAACAGGAGGAAAAATTAAAAACACAAGTAGCAGTGGTTTTAGCCCCAGTGGAAAACATACATTTATTGGGAAGAATTCTCAGCAGGAACAGTGGAAATCTTACATTTTCTAGTTCAATTACAACATCAAGATCTTAGATATTGGTAAGAGGCTTGTTTCCAAGAACTTTGATGCTGAATCAATACGGTCCTAAGTGATACATTAAAAGTACTGCAGAAAATGTCCTACCATTATTAATAAATTGTTCCATAGCCTTCACTATATTTTTTCTTACACATTTAGTCATTGTTTAAATTACTGTTTTACTGAAATAAAATCATAAATGTTGGGGATTTAGGAAAAATAATGCTGCAATTTGTAAACCAGCCACTCTGGCTATTCTGTCGACAGCTTTCTACAGAGGCATTAGTTGAACCATCAACTTATGATATAAGATGGATTCTCCCAGAATATTCTCAGGTCAGTGATTTGTTATTAAAATGCACTATGTTGTCCTCTGGATTCAAATTTGAGAATACTATCCGGATACAGTTGGATGTGTTTATTTATCGCTTTTAATGGCATTGCATGGTGCCAGGCAACGCTTTCCTCTGTTGGATACTGTTTGGCCTTTGGCAAAGGAAAGAATCTGTGCTGTTTAATACCCAGCACATTAGAAAGAGTCCCTTAGCCCTTCCCAAACTCTCAATTCTCTCCGGATGACAGCCATTTCTTTACTATGAAATGAGGCTTTCAGTCCATAATTACAAACAAAGCTTAGAATCAAAAGCCTCTGAGAGAAGAAACATATTGACTTGAAGCTTTCATGATTTGGGGAGGTAATATCCAGAAAGGACACCACCTACTCTGGACTTTGAGCAGAGACAATGTGTGACATTCATATTGTGACAGCATCTGATGCCTACAGTGGCAGGTGTAGAATAAAGTTCTCTAGCATTAACTGAAGAATAGGGTATAGATAGATAGATCCATGTTGGTTGAAGATATGTACTTGGAAAGTATTGTTTAATGGAAAGACGTCACCAAAGCCAGGACTCAATGACATGACACAGGAAACTGACAAACGTTAGGGGATTAGTCAGGAGTTCCGCTATAATATCATTTGAGAGCGTCCAGGATGGACCATTTATTCTCTCCTCTACCAGCCTTTTACAGAGAGAAGCTAGAGATTTTGCCTTGTTGCAAATATTTGGCCTTAAAAAGAAAAGTTTCTGGGTTAGACACATAGACACAGAGCATGGTAATGTTAATGCTATAGGTAGTTTGGTTTCAGGGAAATGAGGAATGTTAAAGCATTTTGCAGAGAATCCAGAAAGAAAGGCAACATTATTTTACCCTCTTTAGAAAAGTATGGTTAGAGCTGATCTTGATTTCAGAGAAATACACAAACATAATCAAATCCCTTTCCTATCAATGCTATCAGTTATATTTAATTTATGGATGCATAGCAGAATTCTATTGAGGTTCCACCTGTTCCAACCCTGCCATTTCATAGATGAATAAATTGAGGTCCAAACTTCCCAAAGGTCACACATCAGCCTATGTGGGCACAGATAGATTTGTTATCTCACTTTATAGTTGTTCACACCTACAATTCCACCCAAGTTAACCACGTATAAGGAAGGCCTCTTTCTACTGGAGGCCAACATTTAACTAAGGGTGAATAAATCAATTCTGAATTTATGTTTGGAACCACACAACTTAATCTTATACCTTGTATTTTATTTATACATTATTACCAAAGAGCGAATATTTAGAAACAAGAGACCCTAGAATATTCTAGGGGTCAATCTATTGCGGAAATAAGTGAGACTGCTGTAGACCCCAAATTCAGGCTCATGTACCCGATGCACAGCTAAAGTCAAATACTGTGACACTGATGCTTGGAGATAGAGACAGTTTTTGGTTTGGCCAAAACGAGAAGACAGGAGAGCAAAGTCTCTCAGACGGCCTTGTTACAGACGCGAGGCAGAGAGCTTTGATGCAGGGTCAGGGCAACGTACTGGGAAGTCTGTGTTGCTTTTGGTCTCAGATAATGCCTTGAGTAACCAGACTTCTGGGAGTCAGCAGCTGGTCACATCTTTTTCAGACACATTTATTCCTTCAACAAAACAAATTCATAGATTCTCCTCCATGTAACACTGGAGTTACCTCCTTCTGCTTGACCAAGAAACAGTGCATTAGTGGTTAATAATTTTTGTGAGAACAATGGATGCTGGGCAGGAAGCAAGTGGTTAACATGAATGAACAACCAAGGGCCTAGTCCAATTTTACATTATTCCAGTCATTAAAAATTTCCAGGGTACTAACATCTCAAGGGACCCAGCTACAAGACCACTAATGTCACCCACAAAGGGTGGGTGGCAACAGAGGAGCTCTTGAGGAGCCACATAGGAAGAAGGACAAGGCCATCTTGCTCCATTCTGTCGCCTTCATACTTTCAGTTCCCTGCCAAGGGAATTCTCCAACTTACATAGGTGTCAGTAAATTAGAAAGGCATTTTTACCTCCATTTTACAGAGAGTAAACTGAGGCATTGAGCAGCAAGAGGACTGGCCTCCAGGGAGCCATTACTCAGGCGAGGTCAGCAGAACACACCGCTCTGAAACAAGAGGAAGTATAAATGCTTACTGGTACTCAAATCAGCTTAGCAAGGGTGATGCAATCTTGAAGAGACTGATTTTCTGCCTCAAGTCCAAGAAAAGGAAGAACTTTCTGGCTACAGAAAGTAGACATGGATTCTTACTGTGCTCAAGGTAATCCAATAGAAATGTTGTTTGGCGATAAGATCTTTTGAAGAAAATTTTATGAGTGAAGTTGATGCTTGCCTTTGGCTTGCCGACAGTTTAAGATTATGATAACCCAGACATGCACCTTTTAATAATGCTAGCAAATGCCAATTTTTTGTCATTTATTTTAAACTCACATGTAGTGAATTACTTCTTATCCCAATTCAATTTTTCAAACATCATTTGAC
This sequence comes from Lemur catta, assembly GCF_020740605.2. Lineage (NCBI taxonomy): Eukaryota > Metazoa > Chordata > Mammalia > Primates > Lemuridae > Lemur > Lemur catta. Next base: position 47,646,942 of record NC_059132.1, read on the forward strand.
ACCTCCCATGTTCCAGGCCTGTTCAATACACTGGAGATTCAAAGATGCAAAAATCCCAGGCTTTGACAAACAAGACCCTTAACATGTGTTGCAGGGTTCCATAAACCATTTATGTTTAAAATTCTAAAACTGGAAGAGAAGATAAAACATAGATATGTGGCAAAGTTCTATGTGACCATTAGAAAAAACAGGAATGACTCCAACTTGGAATATTAAAAAATAGTATAGCATGACTTGAAAGCAACCTGAAGAGTTGGCAATGGTGAGTGGGCCTTTTCATGAGGAAAGAAGTTACTGCAAAAGTAAGCATCTTGTTGATGACAAGGGACAGTGACTCCTTCTGCTTACGAGAAAGGTTTTGAGAAATAACTTCTCTGGCTCTCGGGGAGGCTGCAGAATCCTCCTTTCTCAGATTGACACGTTTCCCTCTTCTGAAACATAAGATACTTGTGCATTTATAAATTACCTGGCAATATAAGGTAAATTTACCCCTTTCAGGATGACAGACAGAGTTTGAAAATCTCTTTTTCTTCTTGCTTAATCCCTGGATTTTACCTATACTCTGAATGCAAGTAATGCACATTAGTCAATTAATAGGCTGTTAAATGACAACAGTTCCAGGCAATTTAATTACTGTTGGTAAAATAAGAAATGAATGATTGCATGTCAGTAATCAATTCCAGTTCCTTTCCTTGGAACAGATTAACTTTGAATCATGAGAGTTTCTCTGGAAAAAATTGATTGTTTCTGCGAACGTATTAGTTGCCATTTCATAGAGTACAGAAATTTAAGTTTTTGTGTGTTATTTCTCATCTAGATAAGATGTAGGAAAGTTATAGTAACACTATTTATTTTCAAATTAAATAACAGTATTTATTTTTAAATAAATTAAGTTGTTGTCGGAGAAACCAAGACAAGAATAAGAGTCCTTTGACTTTCTATCTGTATTTGTACTTCCAATCCCCCTGTTGGAAATTCTGGACCATTCACACTGTTTTATTAATTGAGTAAAATCAAGAGAAATAACAAGAAACGGTAATCTCAGTTTTAGTGATTTTTTTCCATTTTGCACTCATTTTACTTAGAATAAAATCCAGAACATTTAACATGATCTGCCTGGGAATCTGGCCCTGACAGTTTTCTATGTTTAATTAGTTTCTGTCTGTATTCCTGACCAGAGTGTAAGTCTGAGGAAGGCAGTGACTTTGTCTCTTTGGTCCACTGCTTATCTGAGAGATTTGAATAGTACCTGAGCCAAAATAGGTGCTTAATATTTATTTGTTGAATAAATTAATTAATGAGTAGAACAAGAAAAAGCTAAGGACAAGACATCATTGTCACTTATTAAAAGTAAGCTCTGCAAAGAAGACAGAATGATGGCTAACAAACATATGAAAAAAATGCTCAACATCTCTAATCATCAGGGAAATGCAAATCAAAACCAGAATGAGATATCACTTATCTCCAGTGAGAATGGCCTTTATCAAACAGTCCCAAAACAATAAATGTTGGCATGGATGCAGAGAGATAGGAACACTCATGCACTGCTGATGGGACTGCAAACTAGTACAACCTCTGTGGAAAGCAATATGGAGATACCTTAAAGAGATACAAGTAGATCTACCATTTGATCCAGCAATCCCATTATTGGGCATCTACCCAAAAGAACAAAAGACATTCTATAAAAAAGACATCTGCACTAGAATGTTTATAGCAGCACAATTCACAATTGCAAAGATGTAGAAACAACCCAGGTGCCCATCAATGCATGAGTGGATTAATAAAATGTGGTATATGTGTACCATGGAGTACTACTCAGCTATAAGAAACAATGGTGATATAGCACCTCTTATATTTTCCTGGATAGAGCTGGAACCCATTCTACTAAGTGAAATATCCCAAGAATGGAAAAACAAGCACCACATGTACTCACCATCAAATTGGTTTCACTGATCAACACCTAAGTGCACATACAGGAATAACATTAATCGGGTGTCAGGCAGATGGGAGTGGGGAGGAGAGGATGAGTGTATACATACATAATGAGTGGGATGCGCACCGTCTGGGAGATGGACACGCTTGAAGCTCTGACTCGGGGTGGGGGAGCAAGGGCAATACATGTAACCTAAACATTTGTACCCTCATAATATGCTGAAATTAAAAAAAAAAAGGGAAAAAAATAAATCTATGGACAATCATGTCTATAGAGAGGTGATAGTTGGCGGGGGAGAGGAGACAGGGCACAGCGGTTAAAAAAAAAAGTAAGCTCTGAATGCATATGGAAAAGGAAAGAGTGAATTGTCTAAAAACAAAATACAGGAAAAAATGGAAAATTCTACACTCTACTAATGAGATGGAGGATTGTATTGTATTACATAGCCTAGGATAAAAGATAAATTGGATCTACAAAAGTGTGAGCCATGAAAAGGATGAGCTGGAAACAATAAAGCTGTCAATCTTTTATCCCTCCCCACCCAAAGACTTGAAAACTCATTGCTTGCATCTTGGTTGATTATCTTGGTTGATAAATGCATTTTAACAGCAATTAGGTGTGTTAATACCTAAGTCTGCAGATGGTTTCTTTAGAGCAATTAAGATTTTTGAAATATAGCAATCCCTCGGCAATCCCTTGTTGTTAAATATTTATTGAAAAGCAAAGAAGATTTGTAGTTATATTTTGGAAGGATTATAGAGTTTACAGTTTACTGGGACAAAACCCCATAATATCCATTTTCAATGATTGGATCAACCTGCCTTACAATTAATTGCTTTATTGCATTGCCACCTGGAGGGAGAATTCTTGGATAAAATGCCAACCAACTCACATACATTCCCACCCATCTTAATATCCCCTTCAAACAAAATCCATTCCTGGAAAGACCCCTGCGTACTGGGTCTACTGCTGGAATGCTATCCAGGCAGACGCAAGTCCATCCCTCCTGTCTGGCTTGGCACATTGCACAAATCTAACTGGTCTCTCTGCCTCCAGTTTCACCTTCCACCAGTGTATCCTCCCTATTTTGGAGCGTTATCTTTCTAAAATGTAGAATTGACCCTTTCATTCATTTCTTCAAACCCATCCAAGATTTCTCATCGTGGCCAAGTTAAAATCCAAGAGAGACCTGCCAGCAGAGGAGCATCCCTCTCCAGTCCTATGCCCCACCACCCAGAGCTCTTTCCCCATACCTTCCTGTTCATGTTCATGTGCATCTTGCTAGTTCGTGGCTGTGACACTCTCTACATTTTCTGACCAGGAAACCCCTTATTGGACCAGAACAAGATAGTGGTGAAAAGCATAGACGGTTAGAAAAAACAGCATGTGCGTTCAAATCCTAGCTTAGTTGCATAATAATGGGATAACTTTGGGCAAACTTGGTTTTCTGTGTTTCCATTATTGTAATGGTACTAGTAGTGCCTTTCTTATTAAATGGGTTAATACATGTAAGACTCTTAGGGTAGTCCCTGGTATCCAGTAGGAGCTCAATAAACGTCAGCCACTAGTACTCCCCTTCAAGTCCCGTCTCCAGCTTCACCTCCCTTATGGGGTCTTCTCTGATCTCACCACCTATCCATGCCATACCTCAAGCTGGCTTGATCTCTCTGAACTCTGAGCCACCCCTGCTGTGTTGCTGTATTGCATTAAAACCATAGATTTATAGATCAGTCTCCCCACACACTGTGTGATCATTAGCAGAGGTTTGCTGTGTCCATACTGGTGTTCTGAGAACCTAGACAACACCCAACACATTTAACATAAAAGAAGCTCAACATATACTTTTGAATAAATGAATGAACAAGTAAACAACAAGAAAAAGTAAATTGGATAAAAGACTTAAGCACAAGGCATGAAACCATAAGAACTCTAGAAGAAAATGTTGGAAAAACTCTTCTAGATATCAGCCTAGGCAAAAAATTTATGAAGAACACCCCAATGGCAATCACAACAACAAAAATAAGTACTAAATAAATTGGACTTGATTAAATTAAAAAGCTTCTGCACAGCTAAGGAAATAATTAAAAGAGCAAATAGACAACCTATAGAATGGGAGAAAATATTTGCAAGTTATACATCCAATAAAGAGCAAATAATCAGAAACTACAAACAACTCAAGCAAATCAGCAAGAAAAACACAAACAACCCCACTAAGAAGTGGGCAAAAGATATGAACAGAAGCTTTTCAAAAGAAGATAGACAAATGGCCAATATACGTATGAAAAAATGCTCAACACCGTTAATCATCGGGGAAATGCAAATTAAAACCACAATGAGATATCACCCTACTCCAGTTAGAATGGGTTTTATTAAAAAGTCCAAAAACGATAGATGCTGACATGGATGCAGAGAGAAAGGAACCCTTATGCAGTGTTGGTGGGACTGCAAAGTAGTACAACCTCTATGGTAAACGGTACGAAGATTCCTCAAAGAACTCAAAGTAGACCTACCATTCAATCCAGCAATCCCACTGCTGGGTATTTCCCAAAGGAAAAGAAGTCATCTTATCAAAAGACACCTGCAAGCAAATGTTTATTGCAGCACAATTCACAATTGCAAATGTGTGGAATCAACCCAAGTGTCCATCAATTCATGAGTGGATTAACAAAATGTGGTATATGTATACTATGGAATACTACACAGTCATGAAGAAGGATGAATTAAGGCCTTTTGCAACAGTTTGGATTATCCTAACTGAAGTATCTAATAATGCAAAAACAAACACCACATGTACTCACTATTAACTTGGAACTAACCAATGAGCACACATGTGCACAGACGAAAGTAAAACTCAGTGAAAATCAAAAACCTACCTAATGGGTACAATAAATACTGTGTGGGTGATGGGCACACCTATAACCCTGACTCAAGCATACAAAATTGATACATGTAACCAAAAACATTGGTACCACCATATTAATTTGAAATTAAAAATAAAAAAAAGTAAACTAGAAGCACTGAAGGGTAAGCCTTTGAAGTCCCACTGAATGCTTATGTCCTTTAGTCTCCCAGAGCTCCTGGCAAGAGTCTACTCAGATCACATCAAGTCATCAGCAAAGCCACCAACTCTTTGGCTTTGTTCTGTCCTTGCTGGTGAGGGACACAGGGTAGGTGGTGACAATCACAGGGATACCCTTTTGGGTTTTAGACACTTTCTCCTGCCAGGAGTGATGTCTAATTTCTCTTTGGGGTCATTTCTCACTTTCTGAAGCTTGCCTTTTCCAGGGGCCAGGCTGAGCTCTCCTCTGATAGAGATGATGGTGGCACAGATTAAGCGTTGACTCAGCCCCTGTCACTGGACTTGGTGCCATACATACCTTATTTCATGACACTGTAGAGTTAACCTTTCCTCCTGGATTGGAATCCATCCCTGCTTCCCCACCGAGTGGCTCTGTCCTTGGGCAAGTTAGCTAGCTTCTCTGTGCCCTGGATCCCCAGACATAAAATGGGAATAATACTAATAATGACACCCACCTCACAGCACTGTTGTGAGGATAAAAATTATTCAACATATGTAAAGCCTTTAGAATAGTGTCTACAGCTTAGTAAGGGCTCAGAAGATGTTAACTGCTATTACTATAATTATACCCATTTGACAGATGAGGAAACTGAGGCTCAGACAGGTTAAATCACCCGCCAAAGGTCATAAGCCTGCAGAAATGGGACACAGAGAGACTCTTTCTAATATTCTTTACTGCCCCCCACAAACATTAAAATCCCCTTGTGTGTCCTAGTCTACCACCTTCCTCAGCCAATACAGAGACATCATCCCCCGTGTGGTTCCTGGTCAGTGAGGCACAGCTATGTGCATAGGCAAAATCCCTGCAATCTGCCCATGCAATATTTTGGGAATACATAACTAAAAAATAATTTGCTGTTTATCTGAAATTCAAATCTAACTGAGTGTCCTGTATTTGTATTTGCTGTATCTGACCAAGCTACATGTGTGTGTATGTGTGTGTGTGTGTGTGTGTGTGTGTGTAAAGCCAACTGGACCACAAAAACTATAACTTTTATGACTTTATTGTTAGTACTTGGGGGCACAGCTTAAATTATAAGGCAGACGACAAAGGCAGCCATCCCGTGTCTCCCTTCTCTTGGGAAGAGCTCAGACATGTCAGGGAGCATCTTTGATGCTAAAAGAGGGTATCTGTAAGAAGAAATTGAAGGTCTGTTGAAGATGGTTTAGTAAACCCTTTAAATGAGAGACGTGGGATCTGATTTTTGGGAGTGGCTCAAGAATAACCTCGGCTCAACCTGCATGATGTGGCTTCAGGAGATTTCTAGTTGCTGAGTATTTTTGTAAGGTTTATTTCCCCCCCTGGCTTTAGAGGTTTAACATGCGTGCTTGCAAGTTGAAACACAGAGTAACTTGTGTTAACTGCCCACACCTTGTGTCTTAGTCAAGGACTTTGGTTCTTACTCTGAGCCTTGCTGATAGGTACTTTGAGACACTGGTGTTATTTTTTTTATTCTTATTTCAGCATATTGTAGGGGTACAAAAGTTTAGGTTACGTATATTTCCCTTGCCCCCCACCCCCCCGAGTCAGAACTTCAAACGTGTCCATCCCCCAAGCAGTGTGCATTGCACTCATTGTGTATGTATACACCCATCCCCTCCCCAACCCACATCTGCCTGCCACCCGATCAATGTTATTCCTAAATGTGCTCTTAGGTGATGATCAGTGAAACCAATTTGATGGTGAGTACATGTGGTGCTTATTTTTCCATTCTTGGGATACTTCACTTAGTAGAAGGGTTCCAGCTCTATCTAGGAAAATACAAGAGGTGCTCTATCACCATTGTTTCTTATAGCTGAGTAGTACTCCAGCAATCCCATTATTGGGCATCTACCCAAAAGAACAAAAGACACTGGTGTTATTATTATCTCTTTCTACCTCTGTTCATTCCCTATCTGTTGGCGCCCTCAGAATTTCTATAAATTAGGCCTCCTAAATTTACTCCATGGGGTAGAACTCCAAAAGATCAGGCTCCTTTGGTCCTTTGCCACCTGACTGACCTTGCAAGGGCTGAGGCCCTGCTCTCACAAGGAAGAGGAAGAACTCTCACAGAGGAGGGTGGCTACCGGGGCTCTCAGACCATGGGCTGCCCCACCAGACAGGTTGGCCGCCTGTGCTGCCTCGTTCCCTTCTCATCTCTTGTATATTTTGAGAGTCCAGGTGAAAACGATGGCTGGTATTTACAGATATTTCAAGGTAAATTGAGGGCAAATTAATGCTAATGTTCTTATTCTACTATCCTTAATATATCTAGTTAAGTACGCTGAACAATCATTTGGTTTACTTGGTTTTTTTTGTTTTGTTTTGTTTTGTTTTTTTGGTTTGCTTGGAATAGTTTCAATAGTTTTTCTTTTAAAAGAAATAAGATTCAGCATCTGAAGCATGCAGGCAAAGATGTCCTAAATTAATGAATAAAGTTAGGAAAGATGTTTCCCTTATCGTGCCATCTCTGACATTCCAAATCCTCTGGCTTAGTTTGCCCTTTCTCTATAAATTGGCTTTTCCTGGCTTCCTGGGATACTTTTCTTGTTCAATTCCTTGGAACAAAGATTTATCACTTAGTTATTTTATTTTTTTTGTAAAGAATTAGTTCCAGAACTTTATTTAGGAATGTTGAAATTGACTCAGGTCTCCTGGGTTTCTCCATATGCCATTCACAGAGAAATTTCCCTTCTCCCAGATTCCATTAGCTAAACCTTAAAGGCTTCTCAGACAGCATCTGATCACACAAAATAGACAGAGACTGTTGTTCAGCTGAGAGCTGCTGACCCAGTCATGGGCCATAATTCATAGGGGACAAAAGCAGTGGGCTCAACAGCAAGGACAATGTAAAACTGCCTTTCTGTGGCAAGATAATGACTTTGCCTCTGTTGTAGTATGCAGTTTGCTGCTGCCTTCAAGAATGGAGAAAAAGGAAAAGATGGTGTTAGGCAAAGAAAAGTAGAACAAATCAGACTTGAAACATTGGGGAAAATATGCCTGAGACACACTTTTCTAAATGCTTGAATATAGACTCGCTGATGTGTTTCCATAAAGCAAATCTGATTGTTTCACCCTCCTGCTTAAGATCTCTATCGGGCCTTTGTTTCTTTGTAGAAGAAAGTCCAAACACATTTGCATGACCCAAAGGCACTTCAAAGCGTGGCCTGGGCTACCTCAATTTCCTTTCAGCCTCTTCCAGTTAACTCACAATCCACCGGGCATTTTTTTTTCCACAACCACACAAAATTCACCACTTCTCAGCTAAGCTTTTGTTGGTTGGGTCTTTCTTTTTACATTTGGAGATGCAATTTCATTTAAGAAAATTATATAAATAACTTTTATAAATATAAATATATATATATAATTGTACATTTGACACACACACACACACACACACACACACACACACACACACACCTTTTGTGGCCCTGTCTCTTTCAAATGCATCTCTCTGTGCTTTCTGTATTAACAGAAACCAGTGTGTGCTGTAACAGTCTGTTTCCATGCCTGGCATCTCTGTAGACAGTGCTCTTAAGGGTGAGGTGTGAGTGTGTCATCCTTGTAACTAGGCCTGGTACATGACCATTTCCAGCTGCGTAGAAAAACCACATTTGTACCTTTAACTAAATATTTGGGGATTAGACTGGCATTATGCTTCAGGACTAAACCATAAATCAAAAAAATGATTAACTGTATGTACCACATGCATACACCCCCCCCCAATGCTGTATATATATCAAGGTTGTAGAGGCCAAGATCAAATTCAGCAAGAAATCTCCACACGCCTTGTATGCCAGATATACATAAGAAATATGCAATGTAATTGATACTTTCAAAAAAATTTGAAATCATTTAGCAAACAGCACAAGATGATACCACCAGGCACAAAACATGCTCTAAACAATAGGGATGATGTGGAGAAAGCAGAGCATGAAGGAAGAGTGAGGTTGCTAAGGAAGGCTTTGAGGAGATGAGACCCTTGTAAAGTGTGAACAGACATGTGGCCGAAGCCCAGGAGGTCAGAATGGGCACCTTGAATTAGCAGTTTGGAGAGAACAGACGAGAGACACCTCTTAAAGAAAGGGCAGTCACGTTCCAGATAGAAACCTTTCCCATCAACGTCGGCCCTTTGACCTTTGACATCCAAACTTTCCTGTTCTTCCACTGTCACATTTTTTTAAAATGCTGAATCATGAAGTATGTAAGAATGCATGGCAGCAATATTACATTTCACATTAAAATCTGAAAGCGCCTATAATAGAAACTGTTTACACTGGTTGCTACATTTTTATGAAAATAAGTCCCAAATTCTCTGAACTTGTTTACTTGACACTTTGGGCCATGTCATTTCAATAAATCTCATGTTTAATTTACTTTCTCTTCATATCAGAAAAGAAGACTTGAGTTACAGTGTAGGGCATGAACTTGGGGTACCTGGGGACCATGAACTTGCATGGAAAAAAAAGAATAAATCTGTATTTTTCACTAACCTTAACTGAAAGTTAGGATTATTATCAGTGATGAAGGTAGGCAACAAGTCACAGTAGTATAAGCAATACCATGACTTTGTCACCAGCTGACATCACAGGGAGCCTATCCCATTAGAATTGCTGAAGTTATCTAAACATATTACTTACCTTTATCACTGCTTTGAAATTATGCTTGTTATGAGTTCACTTGCAGACATTCTTATTCAACACATTCATGAAGAAGTATACATAGAACTATATAATAATGTTAAAACATTTTCTTAACTATTTCAGTATAATTGATTTCCTCTGTCATCCTATGTATTTTTATTTTATTTTATACATTTAAAATATGGTTCTGAGAAAGGCCTCTAAGGGAGACATGCTCAAGATGGATTGGGAACCCCTGACTTTAGTCTATGATATGAGAATAATAGTGGTACCCTCCTCGTGGGCTGGCTGTGATGATTACACAAGCCAACTGATACCTCAAGCACTTAAAATAGTGGCTGGAGACATAGCTCCTTATAACCGTTTGTTGCTATCATCATTACCATCCCTAGGAAAGAGAGAGTCCTAATGCGCCTACTGCGGCCCTTTGAAAGACATGCATATGGACTGAAATTCTCCATCATTCTAGGAAAGAAAACTCGAAAGGCGGCTTTGATGTGATGTCAGACAGCCGTAAGTGAAAGTACATAAATGATAACCAGGAGATAGTTTTCCACACATCTTTTAAAAAGAAATCAGCTTCTTAATCAATTTGCTCAAAACAAACCCCTTCTATTCCCCCTGCTAGTGACAAAACCTGTTAGACAAAGCAAGGTAATAAAAAAATGGATAGTGCAATCATGAGAAATGAGCATGCAATTTCTTTTATTTACTCTATTGTTATCAAAGCAAGTTTAGCTCTGTGGGTTTATTTTTCACTCATCTTTTGTTGTCATAGTTGAGAAATTTAGCATTTAGCCTAAAATGTTTCACATGATGAATTATTAAAAATCTTTAAGTGCCGGACAACCTTACTGTGGTATAAGGGTGTTTTGTTTTGTTTTGTTGTGTTCCTTAAAAAAATTACCCCTTGTTTTGCTGTGAGGGGAGACAGCTAATGAAAAATGGGCCAGAATTATTGTGAAACAATTGTCTGTAGTGTAATCAAGTCTGTTTGTGCCCTGCAACTACTCCAGGATATAATGATACATGTATCATTAAGCAGCTGCTATGGGTGCCTGAGGAAACTGGTGGAAATGTGCACCTATTGTTTTCCCTTCTCCAGCTCCGTTTCCCCAGCATCACCCACGTTCTCTCATTTCCCTCGTGCTTTTTGGAATATGGCTGCAAAGGATTTTGTGAAATATAATCATGTATTTTAACATATATATAAATTTGTGCAGATACACACATATTTTCTTATATATACACACACACATATTTGTGTGTGTATATGTACATTTTTTTCCTTTCCTTTTCAAAATGCAGCCATACAATAAAACATTGCATTCTTCTGGGAACTTTTTGTAATTATGGAATGCATAAAGTAAGCTTTTTAGGATGGTGATTTTTAACACAGAAAGCAGGGGTCAGAGGAGAGTGTGTGACTAATGTTTAATTAGAACAAGCTTCTAAAATAAAGCAATTATTTGTTTAACGGCTGCTAAATTTTACGTAACAGAGGGCTCAAGCTTGATCTCTCTCTCCCTCACTCTCTTTGTGTGTGTGTGTGTGTGTATGTGTGTGTGTGTGTGTGTGTGTGTGTGTGTGTTTCTGGCTATTAGGGAATTCTACGTGGGGTGCAAAGTAACATTCTTAGTACCATAGTCCTTCAGCCCAGAGACAGAGTAGGACAGATTTGCCCAAAAGCCACCCTCATGATAATTATAAGGTAACATCATTGTGTTTACAAGTGGACACATCTATTTTTCATTTTCTGTCATGGTTTTCATAATTTCAATGTTGCAGAAAAAAGCAACATGGGAAGGAGAGGAATATAAAGCAATTTGATTTGTAGGAGATTCTCTTTTCTTGGAATATAGCATAAAACGTATTTCAGGAGTTTTTTCCATTGAATGTTTTCTACTTGCCTAAATTTCCGATGTCATGAAAGGTCCAGAATTAATCAGGCATGTTCTCTATAGCTAACATATGGCTAAACTATGTTTTATCTATTGCACCATGCAATTAATATAAGCATATGAATATATAAGCAACTAAAAGCTGTAATCTTAGTTTAGTGGAATGACAAAGTAACATGTTGTTAATAAGAACATCAACATGGTACTGCCAATAGAGAGCATTTAATGTGATATTTGCGCATAAATGTATTTTTGGACAATTAGAATCCTCCTGGGGCAGATGTAACTTGTGAATTTTATATTTGTGCTTTGTATCTGCAACAAAAGTACACCTATCATGTGTATTCAAGTTCCTTTTCATTTCTATAAATGTATTCCCAAACTAACATAATTTATCTTTCAGCCATATAAAAACGGTGGTCCATCTGAACAGTCATTTAGAACGGAGCAGTAATACTGGAGATAATATGGGACATAAGACAATCTTTTAAATGGTTTTTACCCCATCCAATTATTTTCAAATCTGCACATGGGGAAATGGAAATCCTCCCAGAATATAATTTAATTTTGAAGTAGAATTCAGTATAGAGGGTAGACAGGAAGCAGTGTTTTCAGCTATATCTTGCTGGACTACAATTTTGTCCACATGTAAGATCTTATTTAAAAGAAGACATTATATTATGTTCACACATCCAGCATCAGAAGTTATCAGAAGAAATACTTTTTCTTATTATTTTTAAATAATAAGATTCACTCATAAGAAACTTTAGGACTATCAACCCAACCAAATAAAGTAAATATTAATATTTAGACTTGTAATACAAATGAGTCGGATAATTGGCTTTTATACTTTCAGAAATCAGAGTGCAGGCTGGGTACAGTGCTCATGCCTGTAATCCTAGCACTCTGGGAGGCCCAGGCGGGAGGATCGCTTGAAGTCAGGAGTTCAAGATCAGCCTAAGCAAGAGCGAGACCCCGCCTCTATTAAAAATAGAAAAAATTAGACAGTCAACTAAAAATAGAAACAAAAAATTATCCAGGTGTGGTGGCATGCACCTGTCGTCCCAGCTACTCTGGAGGCTGAGGCAGGAGGATCACTTGAGCCCAAGACTTGGAGGCTGCTGTGAGCTAGGCCTGCACCACAGCACTCTAGCCCAGGCAACAGAGCAAGACTCAGTCTCAAAAAAAAAAAAAAAAAAGAAAAGAAAAGAAAAGAAATCAGAGTGCTAAGATGTAAAGTACATGCTTCAAGTTGTAATATGAATAACAGGCAACTACAGGAGAACAGGAGTTGGAATGAGAGATGGTATCAGAAATATCTCTGTTCTGTATGTACATGTTCATGGTCAGAGGATGATGCTCAGTCTTCAGAGGAGATTCCATGTGCACCACCCCATCGTCTCTCTGTTTATTCAGGAGATCAAAGCAGCCTCCAGCACAGATCAGCCATGTGTCCTCTTTGGGGCTCAGAGCCACACATTGATACTGACGTGCCAGGACTTGGGGTGAGGCGGTGCCACTCTGCTCTGAGTAGTCAGCCCTTTAAGCTGCTGTTTCTCCTGTGGAGTGAGAATGGCTTTTCCTATCTAGATCTCTGATTCACATTCTAGGCAGCACTAAATGCCTTCCAAGAGCATAGGGGAGAAATGATACTAAAGTATCATTCACTGAATCTTAAAGTGCTCTCTTTTCCTCCTATTTCAAAGTGTATCATCTCATTGTCACATTCATGATCATTTACTTTGAAATTTGCATTGGTATCTAATCCTTTGAGAAAATACAAATGTGTTGTCTAATTACAAGGTTTAAAAATACTATCAGATGTGAAGTAAAGTGTTAACTGTACTTTAAAGCACAGCCAGTACAGTAGATAGTCCCTATATTTCAATGTTTTGGGGAAGTGAAGTCTTACAATAAAATTGTTACACAAAGTTTACACTTTGAAACTTACATACTTCGGCTGGATCTTAAGCCAAAGGGATGGTTTGAGCTTCAAGTTTCTTGCTATTGCTACACGAGAACAGGCATTTTAGGAGAATCATATTCCAAATTTGTTACAAGATTTGATTCATTTAAAGATCAAGAAGCTCCATATATATTAATATTGAGCCTTTATGGATGCAGCAAAGCTTCAATAAATATGAATCAAATGTCATAATTATTAAAATGTATAAGAGAAGATTAATCCCCCAATATCCTCCTCAATTATGTTTTGCCATTGTGATCAGCTCATGGAAAAGAACACAGGCTCTAGACTAGAACTTAACCATGAACCTCATCAAATTAGTATTTCAGTATTATAACTTAATTCAAGAATTTACTAAAACAATGGACTTCAATAGAAACAAAAACCACCTAACTGTACTGTTTAAAATGTGTGAGTATATATTTTTTTTCCTAAAATTATTGAATAGTGATAGAATTGGAATATATGCCCTGAACCAAACTTGATCCAATCCTCTCCTCTCATTTTACTAAAATCTAGGTTCCAAACCATAAAAGTAAAATAATTAAAGGCAGGCTTTAATAGCCTTCCTCTCTTCGTGAAACCTACTGAAAGACAATGGAATGCTGTGTCAAATTAGTTGGAATGCCATTCAGATGTTAGTAGAAAAATCTTGATGCTAAGATACAACAGCATTCAATCTTTTGTGGTTTGTGGGAATGGAAAAACAAACACCAAATAAGTCCTGGTATTTGGACCACAGCAGGAGGGGACATTTATAAAATTCTCCCAAGGAGGCAATTTGGCAAAGTCCAAAGAGAGAAAAGAAACTAGCCTGGGAAGCAGGGTATGTTTGTGGCAAAGAGTGCCATCAGGAAGGCTTTGCGCTCATCATAGAATTCATTGCACGTGGTCCCAAATGAAAAGCTGTATTTGTAGACAAATGGTACATTTCAGAGAAATTACATCTACTCTAGCTATGCAAGAGTTTCAATCTAACTCATCTAAAAAATCATGAATTTTAGTACTTTTTCACACAATCAATAAAAATTGTGGGAAGTGGAACTTGGGACTGCATATTAATCTTGCATCCAGCTACTTGCTAGCTTTCAACAGCAACTATTCATCTTGTTGAGCCTATAGAAGTGATTTGTTTCATCTGTACACTCCATGCACAGCTAAATATAAAATCAACTTCTATTTAACAAAGTGGACTAACAGCATGAGGCCTATCAGCGTAGCCTGCAACCTTGGTGTAACATTGCAAATGTCCGCAACATGTCAGCACTGAAGCCAAGCCATTAGAATGTTGCTTAATAATGAAGCCTTATTGATAGGTTAACTAATAGGAATTTTCCATCTTAAGTGGCTGACAGACTTGGCTCTGGTTTCTTTTCCAAGTGCTTCAGCAAATATTCTGCCATGTCTTGAAGTTCTTCAATTATTTAATCCACTTACTGGAAATCAAGTTAAAATTATCTAGTAAGCAAACGATTCCTTCTCATTTAGCTAAATGAGGAGTGTAAATGGACTTCACCTTTTACAAAAAGTGAATGCTGCCCTGGTACGTGTTTTACAAGTCGTTATCTACCCTGCTATACTGCACTTAATAAATGGGCCTAGATCCTTGACAAGTGTGAAAATTGGTTGGAATGTTGGACCCCCCCATGAAAGACTATTAAACTTGATATGGATATTATTTGTTACTTTCAATGCTGGAATAACCACAGGGAGGAAGAGTAGATAGATGACAACAATTGTCACCCAACAAAAATTCATCTGGGCTTTCTAAACCCATCATGTCTCACATTCTGTAAATTTCAGCACAGTCACCCACTGTCACATGTATGTCCATGTGCATGTGTGTGTGTGATGCATGTGTACACACACACACACACACACACACACACACACACACACGCACACCGTCCACCTTTGATTCTTGGATTCTTGGCCATTTTTCTCACCAAACTGGTAATCGCCACCTATGGTCCTAAAGATGTGGATTTTTGTGCCAGGCCAGATTGATTTCAGAGTGACAGCTTTAAGTAAGTGTGAAGATATTAGTAGCAGTTAACTACTGCTTTGTAACAAACCCCTGAAACTTAGTGTCTTATAACAATAGCCATTTATTTTTTCTTACCATGTTTGCTGGGCAGATCCTCTGCTGGTTTTGCCTGGGCTCACTCATGTAGATCCATACAGCAGCTTGAGAATCAGCTGTGCAGGGAGGTTCGAGGTGCCTTACTTATGCCCCTGGCAGTTGGTGCTGGCCTTTAGTTGTGGCATGTTGGTCTCTATCCACATGGCCTCTCATTGTCCAGTAAACTGGGCTGGATTCTTTACACAGTGGACTCAGAAGAGCATTCTAAGAGTTAAAGAGGTGGAAGCTACAATGCTAATTTCTTTCTAAATCTAAGGTCTAGACTTGGAAGTTATACCATGTCATTTCTGCCATATTTGATCTGCCAAAGCCATCACAAGGCCAGCCCAGATTCAAGAGGTGGGACAATAAACCCCATCACTGGATGAAAGGAGAAGCAAAGATACATTGCAAAGGGGAGAAGATTCTAGAATGGAAGAAATTTCTTTTCATATTTTTTAATCCACAGAAACATAGAAGTTGAAAGAATGTTTTCTCCAGCAAGGTCAACTACCTGACCATTTTCTGTTGGTGCAAAAAAGTAGAAAATGCCACTGTCCTTTCCCATATTTTTCTAAGATGTGGCTCCCTTGTGCTTATTAGAAATTGGCTATTAAAGGTCTTCCACTGGAGTGAGAGCTCTGGTGTTGTCTCAAGAGAAATTAGAGTGCAACTAAAGCTTTGCACACTTGTCTTTAGCTAAGAGTAGAAACTGAGCATGTAGCACAGACCCTGCCACCTAGAAGCTGTTTAATATAGATTTGGGGGTTTCTGTTGTTATTGTTGTTTTTGTTGCTCAATGTCTGAATAATATAGATTCTCTTGAATAAATGAATAAGGAAAAGATGGGCTCACCTGGGGATAATTTGCTAACCCTTTTGTTTCCCTGGTAGTTTAATTTTTCAAAGGCAAGACTCATATTTATCAGCATCAAATTCAACAAACATGTATCAAGTAACCAACATGTGTCCAGTAGAGTTCTGTGTATTGTTACGTACACTATTTCACTTTTACCCCAAAAACCAACTTGCCCAGGGCAATAACATAATGAATGTGAATAGAAACATCTATGGGGAAGAGAAGTCCAAGGAATTTTTTCTCTGGCTCTGAATTTATTGGAACCTCTCCAGTCTATTCATCTTAGATACAGAGTTGCCACCAAGCCAGCAGACTGGACATATGATCTGGCTCAATTTCCAGGGCTAATTTTGTGATTGTATTTTATTAATTTTCATGTTAATAGTTGAAGACCAAATTTATCCCACCCTATATTAGCATTCCATAAAATATTTTTCTTTCACCTTACCTTTTCATATATAAAATTCAAAATTTTTTGTTTACTAAGAACATCATATTATTTAGTATGTATTAATCCTTGAAGGCTATCTTTACATTCATGAAATGTAAATATTCCACATTAAGAATTTAGGGGAATTGCTACTCTTAGCACAGAGGAAAGTCAAATTAAAAAGCAAAATTTTATGTATACAATAAAGGAAAATAAAACTAAGTGTTGTAGTAGGTGAAGAGGGAGTAGAATACAGAGATATAACTATCTTAAAAGAAGTTCATCATTGGATACTGAGAATTTGCTGAATTCATTTATCAATTCCAGGAGTCTTTGGGTTGAATCTTTGGGGTTTTCTAGGTATAATATCATATTGTCAGCAAAGAACGATAGTTTGATCTTCTCTGCCCCCATTTGGATACCCTTGATTCCCTTCCCGTGTATGATTGCTTTGACAAAGGCTTCCAGCACTATGTTGAACAGAAGTAGAGATAGTGGTCAACTTGTCTGCCTCTAATTCTAAGCAGGAATGCTCTCAATTTTTCCCCATTCAGGATGATTTCAGCTGTGGGTTTGTTGTATATGGCTTTAATAATTTTGAGATATGACCCATCTATGCCTATTTTGTTAAGAGTTATTATCATAAAATGGTGCTGACTTTTGTCAAATGTCTTCTCTGTGTCTTTTGAGAGGATCTTATGGTCTCTGCTCTTGCTTTTATTTATATAGTGAATTACATTTATAGATTTGCGTATGTTGAACCATCCTTGCATCTGTATGATGAAGCCCACTTGGTCATGATGAATTATTTTTTTCATGTGAAGTTGAATTAGATTTGCTAAGATTTTACTGAGAATTTTTGCATCTATATTCATAAGGGAAATTGGTCTGTAGTTTTCTCTTTTTGTTCTGTCCTTTTCTGGGTTTGGTATCAAGGTGATACTGCCTTTGTAGAATGAGCTGGGGAAGGATTCCATCCTTTTCAATGTAGGGAGAACTATGAAACACTGAGAAAAGAAATTGCAGAGGATGTAAATAGGTGGAAAATTGTACCATGCTCATGGATCTGCAGAATCAATCTTGTTAAAATGTCTATACTACCTAAAGTGATCTACAGATTCAATTCAATCCCTACTAAAATACCAAAATAATTTTTTACAGATCTAGAAAAAATGATTCTATGCTTTGTATGGAACCAGAGAAGACCCTGTATAGCCAAAGCAATCTTAAGTAAAAAGAAGAAATTGGGCTACATCAATCTACCAGACTTCAGGCTGTACTACAAGGCTATAGTAAACAAAACAGCATGGTACTGGCACAAGAATGGAGACATAGACTAATGGAATTGGACTGAGAACCAAGATATAAAACGCTCCTCATATTGTCATCTATTATTTGACAAAGCAGACAAAAACATACACTAGGGAAAAAAAATCCCTATTCAATAAATGGTGCTGGGAATATTGGATAGCCACATGTAGAAGATTGAAACAGGATCCACACCTCTCACCTCTCACAAAAATCAACTCACAGTGGATAATAGACTTAGACCTAAGACATGAAACCATAAGAATTCTAGAATAAAATGTTGGAAAAACTATTATAGACATCATCCTAGGCAAAGAATTTATGAAGAAGACCCCAAAAACAATCATAGCAACAACAAAAATAAATAAATGGGACCTGATCAAATTAAGGAGCTTCTCCACAGCCAAGGAAACTATCATTAGAGTGAACAGACAACCTACATAATGGGAGAAAATATGTGTATGCTTCACATCTTGTAAAGGGCTGATAACGATAATAGAATCTATATAGAACTTAGGAAAATCAACAAGAAAAAAAAAACAAACAACTCCATTAAAAAGTGTTCCATCTCTGTGACTGGAACACTTTTTAATGGAGTTGTTTGTTTTTTTCTTGTTGATTTTCCTAAGTTCTATAACTACATGATGAGTGCATTGTGCACTGTCTGGGGAATGGTCACGCTTGAATGTTCTGACTCAGGGGGATAGGGGGTGGGGGGAGGGGATGGGGGTATAACTACATGAAGAGTGCAACGTGCACTGTCTGGGGAATGGACACGCTTGAAGTTCTGACTGGGGGGGTGGGGATGGGTGGGACATGGGCAGTGTATATGGCCTCAACTTTTGTACCCCCATGATGATAAGCTGAAATTAAAAAAAAAAGTGTTCCATTGCTGCACTTCATCTTGGCCCCAACGTACCTCTCCAACTCCCACTTCTCTAACTCCTGAGCTTCTCTGTTCCTCTTGTTGCTCTCCCTACTTTTCCTCTTTGGTCCCTTCTCCATCCTTAGCTCTCCCACGTGTATGTTCTGGGGGCCAATGTTGGGAACCAGCCTTGAGAAGAAAGCACATTGGACCAGGGGTCAAAAAACTCAAGCGCTATCCTCTGCTTTGCTATGACATAGCTTGGTGAATTTGGGGAAACCCCTGTGTATCAGCTTTTCAACTTTATAAAAGGGTGGGGTGGGCTTTACTCTTAGTAATGGTATTACTTGCCTACCCAGCTGTAAATTGTAAAGACCCTAACTGAGAATGTAGTCGAGTGATGTGAACACTATATGCAACAAGGATGCCAAGTTAGGACATGAGTGATCCAAGGTGCTCTCCTCTCTGCCCCTACCCTGTGACAGCAAGGGAGCTTGATCCTAGTGTGTCTTCATAATTCTGGCATGTTTTTGTCCTGACTTTGGCTTAGAAATCTAACTTTAGATCCTTATGCTTATATCTCATTTTTTATTAGCTTCCTCTACAATCAAGATGCTCATCTGTGTGTGTGTGTCTGATGAGCTAACTTGTCTCCAGACTATTCTGTTTGGGGCATTTGGTCATGGCATTTTTGGCTCTCCACTAGACTAAATTTTTGTTTGTTTTAAATGAACTTTATAAGTAGGTGATGAATTGCCTTATATTTATCAGAGAAATCTGCATTAGAAAACCTGGTGGAGCTCATTACTTCATCTCCCGAGGCACAGTGTTCTCATCTAGACACTGGGGAGAATAGCACCCATGAGAGAGGGTTGTTGGGGAGATTCACTGAGGCGATAACGTAACTGGAAGTACCTTCTCACATTCTGAGCCCGGTGCAAAGCAAAAAATCACCGGCTTAAAGCTCCTTCTGCTCTTCTCCTGGTCCAAAGTGGTTGCTGGTCTTCATTTAGGGGGTGACCACTGTGGACTCAGGCTAAGCTTCTGATTAGAGATAGAATTGTAAGCAGGGTGTTCAGGGATGGGTCAAATTTAGAAACGCACAGAGCAACAAGGCAATTGTCGCTCTGGGAGGAAGAACATGATTTAATGCAGAGGCAGGGATGTGTCTCATGAGTGTTAGGGAAAGAGGGGAAGCTGACACCTGAACAGGGTGAGAAAGGTCAATTCTGAGCAGATATGATGGTAGGTAGGTAGTTAATATCCACATAGCCCTTTCTCTATGCTTGGCAAGAACATGCTAAGGACTTCACTTCTGTCACCCTCCTTCAAACCTCACTATATCCCATGAGTCTCTACCCTTTGTGAAGAAAGAAACTAAGGCTGACAGAGGTTATATGGCCAGCCCAAGGTCAAAGAGTCATTAACCTCAAAGTTAGTACTTAACCCTCACCTTCACATACCAAAAATTTGTGGGAGGTTAGGCTTGATGTATTAGTTAAGAGAGAAAGCAAGTTCAGGAGGGTCTTTATACAAAAAGTAATACAATAAAAGCAATATCAAAAAAAGATGAATCCCACCATACTGGGATGGCTTTTCTAAAGAAGAGAAAAAACAGAACATAAGTAAGGAGATCATCTGATGGCTATCTAGATGTCACTTTCCGAGAGCAATACCCATCTTTTCACTTATTCTGCATGCACAGAGAGAGTGGCTGCCAGGTGCCAGTGACAGAGCTCACTAAATGGATAGCTGTTCACATGGGAGCTCGTAGTCTAGCAGGGGAGCTGGAAAGTAAATAAGTAAACGGAGAAAACAAATAAAAACAGATTATATGAGGCCATAAAGGAAATGAACACAGTGATATGACAGAGGAACGTCTGAAGAGGTGACAGCTGAACTGAGTCCCAAAGGTAGAGAATGAGTCAGCTACAGCCAAAGCCAGAGAAAGAATTTTCCAGGCAAGGGAACTACTGAGTTAGGAAAAGGGCTGCTTGGATCTCAGTAACAGAAGGGAAGGTCACGTGGATTGTGAGCAGTGAGAGAAGGGTGGTATAGAATGAGTTTGGAGAAATAGGCCAGACACAAATTATGCAGGACCTTGTAGGCTTAAGAGGAATGGAAAGCTGTTGACAGACATTGAGGAGGGAAGAAATATGATCTCACCTGTGTTATAAAAAGATTGTCCATGCTGCCGTGTGGACAGGGCACAAAGAAGAAAACAGAGAAATAGTTCAAGCAAGGGTTGAGATAAGCATATGGCAGAGAAATTTGGCAACTCAAGGAAGACCAAGGCTTCAGAGGACTAGAAAGACAGAAGGATGGAGAGATAGATTAAGAGCCCAGGGCTGCAACAACTCTGGAAAATGCTCACAGGTTGTTAGAAATTTCCTTCAGGTAGAACAGCCAGGCAGGCCAGAAGATATACTGTCCATGAGTCCATGAGGGGGAAGAGTCATGGGGTACACACACTAAGAACCAGATGCTCCAAGCACATTAAAAGCAAGTTCTAATAGCTAATATTTTATGGCACTTTAAAATTTATATATGTAGCACATATATGAATCCTCATGAAAATCCTCTGTAAACATTAATATGGTAGTTATCATTCTTGCTTACAGATGGAAAAAAAAAAGCTGATTTAGCAGAAGCGTAATGCCCAAGACAATGAAAGAAATAGCACTATCATCTAAAGACATCCACTGCCCTACTTCTCTAGCTAGATCATTTGATGGCCAGAAGCATGTCTTATTCCTGCTGGTAGATTTATTGACTTTAATATAGTAGTTTCTCAACTCGTAGTTGTTGATGATGAACCTAAGAATTAGGCCAGAAATGTGGATAAACCTTGATTATTTGATGATGAGATTAAATTGTAGTAACTCCCTTGCACCCTTTAATCCAATGGTTCTAAAAGTGCTGTTCCCAGACGTGCAGCCTCAATATCACCTGGCGTATCAGTCTGCTAGAGTTGCCATAACAAAATACCACCAACTGGGTAGCTTAAATAACAGAAATTTATTTCTCACAGTTCCGAAGGCTAAAAAATCCAAGATCAAGGTGCCAGCAGGGTTGGTTCCTCCTGAGGCCTCTCTCCTCGGCGTGCGGATGCTGTCTTCTCCCTGTGAACTCACATGGTCCTCCCTGTGTGTGTGTCTATGCCCTCACCTCCTCTTCTTATAATGACACAGTCATATTGGATTATGGCCCCACCCTCATGACCCCATTTAATCTTAATCACCTCTTTATTTTTTTTAATTTTATTCAGTTTATTTAAATAAGGATAAGGCTACTTAAAAGACTTTTTACATACAAAAATTTACTTTACAAGGTTAAACTTTTCTGTACTGAATTACAAAACCTGCACAAGCTTTAATAAAACAGCACACTTATAAACATTTTGACCATGTTGTATAGCCTCTAAAAATTACTGAAGTTCAACAGTAGTAAATAGAAGCAGCTCTTACATATATATATGATTTAATCTACCAGCAGTTTTACTTAATGGAAGTTTTTAAAAGGTCACATTGCTATTGAATGAGTCTCTAGATCAGTTTTAGAATCTTCTCTCAAAACTTAAGTCAACCAAAATATTATTTCAAATAATAATCCCAATTCTTAAGTATTTTAATACTAGCAAATATATTATGGCCTCATAGTAGTAGTTGAACCAGCTTTCCAAAGTTAATCACCTCTTTAAAGGCCCTGTCTCCAAATGTGGTCACATAAGGGGCCAGAGGTTAAGCATATAAGTTGGGGGAGGGGTAGGAATGAAGACATAATTCAGTCCATAACACCTGGGAATTTGTTAGAAATGGGAATTCTCAGATGCTACTCTAGACCTACCTCGTTGAAAAGTCTGGGGGCGAGGCCCAGAAATCTGTTTTTTAACAGGTCATTCAGGTGGTTCTAATGCAAGCTCTGATGCAAGATCTAGTCCAACAGTATTTCTTTGGACAAGGAGAAGAGAAAACAAGGTAGGGGGACTGAGTAAAGAAATTAGAATAACAGTATGGAAATGAAAAGACAGCAGCACACAGGGATTCTGGAAGATATAAAAGAACAGAAAAAGAAAGGCCTGAAGGAGGAGGGAGAGATGCCTTCTGAGTACCTCGGTGGACCTCAGATCACGCTTACAGCATCTCTGATTATTAGGCAATGACCAAATGTCGTGATTGCAGTGGTGGCCTCATGGAAAAGGCATCTACAAGGTTTAAAGGAAAAATGAAAGAAAGAAAAAAGCTCCTGCAGCCACATTTGTACTCCATGGCCCTTTTCCTCCCTTGTTTGATGAGGGTTGACTGCTGTACTTGAACCGTGAACTAGACCGATCAAATTGTATCTTCCAGAGACAGAAGGTAGGATTGGAGACAAAGAAATCACAGGGGGTCCTCGTGCTCCCTTGAATGAAGAGGCCTAGTAAGACTGGTGCCATGCAGCAACATTAATGTTGTGTGTGAACATCTCAGAGAAAACAAGTCCCCAAATGGACAAAGAAGAGGTAGCCAAATGCATATTTAGAAAGCTTCATCTGGTTCTATTATACCCTCTGTCCTCAGGTTCTGTGAGCTACCTCCATATAACTCCAATAAATTCTCCATTTTACTTGTTAGCATGGTTTTCTCCTCCTTAATGCCAAAGGATTCCTGTCATCTGGGAGCCCAATGGCTCAAACTGTACACCGATGTTAATATTTGTTTTAAAAGTCCCGTTGAAGTCTGTGTGGGTGAAGAAATGAGAGGTCATATTGTTCTGTCACAAAAAAAGAAATCGTCCATACACCTATGTCTATGCACTTCTGTGTATGTTCAGTTTTACATAAGTCCTAGAAACAGTAGTTATAAAATAGAAGAAAAAATAAATTCTGACTTTTCTCCATGTCTTACTCACATGAGTTGAAAATGGCCTCAGCTAATAATAGAGCTTCCAAATTTCCATTTCTTCAGCAGAACTTGAATGCACCTGGAACTCTCTTTCAAGTTAATAGGAGCCCTCAGTGTAAGCTGGATATGCAAAGCGGTGAGAAAAGCTGGCACTTGATCACACATACTCTCCATACGTGAGCCCTTGGAAGTACGGTGGAGCAAGAGCGAGGTGCTATGCTTAATGTTCAATTTCCTTCTTTAGCAGATTCAAACTGTACCCACATGGTCTCATAAAATACTTAATTCAAAATTTTTTTGAAATTGAAAAGGCAGGATTCTTAATTATTTTATTTATGGAAAAACTTGTATAAAATCAAAGCAAATTATATTTTGGAAGTGAGTATAAAGGATTAGGAAGGTCAGGATTATTGATAGTATTTTTTTAACTAAACATATATTTAGGAAAATGGATCCCAATGATTTATTTTCCTAAAACTCTTACAAGAACTCTTTGGTTATTTTCTGCTTTCAGAAGCCTGACACATTTGTCATGCATGCAGCCAGCTACCTACCATATGGATGTTGGCTCCTTCAACACCAACCTTCCTTTTCACTGAATCATCAAATTTCCTCGTAAATAGAATTTCTAATTTCACAGCTCCCAAAACAGGTGGGTCTTGGGCATACCCCAATTTTGAAACATTCCATAGCTCTTAAAATGCAGCCTTACAATGATCACTACAGTTATTCTTTATTGGATGTATTTTCGTGATGCATTTATTAAGCGCCTGTGATATGCCAAACGTTGAGCTGGTCACTTCATGCTCAATGAGGGAAACAAGGAACAATAAAAAGAACACTGGAAGTTTAGAAACGAGCTGTGGCAACACAAGGGAGAGCAACGTCTTGTTCACAGGAACAAAATGGGACCAATGTGTATTTTTATTACTGAATCCCCATTCATCTGTGAGAATTTAGGTGCACTCGCAAGGCTGAGAACTCACAAGGCGACGTCTCAGGAACTCCTGGACTCTGGTCCACTTAAGAGTGCTGGGTTCGGTGTGGTCAATAGTCTTAAAAAAACAAACATCAAAGTCAGACAATATCTTATTTGGCAGCTAGGATAGTTTTTACTTTTAAATGGATAGTAGTAGAAAACCTTTTGGGCAGAAGAAATGAAACAAGCAGAGATTGGAGGGGAGGTTTATATAGAATGGTCAGGGGATTGTAAGTATTAATAGAAAAATTGGGTGGACTAGAGATGCCTTGGCCAACTTGCAAAGAGCTTTGAGTGTCAAATAAGAGAGTTTTGCTTTCAAGGTATAAATCTGAACAGTCTGTACAGCTACAGGATAAACACAACGCTATTTTTTGGGAGCCTCCATTTTGCCCAAAGACTTGGGAATCTAAACATTATGCTATTTAGCATGAATCAGATAAAATTTGAGACCTAAAGACATTTTACACTTTGCACAGGCTCTTCAGGGTAATTTGTTTAACCCTCCACCTACTTCCAACTCTCTCTCTCTCTCTCTCTCTCTCACACACACACACACACACACACACACACACACACATGCACGCACATGCATGTGTGGACACACACAAACTCCTTTACCCTCTGTGACCACCAGCGGAAACGTTTGAAGGTTTTTTTCTGGCACTATAGTGACATAACCAATGGGATATCTTGGGAAGATTAATCTCACCACTCACTACAGAGATTAACCAAAAGGAATGAGACTGGAAACAGAGAGTGTGTAGACAATGTTTCAGTAATCTAGACAAGAGATAAAACAAATCTACATAAGAGAGGTGGCAATGAGTAGAGCAAAGGAAAGATCCACAAGACTTGGATGCAGATACGGGAGGGAGAGGTAGAAGGAAGAGAAAAGTAGCTCAGAGATTCGGGGCTTTGAGACTTAAACCTTGCTAACCTCCTGCCAGGGTCCCAAGTTTGCTTGCAAAACTATTCAACTTATGCCCCATCCCTTCCAGCTGGTTGACTTGGCTGCAGGAATCTGTCTAGAAAGGTTGTGTATGCTTTGGTCATTGAGATCTATTTTCAAAGGCTGTGGTGGGAGATGAGAACTTTCTTACGTCTGATGAACAGATCCTCCTCACCCTGCTCAGATTGTGTACCTTCTTCTTTTGGCCACTGTGGTTCAAAAATAAAACAGAGTAACTGTTTGGCTTTGTTTCCCACAATTACACAGAATCTACTAAAGCACTAGAAGGAGACATTGTTAAGGTACTGTGTGACCCAGATTATAAACTTCTGGATCACTCAGATGTCCAGAGACTCTGATGTAGAGCACCAACTCTGGATGCTATGAGCTTTTCAGCTACATGAAGCAACTTGTAGCTTCCATAAAGCTTTCAGAGATGAAGTTTACAAGGTGCTATCCAAGTTGTCTTCCCTGGGAGAAATTTTATGCTTCATGCACAACATAAATATGCAGCTCATAGTTATAAATGAATGAATGAGATTGAAAGAGAGAAAACAATCAGGGGATGGGGGATAACTTGGAGAGAAGATAAGCTTAAATTGGCACACAATAATTTACCCAGGAAATTTCCTTGGAATTAGAGGTTACAAAATGTTCCCAAAAAGGCAACATTTTCTTCCTACCAACAAATTCAATGTTTGTTTCTTAAAGTGTTTTCCATACAGCAGCAAGAAGCCACATAAACCAAAACCATGGTTAGCTTTTCAAACACGTGACAACTATTTGGACTTTTTGGTGACGAATGGTTGATATAATTAGGATCCATTTCTAGTTATTGGCCTGCCGGGCCAGGGGCAGAGGGTGCCTTTCTGAGTGGGGAGAGGAAAAGCCAAAGGCAACTATTAGAAGAGACTATTATACAATTTTGAGCTAACATATGGAATCAATAGCCAACATGAGCAGCTGTGCTCGGCTGTGGAAAAGCCTGAAATAGTGTAGTCTCACTGTAACCAATAAAACGAATTATTGACTAAAGGAGAAAGCGTGTGTGTGGAGAGAGGAGGAGCTCCAAAGCAGGATTAAGAGATGCATTTACTCTAAGACATAGAGTGCTAGGAAGTGAACTGTGTCATGGTTTTCTTCTTGATTGACGGTGAAACATAGTAGAGCCAGCATTGGAGAAAAGGTCTGGAACCAGGGTTATATAGTTAATTTCCAACTCCCAGCTCACTAGCAGTGCAGAATGCTTCCCCTGCCAGAAATCAGAAATAAGCATAATGAGGATTTGCCAACACGCTATGTATCCTGGATGCATTCTACCATCCAATGGGCATGCTAGGACTTCGCCAAATACCCCGGAGTTATACGTGATGGGGCAAGAACATCCAAAGTAAAAGAAAGAGCCTACACTATCTAAAAACTGCATGGTTTGTTTCTTAAGAACTCAAATTTGCCTACTAACACATTTCACTATTAACAAAGGGAAAAATGCTCTATTGATGCTGCCAAAAGAAAACATTAGTTCTACGTGTTTTATTTTATTTATTCACATGAACATTCATTTGGGAATTGAGTTGCTTGGGTTATATTTTCTCCCTGTGCCATGACTCCTGATGTATAGCATAAGACCAAAAAGCTTACTCAATCCCTCCATTTTGCCATCTGTAAAATAGAAATAATAATAATACCTCTAAATAATCAGGCAAATTTACCAGGGCAGCAAATACAAATACAGAGCGCTCAGTAAAGGTATTTTAAATGCCTTCAAAGGGAACTAAATGTACGTTTCAAATAGTATATATATTATCGCTAGGAATAATAATGTATGTTTACACCAGTCTTGTACATTAAACGATCATTATTCTCTTTTAAAAATGCTACTTTTTTTCTTGCTTAGAGTGTTCAAAAGAGTTTGCATTCTTTAAGTGTAAAACCCACTCCTGTCTAAGCTGATAGACAAAACATTCACATGACTAACACCTTTTCTCCAACACTAAGTGGGCTATGCCGGGGCTTAATAGTGATTTTCTGTGCTTTTCTGAGTGAGATTTATGGCCATTGCAAGCCAAGAACTCTCACTCAAATGAGAACCACATTTTTTTTTAACCAAATGGGATACTTTCCTCACTCAAACAAGCAGAAAGCCCTGCACCTGTGTTTAAAAACTCTGTAAAACTCCGAGGTTGTAATCATCCTCTGGAGTGAGAGAATATGGCCCATGTACCAGGGCATCCTGGATCCTCTCCATCAATTTTCTGTGGTTTCTTCCCTGAAGCCATCACTGAGCAACCTCATAAGCCCGAAAAATACTAAACACCAGAGAATCGGTAAACAGGTTGTTAAAAAATATTTGGAACTCCCATTTCCACTGCCCATTCGGCAACTTTGTTTGCATCTAATTACTCCTCATTGCGCACCTCTGAGGCATGGACAGGACACAGAGTATTAGCATAACTTCATAGGTAATTAAAACACGGCCATCAAATTATAAATGACTTAGAGTCAGGGCGTGAGAAGTTCAGGTCAGAGTTAAGTTCATAATCAACAGCTTCGGCTTCTCATCCTTGTCCTGCAGACACTGTGACTCACTGCTCAGGGATTTGGTGAGATGCTAAGTACTTTTTGCATTTGCTGTTATAGCTAAGGATGCATTTGCTCATTTGCCAGTTTGAATGGTATTCAGTCCTTTATTATGCAACATATGCATGCTCTGTGGCCCATAAGAATGAACGCACATAAGGATAAGAGGGTAGGAACCAATTGAAAGGCTCTGGCACGGGGGAATGTGGAGCAAAACAGCCCCAAGTATCTGTCCAAGAACACAGTAATAACACCCGCAAAAGGCCCACACTGTATCATTCATTCATCCCTCTCTTTGCTAAGACAGAAGCTTATTCCAACCAACAAGAGGTGGTGCTTAGCAACTGTTTACTCTGTATAGGGCATTTTGCATTGAGTTTGTAAGACTCCTAAAAGCTTCATATTGCCCATTCCAACTTCGTGCCTTTTCTGTGGGTTCTCAGTTCATTTTGGACTCCCAGAGAGAGAGTTTAGGCCCCAGTGTTAAAGACAAGCAGTCGGTCCTTCATCATCCGGGCTGGAGTCTTGACTGGGGAATCTGATCCAGACAGAGGGGCTCTCAGAATTGACATGCTCCACCCACGTGATCATAGCTTCCAATCTGATCCTCGTGTTTAAAAATATTAAAATAATAGTAGTAATAAAGTTTAACAGATATGAGGGGAAGGCCACTGACATGTAAGACAGAGACTAACACAAACAGGAAAACAAAAACAACTTGGAGGAAATTGAGACTGTGCAAGCAGAAGAAATCTTCCCCCAAGGCTATTATGCATATTTTCAGAAAGATTTTAGTAGATACTGCAAGGAGGAAACAAGAGCTTAATTACTGAAATTTTGATATTATTGACTGATTAATGATATTAAATATGGACAATGAGGAAACACAAAAAGAGTTGTAGAAAATTTTATGTGTCTATGCGAAATTAGTCATAAGGAAGAATGATCAACAAAAATTGTAAGATAAAGAGGTTCTATAGATGGAAAATAGACTAAAATATAAGACTGTTAGAGCTCAGGAAATCCAATACTCCCCATCCCCGAAAAAAATAGAGCTTCCAAACATATATAAAACAGAAAAAATGGGAGGGGAAAATGATCCACAAAACAATTAAATAATATTTTCTAGAAGTGAATGGCATGAATTTCCAGGTTATAAAGGCCTACCAAGGGCCTAGCACAAAGCACAAAAAAGAATCAACAATTTGGTAAATTGCCATGAAATTGTGGTAGCATTGGGATAAAATAAAATACGAAACACTTCCAGAAAGGAAAAAAAAAGGTGACACGAAAAGAATCAGAGATCAGAATGGCCTTGGAATGCTCTAGATGGCAGTATAGAAGTCAGAAAATAATACAACACTTTCAAAATTCTGAAGGAGAATAGTTTCCAGTTTAGAATTCTATACTCGGGTAAACAATCTACAAAGTGTAGGACAAATAAAAGTGATTTTCATACATGGCAGTCTCAATAATTTGCCTTCCATACCCACTTTCTGAAGAAATTACTGGAGGTTGCATCCTATCAGAATGAAGGCAATGAGTCCAGAGAGAGGGGCAGAGTGATGAGGTGGTCAGAGCATGAGGTGGGAATCAGTCGACTCCCTGTTCAGTACAGAAACTTGGGGAAATTGCTTTGCCTTCATAAACCTGAGTTTCCACTTCTGTAAAACAGACGTAACAATAGGTAACACACACGGGCTTTGTGGAGGTAAAATGAGATGATGCACAGTGCTCTTTAAGAGAGGTCATAGTTTGTTAATGCAGATGATTCTACTACTTTCCTATTTCTTTTCATAAGCCTCTCTTTTTAATGTCCTTTGAATGATTATTATTTTATTAGAAAAATTCCTCTAATAAGCATTACTTTATCCATTTTACCCCTTAAATTGAAATCATATCTTAACCCATCATGCAGATAGCATTTAAAAATGCCCCCTTTATAAGGGAATCTCTTGAAAGTATCCTTGAATGAGAAGAATCGTTTATATGTTTTTAAACTATTATACACGAAATTGTACATTTCAACCTTTTTTTTTTTTTTGCTGTTATATTCTAAAGTCATCTTGTCTTCAAAGTTCCCAGTATACATTGCATAGCAAGCAATCATACCAGCTTAATTTTTTTTCAATTTCCCTTATTTACTGAAAATATTATGAAACAACATCATGCTCAGAGCTGAATACATGTTTTTGTTACCCTTCCTTCCTTTTTAATTTTTTCTGGAGCCTACTTCAGGATATTGGAAATGAAAATTTAATAAAAAATATACAAAAGCCAATGTGTTTTTCAAGGAAATTTAATCTATATGTTCTGATTCATTTCCATTTAAATCATCAAAATGTTACTTTACAGGAACCATTTTAAATATAAGGAGACTCCTGTGCCATTTAAGCTTTATTTTATTTTTATTAGAAAGTATACTCTCTGTTGCTTAACATAAATACACCCTGAAGTTTAGGACAAGCCCCATTCTGCTGTCCAAATGGGTTTGCATTTTATGCTAGTACTGACTTCCCTTCATGGGCAGTTTCACCGCACTTGACCGGTGAATGCCTGTTTCAAACATAGGAACTAAGAGCTAATTGTAAACTCCTCCTTTTGTCTTTGTTTTGCCAGACACTTGAACGCAGACACATCCTCCACTCTCTGATAAACACTCTGTGTCCCTTACCTCCTCTCGGGCAGCCACGCGCACAGTTGCTGGTCCGGTGAGCTGCTGAGGGTTCCTTCAGACACCCGCAGGGCTGCTAGCCGTTGTGAATGCTCAAGAACCCCTGATCTCTGCCAAGAAGCACCTTCCTGCGCTACTCGGGGTGCAGGTCTTAGAATGAATACCCAACTCCTCTGCGTCTTACCCCTCCACCCTCCCAGGGTCTCAGTAAGGGCGATTGGTTTATCCAAAAAGTGCCTTTAGAATAAAGCAAAAGTCAGAATCACATCCCTCCAGTAGTCCAACATGTCCTGCTTCTAAACATGGTGACATTCAAAGCACATATTAGAATAGGCCATTAGGAGGAGAGTACAGAACTGAAAATTAGGGGCTCTTTGGCTTCAACACTAACTAGCATCATTTCTCCTCCCTGACTCAGTTTCCCTCTTAGTAAAAGGCCACATTTTGCTGCTTTATTCTTTTTGTCTTGTTTTAAATGCTTTTATGATACTTTTCAAAATAAATGGTACTATTCCTATGCTGCTTAGTGTTTTTTTCCTCAAAAAACTTCTATATTTATTATTGCTCTATACTTTGACAGAATCCAAAAAAAAATTGTTTGTTTCTGCTATAAGCTGGCCTAGGCAGCATTTTCTCTATTGAATATCTCTCTGAAGTTATGCTTTTGAATATGTGAAGTACAATGATAATTAAGGAATCTGAAATATGTTTTGCATAAATTATTATAATATATTCAGCTCAGTTTTATCACTGAATGTGTATATGTGTGTGTATATATATAATTATATGCTAATTCTTTGAATTGGAAACCATAGAGGCTATACGTAGTAACTCCCTTATTAGATAGAATTTTGGATTAGGTAGGTCCTTCTATTTTACTAGTACCACTATCACTGTGCTGCCTTTATAACAACAATAGTGATGGCAATCGCTAATGCTTGTGGAGTTCTTACCGCGTCCAAGGCACGAGCTAAGCAGTTTACATGCTTCATCTCAGGGAACCTTCACAACATGCTGTGAATCGGTTACTATTTTTGACTTTCTTTCACAGATGGCCAAAAAGAGTCTTCTAACAGTTAATCAATGAAACCATTTGAATTATTATTCAGCACATACTCTCAGATCCATACACATATACGGACAGAATGTACTTTTCCTGCATGTTGAAATGGGGGTTGGCCTCAGAGCTTACTTTGCCGTGGCGGAAGCGAGGCTTGCCACGCACTGGCATGGAAGGGCTTGTCCTCTGGGGCACTGGGCATCAGGGCAGAGCAGAACTCAAACCCGGGCATGTGTTCGCATTTCTCACGTGCTTGCCATGTGCCACGCACTGACGTGGTGCCTTCTCAGCACTCTGGATTAACTTATTCCAGCCTCACTAAAACCCCATTTTACAGACTTGGAAATGGAGGTATAGTTTTAAGTAACTCCCTAATTTATATAGTTATTAAGTGGTGGAGCTGGCTTTCATTAGCGTCTGCCTCCAAAGCCCACACACTTAGCCACTGCATTGCTGCCCTCAGATTGGTTTCTCCATATGCTAGATGGTCTTTTGAAGAAACCAAGAGTTAGGGATCAGAGTGTAATGGATTCAAGGCTGAAACGGATCCTTTTTAAATGGATGTCTTTCTGAACCTTGGCACTGTCATCTGTAAAATGGTGACATTAGTAGTAATTAGTAGTACCCAGCACCAAGGGCTGTTTGGAAAAATAATTGAGATCATGCAAAAGAAAAAGTCTAAATCCTTGGTAACCCTTAGCTATTATTACTGAAGTGTAATTTAATAGAGCAAAATTCCCTGCAATCACAAACCTGATCCTCCTCTCCTAATAGCTATAACCAAACGAATGAAGTAGACATCGTTTTGTACTCCAATCTTAGAATTATAAAAGGGCTTAGCTGTATCAGGAACCAATGAGAAATCCTACTGTGAATTTCCATTTGTTTTTTATATATCCACAGAACCGCGATCAGCTCCCTTGGCCATCTTATCTGTGCTTTCAGCAACCCATTAAAGACCAGCTAGTGCATCTGAAAGTTCTTTTACTCAATCAATGAGCTTGTTGCCATGGCAGGCTAACACGAGGTGCCAGTGATGATGACTTGATTTCCTCTCGCATCTGAACTGGAAAGGGAGAAGACAGACTAAATGAAATCCCATCCATCTTAATGAAATACAATTATATTCTCCTTATTAATCATTTAAGAATCAATATGTCTCTTCTTGGTGAACCTCACCAGAATTTGTCATTCCATGCCAGGCCTCAATACATCTTGTCTTGTAGTGATTTTTATAAGTTCAGTCACCTGTGTCCCAGGGTAAATAACAGTGTTTTCTCGTACTGCAGAGTGAGGGCAAGAATTGCAATGACAGGGTGGATCACAGAAATCCCCTCTGAATGTTAAGCAGCCAGCTGAATATTGCCTTCACGTGCATAATTTAAAAATGTACCCTGTTTTATTTTTAAATAGCATGAAGGAAAATGAATTACCTTAGAAAGGGGCTTATTCTAGTACCATTAAGTGGGAAAATCTCTCGAGTATTCTTACCCATTGAATGCTATAATCTTGCACAGGCTTATCAACATATTACATATATATATATAAATACAGAGAGAGAGAGAAAGAGAAAGATTTCTTAGCACATAATTTAGTCTGGCTCACTATACTTTACATATAGTGTATCAATTTAACCTTTTGCTTTACAATATTCACCTGTAAAAAATTACTATTGTTTATACCTCTTAATATGGATTGCAAAACTAGACATGGACTTCACACATTCCCTAGCTGCCTCTAGCTATTGTTTAATTAATGAAACAAAGAAAAAGAGAAGCAAGAAGAGATATAAAGGGAAAGAAACAAAGACAGGACTTGAGGCAGGCATGTGTGAAAAACAAGTGAAGAGAAATAGATTGTTTTAAAGGTTAAATTGGTTTTATGAGTGAGACATAAGTGGTGCTATGATTCCCATCTCACCAGGGGATTTTTGTCATTTGTGCTGATTTTAACAATTCCTGAACTATTATTAACGAAGAATTGTATAACCTGAATAAATGTAAGAATACCTGGGATGTACTCTGAGTTACATATATGGATGTGAAAAGGCTTAACATGGATTTGATATCGTTCACATTTAGCATGCACTATCTACGTATCTATTTTAATCTACACCCTTATCTGTATCTCTAGCTGTATGGAGTCTTAACAGGACTAAATTCCTTTCCTTTTATGATTGAAAAAAAATGTACTAGAGTAAAATAATCTCTTCTGTTTTCAAGCTCGGAGCTTTACATGAAGAAGAAAGATTTGAAATAAAAGAAAATAACCACCTCACAATGAAACGTGGCGAGTGTGGCTGGGCGGCTCCTTGGTAGCAGCCTCCTTGAGCAACATAAACGCAGGCACTGAAGCATGACTCCAGTGCGCCCCGAAGTCAATAAAATTCGAGGTCAGTGATTTTCAAAAGTAACTGGAAAATCCAAAAGGATTGGTGCAGTTAGTTCAGTTACAGCCTTTGCTCTGGGTAGGTGACTTTTATAGGTCCCATACCAGTGACTCTTAAGGGTCTGGGCAACTCTTCCCCTCCCCACCTTTCCCCGTTACAATTCCTTTTGATATACTCAACTCACTGCGTATGGCTCTGCGCTGGAGAACACGCAGCGGCAAGGAGGAATTAATTCCATAAATGATTGGTTCATTAGAGATTCAGGTCAAGGGTGAAATCTAAGAAATGCGTGAATCAAATGACAACGCAGAATGTCTGTGACCTTTCAATCACCTGTGCACCACCGTCAAATCAGGACAGGTTTTTCCGTCCTTGGCCTCTGGTCTTCCCGACCACAGCTCCGAGCCTCAAAAATTCTCCTCTGTGGCTGCCTCTCACATCTCTCACACCCATACTTGTAATAGGACATCCAGAGACATGCAGATGGGTAAGATTTCAGCAAAAAAAAAAAGAAGAAAAGAAAAAAGAACACAGGAAAAGAATGATTATAGGAGAAAAGGGCTTGAAAGTAGCACCTTAAAATCAACATTCACCTCCATATTTTTAGTGGATACCCACTGCTCTCCAGGAAGCTTCCTTAGATTTCTTTGAACGAAAAAAGTACCAAATACCTGAGTTCACTACAGTCTTCCTATTGACAGTCTGGAGAAGTCTGTATAAAAGAGACTTAAAAGAAGTTAAGAAGGAGAAGAAAGAGAATAGTCTTAGAATTTAGTGATCCTAAGAACAGATTGGGAATAACCCTGTCAAAGTATTCCATCTGTGGCTGACAGTGAGTGCTCTGCAAATATTTACAGTTGGATAAGATCCTATCAGTGGAGAGTGAAATGCAAAGTTATCAATGAATAAAATAAATTTTTTTCAAAGTATTGAGTTTTCAAAAAGAAAAATGCTCATTATATCTTATTCTCTTCAGTGTCAAATTTATCCTGTCTCATATAGTGTATGAATCTTTCTATCTTATGGTGATAGAAGAATGCACCACCTTCTGAGAACATCATGCTTGGGAGAAAGGACCCCTCCGCAGCCACTCTTAGCCCATACGGCAATTGTTTTGTTGTTGTTATTATTAGTGACAGTGGTTAGTTTGTTTTTTTCCCACCAGCTCCAAAAGGTCAGAGCTTTGTTTTGTTTTTCTATGTACCCCCAGCACAAAGCTTACTACCTATTAGTAGATGCTGTTAAATTAATAAGCAAATATATAGCGAATTTCTCCATGTAAGACATTAGTAAATACTTTTTCCTAATAGAAACAATCCCTGCAGAATGGAGATATTTATAATTACCAGTGTTCTAAGATGAGAAATGCCATGCATTACTTTTATGTTGTTTTCAGAATAGACACAGAGCTAGTATAATAGTAACGTGTTAAGACAAATCTAGGTCATTGTTCTCAATAAGAAAACGAATGATGCTCCCAAGCTCCAGTATCCACAAAAAAATTCAAGAGATCTTGCTTTCATTCTCCATAATCCCAAACCTTTGAACTACTTTATTTGCAGAGTTTTACAATTACAATTGGGATCAGTTTACCTTCTGTAAGTTACCTGCCATTATGGCTGAAGACCAGTGAATTTAATCTACATGCAAGTGTGCAGCGCTGTTTTCCGATTGTCTCAAGCAATAAAGGAGGTTTTATAATTGCAAATAGTTTAATTTGTTCAAACAGTTCCTTGTTCCTTCTTGGTTCCCTTTACTCTCATGTTTCAGTTCACATGCAAGTTTTCTTAATCCAGAGCTCCAAAATCAAGATTGGTGGGAAGAAAATCCAATTGTTTAGGGTCAAAATAAAGGCGTTTTTCAAATGCCAAAGACAGAGAGCAGGGTTATTCTACTTTGATGTTAATACCATGCCTTTTGTAGTTCTCCTGTTTGTTTGTTTTCATCTTCCACTGTCAACAGGGCACCAGATTTTATAGACAGCTTAACACAGAGCAGATGTTGATTAAAAGAAATGTGGTTTTGAGTGTGACATTAAAAAATATCATTCTCTCTTGCCTAAGTGCTATATTTTTAATGGGTTTAATTTTTTATTAACTGATATAAAAACTGATATTGTTCTTTTGAACAATAAGCACACATTCTGTCTTAACTGAACCATATACAGCTCACTAGCTGGACCATGAATAAGGCAAGAAAGGGTCACATTTTAATATTTTAAAAAAGAAGAAATGTTTCCACTTTGTGCACAAAGCATGCATTTCCTGGCCAAGCCTCTTAGCATTTTCATTTATTTTATAAATATAACACTGGTTTAACCATGGTAAAAATACAACGGAGTGTATTTTTTTTTAGATTCATCTTTAAATACACTCTTAATCAGGGTATTTCTTCTGTTTTAATCAATGATGACATGCTAAGAGCAACATTGGGACCAATAAATCTGGAGTAAATATGATGAAGATGAAAGGAGAGTTAGAACCTTGAAAGAGAAAAACAAACAAAAAGGCTCCAATGACTTTACAGACACCGTCATGCAAGAATTAAACAGAGGCTGCATTTGGCACAGTTGACCATTCAGGTGCTAGAGGCATTTCCAAATGACTGAGCCAAGAAAATAATGCATTCCTACTTTTGCTGATACAAGCTTGAAAGCTCTGATGAGTAGATGAGGACAGATACCTGACCTCAATGGGCCATGACACCAACATAAATAGATTTGGAAGGCAAATTTTGCACAACTGGAATCAAAAAATCCTGCAAGATCCATAGCAAAGTACCTATGTGATATAACATACTTGCAATGCCCCAGACTAAACCATACACCACATGTCAAGAACTGTTCTTTTGTACACAGATTAGAAAGGAACATATGCAGTATCATTTTGTTGTTGTCTTAAGCTATGGAGATGCCCTACCTACAGCCTAAGTGAGCTTTGACCAGGTCTCTGTAGGACTGTGAATCAGCTCTCTGGAGATCAGTAGGTGCCACTAGGCAGGATCTTACAACATTGATTTTCATCCTGTGTGTGTGTGTTACTGAACCATATCTGATTCCAGAGATTTGTAGGATAAAAGAAATGCTTATTCCAAATAGTTAATGAAGAATCAATGCTACAATGACCAATTAGGGCAAGTCTTAGTGTTTAAGAATTCCATTCAATCAGTTATGTACTTGGAGGATGGGAACAAAACTGTGATCTAAAAAAGTTATCATAATTCCTTTCATTTCTTCAACTACATTGCAGTTACTTTATTTAAAAATGAAGAGAAGGATAGATGACATGTAAATATTAGTCCAAAAGCAATAAAACTTGATAAATGGTATGCTTGGGAGTATAATCTTACATTCTAGGGTAGACTTCAAAAATTTTAGCTTCTTCAAGCTAACGGTCCCCTTCAAGGGACCGTTAATGATGTGTAGAACAAAACTATATTTCAAAGAGCCCTATAGACTATGTAAATGTGTTTATGCACACACATATATGCACACACATTTTTAGTCAGGGAAGACATATACTGTCTTTAAGTTATCTTTGTTAAGCTTTTCAGATTATTTAGTTTCTTCTTCTTTTTTTTTTTTATCTTGAAATGCCTTGGAGATAATTAGGACCACTGTATTTTGGGGATCTGTTTATGAAAAAATATGTATTTCCTTTCAAAATAATATTAAATGACCAAGAAACACATAACTTTTTCTGTGTCTCAACTCATTCAAGAAATGCAAAAACATCACTAAAATATTCTATTGCCAAAAGAATGGCATGATTAAAATATTGGGGGTGTCAAGAAAATGAGAAGACTACCCATAGACTGGGATAAAATATTTGCAAACAACATATCTGATAAAGGATGTTATAGAAAATGCACAAACTCTTAAAACTCGACAATTAAATAAATGTATGACCTGATTAAAAAATGAGCTAAAGACATGAATAGATGCCAACGAAAGAAGATAGACAGATGACAAGTAAGCAGTAAGCACAGGAAAAGATGTTCAACATCAAATGTCATTTGGGAATTACCAGTTAAAACAACAATGAGATACCACTACAGACCTATTAAAAGGCCAAATCCAAAACATTGACAATACCAAACACTATCTAGGTGTGAAGCAATGGGAACTCTCATTCACTGGTAGGAATGGAAAATGATAGAGCCACTTTGGAAGACAGTTTGGTAGTTTCCTTAGAAACTAAACATAATCTTAACCATACCATCATCCAGCAATTGTGCTCCTTGGTATTTACACAAATGAACCGAAAACTTCTTCCATACAAAACGTGCAGATGGATATTTATAGCAGTTTTATTCATAATTGACAAAACTTGGAAGCAACCAAGATGTCCTTCAGGAGGGGAATGGATAAACAAACTGTGACACAGAGAGACAATAGAGTGAATGAGTGGAATATTATGTAGCATTGAAAGAAATGAGCTATCAATCCATGCAAAGACATGGAAGAAACGTAAATGCATATTGCTAAGTGAAAGGAGTGAACCTGAAAAGGATACATATTGTATACTTCCAAATAAATAATACCCTGGAAAAGGTAAAACTATAAAGACAGTAAAAATATCTGTGGTCTCTGGGGGTTTGGGGGAGGGAGGGGTATACAGGTGGAGCACAGAGGACTTTTAGGACAGTGAAAATACTCTGTATGGTACTATAATGGTGGACACATATCATTATACATTTGTCCAAATCCATAGAAATGTACAACACTAAGAGGGAACCCTACTGTAATCTATGAAGTCTGGATGATAATGATAATGATATGTCAACGTAGATTCAGCAATGGCAACAAAGGTACCTCTCTGATGTGGGATTCTGATAGTGGGGAAAGTTGTGTGTTTGTGGGAGCAGAGGGTATATGGGAGCTCTCTGTACTTTCCCATCAATTTTTCTGTAAATCTAAAACCACTTTAAAAAATAAACTGTATTAAGAAAAATGTCGGGGGAACATTTGAAGCACAGATGATTGTACGTGGTTATAGTCACTTGTCATTTCAATTTTGATGAAGTATTTACCATTTTATTTGTTGCATCACAAGTAGAACTGTGACAAGTTTTGTAATGTGCATAGCTGATTTCATGCCCTTTTGACAGTTCAGGAAAATAGTTTCTCCGTGTCAGCTGTTACAAAACATTTTCATAATTTAGAACCTCTGCAGGTCAGTCTCCAAATTTGCACACTAACTACCTGGAAGAAATGGCAAATAACAACTGTGTGTAAGTGGAAAAACAGTTCTGTATTTTCTATTGTAACAGACTAACCTCTGCTTTGAGGTTTTAACCAGTCATTGTAATGAAACTTCATAGATATACATTCAGATCTGCTGTTGCCAGAAACAACAAAAAGGAAAGAAAAATGAAGAGACCCGAGCAGAGTGTGGCAAGTGAGAGGAGAATGGGTCTTAGACTCACACACTGTGATGGCCGGAAGGCCACCAAGGAAATGCTGGCTCAAGAGATCTTTTCTCTGCCTATTGTGGTTCTTTACAGCATCTGGAATTGGCTGCAGACGATTCATGAAACCCTAGAATTATAGGATAAAAGTCAGTTTGCATTTGCATATGTGATATTTCAGGGGAAGAAATCCCATTGTTTTCATCAGAAATCTCAAAAGACTATGTGATAACCCCAAAAGGGTTAGGAACTACAGAGATTATAGACAGCCCTATTATTTGCAGAAGCATCCCAGAGATGTGAAGAAACTCACCCCAAGTCACTCAGTGTTAATACTGGTACTTAAAAACTTTGTTGACTTTTTCATAATCCAAGTAGTTGATGAAAAGTTTAAAGAAGAAAATGATAATTACAGCAGCTCAGATATTATAAATATTAACTTAGGCTAACAGTGCCAACTTGATTTTTTTTTAACAAACACAACATTGTCTAGGAAATGTTTTCCGGTAGTGTGAATTTTTTGGGGGGTAAATATTAAATCATCTAACATATCATCTTCATTTCTCAGTATCAGGCAATTTTTCCTCCATAAATGCAGAACTCTCTATGAGCGTAGTGAACAGTCACATATGTGACAACATTTCAGAGGCACCAAATGCCTCTCCAACCACAGACCACCAGTCAAGATTTCCACTTACTCTTTAATACTCCTTCTGAATTAAGCAGTATTAACCAACATTTGTTATTTGAGACACAAATCTCATGATATTCTCTAGGACAAAGAAGTTTCCTATCAAGTATGTTTAAGAAAGTCCTATTTAGAGAAACTCAGTGTACATGCATATATTAAAGGCACTATTTCACTAAATGTAACTATATTTAACCTATCCTTTCTTAAACGTATTTGAACCTTTTATGTATTTTCTTTAAAAAATGCCTAGCATGATTTGGGAAATGATGAGTTGAGGAACAAAAAGACCCTAATAAAATGAAAACAAGTTTTCTGGAAGAGTAATGCTATAAATTATTATACCTGTGAACACTTTTAAAAAGTCACTTAGTAAAATGCTAAGGGAAAATGACCTTGAGAGAAGGAAGTCAGAAAAAGTAGTTCAGTCCTTTGCAGATGTCAGTCATGATTTATCCTCAGAGTAGTCTGGGATGAGACATGAGGGCAGGGATCACAGACTTCGGGGTGCAGAAAAATCACTATGTTGACCTATGACCTGACCTATGTGGATCCCCTTGCCCCAAGTAAACACAGTCTGGTTCCAGATCTGTGCAGATCTAGAGATCTGGCATGGTTAGCACCCCAGTGACTCGGAAGCAAGAGCTGACTGGATAAGCTTTGAGAAACACTGCACTGAAGGATGGAGTGGACAAAGGAACAGCATAGAGCAGGAATGAGCAAGAACTGAGAGCAGCGGCCTGATTTCTTCTGACTTTCAGAAAGTTCATGCATAAAACTTTTCCTGGAGCCGACTTTGTGTAAGTTTCCTTTGTCTTCTCAGTTCCTGCCGGGCTGCATCACATCCTGTTAATTCCAGCCTCGGTCATGGGTGATCGTTTTCAAGATGATACAAAAGCTCTAACATGAACCGGTTCATTGTTATCAATATTTTCATTTAAGCACTTTGATCAATATCCGACAAGTCAATTAAAACATACAAATGCTTTCTCAGGGAGACACACTGGAGTCCCCTCTCCCTCTTTTCAAAAACCATATTTTATTCCTTTTTTTTTTTTTAAAGAAACACAACTTTCCCAAATTTGTGCATCCTTCTGATTCTGGTTTTAGAAAGGAAATGAAATTTGTCACGCTGCCATATATCATTTCCCTCGCAGTACAATGTCCCATCTGTGTGTCAAGTACAAAAGAAAAGCATTTTGTGAAAAATTGCTAAAGAAGTAATGATTTTTGTCCTCAACTCTTTGTTTTGCCTTTCAATAAAGAAGGCGACATGTGCCACAAATGATGTATTATTGTTTAGGTACAACCCCGGTAACACAGTGCATAACCAAAACCATGTTTCACAGCAAAGAAACTGTAGTTTACTGCCCCTATGGCTCTGATGAGAATATAATGTTCTACAGTTTATAAATGCTTTGAGGTCAATACATGATTTGCTTCAGCTTGTTCATCCAATGAGCAGTGTATCCAAAAATATATCAAGCTATTCGACAGCTCCCTGGAAGCTCGGCTGAGGCAGCAGTGATGGAGAGGTTCCATGGAAACCCGTCTGTCAGCTGGAGATGAGATAATTAGATCCAGGTAATACACTGGAACCCCAACAGGGAGCCGCCAAGCAAACATGTCATCTTTATGGGCCTTTCTTGTCCTGCAAGCAACTGTGGCCTAAGACAGGGATGCGTAGAGAGATTCAGCAATTGCCCCACACCTGCTGGGTTGGCCCCATTAGCTAGAGACCCTTCCTCCTACAGAAGCAAGCCAGAGGACACAACTACCAGGAGAGGCTCTTTGTTAGTTATTCATTCCCCTACCAATATCTTTTTTCTTTTTTCACAACGTATCACCAGGCGGATACTGGATTCATCAGGGACTCTAATTATGTATCTATATAACCAAATTGCCCATCTCTGATTTTAAATGATTCTCATGCTGGGGATGCTCTGTAAACTGCAGTCGTGGAAGAAACGCAGTGAAGACAGCTCAAAATATCAATGAAGTGTTTGGCAAGGATGTGGCTAATGAATGCACAGTACCTCCATGGTTTGAGAAGTTCCATTCTGGTGATTTTAATCTTGAAAATGAGCCACGTGGGTGACCTGAGAACAAGGTGGATAATGATGAGATGAAAGCTATAGTGGAAGCAAATCTATCTCAACCTACGTGTCAACTAGCAGCAAGCTCTGATGTTACTATTTCAACAATATTCGACCATTGGAAACAAATCAGCAAGGTAAAGAAGCTGGATAGATGGGTTCCAGATGAATTAAACGAGCGTCAGAAGAGACATGTCTGGAAGCTTGCATTTCTTTGCTGTTACAACATAAAGGTGAACCATTTCTACACCATATTGTTACATGTAATGAAAAATGGATTCTTTTTGACAATTACAAGCATTCAGCACAATGGTTGGATAACGATGAAGTGCAGAAACACGGTCCAAAACCAAACATTTACCCAAAAAAGCTAATGGTGTCTGTTTGGTGGTCCAGTGTTGGTATTATCCACTCCAGGTTCATGAAACCTGGTCAATCGATGACAGCAGATGTCTACTGCAACCAGTTGGAGGAGATGATGAGGATGCTTGCAATTAAGCAGCCAAGATTGGTCAATGGAGACAGGCCAATCTTCTTACAAGACAATGCTTGACCACGTCACACAAACAATGCTGCTAAAACTATAGAAGCTGGACTTGAAAACTCTCTTTCATCTACCATATTCACCAGACCTTGCACCAACTGACTACCACTTCTTCCAGGCTTTGGACTACTTCTTGCAAGGAAAAATATTTAATTCCCGACAAACTGTGTAAAATGCCTTTCACGATTTCATCATCACTCACTTTCCAGGCCTTTTTGCTGCTGGCATAAACAAGCTACTGTTAAGATGGCAAAACTGTGTTGATACTTTAGGCACATACTTTGATTAATCACACTGCTTCTTGTTTGAGATATAGTAAACTACAATTTTGATTCGAAATCTGCCATTTCATATTTAATGACCATAATCACCACTGCCATCATCATCACCATC
Source organism: Lemur catta (assembly GCF_020740605.2). Classification (NCBI taxonomy): domain Eukaryota; kingdom Metazoa; phylum Chordata; class Mammalia; order Primates; family Lemuridae; genus Lemur; species Lemur catta. The sequence continues at coordinate 47,690,674 of NC_059132.1, forward strand.
ACCATCATTATCATCATCACCACCACCATCATCACCACCACCACCATCATTAGTATCAACACCATCATCACCATCATCACTACCACCATCACTAGTATCATTTTCAGCTTACAGTAGAGCTACAAGTGGCTCTGCTATTACCTTATATTAATTAAAGCCATCTCTAATGTATAGTATTAAGGTGACTAAATATGAAATGTCCAATTTAAATTGTAGTTTACTATATCTCAAACAAGAAGCAGTGCAATTAATCAAAGTATACGCCTAAACTATCAACACAGTTTTGCCATCTTAACAGTAGCTTGTTTATGCCAGCAGTGAAGAAGCCTGGAAAGCGAATGATGATGAAATCATGAAAGGCATTTTACACAGCTTGTCGGGAATTGAATATTTTTCCTTGCAAGAAGTAGTCCAAAGCCTGGAAGAGGTGGTAGTCAGTTGGTGCAAGGTCTGGTGAATATGGTAGATGAAAGAGAGTTTTCAAGTCCAGCTTCTATAGTTTTAGCAGCATTGTTTGTGTGACGTGGTCAAGCATTGTCTTGTAAGAAGATTGGCCTGTCTCCATTGACCAATCTTGGCTGCTTAATTGCAAGCATCCTCATCATCTCCTCCAACTGGTTGCAGTAGACATCTGCTGTCATCGATTGACCAGGTTTCATGAACCTGGAGTGGATAATACCAACACTGGACCACCAAACAGACACCATTAGCTTTTTTGGGTAAATGTTTGGTTTTGGACCGTGTTTCTGCACTTCATCGTTATCCAACCATTGTGCTGAATGCTTGTAATTGTCAAAAAGAATCCATTTTTCATTACATGTAACAATATGGTGTAGAAATGGTTCACCTTTATGTTGTAACAGCAAAGAAATGCAAGCTTCCAGACATGTCTCTTCTGACGCTCGTTTAATTCATCTGGAACCCATCTATCCAGCTTCTTTACCTTGCTGATTTGTTTCCAATGGTCGAATATTGTTGAAATAGTAACATCAGAGCTTGCTGCTAGTTGACACGTAGGTTGAGATAGATTTGCTTCCACTATAGCTTTCATCTCATCATTATCCACCTTGTTCTCAGGTCACCCACGTGGCTCATTTTCAAGATTAAAATCACCAGAATGGAACTTCTCAAACCATGGAGGTACTGTGCATGCATTAGCCACATCCTTGCCAAACACTTCATTGATATTTTGAGCTATCTGCACTGCATTGATTCCATGACTGAACTCATATTCAAAAATAATGTGAATTTTTGACTTATCCATGGTTTCACAAAAATTGCTCTAAAAAATTTGAAATATGATCACAACCTAAAATGCATGTTTGAAAGAATGAGGATGTACCTTCACAATAAAAAATAAACAAGAAGTGTCAAAGTGAAATGTCAGAGATATCAACTGTCAAACTTAGTATTTAAGGAAATCGGACATATCATACTTAAAAACCTAATATAATTTTGAAGGGGAGACATTACTATTCCCACCTCAAAAATAAGGATAATGTATCTGTTTGTATCTGTAACTTTCACAGCTAGCTGATAAGTGAGTGTCAGATATTGTATTCTAACTGAATCACTGTGCTTCCAAAGCCTATGAGCTCATTATATTAATAGTAAACATTTTTGATATAGCAAATGTCTAATAATGCTTTTAAATGGAGATTCTTGCATTTTAATATGTAATTTTTATCATGTTTGTTTAAAATTTCAAATGCCAACCTTTATTTTTTTTTCCATCAGAAAAGCATTTATTTATTTATTTTTTTAATTTCAGGATATTATCAGGGTATGAACATTTTGGTTACATTTTATGTCTTTGCCTCACCCAGGGGAGGATTAGAGGCATGCTCACCGTGTCCATTAGTTGTGAGTTTACCCCCCCTCCAACTCCACTAATTCCTGGAGAATATTATTACCGTGTGAGCACCATAGTGTTGATCAGTCAGTGCCAATTTGATGGCGAGTACCTGTGGAGCCTATTCTTCTGATCTTGTGATACCTCATTTCGGATAATGGACTCAATTTTCCTATCCAGGAAAAATATAAGAGGTGCTAGATCACTGTCATTTCTTATAATTGAGTAATATTCCATTGTATACATCTATCAAATTTTAATAATCCACTCATGAATCTACGGGCACTTGGGTTGTTTCCACATGCTTGCAATAGTGAATTGTGCTGCCATAAACATTCGGGTGCAGATGTCTTTATTATAGAATGTCTTTTGCTCTTTTGGGTAGATGCCTAATAGTGCTATTGCTAGATCAAATGGTATTTCTATTTTTAGCTCTTTGAGGTATGTCCAAATTCTTTTCCACAGAGGTTGCACTAATTTGCAGTCCCTCCAGCAGTGTAAGAGTGTTCCTGTCTCTCCACATGCTCATCAGCATTTGCTGTTTTGGGATTTTTTGATAGAGGCCAATCTCACTGTGGTTAGGTGATATCTCATTGTGGTTTTGATTTGCATTTCTCTGATGATTAGAGATGTTTAGCATTTTTTGTATGTTTGCTGACCATTATTCTGTCTTCTTTTGAAAAGTTTCTGTTCATTTCCATTGCCCATTTATTGATGGGGTTGTTTGATTTTTTCTTGTTGATTTTTTTTAGATTCTAGATAGATTCTTGTTAACAGCCCTTGGGCTTTATTCCAGGGATGCAAAGCTGGTTCAACATACACAAATCTATAAATGCAATTCACCTCAAAGATAAAAGCAAGAACAAAGACCATATGATTCTCTCAATAGATGCAGAAAAAGCATTTCACAATGTCCAGCACACCTTTATGATAAAAACTCTTAACAAAATAGGCATAGACGGGTCATATCTTAAAATTATCAAGTCCATTTATGGTAAACCCACAGCCAATATCATACTGAATGGGGAAAAATTGAAACCATTCCCACTTAGAACCGGAACCAGACAAGGTTGACCACCATCTCCACTTCTATTCAACATAGTGCTGGAAGTCCTTGCTAGAGCAATTAGACAAGAGAGGAAAATTAAGGGCATCCAAATGAGGGCAGATGAGATCAAACTCTCATTCTTTGCCAATGATATGATATTATATCTAGAAAACCTCAAGGATTCAACCAAGAGACTCCTAGAATTGACAAATGAATTCAATAAAGTCTCAGGATACAAAATCAATACACACAAATCAGAGGCATTCATATACTCCAATAACAGTCAAGCCGAAATTCAAATCAAAAACGCAATACCTTTTACAATAGCCTCAAGGAAAATTAATATCTAGGAATATATTTAACAAAATATGTGAGAGACATATACAGGGAGAACTATGAAACATTAAGAAAAGAAATTGTAGAAGATGTAAACAGATGGAAAAATCTACCTTGCTCATGAATTGGTAGAATCAATATCCTTAAAATGTCCATATGACCTAAAGTGATCTACAGAATTAATGCAATCCCTATCAAAGTATCATCATCATTCTTTATAGATCTAGAAAAAATAATTCTATGCTTTGTATGGAACCAGAGATGACCTCATATAGCCAAAACAATCTTAAGTAAAAAGAATAAACTGGTAGGTATCAGTCTACCAGACTTCAAGCTGTACTACAAGGCTATAGTAATTAAAACAGCATGGTACTGGCACAAGAACAGAGACATAGATCTTTGGAACAGGACTGAGAATCCAGAGATGAAACCATCTGCATATTGTAATATAATCTTTGACAAAACAGACAAAAATATACACTGGGGAAAAGAATCTCTTTTCAACAAATGGTGCTGGGAAAACTGGATAGCTACATGCAGAAGATTGAAACTGGATCCCCACCTCTCACCTCTCACAGAAATCAATTCAAGATGGATAACAGACTTAAACCTAAGGCATGAAACCTTAAAAATTCTAGAAGAAGATGTTAGGAAGACCTTTTCAGACATTGGCCTAGGCAAAGAATTTTTGAAGAAGACCCCTAAAGCAATCACAGCAGCAACAAAAATAAATAAATGGGATCTGATCAAATTAAAAAGCTTTTGCACAGCCAAGGAAACTATCATTAGAGCAAATAGACAGCCTACAGAATGGGAGAAAATATTTGCTCTCTATGAATGCCAACCTTTATGCCCACATGGGGCATTCAAAGGACATTTATATAATTCCTCATTACTCTCATTTGATTTGAAAATTTTCTGTAAATATTTTCAAGTATCAGGAGGAGTTTGACCTCCCTAAATTAAGTGAACACATATGAATTGGAGAATATCATTTGTAAAAATTTTAAAAATTGTAAACAAGATGGAGGAGAAGTACCAATCATGCCTCACTAATTGAACATTCAAACATAGTCACACAAAGAGGATTTTAAAATGGTGTATTATAATAGCACTGCTTGTTTAGATTGGTTTGGTTTAAGTTGAATTAAACCTTAGAAATCATTCCAATCAACCCTTTTCTTTCACAGATGAGTATCTGAGACATGAGAGAAGGGACTCATCTATTACCATCTCAGTTTAATGGTTCATAGCAATTCCTTGAACACTTACCATGTCCTAAATAGTGAGTTATGCAGTGGGGCTGCAAGGGCTAGTAGGATGTGGTCCCTGTCCTTGAAAAGTTTATCACTTATCATGGGGACAGGATAAATTCAGACAACTTCTTTAAAATGTAGTACTTGTATAAAATTTGCAGGATGCTATGGAAACAGAAAGAAGCACTTGAGAATTTAGCCAGGAGAAGGGAAGAAAGATCACAAAGAGACTAGCTCATACATGATAACAAGTAAATACATAGAGCTTGAGCAACAGAAGCAGAATGATGTTTTAGAACATAATATGAAAAGTGAACACTAGATACACAGATTTCAAGGCCCTGAGTACTGGAGGTTTTGGATACCATGGCAAGTTGCCTAGAGTCGGCAATGGCAGCCACTGAATGGCTTTCAGTGTGGAAGTGGACAGGCTGTGTCTATTATTTCAGATAACCTTCAGATAGTTTGGAGTCATGATGTCCAAGAGAAAACCTGATGCCATCATCCAGGCACAGAATACAAGCAATGAGAGTAGAAATGAAGATGAGATGACACTGTAAAGAAATATAGGGAGATAATGTCAATAGTATTCAAGAGTTTTCATAGGGGTGATTAGGTAGAGGGTGGAGCCTTCACATGAATAAGGAATAGAGGGAAAGAAGCAAGTTGAAGAGCAAGTGCATAAAGGAGTGTGTTGTGGACATTCACACTTCATGAATTTTGCACACCTGTAGGGCTCTCAAGACAACACATTGAGTGGCAATTGACTATGTGAATATTGGTCAAACACCAGCGGGAGAGCCAAGTTAAACATACAACTCTTGATTACCAGTCAACTACTCATTCCAGTAGTCTTCCAGGGACTCCAAGGTTTCCCCTTAAGCTGCTTGTTCAGAGTTGAAATGAGAGAGTCACCCGATAAGACAATAGAAATTACATAATAAAATCAGCTCTGAGCTCATACCAACATTAAAGACTGAATAATAAACAACTGAATGTCTCTGTGTTAGGTTTACAATGATTGCACATTAGGACTGGGAGAGAGAACTTACAGAGTGGTCCAGGGTCCCAGTTAATTCATACTTAAAAATAAATGTCAGTCTGTATATAACCTAGTTATATACTCTCTGCTTGGTCCCAGGCCCTGCAGACATTTGGAATTGCACATCTCTTTAAAAATAAAATAACTGAAAGTTACCATCCCATGCGCAATGGGGTTATTAATGTCCTCCCCAAGATTAGTGTGGATGATTTACAGCAATCTAGCATAGTGGTTTAAAAAGCAAGTTGCAGAGTCAGACTGTGTTTGAATCCATAATATGTCATTTACAGCTGTGTAATCTTAAACAAGTGGCTTAAATTCTGTGTATTTCAGTTTTTTTATCTGTAAAGTAGGGATATTACCTACCTAATAGCATTGTTAGGGTATTAAATTAATAATGCATTGAAAGTGCTCCAAAAAATGTCAAACACAGAAAACACCCAATAACTGTCAGCTGTAATGTTTTCATGCCACTTCTGTTTCCTGTCTCTCCTGAACACCAGGTTTTACGCTTTAGTAGGGTTCTCTTCTTTTCCACTAGTACTTTGAAGGCAATTTCCTTCAGACTGCTCAGCCTCAATCCAAAGTCCTCTCACTTTATGATGCAGAGCAAGTTAGCTTCTCTCACCCAGAGCATGGTTGAATGGAGTCTTGGAAGAAGGGAGGTTGCCAGTTTCACCACCATAGATCTCAATAAGGTACTTTTCCTAGGTAAAGAAGGCATTATCTTTCTAAGAAGCGTTCTGAACTCTGAGTCTTAGGCCAGTGGTTTGTATCTTTCCCTCAGTACCAAGTCTGATGACCTCAGTCAAAGATTACGTCTACAAGATTGGGCACTGCCTTTTCCACACGCTTGACAGCAGATGCCCGTCCTGGAGCTGTTGATATAATCTGTGCATAGCTTTCCAAAATAAATTGATTGAAATGGAAATCCGTGAAGTTTATAAAACTGTGTATTTTTGACAAAAGTTACATTATAAAAAGGATAGAAGAGAGATATGGAATAATTTATAAGGACGATCCCACGGGATAGTAAATAAATTACAGAGTAAAACCTGAACCAGACTATCTGCTATTAAAGTCTCTTCATTGTTATTCAAGTGTATTTCATCTCTCTCCCAAGTGGAAACTATTTGCACAAAACAAAAATATTAGAAATAGAATCCTAGGAATTTGGGCAGTTGAAAGAAAATCTTGTTAAAACTTGAGAGTAGAGTTGGCTTTGGGCAGAATTGTCAAGATTCTCTTTGTCACCTTTACACCTTTCTCTTCAGTCCTTCTTTTGTCTTTTCAAATTCTCCTCTCTCCCAGATGCCTGTCTTCATTATTCCAAGGTTAGTGTGCCGTTCATTAGTTTGTTAATTCATTCAGCATTGAGTGCCTAAGATGTGGTAGGCACCAGGCACTAGGAATACACAAATAAATAGGAGAAAAATCTAGCCTTCTTGGAGCTTACAGACATCTTTATAGGCTACTTAACAACTTGTAAAAACCAGCCTCGGTTAAAAGATACCAGGAAAACACACACACACATACCCCCCAAAAACTTAGAGGAACCCACAGTCATCAGTTGTGGTGGTAGGGGTTATTGTTGTTGTAATTGTGTGCTTGCCTGCTTGTTTATTTTATTTTATTTTATTTTTATTTTTATTTTGCCCTGGGAAATAAGCTTTTAAAATGATTATAACCAATCTCCTTCCTCCTTGGTTTTCAGATTCCTAAAGAGAGACCAATAGACTTAAATCAGAGGACTTGCCTATCTCAAAGTAAGGAGTCATTATTTGTGTATTTATATGTCTTTTCATCATCAAATGCAGAAAATAAAAACAACTTGTGATTCTTCATTCAGCACATCAAATGGCCTGGCTAGCACACGCACAACAGGAGAACTAAAAGCAGGGAGAATCCCATAAGAATACAAGTTGTTTATTTGCCACAAACTTGACAAAGTGTTGATATCCTTAATATAAAAATAATTTAGAGAAATTAACAAAGAACCACTAACATTTCCAAAAGAAATGAACAATGGCACATAAAAAAGTAATTGAAAAAAAATGAATGCAACCAGTGAACATTGCTTATTATTTACATTAAATAATAAGATATACTTTTCAATTATGAAACTAGAACAAAGCTTTTTATACAGTGCATTTGTATGTGAGAATGCTTTACATTCCCCTATGACATGTTAAAGCCAGAGAAGCAACCGAATGCGACATTACATATAGGTTATTTGTCCAGATAAAAATATACGAAAAATATAAGAATTTTAATCCTTCTTTTCTAAATAATTGGTTAGAGTTGCTCTTTATTTTTTATATGTTTTCTATATTTCCCACTTTTTGCCTCTTTATCCCTAGATACTTCAGTGTGTATTTTTACATAAAAATATGTATATATATTTCCATACATAAACACACAGATGAGAATAACATTCTTTTTGCATAATTACTGTATAATTATCAAAATCTGGAAATTAACATTGCCTCAATACTGTCATCAAGTCTATAAATCTTATTCACATTTTGCTAATTGTCTCACTAATATCTTTTAGAGAAAACAAAGCAAAATGAAAAAAAATCTGATGAGAGCCAATGACTGCATTTAGTTGTCAGGGCTCTTTGTATCCTTTAATCTAGAACAGCTTCTCAGATTTTGTCTTGCACCACTTGACATTTTTGAAGACCACTGGCCAGTTATTTCGCAAAATGTCCTCATTTGGGGCTTGTCTGATGTTTCCTCTTGATTAAACTCAGATCGTGCATGTTTGGCAGGAATACCACGGAAGCGCTATTGTGTCCCTCTCAGTGCATTTTAGTAAGAGTCACATCATGTTCATTTGTCCCATTCCTGACTTTAACTGTAATTATTTGGTTATGGAGGTGTCTGCCAGATTTCTCCAGTGTACAGTTGCTATTTTTTCCTTTGTAATTAAGAAGTGTCTCATGAAGAAATATTTTATCATGTTTCTCATCAAAATTAACCCATTCGTTTTAGCTTCCATTGGACATTCCCTGGTCTGAATCAAGTATTTCTATAATCATTGCCAAATGGTGACTTTCTAATTTCATCATTTTTTCTACATTTATCAGTTGGAATTCATATTTCTAATATTTTTGAGTATGCATGTATGAAGCATATAATCAGAGAAAATAATCAATGGTGTTAAAACTTATAAATTGATACATCTTCTTTTTTCCTTATTTGTTACCTTTAAAGAGTTTAGAACTATTTATTATTTTATAAATTTAATAAATTCCTGCTGGCCTTTCAGTACATGAGGCTACTTTTTTTGATCAGCAAATTAATTGACTAAAAAGTAAAGAAATTTAATCATTCAACTTCAATTACACCAAGACAATTATTTTAATCCTGCCTTCTTTTGATTGTTTGTGAGATTCCACTTTGTCCTGAATAAAAGAAGTTTACACGGTGGAAGCAATGATTCTCAGTCCCTAAGGAAAACATATATGGTGTGACAGCAAGGACAAAGGAGTAACTGCAAAGACAGCGGAAGAATTCGTCCTTAAATTGTTTCACAGGCTCAGCTGGTGGAGTACAGGCCTGAGTGATGTGCAAACACAGTGACAGCAACATGATTCCCGCACTCCCGGGCAACTTTCTGCCTATGTTCTGGGAGAACTCGACCTGCATATAGGGAATTGCTATGGAAACACATATTGAGACATCATGGGGAGCTAGTTTTAGGGCGGGACTAGGAAAGTCTTGGTATGCTAGGGAGAGATGTGGCTGGATATTAAAGTACGTATTGAGACACTAGAGGTCTGAGGCAGTTCTGCGTATCTCACTCCCTCAATCATGCCGGGAGACGTGCTGCTGAAATCTGACTGTGGACACCTTTAAAATGTCTTCTTCTCTCATTATTCTGTGCATTCCAGAAAGATCATCACTTCCCAGAGAAGATGTTGGTGTATTTTATTTTTCTTTCACCATACTGTCTATTTTTTGTGTTAGATATAGAGGTAGAAATAGATAAATGTTTAATTGGTTGTTCCTTTTCATTTTTTTATTTTTATTATTTTTTTTATTTTTTATTTTTTATTTAAGCTCTTCATGGGGGTACAAAAGCTCAGGTTATATACATTGTCCGTGTCCTGCCCATCCCCCTGAGTCAGAGCCTCAGGCGTGTCCATTCTCCAGACAGTGCGCCTGGCATTCACCATGTGTTTATTGTTTGAAGTAGTTTCAGAAAGTTCATCAAAAAAGGTATAGGGTGATGAGGATGATGTATAAGATGATGAGGAAAAGGGGCAGGAGAGTTCTGGATCGGGAAGGGTGAGTAGATGCCATCTAGTTCACACCATCAATTTAGAAAAATATGTTCTGACTCGGGGGGATGGGGGCAGGGGGAGGAGATGGGTGCGTATCTACATGATGAGTGCGATGTGCACTGTCTGGGGAATGGACAGGCTTGAAGCTCTGACTCGGGGGGGATTGGGCGGACATGGGCAATATATATAACCTGAACTTTTGTACCCCCATAATAAGCTGAAATAAATAATATAAAAAATAAAAAATAAAAATTTCCCTAATCCACCATAAAAAATAAAAATAAAAATAAAAATATATAAGCAAGTTGAGACTTGGGAAATGGGACTTGCATAAGACACATGAGATGCAATACGGGTAAGAACTGAGGTGTCCTGCCACCCACTCCAAGGCTCAGAACTGCCACCCTTGTGGCTCACCTGGCCCAAGCACAGATCTAGGCCTACGTTAAGGACTTTCCAGCAGGAATCTATCTGCAAGGTGAAGGTAAGAAATCCTAAGAGTAGGGTTGCCAGGTAAAATAAGGAATGTCCAGTTGAATTTGAATTTCACACTTAAAACAAGGTGTTTTTTTTTTAAGTATAAAATATAAGCCCCAAATATTCTGAGACATACTTATGCTTAAAAAAATTATTTACTGTTTAGCTGAAATATTTGAATGAGGAGCCTATATTTTCACTTGTTAAACCTGAAACCCCCACCCAAGAGTGACATTAACAGAGACTCACAAATATGGAGTGGAGCAAGAAAATGGTATAATTCATCAAGAGAATAAGATAACTTTAAGAAGGAGTTTTTGATTTATGAATTGGTATATTTGAGATGATATCCCCATCATAAAAAATTAAAGTTTCTATTTTTAGAATAAAGATTATTAAATGAGGTTAATAAGGTTATTAATAAGGCAATTAATAAGGTTATTAAAATAGCCTTAGCTGTATTACTTCATAGATTCACTGTGAGTATTCAATGAGATTTTACTTGCAATACAGTTAAAATAATAAATGAAAATGAGTGGCCATGAAATAGGTATATAAATATCTAAGTATAACTCATTTTATCCTCTCAATAATCCTCCTAGGTAAGTATAATCTAATTTATGTCTGTCTTATAGATGATGAAGCCAAAGCTTAGAGAAGTTAAGGGTGAGTAGGTTTCCCATAATAGCATATCAATATTTTTTGAGAGTTTTGGTAGACTTAATATTTAGGCCAAGTCTGTCTGACTCGAAAACCCCAAAACTTAACTATTATATTTTCAGCAGACTCCCTGTTTGTAGGAATTTATGCTAAGAAATTAATCAGATAAGTACAAGGAGATTTATGTACTAGAATATTATAAAGTTGTTATAAATAAGAAATAGAAATTTTTTAAATGGCTACCAATACATTTATTCAAGAAATTAAAAATAGTACATTGATAATATGGTAAGCAATAGTTAAAAGTGATGTATAGAAAGAAGAAACTTAACTAACTTAAGGATTATTTTTATAAAAGAAAAGTTTGACATTCACCTACAAGTACAAAAAGATGTTATTTTTGAAAAGTGGATTTATTCATTATTTTTAATTTGTTCTTAATATTTTCTAAATTTTCTATAATCTACAATATGCTTTTCTAATCATAAAAAGTAGGCCTTGTTTTTTTACAAATGTGGTCAAATAAATAACTATATTTAATATTATAAATAAGTTTGTTCCCTCTTTTCTGGGAAAGGAATAGGAAGTGACTTTAACTGTAGAAGAAAAAAGAACATTTGGATCACAGTCAAATCTGAAATATAAAGCTGAATCCACACAGGCAGTGGATTAAAGAATAAGTTTTTATTTTAACAACCCATTCGAACATCTGTAATGGAGGTTTGTGGGGTTTTTTCAGTTTTTATTACAGTAACTATAATCCTGGACAGCTGGTTAGCCAAAGTGATACCTGAAATATAAGAAAACAACTGAAATAGAAATTCAGTGTAGTAACACCTGCACATCATCAGCAAGCATGAGATTTTCTATTCTAAATTAGATATCAGACTTTTGCAACTTTATAATGTCATATAACCGCAAAATTACAGTTTGTTAGCTTTTGTTATACCTGTGGAAGTCTGGAGTCCCTGTTGCTCTAACTACTTACCCTTGAGGCATATCTCAGCTTGTCTTTGGAACAGATTCTGATGCTTGGTGCCAGCTCCTTTGGGATTTAGGCACAGCTCATGTTGAACCAAAAGGTGATGCTGTGGACTAGACTCTGGGGTCCTTTTACTTCTCTTCTTTGCATATTTCCCAGGGTGCCTAATAAAATCATCATTGCTAAATATAAGTAGTATCTAAATGTGGTATAATTTCAATACTACTTGATTTAGCAGACCGTTTCTTGGCACAATGAGGATGTAAAGGACAGCATTTCAATGATACCGCTTTGGACACTGGAGAGTGAGAGTTGGCTGGAAGTGTTGCCTGAATCTTCCAGACCAAGGCTCATTCAAGCACTCCACTGAGCAATACATAATTTGAACAAATCCAAACTTGTCAGAGTAGAGGTGATGATGTCAGCAAAGAAGTCAAAATAAAAGCAGCCTCATTATTCAAGCAGGTTGAGAGTATTTATCTCTAAAAATGGAAAGATACAAATGAATGCAGGAACGATTAGCTAAGCATTTGGATCACTTTCTAGGCAGAAGGAAGCAAGTCCAATCCAAATTGTAGAAGCTTCAAACTGCACAGCTTTTCACTGACATTCATCCTCTTAAAACTGGCTAGCACAAGAACCTATACCTTTACGTTAAAGTGTTGCATGTTCCAGCTCTGAGTGCGTGTAGGAGACCTGGCTCCTAATTCAGTTTCTGACTTTACTTAGCTGTGAAATAAAACCGTACTGACTACCACACAGAGGCTCAGGTGCCCATCTGGGTCTAACTACGGGACTGCTCTGGGGTTAGTTTCTATAGGGCTGAACCTGAGGCTGCTACAGCAGACAGGAAGGAGAGGAGAAATCCAGGAGGCCAGCTAGGAAAACTGGCACTATGATATCTCCACAGCAGCTCTAAAAATTAGGCAACTTTGGCCAGCCAGGAATTTCAGCTGTGGAGGAAACCAGGGTTTGGTGAGGGAGAGACAAAATTCAGAAGTCAGAGGTAAAAGGTAAGGTCCTCTGGGAGGTCTGGGCCAAGAGATGATAGAATCAAAACAACAGGCTCTAGTACAGCAATGGGTCTAGTTTGCTTGAAGTTACAGCGCTAGGCTGACCTCCATCACCTGGGATAAGTCACATTCTTTCTCTGGGTCTCAGTTTCTTCATTAATTAAAGGCCATAATAGTAACTGCTCTACCCGCACTGCCAAAGTTATTCAGAGAAGCAGGCGTGATAATATTTCTTAAAAAGTAAAGAGTGAGGAATTTCCTACATAAAGTAATAAGCTAAGAAGGCCTTACCTCCCTCTTCACCACACCTCCACCCATCTCCAGAGGGGCCCCTCGCTTCTCAGACTGAGCCCATCATCTGCTTTGGTGCCTGTCACTTAGTCCTTCATTCAGTAGACCTTGCTCCCTTCATTCTTTTCCTCCCTTCCTCTGGCTCTTTCTCTTTAGCATATGAAAATGTTCATTACCTTAAAAAAAAAAAACAGCTTTCCTTTGCCTACATCTAGTTATAATATTATCATTTCTCAGTATTTCAGAAGGACTAGTCAGCAATCATCAACTATTATAACATGACTTCTGCACTCACCTTATTAAAATGACTCTCATTAGCATAAAAACTAATAAGAAAAATTATTTCAGTGGTAAAGAAACCAGCATTAAATGATAATTACTATGGTAGACACCATGAGAATATCTCCATAGCAACTCTAAAATTTGGACAAAATTGTTTATTTCCATTTTATAGATAAGGACTTGTGACCTAAAGTAGTTTAATACCTCGCCCAAGGGCAGAGAGCTAGTTAGTGTTGGAGCCACGATTGGAACCCGGGTCTACCAAATTACAGATTTCCAACTCAGCACTCCTTCCTAAGGGCCAGACCAACTGCACAGCTATCTACTGTCCGTCGTCCCATGGCAGTCTCAACAAGCTCAAAATCAAACCCATCATCTTCACTCTCTGAATCTGCACACCTATTCCCAGCCACCTCCTCTTGCCCACCCCTTCGAAAGGCATTAGCTTCCATTTCTTCCTTCTGAAAGCCAAGCCCTTCCCAGCCCCACAGAAAGTGACTGCACGCTATTCCTGATGTCTTACCTTGGAGGAGCCTTCCATTATTACATTCCACAAATATTTATTGAGCAGTTGCTACACAGGGAGTGGTTTAGAGTCTAGTGATACCAAGAGATATAAAACATGAGCCCTGCACTCAGTAGTTATATAATTTATTGGGGCAGAAAAGACAACTCAAAAGGGATGTATAAGTCCCTTAGAGCAGGAATCTGTTTAGTATGTTACCTGTCACATAGTATAGAGAGCCACTCTCTGGTGTTCCTGATGGATGGTCATCCTAATGGGTGTGCTCAGTGAAGAGGAATTTAGAAAGCCTATATATTAGAAACTGATTTTACACTGGACTAAAATCTCTTTTTGTTCTACCCTCTGATACAACAAATAATAAATCCAATCTTTTTATCATCAAATATTCAAAGCATGTGTCAATATCCTCAAATATGTTAAGTCTAAGATTGCTGGCCCCTGCAATTAAGCTTCTGGGTTTTTTTGTGCTTTTCACTGGCCTAAATGTAATAATGATATATCACATTATCATAATTATCATGTATTATTAATTGAACCCCACCATAAGCAAAGAACTGTGCTAAGAGATGTATACATATAGATGAATAAGACAAAGCTCTTGTCCTCAAAGATGTTATAATGAATTTGGAGTGATAATAGACATGTACAAAACTGGACGTTATCAATGAAAAATGTACTAAGTTCCTTGAAAGTGCAATAATCCATTCTAGGAAGAGTCTTCTATCAGCTGTGATGAAGCTTGAAATAAGTAGAAGATCTGGAATGATTATAGCCCAAGAGAATGTGATAGGTACTTTTGCTTTTCAAACTTTCTCCATATTTATTTTACATATGTACATGTATTGTATATGTGCACATAATATGTATCTTGAATGTAGAATGCTTAAAAATCAGGTCCAGCTTTGAACCACACACTCTCTACTTCTCAGAAATCAGAAAGTCTTTAATCATCCCTGTGCATCAACACCAGACAATGGTTTCTCTTCAACTGTTCTAAGACAAAAGAAATCCTCCTAAAATGTTCTGCATGTAAGCATGCATGCATAAGATGAAATGCACTCTCAGTAATTAAATGGTTTCTCACTAATTAAATATCCCTTGACAAGCAAGATACAAAGACTGAAAGAAAATCAAAGAATAGAGTAATAAAAAGAAAGACTTTCTGCTAGCATTGCTTTTCAGACCTATTGCAAAAATCTGTATGTGAGAGTTAGCTTTGGAATTGTAGGGAAATTTCTCTGAAGATACCCATCTTCTGGAATAAAGTGTCAGGCCAATTACAAATTCTCAAATGATTACTTGCCAAAACAAAGCAAAACAAAACAAAAGAAGGAAAGAAAGCCATTTCCTTCATGGTAGAATGAAAATTTATTTTACTTTATAGGAAATAAATCAAAACAATATAAAAATAATGTCTCAACTTCTTTGTAGAGTAATATGTTTTCCTAATATAGATACAAACATTGGCAGTATATGTACTCTGTTTTTAAAAGTAAATAATAAATATAATGAAATATTGATTTGTCATCATTTATCTCTTTCAAATATTAATATTAATCACCCAAAGGAAAGGAAAACTATGCATAAAAACACAAGAGCAAATTTTCTAATGACACGTAACCATCACATAAGAAGTTTAAAGATGATTTTAAAAGGAACATATTACCATATCATAATTAAGTGATAAACTGAAAATATACTTTTCCGTTCAGCTTGAATTTTCTAAAGTGCATTTACACATTAACAAAGGTCATCTGTGTTTGGAAATAATGACTTTTTTATTTATTTTTTTCTTCTTTGTGTCTCTGTGTACTGAAAAACCTAATTATCCTTTTAAAAAATAAATACTAATAGGATATTAGTCATCTCTGCTACAAGAAAAATGACCTTAAAATTTTAGTGGCCTTTAACAACTGTTTATTTCTCAGTCATGCCAAATGTTGGAAGCTGAAGTTTTGTGGTTCTTCTCCACGTGACTTAACATTCTAGGCTGAAGGAGCAGTCCTTATTTGGAACATACTGTTCTCACAGCAGAAAGAAAAAGCAAGAGAATTGGCCAAAACACACAATGGCTTGTCCAGTTTCCACCACACATATGACCACCTGCTCACTTGTCGTTGGTAAAACAGGCCACACGACCAAACCCAACTTCGGGAAACTACAGGAGGCACAGGAAGTCACATGGCCAGTCACATGGAAAGGAAAGTCACATAGTATGTAACCATGTGGTTACATACTCTTTTACTGGAAAGAGACAGTGATGATTTGGAGCAATAATAGCATCTACCAGTGAGTACAGCTGTTTCATTCTAAGGGAATTTCCAGACTGAGTAACCTGTATTGATCATTAAGGGAACTTTAAATAAAACATACATGTGTATTTCATATGTATATAATGTAGAATCTATCTAGCCAGAATAAGCACCTAAAATGCTGCTAGGGATTTTAAAAATATGTAAGCTTTATTACCATCTTTGAGAACTTAAGCATGAACAACTGTGTTCATCAATCTTAAAAGTATTGTCCATACACAATTTTATGAAGTAAAATAATGGGATAGAAAAATGTATGAATCTAAAATATTCAAAACAGCATCCCTGTTCAGCGCTCAAGTGTGTCATCAGCCTGAATAGTCTATCCCTGCACAGCAAAATACCAAACTGGGTTTAATCCCAAAAGCACTTATTGAACATCCTTCTTTCAAAGAACTCAAACTCTCAAAAAGAAATGAAGGCACGTGGCAGTGAGACAGAGCTGGGTGACAAGGTCACAACAAAGGATACTCTGGCATCCATACATAGCAGAAAGACAGTCCCTCCTTATTACTTAAGATCACTTTGCTGCATTTTCTACCATCCACCAAAACACACCCATCAACTTTAAGAAATGTGCTCAAAGGCCACTGTCCAGTCTGACTCAGAGGTAGGTATTTGCTCACTTCATTAGGAAACAGAACCACGTCTGCATAAGCACCAAGCCACATGAGGCCATAGAAACCAATGTTTGATTTGAGGAAGAAATAAACTCTTAAGATGTAACGCAAGACACACCTAAATTCAATTCAGTAACACTCCCACGGTTCTTTCTATGGGTTATATGGAATAACCACAGACCTATGCCCATGTAACAGGTATTGCTAGGAGATGCAGACTTAAAATTAAATAAGAAAAGAGGCATAATCATAAGTTTGGGAAACAATTTTTAAGCTACTTATAGCTTGAAGGCTGTTGTAATTCGCAAGTTAGAGCTAGCAGGCATAAATCAGGATCTTTTTTTTTTTAATAACAGCCAAGAACAAAAGGAAAAGAAGAAAAGATGGAATGGAAATATATTTTTTTTTATTTTCTTTGTTTTAATCCTGCACTTCTTAAAGGTAAGATTTGCTTTAAATGTCATGCTCAGAAATGAAGAATATACAAATCTGGTAGTGCCTTCTTTTTTCAGTAGTGTCAAGCTACAACAAGGTGCTAGGAGACCCTCCATTGCTGTATCCTTATCACAAACTATCTCATTTTTAAGTGATTTACAATCTTTACAAAATTTCATTCTGAGATGAGAATATAAGCTTTCAGTCTGGTAGCAATCTTTTTTTGTAAATGTTTCAAAATATGCACAGCTATTTTGAATGTAAATAAATTAATAACTGGAAGATTGTAAACTGACTTGCGTTGGGCAGTTCTGTGGCCTGGGTGAGAAGTGGGAGAAAGTTACTTCTGAAATTACGTACTCAGGATGATTCCACATCAAAGCGGAAGTTCTACTTTACACATGCCTGGGTTCACACAAAATGATCTGTTTTCCTCTCCCAAGATCTGCTTGTATTAATCTTGAAGATCAACAAGACCCTGTTCAAGACCAGGTTCTTCTGGGATTGGCTCTTCTGTCTTGCAGATCAGAATTCTACACAATTGCTCCATCCTGGAGATTACTTAGAAGAACGGCTCACAGGCCAAACAATACCAGAAGGATAGAATTAAAGCAAATACTTTTAATCAGTCCATGCTATATCAGGGATAATAAGTGAACATCAATATTTTAGGAGCCTGCCCAATAGCACACAAAAAAGTATATACATATAGTTAGGTCTAAATACATACATAAATAGATATTTAGTTCTGATTCATCCTGGACCTGTGTATATCCTTGCTCATATTTAAGAACACAGATGAGCAAATGATGAAACTAAGTCTAAGTATTTGATGCCACTGAGTCAACTTCTTCCTCTGTCTTGTTGTCATTGCCAAATAACCCTTGAATATATCTTTGGTAAATGCTATGCAGAAAGGTAAGACTGAACATATCATATAGAAGGGAGCTAGATGTATGGACAGGAATCCAAGTTTCAGTTATCTCATGGCAATTGCTAGTAAAATGTTCAGCCAATTTTTGTTGTTGTTTTTGTGTTTGTTTGTTTTATCTCTTTAAGCCTTAATTTCTTCCCCTATAAAATAGAAGTATTGAGCAAGAGTCTCTCTAAAGTATTTTCAGCCCTAAAAATATAGGTTTTTATGCTTCTAAATGTTATTTCCTTCAGGAATTAGATATACAGGGGAAAATAATCAAGGTTTCAGCAACAGAGATACTATGAAATTTTATTTCTCATTTTGTAGATTGACCCATTAGAAATGAGACAATTGTTCATGGATCTATACAAGCACAGTCATGAAAAGTTTTTCCTGTGTACAGCTCATCATGCTCAATAACCCTCACTTATTCACAGCTCTATCTCCTTCCCTGGCACAGTACGTGGCGCCTAGGTGAGCTCAGTACATGCACTGAGTAAAGACAACGAGGTAACCAACAGGCCTGTGTCCCTGCAGAGTGTTGTCTTTATTAGGCATATGCAAAAATCAGGAGAGAGAACATATTCGCAGCTATTTAACGAAAAGGAGCTCTGAAACCACCAAATTTTGCTCTTGGTTAAAATGTGGTGCTTCAGATCGTAATCAGGGTGGTTGGCTGAGCACAAACTGCCCCAAATATGTTATGTCCAGACACACCGTTACCTCAACATCCCCACTGACCTTTTGTCCCTCTGCCACATCACAGCACACAGCAGGGCTGAAGCACTGTTGAAGTGGTGGCATCCCAGAGGCGAAGCTTGCTTGCGCCTCCAAAGGAACCGCTCTCTCTGACCTGTTCACAGCAGGACCTCAACATCTGCTTCTCTGTGCAAGTGAAAATAACACTTTCCATGCTCACCTAAAAATCTGCCTTTCTTGAGGTTAGCTCTCCTTTTTGAAGACACCTATTAATGACACCCAAGCATAAGAAACAGTCTTTTTCTGCCACCATGAGCAAAAAGTGCAAGAGGTGAAATCCACTGTTTTTTTTTTATTTATTTAAGTGACAATCCACTTTATTTCTTAATTAGAGACTACATGAAGGGGGCACTTCAGGCTCTTGTCATGTTTCATAGCTGGTATCTTCTAAGCCATATATGTATTATATGTCTCAATATGTAAAAAGAAGAAAGAGAAAAAGAAAGAAAAACTAAAAGGGGGGGATCTCAGTTTCAAATAATGAGCATGTGTACCTTTTCGCCTCAGGCCTTCATACACAATTTAGCCAGGAAGCCAGGGTAGATCATGATTTAGCTTTTGACATCTCCTGCCTTCAGGCCAGGAGAGACTAATACCGATTTC
Organism: Lemur catta; assembly: GCF_020740605.2. NCBI lineage: Eukaryota > Metazoa > Chordata > Mammalia > Primates > Lemuridae > Lemur > Lemur catta. The sequence goes on from NC_059132.1 coordinate 47,710,376, forward strand.
TGACTCTGAGCACGCCACAGGAAAAAAAGTGAGAGAGAGAGAGGCCTTTTATTGACTAAATGATAAAGAGGTTTGTAATGATAAATAACAGTCATTTTATTGTGGAATTCCCCAGAAAAGATGCATTCTGCAGTGTCTGAAGGAGCCTAAAAGCTAAGGTTGGTTCCCTATGGAGCTGAACCTGTTAAACTCCAATTTTTACAGCCAGGGAGAGGGGTCACAAATTGCGGGCACCTCTGGCTATTAAAACCGGAAACCCACTCTACATAGCTGTGGTGGCAGCCTGCTTCTTGGCTCGAGGAAAATTACCAAAGGCTGGGTCCCAGGGCGGGTGGTGGAAGGTGTGACTGTCTGTCTGGTATCTGTCCGTCTGCGTCACCTTCCTCTGGCTCCACACACTCGGGTTCTGATGTAATTCAGCCCCTTCCAAGCTCGGGCTGCTGGAGAAATCACTGCCAGTTTTGATCGATAGTTTAATTGTAAACTTTGGGAACAATAATGGATAATTTGGCTTGAACCGTCCATTATGAGCAATGTTGTCTAGGAGAGAGCCTTCAAAATTAAACAAGAGTTGGGCCACATTATTGCATTTGTACAACTCACCCAGAGTTAAATAAATTCTCCTTTACAAATGCTGCCTTGGCATTCTGGGGAGTTCAATAAACATAGGCCCAGGCAGAGACAGAGAGGAAAGAAAATAGCAAATGGGCCAAAGTTAAAACTATTTACCTGCTGCTTTCTTCTGAAAATATTATTATTATAACATTACCACACTTCTTTCAAGTGCCCTTTACATGATGAAAAATCCAAATAAGTGGATGAATTATTTTTCAGGGAAAGTTTTTTTTTTTTTTTTAAATGGAAATTGAAGCCAATGAAATTAAGAAAAGCTATAGGTAATTTAGTTAGAAAAAATTCCCTAAAATGGCTTTAGCGTTGATAACTACCGTAGAACAGACTTCTCAAAGAGATGTGCAAGACCGTCTGGTTGTCAGTTGTTTCTTCATGAAGAAACTACTACAAGAAATAACAAAAAATACCATTACATATTATTTTTACTAAAATATTATTAAATAGGCATAAGAATATGTTACAGTTAGAATTTAAAACACTGGGCCCCAAACCAACATTTTCCTATCCCCTTGTGGATTAACGGTCTGGCTTAAACCACCAAAGGGCTCATCCTTAGACACACTCACTGCATTTAACCCAGAGACTCAAAAACCTAAGAATGTGATGACAGGGCGGAGCTCAGCTCCGGGGTTCAGTGGTAGCCTCTCTCGGTGTCTCCCAGGGGCATTTTCCCAAGGAAATGTCTAGTAGGAGGTTAAAAATTATTATCATGCAGAATAGTGGGACTGTATAATGTAGGGGTTGAAAAAGGGAGGCTCTAGAGACACCTGGATCCAAATGCCAGCTCTGTGCCTCACTAACTGTGTGACTTTGACAAGCAGCTTCACCTATCTGTGCCTCAGTTTACCCATATTTAAAATGAAGATAATAATAGTACTCACTTCATAGAGTTATTACAAGCATTAAATAAATTAATATATGAAAAGCACTTAGAACAGTGGGAGATACATAATAACTGCTGGCTTGAGTAATCGTAATAATAATTCTAACGGGTATTCCTAACAAATGGTGGGTTGTCAGTTTCCATCAATTTTATTAAAAAAAAAAAAGTCTTTGTATTTCTAATCCCTTTTGTTTGGATAGAGGAGAGTTTCCTTTGACATAATTTTATCTTCCAGTTTATGTTTCATGCTAATCTTCTCTCCGGAAGCCAACATTCTAAGTTGTTGGCAGGTCAGGAGCAAAGAGTGGTGCAATTGTCTCTGGTGTTATCCTCTCCATCCAGTAATGTACCCTGATGAGTATGATAGTAAATTATCTTGCAGATCAGTTGTAAGTTTTAGCCTCCACTAGTTCCAATCCCTTACATTTTGTCCTTTTAACCACCTCTGGACCACTGAGCTCTATCTTCATACTCAGGGCAGCCCTCATATCCCTGGATTGATACCAAGGCAAGGAAGTCATACTTAAGAAGCTTGGTGCACTTTGGATATCGGCATGTGCTCCGGAATCAGATCATCCTGCCTAAGTTCCAGTTCCCCCATTGACTAGCTGTGTGACCTCAGCCAAGTACTTAACTACTTTGAGCTTTACTTTTCTCATTTGTCAAAGAAAGATAATGATACCTACCTCTTACTTAGATTAGTTATAAGGATTCAAAGCAATCAAGTACATACAACTCTTTGCACAGAGTAAAAAAATGGTGATTGTTTTCATGAATAGTATTACATATGTAATCAATAAAGCTTTCAGCTAGCTAGACTCTAAGGCAGAGTCCCATTTCTTCTACAATGGCTCTGCGTTGTTCCTGGGTTCAAGTTTACCCATGTGCTCTGCTTCTCCTAATGGAGTTTGCGCCTGTGTCTGTATTCTAGAGTTCCTATGCTGACAATATGCCCAATGTCCCAGTCTTTGTTTAAAAAGAAAGAGAGATCTGGCTCACTCTTTCTGGAGTCTATACCATTAGTGCCCCATAAATCTATGCCATTTATAACTAATATTAAGATAAGGCAAACTTATGTTGTACTAAGACAATTATAATGCTTGGATAAATAAAGGTGAGGATCCTTAGGTATCAATGGTCAATATCTTCCTGGAGGAAGAGGCTCCACATATAAAGAGGGACTATGAAAACCTGAACCACAACCAGAGGAGAGTCACCAGGACCAGAAAGTGGTTGGAAACCATACTACGTAAAGAGCCATTATAAGGATAAGTAGAAGGAAATTTCAGGGAGGGATTATAGTTATCTTAAAAAGCTGTGAGGGGCCGGGCGCAGTGGCTCACGCCTGTAATTCTAGCAACCTGGGAGGCCAAGGTAGGCGGATCATTTGAGCTCAGGAGTTCGAGACTAGCCTGAGCAAGAGGGAGACCCTGTCTCTACTAAAAATAGAAAGAAATTAGCTGGACAACTAAAAATATACAGAAAAAATTAGCCGGGCATAGTGGCGCATGCCTGTAGTCCCAGCTACTCAGGAGGCTGAGGCAGGAGGATTGCTTGAGCCCAGGAGTTTGAGGTTGCTGTGAGCTAGGCTGACACCACAGCACTCTAGCCTGGGCAACAGAGTGAGACTCTGCTCAAAAAAAAAAAAAAAAAGCTGTGAGGGAGAAAAGCAGATAGATGTAATTATGGTCAGAACCAACAGCAAGAGAAAGAAGAGTATCTTTCCAACATTTAGCACATTAGCATCAATGAAAATATCTGCCCCAGAGAGAAGACTTAGTTGCATTCTTGGAGGCTATGTGCTGTGCCAGCACAGGGGGTGACGTGAAGAGTTTTGTTAAGGGGAGGTGTGGGATTAGTTGGCCCCACGTGTCATTCTAAACCTCTGACTTTATGATCTGATCATGCTTCAGGGAATTAGTGCTTTTTTGAGTGTCAAAAGAAGCCAGTACTGCCAAACAGATTTGACATGTAGGGGCAAGAAACATGCAAATATCCTCTCCATTTCTCACAGCCCCTGCCGCGGCTCAGGTGCAGACGTTTCCTTCTTGGACCATCACAGGGTGGAGAGGCCAAAGCAGCAGCAGCATGTATGGAGATCAAAATAACAGCTTCCAACTCTTTGAAAAATGCTTCTCCATCCCTGGTAATTAGGAATGCAAAAATGTTATAGTTTTCATTAAAAGTAATACCCTAAAGATAACCTCAGTATCAAGTGTCTACAGGTAAAATAAATATCAAAGTATTTTGTAAAGTATTTCAAATACACTCTTTACTTGAGGACTCTTAAAATTAAATCTCCTTTGCTCTATTTGAGAAAATCTTCACTCAGATACTTATTTTTCTTCATTCTTCAAAGCTCTTTTTCTGTTATTTAAAGGCATGAATCTTCCCATTGACAGAGATATCAAATGCCTGCCATAACCAGATTTAATCCGAGAATATCTTCTTCTCTTCTTCTCTTTGTAGACATTTGATTTAGCTTCACCCACACAGAAACTCAGGAAGGATAAGCTATTCTTTGCATTGTTATTGACAAATACTTACTTGTTATTGCAATAGACTATGACAATAAGTTATTTGCTATTGACCAAATTTTGACAGTGCCATAAAATATTTTAACTTGAACTGACATGGGAGTAGATGATCATGCAGTCATTTCTCCTAAATAGTACCTGGGGGTGACTGACATATTCTTTTCCCAGAATAAAGAACCCTCCAGGGATTTGAGATGAAGGACCATTACTAACAAGATGTAACCACTCAGTAAGGTTTTTATGAAACACATTGTATTAAAATGCATGTAAAATTGGAATGTTTGCACACATGTGCTGCCATTCTTGATCCTTTACAAGACACCAAATTAAGGTGCTCACACTAGGGATGTTTGTTAAAAACACTTCTTCATGGCCTCCTGACTTGGATGACTGACACATACGTGAATCTAGTAAATGAAATCCTGTGGTCAAGAAGTCTTCAACCTGCATTCAACCAAACAGGAGGCATGGCAAGCATTCTTAAAGCAGCCAGGCAATGCAGATTTAGGGCTGAATAAATGGATTAATTTTTATTTAAAATGCTGTGCTTTTCCTTCTTAAAGTCAGAATTTTGGAAATCTGTTGCTTTTTTTTAATAGTGAGTTAAAATTGCCAGTTTGTTTAGGTGCAATTATTTTTTAACTAATAGGGATTAACTAAGGTGGACTTCTGAGATTTTTTTTTTACTTTTCTCCTTTTCTCTGGAACTTTAAATCCTAAGACTGGTTCCTCCACAGCAGCAAAATCCACCAGATGCAGGTTTCTTGGCATCGGCATCTGCAAGGGTCATACTTGGACTGCTCGTGCGGTTGCGTTATTGGGAGATCACAGAATTTGTCTCCACCCTGATCATAAACAGTTTGACAGGATAAACAAAGCGCCTGATATTTTAATTTCAGGTCCTTTTGAATAAAATATCTTTCTGCTGGAAATAATTTTGTCCACATTCATTTTGAGCAAGAGCAGGTATGTTACAAATAATACGTAGCCTTCTCTTCATCAATAAGCAATGAACATTGTGATTAGAAACAAAATATTGAGCAAGACATTGAGCCTCTTAGTGTCACATCCTTTTAAGCATTGCATTGGCTTTTCTCTCTCTAGTGGATAAAGGGGGAATATGTTTATACTCAGACATTATGTATTCCGCAAAAGAGGGGCTAAGTGTCATTCTGCATCTGTTAGTCCTGGACAAAATTCGACTGAGCAAGATGTGTCCGTGGCCCTGTGCATTTTTTTTAAACTACCATTTTACTCTTTTTGAGCATATTTCCTCCCTTCCTGTCTGTATTCTCTAAACATTTGCCTTTCACTCTCGCTCAGCAATTTCACTCTTCTTTTTCTTTTCTCCTTTCCAAACTTTTTAGAATATCTCAAGAAAGCTATTTGTTCTCTTTCCAGAAAATGCACATACCCCTAAATTCTGTAGGCAACTTTGGGAGTTTTACAAATACTAGAGATGCCTTGCTGGCCTAAGAACCTGTATTCTCAACAGAAAAATTAAAGTCTGCTATGACCATAAACCTTACCTAAATTAGTTCCTATGTCCAATTATTTTGTAAAGGTCCATCACAGAGATCACATGAGTAACATCCCAAGAGTTTTCTGGGGGACCCTAGAATATAAATATAATACAAATGGTTCTGTTCCTAAGATTTCCTGGGGTCCAAAGGACTGATTTTTTTAGTCGATAAAGAGGAAGGAAGGAGGTACTATACCTAGAAAGATTCATTTCATTTATTGAGTACTTGCTGTGTCTGTGTTGTTGAGAAATGTGGGTAAGGTGTCTTTGGCCCGAGGGGCTCTCCACCCAGAAGGGCGATTATGAGTCAAAAGAATATTCCGCTCCTTATTGGCTGGGCTTCCATAGAAACGCACTGGGAGCACTAAAGAGCCCAGGAGGCTCCGGGATGGCTCACGAGTAAAAGTCAACCAGATCCAAAGGGAGTAGAGGAGTGTGTGTTGGAAAAGAAGTGGATCCAGACAGAGTGAAAAGCATGCGCAGCACAGAGCAGTGTGCAAACAGCATGGCAGGCTCAAAGGGCTGCAGTGTAAATTTGGGTTAATAGAGCATTGAGTTTGAAGGAAATAAGGTGGAAAATTAGAGAACATATTTTGGCAAGGGCTTATATTTCATATAATAGGCTTAAAAAATTTTAAATATATGGTGTGAAGGGATTTTAGGGAGGGAAAATGCATAATCTAATTTGAACTTACTTGTCTCTGGCCATGTGGCAGATCCACATAAAGGGGCCCAGGAAGCCGGGAAAACGATGGAGAGATGGACCCAACAGTTACCTCCTGCTAGGAAATGGCTGTCTTGCATCGGAGCTCATCACAAAGGACCATTGTTCATAAAGCTACATTTCTTTTGTGATAGAAAAGAATGGACTTAGAAAGACAAAGGAAGTTTCTTTTTCTTTCCCTTCCTCCAGAGCTTTGGCGAAGTCTCTGCACAGGTCTTGCCTTTTTTAAAAAATACGTTTTAAGGTAACTAAACATCCTCGGCAGAAGCAGCTTTGATGTGTTATGTTCCACAACTGGAATACTGGCTTTCTCCCATGTACACACAGAACTTTTCAGGGAAGTAGCAGTTACAGGATTATCTATTGGTTCAAATATGAATTCTTTGAGCACTGCTCTGTCTTTTCTTTGTTCAGTTAATAATTATGTTTTTAAGACAACTTTACTTGCTTTCTGAGTAATGGGTGCTGGGTTTTAGCTTTTTTTTTTTTTCCTTCTCAAATGTTTAATATAGGCTGGGTGTGGTGGCTCACACCTGTAGTCCTAGCACTTTGGGAGGCTGAGGTGGGAGGATCGCTTGAGGCCAGGAGTTCAAGACCAGTCCGAGCAACATATCGAAACCCGTCTCTACAAAAAATACAAAAATTATCTGGGCATGATGGCTTGTCCCTGTGGCCAGCTGCTCGGGAGGCTGAGGCAGGAGGATCACTTGAGCCTAGAAGTTTAAGGTTGCAGGTGAACTATGATGACACCACTGCACTCTAGCCCAGGCAAGACAGCGAGACCCTATCTCAAAAAAAAAAAAAAATGCTTAATAAAAAGTGGGATTTGTGCCATCCCGGAGATCCTGACCAGCAAACAACTTACCTTCTGAATGTCATCATATTGTCCAGTAAGATGACTGTCATAAGTTGTCTCGTTTTCTCTGAAAAAAAGAGGGAAAACTTAGCCTCTAGAAGGAAGAAGAAAAAAAAAAGAATGAACACAAAAAACAGCATCCCTTTAGCTTAATAGAAACTATAGGGCAAGGAATTGTATCTGGTCACTATTACAGTTATAAGCCCATCAACAAACTGGGCCGTATTGAGGACTTAAGGTTTCTGGGCACAGATTTGATGTATCCATGTTCCTCAGAAAAGATCTGTTGTCCAAAAGCCCATAGACTGTTGGACATTTTCTGTGACATCCTACTCCAGGGGGTCACAGAGGAGGTCAGAAGGTCCCTGAACACCTCCTCTAAGGCCTACAGGACCCTCAAACCCTTCCGAGTCAGATCCACTCAAGACTTGGAACATTCTTTTGTTTTGTCTTGTGTTTAAACTTCTGATTTCAAAATGATTATGTATTCAAAGAACTTGCTAATACTAAGATAGTACTAAAATAATAAGTAAGGCTCAAGGAGAGAATGATGCCTTAATGTGTCAATGGCCGTGACTAATAAATAACCACTACCTCATACCCACTTCAGTTCAAGACTGTAGGCACATAATTATTAACATTAGCAGACACTAAATTTTTTTGTTATTTTTTTAAGAGATGGAGTCTCACTCTGTGATCCAGGCTGGAATGTGATGATGCGATCATATCTCACTGCAGCCTCAAACTCCTGGGCTCAAGCAATCCTCTTACCTCAGCCTCCTGAGTAGCTGGGACTACATACAGGTGCACATCATCATGCCAGGCTGATTTTTTTCTTGTTTTTGTAGAGATGGGGTCTTGCTATATTGCCCAGGTTGGTGTAGAACTCTTGGCCTCAAGTAATCCTTCTGCCTCAGCCCCCCAAAGTGCTTGGATTATTGACATGAGCCACTAGGTCTGCTCAGGACACTTAATTTTAAAAAACATAGCTAACTATTTAAGTATAATATGAAACTACTATGAGCTGAGTAGTCTTCCTACTTAACTAATTGGCTCAGACCTACATCGGAAGCACTAAAAATTTTTGACTTTATGTTTTCATTTCTTTAAAAGAGACAAAAGCCCTGACCTTTCAAGTTGAAAAAGAAAAGCATACACATATACATTAATATACACAAAGAAGTAACCAATCCATAGGTTTGCCTTGTAAGATCTAAGTAAAAATTATAGAAACATTGAAAAACTACTTTAATTATTCCATTTTCTCTTTGTAAGCAAAAGAAAAATATGTGAGTTAATATGTGTATTGTAAGCAATAGTGGAAAAAAGCTTTTGTTAATAAATTATCTTCAGAAAATTCAAAGAAACAGTCAATAGAATCCAAAAAGCAATCTGTTTAATTCAATAGATTGTACTTTGATTTGGGCCATCAGGGACCACTAACAAATGAAACGATGTTTGCCTTTGATAAATATGTTTGTATATCACCAGTTTTGAATTTCATTTAGTAATACAATGCCAAGGAACACTTTTATGGAAACAAAACAAAACCGGCTCTAGGTAGATCACGGGCATGTAGTAGGTCCTAAATCATTTTAAGTCACTCTTTGTCATCTTTTGTTTGTGTGTTTGTTTTTGAGATGGGGTTCTCACTGTGATGCCCAGGCTGGTCTCGAACTCCTGGGCTTGGCCTCCCAAGCATGAGCCAGCCTGCAACCCCATTCTTCATCACTTAAAAATGCCTAAAGTAAATCATAAATGCTGCTCATAGCCTGCCCCAGTCTGGAGTCAGAATGATTGGCAAAAGAACCATGCTGAGGGGCTGAGGGCCAGGGTTCCTGAGTGCTCATCCCAGCTCAAGCACAGACTTCTTGACTAAGGATGAAATGTTTCCTCATGTATATGAGTTATATCCAGATGAGTTTCCTCATCTATGAAATAAAAGGATTGAAATACATGTTTAAGCTCCCTTTCAGATCTGAGTTAGGATTCTATGCCACTATCTCTTACTATAAAATAAACACAAACCTTAAAGAAAAATAAAAATAAAATAAAGAGAAAAAAGTCAATGTGTACTGTACTAGCATACCTCTATAAAGCACTCAGGAAGGGGTAAGACTACATGTTTGAAATATTTTCTTATATTCTATTTTATTCTATTTCAAATGCATTTTATTTAATATTTTAGATAATTTATTTTAAAATACTTTGTTATAAAAAGTTTCAAAAGTAGTATCTGTACTATTACCCATAAAAGAGAGTTTCTCTATGTAATGGTATGTTATTAATGTGTGTGTGCACAAATAAATAATTTTTATACTCCTCTATAACTTCTTATATATAGATATAGATATAAATAAATTTTATTCATTTTTTTGACTTAACAATAAGAAACAGGAAACTCCACCAATCCTAAATCTTCATAAGTACAAAGAATAGAGAAACTATTTATTCCTTCTCTAAGAAGGATGCTCAAATATGGAAAGGAGAAATTAGAAATTTAAAACCAGTGGGAGGGGTCTTTCAAAATCACACAACTAATATGAAGTTTGTTTATAAAGGAAGTAATTATATTTGTAGTTAATAATATAACTTAGTGGAAAAACAAAACAAATGGCAAAAATAGACATGTAAATGCTTTAGTTAATTATGTCTGTGAAAAGACATCCTCGTAATGATTTTTCATTTAAAAGATATTATGGTGCTGTTATCTGTTTATCTTTTACCACTGCAAGGCTGTTCATAATTATTTTTCCATACTTCTATCTACAAAGTCCCTAAAATATATGACTGTACAATGTAATAAATCTATTAATATTTCTTTACTAATTTATCCAATGCATGTAAACATTCTTTGCACACTTACTTTTCTACCTCTAAGAGGTCTGGCTATTGTAGATAGCCTCCCTGTTTAACCCCCCTCCCCTTTCTTCTGCCTTGTAGCAGTTAGGCGTAAACCCAAAAGAGAGTAGGACCTTCCATTCCCAAAGATGAGATAAGATGAAGATCCTTCCTGCCTCCCTTAAGTTAGATTTGTGCTACATTTACTAGAATGTAGTTTGAAACAATTAAGCAAGAGGTTGACAAATCCTGAAAGTGAAAGAATGCCCTGAAACAGGATGTATAAAGAAATGGAAAAACAATTAAAAAACAAATATTCAGCTGTGTGTTTAGAAACAGCAAGGAGATCTATCAATGCATTTAGAGTTAGTTAGACAGGTTTGCTGTGTTAGAAATACTACAAGTCAAAGTTTTAAAAATACTTCTTGGCTTTGGAAATGAATTCAATTACAGTTGGGGAAAAAAAGAAAAAGAAAAAAAATCTGCTGATCCCCTTATGAATTCAATTACAATATTAACAAAATGTATTCAAACAGATGAAATATGGAAGAGCGAAATTATAGAAGAAATGATTATAAAGTTCTTACATCACGAGCTACATATCACATTTTCCTATTTTCTACTTAACAACCTAAAAGAACAAATGTCCAATAAGAGCTCTTTATTCTCAGCAATGATTCATACTTTTTCCAAGATGAAAACCTGATATTATTTCTGACTCTCCTTTTCTTTTTTTCCCCTGTGTATTTTGTCATATTTTTCCATGCAATCTTAGCCAAAAATCACAAGGGAACCAACCACAAAAGGTTCCAAGGACACTTGTCATTCCATTGCCCACCTTTTTTTGCAAGTTTGTTAGACAAGGTACAGAAGAAAAAAAAACTTATTTTGTTATTTCAGGATCAAAGAAGGTGTTGGGTGCCTCTATTCTGTCCTGGTCACATCACATCAGCAACATTGTGCTTAGGTCTGGATGTCTGGATTCAACAGGTTTTTGAAAGTCAAAATTCCAAGTGACAGCTGAAAATTTTGCAGATGTTTAATAAGAGATGGAAAAAGACTGCAAATGCAACAGCCATCTCTAAATACCTGAAGCATTGTCAGGGGAAAGATTAGATTCATTCTCTGAGACTCTTGGAGGGTGCAACAGACACAAAGCAGGTGAATAACTGCAGAAAGGAAGATATTGGCTCATCATAAGGAACTGTGTAAAAGTTACTGTGCTTGAAAATATATCTGGCTTTTAAGTGAGATGGTACATTTTCATCACTAGATATGTGGAGAAAAATAAGATGGCCTTATATTATGGTTGTTACAGAGGTTATTCATCCATCTGATGAGTTTATACTAAAAATCTTGATATGTCCTACTAAATCTGAGACCCTGTATGTGTAAAATGGCTACATCAAACAAATAAATTGAATATTTAAATGACTTAAAGGTGCTTTTTAGAAAGCCCGCAGTCCATTATGTTGTAAATTGATAAACAAAACCTTTGGCAGTACATATGAAACTCTCCTAACTTTTCTATTTTAAACCTCAGGTTTTTATTAGTAGTAATCTATATATTAAGTAACAGCTATCTAGATATTAATAGCTATAGAAAGGTATTCAGTTATATATACACAAATTATATACAGTACAAATATATTTATATATATATATATATAGTATTCAGTCTAATAAAGTAAATAAAGCATTCAAGAAGGATAAAGATTATAATTTATACTTTACATGGCTTTATGTGATGAACTTATTTTTGCTGAAGCACATATAAGGTCTAAAATAAAATGAGCCTATGCCCATTTTTAAACAAAATTTTAAAATTTTATTTTCTAAATAAATATTTTATTGTTAACAACCAAATTCTTTTATGAAGAACTCTAGAAAGATTCAGAGAAAGTTAACCTTCTGTGAGGGATTTGTTCTATTCCTATTTAAATCTATTCTATTTGTATTGTTTTTTTTTTTTTTATTTCAGCTCTTCATAGGGGTACAAAAGCTCAGGTTATATACATTGTCCATGTCCCGCCCATCCCCCTGAGTCAGAGCCTCAGGCGTGTCCATTCTCCAGACAGTGCGCCTGGCATTCACCATGTAGTCATACCTCCATCCCCTCCCGCCATCCCCCACCTCCCCGAGTCAGCACCCTCAAGCATGGCCATTCCCCAGACAGTGCGCAACGCACTCATCATGTAGGCATACACCCATCCCCTCCCCCCACCCCCGTTTCAGTCTGATATCCAATTGGTATCCTTCCCCGATGTGCATTTAGGTGATGATCAGGGAAACCAGTTTTCTGGTGAGTACATGTGATGCTTGTTTTTCCATTCTTTGGATACTTCACTTAATATAATCAGTTCCAACTCTCTCCAGGAGAACCAAAGATATGTCGTATCACCGTTATTTCTTATAGCTGAGTAATACTCCATGGTATACATATACCACAGTTTACTAATCCATTCTTGAATTGATGGGCATTTGGGTTGTTTCCACATCTTTGCAATTGTGAATTGTGCTGCTATAAACATTCGAGTACAGGTGTCTTTGTATTGTTTTTAAATATCCACATACTAATTCTGTGTTTCCTCCACTTCTATCTCTAGAAAAAGCAATGCTGGTGAACACAAACAACTTGAGGTGATATAGAAAAACAAAAGTAAAGTGTGTGTGGGAGGGGTGGGGGGGTGTTTTCTTCAAGTTTTATCACTCCAACCTCTTGCGTTTTTGTTGCCTCATTTATCGAGGATGGATGTGAATGAGGCCTAGAGCTGCCCAACCAGGCACCAGCATCTCTGGTTTAAACAATTGAAATAGTATAATAGGATTGGGGCCAGATTTAAATTAAAGAAAGACAAATAGGGAACATGGATTACAGCAGATACCGAATGAATTGGCAATATACTGTATATCCACCCATGGCACATACAAGGCAGCAGAAAATAAATCCATTTACAAAGAAAGTAAGATAACCAGGGGAAACCTTCCCATTTGTGCAAGGGAGGGGGCTTCTCAGACTGCCATTCTCAACTAGTGAGCCAAATATTTAAGCGAGTAGGAGGAAAAGGGAAGGAGTTATCACTAAACTCATTGGGCATCCTGTGTCTCCGAAGCCAATCTTTCCCAAAAAGCAACTCTCCTCTCTCGGGGACTATCTATGCTATGACTTTTATGTGGGTGTTAGTAAGATGTTGATGTCGTTAGGGTTTGAAGGGCATACCATTCACCAACAAATGTTTATTAAGCACCCTAAAGGTACCCAACTCATCCAATCATCCTCCACTTTGCACCCTCTGGTATTTTATCATATATTTCTGGTATTTTACCCTATATTTTACCCCAGAGGTAGCATTCTAAACCTCAGATCTGATTAATTCTCCCTTCCCAATTCTACTCTTCAAAGGTTTCTCACTGTCGTGGTGTTTCAGACTCTATCTGGCCTCATTTCTCAACGCTCCTTCTTTTTAGGCTTTCTGAATTTCTTTTGAGTGGTACTTCCTCAATATGACCTCTCATATTTATACTTTTGCACAACCTGTGCCCTCAGCATGAGACACTCCTCTGCCTTCTGCCTGTCTAACTCTCACTTATCTTCTAGAGTCCTATTTGAATGTCCCCATCCAGGACTTTTCCAGTCCCTCTCTACTGGATTAGATAGTCCCGCCATGTGCTGCTCAAGTGCTCTGTGCTCTTCTTACAAAGACACCTCATGTTTTATTATTTGCTCCATGTATTTGTCTGTCTTCCCTGATAAAATATAGATGCTGTGACAAACAGAATGCCACATCTTCAGTATCTAGCACAGTGCTTGGTACATAATTGGAGTACAAAAAAATTTGTTGAAAGAATGAATAAATGAACTAAGTGGGAAATGGAGAGTTACACGGTGAGTGCATTTCATCATCCATTTGTAATATGGTACCCTCTTTCCTACAGTGGCCACAAGAATGATCCTTCTTGCAAATAGAGAAACAGAGGCAGAACGTTTGATGCCTCTTCTAAATCACACAATTTGTTACTGTAGAGATGGGATGAGGGCTAATGTCTCCAGACACTTTCTGCCCTTCCCCCCAAATTGAGATTTATTTTAGCCACACTGTCACAGACAAAACACCATACACTGGATTAAGTTCCCAAAAAGGAGGGGAAAAAGATATTAAATGGATCAATATAGAAACAAGATATAAGTGTAGTTTCTCCAGAGGCTTTACTTTCATTAACTAACTTACCAAGGAAAAGTATTGCACAAATAATCCGTGGGTATAAAATGATCCTGGTATTTGGAAGAAACTGAGAAAAGGACTGAATTTGCCTAGAGGCATTTCCAGATTAACCTATCTATACCATGTTCCTCCAATGGAATTGGAGGCATCAGAGGAAATACACATGCCCGAAACATGATTTTCAATCTCTCCATAGTTTTTCAGATCTCTGGCATCATCGTGTTTTTGTGATTAAGGAAACCAGTCTTACTCACACATAATAACTAAAAGAAGACAGCTTTTCTCATTTCAGCACACTGCGTCCTCAACGTCACAAGACTGACCCTGGTGTAAAATGAAAGGAGAGCACTCTGGTTAGCGTAAATCAAACCAAACACTGCCCTGCAGCCTTGCTGGGCTAAGACTGAAAAGATCCTATCAGCCTTTTCAGGTTATCCACTCCATAGGACTTTGGGCGCTCTTCCGTTTCTGTAGCTGGTTACCTTTACGGTATAATATGAGATTAAATACAGGGAAGAAGGGGGAAAAATTACAAGTGTACTTAAAATATAATAGTCCCACTAGGAAACATGCAGCATTTAAACCTTGAACACCAGTGGCCATGCAGAACGCTCCCGTAGCCTGAGCAATAAATCAAACACACATGGCTATGACTAGTATTTGTGTACCCGAAAGGCTCCCTGGTGAAAGATAAGAATCCACCTTTTCGTTTTTATAGAAATGCAAGAGTAGTCTTAAAGTTCTAGTGGAGGAGAAAAAAAAATTAAATAAGTCTACAGAAATCATTACAAAGTCATGATGCCATACCAGATTTGTGCCCAGCTATATGGGGGCAAATGTACAGAATCTTTGTCTAGGCCGATGTTCAGCATGAAAACTTACGCTTTGTTGCTTTATCATGAGGATGTCACTATGTTACTAGTTGCAGTCTCTTGGAAACTCTTAGCATTTCACGGTAAACCCATTGCACCTCCAGCGCTTAATTCAGAGAGTTTTATGGATGGCCACAGAGATGTCTCCTAAGCCTGCCTGTTCCCCTTGTGGTGGCCGTCACTGTGTGTTAAAGCAGCAGCGAGTTTCTGGCATCTGGATGCTGAATACCTTCCTCTCCTGATGTCAGTGGAGTGGACTAGACTGTTGTGTCCCAGGCCAGCATTCTTCTCTGGCACCTAGTAATAGGTGTCTCAGAAATTTCTATCAGCCAAACAAACTTTGGTTTTCAAATGTCTATTAATCCTTAAAAAATGTCTTTCTTCAAAAATGCACTATAAAGGCCTACAGACTCCCACGGATCTTCACAATTGTCAGATGTGCCCAGTTCACCTGTGTGGTGTATCAATTGCCGTTCATTTATACTAGAGTTTACATGAACATCTTCACTGACATTTGAGGCATTTTTGAAGGTTTCAATTTTTGACCACATTCACAATGAAGAAAATTTCCTGTTTTATTTAAATGTTTTCTTTCCCCCGCCCCTTTTTCCCTTTGTCTCTTACTGTTTGATTATTGCTTGCTGGACTGAGTGAGAGGAGATAAAATTTTAGTCAAAAAAAGAAAAAAGTCGGGGAAGGGAAAGAACCACTCCTAAGTCCATGTTTCCTACCTTATCTGGGCTGACTTTTTACAAAAACTAATCTAGTGTTGAAAAGAAATTGGGTTGAGATATTCCGTGATCAACCACTGATTCAAAGAAAAAGACCAAAGACATCTTTTATCCTGTTCCATTTCTCTCTAGGGAAGGATTAGAGAAGGTGGTTTGTGACAAACGTGCATTTCCAAAAAAAAAAGACCTCATCACTATCACCTAGAGAGAAAAATTTGAAGTTTCTATTTTCAGCAATTGAGATTACTCTAGAAAATAAATTCAAATTTAGTCTTGAGGCATGATCCACATGTAATGATAATTAATATATTTTTAACTGACACTACCCAGTAGAATTATCTGGATTTCAGTAAGTGATAAAGTGAAATGTGATAGTGGCTGAAATACATAAATATTATATTTCATGTTTGTTGAGCTTTTGTTTGAAAAAGGAGGATAACTTCTTCCTCAACACTCCAAATCCATACAGTTGAAAGTGTGGTCTTGGGAGTCTTTGGTCTGCCAAAGCTAGGGTCAAATCCATGAGCTAGGATTGGTTCAAACATCAATAACAGCAGTTTTATTAATAATATTCTCTGATTCAGTCTTCACATTTGACTTCTCAGGTAATCAGAAGAGGTTTATTTTTTAGCTTAAGTTGTGAAAAATAGCTGGAAATATTACTGCTAGTTCCTAACTTACAAATGAGCCAATGACCACCTCTCTGCACCTGCAGTCAGGCTCACTCCCAGGCTCCCTGCAGGGCCAGGAGGGGAAGGGAGGCGGTGACAGGAACCACCGGGCTGAGACTCCAAAGAACAGCCACTGATCAAGGACTTTTTGGTTTTTTTTGTTTGTTTGTTTTGGGTGTTTTCTTTTTTCTTTTTTTTTTTTAATTTCAGCTCATCATGGGGGTACATAAGTTCAGGTCATATACATTGTCCATGTCCCGCCCATCCCCCTGAGTCAGAGTCCCAAGCGTGTCCATTCTCCAGACAGTGCGCCTGGCACTCATCATGTAGTCATACCTCCATCCCCTCCCTCCCCCCACCTCCCTGAGTCTGCACCTTCAAGCATGACCATTCCCCAGAGGGTGTGCAACGCACTCATCATGCAGGCATACACCCGTCCCCTCCCCCCACCCCCCATCCCAGTCTGATATCCAATTGGTATCATTCCCCGATGTACATTTAGGTAATGATCAGGGAAACCAGTTTTCTGGTGAGTACATGTGATGCTTAGTTTTCCATTATTTGGATACTTCACTTAATATAACGGGTTCCAACTCTCTCCAGGAGAACCAAAGAGATGTCGTATCATCGTTATTTCTTATAGCTGAGTAGTACTCCATGGTATACATATACCACAGTTTACTAATCCATTCGTGGATTGATGGGCACTTGGGTTGTTTCCACATCTTTGCGATTGTGAATTGTGCTGCTATAAACATTCGGGTACAGGTGTCTTTGTTAAAGAATGACTTTTGTTCTTCTGGGTATATGCCCAATAATGGGATTGCTGGATCAAATGGTAGTTCTACTTGAATCTGTTTAAGGTATCTCCATATTGCTTTCCATAGGGGTTGCACTAGTTTGCATTCCCACCAGCAGTGTATGAGTGTTCCTGTCTCTCCGCATCCACGCCAACATGTGTTGTTTGGGGATTTTTTGATAAAAGCCATTCTCACCGGAGTTAAGTGGTATCTCATTGTGGTTTTGATTTGCATTTCCCTGATGATTAGGGATGTTGGGCATTTTTTCATACATGTTTTAGCCATTCTTATATCTTCTTTTGAAAAATTTCTATTCATGTCATTTGCCCATTTTTTGATAGGATTGTTTGACTTTTTCTTGCTGATTTTCCTGAGTTCTAAATAGATTCTTGTTATCAGTCTTTTATCTGATGTGTAGTATGCGAAAATTTTTTCCCATTCTGTAGGCTGTCTGTTTATTTTCGTGACTGTTTCTTTGGCTGTGCAGAAGCTTTTTAATTTAATCAGGTCCCATTCATTTATTTTTGTTGTTGCTGTGATTGCCTTAGGGGTTTTCTTCATAATTTCTTTGCCTAGACCAATGTCTGTAAGAGTCTTTCCTACATTTTCTTCTAGAATTCTAATCGTTTCCCATTTAAGGTTTAAATCTGTTATCCACCGTGATTTGATTTTTGTGAGAGGTGAAATCTGTGGGTCCTGTTTCAGTCTTCTACATGTGGCTATCCAGTTTTCCCAGCACCATTTATTGAATAGGGACTCTTGTCCCCAGAGTATGTTTTTGTCTATTTTGTCAAAGATTAGATGGTTATATGAGGATGGTTTTATATTTGGGTTTTCTGTTCTGTTCCACTGGTCTGTGTCCCTGCCCTTGTGCCAATACCAGGCAGTTTTAAGAACCACAGCTTTGTAGTATAGTTTGAAGTCTGCCAAATCAATACCTCCCATTTTGTTTTTATTGCTTAAGATTGCTTTTGCTATACGGGGTCTTCTCTGATTCCATACAAAGTGTATAATTATTTTTTCTAAATCTGTGAAAAATGATGTTGGTAATTTAATAGGAATTGCATTGAATCTGTAGATTACTTTGGGTAGTATAGACATTTTAACAATGTTAATTCTTCCAATCCATGAGCATGGTATGGATTTCCACTTATTTACATGTTCTGCAATTTCCTTCCTTAGCGTTTCATAGTTGTCTTTATAGAGGTTGATCAAGGACTTTTTGTTTTCCTCTTCCCATGTTCCTCTTAGACTTTCCAGTTGGCCTTCCTGACATAAGCCTCTTCAGAGAAGGAGCATGAGGAGGCACCAGATCAGCTCAGAGGATGGAAGATGAAATGCTACCAGGGCAATGTAAGATTTCTAAAGACAAGCTTCACGCCAACTTGGTCTTTAGGGCCATTCCTGTGTTCACCAAAAAGGGAGAAAATACTCCTCACCCATCCAATGCCATCTCCATGGCATTGACTCAGACCATAATAAACAATAATTTGTATCACCCTTAAAAGTTTACTCAGTGTTTTCATACATGGGGTTCACATGAATCTCAAAGTTGTGTGGATGGATACAAGCTTTCTCATTTTACAAATTCTGGTTCCATGTACCCGCTGTGTGACCTTGGGCAAATTACTTAACCTCTCTGTCTCATTTTTCTCTTGGTAAAATGGGAACAATCATAGTACTTACCTCAGAGGATTGTGGTAAGAATTAATAAATACAGACAGTACTTAAAACCATGCCTGGCACACAGGAAGAGCTAGAGAGCAGTAGCTAGTAATATTATCACTCACAATGAGGTTTATATTAATAATACATGAATTAGGGAGAGGGAGTGATGTCCCTTCACTCCATTCAAAACCCTGTTCTCATGACACCAGACTACCTCCTCTGCACAACCTGACCGTCTCTGGCATGCTCACTTAATCTGTCAGATAAAGTAGGTGAACTAACTTCATATTTAGCTATCTGTACAACAGCTATCTTCTGAAACAATGGATTTGATGTCCAAACAACTTTCAGAATACAGCTCAGAGGGACCGCCCTCTGAATTCTCATATCTGATGTTTAACGTGGTGTGTGGGCTGAGGGAGGAGGGACAGGAGGGACACCTTAGAGCAGCAGCAGGCCACTTAATTCAGAGAAACATTTAGCAAAATCACTGTGTGAGTGAATCTGATCGAGGTTTTAACTATCTCTACCAGTGTCTACAGAATAGTTACTGTCCTGTTTTAAAAGTTTTCCCTAAGCATCTCGGCAAGTTAAGTCATTTAGCATCTGTCCTTGTCCTAATCAAAACCAGCACAGATGCATTTAGTTAAAACCTCCTGGCTAACAGCTGAATACTTTGAGACACTGCCCAAGATTTTTTTTTACCTTGTAATTATAAATAGATGAATAAGATCTCAGTCAATTGTGTCCTGAGCAATGTTTAATTCAACTGAAATACTGATTTAATATTTGCTACAGGTAATGTTGCTTTCATTTTAAACATTTTAAACATGAAAGATACTTTAAATCCACTCCTTCCTCCTTAGTCTATCTCTGGGAAGAAGCAATATGGCACTCTGTAAAAAAGCATGGCTTTTAGAATTTTTGAGACCTGTATTTGAATCCCATTTCTGCAACTTTATAGCTGTGGGACATTGGGAAATTTGCTTAGGATCTCTGAGCCTGTTTCTAAACTATAAAACAGAGACAAAAATGATCCACAGTACACACCCAGGCCAGTGCCTGACTCACGGTAGGTGTTCAGACATGTTTGTTCTTCTCTCCTTTTCCTCTGGGAGAAAATTGAAGTGCAGATCCCAAAGGGCATTTGCTGCTCCATTACTTCCAGAGCAATGTTTTTAGGTCACTAACCTAGGATTAAAAAGCAAACAAACAAACAAACAAACAAACAAAAAACAAGTTCCATACTCTTCTAGCATATTTCAATGCTCTCTGATGCCTCCTTCAAATCAAAATCCCTCTTTCCCACTCACCTCAAATATTTCTCAGATCCCAGGAAAACAGATCATCCCTTTTCCTCTTCTACCCAGATTGGAATTGTGGCTCTGCCACTTTTCACTGTGTGACATCAGGCAAGTTAATTAACCTCTCTGTTCTTCTACTGCTCTGTCTATAAAATAATAATTTTTAAAAAACCTAAATCAAAATTGTTTTGAGATTAGAAAAACTAACAAAGGTGAAGCATTTGGAACATTTCCAGGCCCATAGTATTCAAATACTGGCTACCGTTGTCAATATTCTGCTCCAGCTCCCTGGGGCTGCCAACCCAGTTTGTGTGTGTATGTGTGGTTGATAATGTTCCCTGCACCAACTTTGTGTACCTTGGAACTCGCCACAGGCCATCTGACCACAGCCACTGAGGCCTACAAGTCAGGAGCCAGATCTTTAGGGCCTCTGAGGAGCCATTTATGAACTGAGCTTTCTGCTACCTGAGAACACCCTGCTGCCACCATGCACATGGGATCCCCACTGCGTGGCCCTGACAGCTAGGCAGCTGCCTTTCTCCCAGACACAAACATTTATTTCTGTTTTTTGGTTTTTGTTTGTGTTTTCACAGATCCTTCCCTGCCACTTAGGTGTGATTCCATAGGTCTGCACCAGGGCATGCTTTGATGACACATCCTCCCCTGATCTCTGAGTCACCCCTTCCAACCATGAGGCATTTTACTGGGATCTATCTTCTCTGCTTTGATCTCTCCCATGCGAAGATGAGCTTTGTCCAGAAGACTCCTGGATACTCCTGCAGATAAGGCTGCTCCTCAGTTTGCCCCCTTGTCTGAATCCTGGAACCAGTGGCCCCAAGGCCACATGTGGTCCTCCAGGTCCCCGATTCTGGCCCCTCGACCAAATCCAACTTTGTTCTGTAAAATTTTGATTCAGTCAAAAGGCCACACTCAGGGATCCAGAAGGTCACCTATGGCCCCAAGTGCACAGATTCCCCACCCTGACTGGGGCACCAAATTTCCTTGTTAGAAAAACCAAATATGATTTCAAGAAGCAGCTAGTTTCTATATTAGAAAATATAAAAAGCAGAGATATAATGCTATAGAGAAAAAAACATTTTCTAGTCTCCAAGAGAGGAATCCCCAAATGCCTCTTGTAGGCATCTGTATAGAAATGGGCATTTGATGTGGTTAAGTTGTTGATATTTCTAGACAGAAGAATGCTTTTGGGAAAACAATAAATGAATATGTTCTACTTGGGTCTCAACTTCTTAATGCTAAGTAGAAATCTATTTTGCTGAGATTATAGCCGAGATAGCCCCTAATAAAACAGTGCAAGCAAGAGCCCGTGCCCGAGCGACAACGCATATCCACACCGTGAGCACAGCGCCTGCGCAGGTAGTAATATTAAGGTTCTCGGGGAAGGGAAAGGAAACCATAGGAGTCTAAAAGAGAACAAAAATTATTTTCCCTATTGCCTGTTGTTTGGTTTGAAATGGATGAATATTTTTCATGAAATTTCATCATTAGGATGTAAGCTGCATAAAGGCAAGAATTGAACCTGTCATGCTTACTGCACAGTCACCAGCACTTAGAACATTTTTAATGTTCATTCAGAGTTAATAATCATGTCATATATGAGAGGTGTGCACTAGATGTGTGGAACTTACTTCAATCATTCATTCTTCCGTTCAGCAAGTATTTTGTAGAGTCTACCAGGTACCCATGGATGAATGAATAAATGAAATTTTTTCAATATCAGGATTTAGGATGTCTTGCATTTAAATTTATTGATACTACGAACTAATTTAGACCCAAAGATTGACAGATCCTAGAATGATTCTTTCAAAATTTCATTTAGAGTTAATCGTTATTTCAAATGTGAAAGATATGCACTAAAATTGAGCAAATGTAAATTTATAATATTCTAATAAATATGGCTAGTGATTGTATTTCAGAGGCCATATTCAGCAAGATTTAGTCTAAATATATCTGAAATATAAATATTTCACATCTACTTAAATTGTGGAAAGCTGTGATCCTAAAATATCAAATGTGAAAATTCTTACAAAGGATCAATGATTACTCCAAAGCATTAAGAAACCACGGCCATTCCCCAGCTGTTTGGGAACCGTGACTTACGGCCCTCTTCCTTAGCTCAAGATTTTCACTCTTCAGTTAGTTCTAGACTCATTATAAAGAAATATGCACATGTAAGCTTGGGAAAAAATTTAAAAAAAAAAGAGTTCTAGACCTCATTATAAATAAATATGTACATTTTAGCTGGGAGACAGAACTAAAAAAAACCAGTATAATACTCTTTTCTTTTAATCTTCTTGAAGAAAAAAACTGGTTGCCACAGATCTTACATTTATGTAGATAAAGTATATTTAGTGGTTAACAGCTTGAATTGTGTCCTGCGATGTCAATGCTGTGTGTTTTGCTATTAACTGTAGTTCTTTTGCAATCATAGAATTATTTTATGTCAACCTCTTTAAATGGGAATTATAGCCTTTATGTTTGACATTTTTGTTTCAAAAAGAAGGAAACCCCTTTAAAAAGCTAGTACTGGATGCTTATTTAATTTTTAAATAACTTTAACGTAGAATATGGTCTTTACCTGGTGTTCTAAATTGATTCACTTTTGTCATTATTCTTCATATCTGCCCATTTTTATCTAAAACATTTCGACAGCTGTTTTGACTACCACATTGAAATAAAATAAAGTAAGTTTGATATACATGAACCTTTGCAACCTTACAGAGTTACAGATTTAAAACATGACCCTGGGAACTAATTTTGTTTTGACTCTGAATCTTTTTTATCTGTTTGCCCCCACCCCCACCTTCGTGTGTGCCTGTGTTAAAAGAAATTGGAGCAGTTGAAAGGCACTTCATGAAAGATGATTTGGCATTCCCATAAGGTTGAGAAACTCACAGATAAATACCAAAACAAAAAAGCTGCTAAGCAAAAGAGCCCCAATTGAGCTTATTTTAACTTACCTACTTAAATAGCTAATCTCTGTTTTTTCATATGTACTACATTTTATGCCAATCAAAAAGTCGTCTAAATTATAGCTTTTACCAATCTGAAAATACTTGTTCCTGTTTTTCTATGGACATTGATTCCAATACCTCTGTTACTACAAAATACAAGACTACCAGCCAACACGCCCAAGATAAACTTTTGAATGATACGGCTTTCTGGTTATTTTCTTTCTTTTTTTCTTTTTCTTTTTCCCCACCTCCCCTTCCCTCCCCTGCTCTCCCCTGTTACATGAGCAAGTGATTGAACAGTGGAGCAGTTCAGACCACAGAAGTGATAGAATGACAGCAAGCTTCACAGTTTCCCCTCTCAGAGATCTGGACAACTGGCTTAGTCCCTTACAGAAAACTCCTTTCTAGGTTGGGTCAGCCTCGCACACTTGGGTACAACTTGAATTCGACCTCAAATACGAGGACGGCGTTTGGGAGAAGTTGCCATGCATTTGTCCTTCACAGATTTTCACAATCCCTCTATGATAGCCAATGGCATCAGAAAGCTCTTTAATCCCTGGTTATAAATTGGAATTGGTTGATTAGGTCAATGTACAAGACTAATAAATGGGTTATTGCTTAAAGGTGGCACAAAGGATTCATTTTAATTAGCTCTCAAACGTAATAGATCAGGTACCACAAAAGATCTATCTACACGTTGAAAAGTGATATGTGTATATGCCTGTTAAGAAAAAGAAAAGCATAAAAAATGGTGAATTATTTTCCAGGAGAGGAGTTTTACATCGTTCTGGAATAAACACATTTTGAGTACCTAACACCCATTTCCTCTGGGCACAGACATTATCTCTAAACTAAATGTGTTTTTGCTTGAGTAAATAAAGTATGGTTATTCTCAAACTACAGGATTTCACGAAATTTTCCAGAAATCGGCGTGTATACAGTCAGGGCATGTAGTTCTTCTATAGACTCAAGCCCTTTCCATTCAAATGATCTGTGTGGATTATCTGCTGTGTGCAATGTATCTCACGAGGGAAGAAGTGAGACTACAAAAATTAGTAGTGTACAAACTGGACAGCCCTTACCTGTAAGGCTCTTACATAAACAGGTAAATTGGCTGCCCAGACAAGCATGGTAGAAGCTGTACTCTAACAATGAGCTCGGCCAGGATCCTGTAGAAGTGATTTAACCTTTGTGCATTTTGTTATTCCATATAAAAAGAGGAACAACACCATACTCTGCCCTCTTTCCCTAGGGGCTACATATTCCCCAGGGGATAATGTTCATAAAGTTTGTCAAAGTGATTGCTATTACAATATCTTAAATTTTTTAAATATCTGCATCTGCTAATGTATCATGTTACACACACACACACACACACACACACACACACACACACACACACCTTTCAAGAAAGAACGTGCACCACACCCTCCCAGTTGATTAGTTTAAAGCAGCAACATCAGCATACTTGATAGAATGTCCTCAGTGTGTGTGAAATGAATTTACATTTTGCCCCATTGTGCTATGGAGACTTCCTGATGGTTTTTAAACATGATTTCATCGCAGGAACATGTGCATACATGTACCTCTGCGTAGAGCACTGAAACTATATCGACTTGCTGCCTAAAGTTAGAGAAAATCCTTTCCTAGCTTCTTTCTACCACTCAATAAATTATTACAATCTGTGCACAAAACACAAATTACATGCTTTATTAGTATGTTCTGTGGTAACCTCAAAACCACAAGTGTTTACATGTGCTGCACGCATGCACTTTGGGGCTTTTTAATAGCGGGTTGACAAGAGATTAAAGGCAGAAATATGGCATTTTATTAAAGCAAACATATCAGTATGCCTACCATGATAAAATGATCTAGTTTTCTTCAGACACAAAAGTTTCTGTTGAGTGATACCTTTGAAATTCCTTGAGGGCACCCTATTATTCACTTTCCTCAACAGAGAGCAGCTGCAAATGGTCTCCAATTTTCAAAGAGTATTGCCTGGTCATTCTTTACTGTCAAAATGAAGAAGAGCATAAAAGTTAAGTCAATAAAGTAATATGAAATGCTTAATATAAAAATTCAGGAATGAATGATTAACCATTAAAAACTTACAGTAGCTATTTCATCCAGAAAAAAAAAATTAACATTTCCCCTGAAACCTATTAACACTCCTTGTAAACAATATTCTTTTTTGAAATATATGACCTTTCCTAATGCTCTTCACACACACGGCATTTTTCTTATATCCACTTTACCTCTACTGATATGAAGCTGAATTCCTCAGGAGAGAGTGCTTCAAGCCTCTTGCTCAGAAACGTGTGGTCTTGTACCGCACAACCCGAACAGATGGACTCCTCTCAGCAGGACGCTAGGACAACCTGTTGTTCCTGTTCCAATTCCAAAATGAACAGGATTTGCCAGTAGACAATCAAGAGGCCAAAGACACTGCCTACCTTGGAACCCACAGGTTCTTTATCAATCTACAAAATTTGACAGATTAAGAATTATGAAAATTAGTATAAAAACCTTTTTTTTCATGGTTGCATCCATCTTTCACCTATATCTCTGCAGGATCTCTGGGTGCTGTGTGGAGAGCCATGTGCAGAGGAAAGCAGAGATCAAAGACGTTTCTTTATATGTTTGAGGGAACTATTTGAAAGGGCCGGGTTTAATTTAGTCTAGGACTTCTTTTCAAAATTAAATCAGTAAGAAAGCAAGACTATTCAAGACCTGTCCTGAAGCTACGCCCTCCATACATACCCCGATGCGGCTAAGAAACAACACCCTGGGCATAATAAATATCAAGAATAAATACCGAGATGAAAAAAAACTGTAAAATGCTATGGCCTGAGTCAACAAGACCACCCCTTGAGGCTGCCAAATATTTTCTACACAACACTTTTAGAGCCATTGGAGAAGCTGCCACCATGTCATCCTCAGAACACTATCACTCGGGCCATGGCAAGTTGATTTACACAGGAGATGAGTGAGTATGACTTGAGTCTGGGAATAAACCTCACATTGCAGAGATTTTAAATATTCTTGTAAATCTCTCACAGAATTCATTTGCTTTAGCAGATATTGTGAGCTGCCATTTCCCAGATAGTTCATTCCAGAAATTGAACAGAGATATGCAGATTATCCCTAGTAGGGAGACAGGAAGGATACTGAATTGTGTCCTTATTTGGTTATCAAGGATTTGTGTAGCGCCTAAGAAATATTCTGCTCTTGAGGAATACCTTGAAGAGAAAGGATGTGTGGACAAGAAATAACCAAAGAATATATAGCACATTCCACACGAAAGTCTCAAATGCTTCAGATAGGTGTAGATGAAATGGGAAGTGTCCCCTGTGCAGTGTTTGTTTGTTTGCCTTGTGATGACATTTTTAAAATCAAACACTAGATTCCCCCCGTAAAACCCACAACTTATCTGCTCTCTCCTCACACCGATGGGCCTGGCCTCGCGATTCCTATCCTGTAGGAGATATTCCACGACTTTCTTCGGGGAGAGGGTGGGAAGTGGGGAGGACCCAGGCCAAGGTGGGGAGTGTCTCTTGGTATTCTCTTCTGTCAGCCATTTCAATGTGATTTTAAAAAGATAAACCTTATTTATAAATTATTCGTTTTCTCATGCATGTTACTTATTTAAACACTAAACAAGATACATGATTTCTGGTAGGTTTTAGTTACATTGTGTATGTATATGTGTGTGTGCATATATATATGTATATTTTAGAGTTAGTGGCTTAGTTGTGCTACACAATCTAGATGAATAAAGTCAATTGTAGTGATGAGGCTAATGAAATGCGGAAGCGGTTGATCTAAATAAAACTTTCAATTTTTCTATATAGATTATAATAAAAACTCTGATGATATTTTCTCCCATATCTAAAACAGAGGTCCCCAAATAAGTTTTTCTCATCGTTTTTATTTATTACCAAACCAAATAAACCATCATGATTTTTTTTTTAATTTCAGAATATTCTGGGAGTACAAACGCTTTGGTTACATATATTGCCTTTGCACCACCCAAGTCTGAGCTACAAGTGTGACCAACCCTCAGACAGCACACATTGTATCTGTTTGGTGTGAATTTACCCATCCCCTCCCTCCCCCTCCCACCTGCCTGACACCCAATGAATGTTACTTCTATACGTTCACATACGTTGATCAATTAGTACCATTACATGTTTAATTTATAAATTTTCAAAAATGACACCAATTTCTGCTTTCCTTTGTCTCTTCCTTCTTCCTTGCACAAGCACCCAATGCACATCATATGTCTTTATATACAAATATATGGGCCGTGGTTTCAGATGTTGAACAAGCAAAAGCAAATTAAAGTTTGGTCCTGACCTCAAAGTAATTACAATCCAATTTGCTAAGCATCATGATAAGGGTAAGTGAAAGGTTGTGTGAGGAGGGTTGTTTCTTGAGTTCCTGTTTTATGCCACACTGTGCAATAAGCTAGTAGCATATGTTTTCTAATTTAATCCCTGGAAGTGAGAAGGGATTTGGAAACTTTCATAATGAGGGGATCAACTTTCAAAGAGAAATTTACAAAAGAGACCAAGAACAAATAGACATAGAGGAAGAACTAGAAATATATAGTATCATGCAATTTAAAAGTAAATAGTAGGTAATACCAAGTGCCATGGAAAAATCAGGTATTAACATGGGAAACAAGCAATAATCTGAGGACAAAGAAGCCATTATTAACCCTTGAGAAAGAGATGGAATGGAAACATTTGACTAATTATGGGAAGTTGAACACAGATATTTATCTTTGCTCATGAAATTTTATTAAAATGACAGCAAAGGGATTAAAAATACTACAAAATAAAAAAAAATATTAGATAAAACATGGTAACAGATGAACAATTTCAAGAATACTCAGGAAAATGAAATGTTAGTAGCTGTGTAGTAACAAACTTAAGTATTAGCTCCCTCCATCCATTAAGGGCCAACAGGAAGCACATTAATTTTCACCAGACAGTCCCAGAATATCTCAAAAATTAGAGGCAAAGGTGAATAGAAAGGCAAGGAATAGGACAGGGATGAGAAAGGAGGGGACTCATTGAATGTCTGTGTAAATAAAACCACATGACCTCACTGTGTGGAGAATCTAAAAAAGTTGATTTTATAGAAACAATAGAACAGCAGTTATCAGAGACTTGGGGGGGAGAGGCTGGTGGACAGATACAAAGTCACAATTAGGTAGGAGGAATAGGTTTTCTATTGCACAGTTGGGTGACTATAGTTAACAATGACGTATTATATGTTTCAAAATACCTAGAAGAGAGGATTTTGAATGTTCACACAACAAAGAAATGACAAGTGTTCGAGATGATAAATATGTTAAATACCTGATTTGATCATTATACAATGTGTACATGTATCAGAACATCGCACTGTATCACATAAATATGTTCAATTATGTGTCAATTAAAAACAAAATAAAATATAAAAATAATCTACACAACAAGTACTTTCCCCCATCTGATTCAGCCACATAACTGTATTTCTGTCACCCTACAGGAGATGGGAGGTTTACTATGGAAATGCTTTGAACCGGAGAAGCTCTGGGCTCACAGACATCAGACACAGCTGAGCATAAGACTAAAGCACCAAGGAGAGGGCAAGTGAGTGAAAGCATTAAACTAAGGAACCCCCACCACCACCACCTACTACGCACCCATCCCCTGCCTGGCACTCGGTGCTCTAGCACCCAGACCAAATTCAAACTCTCTTCTCTATACCATCCTCACTCTGCTCTCACAAGCAAGAAATTGGAGGATTTCTTTCTGGGACATTTTCTCAGTCTAAGAAAAAAAAATTACTCATAAAAAAAGAAAAAATATCTATATCAACTGGCCTATGGAATCCCCTAACCAAAAGGCTGAGTTTCCACACCATCAACAAATCTCACCCACTTACCCAGAACTTCTGTGAGTGTCTCACTGCATCATTTTGAAATATGAACAGAGAGCCAGAATCATAAAACATGTTTTCAAAATCTTCAACATTAAAGACAAAGTTCAAAGGAGATAGAGAAAAAGAACTCAGAGAAAATGAGATCAGTAAGATAAGAAATGAAAACTAAAAAACAAACAGATAAGCAAAACCAAACAAGCAACAGAACCACCCTGCAATTGATAACTTGGGACAAAAGTAACAAAGTAAGAGTAGGTACATGAAACAAAGAAGGATACTATTAAATAAAAGGAATATTCAGGAAACAATAGCTCTTGGAAATTAATAACTAGTACTAACTAACTAGTTAGTAATTAATAAGTGGTAGTAATTAAAATTTCTACTTAAGGACTAGAAGACATGCTAGTCCTAGGATATGGTCAATCTTGGAGAATGTCCCATGAGCTGATGAGAAGAAAGTATATTCAGTGGATTTTGGGTAGAATGTCCTGTAGATGTCAGTCAGGCCCATTTGTTCTAGCATTCTATTTAAGTCCATTATTTCTTTGTTTATTTTTTGTTTGGAGGATCTGTCCTGTACTGTCAGCGGCGTGTTAAAATCTCTGATTATTAATGTGCTGTTATCTATCATTTTGTTCAAATCAAGTAGGGTTTGGTTTAAGAATCTGGGTGCACCTAAGTTGGGTGCATATATATTAAGTATAGTTATGTCTTCTTGTTGAATTGTACCCTTCATCAGTATATAGTAACCATCTTTGTCTTTCATTACTTTTATTGATTTAAAAACTAAGTTATTGGAGATTAAAACCGCCATGCCAGCTTTCTTTTGGCTTCCATTTGCTTGAAATATTGATTTCTACCCTTTTATTTTCAGTCTAAATGCATCCTTGAGGGCTAGATGAATTTCCTGAAGACAGCAGATACTTGGCTTGTATTTTTTTTAACCATTGGGCCAGCCTATGTCTCTTGAGTGGGGAATTCAATCCATTCACATTTAATGAGAGAATTGATAAGTGAGACTGATTTCTGTTCCTCATGTTGGGTTGAATTTCATTATTCTGCTTTCTCACTTGAGCCATTGTGATAACTGGGTTTTTATCTTCTCTGGAGTAGTTTTATATTCATGGGTCTTTCTTGTGCTGGTCTGTGTGTAGCTCTGTTTTGAGTACGTCTTGGAGAGCTGGTCTTGTCCTGGTGAATTCTCTGAGTTTTTGTTTATCTGAGAATGTCTTAATTTCACCTTCATATATAAAGCTGAGTTTAGCTGGGTATAAGATTCTAGGCTGGGCATTATTCTGTTTCAGAAGAGTGAGAATGGGGCTCCAGTCTCTTCTTGGTTATAAGGTTTCAGTTGAGAAATCTGGCGTAATTCGGATGGATTTTCCTTTGTATGTTACTTGTTTCTTTCTCCTTACAGCTCGAAGGAGGGCCTCTTTAGTGGAAATTAAAATAGAAATTATACCATGCATCTTCTCAGATCACAGCAGAATAAAAGTAATAATGAACCCTAACAGAAATTCTCATTCCTACTCAAAATCATGGAAGCTAAACAACCTTCTCCTGAATTATTATTTTATAAATGAAGAAATCAAGACAGAAATCAAAAGATTCTTTGAATTAAACAACAAAGGAGACACAACTTATCACAATCTGTGGGACACAGCTAAAGTAGTCCTGAGAGGAAAATTTATTTCCATAAATGCCTATATCAAAAAGACAGAAAACTTACAAATAGACAATCTAATGAATAGACTCAAAGAGCTGGAGAAGGAAGAACAGACCGACCCCAAACCCAGCAGAAGGTGAGAAATTATTAAGATCAAATCAGAACTGAATGAAAAGGACAACAAACAAATCATAAGGGAAATTAATAAAACAAAAAGTTGGTTCTTTGAAAGAATAAACAAGATTGACACACCTCTGGCTAGGCTAACCAAGAGCAGAAAAGAAAAAACTCTAATAACCTCCATCAGGAACACGAAAGGACAAATCGCAACCGATGCCACAGAGATACATGACATCATCTATGAATTTTACAGAAATCTTTATGCACACAAATTGGAACATGAGGAGGAAATGGACAAATTTTTAGAAACACACAGCCTTCCCAGACTCAACCAAGAAGAAATAGAATTCCTGAATAGACCAATATCTAGATCTGAAATCAAAACAGCAATAAAAAACCTTCCCAAAAAGAAAAGCCCTGGACCAGATGGCTTGACACCTGAATTTTACCATACCTACAAAGAAGAACTGGTGCCCATCCTACATAAACTATTCTCCAATATCGAGAAGGATGGAATTCTCCCCAACACATTTTACCAAGCCAACATAATTTTAATATCAAAACCAGGAAAGGATGCAACAAAAGAAGAAAACTACAGACAGACCAATATCCCTTATGAATATAGATGCAAAAATTCTCAATAAAATCCTAGCAAATCGAATCCAAGTGCTTATCAAAATAATAATCCATCAGGACCAAGTGGGCTTCATCCCAGAGATGCAGGGATGATTTAACATATGCAAATCTATAAATGTAATTCACCACATAAATAGAAGCAAAAAATAAAGATCATATGATCCTCTCAATAGATGCAGAAAAAGCATTTGACAAAATTCAACACCCTTTTATGATAAGAACACTTAACAAAATAGGCATAGACAGGGCCTATCTAAAAATGATACAAGCCATATATGACAAACCCACAGCCAACATCATACTGAATGGGGAAAAATTGAAAGCATTCCCACTTCGAACTGGAACCAGACAAGGCTGCCCACTGTCCCCATTACTTTTCAACATAGTATTGGAAGTCCTTGCGAGAGTTATCAGGCAAGAGAGCAGAATCAAGGGAGTCCAAATAGGGAAAGAAGGGATCAAACTCTCACTCTTTGCTGATGATATGATGTTATATCTAGAAAACTCCAAGGATTCAACCAAGAGACTCCTGGAATTGATCAATGAATTCAGTAAAGTCTCGGGATACAAAATGAATACACACAAATCAGAGGTATTCATATATGCCAATAACAGTCAAACAGAGAACCAAATTAAGGACTCAATACCCTTCAAAATAGCAACAAAGAAAATAAAATACCTAGGAATATATTTAACTAAGGAGGTAAAGGACCTGTATAGGGAGAACTATGAAACACTGAGAAAGGAAATCGCAGAACATGTAAATAGGTGGAAAAACATACCACGCTCGTGGATTGGTAGAATCAACATTGTTAAAATGTCTATACTACCCAAAGTTATCTACACATTCAATGCAATCCCTATTAAATTACCAACATCATTTTTCACAGATATAGAAAGAATAATTTTACGCTTTGTATGGAACCAGAGAAGACCCCGTTTAGCAAAAGCAATTTTAAGCAACAAAAAAAAAGGGGGGGGAGGTATTAATTTGCCAGACTTCAAACTATACTACAAAGCTGTGATTATTAAAACTGCTTGGTATTGGCACAAGTGCAGGGACACAGACCAGTGGAACAGAACAGAAAATCCAAATATAAAACCATCCTCATATAGCCATCTAATCTTTGACAAAGCAGACAAAAACATACTCTGGGGAAAATATTCCTTATTTAACAAATGGTGCTGGGAAAACTGGATAGCCACATGTAGAAGACTAAAACAGGACCCACAGCTTTCACCTCTCACAAAAATCAAATCACAGTGGATAACAGACTTAAACATTAGGTGGCATGCTATTAGAATCCTAGAAGAAAATGTAGGAAAGACTCTTATAGACATTGGCCTCGGCAAAGAATTTATGAAGAAGACCCCTAAGGCAATCACAGCAACAACAAAAATAAATAAATGAGACCTGATCAAATTAAAAAGCTTCTGCACAGCCAAAGAAACAGCCATGAGAGTAAACGGACAACCTACAGAATAGGAAAAAATTTTTGCATACTACACATCAGATAAAAGACTGATAACAAGAATCTATTTAGAACTCAGGAAAATCAGTAAGAGAAAATCAAACAACCCTATCAAAAAGTGGGAAAATGACATGAATAGAAATTTTTCAAAAGAAGATATAAAAATGGCTAACAAACATATGAAAAAATGCTCAACATCTCTAATCATCAGGGAAATGCAAATCAAAACCACAATGAGATACCACTTAACCCCAGTGAGAATGGCCTTTATCAAAAAGTCTCAAAACAATACATGTTGGCATGGATGCGGAGAGACAGGAACACTCATACACTGCTGGTGGGACTGTAAACTAGTGCAATCCCTGTGGAAAACAATATGGAGATACCTTAAACAGATTCAAGTAGACCTACCATTCGATCCAACAATCCCATTATTGGGCATCTACCCAAAGGAACAAAAGTCATTCTATAAAAAAGACACTTGCACCTGAATGTTTATAGCAGCACAATTCACAATTGCAAAGATGCGGAAACAACCCAAGTGCCCATCAATCCATGAATGGATTAGTAAGCTGTGGTATATGTATACCATGGAGTATTACTCAGCTATAAGAAATAACGGTGATACAACATCTCTTTGGTTCTCCTGGAGAGAGTTGGAACCCATTATATTAAGTGAAGTATCCCAAGAATGGAAAAACAACATCACATGTACGCAACAGAAAATTGGTTTCCCTGATCATCACCTAAATGCACATCGGAGAAGGATACCAACTGGATATCAGACTGAGGCGGGGGGTGGGGGGAGGGGATGGGTGTATGCCTACATGATGAGTGCGTTGCGCACCATCTGGGTAATGGCCATGTTTGAAGGTGCTGACTCAGGGAGGTGGGGGGTGGGGGGAGGGGATGGAGGTATGACTACATGATGAGTACCAGGAGCACTGTCTGGGGAATGGACACGCTTGAGGCTCTGACTCAGGGGGATGGGCGGGACATGGGCAATGTATATAACCTGTGCTTTTGTACCCCCATGATGAGCTGAAATTAAAAAAAAAAAAAAAGGACTAGAAGATAAAATTGAAGAAAACTCTCAGAAAGTAGAACAGAAACACATGACAATGAAAAACTATGTTAACAAGAATGAATTTAGGAATTACAGAGAGAACAACAAAATCAGAAGGAAGAAATCCTTCAAAGAAATAATGCAAAGAAATTTCTTATAACTGAAAATAACCTGAATCACTTCTTACCAGATTGAAGAGTCCATGAAAAACTCAGCTCAATGAATGAAGCAAGAACCCCACCAAAGCACGTCACTAAAAAAGTTTAGATTACCAGGGAAAAAGAAAATTTTCAAAACTTACAGGTGGATGAGTCCATATTGAACCTCACCATTTTGTGAGGATGTTACAGTCCTGTCAAAGAACCTGAAGATAAATTAGTAATAAATATACAGGGAAAGTAATAAAACTATACTGATTAAGGTAATGATTAACTCCTGAAAGTGCAAAAAAAGGGACTATGATTATAATACTCTGGATTACCTAATGAGGAACAATATATATGGTACTATGATACTATAACAATATAATACTGTAAACAGTGACTAGTGAATTAACAAAAGTTGTGATTGAAGTGGACAGGCAGATCAAAGAAGATGAAGGGGGTTAGAGAACACCTTAGAAAGGATAAATTGCACTCTTCTGCTGTAAGAAGTTAAGAAGCAATATCTAAAATAAGGGAGTCTAGAAATTAGAATGTATGCGTGTTATTTTGAAAAGCAGATTTTTACGCCAGAAGAAATGTCCAGAAGAATTTCAGAGGAGTAAGTTAGAATGGGATGAGACTGTGAACTGCTGGTTCTATTTTCAAGTCTTATGGTAGCAGGTGCTTTTAAGAGTTTTTTATATGTATTATTTAGCTAAAAATTTAAAAATGAATAAATTAAATGAGGTAAATCTAGATGCACTGATGTGCTACTATGTTTAACACATACTAAGTTATATTAAGTGAGCTACAGAAAAATACATTTAGTACTATTCCAGTTTTGCTGTTAAAATTATATATTTGCATATTTATTCATATATGTAATTGTTTTGACAAAGACTTAAAAGAGCCACATCAAACTTGGATGGCAAACCAATAGGAGGAACTTTGACTTATTTTATCATAGTTTTGAGTCCCTGAAATTTTTTATTTATTCAGATATTGCAGGCATACTTTTTAAATATTTGAACACTAAACAATATTTAGTCTATATGAAATTAAATGTGTATGTACATAGGGAAATAAAATCATGGTCACTAAAATGCTCAGATGTTGTCTCAGGGAGATGGAATTTCATTTCATTTTTACTCTATTGTTTACACTTTTCTCCGTTATTTGGATTTTTCGAAAGGATAAAGCAAAAGTCAGCATGCATCAGCCACCATGATTTCAATATGGAACTGCAGCTTGAGAGTGTGTGTGCATATGAATAACTCCTGGAGAGAGTGATTAAAAAATAAAGTGTTGTAATTTAGATGCCGTGATTATGAGGGTTAATTTTTTTAACCTGCCCACATTTTGTGTATGTGGCATTTACACAAAGGAAGAATGGAAATTACACAAAGGAAGAATAGGAAAATTAAATAAATCAGGAAGGAAAACAGTGAATGTGGAGGGAACACGGGAGGCGGGGGCAGCTAAAGGAATACTTGTTTGCTGATCATTACTGTACGATGAGCACTGTATTGTGCATCTTGGTGGCAGGGACAATGGCATCCTCAGATTTTTCTCCACTGTCCTAGCATAATATCAGATGTCCAGTAAATATTCTTAATAAATTATTGCATCTAGAAATAAATGAATGGATTAGTCACTGAGGGATGGAACATTTTAAAATTTGGTAAGGAAAGAAAAAGAAAAGTTATGGTATCTTTGATAGTCATGAGTAGGGGCAACATTAAGTAACGGAATTTGGTTTCATTTCCAGGCTGATGGAAATTGAATATGTGTAAGGAGAGAAGGGTTCTGTAGATGATTGTGATATAATTGTATAGGAGGTCCTGAAAGGACCTGTAATGATCGGATCCAGAGCAAAAGAGACTAGCTTCAGCTGCCTTTGCTGAGTGAGACTGGAGGTGTGCAGCTGTTTGTTGCCCCGTGTAAGGGCAGTTACACAGGAAGGATATTTGGGAGGGTCTCTCAGAGTTACTTGTCTTGTCTCGAACTTCACATAAGTAGCCACAAGCTAGTATTTGGAGAGTGATAAAAATGAAAAATTAAAGCTTTTAAAAGATCCCTTTAAAACGAATGCTAAAGTTTTCTTGGAATATCTCTAAAACGTAGTTACCAAAATGTCCTTAGAAACAGTTATTAATAATATTAAGCGCTTGTAAAGTCCTGAGATTTTTACCAAGAGGTATATTTGCCTCCAAGCCCAAATACCAACATCCAAAACATTGACAATGAGCTTTTGCTAGTATGTTTCATAACTGTAGGACTGTCTGTCTTGAAAGAACACATCAGATTGTATCAAATAATGTTTTTCATATCTCTAGAGTTATTTTATTACAAAATATCACAAGGCAAAGGATCATGAAATTCAAGTTATATGCTTTCATTCTTTCATTTAAACTACTGGTAAAATCCGATATTCATTTTGAATGGAGCTTAAACTCTTTAGAACTTCCATATTCTCATTTATCAAATCAGGTTTAGAATATGTCTAGAGCTCCATGAGCTATTAGGTTTTCCAGCCATAACCATGACTATAAATAGACGTTGTCAAGGGAATTCTCTCAGCAATCCCAAAATATGGCAAGGACACGTGTCCTATAACCCTTTCAACTCAAAGGTGAGAAAAGTGGCTTATAAAGGCTTTAAGGTATATGATTTAGATGTGAATAACTGGGGAGAATGAGAAATCCTACTAAGATCCCTCAGTGACTAAATATTGCAATTTGATGAAATAATTATTCATGTGTATTTAAAGATCTGTATTTCTCTGGGCTTTGTGGTCTCTGAGTATCCACACAATTGAGACCTGAAGATTTGGTCATTAATTAATATAATAAATCTCTTTAAATGAATAGGTTATATGTTAATAGAATTAAGCACTTAAAAATCTTTAAAACATCTATGATATATAGTATATATAGTATACATATGATACTATAGTGTACATTATTCTATATATAGTGTACATCTGGATATTTTTATTTGTTTTCAACAATATTCTGAATATTTTCATCATAAATATATGAGAATTTTAATATTTAATAAAAATTTTATATCCTGAATCTCAATTTTTAAATGATGTAGAATATATAAAAAGAAACTGGATTAATTAAAATGGCCAAAGATGGAACATCTCTTCTACGATCTGTAAATAAGGCAGAGAGAAAAACAAAGGAGAATAAAGACTGCACCAACTGTCAAGATCAGAAAGATAGCATGTAACAGAGTCAGAAAATGATATATTTATTTAAAAAACAGACTAAACATATATTTTAAGCATGACATCATGATGGAAACTGACTAAGGCTAGGTCACTGACAGAATGGTTCATGTCACAGTATATTTGACCTTAGAGAACATTCTGAGCACTTACCAAGGATGTGAGCCAACCTTGAAAGTCCCATGGTGAGAATGCTTGTAAATAACAATAGGACGTTGTAATTTAACTGGAAATGGATTTTCATCAGGTAGTAATATTATGGGTCACACTAAATGCTCTCATATGCTAAAGTTTAGAAAGATTTAGACTTTTTCTCTATAACAGGTATAGATCATAGATCCTATCTTCAACTAGTGTGTCTCTTGGGTGCCTGGTAGACTTTGCTACTCTTCTGATAGAGAAAATAAGGTTACAAAATTGCTATACTATCACTTACTCTTAGATGGAACAGGTAAAAATCCTCAGGGAAATCATGTTAATGGGCTATAGGTTTTTCAGAATTTCTCTATATGCTTGGGAAAAGAGTTAGAATGCAAACTTCAGATTTGAGCAACATCCCCATTTCATTTCTTATAATAGCACTGTGGTTTGGTGAGGTTTTTTTAAATTTGGAAAAGCAGAGCCATAAAATATCTTTTTAAATAAATATATTCACTGCAAAACAATTTATCTGCTTCAAAACATAACACATTTATGAATAAGAGTACCATAAGAAGTTGATATTAGTGTTCAGTATAGACTTTTTGATAAAGGGATGGGTTCAAGAATTAGAAAACTTTCTTCTTTATTATCGAGACAAATTCTGATCTTACAAGAGGATGAAAGTATGTTTAAATCTTAAACAAAATGAATTTTACTCCAAATCCTATAAGCAGTACAGTACAGGAAGAAAAAAATAAGGCAGATATTTGTTGAGTGAGAAAGGTGAAATAAACAGAAACTAGTAAAAATGGGGGGAAAATGTAAACATTTACAAATTGTTTACAACTTTCTTTTAAAACTGCTTATCGCAGCTCATTCGTTACATGAACACAAAGAGGACTGGGATCATGCTCTTGTCATCTGTCTAACATGAAAATTCATTAGCATATCATTAGCATGTGCCAAAGCTTAAATTTTCCACTTATAGACACATGGCTTGGGTGGGCATTCAGCACATCAACAATCTGCTCAGAAATTGTCTGTACATTGGTGTATTTAATATTCCTGAACTATTCTTTCCTGAAATATCCTCTACCAGTAAGGCTCTTGAACATAGAACTCCCATTCACATTGACTTTGGAAGAAAGGCTGCCTCTTTAAATCCCTCAGTTAAGGACATATAACGAAATGCCTCGTTAAGAACCTTAATTTAAAGCAGCACACAGTTCTGTATGTCAGAGGTAATAATTACCTTCTTTAATGAGCCTTTCTTTTCCCTGTGATGAGTAAGTCTCCCTCTGCCTTATTTATAGTAACTCTGGATTTCTTTCTGGATTTCTTTCAGTGCTCTTATTTTTAAAAATATAACATTATGTCTGTTTTTCTGGGGTCAAATTCTGCATACTCTGTACTGAAACCATGTGCTGTTCAAGCACTGCTAAAACCGATTACCCATGTATTCCTGGGACATGCAGGAGCCTATAGCAGTCCGATAACCCACATCCCAGCTTCTAAGCAGAGCTACAGATAAACTACGTCAGCCTGAAAAGGGTCTACTCTGTGATTTTAAATAATTTCCATGTGAACTGTATCTATCCAAAATGTCCCAGCAAATTAAGCAATGAAATTGAAAGGCTCTTGAACAAATTGATTTTCTAGATATCTATTATAATCTTAAAAATTTCAGATATATGTTTGCAGGCTGAAGAGAGCTTGAAGAGTTATACCCAAGCATATGGGAAATTATCTGTCAACTTGCTTTAATTACACTAATAAGCATTTCTTGATTTCTTCCAATATAGTTAGCTCTTTCCTCTGTCTTATCAACTACCAATAATATTCTACCTGAAAATTATCTGCATTTCATACAAAATAACTGAGACCAGTTTAGCTTTTAGATTTTCAAGAGTTTAAATCACATAATATAATCCCTTCGGTTTATAGATGGGAAACAACTACAGAGACATAAATGGCTCGTTGAAACTCATAGAGTATGTATATGACAGAAGCAGAACTTGAATTTAGGTATTTGAGTCTGAATCTGTCTATTCCATTAAAGTTTACCCTTTGTTTCTGGGGGGGAAAAGGGCCAATTCTTATTTCTAGTGTTTTTGTAAGATATGTACTATTAATATTTTGTCAGGTTCACTTAAAAGAGATGTTTTATGACTTTCCAATTTGAAACTAAGAGCCAGGGTTATTAATTTCTTATTAATCCTACCCTAGTACCCAGTCAGACTGAGAATCACAGAGATTTGGAGTTGGAGAAGACCTTAGCAATCTTGTGAAGGGACATTTTATGAAATGTAAGGCAGTTTCATTAGTAGTTGGACAGGCTTGCTCTTGTCACACAGCAAGACAGAGACAGCCACGACTAGCACTAGTGCCACCCATACCCAGTACAGGTCTTTTTTTTACTCTAAAGCATACTTCTAGATGAGGAGCTTGACATTTTTTTATTGGTTTGTACTTGTCTTTTTTAAACGGAACTGCAAAATTGACCAGTAATTTGCAATGGAGTGACCTCTATTGTAGCTGGATGCAGAGACAGCAGAAGATGTCAGGTTGGAATTGTCTCCTTTTGTTCCTTTGGGGTCATTCTTTATAGTCAACCTCTCAACAGTTTCTATATGAAAAGAGTTTGTTCTTTAAGCTTCATGAATTGATGCTTCCCTTTCCAATCTTTGCCCTGGTTCTTTCACGTCAGTGTTATATTAATTTTCAAGAGAGAATTGTCTGTTACTGTGTTCTTCTACTACTGGAAGTGAAAACAACAGTTTTAAATCTCTTGGTCTACACTCTTTAATTGTTTTAAAATTTAATACAGAAATTGGGACTATTCTATCTCCAAAACATCTTATTTTCAAATCCATTTACTTCAGTTTCCAAAGTTCAAATAAATACACAGAGAAAACTCTAATGGAAAGGTTCCCATATGTCATGGCCATGGCTAATCTCACTGTATACTTAGAGCTTATGAACTATGCCTGTAGGGCAAGGATGCTAAAAGTCAGGATTTCATAACCCCCCACCCCCAAACACACAGCCAAATAAGTAATGTTTAGAGCAATGAGATCACCTCCAGATGCAACTAACATTAGAAATGTCCAATTGTGCAACATCGTTCTTTTATTAGCATATAATTTAGGCTTCTCAGTACATCAAGTAACAACATTTGCAGGATAATAAATATTGAACTGGACACCATCACTGGCTGACTAAAAGAAGGGACTCTTTTAAATTGCATGAATTAGTACCTAATTCAAGAATCAGCACATGAGATTCATTGTTTTCTCATTCAGTTCCTAGCCAAAGGGAAAACAAATAATTTGATATAAAATAACACAGACCTGAATTTGATAGAACTGTGTTTGAAACCCAGTTTTGTTATTTCTAGCTACAGTACCTCAGGAAACCCCTCTAAACCAGTTTCTTAATCAATAAATTGGGAATAAGTATGTAATCTATAAGATTTTTTGTGAAGAACACAGTACATAATTGGTGTGAACTGGACAAACCCAGTATTTGGCCTGTGATAGAAACTGTTGCTGAAAGCTAAGGCACAAGATTAACTGAAGGAGGAGTGGTAACATGTACAATCTTAACAACTGAATTATGCACAGTGACCTTTGTTCTTCCAACAGCAGGAAGACTCTAAAGAAACAGTATCAAACAGGATAACTCTAAAGAAAAAGTATCAAACCTCATAATTTTTGTTTCTTTTTCTACATGGATTTTGAAGGCAGCAGAGCCAAGCCATATAAACTCCTGCAGAGATTTTTGTCTGATTTTTCAGCCTGTTTATCTGAGATGATATCTAGTTTAATTGTCATAATTTTGGATTATAGAATAAACATGAAGAAATTTGAAATATATGCACCAAAAGTCAATCCTAACTACTACATTGGAATCATTCGACAGCAACGAGTGCTTGGAGTATGCATTGCAACACCTGGCTCCCACTTGGCAGAGCCTGGGCTCAAAATCGCCTGAAGGTTTATGAATCAGTACCAAATAACCAATTATTAGAGAATCCCAAGCACCCAGTCTTGGGAAGAAAATGGTGGTCATTGGTGTAAAATGTGGCTCCATATCATCTGTAACACATATATTATTCCAAAGAAATAGCAACAATACCATCAACAAAAAACACAATATAAAAAGACCTCACTATTTATCAAAATAAAAGCAATAACAATAAATTTTCTAAAACTTTGGTCATAGCACTTGACATTTGACAGAGGTCACGCCCATAGGTAGTTACTTTAAAAGCTGTTAATCCCTTTTGGCAACCAGTCACTGGAAAGCCAGTAAGATTTACTAACCGCTAAGATTCAGCAACTAATTTAATTAGAGCTCCCACCATTTTCAGGAAGTGCAGGCTGGATGGAATCAGCATATCTAGTCTCCTAAATTAATCCACATACTCCATGCGACAGATTTTCTAGAACTTGATAACCATATCTTAATGTTTATATGAAAGAGTTAAAAGGCCACAAATGGTCAATTCTATTTTGAAGGCAAAAAGGGTGAGGGATTCATGCTATCAGACAAAATGTTTTAGAAGGATATGGGGGAGGAGGGGGGAAGAAAAAGGTCACGTAACTATGACTTTGCGCATTGGTGCAGGTCTAAGGAAACAGAGCAAAGGAACAGAACAAAGAGCCCAGCAACATTGATATAGAATATAAAAATAATCTTACAAATCCATAGGAAATACTAAATAGAAATATTTCAAACTCTCTAGTTACAAGTGAAATGAAAATTTAAAACTACCTTTTCACTCTCATCAGACTGATCAATATTGAAAGTTGTTTAAAAGTGTTGGAAAGGATGTGGAGAAATAGGAGAAATTGGCAATAGCTAGTAAAATTGAAAACGGGTGTAACCTAAAGCAAAGAATGCCATACTTGGAGAAACTTTGTCCATGTGGATATAAGAAAACCCATGCAAGAATATTCATTGCATCATTGGCTGCAATTAGAGAATAGACTCAGCAATGAGATTGCTTGTGCATCAGTCCTGGTACCAATGCTGTTAGCTCTCTGAATTTGGGCACGTTACCAACCTCTCTGTGTTGCAGTTTCCTCATGTGTAAAACAGCCTCACAGCTGTTGTGAACATTAGGTGAGTTCATATATATAAAGCATTAAAGAAAGGCTTCCACATGTAAATGTTTGCTAGTATTATTATTGTTATTGTTATTATACATGGAGTTTCACTATGTTGTCCAGGCTAGAATGCAGTGGCTATTCACAGGTGCCATCAGAGTGCCCTACAGCCTCACACTCTTGGCCTCAAGCAATCCTCTCGCCTCAGCCTCCAGAGTAGCTGGGACTACAAGTGTGCTCCACTGAGCCTAGCAACCCACTATCATTTTTAATAATTATATTTATTTAACATATATCTGTTATTACCAATTTATTTATCTACCACAACAAGGAGTAAATATATTTATACATCAGAACTTCATTATTCTGTGCTACACTAGGTCACATGGAAATTACTCATCTTTGAGTCTCCAAACTTCATTTCAGCTGCAGAAAACTTTCTTCCACAAAACATAAGCAGACACAGGTAATAGAATCCATGATAAACCTTTCAGAAGTCAGCATGTCATGGTTAATCTCCATCAGGGCACCCAGATTTCAAAGGTTAATAGAAATAAGCAAATTAAAGCAAACCAGATGTACTGGGTCCTAAACCTAAGAACTGGAGAGACTAGGGGATGATTTTCACATTTTTAAAAGGAAGCACCCTACCTCTAATAAACAATCGCTCTCTTACTTAATTTAAAATATGACTTCATTTACAACAGACATGCACAGCCATACACAGTTTGCTGAAAGTTTTTAGAAAATGTGCCATTCAATAAAGAGTCTTCTGTACTTGGACTCTTTCTTTTATAATCACAGAAGTAATAGAAAAATTAAAAATATTAAAAATACAGACACAGAAAATCAAAAAGTAAAACTTCTTTTAATCTCTTCCCTTCACTCTGACAGTTTCCTTTCCTGACATTACACACACACACA
This sequence comes from Lemur catta, assembly GCF_020740605.2. NCBI lineage: Eukaryota > Metazoa > Chordata > Mammalia > Primates > Lemuridae > Lemur > Lemur catta. Next base: position 47,754,064 of record NC_059132.1, read on the forward strand.
CACACACACACACACACACACACACACACACACAGAATATATTTTGAAAGCACATGAGATTGCACTATTCATTGCATATGTATGGGAAAAATTTTAGTTTCATTCTTTATATATTGATTTTTGTGTATATTATAAGGCTGGGTTCTAAATTTTTATCCCAGTATCATTTATTAAATTATTTCCCACTGATTTAAAATATTATTTTTATTATAGTCATAGTCTCTTTCTGGAACCCAGTCTATTCTATTGATCTATTATTCCATTTCCATGCCAAAACCACATCAATTTATTTGCTGTAGTTTTATATTATATTCTGATATCTGTAGAGAAAGTTCCTCTTCACTCCTCTTTTAAATTTTTTCTTGCCTATTACTGTGCTTTCTTTCCTTCACACCATCTTTATCATTGACTTATAAAGTTCCATAAAGTATATCTTAGAGATTTAGATTGGCATTTCTTTAAATTTATAGATTTATTTGCAAAAATGGGATATTTCCAATATCCCAAGATATGCTGTAGGAAGAAACAAGTGGATTAGAAAAAAGTATACCTTTCTTGAATATTGAATGTCAGAGAAAGGTAATTTTCTAAGGATAGATAAGTGAAGGTACTCATTTTTATTGTGAAATAGGAAGGAAAGGATAAAGTGAAAAATAAAGGCTCAAACAATATCATGCATTATAGTTTAGCAGATTTCATTTTAAGGCAGGTCTCTTTTACCCAGTCTGTGCCAAAATTTTCTCATCTGTTAAATAAGAAACTTGGACAGGATGAAGTCTAAGATCATCACCAGCTCTGTAGTTGAGGATACTCCTGTTCTATACAGGACAAAATCTTGAGCAAAACCATAAATTGTGATCCAGACAAACTTCGTGCTTGGCTATTCTTATGCCTTATTCTGGGAGGAAAATAAGTTTGTTTCCCTTCTTATATTTGTGGATTGGTCTGCCAAACTAAAGGAAGATGCTATCAATCTGATTGTTCTCTGGAGAATATTGAGGCTCAGAGGGGTTAAGTAACTTTTCCAAGATCACACAGTTAGTCAGAGGCAGAATGTCACTTCCGTGCTAGATTTGTGATTCCAAAGCTGATTTTCTTCCACTGTGTAAAGCAATTCTGGGTGCTTGGTGAAGAAACAACTAAATAAACAAGTAGATGGATGTTTAAGAATTCAGTAATTAAGGGTATCACAATCAACTATATTCTCCTCATTTCAAAGTAGAAAAATAGACATTTGCTGAAAAAAAAGTCGATCTTGTTTTAAAATTGATTTTTTATTTTTTAATGGACTTGTTAAAATCATCATCATAACTAGCTTTCAGAGGAATTACTTTTAAAAAGCAGTGACTTAAAACTGACTTAAACTGACTTTAAGTTTCTAAGGATATAGACAACAGGCAAAGTCATTTTGTCTTCCACTGAATCATAGAATACAACCAATAATGAGTGTTATCAGTATCCTTTTTCCTAATTAGCATCTGTTCTACTCTCTCTCATTTATAACACACCATCAATGGTAGCTTTTGAAGAATTAGTTTTGCAAAATAAATGTATAAAAGAAGGGCTGTATTAATAGTAAGAGTTTGATTGATTATGTATGCAGCATATACCACATGTTGTTCTAAATGTTTTACATAGAGTGGAGATAAGGTTGCCCTCAGCCCAACACCTAGATGAGTGTGTTTATTGAAATGCAGGCAACCTGGTGCCCGAACCTGAGATCACTATACTCTTTCACCAGGTAAAGATAATGAAATTTTGAGTCATAATAAGAAGAAAATGATGAAAGAAAATAGGTCACATATATAGTGTACAGTAGAGTAATGAATACTCTTCTAAGCTCCTTAAAGAAACTCCTAACAATCCTATGAAGTCAAATTGCTGTCTAATTCCTTACAAGCTGTGTGATCTTGGTTGAAGTAATTAACATCCATGCTTCATGTTAGAAGCAGGGATGGTAATACATAACACAGATATTGTAAGGTTTAAATGAGAGAACTCATTTCACAGTATGAAGCATAAGTGTTCAATAAATGCTTGTGACTTTTACCTTTCTATACAATATTTTCCATATGATTTCAGAAAATTTCAGTGTCTCCATGAAAGAGAAGAACTTTATGGGTCTAAATATTTAAGGGCACTAGTGTTTTTAAATTTATAATTCAATCCAAAAATCTAATTTTTTCTAACCACATTTATTACCTTCTTAAGAGTTTTTTACAGCTCTTTCTCTACAACACATTAGTCTAAAAAAAATGAATATCATTATGCCCCCCTCACCCTTGAAGCTCCTTTTCAAACAGAAAAATACTTATAAATTTGAAATATTTAATAAAAGGGATCTTGTGAGAAAGATAAGGATTATATTACAATTTACACCAATATAATCATTAACTGATGTTCATTAGGTTCATGTTAGACGAGGAGTCATAGAATTTTAGAGCTGGAAGAAATGTGACTTACCTGTACAACAGCTGCATTTTACTGACAATAAAAGTCAATTTCAGAAAGAGGAGTTGGCTTGCCCGGTGGCACAGACCAACTTGAGAAGCTTGCCAAGGGTCACATCCCAGTCCTGTCTCCTATGAGCTTTGAACACGTTGACAGGCTGTTGGCTTGCTAAGCAGTTACTTGGACACGAAATGCATGTCATCACACTATCACACCACGCCCTCTCTGAGCATTGGTGGCACCAGCTGAACAAATAGACAGTGGTCTTTGCCAAGGACAGATGGTCTTTGCCCTAGAGTTATATTGTAAAAGTGATGGGATATCAGGATGGTGAATAGATATCATGTCATTTGTTCCTCAATGCTGGCCAAAGGAGCTGAGAAGAGTAAGGTCTCTCTGTCTCTGCCAAAGTGGATGTAGACCGATCAAGAGATAGTAGTTCCCAGACGTAGCCACTAAAGCATTTATTAAAAATTATCTATTCCCCCATATATTGCATCATTTTAAAGTATTTATAGACCAAACTACATAAATGAATATATCCTACTGGTAGTGCTATGATCCACAATAATGAGAATAATTCATAGCTCCCATTTCGACTTTTATATTAAGAAGTTTTAAGTCTTAAGATGTTTGAGACACCCAAAGTCTTAAGAAGTTGGGGAAGCCCAAGCTGGAATCATTGCTCCTTTGAATACTTTAAGTTAAAAATGGGATCTGATGTTCAAAGATATTTTACCCCATTTTGTACAGAAACACTCTCAGGAAAACTCAAATACACTAGAAAAAAAGCACAGCAAGATGAATTTAATATTTGGTTTTTGAAGTTTTTAACTAGATTTGGAAGAAAATTTGATTATTTCTCATTGATTATAAGAGGCATCATTAGAGAGAAAGACTGAAGTTGTAAAATTTGGTTGGCATACTCTCACAAAACGTGGAAGTGTAAAGCCGAGCTGGCTTCTTAGACGAGATCCTTTAGACAAAGGGAGTATTTGCATTGATAGATTTCAGAGAGAAAGACTAACCTATACTTCATGTGTATCTACAGTGTGCCAGGAGCTGTAGTGAGCATGCCATACACATTATTTCATTTCATACACACTGAAACTCTCCAAGTAGGCATTAATGACCTGATACAAAAGACCTTAAGAAACATGCCCAAGGGGCAGAAAATAGTGTCTCACATGTTACTGTTTATATTTTTATACAAATATGGAAAATGGAAGTGTAAACCAATATTTGCTTATACTAAAAATGAAAGGAGAAACCAGAATTTTTTAAAAAGGACATCTGAAAGTGAAAGGTGGAGGGAGGATAAGTAGAAAGGTACAGGGGTAGGAGACAGACCTTTTTGAAATTTAATGGGATGTTTGACTATACCTTGCTCTGGAGAATTTATTTTGGAACCCTGTAAATAGTTTACATAATCATAGAAGAAAATGAAATGGTAAAAAGCAATCTGTACTATCTAAAGCCAAATGAAACAAATGAATCCAAATATGTATCAAATTGACACAATTAGAAAAAGGAGAATTTTTTTCAAGTGATTCTAAAATGCTGTGTATGACAGTACATTCCTAGTGGGAGAGACCCTATGGACAAATGAAAAAAAATCTTTAATTTTACTAAGCATAGTGCAGGTGGTAGTATTGGTATTGTTATTCTGAGACTGTTGTGCATGAATCATGCAATATAGAAAATCAGTATGTATGTTGGCATTATTGAGAACTAGAATTTTCATTGTGACTTGGAGATACAATACTAATGAATGCAAGTACAAATTCTGGAGTTCTGAATTTGATTTGGAAAGATCTGTATGAACTTATTGTGCACTTTACCTTAGAAGTGTTTACCTAGCACCATCCACTGAAAATGCCTAGAAACTATTACCTGCACGATAGCACCAAGCGCCATTAGTGCTCAGATCACTGTGTCTAAACACTATTTCACTCTACAAGAAACCAGTGCTCTTTGGAGAAATGAATGATGTCAAGCCTAGAACAAGAAATGTGCAAAAAGAGCCTGAAACATCCTGTTATATTAAAAAGCAAGAAAGCTATCAAAGATTTTTAAGGTTTTACCAAATGGACTCAGGAACTACTTGAGGAGACTCCTACATTAGCCAAAGACAGACTGTTGAGGCATCAGCAAGGATAATAATTGTAATCTGCAGCTGATTTATCGTGTTGCAAAAACATCAAATATATTTAAATCAACGAGTTCTTAATGATAGGAAGAAAAGAACTAGTTGGTTATCTGTGAGAATGATGGTAGGGAACCAACTCATTATTTTGAAAACTAGTAAATAAAGAGAAAGGATCAAGCGTTTATGCTGTCTTCCTATACTAACATATTCTTTAGTGTTAAAACAATTAATGTAATAGGAATAAATTTCTATTTTAAAAATGTAAATCAAATACAGAAAAATTTTATGTATGAACTAAAATTTGCACTTACCCAACAAAGCTCTTATTAATGTATCTTGCAATTCACACTGTTTCAATTTTTTAAAATTTAAGAGCAAATAACTTCAAGTGGTCTCACAAAGTGACAGAATTGAAGTAACTTATATTCTGTTTATTTCTCTTTATGATTATTTCAACATAGTTGATTTATTTTTTATTTTTTATTTAATTTTTATTTTTCTCAGTTATGCATGTGCATTATTTAAAAAGTTAAAATGCCTGATAAGTCTTAGAACCTCAAAACTGCATTTACCCTTTCTACCTCTTCTCACCACAGTCTGGAGAGCCCCGCATTCCCAACTCTTTAACTGCATCTTCTTGTACTTACTTCTATATACATATACAAGCACTTACATTGCTATTTCTTGATTTTTTAAATGTAGCCATACAATTTTAGTTTGAAGATAAAGACTTCTCTCTCTTATACCCAGAATTAAACGGAAGACCATGTAGCACCAGAGGGATTGGAGACATAGAATGCACCCAATTCAAGCCCTAATAAATCTAAATCCTTACGAACTTAGTCTCAAAATTAAAACATTTAGCCCAGCTCTCATGTTTGAGGCCAACTGTGTAACTGGACTTCCATGAATTTACTTCTATATAGAATAGAATGTTTATTAAAAGATACGTAATAAAAATGGGTGAAATTGAAGCTCAGATATATATTATTAAAACTCAGCAGTAATCACAGTAATTGTTTAGAACTTAGTCCAACAGAATTTTTTTTCAGAGACATTATTTAGAATTGGCAGCCTTAGTAACAAAAAAAAAATCAACTTTTAGTTAGTTTTATTATTGCTTTTAAATTCTTTTTAGGATTCAAATTACGGTAAGGCAAAGCATCTCTTATTACCTGCATCTAGAACAGACCATTCCAACTGGCCCTCCCCCCAGTGTTGACCACTGGACTTGGTCAATGGACTCCAACATAACAAGAGAGATGGCCAGGCATTATCTACCTACTAAGTGAAGTATGAGACAATGTCTAAAAAATAGTTCTTGCAAAAACAAAACAAAACAAAACAAAACAAAAAACAGAAGCAAATAAATATCATCAAGGCTCCAGATTCAGTAACTAAGTTACAGGAAATACAGGATTCAAACTTTCTAAATGATCACAAAATACAACCAGCAAAATCCAGACTATAGGGAACCCCACACAGCAAATAGTACAGATTTTTCAACAAATAAATTCCAGAAAGAGAGCAGAGACTTAAGAGCTATATCAACTAATTGAAAAGTATGATCTTATTTGAATCTTGATTCATCATTCTTAAAAAAATTATCTGAGACAATTGAAGAGATTTAAATACCAACTAGATATTTGACGGATTAAAGCATTATTACTAATTTTATGTATGATAGTGATATTGCTGTTATGTTTAATAAAAAGAGTCCTTTTATTTTAGTGACAAATACTAGAGAATGATACAATGACTAGATTTGTTTTAAAATAATCTGACAGGAAGGCAATGGGGGGAAATATGGATGAAACAAGATTGACTGGGAGTTAGTGATTGCTGAAGTTGAGTGTTGCATAAATACTTGACCAATTCAGTTAACTGCTTTGTCTCTGGGGGAAAAAAAACGAGCTACATGAGGAGGAGGGGCTGCCCACAGGACCTCCAACTCTTTCTCCAATTCTACCATATTCTCTGATGTCAATGACAGAGAATAGAACCAGTGCCTTTTCAATTCCAGACTTTCTGTTAATAATGAATTTGAAGGCCAGTAATTACTTTCACTGTTCATCACTTTTTTCTGTTTCGTACAATACCTAGTAAAAATTCTCACAAATAAACTCTGAGAATCACTCATTGGTGACTCAGAGTCCCTCAGTTGGCCTATTAATGATGTTTGTGTACTATTAGATAAAGATTTGAAGTTATCACTTTACTCAGATAGTTGATAAAACCAGGCTTCACATTGTTGGTAACTCACAAAACAGAAGGCTGTTTCTGCAATAAATTCTAGTAAATTCTGATGGATATTTTTTAGGGATAGTAGAAACTGGTAAGTTGGTTGTGTGGCAGAGATTTCAGCCCTCAAATGTGGTCCTTTAGCTGCAAAAAATTTAAGAACAAATGAAATGTAGTTCTCATGTGGCAATATCTAGGGTGCCTGAGGCAAAGCTCCCTGAGAAGAAGATGGCCTGACGGGCTTGAGAATGCTGAATTCATTGCTTTCCATCTACAGCAGCCATGGGAAGCGCTGCAAAGGCAACGCTATTTATGCTCCACCAAAAATATGTTTTGTAGCACTTCACCCCAGGATCACGGAGCGGAGCGCTTATAGAGACTGACATTTCGATCATACATACATTGACACATCACATCGCATCACATCTCCTGAATTGAATAGATGAAGGAAATCAGAAAAGGGTGGCCGCATTCAATAATCTGAATTCTTTGGAGACAGCTCAGTAGTCTGCAAGTCAAAAAAAGAATAAATTATTACAGAAGACTTTGCAATGCAGCTGCTTCATATTAAACACTGTCAAATAACTCTCAACTTTCTTTGATCTGAATGAATTCTCTATATTACTTTGGTGACCTTTAGCACATCTCTTCTTGACTTCCATTCTTTTCTCTTTTATTCTATTTCTGCCTATAAACGTTTATTCTTCATTTTCACTATGTACTGTATATATAAACTTATATACTATGTGTGTGTATGTGTGTGTCACTATATATATACGTATAGAAAGAAAGAGAGAAAGAGAGAGAAAGAGATCAGATGTTTAGTTGGTTTTATTTTATGTATGTATAAAAACCAATAAGGGTTTTATTAACTTGAAAAAAATGATAAAGACTCAAAAAGTTAAATAGTCTAGCAAGAAATAAAAGCATAATATCCTGAGCTGCTAAAGTAGTCTTCCTCTGAGTATTTAAGGCATATAAAAAACAAATTACACAAAATATGTACCTAATGACTTTTTGTATTTTTTTCTAGGAGTAACAATAGTGATTTTAAAAGCTTGGAAGAAAGGATTCAACAAAATATAGTGAGAAATAAGAGAGTATATAATGAAAAAAATGCTACGTTCTATGGGAAAGAGAAATTAAAAGCTTTTAAATGGAGGAAAAAGAAAAAGGAGAAAACTGAAATTATACAGACAAAGTGGATCCTCTTATTTCATCTTGAAAATAAAACAAACCAGCAAAAAAATTAATTGAGTGTACCAGAAGTATGTTTATTATATAATAAGTTTATTTTGGTAAGTTTATCATGATAAATCTATTTGCCTGATTTGTGTATTGTGGCTGCAGAATAGTAAGAACAGTGTTCTTTATTGTGTATATACTAAATTCATTTCTTTAACAGTTATAGTCTGTAGATAACTTAGAAATCCCAAGTTCAATATTGAAAATATTTTATTGTTACACTCAATATCAATTTTCTGCCACCAATTGCTTGAAAATAATATAAAGCAATGAAGAATTCATTAGTATGTTATAATAATACCTTGAGTCAAACGCATACATTAAAATAAGTGAGAACTCTGTGATATGAAACTTTTTCTCAGAACAGATTAACAGATATGAGCAGTTTAAAACGTTCAATGGGTTTACATTTTTTCTTAAATAATTCTAAATTTCTTAAATTAGTAAAACAACTTTTCTGGGGGGGAGAGAATAAATTTCTGTTTGAAATAAACTCAACAGTAACATTCTTTGAATACATGCTTTTGTATTATTTGTGTTCCAGAATATGTTATAAACACTAATTTATTTTTGGCCACACATCTCAATATAATAATAAAATATAGTAGAACTTAGAACTGCAAATGAGTCACTGGTAGAATAACAATATAATACAGTTGTACATCCAGAATCAAATTCTGCTTTTGGGGAAGAACCATTACGAGGACTTTTTTGCCTCTACCTTTGTATCATCTGTTGATACCAAAACATTTCATTAAAGAACTTGATTCTTTGCCATATGTAGACAGGTGACCTCCTAACAACACCTCGTATGAATATGCATAATTGCTATTCCGTGAGATCACTTATCCTTCAGAATCAGAAGAACAACTCTGGAGTGTTCTGGCATTCTTGTTGGAAATGGCACATAATAGACCTATACATTTGATATAGGTACATTTTGAAAAATAAGTTAATATCAACACTCTTAATAAATCCCAACAGATGTATTTTCTTTCCCCCTCCCCACCACTCATTTGTCAGTAGTTTCAAATGCAGACTAAACTTACTTTCCATGCAGTATTGAGTTTTGAATCTCCCATTTCATTTATCTTTAGAATACTGTAAGAATTTTAATTAGTTAATAATTATGAATCACTTTAGACCTTTAGATGAAAGAAGTTACAGCATGATAAATTATTTTTATCATTACACAATTATAAGGATAACATTGCATTAATTATGGCTTTACATAGACTATAACTTTGAGGCATTTATCCCTGGAGATACTTTCCAGTGTTGGCAGGCCTCTTGATTTGTGAAGCCATGCAAAATTCTGTTGCTAGACCATGCTATGCTGTGGACTTTATGAATCCGTGGTGTCCCTGATTTGGTACAAACCTCTAAATTCTTTTAAATCAAGACCATGCTCAGTTGAGGTATCATTCAACAAACTTTTCCGCAAAAATTTCTTCTCTAAACAAATCAACAGGGTTGTATCATAGGAAGTGATGCATAGATTAAGTAAGTCACTCCATTGGTTTTGCATCTTTTGCTAGCACTATTTATGTTTCTTATACTTGAAATTAATAGCTTTATTTACCTACAGAGTCAATGACATCAACACATAGGTTAAGTGGCTTAGAAATAAACTACTATCACCAATTAGAAATACTTGTTGAAACCATACAAACTTTTCTTCTAACTTTATTGATTAATATCCTTCAGTATTAAGTGAAAAAATATGTTAGTGTAAAAGAGCTATTCCCGTTGGGACCCAACCTATCTTTAACTTCTGTTGCTTTTCCATGTTACTACTCATACAAGTACATGTATACACACACACACACACACACACACAGTGTTTCAAGAACATGGATGGCTCATGTTTCCTTGATTACCTATAAACTTCCTTCCTTCTGCATCTCCATCTGAAAATCTTCTTTTATGCTGTTCAAATATCATCTTTTTTTCAAAGACTTCCTCAACATCCTGTGAAGAATCCACCCATTCTTCCTCTATTAAGTAATATTAAAATCTTATTTTTTTGGTTTTTATTGTGTCCACATATACCATTAATTTAGGAAGTTGTGAAGAACCCGAAAAGAATATAGAACAAATATTTTTAATTGTCCATAAAATTTTGAAATAGGTATTAGTTCCCCTATTTTTCCTGGGGTAAAACTGGGTGACATAGAGGTCAAGTAACAGCCAAGGTCATATGGCTGCTAAGTGGCAGAGTCAGAATCCTGACCCCAAGTCCACGTGACTCTAAAGCCTGTTACCTTCCACTGTGTAAACGAGACTGTGTCGTAGTTCACTTTGAACCCAAGTCCCTTGCACAGTGTCTGGACAAACAACACCAAATCAATAAATGAATAGACATATGGATGAATAAAACTAATGGGACATGAATTGGACTACCTAGATGGGAGGGATGAAACACTCAAGGAACAAGGCAAGAACACCATAGTGAACTCCAGCTTGCAAGTTCTGCCTTTTACCAGCCCCAGTCTTGCGCTCAGCGACCACATAACGACGTCAATCATCTCCCACAGACCTGCCCCAGTTATCCGCCCTGATGGGAACTTTTAAAGCATGCAGGGTGGTTATTGTTTCTTAAGCCACTGGTATTTGGCAACAATGTTTTGGACTTCCTCTTCTTCCAAACCTACCTATTTTGTACATATTCCACCATTTTATAGATGCTTTTTAAAAAGACAACATAATGTTTTGAAAAGAAGATAGATAATAATTCTCTGATCCTGCCTCTTACTGGCCGAATGATCTTGGACAGATTGCTTAACATCTCTGTGTCCCTTCACTCAGGTGTAAAAGGAGATGAATGATATTACAGAAGGTAGTTGAGAGAATTCTATGGAGAAATGCATGAAAATTGACCAATAATGTCCCTGAGATAAAGTAGGCCTTCCTTGAATATTAGTCTTACCCCTAGTAACCTAAGAAAACTCCTTGTCTGTGCCTAATACTTAAGACCATGTGGTGCCACCACATGCTGATGCACACGGTCATCTGCCGCAGGCCAGGTGCAGTACATGAGCAAATTCCATGCCACAGTCATGAGTAGCTGACACAGAGAGGGCCTGGTGTAAAAAAGAGTGAACACATTTATTAAAGACAGAGTGCAAAAGGAGTTCACATTTGGCTCATTTGTTTCAACAAACTTCGTTCTCTTCAGACAGAGTCTATGTTAGATTAATAACTTTTACTTACCTAAAGGAGAAAACGATAGTTTAAATGAAGAATTCCCAAATGAAAGCACGGCTCATTGTATTAGCATTCCCCTAGGGAGACAGTACAACCTCCCTAGAATTCATTTTTTGATCTTGTCTATTAAGAAGAAAAATTATAAATTTTCCAGATGCAAATAAATTATTTTTCAGTGTTAAACTTCTTGTCCCCAAACACCCCAAAGTCGGGCTGCTCCAGTTTTTGATTTGCTTCCTCCACTTGCCTCTTTATGCATTCAAATTGACAAATATCCTTGTACATTATTTTTAACCCGCCCATATCTAATGCATCAGGATCTTGTTATGTTTCCCTTGATTTCATTGCTCACAAAGCTAGTATCAGCAGCAAGGAATTGCCAAAGCACTAAGCAGCCCAATTTTTCTTTAATTTCTCAGGAAATTGACAGTTTTATGAACTGTCTCTTTACCTATGCCCCATAAACATGTCAGGCTGTGGAAACCCATTCTAATTAAATCCCAGAGGACTGCAATGGAAGATTATAGCTTCTTGGCAGGTTATTAAAAAATAGTTGTTCATATATACACAAGTATATGTACTGGAACCTAACATCTGACAGAACAGTCAAGGAATTAACCCCACTGGCAGCTTCAGCTCAAACCGACTCAAAGAAATGAGCAAAGTGGGTGGGAAAAGAAGACTGCTTCATTCAATCTTTTATTTTTATGTCCTTGGTGAGTTCCTAAAGATCACCAGATAGTTTAAAAGGTGTCTGAGCTCACCACCTTCCTCAGTGAACTCTGTATAACTGCTGGAGAGGATTTATACAACTTCTATCTTTCCCATGAGTAATTTCTGATACAGGGATTCTCTTGGAATACATATAATTGAGCTGGAGGAAAAAAGAGTAAGAAGAGTTCTTCTCTTTCACAAATTCAGAACAGAAACATCTGGTATATAGAAAGTCAAATTTAAGGGAAAAAAGATATTTCTTGTTCATGAAATTATTTTCCAATAGCATTTTCATTCTTGCAAAATTATCTATGCATTTTAACCAGATAGGTAGATATTTCAACCTACTAGGAGCAATTTCTCCCATGGTTAAGTTAAAATCCAATGTCAAGAAGGATCATCTGAAAAGTGGTCTGCAGGACACAGGATTCATAGAAAACGAGCATGACACTTAATTAATTAGTTTAACTGGAAATTGTGTACCAACTAAATAATGATTCTTGTTGACATATTCGAGACTCATTACAGTGTGATCCTGAAAATATTATCTTCCCACTTCCCAATGAGAAACAGTCTGGTGGGTAAGACGTGCCCCTAAGATCAGGGTACACACTCAGTCTCTAACAGACACAGTTTCCTTTCCTTTCTTCCATGGCCATGGAGAGTACCAAAAATTTCTGGCAACTATATGAAGAATGCATGGTCATGGTCTAAAGGAAAATTGAAGAAGGAAGGCTGCCTCATTGCAAACACACCATCACTGCTGTAAAATCAGCCCAAATGCCTCTGCTATGAATGAGGAGCGAGTGGTGACATCTTCGTAAATGAAAATCTTTGCTGTATTTCACCCAGAATCTGAGCCAGTTGCCAATCGATTCTAGTAAAATAAACTTTGAGACTACTCATAAATCAGATCCTAAGGCATAATGAGCATCACAGCATCTTGAAAACTGAAAGAGAAAATAGGCCCAATGGTTGGAAAATTTAATTGGTTTTAGCTATATTTTTGCTTGGTATTGTTTCCTTCTGTCTCTTTCCAAACTCATTTCCTTTTGCTTCCATCCTCATTTCCTCTCTATTTTCTAGAATCCTTTTCATCCTCCTATAAGTATATTCAACTCTCCTGTAACCTAACATGAAAGTCTTTCCTTGAACTTACTTCATTCTGAAGCCTCTATCTCTTTCTTCCCTTTACTGAAAAACATCTTATGAAAGTACTCAGTTTTGCTGATTCTAGTTTCTCACCTGTTCACTTAGCAGACTTCTCTCCACCATTTCTAAAACTATGCTTAAGAACATCAATCTTCTACTGAAAATAGCACCAAAGGATGATTAAGGAATTTCCAATCATGTTACTTGGTGATGATCTCTCCTCTCTGGAAATCATTTAGCCTATCCACTCCATACCCTGGGGATCTGCTTGGGTCTGCCTTGGCTATAAATTTTGACTACCTGTTGACATCCTGCATCTAGCCTTTGGATGCTGTGCATGCCCAGTTCATGATACTCCTATGACAAACCATCCCAGATGAATCGTCTCTCGGGTCCTGTATGGCTACAAGAATTTCCAACTTCAACCTCTTAACTCTGTTAATCCAGGTATAGAGTTCCTGGCCAGCCCCACGTTTGAGATATTTCACCTGCATCACATCCTTCATTGGGTTAATGAGTGCACAACTGCAAAATAAAATGTATTTTTTTCCAATTTCCTAATTGAGTACTACCTCATCCTTAAGAACCCCTCCTCTTAGTTTGCTTGTTACCAAACTATCTTGATCCCTTCTAACTCTATAAATCTCTTTCTTAGTCCCCTTCAGTAAGTAACTCTTCCTACTCTTCCTTCCTCTTAAATGATAAGGCCTATGCAAGATTCTCAATAAGCCATCTTTGTCTCTTTCTGTGCAATCTCTCAAATCAATATGCCCTTCTATGGCTTTATTGTAATCTCAATATCAAAGCATGCCAAATATCTCTTTTCTTTTCTTGCCTCAGCTTCAGACTTAAGTTTCCCATTGGCTTTTGGACGTTAATATTTGCATGCCTACCTACCTTGATATGTTCCAAATGTTAAGTGTTCCCACAAGTCAGTTGCTCTTCCTGGAGTGCCAGTAGACTGCTGAAAGACTATTTTCCCAGGCTCCAAAGTTCATTAACATTTTGACTACTAATTTTTGCTCAGTAGCCATGTATCATGGATTTTATCCCTAAAATATCTCTCGCATATAACCAATCTTGCCCAATCCTACTACAATTTTCGTCAACTTTCATTTATTTATTGCAATAACCTTGTAATTTATTTCTTTGCAATATCTTCTGATCTAACATACTATTTTTAAATCTGCCTTCCTAAGATTCAATTGCAATCAAGAATTAGACCTGTTTAAAATGTTAAATGATAATCATGAGATAATTCATTATTGCCTACAGTTTTAGAACCAATTCCCACCCCCCATACTCTGCCTTCAATCTGCCTATCTCCACCCCTTTACTCCTGTCACAGCCAGACCCACAGAAGCACATCCCTACCTCAACTATCTACAACCTTTATAAATGCCTCTACTCATGTCCATTCCTCTACCTTTCAAAACATTTCTCAACTATCTAAGGTTAAAAAAAAAAATGTTTCCATGATGATTCCAAGTCAAGGGCAAGAAATATTTAATATGAGGCTGGATATCTTGTTAGGCAAGCAACAAAGCCATGATAGATTAATGGGGTTATGTTTTAAGAAATGGGAGCAACTTGAAGCTTCTCACTTGCCAAAGATGGGATTCCACCAGCCAAAAAGGATAATATCTTCAATGGATCACAGCACATCAAATACATCAAAATTCATGAGTTTATAACAATCTTTTTTAAATATCATAAAACAAAGTTCCCCATTTTTAAGGTCAATTACTTTGTTCATACATCACTTTTTTGTTCATTCAAATGACTTGATTATCCCTCCTTTGAATGTTTATAGCATTTTATTTTTACTGTTAATATTCTACTTTTCTTAATCTACATGCATCTAATAATATGGAAGACATGAGATTCATAAAATTACTTTTAGAGTCAAGATTGCATTTAAAATATGTGTAAATGTTTTTTGAGTGCTACATGATTCATTCTCCAGGTCCTCACAGTTCTAGTAAGAATCGATGCCTTAGAAGACCAAAAATTTTAAGTAAAGTCTTCTATTTTTGTTTATTTTAGTCATGTTAAAGTTAAATTTACTGAAATTATTATCTATAACTTTTTTGTCTGTTACCTCAAGTGCTTTGGTGATTTATTATAAGAAAAAGAGAATAACATATTAGTAGCCTGTTAGACTGCAACTATAAATTTTATTGCTGCTCAGTAAAGTTATTGCTGGTTATAGAATTGGATGTAAGAAACCACTATTTCATATTTGTAAAGAATAAAAAACAACAGAGGAACAGAATCATTTTAAACATTTTAAGAAACTAAGATTCTTATATGTGGTTTATTATTGGCAAAATAATCAATGAAAAGTAATCTAGTTTATTATTTCCTTTCCATTACAATTCCTTCAAAGATTTCAAAGATTGTAAAACATTGTTTCCAGCACCTCAGTGGGATTTGAGAATCCCACTGAAGTTATTAAACTTGAAGGTATCTGTGAAAAATGTAGCACCTTGCTGCCCAAGTGCAGCCAGGCCAGTGAACTAGCAACATGGCCATTGCCTGTGACAATCTGAGAAATGTAGACGCCAACACCCCACTCTAGTTACTGAATCAGAATTGGTATGTTAAGAGGATTCCAGGTGTTTTTTATGCACATTAATGTTTGAGAAGCGCTGATGTACCATGCTACAGGTAATGAACACCCCCACTGCCTATCAGAATCTATCTTTCACTCTAGGATAACTAGTCAAGAATTGAAGACAGTCCTATAAAGTATTTATAACTTTTCTTTCCATATATAATATATATTTTTAATGAAGATCAATCTTGCCATCGTTCTTGGAAACTTTGCTATATATGTAATGATCCAAGGAACATTCTGGACCTCCAGTATCTTCACCTGGTTAACTCTAAACTTTTGTTTCTTCCAGGCAACTTCAGTGCCTCCTTCCAAGCATTTGACTCTAGATTTGGGATTGATAAATAGAGCTACACACACTTTCCTAAAACTAGACATCCCTCCCTCTTTAATTTATTCTGCAAATAGCTGCCATAGAATTCTATCTAAAATGCTGTGATACTTTATCACAGTTGCTCCCTGTTCAACTATTTACTATTACCTCTTTTACAGCATCTACCTGATTGTTCAGTAATTTTTGAGTTTCCATGTTGATTTCCTCCTCCTACCCCCCAATCCTTATAGTGTGAGATGTTACCTATCATCTCTGTGATGTAACTGTCTAGCCCAGCTCCTCTTTCAAAGCAGGCACTTCGTAAATATTAGTTGAAGAATGAAAAGACTCAAGTTTTTTTGTTGTTGTTGTTGTTGTTTTCAGCTTTCAAGAAACTTCACACTCAGCCATTTGGACTAAGCATGATTACTTTTATTTTGAAAATGAGGAAACTCAGGCTCATGACTAACCAAAGATTAAAAATGCAATGAGCAGCAAAGCTGTCTTGGACTATTTTGTGTTTCTATAACAGAATACCTGAGACTGGGTAATTTATAACGAACATATATTTATTGTCTCACAGTCTGGAGGCTGGGAAGCCCAAAATCAAGGGGCCAGCATCTCTCAAGTGCTCTCTTGCTCCATCATCACCCTAAGATGGAAAGGTAAGAGAGAGAGCAAGAGATCAGACGTGCAGCCTTAACCATTTTTACAATCAGCATTAATCCATTTATGAGAGTGGAGCCCTTGTGACTTAAACACCTTCCATTAGACCCCACTGCCCAACACTGTTGCATTGGGGATTAAGTTTCTAACACATGCCTTTTAGGAGATACATTCAAACCATAGGAAAAGCCCAAGTAAAAACTCAAGTCTTCAACCTCTATTAACCATGAATTTTCATTTTAGTAAAATTTTTTTCTAGTCTGCAATTCTCAAAAAATTTAGCAGAATGCTTTCCAATTCTACATTTCTAGTCCTGCACAATCCACCCCCTACCTGCCAGATCCACTGGTAAGAGTGTACGTTCTCTGTTATATTCAGGTAAATCTGCTCACTGACTTACTTCATGTTCCTTCCCTCCTACATGCCTATGTTCATACTGTTAACCTACAAGAAATGCCTTAATCCTTAAATAAATCCAACTCATCAATGGAAAGCTAGTTAATACAATCTCTAAAATTCTATTTCAATGTCACCCAATACTGCATAATTTTAGTACATATAGTCCTCACTTTGCATGGCTCCAATTTGCACAAATTACAATTATCATGGTTTAGTTAAATGGCATCAATTCCCCCAACAACTTGTTTCTAATTTCAGCTATTATGGCATATTAACTGTGAGTAATTGCATGGAGTAAAACTGTACTGCTAAAGTGAGTTCAAGTTTAGTTAAAGATCTACATCACGATCAGTGAGCAACCACATCATTTCCTTCAGAGACTGTTGGTAAAATCTGTCACTGTGCCTCTGTTTCCAGTTCAACCAGAGACAGCAAAGTGTGTAGTTGTGTTGACTCCTTGTCCCTATAAACCCAAATTTTTACAAACATGGATCATCAAAAAAGGGAATTAGTCAACATAAATGAAAATGTAGCAAAGAAATGAAAGATGGTAATATTGAGAGTGAAAGTAGAATCAGTTGGAAACGGAGTTATAAAAGAAATAACCAACCATGGGAATATTGATGCTGCCACTGTTGTTGAGATTCTGGATGTGGAGCCAGAGGAGCTCAGTGAAGGCAAACTTACTGACAAAGGAGGAAAGTGGTTGTGATGAAAAGGATGAAGGTGCTGGCAAAATAAAACAATTTCTCAGATATGTAACAACATTGAAAATGCAAAGGATAAAATGTCACCAGCTGACCCAAACTGAGAAAGAAGCATGAAAATTTGCCAAGGCATACAGTTCTCCAGAGCAGAAGTTATACAAAGAGAACAAGGAGAGCACTGTCCAAACTACTCTCGATGTGGTTTTTATTTTAAAAAACGCTTTAATTCTTAATGTTTTAGTATTTTAAATTACAATGTACTAAGTAAATATTAGCCTTACCATTTTCATTTCACTTGCAAATATTTTTACATTTTTAACCAACAGTATAAGAATTCTTAATGTCTTACAAACTTTTAGAGCTATGACACTAATAATTTTTCCCATTGACTATTAGAATCTCTTTGCATGGGTCCAGCCTACACAGCTATATTATGGTTTCACAGTACTGTATAAAGCAAGAACTACCTGTGATTGATTTTCTGTGCATGTTAGTTCTAGCTCCTCAATTAAATTGAGAACTACTTGAAAACGGTACTCTGTTTATAATTATTTTTATTGAGGTAAAATTCACAAAAAATTCACCATTTTAACCATTTTAAAATTTACACTATATAGCATTTAGTAAAGTCATGGTGTTGCATAACCATCACCACTATCAAGTTCCATAACATTTTCATCATCCCTAAAGTACACCACACGACCATTCATCAGTCACTCCACCATTTCCCTTCCTCCCCACCACTGCTAACCACTTTATCTACTTTATGTATCTATAGATTTGCCAATTTTGGACGTTTCATACAAATAGAATCATACAATATGTGCCCTTTATGTCTAACTTCTTTCACTTAGCATCATGTGTTTAAGGTTCAAGTATGTTGCATCATGGATTAGTACATTTCTTTTAATGGCTGAGCAATATTTCATTGTATGGATATATCATTTTTTGTTTATCCACTCAGTAGATACTGGATATTGTTCCCACCTTTTGACTACTGTGAATAGTGCTGCTATGAACATTTGTGCACATAAAATTTTCTTTCAATATGTGTTTTCAGTTCTCTTGGGTAAATACCTAGGAGTGGAATTATTATGTCACATGGTAATTCTATGCTTAACTTTTTGAGGAACCACCAAACTGTTTCCCACTGCAGTGGCATCATTTTACATTCCCACTAGCAATGTGTGAGGGGTCAGATTTCTCTACATCACTGACAACACTTGCTGTTTTCAGCTTTTTGATTCTAGCCACCTTAGTGCTTGTGAAGTGATATCTGATTGTGGTTTTGATTTGCGTTTCCCTAATGACTAATGATGCTGAGCATCTTTTCATGTGCTTTTTGGACATTTGTATCTTCTTTGAAGAAATGTCTTTTCAAACCCTTTACCAATTTTTAACTGGGTCATTTATCTTTTTATTTTTGAACTCTAAGAGCTATTTATATATTCTAGATAATAGAACCTTATCAGATATATAATTTGAAATTGTTTTCTGCCATTCTGTTGGTTGTCTTTGCATTTGCTTGAGAGTATCACTCAAGGCACAAAAGTTTTTAATTTTGATGAAGTCCAATTTATATATGTTTTATTTTGTTGTTTATGCCTTTGGTGTTATATCTAAGAAACCATTGTCATATCCAAGGCAATAAAGGTGTATCTCTATGTTTTATTCTAAGACATTTATATCTTTAGCCCTTATATTTAAACCACTGATCTATTTTGAGCTAATTTTTGTATATAGCATAAAGTAAGGATCCAAATTCATTCTTTAGCATGCAGCTCTCCAATTGTCCCAGCACCATGTGTTGAAGAGATTATTGTTTCCCATTGAATGATTTTGGCCTCCATGTCAAAATTCAACTGGCCATAGGTGTATAGGTCTATTTCTGGACTCTCAAATCTCTTCCATATATCTATGTGTCTACCCTTATCCCAGTACCACTCTGTTTTGATTACTATAGCTTTGTGATGAGTTTTGAAATTGAGAACTGTAAGCCCGCCAACTATGTTCCCTTTCAAGATCATTTTGGCTGTTTGGGGTCCCTTGTAATTCCATATGAATTTTAGAATCAGCTTGTCTATTTCTGAAAAAAAAAAAAAAAAGGATGTTGGAATTTGGTAGGGCTAGCATTGACTCTATAGACCAATTTGAGGAGTATTGCCACCTTAACAATATTAAGTCTTCCAGTCCATTAACACAGAATGTGTTTCCATTTATTTATGTCTTGTTTAGTTTCTTTCAACAATAGTTTGTAGTTTTCATTGTGCAAATTTTGCACTTCTTTGGTTAAATTTACTCCTGAGTGTTTTATTCTTTTTTTGATGCTATTATAAGTGGAATTGTTTTCTTAATTTTATTTTTGGATGGTTCATTGCTGGTATAAAGAAATACAACTGATTATTGTATGTTGATCTTGTATGCTAAAACTTTTCTGAATTTGTCTCAATAGTTTTATTGGTGGATTCCTTAGAATTTTGTATATATAAGGTCATGTCATCTGTGGATAGAAATAGTTTTACTTCTTCCTTTCCAATCTGGATGGCTTCTATTTTTTTTTCCTCTTGCCTAATTGCTCTGGTAAGAACTTCCAGTACAATGTTGAATAGAAATATTGAGAGCAGATTTCTTTGTCTCACTCCTGATCTTAGGGGGAAAGTTTTCACTCTCTCACCATTAAGTATGATGTTGGCTGTGGGTTTTTCATAAATGCCCTTAATCATGTTTAGGAAGTTCCCTTCTATTCCTCATTGTTAAGTGTTTTATTTTTTGGTCATGAAACAACGCTGTATTTTGTCAGATGCTTTTTTTCTGCATCAATTGACATGATAACAAGTTTTTTTTCCCCCTTCATTCTATTAATGTGGTATGTTACATTGATTGATGTCTGTGTGCTGAACCACCCATACATTCCTGGGATAAATCCTACTTGGTCATGTGGTATAATCCTTTTAATATGCTGTTGAAATCAGTTTGCTCATTTATTGTTGAGGATTTTCGCATCTCTATTCACAAGGGATATTAGGCGGTAGTTTCTTTTCTTGTGTTGTCTTTGTCTGGCTTTGGTATCAGGATACTGCTGGCCTAACAGAAAGAGTTAGAAATGTTTCTCCCACTTCTGTTTTTTAGAAGAATTTGAGAAGGATTGGGGTTAATTCTTTTTTAAACATTTGGTACCATTCAAAAATGGTATCATATTTTTTAGTTTTAGGGTGTGTATGTCTGTATTTGTTAGTATCTTTCACTGTGCATAGCAAGGTCTGACATAGAAAAAGATATATAAATGCATGGATAAATTTCTAGCCAAGTAAGAAAAAACATTTCTTTTTTAAAAGGGTAAGTAAATAAAGATAGAAAACTTTTAGGAAATATGACCACTGTATGAATTTAGTCATCTAAGACCATTTTTGCCGGGCTCTGAAATAAATTTTCAAAAGGCTAGCATGACAGAGGTGGTACAGCACATACTATGGACAGAAAAAAAAAAGAGGAACAAGCTCTACTAAGTGGCTTGAAAGGAATCCTTGGAGGTAATACACTTACCATTCAAGGAGAAACTATGTAAAAATCCATAAATGGATTAACGAGCAGAACTGTGGCTGAAGAAAACCAGATTAGCTCTGCCAAAGATGATAGCCGTAAAATGCACCAAGAAAATATCCAACAATAGAAAAGAGAAATTATCTTCTGGTAAAAATTCATGATTCTGAAAGTAGACACCACCAGCCTAATTTAATAATTGTAGGATCCCCGATGGAAGGAAGAAGCAGGACATGGTTGAATCTTTTTCAAAATTTAATTAAAACCAACATGGTACTTATTCCTCTGCTCCTCTACGATTCGAACAGTTTCACAGTGTAGCAGCAGACAGGCCACGGTGCGAGGCAGTGGCTCACGGTGTTTTCAGAAGGGGATTTTAAGAATCAAAGAAGAACGGTTTAGAATTACAAGGACTGCAGTTCCATATGCGGCTTCCAAATCTGTCCTCCGTGTGTCCACTGCCTGCTTCTCCAGCATTCTGCACACAGGCAGTGTGCACCGAGCGACAGCTGGCTCCTTCCCGCCTCACAGCACGCCCCTGGCAAGGCTGTGGTCACCAGGGCCTGCACTTCTCCCTGGGAAGAGGAGCGGTTTCTCCTCCACACCCAGGAGGGAAACATACAAGATCGCCTCAGACGTAAAGGGAAACTGAGATTCTCACGCATATTTTAGGTCTGCCTGATATTTGATGAGATACAAACCCCACTGTTCGATGTTTCTCTTTTTGACTACCTGCTGGAAGAAAACAGGACCACACGCTATTTGCAAAATCCCTTCTTGAAAATCTTTGGATTCACATGCTGCTCTTACCATTTGGCCTTAGCAGGCATCAGTCAAAATTTGTTAGATTGATTGGATTTGGCAGAAAACAATTTGAAAAGTAACTTCTGCTTTGAAAGGCATTTTATACCACCCGAAAGAGGGGAAAGAGGGGAAAGTGGTGAGTGGAAATGGTGGTTAGCAGGAGAGCAAGGACTTGACATTTGCTCTTGCAGATTTCCGTGGCCTATGGCCCCCAGCTCACAGCCTCTGTTAAGGAGGTCAAGTTTACTGGTGAGTGATTTGCCTGCAAGGAGCTGAGCTGGACTCTGGTAAATAACCGTTGGTGTGAGGTCTCTGAAAAATGCTGATGAAAAACTTCAAATTCTGCTCCAGAAAATTAAAGGTATAAATACAAGTTATCTTTAAAAGTCTTATTGGATTTTGTGTTTTTACTTTTCGTGGTAGAATTTTGACCCTTGAAATCTAACAAATAAAAAGACGCCTGCACACGAATGTTTATCACAGCACAATTCATAATTGCAAAGATGTGGAACCAATCTAAGTGCCTTTCAGTTCATGAATGAATAAAGAAAATGTGGTAAATATATACCATGGAGTACTACTTAGCCATAAAAAGGAATGAAACAATGTCATTTGTAGAAATGTGGAGTGAACTGGAGGTCATTATCCTAAATGAAGTATCTCAGGAATAGAAAATCAAACATCATATGTTCTCACTAATAAGTGGGAGCTAAATGACGGTTACACACAGGCAAGAAGTGATATAAACTAAGAAGGGGGGAGGTAGGAGGGTGGCCATGGGATAAAAACTTACCTATAGGGTACAACGAACACTATTCTGGTGATAGGCACACCAAAAACCTTCTGAATTAAGCTTGATATGAGATATTTATGTAACAAAAACACTTGTACCCCTTTAATTAATATTTTGAAACAAAAGTAAAAATGAATAATAATACAATTTAACAAAACTACCAGGTACACAAATTTTGAATTAAAATGAAATCATCCGAAGAATTTTCTAAATTGGAGGAAGAGACAAACTATTTAGTAATCCATTGAGTTATTCATAATTAATTAATGTCTCCCCTCCAAGTACTAACCAAGCCTGACCCTGCTTAGCTTCTGAGATCAGATGAGATGAGGCATGTTCAGGGTGCTATGGCCATAGACAAATAATAATATAAATGACATTGTTGTTTTGTTGTTATTATTTACTAACCCCATTGCCATACACTCATGCTTTTATATTCAGTGAATTAAGTTTAATTAGCTGTTTAACATATCTCCATCATTAAATGATACGTGACTGTATTTGTCTAAAAAGGTGGCTGTGGTACAAGGAGCTGAGTTTGGGCCGTGTGGATGGGGGAGGCTGTCAGGGATTGGAGAGGTGCTCGTAGGGCGGCTGCCGCAGGGAGGAGCCATATAGCTACAGGAGTGGTTTGAATGGATGAGGCAAGAGAGGGAGGAGCATGGTTAGGGAAAAAGGACAGGGAGGAGACATAAGACTTGTGCTTCAGAGAGCCCTACCGCAGAAGGAACCCTAACGCCTTCCACTAGCTCCTGCCCCACTGCCTTTCCTCTAGGACATTCAGGGTGCTTCTTTCCAAATTGTGCTTTTTTGGCTTAAAATGTTTGTACATTTTAATTCCACTTGCCTTGTGGTACCCTTCCCACAAAGAGTTGCTCCTAAGCCAACCCAAGGTTAAAATGCCTGAACTCGAGGTTTCTGCATATTTGGTAAGCAACATGTACTAGGTTTCATGTCGCTCTATTTGTGGGTTCCTTTTCAGACACATCTTATTTTACCCTCCTTCCTCTAAAGCTGATTCTTGAGACTTCTTCTTCCGGATTCCATCCTTTTTTCACTCCCAAGTCCAAAGCTAAGCTAATTCTCACAAAATGGCTAGTCTTGGAGAAGTTGTCTCTGTCCCAGTTGAAATCAAGTTCCATCCCATAACTTCTGGGTAAGCCACTCTTCTCAAGGCATAGCATAGTGATTCAGAGCACAAGAGGCGAGCAGCAGCCTGCCTAGTTCACACTTCGGTTCTGCAACTTTCTGGCCATGTTCCTAAGGAAGCTACATCAGTTTCCTCCCTGCATAGTATGGGGGGTAACAGAACTGATCTCCTAGAGTTATTAGTTAGTATCTGTAGAGTTTTTGGAATACAGCATGGCACCAATTAAGCTCTATTCAATTTTTTTTTTATTTCAGCTCATCATGGGGGTACAAAAGCACAGGTTATATACATTGTCCATGTCCCGCCCATCCCCCTGAGTCAGAGCCTCAAGCGTGTTCATTCCCCAGACAGTGCACCTGGCACTCACCATGTAGTCATACCTCCATCCCCTCCCCCCACCTCCCTGAGTCAGCACCTTCAAGCATGACCATTCCCCAGACCATGCGCAACGCACTCATCATGTAGGCATACAGCCCCACCCCCTGCCTCAGTCTGATATCCAGTTGGTATCATTCCTCTGTGTGCATTTAGGTGATGATCAGGGAAACCAATTTTCTGGTGAGTACATGTGATGCTTGTTTTTCCATTCTTGGGATACTTCACTTAATATAATGGGTTCCAACTCTCTCCAGGAGAACCAAAGAGATGTCATATCACCGTTATTTCTTATAGCTGAGTAATACTCCATAGTACACATATACCACAATTTACTAATCCATTCTTGAATTGATGGGCATTTGGGTTGTTTCCACATCTTTGCAATTGTGAATTGTGCTGCTATAAACATTCGGGTGCAGGTGTCTTTGTCATAGAATGACTTTTGCTCCTTTGGGTAGATGCCCAATAATGGGATTGCTGGATCGAATGGTAGGTCTACTTGAATCTGTTTAAGGTATCTCCATAATGCTTTCCACAGAGGTTGCACTAGTTTGCAGTCCCACCAGCAGTGTATGAGTGTTCCTGTCTCAAAAAAGATCAGTAAATATTAATACTTGAGCCTAAATTATATTTCAATTCTGTCTTATTCCGTTTAGGTTGCTGTGACAAAATGCCATAGACTAGATAGTTTCAACAACAAACATTTATTTCTCACTGTTGTTCAGGCTGGGAAGTCTAAGATCAAGGTGCCTACAGATTTGGTGTCTGGTGAGAGCCAACTTCCTGGTTCATAGATTGTATCTTCTCCCTATGTCCTCACACGGCAGAAAGAGAGCAAGAGAGGTCTCTGAGGTCCCTTGTATAAGGGCATTAAATTCATTCATGAGGGCTCCATCTACATGGCCTGGTCACCTCCCAGAGGCCCTGCCTCCTCATACCACCACATTGGAAATTAGGATTTCAACATATAAGTGTGGGGGATGGGGGGTTGGGGGGAGAGAGGACACAAACATTCAGTCTACTGCAAAATCAAATCTGCCACAGAAACTTCCCTTTCTTGTCTTCTGTGCTCATAGCTCTACCATTTATTTGCTGGCCAGCCACCAACAACCCAAATTAATAAAGAAAAAATTCTAAACTCATGCAAATCTCGCTTACCAAATGTGTTATCTCAGATGCACCGACTGCCACACACATTAGTATGTCCTTGAACTTTACTTAGTTACTTTTCCAGGCCCTTTTCTCTGGACCGTTGTCTCTTCTCAGACATCAGCACAATAATAGCACCACTGTCAGTAAAATCCTAGCTGTGGTTTCCTAGGTCAGACCCCTCTCCCAGCAGTGCCCAGAGACTCTGGACAAGGCTAGGGGTGTGTACAGGGAGGACAATAAAGGTGGAGAATGGCTCTCAGGGGTGCAAGGATGGCTTGTGCGAGCATTAGCAGGAGAAGCTGGTCACAAGACCAACTTCCCAAACTTCCCCAGTGGTCGTGCTTAAGGCTTGTCCTGAAGTTCGACATGCAACGAGATGAATCAGACAAGCGAAGATTCTCCCCCTTACTGCCCCGTAACTTGTTCTCTGGTGTTTCTAATTGTTGCATGAATGACTCAGTCAGACCATATATATATATATATATATTATACATATATATATATAACATATATATATAATAGCTAAGGGAGCTTTTTACACAGGAGGTCATTTTTTCCCCTTCAAGATATAGTAGAAATTTGAACAGAGCAGCTGGCACAGAGGTGGTGTTAACTGGGGAATGGTCAGTAAGCTGCATGGCGTACACACCTGTTTACAAAGTGAAAGAGCTTATAAAATCTCTTCTTCCCCTTTTGATCAGATACTCATTCCTGCCATCCCCTCACGGTCAGGCCTTCAATGCACAAATGAGGCAAAAAAAAAAAACAAAAAGAAACAAAACCACCAGGCCCTTGATTTAGATACAGCTGAAGTAAATGACCTCTGTTTTCTGCTCCTCCTTGGCAACAGAAAATGGCATTGTGTGTTGCTGAGGAGAAAGGATGGGTAGAACCAAGCATTCAACTCTGGATTTTAGGCTGTATTTTCCTTAAGTGTCTTAAGAGGCAAGATGGGGTTTTGAGATGAATGTAGAGCATGAATAGGTTCCTGGTGAACACAACTGGCTTTAATTTTCTCTTTTTTATTTTCCTCAGTGTCTGCATACATACCAAATGCTCCATAATATATCCCCATATATTGATTTAGTGCATATGTAATGGTAATACATTGTCTGTCCTCGAAATGCCATGGCAGCTATGTTAACAGTTAAAGTACTTGCATTTTTCCCAGTGATGTCAAATGAAATGGCAAAATTAAGAAATATATACTGATGAATGAACATACAGTGCAAGCATGTGGGAGCACAAAGAGACCCCTCCCCCATGATGGCATTTAACTGGCTTAAAGGGACAACTGACTGCACAATTACATTCCTCCTTTTCTATTTTCTATGCATAAAGGTAATATTTTAGTACATTTTCCAGTATAACTATTTATAGAAAGACTCCGAAACAATATTAAAATAAAAACATATTTGAAGCAAATCAGACAGAGTATATAAGTAGTACAAATTTATTTACATCTCCCTAATGAATGAGCCTTGCTTCACGAGTTGATCAATTCAGTTCCCATAATCTTTTTCTCTTTCCATCCATGAAGTCCATCAATCAGCTTCAATCAATATTTTTCAAACAAAGGCTTTTGCTACTGGCTGAATGAACACAGAGCTATTTAATCTTTGTTCACCAGTCTTACCTCTAAATTCTAGGTTCCTATCTAATTGGCTTGAAAATTTGATTGATTTCTCCATTATCACTTTTCTGGGGATCTTGAAATTCATCAATGAACCTATAAAAGGTACCCCATTTACATAGGTAAAGCGTATTTAATAAATCATTATATTAAAAATCAGGTATCAAAGTATTTCTTTATTCCTATTTTGCATTTTAAAATATCATGAATAAATAATTTATGCATCAATGTGGGAAAAACATACTGGTTTATATGTGACACTGCTTATTCAATAGAGCTTGTTAATAATATTGTTTCAACAATAATAACAATCCAAAATAAAAAGTATAAATGTGGATTATTAACAAAAATTAATTTTTTTGTTATATAACTTCATATACATGGATTTGGACTTAGAAACATAAGTGTATATCATATTTTTGAAATCTATCCATAAGTAAGTTTTCTAGACCTTTGAACTATCCAGATTTGGATAATGCATGCTCACTATTATCATGTATAACATAATATTCATACAAATCATAATTACAAGACAATAAAATGACCTTTTGTTAACTAAAAGGAGGTCTTGACACTGTAAATACCACTCCAAAAAGCTGAGTGAAAAATTTTATTAATCATGCCAAGATTTCCACTACTGGTTATGTTGAGTACATGGCGGTACAACGATATCTCCACCAAGAACAATCAGAAAAGTCAGATAAAACACAAAGTCATGAGTTTGAAGGCAGCACAAAGCTACCAAGACAACCGGGAATTGGGAGGCCAAGATGCTGGAGAGACGGGAATCAGGGAGAGATGAGCCTACTTCTTTGACCTGTGTTTCCCTCGGGGCATTTGCTGATTCTCTTGGGTGAAGGTGGAAAAGTCTGAGTACAAGACCTGGGCCTGGAGGCCAAGCGGCCAGCTGAGCTTCTGTCAGTCTCGCAGCAATGGAAACTAAAGTTAGAGCGCAAGGTATCCAAGGCAGCCTAGATCCCGGAGCAAAGGGGTGGATAAAAAAGTGAGCACAGGCCTTTGTGCTTTTCTCCTCAAGGCCTTCACCAGATTCTTGAGCCATGAGGTTAAGAAGAGGTTAAGAAGCTAAGCTGAGACTCTCTGAAAATAAAAGTAGAGTTTTCAGCAGTTTACAGGGCTTAGGAAATGAGCATTGCCGTTTAGGACCCACCAAGCAGTTGGGGATCCTAGTAAACACCCCAATCTCTCAGGATGAGCCCTTGCAGACAGTGGACAAGAGTCAGAAAGAAACTGACAACAACTGCAGCCCGACCCAAGGCTGCTCAGCCCTGGACTGGACACAGATAAACGTTCCCTTTGTCAGAGCCGGTTTCCCTCGGCCCCGGGAACAGAAAGACTGAGTCACTGAGGCTGCAAAGGCAAAGGAGTTTTATTTACTAGCTCGAGCTAGGGTCCAAGTCCCAGAGCACCAACGCAGTGGTCTCTTTACGAACTAGGACCCCGCCCTGGGGTAAAAACAAAGCTTTTATACTTTTTTTTGCTGGAGTCTGTTGTTAGTTATTTCCGATAAGAGAGTCTTTCCCATGAGATTCCCTCCCAGGAGATTCTCTCCCCAAGGACACTCGCCCTGCACAGCCGGCCTCCCTATCAGGAAGCCACCTGCGGTGCAGTTTTTTTCTTTTTTTTAACTGCATTTGAGCATGGTTTTAGCTCTTTATCGTAATCAAGCAATAAGCAAGCAAGCTTTGTGTACAGAAGCGGAATTTGGCTGTTAGCTAAGAGCAAAAAACAAGTCACCATCAAACAAACTAAAATATTGTTTTAGTCCTACTCTACACCTTTGCCTAACACAAGTTTTGATATGTTATGTAGATTTAAATGTGTATATGTTATACTTTTTATGTGGCTACTTAGATAATCAATTTCAGTCTTTTCTTTTGCTATGTATGCATAAAATCCATAAAATAAATATTATATAAAATAAGTATGATAAATGTATTATATATTAATATTTATAAATATTTTATTTTTTTAAAGTGATATAAATATAGACATCATGAATATATAGAAGCAAACATAATATATGAATATATAAGTAAATATATTTTATTATATAATTATTCAAAGATATAATAAATATGAATGTAAATATGTTTTTATGTATTATAAAATATATTGCCAAAGAAAAAGCTGAAATCAATTATCTAATATTCATATTAAAAAATAGAAAAGTTTATACCAAATTAAGTACAAAGAAAGTAAAAGAAAAGAAGTAATAAAGAGAAAAACATATTACCAATACCAGAAATGAAAAAGAAGTCATCACAACAATCCTATGGATATTTAAAAAATATTAAAAGCATAGAATATTATGCCAGTATTCATCCTTTATGTCAATAAATTTGAAATTTTGATGGAATGGACAGTTTCCTGGAAAAACACAATTAAAAAATTAACACAAGGAAAAAATGCCAAATCTGAATAGCCCTGTATCTACAAAAGAAATTCAGTTTGCCATTAAAATACTTCCCCAAAGGAACTATGAAGGCTGAGAAGTCTTCACCACTGATTCTTCTAGACATTTAAAAAAGAAATAAGCCTATTCTTACATAAACTCTTCCAGATGATAGAAAAAGAACAAATACTACCCAATTTAATATTATTATTTGAATAATAGTTATCCCAGCTGTATTACTGACATTATACCAAAAATAATTCAATAATAATTATACCAGAAAAGAAGTCAGCAAAAGATTATGCCAGGGTCATCCAAGACTTCTTCACAATGACATTCAATCTTACTAGTAACCAACTGCAAATAGCCATGACTGCAAGTTTTGCTCATCTCTGTTTTCTTAAGATGACATACAAGTATGCTAAAAACAGGGACAACACACAGCTATTCCCACTGTAGGTATCTGCTTTCTTAAGAGCTCTTTGATTAGATAATTAAAGTCTTGTACCCAAATAACTAGCTTATTCTTTCCAGAATAGAATGACCGTTCTCAGTCACAGTCGTAGTGTAAGATGCAGAGGTCCCCATAGCTAGCGACGTCGATGGTGGGTAGAACTACACATTATGTGCACTTAGATTCCTCTTCAGCAGCCGGCACAGTGCTTTTCACATGGTAGACATTCAACAAATTTTTATTGCTTTGCTGGGAAGAAGAAACACAACATACAATTTAACTGAACTAAAATAAAATCAAGGAAGATTTTTATGTTTACATTTTGCCGAGTTTAGAAGGACATGGTAGACTCATATCCAAGTTTGCTGGTTCTTTACTGTCATTATGTTTGAGGGTCATGGTAAAAGAGAAAGGGAAATATTGATTATAAAAGTCCTATGAATTCCAAAGAGTATGTACTACATCATGGAGAAGTCATTTTTGAATTCCTGTTCTCTGGGAAATGCCTGCTGGCTAATGTTTGGGTTTGAGGGCTCTAGTTACCAGGAAAAGAAAAACAAGAAAAATCAGTGAGTTGGCTGAACAGCACAGTCCTCACCTCCCCCAGATTCAGAGATTAAGATTTTTAATAAGAGAATTTCTCGTGATACAACCCTGGTGATCATATACAGAAAAAGTTGGGTAGGGAAAATTATTAAGCTATCCTGTAATGAAACAAATCGTAATGAGAGAAAATTTTAAATTTCCAGCTGGCAGGTAAGTTCACTATCCCAGTATCATCAACTCAAATGTTCTGGGTGAGGCAGAAAATACCAAATAAATGAAGAAAAGATGGAAATAAAAGGAAGTATGGTAAAGTGGGCTAAAGGCACGGATTGTAGGAATGTTTGCCCAGTTTTCATGTTCATTTTAGTAGCTCATAATCAACGGTGGACAATAAACCGTCTAAAAGATGAATTACATACCCTTTTAAACACATAGGTTCATTCTGATTCACACCAGAACTTCGGGAAACATACTTCACCATGAAATCCTTTAATAAAAGTGACAGATAAATTAAAATAAATAGCTTGTTTAAAAAATACTGAGATTTTTCACCTTTACTTTTAACAAGAGAATCAGAAGTGTTTTTCTCCCCTGAAGTTAAATACAATGTTGTGTTGTAGCAACTGTTTGGCACCTTTCTCTGTAGCTCTGAAGCAGCCCAAATGTAATTTGAGCTAATTCATGAAATGCACTTTGTAAAAGGATATTTATTGCCTGAGAGATAAATAGTCAAAATTTATCAGATTCATTGATGTCCAGGGAAAATGACATTACGGTTGTGTAGAGAGAACCTATGAGCAAAATGCGCATTCAGAGAAGTGAAAGCAGACTGCTAGTATGTGCCTTACGAAAAACAACAACAAACAGAAAAATAGCAGGAAAAAGGAAACTGCATACAGAACAGCTATTTAGAGGGAAGTGTTTAACAGGGATTGCAATATAGATCTGAACACGGGTGATGTAGGAAACTCTTCTATAAAAATGGGCATGATAGAACGAGGATATGCAGAGTCAGGAGATTTGCTTTATTTCAGTTCTCTTGTTTATTAGAAAGTAACAGAAAAAATGTCTGAAGAATTTATGAGTAATAAACTCTTGAGCATGTTCTCATAGCGTTGCAGAATGAAAGAAGAAATCATACTCAGTTCTCAGACAAGATCAAGACACATGCACCAGCCTAAACCTGGAGAAATTTCTCATCAGCACACAGGTCCTACTGACGTATCCATCTGCGGGAAAGGGGGACAGTTTTGACACTGAGTGGTAAACGAGGTATGTATATGTGCTATGACGTAATCAAAACTTTCTTCTCAAAGCAAAAAAGGCTTCCTGAATCATAATAATTGAAGTAATCAGAAGGGAAATCAAGATCATAAAAGATGGGGATATGAACCTGTAGCTTTGTAAGTTGTAAAGGAACAAATTGCACGTGTCATGCCAAACAACCTCAAAAAAACCATGGGCTAAGTCTAGCATCACAAAGTGAAATATCTGTCCTTCTTGTCCACATTAAGCAAAATAGACCAACCAGTGAAATTAATAGGTGTGTCTTTAGCTCCCAAAGGAAATAATATTCAATAATATTAGTAATTTATCAGAGTAAGTACCTCAAATCACAATCAACATTAAAATAAATTGTTTCCATAACATAGGCAGGTTCTATTCCTTCATCTATGAGCATATTTTAAACATTATTATTTAAGTTCCCTTTTACATTTCTCAATTATCTGTCATCTAAAGAGTATGGATTTTCCTCTTGGTTGCATTTAGTTTTTAGTTTTAGGTTAGGGTCCAGTTTCAGTTTTATGGCATTAGTTTGTTGGCTACATCACTGAACCTTTTCAGCTGCACTCACAGTGGGCTTCATGTTCCAGTTTCTCACAAGGGACGTTCTCCATCTATGACTAACAGTAAATGCGTGGCTTCCAGGGGATTCCCCTGGACGTTCGATTTGGTAGTTTGAAAACCATCTTCAATCCACAGAGTGGCTTAGACCCTGCTCTCCATTGATATTAAAACCCAAACACCTAAGAAAAATATTCAGCCTGATACCCCTGAACCCCACCCCCGTGAACTGTGGTTCATATCTATGACTCAGATTTCCTTTTTCTGACAACTCAAGATTCCTCTTTCAGGTTTTTGAGCTTAGACAATTTTTTTGCTTTGTTTTGTTTTAAACAAGCTCGATTTTATTCAGAATTCCGTATATCTAAGAGTAGAAGAACAGCCTCCCAGGTCAGCTTTACCTGCCACAAGGCACCAAACTTCTGCATTTTCTTTAACATCAATGCGGTTTTCACTTGTAAAAGCCAGTCCATGCAACAAAGTCAGAATATATGCTACCAGCAGACATTACCTTGGGCCATATTCCACAGACAGATGATTGTTCATATAAATTTAGAAGCTGAATTATGTGAATAGTCAAGTTATCAGATAGCACCAGTGGCTAAGCCTGGAAAGACAGAAAAGTCCTACACATTAAAAAGAAAATGTACCTGGAGGACATCAAATAATAGTATGATCTTGGGTGGACAGCATATTAAGCATTTGGTGGGGGTAATGTTTGGGAGTTGGTTTGTGTGTGTGTTTGTGTGTTTGTGTGTCTGTGTGCGCATGGTGGGGGTATTATCGTTTCATTTTGATTTTCGTTTTTAAGGTTTGTTTGTTTATTTGAATCAACACTCTTTCTCCTGGCTTGTTTTTCCATAGTTAGTCTTGGTTCACTGAGACTTTTTTCATTAAAGCAAGTAATAGTTTTCCTCTTCATTTTTTCTTTTAGACCAAGATTGAAATTGGACTGCAGATCAAAGACCATGGCAAAAAATTCCTGACATTGGAAACTGCCTTCCAAGGCATCCATGTGCCTCATCCCCTTCTACACATTCCATATATAGAGATTGTTTCATTTTCCACCTGGCAACGCTTAAATTGTTTTATTTTTCTTCATTAAAACCACCACGCCTCTTCATTTAACTCATGTTTTAGTATCTTGATTCAGCAGGATCATAAAAACTTTTATTTTTGTCGTCGTTGCTTCTTTTTGCCACAGGGAGAAGTAAAAAAGAAACAAGTTAAAGAATATACAGTTAACCTTTCTTTAAAAATATATAACTAGATTTCTAAAGGAATGAAAAAATATCGTACTAGTGGGAAAACACTGCAGTCAAATCTATATTTAACTTGAAATAACATAACTTTTTGTGGGTGTGTTTGACATGCCCTCATACCTGCTACTACCCCTTGAGTCCTCAGTAAATATTAATTATGGATAATTGACAATTTCTTTCTTCTAATGGAAGCTGCAGAACCCATTTTTAAGTTTCCATTCTGTGCCACTGTAGCAAATTCAGGCCTTCAACACAGGCCTTTTTTATGTCTTGGAACGTAAACATGATCTGTCTGTAGGAAACCAGTGTGCTTTTTTTCTGAGTCCTCAAAAGGAAGTCAAGTTCCTATGCAGAATCAAAACCTAAAACACACAGGAAATTTGATGTTTTTGTCTTTTTGCTTTTAAAAGAGAAAGAATAAGCCCAAATTCTGATCAAACATTCTATGCTCCAAATATACTTTCCATTGTACACTAAGTTCTTCTGATGTGAATACTTTATTGACCATCTTGCAAATGGCTTAAATAGTTATAATCCCCTAGTTAGGAGAATATAATGGCAGTGGCAAAGGCCACCACAGTGCTTTGGCCTATTTCCTGCCTAGTCGACCTGATCAATCTGTTACATTTGCTGTAAATCTACCCACATAATGATCAGTGAATTACATGAACTCATCGTCTCAGCCCAATTTAGGAATTTATTTTGCAGTAGGCATAAATGCATTTTTCAACTTCACACAAACATATGTGTATATATGTGAGTGTGTGTGTGTATGTTTGTGTATATACAAAGAGACAGATATGCATATATATTATATATATATTTATACAGATATGTATGTATATATGTGTACAATATATACTATATATTTTATATGTTGCTCTATATAAGGTACTTTCATGATCTTTCAAACAAATAAATCAAAGGCAATTTAGCTCTACAATAGAAAGAAAACTATAGAATGCATTTCTACTGTGATTTTTTAGTAAATAAACAACTTCACAAAAATGATTAACTCCCAATTTTAAAAGATTTAATTTATGGAAATTTGCAGAAGCATATCTATTTTTTCAATCAAGGTTCACTTTCATTTACTTTCCTCATGATAAACTATGTACTTAACTAAGAAAACTTTGAACTTCTCTCCTGTAGGTATCAACTATGTAATGTTAGCCATGTGGATTTCTTTTATGTGGATTGATCACTGCAAATGGAATTTGTGCTTATAACTCAGAACTTTTGACAAGAATTTGGGTCATTCCATTTATCCTGCTCTGTTGTGCTTCAAATTTGCCCAAGTCAGAAGCTTTCAATAAGTAACATGAGTGAATACTCCCAGTTCACCAGAGTCAAGTGGGAATAAAAAGTAAGAAAAAATATTGCCTGCTCACCTAGTCACGAATAGAAACTGGGAAGATTTTGCTTTTCTGAATTCTATGAAAACTCACTGTTTAGCTGGGCTTTCACTTTATACATTCATCACTCCAACATAAAAGAAAATGTCCCATAGCAAACTCCACTCCCTAAAATAATATGAGTAAGAATTGTTAACACTTGCAAAGAGCTTACTATGGGTCAGGCATTGGTCTAAACCCTTTATACATTTTATCTCCTTTAATCCTCATAATAATCTTGTGCAGTAGATATTATTATTTTTCCAAAATAGAGGTGAGGAAACTGAGGCACAATGATGTTAAAGTAATTTGCTGATGATTACACAGCTCATTAGTGGCAAAGCAAGTTTAGAAGAAAATTCCATTTGCATTTCTCAGTCATATTAAATGTGGTATTGTAGAAGGGTAGAGAGTATGACTGCATTTTAGATGTTACATTCCCAAACTCATTCAGGACTGGTGCACTTTTATTAAGATAATCTAGAAAAAAGTGCTGGGCCAGGAATCATCCGACCTTGATTTCCAGCATTACTTCCAACCTAGCCCTGACCAGCATTTTAACCTTAAACAAGCCGCTCAACTCCTGGGACCAAATTCCGAATCTTCACAAAGAGGGATTAGATGTTCTCCAAGGTCCTTTTCAACTTCAAAATTTATGTCTGTATGATTAATGGTTGAATGAAATGTCACACTTATCTCATGATTTGTGGATGTGTTGGCCACGTTAAAAAATACTACAGTGAATATGTCTGCTTTCTAAATAGAGATCCAGCTGCAATTTCTTCAGTTCAATAGGACTAGAGAAAAGACCCTCATTTCTAGAGCTGTGAGTCTTGAAATTTTTATCAGCATCCGTAGATACTCACACTATTTCATTAAATTAGTAATTATTGAGTTCGGATCATGCACCACTCATTCTGAGCACTGGGCCACAAAGGGTAAGGTTCATAGCCCTATATATATTTGTGTGTGTGTGTGTGTGTGAACACTCATATACAATCCAAATTGTGATGTATTCCAGAAAGAAGGTAAGAAAGTTTGCTATGACCCAGAATAGGGAGGAAGACTGTTCACAAAAGACTTTCTTACAAAAAGTCTTATTTCCATATAAATTTCTTATTAGTTATTTTTATCCATATCTGAAGATTTTGTATTTAAAAGAGCATTATTCTTCCCATTATGACATTTAAAGTAAGTATGAGTCACTTCATACACTGAGTTTCTAGTATAATTCTTAATCACTGTTTAGCTGAATCAGTAGATGTCCTTATTTAGTTCACTAGACACTGTACTAGCTCTCAAACCTGAGTGCACGTCCTACCTAGAAGCCTTGTTAAAATATGAGTGTTTGAGCTCCGCCACCATATTTCTGATGCAGTAGGTCTGGTGTGGGACTGAGAATGGACACTTTTCATAATTTGCCAGGTGATGCTGCTGCTGCCGGTCCCAGGGCCACACAGTAACACAGCAATTGCACGGTAGGCCGTATGCCGTGCAGTGTGAGGATCTTTATATACCATGAAATATTTGATTCTCAAAATCACCCTGTAACATAGGCATTAGTATGTCCATTTATGTTGGATGGACTAAAGTGAAACCCAGAAATAATAAGCAACTCGGCCAAGGTCACAGAGGCTGCAGGGAGCAGAGCTGAGTTGAGCTCCAGTTTGCCTGTCCTGGAGCCTGTTTCAATGTTTGCTGTGTGTTGAAATGCTTTTGAACCTGAAATTCAGTGACAAATCTAAATTGATGCCCTAGACAGATATTAGGCCCCAGTGAAATATCTACATGACTTTGATATTTCAGTTTGCAAATTCATAAATCAAAAGCAAACTGAATCTCCGGAGGCTCTCGGCCATAATTGGATGTGCTGCCTAACACCAAAAATTAAAATAAAGACTCATGAACCACATAAAAAATATTGGTTTGGCATTCAATTTTCTTTATTTGTAAAGTAATGTAAAATCTTATTTGAATCTTGAAAAATATTTCTCCATAGAGAGAAATGAATCATTCTGGAGGTTCAATCTACTCCAATCTTATTTTTTGTGAAATATAATTTTAAGTGAAATGCAACAGCTAGAAAGATTTGAGCTGAGTGTCAGATGTTTGCTTGAATTTTGATGACACCTGAATGAAAGTAAAAACATCCTGATATATCTCCCAGTATTAAGATAGAAAAGAATTCCTGAAATATACTTTTTAATTTTAATAGAAATGTATTTTTCACAGCCTTGCCTTATTCTTTAAATATATGTAAAAGGGAATATTTTGACACTCATAGTGAAAGGAGAAAAGACAAGACAAGCTCCCTCGCTTGGGGTCATAGACCTAAAACCATGCTTAACACACCCTTGGCATCTCACAAAGTGGCAGTGGGCATTCCTTTAAGAGGGCTCTCCCCAGAGATGAATCCTTATTTGCACGTATCATTTACAGCTTTGCCATGTGGGTTCAGACGAAAATGGAACTCAGTGGGGGGGCATAATTAATTGAATCAATTCCAGTCCTTTGATGAAAACTATGCAAGTGAAAAAGAGGTTTTTGGAGCTCTTCTTGCATTAATCCCACTTATGAGGAAGATATTCTGACATCCTGACATCTGAAAATGTATAACCCAATTCAAATGAGCAAACACCTCAGATCTAGAGACAGGTCTGTATTTAACATCTTTGTGAAAACGTACCTGATATTTTTTGGCAAATATTTTACTCATTTCCTCATTTGCACATGTTCTCCCGTTATCTTAGTGACCATCCTCTTCTAAAAGCCAAAGCAGTACCACAAAACTCAGCAAGCCAGAATGCAGGAAACAGTCTGCGTTTTAGCTTATTCCTCGCCCTGGCCTTTTACTCAACTTTTGTTCTAAAACTTTAATTTCTATCATAGTAAACTAAAGTAATCCATCAGCCTGCTTTTTCCTTTATTTGGAATTATATTTCTCCACTGAAGCCCGTTATTTAGCTTGCACCAAAATTTTAGTTGTTTACAAAATCAAAGTTATGTAGTTATAGGAACTGTGCTTAGAGAATCAAAAAAGGGATTCCTTTTCGTGAAGGAAATGGAATAAAAGAAAATAAAAGGGGGGAGATGTTTAAACATACCGCTTTAATCTTAGGAACCATCAACAGTCATCAACAATGGAAAGGTACTAGAGGGTGTGGTGTTCTGAGCTTAGAAAAGGTGCTGAGTTGAAAAAGAAAGCACAGGACACCTAAATATCAGCTGTAGCCACCTCAGGAGGTGAGAGCCGTCCGTGAAACAGTATATCTGGAGAAAAGAAGGCAAGACAAGAAGGTATGCGAGCTTTCAGCCTACAGTCAGTAGGCGCTGTCATTGGTATGGAGGTACCGTGATGCATGAAATTCGTCTCTGGCCTTGATAAGCTCAAATCTAGTGACAGTGTTAGAGCCGGTTTCCCTCGGCCCCGGGAACAGAAAGACAGAGTCACTGAGGCTGCAAAGGCAAAGGAGTTTTATTTTGACTAGCTCGAGCTAGGGTCCAGGTCCCAGAGCACCAACGCAGTGGTCTCTTTAGGAACCAGGACCCCGCCCTGGAGTAAAAACAAAGCTTTTATACTTTTTTTTTGCTGGAGTCTGTTGCTAGTTACTTCTGATAAGAGAGTCTTTCCCAAGAGATTCCCTCCCAGGAGATTCTCTCCCCAAGGACACTCGCCCTGCACAGCCGGCCTCCCTATCAGGAAGCCACCTGCGGTGCGGTTTTTTTCTTTTTTTAACTGCATTTGAGCATGGTTTTAGCTCTTTATCGTAACCAAGCAATAAGCAAGCAAGCTTTGTGTACAGAAGCGGAATTTGGCTGTTAGCTAAGAGCAAAAAACAAGTCACCATCAAACAAACTAAAATATTGTTTTAGTCCTACTCTACAACAGAAACTTATACTTGTATTAACAGAATCAAGGTAGAGGTGCCACTATCATCACATTTAAAAAGCAATCCCCCATTATGTGTCACGTGCTTTATATATATCCGCTCGGTTACACAAATCATTGACAGCCTCTATTTACAGATGTGAAAACAGATTGCAAACTTGTCCAAGGCACATAGCTAATAAATAGTGGAGCTCAAATTCTCTTCTCCCTTCCTCTCCTAAAGAAGTTATTTAAGACAGAGGCCTTGTTGCCCGAAACTTACAAGAGTGACAGGTACGCAAGCTAAGCAAGGTAGGAGAGCTGGGCAGCAGGGGAACATGATTTGGTAAGGGCTGTTCCTGTGAAGGCAGGGATGGAAGGCCAAGTCTAGAAGACTTCACAGGGGAAGCGACTTTTTTGTTGGGTCTTAAAATGAATAGGATTTGCCTCGTTCTGATCTGTCTTCAGCCCAAGAAAACACAGAGGCACGTGGATGTAGCAAGAACACAAAGTGTAAGAGTGAGGGGAAAGGGGGCTGCTGGGAAAAACTGGCTGAGAGCAAGGTGAAGGGGTTTTGAATATCTCCCCAAAGGCTTGGATTTGTACAGTGGGCAGAGCTGAAGACGAGGGAAAGGTAAAAAGAGTTGCAATTTACATCTCTTCTACACATCCTACCAACCCCAATGCATAGACTAGAGAGAGTATCTAGGTGGGTGATGTTCAGTGAATAATTGTCGAATTACATTATTATTTTCTCATGAATAAATAAATGTTATTAACTTATTGAAGTATTAGTGACACTAATGGATATGATTTCTTTAGTACCTCTCTCTCTAAAGCACCAGGCACTTTGAATATTTTATTATTAAATATCTCCATTCCATATAACAATTCAATAAGATTGTCATCACTATCTACATTTTATACATGAAGAAACTGAGTTATGCAACTTTCTAAGGTCAAACAGCTAATAAGTCGCAATGCGATTTGACAGCTAGTTTCTAATTCTAATACCTATGCTGTCCATTCTGCTATACAGTTTTTCCAGGTGCACGGAAGGATTTGTATAAATCTTTTCAAAATATTTGCCTCCCCTCTGACTCCAATCCACCCTTCCTTCCTCCTCTCACCATGACTTGTTCAAGCCACATGCAAAATGGCAGCTTGGATTGGAAGTGAGATGTGTGCTGGTGACCACCCTGCAGGTAATCGACCCCTGCAGGATCAGAACTATTACTTTGTTCTTTTCAAAATAGTGAAAATAGTTGCAGCGAGCAGGACTGTGAACTCAGAGTGCATTAAGGAGAGTTAAGGCAGAGAAGCGACGTGCTAGTGCCAATATACGATGATGATGATGGGATGCCAGGTGATGCAAACATATCACAACGCACGAGTGATCCTTAGGTTTTGCAAATGTGAGTATGCATCCGAGTAGCAGTTCACTACCAAAGAGGAATTGGGAGTTGGGAATAGAAAGAACCTGACTTAAATTGAAGAGGAAACAAGTCCACAGAGGAAGTCCAGAAAAAGTTCCCAGGGAAAACTGTGGGAGGCCTGTGCTTGTTAGTTACCTCCTGGGCCAAACCATACACAACCTACTACGTGTGTTTGCTTAAAGCCCTGCACTGTGGCTTCCTCCAAAAGCTGATAGGAAGGGCTCTGTCAGCTAGTATGAAATGACCCTTTCAGTTTCAGAGTAGGAAAAAAGAGAGGTTCAGAATAGATTATTGGTATAAAAACCAAAGGCATATTTGAAAAAGTAAGAGGAAGGGGAAGCTTTTGATCTAGATAGTTATCTATTCCTTTCCTTTTTTTCCCTTCCAGGATCAACAGCCTTAGAGAATAAACCTGAAATGAGCAAGCAAACAAAACTCTCTAAAAACAGCTAAAGCAGAAAACCTTAAGAAATTGTCAAGTCTCAATCACAACTTTGACAAATAACATGTCCTGAAAGGACATTAACTTTTCTCTATTTCTTTTACCAATGTGTTTTATTAAAAACTTAAGAAAAAAATCCAGAAAATAAACCAAAAACATCTGGTGAAAATGTATTTCCAAAGGTAAACTATTTTGTTAATACTTTGCGACTTGGAAAGGCATTATTTGCTCAAAATTTTACGTAGGTATAGTCCCATTATTTTTTTTTTAAATGCCATATAATACATTTTATTCTCAAGGAGTGACTTTACTGTTTTATGAAAATATGGGCAATATAAAAACATCAATGTTAGAGTTTGCAAGAAGATTAAAAGCCATCCAGGTCCACTTTTGAATTTTGACTGATGAAAAAAACTAGCCCAGAGAGGTGGTGATTTATACCCTGTCATGCCGGCTTTAGTGGCAGAGAGGACGTGGGAGCCCCTGGGTACTGAATCCACACCCACTGCTATAGCTACCACAACATTTGCTAACAATTGTAAATGTTAGAGAAACTGTACTCATGGAAGAGTGCTCCCTCACCCCAAAGGGAGAGGATAAACCTGTTAGCAGCCACCTCTGGAACAGAAAGCCAAGAAACAAGCCTACAAATATGCACCACATTTGAAAACTGAAGCATATTTTTTATGGGAACCCATGAGAAATATTACAGAAATTTTACAGAAATGCTGTTCATAAAATATCTACTTTAAAATATTGCTGATTTTCTAATTTATTTG
Source organism: Lemur catta (assembly GCF_020740605.2). Classification (NCBI taxonomy): domain Eukaryota; kingdom Metazoa; phylum Chordata; class Mammalia; order Primates; family Lemuridae; genus Lemur; species Lemur catta. The sequence continues at coordinate 47,795,814 of NC_059132.1, forward strand.
CCTAGAATAAGTCTCTTCACAACTCCACCATAAACCTTTAATGCAATCCTCTTGCTGCCATAAATCCATTGCTTTAATGACATAAAAGCTTTTAGTTTCCAATTTTGAACTTAAATTAATCCAAATAGAAGTCTTGTTTATTTTTTTTAAATCCTAAAAATCAAAGGTCCATTTTTTTCTCTGTATATCCTGATTAAAATTTTAGAGGACAAACATTTAAGAATTCAAAATTTCTTCACATAAAATTTGAGTTCCCACCTCAAGGAAACCATGAGCATTGTTCTAACAGAGCTTGCCCAGAGCAGTGCAGAAGATGGGAATCTTCTCTAAGTCAGCCTTAAGCCGTGAGGCCAGAAATAGGACAGGCTAGCACCAGTCATAAATGTCAAATGAAAAAACAGGAAATACAGAGAAGGAAGGTCTTATTCACCTTTGCTGCTTCCTGACCCCTAGTCCATATATCTTCTCAGAAAAATAACACGGCCCTTTATTCAGAGCCTTCTGCTAGAGGAGCTCCAGGTACAGAGGTATAATCATCCCCTTGCCAGTATCCCAAGCCATGAGAGTCCACTTGCAGTTTAATGGTGTGCTAAACCATCAGTTGCTTGCCATGCTTTATAAATATTTTTTCAGAAAATTCATAATCATCCCATGGTGTGATTTAAAAATTAGGAGTCAGAGTCCGTGGCCTGAGTCTGTCCCTTCTCTTGAGTCACCAAAAGTTCAGGTGAAACAACACCTGACAAGCAGCAAATGTTCTCAGGAAACATCGGAGATTCTAAATACTGGCCAGCCATGTAAGCAATCTGTTTGTTTTGAATTAAAGGAAAACTTCCCTTGAGTCATTCCTCATAAACAGAAGAGCAGACATTAAAGGAAACTATGAATAATCTGCTTTGACTTGGAAAGGACATTGAGAAAAGGCCAAAGAGCTTTTTTTTTTTTCCTTTAATTGATGTTCCAAGTTGATTTGAAACAGGTCAACTACTTTCAAACATACATGTTAATAGCCTAGTGTACTCCTCTTGTGAATCAAAATACTTCAGCTGGTCTACCAACTTCTAATAGACTCACAGAGCCTTGCATGGCATATAGCTCAATCTGTCATTCAAAGAATAAACCTATTCTATAGACTACTCGGCCTTCAAGCTCTTGTTTGAATATCATGGCTAAATTGAAGCTTACTTCCTCCTGAGTTAACTTGTTTATTGTCGGTTAAATCAAATTGTCAGAAAATTCTTTCATATATTAGTTCAAAATATAACTCTTTATAGCACTCACACATTGACCCCAGGTAAACTCTCTGGAGATTATTCTCCAAAATAGGTCTACTTCCTTTACGTGATAGGTTTTTAAATATTTGAAGACAAGTCTCACACTCTAAGTAAATCCTCTCTTCTCAAAAAAAATGTGTCATTTCAGACCACATTTGACGATATTCTCCAGAACCTTCAATATCATATTACTCTTTCCTTGTCCAGCAATAATTTATAAAGTAATATACCAAAAATGCAACACAACTGTCTAAAAGTGAATGCTTTAATCTTTTAATCCATGTGGAGGTATTTAAAAGAGCATCTGACACTTCAGAATCACTCAATAAATGTTTGCTATTTATTGGTTCCACCAGTATGGAACTAGGTGCTGTTTTAGGTATTGGTGAGGTAGCAGTAAACAGAACAGACCAAAATATAGCACGTTGAAAATTATTGTTTGTTTATTATTCGACTCACTGGAACATTGATTCAAATAAAACCAGAATTGAGGGGTGGGGCAAGATGGCGGAATAGAAACTTCCAGTGATCGTCTCTCCACACGAACACCAAATTCAATAACTAGCCAAGCAAGCTAGCACCTTCAGAAGAACCAAAAATCAGGTCTCTTTTAAAGCTTGTTTTCTCCTGGTGTCAGGAAGTTGTTCTACTCTCAACTCCAGTATAACAGAATTTGTTTGAAACCCTGAACTAAAGAAATTTCTGAACAATGTGACAAAATTAACCATGCCACTCTTACCTGGAATACTGGTTCTCTGATTATATAGTAAAATGAAGTTTTGTCAATATAGCTAAAAGAAAGAAACTTAAGTGGGAAATCAGCTGACCAGGAGTTAATTCTTGGTCTTTCCTCGACCTAATCTTAGTTCCTTACTTTAGCCAAATATTGAGTATTCTACAATAAATCAAACACAACAACCCTTTTCACTCCCCTGCCTAATGTAAAAGACATTGATAAGTGGATGTTTGTGTGACACTTTGAGCTGTTCAGATAAAAAGCCACCTATTAAAAACTTACAGTATGAGGCAGAGAATCAGGCCCTGTCAAATCCTGCAGATAGAAGTAGAAATAGAAGAAGATTGTCTTCAGGACAAAGTGACATCAAATGGCAGAAACTTACAATTCTGACTCACAATTCCCTTTCTGCAAATGTACCCTTATAAATAATAGGGATTGGTAAAATTATGCTATTTGGAATACCATGCATTAAACCATTAAATATGATTTAGTAGACTATATAGTAGAAGAGGAAAATGACATGGAAAAATATTCATGATATGCTAAATTTTAAAAAGTTATCAAACAGTGGGTACTGCACGATCTCATGTAAGTTTATATAGATATAGACACTGAGCAAAAAAGAGAGACAGAGAGAGACAGAGGCAGAGAGAGAAAGAAAACTAAATAATTAGATGTATATATATAGGGGTAGATATAGATGCAGTTGTAGCTATAAATGTAGATATAGCTATAGAAATACATATAGCTCTAAAATATATATAGTATGTATGTGTGTGTGTGTATATATACACACACACATTTTAATGGTTTAATGTATTCTATATAGCATAATTTTATAGAGATATATATTAATAAATATATTTAGATATATTAATAAATATAAATATTAAATGTTAATAAAGACTTTCCAAGTAATGGTATTTGGGGGGATTTTAATATTTGTGTTTCTTGCTTCTCTGTTTTTTCCTGAATAAACATGAGTTTTCTTACCAAAAAAAAAAAGTAAATCCAGAATTGTTTGTCAGGGAATTGAACTGCATGGGATTGGAAATTAGAAGACTAGCACTTAGTTGAATATCTTTTAGTTGGGTAACGTTTTGTAAACTTGAAATCGTTTGCAATTCCTACTTCATAGAGTAGCTGGATGATAAATGAGGGTTGAACCTCCACTGAATGTGTATTACCTAGAGGAAAATGTGTAAATTTCTAGGATAATTTGTAAGGTTCTCCACTATCTGGCTCTCCTCTGTTATTTTCCAGATTTAGATCTTGGCTCTCTCCTTTTATTTCCAGATCTGTACCTATTTTTTTCAGCACTCTGTATGCATGCATGCCTCTACAACCCTGCTGGTCCCTCTCCCTAGCATTCCCTCCCTGATTTTTTCCCCCTGGGAAACTGCTCATCTTTTCTTTCTTTTCTTTTTTTTATTTCAGCATATTATGGGGGTACAAATGTTTAGGTTACATATATTGCCTTTGCCCCACCTGAGTCAGAACTTCAAGCATGTCCATCCCCCAGATGGTGCGCATTGCACCCATTAGGTGTGAATATACTCATCCCCTCCTCCCCCACACCTGCCCGACACCCGATGAATGTTATTAGTAGATGCATGCATAAGTGTTGATTAGTTAATGCCAATTTGATGGTGAGTACACGTGGTGCTTGTTTCTCCATTCTTGTGATACTTCACTTAGTAGAATGGGCTCCAGCTCTATTCAGGATAATACAAGAGGTGATAGATCACCATTGTTTTTTGTGGTTGAGTAGAACTTCATGGTATACATATACCACATTTGATTACTCCACTCATGTATTGATGGGCACTTGGGTTGTTTCTGCATCTTTGCAATTGTGAATTGTGCTGCTATAAACATTCTAATGCAGGTTTCTTTTTTTATAGAATGTCTTTTTTTTTCCTTTTGGTAGATGCCCAGTAATGGGATTGCTGGATCAAATGATAGTTCTACTTTTACCTCTTTGAGATATCTCCATATTGCTTTCCACAGAGGTTGTACTAGTTTGCAGTCCCATCAGCAGTGTATGAGTGTTCCTAGCTCTCCGCAACCACGCCAACATTTATTGTTTTGGGACTTTTTGATAAAAGCCATTCTCACTGGAGTTAAGTGATATCTCATTGTGGTTTTGATTTGCATTTCCCTGATGATTAGAGATGTTGAGCATTTTTTCATGTTTGTTGGCCTTTAGTCTGTTTTCTCTAGAAGAAAATGTTGGAAAAACTCTTATAGACATTGGCCTAGACAAAGAATTTATGAAGAAGACCCCAAAGGCAACACAGCAACAACAAAAATAAATAAATGGAACCTGATCAAATTAAAAAGCTTCTGCTCAGCCAACGAAACTATTATGAGAGCAAACAGACAACCTACAGAATGGGAGAAATATTCACGTTACACATCCAATAAAGGGCTAATAACTAGAATCTATATAGAAATCAGGAAAATCAGTAAGAAAAAATCAAACAACCCCATTAAAAAGTGGGCAAAGGATATGAACAGAAAGTTTTCAAAAGAAGATAGACTAATAGCCTTATCTTTTCCTATTCAGCTCAATATACTAAATTGCCTTCAATACTTTCCTTGACACATCTCCATTTCCTGCCCCCCACAATTTGTATCTTCTCCCTTTGCTTCTAAAGTATTTTATTTATACATCTGTTATAATACTGGTCTTCTCAGATCATAATTTCTTCTTTACTTACCTGTCTACCAGTAGTGGAATATAAGTATATAAGTAAGACAAGGCAGAAGCAATGTCTTATTCAGTATTGTAAATCTAGAGCTTGAAAATAAGATGACTGCTGCTCTAAGTAGACATAATATTCATGAGAGGATAATTAATGAAAAACACAATAATCTAAATATGATATTATTTTAATAAATGTTCATATAATTTCTTGCATCTACTATTTGATTCTAGATGTTCAACCAAACCTGATTTTAGGTGCATGTGTTTAGTTGAAAGTATTGATTTAAGAAACAAAATGGGCACTGGTAAAAAATAAAATAAAATGAATTTTATAGGAATCATTAACAATAGTATCACTCTTATCATTACTTCAGTTTAAATATTACCAATTAAAAAGTATTTGCTATAATTCAAAGATTTATTCTAAAGTGTTTTAGCAATACAATCTAAGTAACTTATCAGTTAATTTTTAAGATAAAGTCAAATATTATGTATTGTTTATGAGGTCCAAAAGAAAAAAAAAATAAATATCATTCAAGTTAACAATGACCAAAAATAAAGTGAATAGCAGAAAACACAGTAAATAGGACACTCAAATACTTCTAATAAGTTAAAATAAATGTCATTCATCAGATAAAAGCATTTAAACATTTTAGATAAATTTTCATTGATAATATTCTTTATCAATAAATCTTCAAACTAAGCAAAAACATAATCAAAACTCTAAAATGCCAAGAAATTTGTTATTTTAGACTTATAATTCATTTTATTATCAATAGAAATGATAACATAGAAAAAGCATGAATAATTAAAAATTCTTATAAGTGTAAAACTCTAAAATGTATGTGTGGCTAGACCTTATACATGTGGCTCTGCTTTGCTTCAAAGTCACATCACAAGAACAAAAGCTCTATAAAACTATTAACAAAATAGCATTTGTGAAGCTTGAGAATGTGAATTTATCTCAGGATAGAGAAAAGCCTAAACTTGTTTAGGATAAAAGACAAATGTTATACTTTAGCAAATAGATCAACTGTACTGAGTTAAATTTTCTTTGAGTTGATTGTTTTAGAAGCTTTAATGTCAGTATAAACTAAGTTTCCACCAGTATGATGGTCAATTTTATTTGACAACTTGACTGGACCACGGAGGCCCAGATCTTTGATTGATCAAATATTATTCTGGGTGTGTCTGTGAGAGTATTTGTGGTTGAGATTAGTATTTGAATCAGTAGACTGAGTAAAGCAGATTGCCAGACCTCATGTGGGTGGGCCTCAAGGAATCAGCTGAAGGCCTGACTAAAACTGAAAGGCTGACCCTCCTGCTAGGAGGAAGCGCTCCTCCGTTCTGACTGCCTCGAGCTGAGAGAGCAGTCTTTTCCTGCCCTCAGACCCAAACTGAAACATTGGCTCTTCCTGGGTCTCAAATCTGCCAACCTTCAAACCGAAGCTACGACGTTGGCTCTCCTGGGTCTCCAGCTTGCTGACTACAGATCCTGGGACTTCTCAACCTCCATAGCAACATGAGCAAATTCCTTAAAATATATCTCTTTATATATAATCATATGAGCCAATCCCTTATTATAAATCTCTTCCCTACCCCATATATATACATATAATCTCCTATTGGTTCTGTTTCTCTGGAGAACCCTGACTAATACAATCCATGTTGCCAATCTTTAAATCTTTACTTAAACTTTCTAGCCATTAATTTCCTCACCTATAAAATAAGGAGTTTTGATTAATTCTGAGCTTCTTTTAGCCATAATATTCTGTAGCTTCCTAATTCTATAACTGCCAAGTCAAATGATCCTTTTTATCTTTGGATTTTATGGAAAGAGAACTTGCCATGTGTCCAACACCAAGCTGGTGGGTGTGACATGAACTTACTAATGTCATCTCATAACAACCTGGGGTGTTATTAATCCTTATTTGTACAGGTGAGGACACAGAAACGTTCAGTCATTTGCCCAAGATCTCAAAGTTTGGAAATGTCAGAGCCAGGTGAAGAACCCACACACATTGCCTTAGCAAAACTAATTTAAACAAAACAAAATGAAAACACAACGTGGGGAAAATACGAGAAAGTGAAAAGTAGTAGAGTTGGGAAATAACTTCTTCATGCTTAGCCACAATTCACTGGATCAATCCTTCTCAATTTACATTTCCTCTGGATTCATGTAGGTGCTGCTCGCTGAACAACTTTCTCAAAAGAAGGTTTCAATTTTATGAAGGTAACTACTATTTTCATGCCCACACTACATTTTCAAGCTCCTGCTCCCAGCTTCACTTGATAAAAAGAAGTTCTGCCTGTTAAAAGGAAACAGTGGATGTGACTTCTGGCAATACTTTACTCTCTGGCTATTTCCCCTTCATTCTGACCGCGTATACCCTCACCTGGTCAACCAAAGCACCGAAGCAGCAAATTAAGTTAGTGAATTAAAATATATGTGCATGTGCACACACACACACATACACATACACACACCATGTGTGTGGAGACTTGTGTATCATCCTCTTCCTCTCATCCTAGGCACACTGATGAAAATGACTGTGCTCATAGCTGGACTCAAATTTCCCTGCACTTAATTTTGTACACATTATATTTTAAGCAGATTTATCTACCTAATTTTGTTTGATTTAGAGTTTTTCTAGTGTTCACTATCATTTTAATTATTTTGAGAAGTGGGGAGGAAGTAATTTTGTTTGAAAATATACCTATATTCATCAAAATATGTATAATAATAGTGGCTAATCTTTATTGTATATGAGGCTGTATTATAATGGCTAATACTGTACATCAGGCTCTATGAAGTAAGTTCTTTCATTATCCCCATTTTACAGTCGGGAAAAAAGGAGCTTATATAAAATATATATTACTTCACACAAGAGTTGTGATTTAACTAGTCTACAAATTACACCTAAAATTAAGGAAATGTGGTTTTTACATAGGTCCAAGGAGTAGAAAAATTACTAACGTTAGGATACACTGATCATGCACTCTATTCTCATTCTGCAATTACTGAATGCAGAGCAAGGATCCTCCTCTCAGAATTATCCACCTCTTCTCTATGAAATAACATATTGTGTCAAACAAATGTTTTAAGCCATTCCATCTCTACTTGAAATACACTTTGTTGTTATAAAGTGTTGTGGAGGGTTACAAGTTTAGGTAACTACAGATACCAAAAGCTACAACTGGTTGGAGTCTATAACAGAAGAAGCAGCCCAAATCAGCTTCAATACTGTCCTATTTTCCATGATTTCTTAAAGATTCTAAATAGAATACATCATTTGATAAGCCATGGGGAATAATGTTCTTTCAGATTGACTAAGCAATTCTCCCATGAATAATCTAATTTGCTTTTCAGTTTGGAAACCCCCTCACTCACTGCTGCTATCTTTTAAGGGGCTTAGGATAGAAAGGAAAGTGAAGATTAAATCAAAACCTGAAGCATCATTAATATTTTGGATATATCAAAGCTTCTACTTACTAGATTTAAACACAATGTATTTCCCAGAAAGGCAAAGGGGGAGGTGCTAACTTTGCCAGGGGGCTGCAGGCCTGCCAAGACAGTTGAGTGGCAGTTTGCTTGGCTCTGTGACAATGGATTGTGCACAGATCCTCCCCACCTTGCTTCCGAGCAGGGCAAGAGCCCCGGTTCAAACAAAGCACTTACACAGCCTCACCTGTGGGTTGCCAGCGCCTTCCAGGGTGGGATCCTGGCTGCCAGACAGAACTCCGACTGAAAGTTCATTTAATAAATGCTTCCAAGTCAAAAAGCCATTTTTACTAGGCTAGCTTCAAGCACAGCACTCCCAAGATTTAAATTCCCCATCTCACACTGCCATCTACTGTCTAAGGTCCAGTGGTCTCAAAAAAGAAGAAATGACACACCAGTTCTTCATGAGTCCTTGGCACTATTCATGGGCTCTCTTTTCAGAGTCTGACTCTAATGGTAATCGACTCTGATTGCTTTTATGTTCACCAACAACACTATTTTTCAGAGTCATATAAAATGCCTATGGACTAAAACCACAGTATTTGACCTCATGTGGGAAAAAAAGTCATAGTCTTTATTTTAAAAGAATTAGAACCATCAACTAGTATCCAGCAGAAATAGATCCAAGAGATCATGACTGAGAATCATTGCCTCATTGTTTTAATTGTGGAAAACCAAAGCTGTGTCAAACTGATTGGACTTCATTAGCATTAACGTGGCCCACGAGGTCTAACCACACTAGACCTTGGTGGCTAACGAGAATCTTTTGGCAAATGAACGGTCAGGACTAGACAATGTCAGAATGGCCATCCTCAACTCAGGGCACATTCATCCACCACAGACGACTGATCCATGTGGGCCTCCAACGTGTACATTTCCTCCTCCTACCACTGGTGAGATCATTTCCCCAAGACAGAGCTCTTTCATTTTTAGATAAGTTGGCCCAAAACCAGATGCATCACTCTCTTCTCCACAGAGGGAATTCCCAGCCATCACTGCCACAAAAAACCATTATGCTGATATAAGTATATTATTCACAAATCCATCATGCACCAACTATTAATTATTGTTTTGCTTTGTTTTTAGAAGAGGCAACATGAAGTCACAGAATGAGTCCTATATGAGGAGTTCAGAGATCTACTCTTCATCACAACTTTGGCGCTTAGCATAGGGATGCATGACGTTGGATAAGGCATTTGATGTTTGCAAATCTCAGCCTCACATTTACTATTTGAAAATGAAGATGAGAATTCTTTTCCTTCCTGCATTATAGGTTGAAAGAGCATAATTCGAATAAGCTATACAACTTGCAATTTGCTAAGAGCATACATAAGTATTCTCACTACCCACTTACCAAAGAGGAAAAAGGAAAACTATCTGAGGTGAAGGACATGTTAATTAGATTGACTGTGGTGATTATTTCACAATGTATGTGTCCACCAAATCATCATATTGTATAGTTAAATATATATGGCTTTTAACTGTCAAATATACATCAATCAAATTTTTAAAACTTACAAGAAAGCTATCCAAAAGCAAACCACCATTAATATTAATATTGTAACTTAATTTTTCATGTGTATTCATCCATTTAATTTGTGTCATCTCCAATGCCACCAAGAATCTAAAACTGTATCTTTCATGCAGTTGGCATTTCTAAAATCTTTGTTGAAGGAGAGATTGATAAATTGATAGTCTCTGGAATTTCCTAGGAAATTCCAACTATCTACATGGAAGTACTTATGTTCTCCAGAGAGCATTTACATTAATTTTTCAATTTTAAATAACGTCCTAGTAAATAGAAAAGAGCTCACACAAGGGCGAAGCAAGATGTTTTTAATTGAAACCCTCTCGGTAATTTTACTATTAATATTTTAATTTTCAAAAAACACTTGAACTATCAAATGTGTTTGGGGGAAGGTATACAAAATAGAACAATAAGACAAATGTATTTGGTTTGAGTTGGAAAATAACAAGGCTTTCCTCTCTGAAAAACCACAATTGAGCAATGAGGGAAAAGTCAGAATTTCCAGAGTGGTAAAACTAAGATTTTTAGGCCATCAATTAGAAAGCAAACAATTTTGAAACCTCAAAAACAACCTACAAACACATTTTAAAAGAACACCATATATTAAAGAACAAAAATGTATGTGCATGGGGTGTGTGTGTGTGTGTGTGTGTGTGTGTACATGCCAAATATTTCAGTAAATAAGGCTCTATGTTGATGTATTCATTTATTCCCATTTTGATTACAGTCACATAGTCTCAAGATACTATTCATTAGAGGTATAGTCAGTAGCCATGAAATTGACAGAGTAAAAGAACGGCCTTTAATGGGTTCATACTCATCACAGTCTCTGACTTATCACCACCATGTTTCTTGCTGGAAATATCTAATACTAAATTAATTCCTATTGCTCTCCTTTAAACTAGTGACTTCCACTTCTCCTTCTCATTAATTAAGTCTATATATTATATAACTTAAGTAGGTTCCTCTATGAAACCTTAGAGACATAAAATAGAGGCAAACACACAGGCAGCCAGGAGAAGACCAGAGCAGGGCTTAGATGACGATTCTGGTGCAGGTTTGCCCTAAGGGGGCCAGCCTGTGATCTAAAATGACAAAGAGCTGTGCAGCTGTGAGACTGAATCCTGCATCTCACTGCTAAGTTAGGTTTGAGTCCGGATGTGGCCATACTTTCCTATGGCAAAATCTGCACAGGGAGATGGTGGAGCTGCGTCTATACCAGTGGTCTCTAACATCGGAGTGTGGGCCTCAGAATCCCAGAGGGGGCTTGTTAAAACACCAATTGCTGGAGTCTCTGACTCAGTAGGTCTGGGGAGAGGCCCAGTGTTTGCATTTCTAACAACGTCCCAGGTAGTGATCCCCGGGTCACATTGTGAGTACAAGTGACTAGGGTAAAGCCACTTTGGACACGTCAGCCCATAAGGCTAGGCTGGACTATGGCACTATTATTCCAAACACTTCCAAAATGTCTCGACAAAGCACTCCTTCTCCTTTCTATTTAAACCACAGATAGTACTTAGTAACTGTTCTCTATTTTGAAGTATCTTCCATAAACCATGCAGAAAACAATAAAGAGATTCAATTTCTATATTAGAACCAAAAGGGAGAAATGAAACATTCAGGTTAGGTATTTTTTTATTATCTTAACTTCCCTACTTTACTAATTTTGTTTTACCTCTCTCTCTCTCTTTTTAAAGAAAAGGGATTATTTTAATTCTAAGGCATCAGTATCTAGCTCAATATTCACTAGCATATACCAGGAGCTCAAAACAAGTTTGTAGAATAAATAAATGTTTCAGTAAAGTTACATGCCTGAAAGTATAAATGAATGAAGTGATGAACTGAAGTTCTATGTATGCTGAAAAAATAAACCTAGATGAGTCCTGGAGGCAGTTTCAAACATTTTTTGTGTGCTTACTTAGGTGTCAGGTGCTATGCCGAAAAGCTAGGTACACGATGGTAAAAAAAAAAAGAAATAGAGGCAATTTGGTTGCTCATTTAGTTTGTAGCTAAGTGGAGCAGAGATATAGCCATATGCTGCTTAACAATGTGGATATGTTCTGAGAAATGTGTTGTTAGGTGATTTCATCAATGTTCGCGCATCATAGAGTGTACTAACATACACAGACTGCACACCTAGGCTGTATGGTATGGCCTTTTGCTCTTAGAGTACAAACCTGTACAGCATGTCCAGGTACTGAATACTACAGGCAATTATAACACAATGGTAAGTATTTGTGTATCTGAACATAGAAAAAGGACAGTAAAAATATGACATAAAAGATTAAAAATGGAACACCTGTGTAGGGTACTTACCATGAATGGAGCTTGCAGGACTGGAAGGTGCTCTGGGTAGGTCAGTGAGTGAGAAGTGAGTGAATGTGAAGGCCTAGGACTTCACTGTGCACTGCTGTAGACTTTATAAACACCGTACACTTGGGGTACACTAATATTAATTTAAAATATTTTCTTCAATAATGAATTAAACTTAGCTTATTGTAATCTTTTTATAATTTTTTAATTTTTTTAAACTTTTTAACTCTTTTGTAATAATGCTTAGCTTAAAACCCAAACACATTGTCATCTGTTCAAAACTATTTTCTTTCTTTATATCTTTATTCTATAAACTTTTTATTATTTTTAATATTTTTTTACTGTTTAAACTTTTTTGTTAAAAACTAAAACATACACATGTTAGTTAGTCTAGGCCTACAGAGGGTCACAATCTTCAAGACATCACTATGCAATAGGAATTTTTCAGTTCTATTATAATCTTATGAGACCACTGTCATATATGTGGTTCGCTGTTGACCAAAATGTTGTCATGTGGCACATGACTATACATCAAAGACATAATTACTAATGTCTAAAATGTATTGTGAAGGAGAAATATGAGGTGCGTGGAAATGCAGGCATGCTGTAGTGGTATGGGCAACTGTAGAAAGTTTCTTTGTGTTCTGATCCAATAAGTGAGAATTATTCAGACCTAAGCTGTAAAGATGTGAATATGAAAATAAAAATTAATCTTTATATGAAATGTGAGAATTTATAGTATACGTCATGTCACTAGTGGATTTTTATGCTGGATCAAGAAGACCACCTGTTCTTCCAAATGTTTCAGGCCAATAGATATTACTGGTCTATAAGAATAGTGGACTTTTGTTGACTTTATCAAAATTAAAACTTTATAGAAAAAAGAAATCTAAGTTACTAGTGAGTGATTAGTTATTAGAATAACAGTAAAAGGAGCAGGAACATGTTTGTTGTAACTGGTATTTATCATCTTAAATTATATTAAAGCAAGGATTACCTCAAAGCTCTAATTATATGTTCAGGATGAGCTACATCTCTTGCTAAGAGTATTATACTAAAATAAAAGTATAATGAGTCTAATTCTATCATCACTTTGGCTCTTGCTGGAAAAACTTAAAAGTTTATCTAAAACCAAGAAAATGCTACTTCCAGGGAACATTTTTGGCAAAAAGGCTATAATAAAAGTAATAATGTGATAATCTACCATAAAAAGAACTTGACTTATTGTAAAAAGGAAATTTTAAGTTCATATTGGCTTATTAAAAAAAAAATCACATAATTCAAACAAATTTATTCTCTGGACAGCTGGATGTACCATTGTTTCCAAATAAAAATAGTAGATAGTTTGCACCTGGTTAATTCAAACCCATTAAACAGAAGGAAAAAGTATATTTGGAATTTTTAAAATTACTATATGTTACTATTTCTGCTTATATATATTCTCAGAATGTTAGCAGTATTGCCATAACCTACTGTGTGAAAATAAGCTTAAATATTTTAAGACTTCACTGTGGAATTACATGAGCAGGAATAAATTTCAGACTCCAATCACTGGAAGGAAAAATCATTGAACACCTGTTGGAACAAGGCACTTGTGTAACCACTGGAGGATGGAGGTAGCATTCAGGGTGCTGCCAAAGCTACACAAAGGTGCAGAAAAAAAAAAAAAAGAGCATAAGATACTTGAGGAATTAGTATGGTCCAAAAACAAGGCCGGTGTTGGCGTGGGTAGGACGTGGTTGTTGACTGAGGCAAATAACCTGGAGAGGGAAGTAAAGGCCAGACCACGAGGTATGTTATGAGCCACGTATCCTGGTTTGTGTATCCCCAAGAGTGAAGCCTGACCACAAGGCCTTGGATACGGGCAGTTTGTGTAAGAACTGATTTCAGAATGTAGAGGTGAGGATGCGGCAAAAGTCAGATAAGCAAAGAAAATCAAACAAACAAAAAGTTTGCTAATAAGCTGGTCATAGTTATGCGCAAAAGGCCTCAACCTTACACGGTATCCCTTTGAGGCACCATGTAGATAGGTGGCCTCCAGAAGCCGCCAGGGTCTAGGACCACATCACTAGAGGCTGGGGAGGCAGGGAGGCAGGAGAGGCTGGCACATTTACCACTGATGCCATCCCTCGTTGTTTGAGAGTTGCCCTGGGTGTCCCTGAGCACTGCGCAGTTGCCCTGGTGTAGAGACAGAGAGAGAGATCACAGAGCTGACAGGGGAAACCATCAGGTTGCCAAAAACCATCCTCAACTTCCTTCAGGCAACTCTGATGGGCAAAAAAGACATAGGGTTGGGTTGAGTGTTAATAATGTCTGCTGCTCCGTGTAACTGCTTTAGTGGTAAAGAGTTTTAAGCAGTGAAGGGACACAATCAGAATCATGATTTGGCAAGTTTATTCCAGCTGTGGTGAGGGGAAGAGGTTGAAGCTGAGCATGATAGGAGACAATGACCAGTTAGAAAACCAAATAAGTAATAATGACTCTAGACAGAAAGAAGTAGAGGAACTCGCGCGCTGTTTTGGAAGCAGAATGGACAGAAAGTAAGGATTGAGTATATGCAAGATGAAGGAGAAGGAGAAGATTTCTGGCTTCTGCAATGAAGGGGCAGTGATTCTGTTCACAATAGGACAAGCAGATCAATTGGGTTTCCAAATTAGAACAAGACAATATGTTCATTCATTCGTGTCATTTATTAATTCAACAACAATGATTTGAAGACCTACATTCCAGGTACTAGAGACGCAGCAGGAAAAGTATATTCAATATCCATAGTCTCCAGAGCTTGTACCCAGTTGGGAAAAAAAGCAAGCAAATAAACAGATAAATAAACACAACTTCAGATACAGATAAATGGTATGAAGATAATAAAACAGGAGAATGAGATCTAGTATAACAAGAATACATTGGGCTCCTTTGGAAAGAGTGCTCAGGAGAGACCTCTCTGAAGAGGTGTCATCTGAACCAAGATCAGGATGCAGAGAGGGGACGACAGGAAGAACTAGGCAGAAACTATGCCAGGTAGAGGGAAGAGTGAGGGCCGAGGGTAGGGTGAAAGCTTGGCATGTTGAAGGAGCAGAAGAAGACCAGTGAAAGCAGGAGAGCCTGGCCCAAGAAGAGATTAAGAAGAAATCCCAGGAACAGATCATCAAAGGACTAGAGACCGTGAAAAGGAGATTGGATTTTTATTTTCAGCTTACAAAAACTATGGGTAGTTTTCAAGCAGAAGGATAATGTGATCAGATTTATGTTTGTGAAAGCTGACTCTGGATGTTTTGGAGAAGCCTGGGAGATCAGTTAATATGATAATTAGCTCTAACATTGCTAAGGAACTGCTCTCAGTGGATTTATTTATTTAATCAATAAAGCAACTCTACAAGGCATGTGCCATTTTTATTCCCTTCAACAAATGAGGACATATGTGTTTCATAACTTGCCCACTCTCAGGAGGCAGTCTGGCTCCAAACCCCATGCTCATAAGGACTATGAGTCATACCATCAGCTATGAGGCTCAATGTTTGTCCAGGCCAATGATGATAGAGCCAGTTGGGTGATTACAGATGGAAACCAAAGTCAATCCAGAGAAAACTGTGATAGTTTGAGGTCTAATCTAAAATGACATTAACCTCAAAACACCTGATGTCTTCCTTAGTCCTTTTACATATGGGTTGGTACACTTTGCTGACTTCTGGGCAGATTATGAAACTGGAAGAAATTTTCTGGAATTGAATTATTTAATTAGGGAAAAAGTAAAATATTTAAAATTGTATTCAACAGTTTTCAGCATTTACTGTATTTCCCACAATCCTATAGGTGGAAAAGATAGAAAAATTAATTGAATATGATCATTATTCTTGAGAAATCGGGGCTAGTGGAGATGGTGGTGATGAAAACAAATTCATCACATAGTGGTCTGGTAAATAAAAGTTCAACAATTGACTTGCAGGGCTTACCAGTTTCTGTGGTGTAAATACTCTTGCCACGACTGATTTTAAGCTACTGATGTTACATTAACAGACACAAAGAAGTCCAGAAAATTTAATACTCAGCTCTCTTGAACCAACACAAACTAGCCCTAGCACTTACAGTACAGTGCAAAGAACGTGGCAGAAAGATGTTGAACAAAGTATCTGGGACCAAAGAAGGAATTCCGACTGATTATGCTCAAGAAAGTCATGTAACACCTCAATGACGCTAAAGCATTTGACCCTGGTCTGGAAGATGCGCTCTCACTGTCAGTTTATGTATAGTCTATGGCAGCTCCAGTTTACACATTATCTAGAGAAGGTTTGTCATTACAATGGCCAAGTCAAGTAGTTACAACCAAGACTGTAGGGACCACAATGCCCAAAACATGTGGCTCTTTATGGGAAAATTGCCAGTCTCTGTGTTAAATTCATAACTACAGAACTCAATTGAACCTTAATATTGCCCAGCTGTCAAAGCAAATCCCCCATCTAGTCCATTTATTCTCACACTGCCATTGACCACTCTTTAATACCTTCTCTTTGATCACCACGCCTCTAATACAACTTCTTCCAACCTCACTCTCTGCTGATGACCTTGCTTGGGATTTCATTGAGAAATTGAAGCAATCAGCAGAGAGCATCCACATCTACCCACCAAATAGAATCTATCAGCACACTCTTTGCTTTTCCTTATGCGACTATGGGTGAACTATGCATGTGTCTATCTAGAGCCAATCTCTCCATTTGTGTACCAGATACCCTCCCCTCAGGCTCACCTGAGGTCACTGGTCCAGTAAACCTCCCCTCTTGCCTTCCTGCATTAACAGGTTTTCCCTTTCCACTGAATTATCCTGATTAACATACAAACACACCATTATTATCATCTTCATGATCATCATTGTTATTATTGTGGTAAGAACATTTGACATGAGATCTACCCTCTTAAAAAATGTTCAGTATACAATATTATACATTATTATTGACTACACATAGGATGCTTTCCAGAAGATCTCTAAACCTTGCTCATCTTGCTTGACTAAAATTAATACCCATTGATTAGTAATTCCCCATTTGCTTTTCCCCTAGCAACCACCATTCCTCTCTTTGATTCCATAAATTTGACTATTTTAAACACTTCATATAAGTGGAATCATGCAGTATTTGTCTTCCTGTGACTGACTTATTTCACTTAGCATAATCTCCTCAAGATTCATCCACATTGTCCCATGTTGCAAGATTTCCTTCCTTTTTAAGGTTGAATGTAGTCAGTTGCATGTGTGTACTACCTTTTCTTTACCTATTCATTTGTCAGTAGACATTTAGTTTTTTTCCACATCTTGGCTATTGTGAATAATGCTCTAATGAACGCAGGAATGCTAATATCTCTTTGGGATTCTGATTTCAATTCTTTTGGATAAATATCCAGAAGTAGGATTGATGGATCCCATGGTAGTTATATTTTTAATTTTCTTAGACACCTGCATACTATTTTCCATAGTGGCTGCACCATTTTGCATTCCCATCAACAGTGTGAAAGTGTTTCAATTTCTCCACATCCTTGCCAACACTTGTTTTTTGGTTTGTGTTTTTGATATTAGTTATCCTAACAGGTGTGAACTGATATCTCATTATAGTTTTGATTTTCATTTCTCTGATGATTAGTGGCATTGAGCATTTTTTATATACTTGTTGACCATCTGTATATCTTTGGAGGCATCACAATTCCTGATTTCAAAATTGTGATGCATTACAAATCTGTAGCAATCACAATAGTATGATAATGGCATAAAGACGGGCACATAGACTAATGGAACAGAATAGAGAGTCCGGAAATAAAACCATGAATATATGGTCAACTGACCTTCTGAAAGGGTGCCAAGAATACAAAGTGGGGAAAGTCTCTTCAACAAATGATACTGGGAAAACTGGATATCGATATACAAAAGAATGAAATTGGATTCTTCTCTTACACTGTGCACATAAATCAACTCAAAATGGAATAAAGACTTAAATGTAAGACTGGAAACCATAAAGCTTCTAGAAGAAAACATAGCAGAAAAGCTTCATGATATTGGTCTTTACAATAATTTCATGGATATGACACAAAAAGCACATGCAACAAAAACAAAAAGAGACAAGTGGGACTTACATCAAACTAAAAAGCTTCTGCACAGCAAAGGAAACAATTAACAGAATAAAAAGGCAACCTGTGGAACTAGAGAAAATATTTGCAAACCATATATGATAAAAAGTTAATCTTCAAAATATGTAATGATCTCCTACAACTCAATAGCAAAAAACAAACAAAAAAAAAAAGAAAAAAAAAACAAAAAGGATTAAAATGGGCTAAGGGCTTGAATAGACGTTTCTCCAAAGAAGACATTATATTATTTTGAAAAAACATTCTGTTTCCAATTCCCCCTTCAGCTACCACCTCTTTCTCTCCCCCTTTTATCTCAAAGGAGTTGTCCCTAATTTGTCTAATCTCTATTGTATCCATTTCACTCAAGTTTTATCATTCCATCCTTTTTACTCTATCAAAACTGTTCCAGGTCAACAATGACTTCCACATTCTAAACCCAGCAACTAATTCCAGCTACACTATGGTGTGAATGTTGGTGTCCCTTCAAAATTCACATGTTAAAACCTAACCCCCAGCACAATAGTATTAAGAGGTGATTAGGTTTTAAGAACTAATGTCCTCATGAATGAGATTATTGACCTTGTAAAAAAGAGGCTCCAGGGAGCCCCAGAGCCCCTTTTTGCCCTTGTGCCATGTGAGAACACAGCAGCAAAGTGCTATATTTAAAGCAGAGAGCGAGGTTTCCCACACTGCATGTGCTGGTGCCTTGATTTTGGACTTCCCAACCTTTAGAACTGTGATAAATAAATTTCTGTTGTTGATAAGTTACCCAGTCTGTGGTATTTTGTTATAGCAGCCTGAATAGATAATACAGTTAATCACTTTCAATTCCTTAAAATACTTTTCTTCACTTGATTTCTAATTCACTAGTAATTTGATTTCCATTTTTGTCTATGTTAAAATCTCTTTGACAGGATATATTTCCAACCTTGTTGTCACAGATTAGAAAGATAAAACCTGAGGTGCACTTAACATGGAAATTATGCATTCACCCCCAAGTGAAGGCTAAAGGACATTACAATACAGAACAAAGGTTTAGGTTTCATAGTAGTTTAAATGGATCCAAATGAAGAGAAAATTGACCCATTACTGGACAATAAAAGTACAAGCTTGTCAAAATTGCAAGATCTTCTGAACAGCACACAATTCCACATTCACATGGTGAAAGTGACTTAGTCTCAGCAAAACAACATCATCTGCCACAATGAATTAATCCTAGTAATTCAAACACTACACTGATTCTCTAAGAAACTACAGGAGGTGTTTCCTGAATGTTCTGATGTTTTTTCTTCCGTAATAAGATTATAGATAAGTAACCTCAAAGGTAAATTATATTTGCATGTCTTCAAAATAATACAGATTCAGCAATGTAGTGTTTTCTTTTCTCCTCTATTTCACAATTGAGATATAGCTAAGCTTCAAAAGAAAACAGAAATGACTTTTACCCTGACCTCATCATATCTTTTTTATCTTCTTTTGACGTATACTCTCTATATTAATTGGTTCTTAATTAATCTTTGTGCTTCGGGATTTGAAATAGCTTTAGAGTATTGGTAGCCAGTTTCTACTCTTGTTCATTTTTTTAACAATGTTGATTGAAAATTAATTCAATGTAGAAGAAAATGACAATGTACTATGTAGCAACGTGGCCTGTGGGTGCTCAATTTAAAAATCCTGTCAATTAGGGTCATAATTTCAACTAAAGTTTGCATACAGACACTAGAAAGGCAGCAACCTAGAGCCTAAAGGCATAATCCATACTCAGAAGAATTTCTTTTGTCAGTCAATGAAGATATTATTCTTTATTTGGAAAAAGGACAAAAATATTTGTTGCTGGCTTTGAATTTCTAGTTAAACAATATGAAATTATTGAGTATAATTGTATCCTGCATGAAGGCTTTAAAGCAACATGGGGACCTGGAAAAAACAAAAAAGGACAACATTCTGAATGTTCCTGTAAAGTCAGCTCCCAGCTATAGGGATCTTAACAATATTTGATTAAGATTTAGATATTATTGCTTTTTTTTTCTTACCCAGTGGGAGTCATTTTATTTTTTTGTGTGTTCAGATTGAACAATTTCTAGAAAACTATATTCAGATGGTCTATAACAATCAGGTGATTGTTATTTTTCTTATTTGTAGTTTTGATTTTGCTCTTTCAAAATTTATATTTATCCATTGTCTGTATTCTCCTATAAATCCAAATACATCACATGATGGATAAGAGTATAATAATCCAATTGCTTTAACAATGGCCAATAACCAATGGGAAAATATATTCTTAGCTTACTTAATGCAAACCACAAATGCACAAAAGACTTTTTAAACTTGTTTCCTAGTTTCTATTATTGAAACATGATGCTGCCACATTTAACATCAAGTAAATCACTGAAACCTAAGAGCCAGTGTCATCTTTGTTGAAAGTCTAATCAGAACATGTAGAAAATAGATTAATTTTGAAATGTAAACTTGTATTTCTTATTAATATCATATATATATGTTATCATATATATATGTTATATACATATATATCATATATATCTCAATATCATTAACACAGAGTATTAACCACTCTATACATTTAGCCATGTCTGACTCTGGGTAAGAATAAATAACCAATAACAAATTCTGGAGAAACACACATGTATTAACATTAATCACATATGCCCTTATTGTCAGAGAATGCTAGTTGCCCATCCAATGGCTGTTTTCTCCTTTTTCATTAGTAATTGAACTGTGGACACTGTGTTCCCATTGTACACTTTGCAGCTACATCTTGGCAGATGACTAACTCCCAACGCATACTATAGGTTATTGGTCATTCCACAGGTTCTATGAAACTGCTGGTTCTGTGAAACTGCTGGTTCTATGAAACTGCCTGAAAAAGAGATCTGACACCACTGTTTCTCGAATTGTAGTCCACAGATACTTGGGAGTCTAGGAGTTCAAACATATTTTTTATGTTTATTTATTTTTTGTAATTATTTTGTAAAGGTTATGTACAGTTTTGAAAGATAAAACTTTTATTTTGCAATGATGTTTCTTGATTTTCTGAGCCTGGATTACTCCCAAAGCAAGGCCTAAGATGAAGGTTTGCTTGCAGTTGTCTATTTGGAATGTGATCCCTGGGAGAAGTGTATGTTGGGAAATAAAAGAGGGAAGAAGAGGAAAGTCAATACAAGGATATCTTATCTGCTTAATAAATGCTATGGGTGAATGGTACTAGATCTTCCCCCAGAATCTTCTGAGGGGACTCTGGAAATCATCACAAAATTGCCTGGCCAGGAGACAAAAGAGGTTAAAGGGGCCCCACTTGTAGTACTCTCCCCACTTCTGGATTGCACATGTGAGTATGAAGCAGCTTCTCAAGGGGATGCCCTGCCGAGGCATCAGAAGAGACCAGAGTGAGAGCCAAGGTGAGTGACTTAAGCTGAAATCCTGGATGGTTGCTGAGCTTTTCAAAGCCTGTAGAGTAGCTGGAGTAAGAGGTGGAGCCAGGAGAATTTGGGGGGATAGAATATGATCTGCTATCTGCACCACTCAGACCTAGTCACACCCTCTATTACAATCCAGTCCATTACATGGTAGTAGTGCTAGCCAGGCACAATCTCTGCAAGGATTTAATACAAGAGAGAGAGTAAAACAACCTAGATTGCCCTTGTTAAATCTGGTTCTGATATTTGTCATATCCCTCTTCTACAACCCATTCTAAATTTCCCTCACCTTAGCCAGAACCTCCATTTATCTAGGTTGCTTGCCTGGTCAGATGGCAGAGACTTTCATCCCTGAGACACTTACTCACCTTGCTCATCTGACTGCAGTTGCTGCAGATGTTTTACTAATTCAACAAGCACAGAGGAATCAAGAGGTAATATATTGTATGTCATGGGTTGCAGACTTGCTCTTTCCTGCCCTATTATGTAAGACCAATTCTAGCTCTACCTAGTAATCAGAATGTTGTCATTCTCATCAGTTCTTTCTCTGCTTATAGTTCCACTAGCATGAGAAGCCCAAAGTAACAAGAAGGTAATCAGAGCTTCCAGACAAGTAGAACCATTGTGAACCATTGTCTCTGAGGAAGTGCCTCCAACCCCTGCTCCTGAAAACCAGAACCTCTAATCAGTCAGAGCCTAAAATTGTAGAGATAAGAAACACAAATTCTGCAAGTGAGTCACTAAGCCAGATGGTAAGAAGGGCTCACCCTAGTTCAGCCACTCAATTTCTGGACCCATGTATTTTAACTTTGGACTTCAAAGCAATACACACCCACCTTTCCCTCAGTGCATGTATCGCATCTGGATGAAAGCACATGGGAATTGTCCCTGGATTAATGCCTTAACTGAGCCTTTATATCATGAGTCTAGGAAGCCCTATGATCATGCATTCATTTTCACACCTCCTTTGCAATAAAAGCAGCCCCTTGATCTGAGGTACAATTTGAGGGATCCTGTGTCCATACATCAGATGTGTTGAAAGCCCTCCAGTAGTGGTCATGGTAGATGCACTGAGGGAAGGGAAGGCAAACCTATTTCAAGAAAACATATCAATCCAGGGAAGGATTAAATCACTATTCTTCCAGGGTGGAAGGGATTTTAAGTAATCAACCCACCATGAAGTGACTGGCATCTTGAACATGGTTTCATGTTGAGGGCTTCGTGTCAGCCTCATCTCTGCTGCTGACAGCTTGGACATTCACCCATGACAGAAAATGGATCCACCTTGGTAAGACAGAGCTCATGATGCTGGGCTTATGTCAAGTCTCCATCCCTACAATGGTTATCTTGATTATGGGCTCATTGCAGAAGAGAAACTGCCTGACATCCATAAGACAAATCATCCTGCTTGGTGGCTATTGAGTCCCTCCTCTGTGGTAAATGTTCTCTTCTAGACATTAACGTAAGACAAGTGATCTGCACACTTTGTGTATGGGCCCATTGCATGATCCATGGAGCGTCTAAGAGAAACTGTGGGCAACAGAGGCCCAAATCTGATCTCAGAAATTTACAAAATGCTTTCTCCATAGCTTATTCTTTCAAAAGATCAATGAAATTGACAGACATCTAGAAAAACTGACAAGAAAAAGAGAGGGAAGACACAAATTACCCATATCAAGAATGAAACTGGAAATATTTCTATAGACCTGCAGACATAAAAAGACTAATAAGGGAATACTATAAACAATTCTATGTGTATAAATTTGATAGTTTAGATAAAATGAAAAAATTATCTGAAAATAACAATCATCAAAACATAAATCTCCAGTCTTAGATGAATTCATTGAAATATCCCTTATGAATACAGGCACAAAAATCATTAACAAAATATTAATAAATAAATTTAGCAATATATGAAAAAAAATTATACACCATGACCAGGTATGGTTTATGCAAAGTACATAGGCTGGTTCAATAATCAAAAATCATTGTAGCCCACCATATTAATAGGCTAAAGAAGGAAAATAACACGATTTTTTACAAAATGCAATATCTATTTAAAACAAAAGAAAACTCTCAGAAAAACAGAATAGAGGCAAACTTCCTCAACTATACAGGCTACTTACAAAATGCCTACACATACCATTATACTTCATAGTGAAAGACTGAATGCTCTCCCTGCGAAACTAGAAACAAGGAAAGGATGTCCACTCTTACCACTCTTTTTTTTCAATATTTTTTTAATTTCAGCATATTATGGGTGTACAAATGTTTAGGTTATGTATATTGCCTTTGCCTCACCCAAGTCAGAGCTTCAAGCATGTCCCTCCCCCAGATGGTGCACACTGCACACATTAGGTGTGAATATACCCATCCTCTCCTCCTTCCTCCCATCTGCTCAACACCCAATGAATGTTATTACTATATGTGCACATAGGTGTTAATTAGCTAATACCAATTTGATGGTGAGTACATGTGGTGCTTGTTTTTCCATTCTTGGGATACTTCATTTGATAGAATGGGTTCCAGCTCTATCCAGGATAATACAAGAGGTGGTATATCACAATTGTTTTTTGTGGCTGAGTAGAACTCCATGGTATACATATAGCACATTTTATTAATGAACTCATGTATTGATGGGCACTTGGGTTGTTTCCACATCTTTGCAATTGTGAATTGTGCTGCTATAAACATTTGAGTGAAGATGTCTTTTTTATAGAATGTCTTTTGTTATTTTGGGTAGATGCCCAGTAATAGGATTGCTGGATCAAATGGTAGGTCTACTTGTATCTTTTTGAGGTATCTCCATGTTGCTTTCCACAGAGGTTGTACTAGTTTGCAGTCCCACCAGCAGTGTTTGAGTGTTCCTATCTCTCTACATCCACACCAACATGTATTGTTTTGGGACTTTTTGATACAGACCATTCTCACAGGAGATAAGTGATATCTCATTGTGGTTTTGATTTGCATTTCCCTGATGATTAGAGATGTTGAGCATTTTTTCATAATTTTTTTGGCCATTAGTCTATCTTCTTTTGAAAAGTTTCTGTTAATGTCCTTTGCCCACTTTTTGATACGGTTGTTTAATTTTTCTGCTGACTTTCCTGAATTCTAAATAGATTCTAGTTATCAGCCCTTTATCATTTGTGTAGTATATGAAAATTTCTCCCATTCTGTAGTTGTCTGTTTGCTCTTGTGATAGTTTCCTTGGCCGTGCAGAAGCTTTTTAATTGGATCAGGTCCCATTTATTCATTTTTGTTGTTGCTGTGATTGCCTTTGGGATCTTCTTCATAAATTCTTTGTCTAGGCCAATGTCTATAAGAGTTTTTCCAACATTTTCTTCTAGAATTATTATAGTTTCAGGCCTTAGGTTTAAGTCTGTTATCCACTGTGAGTTGATTTTTGTGAGAGGTTAAAGGTGCAGATCCTTTTTTCAGTCTTCTACATGTGGCTATCCAATTTTTCCCAGCACCACTTATTAAATAAAGAATCTTTTCCCCAGTGTATGTTATTGTCTTTGTCAAAGATTAGATGGCTATATGAGGATGGTTTTATATCTGGGTTCTCAGTTCTGTTCTATTGGTCTATGTCTCTGTTCTTGTGCCAGTACCATACTGTTTTAGTTACAGTATAGCTTGAAGTCCAGTAAATTGATGCCTCCCAATTCGTTCTTTTTGCTTAAGATTGCTTTTGCTATACTGGGTCTTCTCTGGTTTCATAAGAAGCATAGAATTATTTTTTCTAGATCTGTGAAAAATTATGTTGGTGTTTTAATAGGGATTGCATTGAATCTGTAGATCAATTTGGGTAGTATAGACATTTTAACAATGTTGATTCTGCCAACCCATGAGCATGGTATGGCTTTCTACCTGTTTATGTCCTCTGCTATTTCCTTCCTCAGTATTTAATAGTTCTCCCTGTAGAGGTCTTTTACCTCCTTATTCGACATAATGCTAGAAGTTTTAGTCAGTTCAGTAAGACAAAAAAAGTACATAAAAGGTGTACTGATTGAATAAGGAGAAATGATATAAGGACTGAATATTTGTAAATGTCATTATAGTCTATGTGAGAAATCCCAAGGAATCAACAAACTACAATTACTGAACATATAAATAGAAACCCCTAGAATTAATAGTAAGTTCAGGTTTCAGTATATAAGATAATGTCATATACAAAAATCAATTGTACTTCTATACACTAGCAATGAAAACAAACATTTACAATAAAATATAATTTAGAAGACAATTTACAATTTCTCAAAAAAATAAATACTTAGGTATTAATCTAATAAAATATGTATTGGACTTATAAGTGGAAAACTACAGAAAATTAATGAAAAAAAATCAAAGAAGATTGAAATAAATGAGTAAACATATGTTCATGGAATGGACAACTAAACATAGCAAAGATGTCAATTTCTCCTAAATCAATATGAAATCCTACCAAAATTCCACGAAGATTTCTTGTAAACATAGACAAGATAATTTTCAAATATGTATAGAAAGGCAAAAGAACTAAAAAAGCTAAAATAATTTTGTAATAAAGAATTGGTCTACAAGATTTTAAGACTTATTTTATTTTATATCTACACTAATTAAGACTGTGTGGTCCTGGCAGATGATAGACACATAGATCAATGGAATAAAATAGAGATCCCAGAAATAAATCCACACAAATATGCCCAATTGATTTTTGACAAAGATGCAAAAGAAATTCAATGGAGGAAAGATAGCTTTTTCAGTAAATGGTACTGGAACAATTGGATATCGAAAGCAAAAATGAACAAGTCAATAAAGGTGGGGAGAGAGGGAGAGGAAGAACCCAAGTCTCATATGCAATAAACTGAAAATGGATTGGATCATGCACTTAAATGTAAAATGTAAAATTATACTACTTTTGGCAAACAATAGGAGAAAATCTTCAGGATGTAGGGGGAGGCAAAGAGTTCTTAGACCTTACACTGAAGGCACAATCCGTAAAAGGAAAAATTGATAAATTGGACTTCATCAAAATTAAAAACTTTTGTTCTGCAAAATGTCCTGATAACAAGACAAAAGAACAAATTCCAGACTGGGAGAAAATATTTGCAAACCACATACTTGACAAAAGGCTAGTATCTAGAATATATTTATAACTTTCAAAATTCAACAGCAGAAAAAAATCAAACAATCCAATTATAAAATGGGCAAAAGACATGAGAAGACATTCCACTGAAAAGAATACACAGATAGCAAATAAGCCCAAGAAAAAATGTTCAACACCATTAGCTATTTGGAAAATTTAAATTAAAATTAAAATGAGATATCAATTTATCAGAATGGTTAAAATAAAAAATAATGACAAGACAAAATTCTGACAAGAATGTGGAGAAACCAGATCACTCCTACATTGCAAGTGGGGATGTAAAATGGTACACCCACCCTGGAAAACAGTTTGCAGGTTCTTAAAAACATACACATGCCACTCCCCTACAACCTAGCGATTATACTATTGGACATTTCTCTCACAGAAGTGAAAACATATTCACACATGAGCACAGTTGTTCATAACAGTTTTATAGATAACATCCTGGAAACAAGCCAGATCTTCTTTAAAGAGGAAGTGGTTGAACTATGGTACATCCATATCATGTACTACGTACTTACCAATAAGAAGGAGTAAACTGTTGCTACATGCAACAACCTGGATGAAACTCCAGAAAGTTAGGCTAAGTGAAAAAGGCCAATCATAAAAGTTACATCTTGTATAATTCAACTTATATGGCATTCTTAAAATGAAAATATTATAGAAATAAACACATTATTAATGGCTGCCTGGGGTTGAGGGAATGGGGGTGGCAATGAAAGTATAGGAGGGATAATTGTGGCAATGGCAACATTTTTTATCTTAACTGTATCAATGTTAATATCCTGGTAGAGAGTGTGCTACAGTTTTGTAAGATGTTACCTCTGGGGGAAACTGGGTAAACCATATATGGGATATCTGTTTATTACATTTTGCACTGCATGTGAATCTACAATTATCTCAAAATAAAAAGTTTAATTAAAAAATTGTATGTTCCAGCTACAATCCCATTATTTTCTACTTTAATTTATGTCTAAATCCAAGCTCAATTCTTTTTATAAGGTGCTTAAGTAATAGCTAAATAGTGTGACGTTTATTACCTCCAGAATGTACTATGTCACATTGTGAAAAAAAGTTTGAAAGATTTTCAGGGAAAGAAAGAGGGAAAAAGAAAAAGAATAAATAATCCAACCTCAGACCATCACTTCATTATTTTCTTTTTGCCAATTTTATGTTAAACTATTTAAAAACATACTATTGTACTATTGTTTTAAATTACAATTTTGTATTTAGTTCATAATCCAAGGATATTTTTTAAAGTATACTAATATATTCTATTTCATCCTAATGATTAATAATGGGAATAAACAACAGTATAAATCTTTTCTACCAGATTTAATAGAATGCAATGTCTACTAATATATGAAATTAAGTTTTACTCATAGCAGGACTGTCTCACACTTCTTTTCCAATATTAAAATATAATTGAAAAAGTAGAAAAATGACATTACATTTATTGAATTATTATTGGTAAGATCAACAATGACACACATTATCTATGGAACACATTGCATTTGACTCAATACAAGAGTGGCTATAAGTTTTTAAGCTTGAGATGGATTTTATTGTTTTTATTTGTCGGTTTTTAATAGCAAAAAAAGTTAAGCACTTATGACATGGTTTTTTTTCTCTTAATAATTGTATGTTAATCTAAGATTTTCGAAGTGACTAAGTGATTCCTGGTTACCTATAGGATATTTGTCAAATATATTTTCGTTTGCATATTCTCCCCATGAAATTAATTAGGAAATAGTTGTAACTTCTCAGGAACTCCAAACAGAAATGTTCCAGGCCCAGCTGTACCATATAGGAGATTTGAACCAGTTATTATAAAATACCATTGCTCAGTTAGGCACTGTCGTACTGCAGGCTTACTTAAAAAAAATCCTGTAAATTTTAGTCATGTGGCTCATAGAGCATTGCCCAGTGGTTCAAAGTAGATCCTTTGAGCAGTACTTCACAGTTTATGGATCAGGGATGAGGTTAGGAAAAGCCTTACAATTTGCATTTATTTCCTGCGAGGAGTCAGAACCTAGTCATTTGAAGTCAATTTTAAAAGGATGGTAAAACATGGAAGGATAAGAGGAAATGAAATGAAAAGTAAAGAAAAGGGCAGACAGCCTATCGAGGTCAATAATGATTGACCTGTGTTTTAACCACTTTAAATGAATAAACATAATCCCAATATTTCTGATTTACTTAATTATTCTAAGAGAGTTATCCACAAGGGAATTTAAATATATGTTAATTTGTGTTTACAAATATATTTAGCCAACCTTTTAATATAGTTCCTTGGGCTTTTGCTGAATAATTAAATGTATACTATTTTCTTTACTATTTTATACAAATAAATGTCCAGTGTTTACACCAACCACAGTACCATTAACGATCAACAAATTTATGGATAATTCTATTTGCAACCCAATGTTACATTTATAATCAATATTTTTAACCTCATATCCCATTCTCCACTCATCAAAAATTTTCAGAGAAGTCACCACTAGTCCCTTTACAGAAAAATTTTACAGACCTTGTCTATGAAGTATCTCCCAAGTCTATTATATACTTGCACTTAATAAGCTTATTCTGTGTACTTCTTAGGCATACTTTTTAAATAACTCTAAAATGAAGGACCAGAGCACATAAGTTATTAAGTTCAAAACGTGGAATGTGATTTACACTCATTTCATTATTTTCTCTAATTAGGGAGTTTAATTGCCATGATTTGGGTCATTGAGTGGTGGCAAATGTCCATGAAGGGCAAAGATACTAGTCCCCACTATTTGGGGCTTGCCAGATTCCAGCAATGCAGTTTAGCAAATTCAATAAATCCTTATATAATTTTTAGAAAGAAATTTAAAAAATCACCTAAATGTGTAAAGAGCTGAATAATAAATTGTGAAAATCATTAAATTTTTTTGCAGCAACTATGAAACATCTACATCAAACATTGTGCAGGGTGTGTACCCAAGATTACAAAATTGTAAGATTAGTATTTTATTCCCAAACCTGTTCTAGCCCTGTGTTTCCCTTTCTACTGATGCAATGGTACCTCCACTCTCCCAGGCATAGAGATGAATACCGAAATGCCTTTTACCTTCTCTCTCCAGCCTTCCCTGTAACATTCTCCACCCCCTTGGCTGTTTACTACTTCTGATTCCTCTGATGTTGGTCCTGGACTCATGTGTTTTTTTCTTGAATTCAAACTTGAACATTTCTCATTTCCTGTGATTGCAATATTCCTGGCCCTTCTCCTCACCTCTGAGCTTCCTTTTCCTTCTCTCAGTCCATGTTACACATCAATGTAAGACTAATTTTCTTGTACCATATATTTACCACAATCCTCTTCTGCTTAAAAACCTCCTATAACTTCCCACTTCAAAGAAAAGTAGGTTAAGTTGTTCAGCCTGGCAATTCAAAGCCTCGTGTGATCTGAATTTTCTCCCAACGACCACCTCTCCACCACCTATCTACCCCTGACCTGTTACTCTTAGGATATTCCCTCCTCCCTGCAAATGCTTTCTCCCACAAATTTGAGAGCAATTTCCTGTTTCCTACAGCTGTGGGTAATTTCTCCCTTTCTATCTCCCTCCCCACTCTATCTTCATTCCCTAACAGCAGTAATGCTTTGTTATTTGTATGCGTGCTTTCTTTATCTTGAAAGACTATTTACTATCTGAAAATAGGTACCATGCCATATTCATCAGACCTAACAAGTAATGGGGTAGACATCAATAAATATTTATTGGGTCGGTTGATATAGTCTCCTTTAGAAAGAAATTTTAAATTTACAAACTTGCAAATAAAATGGCCCCCTGGGTTGACATTATAATTAGTATATTCTATAATTAGTATATGATTCTTGTATTTTATTGGTAAGATAAATACAGAAAGATATAATCATAGAGAGTTTTAAAGCCATCTTTTCTGAATCTGTTATCCTCCATTGACAGATTTAATATTTTTCAGCCCTTTAGTAAACAAAGTTCTGAAAAGCACTTCTTGTTTTTTAAAGGATTTTGCAATCTAGTTGCAACAAAAACATAAATTTAGTCAATAAAATGGGGATGAAATAATAATTATAAGAACAATGATCTTTTAAGAATTCTTTTTTTCTTTTTTAGATGCCATTTCAGAGATTGAAGCATGGTTTCATTTTTTCACCCTGTGTAAAGAGAAGGCATTTTAAAAAATCCCTTTGTCTAGACTGTGGTAAAAGAATTACAAAAGACCTTAAAATAAAGTCACTTGGGCAATCCCCCTGCCTTGGGAGGACTATATAAAAACCCAACTGGAAAGAGAGGTATATTTTCAAAATTGGGAAGGGTAAATATAGATAGATAGACCAGAACTTAACTTTAAGATTCCTTTATGATACAAGCAGGTGTTTAAGCATCCTTTAAGGGTAAAAGTTTCCTTTTCCTCTTTAAATACTCTGTACTTCAATTACTTCCATTGAACATTTATAGTCTGCTGTGAATTATTTCTCACATCAGTGCTAGCACTAAGAAGTGCCCTGTTTTAATAAAATCCAATCCACAGTAACACAAACTTACAAAAGAATTCACCACAATGTGCTTTCAAATAATTAGTTTCCTGAGTCCATTTAAAATATCATTCAATTCATAATTTCTCAAAAGCACATTTGTTATGTAAAATGAGGTTCATCTATAAATTAACTGTCAGGTTATATGGAATCTATGTAAAATGAAATGGATAAAAATATTTTAAAGCTGCACTGTGATTTCAGCATACAGAGAAAAAGCTCTACAGTTAGAATCTATTGAAATTAAGGGGAGAAAAAAGGTAACTAATATTGTTTGAGAATTGATTGTGCTAGGTGCTATAATATGTTATATAATATCTTATCACTATATCAGGCAACCAATAGATTTATCCAATTAAAACCATAGGCATCCTATCCAGATGACTTTTTACAAAAATCCAAATAGCTCAACTTTATATGATTGTAACATGGGGGTAAAGACTTTGAAGCAATTGTTAATTTTTACCAAAATCATTCACTCTACTGATGTATTTCTCTATGCAAATAAATGATTCAGTGTAATGGGGATAATGATACAGTCTTCCTTTCCCTCTTTAAATGTAGAATACTAGAACATCCATTTGAATGGTCATATGTAGATCTGAAAACTAAATGCCACCAAATGTCTCCAGCATAGCTAGTATCCCATCCCTTTCTCATCAGAAATTGTGGCACTGTGTCTGAGTGTGGCATTGATTTCTGAATAAGTAGCCAAATTGAGGTATGATCAGTTATATAAACAAGTTCACTGCACTTTCTTTATATCTGAAACATCCCTGGAGGCCCTTACAACCTCTCAATATCATAGACTCTAACCTTTATGGATCTTAAGTCTAAAATTAGAAAACACAGACTATCATGATTACCTACAATATTAAATATTTACAAGTATAAGTAAAACCCATTTTCTTTATTTAAAAAATACTTTAGGCATGATGCATGATCAACCATCTTCTCTACAATAATTTGCTTTAAAAAAATTCACAATTGCAGAGATGTGGACACAACCCAAATGCCCATCAATACATGAGTGCATTTAATAAAATATGGTCTATGTATACCATAGAATACTACTCAACTACAAAACAATGGTGATCTAGCACCTCTTGTATTATCCTGGATAGAGATTGAGCCCATCCTTCGAAGTGAGGTATCACAAGGATGGAAAAACATGCACCACATGTACTTGCCATCAAATTGGTATTAACTGATCAACACTAAGGTGCTCGCATGGTAGTAATATTCATTGGGTGCCGGTCAGATAGGGGAGGTGGGGCGTGGGGAGTGGAGCGGGTGAGGGTGGTAAACCCACAGCTAATGGAAACGGGACACACTGTATGGGGGAAGGACACACTTGTAGCCCTGGCTTGGGTGAGGCAAATGCATTTTATGTAACCAAAATGTTTGTACCCCCATAATATCCTGAATTTTAAAAAAGGAGAAATTTTGGGTGGAAAGCACTAATACATAACTACAATACTAAATAAAAAAATTAAAAAATGAGCAAATACAGAAAAGATTAAAATTTTCCATCTAAACTTTTTGAAATTGCACCTCACAATTTTTAAGCTATTATTGTAATGGGTGTTATTTGCTTCCATTTGAGTTGAGTATTTACAGCTCAATGAGACTTTTAATAGCTTGCTGTTATTGTAAGTTCTGAAATTTCATGTGCTGCCTTGACATCTTTAAGCCTCACAAGGCACCATGAGTTTCTCTGCTCTCATCAGATATGCCACTCTCTCCCACCATGGGAGAGTTTCCCCACCTCGCTAGTTCCCCTATCAGCTGGACCAGCCACATGCCACCTGGTCCTTAATCTAACAGGTTTACCTTCCCTGCCAGCCCATGAAATTGTGCAAACAAGCCAATAACATCCTCCCACAGGAACCAGGGGTCACCTCCCCCTCTTGTTACTACAAAGCCCATACTCCTATGCCCCTTCTGGTTCCTTCTGCTCCTGAGCTCAGCCCTGGGTGGCTCTGCATGGCATGCTATATTCTCCTCTCTGGCACTGCAAGTAAGTACATGTGACTAATAAGCCACTGTCAATCTTATCATTCCAGTGTTGGGTATCCTGTATTTGGTCATCCTCTTATTGGGTTGGGGGATTCCTCCTTCACTCCTGGGATGAATAGAAGGTGATCAAAATGATCCTTTAATTTTTAAAATTTAGAGTTAGCAGTTAGATAGATTTAACCTTATGTGTCAGAGAAAGGATTTTATATTTTACAACCATGCAAACCCAAGCTTCCAGATGGGGAAGGCAGGGATAACATGCAGCAGAACTGAGCTCTCTGCCTGTGTTTGGCTGTAACCAGGCTGGGTAGGCCACAGGGATAAGGGGAGCTGGGGCAGAGGAAGGCCAGGCAGGACAGCCACATCTCTGACATTGTTCTGCCACCCATTAAGCTACTCTGGGGTAAGCTTTCTCTCTCATCAAAAATTGTACTGAGAGCCTAAAGAATATTTGAAACATTTAGCAAACCAGACTGAATATTCCATGAATCTCTTTGTATAATATCACTTACTATTTTAACTTAGGTAGCCTCTGAAACCAAGAGACAAGGATTCAAGAGTAGTTTATTTGGGAGGTGGAGAACTGGGACGAGGATTAGCAGGAGGTGACTATAGTGTGCTTTATCAAGCAAGATATCACCATAGATATTTGGAGCTTATTCCCACTGGGGCACTCTGAAAAACAGTGTGGAACATGCACCTTGGAGTTGTCGCAATCCAGGAAGAGGGATGTGGAATATTTTTCCACAAATGCTGAGATGGCTGTACCCAAGAAGAATTAATTTTCTGCTGCCTCCATCCTCCCCACACAAAGACTACTCTATTTCAAACAGCCCTCAAGCCTCTGTCCCCCCACATAACTCTCTGTTGCTTATCCAGCTTTATTTTCTTTGTATTTCTCATCTGCACAAAGAGGACAATTTTTTCCAGTTGCCTGTGTCATCTACATGGAAGACTCAAAAGACTGGAGCTTTTGTTTTTTTCTCTTCTGTAACACCAGCGAACAACTGAGTATATCGTTAGCACTAAATAAAAATTGAATGTCTGGATAAATAAATGCTAACTAAGTCATCAACCATCTTGTAGAACAAAGAACTGCTCCTTAAGTTGTCTTTCATGTAGAAACAATATGGCAGATGTCGTGCTTGCCCAGAATAGGGAGTCTTCACTGGGCAAAACTCTCAGTGGGCATCATATGCTATGTTCATTTTTAAGTATCACACTTGTAAGGGACATTTCCAAATGGAAGCCCATGCCAAGGAAAACCATGGCAGAAAGGGCCCAGGGCACCATATCAGGAGTAAAAGGAAATGGGGACATGGGTTGGAATGGGAGGTAAAAGGAAAAGCAGGAGTAATTGCCTTAAAATATTTGGAGAACTCTCAATTGAAAGAGGGATTAGAGGCAAAATGAGGATCAAGGGTAGATGTCATTGATAGCAAATGTTAGCTCATGTAAGGAATAACCTCTTCTCCCATGAAGACAAACTTTCCCCATTACTGGAATGGGTGGAGCACATGTCACATTCACCTTCCTCCGTTTCTAGCACGTATGGAGCACTTTCTCCATCAGTCTCTCATCCCTGCCATTGGCTATGCCTGGAATGCTCATCCCTGAGTATTTGCATGGCTACCTCCTCTCATCCTTAACCTCAGTTAAGTGCTACTCAGAATTCTTCTCTGACCAGCGACCAGTCCTTTGCTCCAAATCATCATAGGAATATGTATGTGTTTAGGGTAAGGGATGGGGGACAAGTTACAGCTAAGTGTTAAGAACGAAGGCTAAGGAGTCAGACTGCCTGCAGGGAATCACTGGCCCATCACTTAGTAGCTGTGTGGCCTGGGCAGGTTACTCAGCCTTTCTCAGCCTGTGTCTGAAATATAGTCAGTATAATAAAATCAATCCCATAGGGCTATTGTAAGATTTAAACAATATAATAATATATAGAAAGCACTCATTAAAAAATGTCAATATATGTTCCCTATTATTATCAAAGCACTTATTTGGTTTTTTTCTGGCACTTATTATAATTTATAACTGACTTTCTAGATTATTTTGTCTATTTTTTGTTTGTGTGTAGTGTATATCCTGCTCTAGACTGTAAATTGCAGGAGAGTCAGGACCATGTTTGTTTTGTATCCCCAGCGCCTACCGCGCATGATAGATGTGCAATACGTAACATGCAACAGATGCTCAAAGAGTATTTCTTAAATAAATAAAAGAGCCAGGCCACCCTTTGCCAGGGTTTCCTACTGTCTTCTGCAAAGCTCTGGACAGTGAGGGTAGATGCCCAGAACAGACTGAATGAGTGGAGCTTCCAGCTGTGTGGGAGCCTCAGGGGTCCAAGCGAGAACCTGGTGCCAGGAGTGGAGTTAGCTGGCAGCCTCCAGCCGCCACATTCCCGAGATTCACTGCAGGGCCCTCCCCAAGGCCACGTCCCCACCCTGCCCTGAGACAATGCCGAGCACAGGGGAAATACCAGGGCCCGGCTGCCCTTTCTGCTCTCTGGAAAATCTTTGGTCTTAGGCTTGCATCATCCTGACCAAGACTTTCTCAGGCTACAGTTCGGTCTGCATCTCTTCCTTCCCCACCCTCCCCCCTTCCCTCCTGCTCTCCACCCGGTCTGTGGCTCTCTCCACCCGTTACAGTTCCTTCTCCCCTGCATCCTCCCTGACACTCTGCACTCAAGGTAGAAAGTGTGGCAGAGAGCAGGGGTCCTCCCACCTTCCTCTCTGCAAGTGAAAGAAGTGCACTGTTTTATAAAGACATGCATCAATTCCAGAACAATTACAATTAGTGGAATTTTCTTCATGATTTCTAGTAGTAAGTTGCTAACCGTGTTTTCAAGTGTTGCTATAACTAATTTATTCATTTCTCTGTTTTCATAGGAAATTAGCAGAGATGATTTGGGGTTACTAGAAACTACAATTTTAAAGAGAGAGTTGTTAGATACTATGATATTTTCTACATTTAAGATCTCCAAAGGTCCAAATCAACCGTGGAGATGATAAATAGAATCTCAACCCTCTCCCATAAAAGCACAGCAACTATTTAAAGAACATATGGCCCAGCTAAAATAGACAGTCGCTCCTTTAAGTGATTATTATTATCCTCTCACATTGTGTTTTTAATAATTCTCGCAAATCTAGACCTCTATCCAGTGGAATTCTAGGGAGTATCACTCAAAGTTATGAAGCTAGAAATATTATTAATGATAACTCAGTGGTCCCAAAAGAGCTTCTAAGTCCTTTCTAAATAAAAAATTGACTTAGGCAAGAGAACAAAGTTGAAATTTCTGTTTTATTACAGAGCCATTTTACCTTGGGATGAATAAACAACCGTGTGTGTAGTTATTACAACTCCAGTGATATCGGCAAGCAGTGAGATTTAACAGTGGGGAAAGAGTACCAAGTCCCATTTTGGGGGCACAAAAATGTCAGGGCTGAATGTGGACCCTGAGCAGGTACCTATGGTCCCCCAAAGATTAGAAAGCAGCAGAGGAAGCTGCGGGTGACAGCTCACCGACTCTTCTCCAACATCACTCATTTGTATGACCTGCTCCATGTGGCCATGGGAGGAGTCCTTCTCATCTGTCCTTATCTGCATCACTTTTATAAAGGAAATGCCACATCACTCCTCAGACATGTTTGTGGCAGCACATTCCACATTGCATGGGTCTTTTCTGTACGAGTCTATCGTCCCCAGTAGAACGTAACTTCCTTTAAAGTTGGAAATTGTGTCTACTCCACACGTGCACTCCAATCAGAGGGGGTCAATTGAGGCTTATGCAAAAATGAATGAATTCATGATCTATATTCATTATTATCCATTGCATGCTTAGTGTTGTGGCCTAAAGAAACATGATAAATGGTCATTTTGATCTATAAAGCAAGGGTTTTCATCTGTCCCTGATGCACACAGGAAAAAGGAATCCCCAATGGCCTTTGAGTCAAGGCTATTTTATTCTCTATGTTGTCTTATTTGGCACCGTGTTTTCTAAAGCCCAAGCTGTTATAGATCTTTACTTCTGTAATGCTCTACTTGTAGCTTTTCTCCTCTTGCCCACGCTCCTAACTTCTTGGTCCCTCTTGAGGATTCTTGCTCCACTGTTAGTCCCTTAGGTTTGGTGTTCCTCAGTCCCTTCTCTGCACCATCTTCTACTCTTACTCTAGATATCCTCCTTGAGTTACCTTATCATTTCCAAGACTTTATTTACCATGCACTAGCTCCTGAAGCTGATGTATTTTAACCCAGATCACGTCTTTCTTGTGAGCTTCAGACCTGCTTACTAACCAGACAACTGGACATCTCTGCTGGGCATCCCATGAGCCCTTCAAACCCAGCAGACATGAAATTGGGTTCATCCTCCTCCTCCCTAAACCTGCTCTTTTACATGTGGTGCCTATTTTCAGAAATAGTACCAATATTCAACCAAATGTATCCAAGCTGGAAACTCTATCATCATTGTTAGTCTTTCTTTTCATTCACTCACTTATTTACAGTGAAACAACAAGTTCAGTCTTCACCTTCTGATCTTCCTCAAGTCTTCCCACTTCTCTTTATTTCTGATGCCCCTACCCTAGCTCAGGCAGGCATTGCCCCCCATGGACTACTGCACCAGGCTTCTCACCAGGTTTTCCTTCCCACACATTCCCTATACTATGGCAAGAGTCATCTTTCTAGGACAAAAGTACCGTATGGTGCTCACTTCTCTGCTTAATATTTTTCAGTGATTCCTCATCACTCCTAATATAAATTCATTTTATACAGTACTCCAGATAGATACCATGATTCCTGTTCCAGCCTCGTCTCTTTTCACTTCTTCCCAGGAATTTTATTTTCCAGTTATATGGAAAATTTTTCAGTCTCTCTATGTATTATGCTTTTTCTTATCCCTGCAACTTTTTAATGAAGCTTTTACATTTCCTAGAAACATTATTTTTGCCTCTTTCACCTGGTCTTTTATTCACTTTTCTCAGATTAGATGCAACTTCCTCCAGGAAGTCTTCACCGACCCCTATAAATCCAAAGGAGGTTCCCCCTCTACATGTTTTTGAAGCTTACCCTATGATAGCACTGTCTTATAACTGTCTGTTTGTCAATATCCTCTCTGAAACTACAAGGCATACGAGAGTGGAGACAATATCTATCCTAATCATTAAAGAATCTATCACAGTGCCTTGCACACATGGGTAATCAACAAATATTTGTTGAATAAATGAATGAACTAAGGAACTGCTGATAGAATTGATTGGTCATCCCCTGATTTGCATCAGAAAGCAGACATACAGACCCCCTAGAAAAGAATTAAAATTTCCAGAAATAATTACCAGAAATTATTTTCATCATGCTACCTTATTGCTAATCAAGTCACTCATTATGTCCCACGAATGATCTGTGCCCAAAGTGTTCCATGTGATATATGTTCTTCTCACTTTTTAGTTGGCTAATCAATATAAAGGCTGCACTCAGCAAATTCTAAGCAAACAGACTGAAGATTTATAGATTTAGGTTGATTTTCAGATATATTTGTAAAACTGCCTAGTGAGGCTTATGAATAATTGACACCCCCTTGGGAAAATTTATCTATAAATTCAGATCTCCCCACATTTTGAAAGTATGTTTCTATTGTTTTTCCCAAGTATTGATTGCAAAGCTGAGTGATTTTGTGATAGGCCCAATACCAGAGGTGGCTGCTGAAACTTCAAATATGTTTATTAGGAGAAAAAAGTATGTGTGTATGTGTGTGTGGGTTTGTGTATGTATTTGTATATATATACATACTTTAAATACATTTGTCAAATTGTAATTACTAAAGCTTGTTCCTAAGGAAAATGTGTACTCTATAATGGAGAGACTAGGTTTCCCTGAATACAATGACTCAAATGCAACAGGCCACATACACATTACCTCTACTATCTTCTCATCCCCAAAATCTGAAAGATCTCTGTTCAACCATTGGCCACTGGGCACTTCTATTAGGGTTCTATTTGGCAGATATTTCCACAATTTGCCTAAAATTAGTCTAACCTGGCAACAGATTGTCTATGTCTAGTTCAAAATCAATAATGAAGTATAGTGATATATAAGCACTACGTAGTACTTTGATTTTTTTCTTACAGGTTAAAAATTGTCAGTGACAATACAACAAGGTCTGGATTCAAATTTCTCTCAGAAAAGATTCCAGGAAACTCCTTTAGAATGTTTTGAATTTCATTATTCTGGTTTTGAGACCAGTCCAGGTAGTTCTAGGGAGTAGAAAATTGCTGAGAATCTCTAAAGCAAGTTGTAATAAAATAAATTCACTGAAATTCACTTTCTCTTATAAATACGTGCTAAGCTTCACTTTTCAGAGACAAAGGTGGTGTCAAGAAATCAAAAATTCCTCAGAGGAGAATGTCAGGAGCTGTCCAAGAGAACCAGTTACCAGGTACGGCTGGCACGGAGTTCCCTTCGGAGATTTGTCAGTGTCCAGGGATGAATTTAACCACGGTCCTAGGCCAGTCCTCACTGGCTGAAATGTCATTGAGAACAGAGACCTGTGATCAGGGTGAGGACTGACATGCCCTAGCAAGGAGGGACTCCTTGAGTGAGCTTTGTGTAGCCTGTCCTAGTGGAAACCCACTCCTTAATTGGAATGGTGGCTTTAAATTCTATTTCTCAGTTTGATGAATCTATAATTCCTAGTTCTAACTTTGGCCAATTTCCAGAGTGAGGTTTACTATTCACTTTACCTTTGATGTTACGATTTTGGACTCTATACTTGCCACCTTGTCATCTTAAACACATTTCCTAAATCCTAAATCATATAAAACATTTATATACTGGACTCCAATTTCTGTTCTGGTGCTCAGCATGGTCTCTAAAGATACCACTGCTTAAAACAGGTGGGATTTCCTAGCTTACACCATGCCATTGGGCCAAGCTAAAATTCAAAGAGGTGGTTTATTATGTTGTTTACTATCATGACTTTAATATTCCTGCATCCTTATTACTATATTTTACTGTAATTATTTTCTTACTCACTTTCTTCCCCAGTGACCCATTCACCTCCCACCCTAGATAGTGAGCTGCTTAAAGACAAAGAACAGGTCATCTTTTCCCATGTGTCTAACAGCAGGTTATATAAGATTTTTAAGAGCTTTTTCCAAATTACAACTATTGAAAACAAAATGTCATTAAAATTTATTCACACAAAAATAGGAACTAAACTGAATAAATTTAAAATGATAGTTAAAATGTAATAGAAGATTAAATTTTGAAATTCTAAATTTCACTTTGTAATACCTCAACAAATGAAAAGATCTTTTGATGGAAACAATTTATGTTTCAATTGGACAAATTTATATGCTCTATGAGAATAAAGTGGAATTAAGAAAAGCTTTATCTGTAACATAAAATTTTGGTAAAGAATTCAAAATAATCATGAAAAAGAGAAGTTATTTGATAAGATTTGTCTTATAAAACATTTGTCAAAAAAAGTTTCTCTGAGTGAAGATAAAAGGAAAGTACATTTGTAACAATATTTCATTAAATTGGTAAATGTTATGTTTACCACAATTTAAAAATTATTTTCTAAATTAGTGAGGTCCAAAGTGAATAGTCAATTATTTTCAAATTTCTTAAGCATGAAATACCAACATTTCTAGACCCAATACTGTATACTAAGCAGTCAGGACTTTTTACATACATTAGCTCATTTTTTAAATTTGTTTTCCTCTCAAATAAGTAATTGTATTTTTTTAGGTACACAAGTCTAGGTACAAGAGAAGTGAGTACACTTCACAAGAGTCTGAAAACCTGAGAGGATAAACATTCATTAATTCTTTTTAAAAAACTTTTTTTTTGGGGGGGGGAATTAGCTCATTTAAATCTAACAACAATCTAGGGAGTGAATACTGATATTATCTACATTTTGTAGATAATGAAACAAGCATAAGGAAGCTAAGAATTTACCCAAGATTACAAATCTTGTGGGTAGTTAATCTGGGATTCAAACATGAGCAGTCTGGCACATGAACATCTACTCTTAACAACCAGGCTCTATCGTCTTTGCCATGAATGCTGCATACAATGTGGAAGATGGGAATGATCGGGAGAATATAAGGCAGAGGGCATTCCACTGGGGACACACTTCAAAGTAATGGTGTAAGACGAGGATAAGCAAAGGATATTGGAGAACAACAGGCAGCTCTCTCCATCTATGAGAAGGACATGCTTCTGGAAAAAGACGGAAGAGGGAGCAATGGGCAAGTGGGACCAGAGCATGGTAGACTCAGACTGCAGGGGCAGCATCACGACCTCTTGGATCCCTAAGGGACTGCAACAAGGCTAGAAGGTATCTATAGCTTTTCTAATCTGAGTTAATAAGATCTTCACCTATAATCACACACATGGTAAGTATGTCATTTATACATGTAGTCACCAACTTGTAGCTGTAACATACAAGAACAAATCCAAAGGGGCAACATGTAATTTCTTTAACAATGTAGTCTTTATCTGCCATACGAACAGGGAACAGAATGGTTCCCTTTAAGCCATACATTGTTTGAAGCAAGCTGACTATATTGATCTGGTCATGAAATCATAAATCTTCCATTATATATGCAACAATAGAGCCTTTGGCTTTGTACAGATTTTTCACAATTAAAATATAATGTAGTTATACATTGGGTAAATTATGCATTATGATCATTATACAATAATTTTATTATTAACAATTATGACAAATTTAAATCACTAGCTTTCGGAGTTATCGTCTCATCTATTGTCTCTAACTTTATCCTCAATGCAACCTTGTACAAATGAAGACAAGGGTATTAAGCAATTTGCTTAATGGCAGATCTGGGAATAAGATCCAGATCCTCTTGGGTGTGTTCAATAATTACTTGTTTATGAACTGACCACTTGGGATTCTCCTAGAGAAAAAGCTCTATGAATCTTAGGCCAGCCCACAGGCTCCCTTATGTCAGTTTAAGTTAAAACAAAGTTACCCACTTAAAACATTTTTTGATTATGTGATAATTTTATTCATAAAATATTCCTAATGATACTAGCCAAATCCAATTTTAAATATTCAATCTCAAGTCACCCCTTAAAACCTCAAATTTTGAATAGGTTACAATGATCCATGCCACAGACAGGCGATACCATAAAGTATGTTAAAATGTAGGCATAAACTTATTAAAATATGAAATCAAAGGTGAAATATAAGTTAAGTAGAGAGGTAGAAAAAATGTTATTGTAAAGTAACAAAAGAATCAGAAGAGATGATAACTGATAAAAATGAAAAGGATATATGATAAAACTTTCTCAATGCTGATTGTGGAATATGAAAAATGCAAACAAGAGAGAAAGTTCATATTAGGTAAAGTAGAAGAAAGATCATTATTAAAGTCCACTGAAGATTTTTAAAAACCAGAAAGGGTGATTTTTGTATAAGTATTGAGGTGAATATTGGAAAGCCAGTGAAATTACTGTGTGGGTGAATTTTATAAATGAGAGTTTCGAAATTAATATCTAAACCAGAATTTCAGCAAACCAGAATTTAAGCAGAACTTTATAAATAATATAAGTTTTATGTACCCAAATCTATGGACAGAGATTCAAATCATACTTTTTTTTTTTATTTGAGGAAATTGAGGCCCAGATATTAATTAGCCCAAAATCACACAATTCGGCTGAAGCCAGAATTCATATACAGGCTCATCCTAACATTCC
Source organism: Lemur catta (assembly GCF_020740605.2). Taxonomy (NCBI): domain Eukaryota; kingdom Metazoa; phylum Chordata; class Mammalia; order Primates; family Lemuridae; genus Lemur; species Lemur catta. The sequence goes on from NC_059132.1 coordinate 47,838,832, forward strand.
CAGGGCTTGGCACAGAGAATAAAGAGGCACACATACCCTATGCCATACATCCCAAATCCCCCAGCCCTGCCGCCTTCTCTTCCTTCTCTTGGCTCCTTCATGCTGTGTGCACACTGGACATACATAGCCTGCAATTCCAAGATCTGCCCAAGCAACTACCCCAGAACCCCAGCTCTTGTGTACCCCTTAGGCCTAAAAGTAACTCAGGGGTGCAGCTGGGAGGGTGGTTTGGGAAGAAATCAAAGCAGGACCCTGAATGGAGCTCAGACTCTCTGAGCAGAGAATTCAGGGTCCCAGGTACCCAGACCATGGTGCAGAAGCTGGGGCTTGGGCTCTAGTGGGCAAGTCCCCTTCATGCCAGGGAATCCTCCCACTGTGGTCAGGGACATGGCTAGAGTAAGCTAGCACAGGTCCCCTTAGGCATATCCACTCAGCTGAGGCCTTCCCTTCCCAAGCCTAAGACTGGTGCTTTTTATAAATCCCTTAGGTTTATACGGCATTTGTGGTCAAAAAAGTGGTTTCACATATATATAATCTCATTTGATCCTCCCAGGACACCTATGAGGTAGAAAACACAGTTATTACTGAGGAAATTAAGGATCCTGGATACGGGACTTAACATCCCAAAGTTAGAAAGAAGCAGAGGTCAAGTTTTCCTCACCTCCCTCCATTCTGTTTCCCTTTCCCCATACTCTGTCCACTTCTGCCTTCCAATAACTTCCCACAAAGCAGTTCTTTACTGTTTGAAAGACACGACACTAGAGCACAACGGAAATATATCTTCTCATAGCTCTGGAGGATTGAGGTCCAAGATCAAGGTGCCAGTCAATTTAGTTTCTGGTGAGGGCTCCCTTCCTGGCTTGCAGAGGGCCACCTTCTCTCTGTGATTTTACATGGATGGTCCTCTGTGTGTTAACGTGAAAAAAACAGAGCTCTGGTGTCTCTCCCTTTTCTTCTTTTTTAAAAAAATATATGTCTATTTATATATGTATTTATTTTAATCAACAAATAAAAATTATATATGTGTGTGTATATTTATATATACAGTGTACAGCATGCTGTTTTGAAATATTCTCTTTTTATAAGGGCACCAAGCCCTATCAAATAAGGACCCCATACTTGTGCCTTCATTTAATCTTTATCACCTCTTCACAGGCCCCATATCCAAACATAGTCACATGGCAAATTAGCGCTTCAACATATAAATTTGGGGGATGGGGGCACAAACATTTAGCCCATGACATTAATCCAGATATAAGACACGTTGCTATATTTCCAAAGTAATGCCCAATAGTCATCCCTCGTCCTCTTTTGCAGGATCTCGTTAGAGTTGATTCAACACAGAGCTGCTTAGCTCTGTTTAATTCCATACACATTTTATTACCTTCTGTGTGCCAGAAGGACCTGAAGAGCTTGACATTCTAGACTGATCTACATATAATTACAAAGGTGTACCAAGTGTGATGACAGACACACAAAGCATCCCATGAAAGTCTGTCCCAAATGTTGCTATCATGAGCAAAACCTAGATTCAGACAGCTGCACCTCTTCCACTAGCCATGGGTCACTATTTCTCAGTTGCTGATGTGCCCACCCGTAACGCAGGGCTAGAAGGAGGTTAACTTGTCCAGGTTTTTTTCCAGTGGTAAACGTACTTAAGATGATACTCTACATATGATTTTATATTCTGCCACATTTATTCATTATTCACTTCTAGTTAGCAAATATTTACTGAGCCAGAAATCATGCCAAGTGCTGGGGAAACAGTGGTGAGTAAAACGAGCATGACACTGCCCTCATGAAACTCCCAGTTTATTGACTGTATCGAGACCATTTCGATATGCCATGGAAGACCTTTCTGTGATAAGTTTTATGTCTGCTTGGCCCAAAATATAAAACTTTTTCCTAACATTGGACATTTATGATCTCTATAATAATGAAGTAGCTATGATGAATAGCATTGACCATATGTCTTATTATTTCCTTGGAATGGAATCTAGAATCTTCTTGCTTTTAGGTTGTAATATAGATTAATCCCACAATCAATGGAAGTAATTTACAATCAACATGAGATAATATATTTTAAACTCTTATGTAATGAAGAATTTTACAATGATATATTTATAAAAGCAAAAGAAAGATATCATGTATAATCATCGAGATAGAATATTTTCTTGTCGAGGATCTATGTCAGATTTGCCATCCTCCCCAGTTGTTTAGCTTTGCAGAGATGTCTGAAATCAGTTTGATTTTTTTCTCCTTTTAAATAGTGTCTTTTTGGTTGCTGTTCTGCTTGGATACTTTAAAGGTTTATTTTTAATTTATTTGTGTACATTAAATCATGTACCCCTTGAATATATACAATTTTGACTTGTCAATTATGCCTCAAGAAACCTGGGAAAAAGTTTCAGCAGTTTATATTTTTATCTGTGATCTCCCTTATTGATGTTAACTGAAATACACAGAGCCTTCTTGACATACATATTTAGATCATTTTTCTGCTAGCGACAATAACTTTGAATGTTTGTTTGCTTTTCCTGGTAGGAATAGCTGTAGTAAGATTAGAATCTCAATTCTTTATTCTTCAGCTGTGCCATCTTCTTTTGAAACACAGTATTTAAATTGATTTTGCTTATTCACCTGCTTTATGGAAGTCCTTCTCCCCAAATTTTCACTCAACTCACTGATTTTCCAAGTGTCAGCTCTGCACTTCACATTTCCAGTACTGATTTTAATTCTCCTACTGATTTTATCTCCATTGTATCCATCTCCTACTTGTACTATTTTTCTTTTATTTTGATTTCCTCTTCTTTTGAATTTTGATGACTATTCCAGAGAAGCTCAATCTTCATGCATCTTATAATTTCTAGTTCTCTTTTTTTCTAGCTTCTGTGATATACTTACTCTAACTTTTCAAAATAATGTTTCATTTACCTCAGTGCAGAAGAGCTTTTTATGGTCCCTATTCACGTTTACTTGTTGCTAGTTGTTGCTTTTTGTTGATTCACCCAGAAATCAAGAGATGTCTAGGCAGATTCATTTCCCGCTTACCCATGAATAGCAGAAGTATCTATCCATCAACCTAAGCTCGCTGTACACCTCCCTTGAATCAATAAGGCCCAATTATCAGTTTCCAATAGTCTTTTTTTTTCTGGTAGGGTCTTTCTAAACTTCACATCCACTGCCTGATTGTTTGCACTAGGGATGGACAAAGAACGTGGAAAGCAATAACTGTCAGTGCAAAATGTCACCTACACACTCCACCCTACATTTTCCTGTGGAAATAGTCCCACCCAGAATACAATATACTGCTGCCAGTTCTCCAACCCTGAGGCTACTTTCTGCCTGGTTATTTTGTGGGGCTCAGCATTTCTGACTAGAGGAGAAACAAGACAGGTGTCCAATACTCTGCCTCAAAGAATGATGGTCCTGCAGGACAATTATCTCACAAACGAGGAAGTAGACACTGCAGGAAAGCAGATCTTGCCACCTTGAAGGGAATTATTTTTATTAAAGTCGGGCCATGGTTGCTATGGTTGCTTTTTCAGTTCAGTTTCATCATCCTTGTGGTTATTAGAACATCCTTCCAGAGTCCGGATTTGGTTTAATGCTAACGTTGCTTATTTGGTTTGCTTGTTTGCTTGTGTATTTGTTTGTTTGTTTGTTTTTCTGTTGGCAATTTTGATCTTCCCACACCTTCATAGGAACTTGTAAAGGTTTACGCCAGGGGTTGCTAGCTATGTGCTATTTTAAACCTAAAAAGTAGACAATTTTAATCTGAAAGTTGATTTACACAGGTAGACACAAACAGAATTACTACATTGACCATTGTGATCAGACAAAGCCTGCTATGTTTAGGCTACTTATTAAACTAGTTGTGGTTGTGTGAACACAGGTCAGGCCAAAAGCCATCCAAAAGGATTTCCAAGTACAGAAGGCACCTTGTTGTTCAATGAGCAGTCAAACCCACTAAGTTGGTGGCTTATGATTTAAGCAAAATAATATTTTCTCCCTAAGTTTTTGTCTTTGTATGCTTTATAAGAGACCCCCATCACTTCATACCATGCAGTAACCTCTTGAATGTTATGCCAGCTCTGAAGAAACATTAAGAATAAAAGATAATCTGGTGACCCTCCCCATCAATCACATACACACACACACACCCCACACACACAAGCACACATCCGCTCACATAAACACGGTTAGTTGGGAAAACCAGTTAGAGAGTTAAACACAGACTCATCAAATGAAGGCATTCAATCCATTGCAAAACTCAATCCCATTAGGATGCTCCAGGAAAATAAATGGAAGAACGCCTTCAGGGAGAATTATAAGTTGCAGCAACTTTTACCATATGAGAAGCTTGACAATATTAAGAGTCACACCAGGAAAGTTTGTCATTATAATTAATTACTTTTCAACTATTAAAATAAAACATGCTCAAATTAAAACTAAAAGAGCACAGCATTTATCTTTATATTATGTGAGAAAGCACAGAAAGAAGAGTACAATACCATAAATAACTTTTTTTCACTCAAGTTTGCATCTTTATTCTGAAACCCATTTAGAAAACAATAGAATGAGGTACCATGGGAATAGAGGATCATTTCCATTAGACTTTAATGTGTGATTGCTCAGCAATGTAATTGAAAGCATGACAGTGGCACAGTGCCAGGGTCCTATTGAGAAGACATTATATTAAAATAACATGTACAGAGTATTTTACATCATTTTTTCCCATTTTGCAATATTGCACTAAGTTCCATGTCAGATCATCAGGGCATAGTTACAACTAATTTTACTTATCTAGGAGATGCCGGTCTCTCACATAATGTTGCACAAGAATTGCATCTCAAGTTTACAAATGTTACTGTTTATTCACCTTCATTTCTTTTTTATTTTACCTTCCAGAGCTAAAGGTCAGAAAGTGGTTAGAATCACACAGACAAAAATAAAGGAACTGTCAAAACAATGGATGCAAAACTTTCTTTAAAGAGTAGCCTTGCTATTTTTAAGTTTTTTATGGGTTATATCCAAACAACATAAGAGATGGACTCACTCCTGCCCAGTGCTGGGCCTGATGGACAGGAGACTACATGGTAAACAGTGACTTTCTGAAGGGGACTGGTACTCAGCACAGTGCCAGGCACATGGCCGGCACTGAAAAATGTTATTAAATAAACATTAATTGACCAATTACTTTTCCTCTAGAAGCTTCTATTCGATAGGAAAATTTAATTCATTACCCAAAAGGATTTTTATCGGAATCCTTTCTGTAAACTTGTTATCTTTCTGGCCATGGCCCCCTAATTTTTTGAATGAGGCAAACCAGATTGTCTAACATCATAGATACTTCTAATTTGTATTAGTGTCCTAGTGTATACATTAATAAAGGTATATTAGCTGCCTGTAGCCCTTCATTTTTTGCTGTAGAAAGCCATGGCAATCCCATTTAAAATCTTTTAACCTATTCACTTCATGGTAGCAGCAGTAGCAGAGCCTTCTGGGCTTTGTAACATAATAGTGCCCCTTTATCACACTGAATGGTTTATTAGAACCTGCTTGTACTGATGATTTAGTTTTACCATAGTGAGGCCACCACTCCAGGGCTTCCTACTCTGTTTGGGGACTCTTCCGTCATTTTAATGTTTAGGGGTTTGTTTGTTTTCTTGTGAAATGGGCTTTCATTTAGTTTTAGCATTATTTACATTATTTATTATCGGGAGACAAATTGAAGACTCGGGGGTTGAGAACACTGCACTGCAGAATCACTCTGAAATCTGTAGCTTACCAACATCACCAAGAACATTCCGACCCTCAGAGGTCGTCACCAATAGACTCTTGCTCCAATAAACATGGCTGCTTTCAGTTACAGAAACAAATAGAAAAATAATGCTTAACTTCCTTCAAAATTTGAATTTTGCTAACCCAACTGCTGTATCATAGTTGATGGAGTTTCTGACCCTCCTAATTCCTTTTGTCTTTTTTTCTCCCGGTGTCTGGCAACTGGGAATGCTAAGGGCAGAAACCTTATCAGCCAGGACCCAATCTTAAGTGACGTTAAACTTGCTCCATTTTTTAAATTCTGTCTTTGGACTCTATTTGCAGGCATGGACGTCTGCCTTTACCTCCATTCTGAACCCTGTCTAGCTCCTCTGTCCCATACTTCCAACTCCCCATACAAGGCGTGACCCTGCATGGAACCTCAGCCTACAAGGCATCAGTGGGCACAGCCTCCTTTTGGGGTTAACTCTGTCCAGCATATGCTGTCTAAAATAGGCTTTAATTATCAATCAATTTCCCTTCCACCCTCACAAGACCTGAGGTATAATGACAAATCTAATAACAGTAAAAATAAATTTGAAAAAATAATCTGATTGTTTTCCAGAAAAATGTAATTTTCATAACTAAACATAATGTCACTGTGAAAATGTATGGTATTACTGAATTCCTGTTACTTTAGAAATGGAAGAACATGATGTTCTAAATTAAATTTGTTAGATGAGGATTGATTGACAGATACCTGCTTCCATTTAACCACAGGCATCAGGAATACCTTTGATTTTTTCAGGCCACTTCTGAAATCACCAGACAGAGAAAAGCATTTTTTAAAATAATAATTTAAGGGCCAGTTAGTATAACTAACAAAAACCTTGTCATTTTAAAATCAATCAACAGAACCCAAAGGCTAAAATCATGCTTCTTTCATACTTAACATCAGCAAGAGGTGAGCAATTTAATTAGGACTGAAATGCAATGACCAAGAAAATATGAGGAAAAAGAACACTATGTAGTGAAATGCTAAAAACCTAAATACTTATAAAACTATCTCCCTAGTAACTTTGCCATAGATTAGGCTGATCTGGAGTTGCAGGCCTTCAGTGGCCCTTGAAATGGTCAAATTGTTTGTATTTCCGGCCTTACAGAGACCACTGTATTCCACTATATTCACTGTGGAAATCAGCAAAGAACAAAGAAACTCAATGAGGCTGAATTCTTCCAAGTGTAGGCGGCCTGCAATGCAAAGATACCCTTCCTGGTGACACATCCAAATGAACTCCATCCAGAATCAAACCTTTGCATTTGGAGACCTTACTGGAGGGAAAAAAAAAATAGCTAATGAATAAATTCCATGACTACTTTTTTTGTGGTATGCAAATTTTCTTTGGCAAGTTCTGTATAACAAAAATCTCATTGAATTTAATGAAACTGATGCAACAGCCAAAAGTTAATACCATTGAGGTACCAAATGCTACAATCACCATTGTTGTTTGATTGACTTCAAAGAGTAACCTACAAAACATCCTCGATCTCTGTTTCAGTTTGTGGGAATTTCAGAACTCCAGTAAGTAACATAATATCATTCGTTTCTAGTTAAAAGTAACTGCCCAAAATAACAGAAGCATTCCTGTTTTCTCGTGTATAACTTCCAATTTGTCTTTGGTCTGAGCTGCAAAAAACAAATGAAACTTAGCATTGATTTTTAAGACACGTATATCCAGATCTCACTTTCTAATAAAATAAATCCTCCTACATTCTATATGTGAAGGAGTTTTCTTACTACAGATGGCATTGACGTATGGTTTTAACTAGTATTAAAACAAGCGTTACAATGGTTTCAGTAAAAAGCTGACGAAATCTCCTCCCATAGCTCTGAATATGACCGAAGTTTTTGAGAGTTGTGTAACTCTAAGTAACAAAATGCTTCAATCTGCTTTTCTCTGAATAGTTTTGTTTTAAATACTACTTGCCATAGCATGTAGCAGGATGTTTAGCTTGCAATGGGTACTTAGTAAGTATATGATAAATGAATACACATATAAAGTGAATAAATAAGTTAATTATTAAGTGATTCATAGCTTTTTCAAAATTTATGTTCCTGAGAAGTTCCTACAAATGCAGAGGATATGATCTCCATATTTAATGTGGGAAAGGGAAACTACTTTAACTAAACCAGCACATGAAAAGGAAATCTCCCCAAGAAGCCTAACCATGCATGGCAAAACTTCTGATTCAGATTTTTAAAATTCTCCTATTTAATAAAATATTTACATCTAACTTTTAATCTTTTTAAATCACTGTTAAGTCTCACTGACAAATGGCTGGGCATTCATTCTAGTACTTTCTTCTGCAGTTTTACCAGGCATAAAAAAGAAAGAAGCCAAAAGCCACTTGCGTCCTTGCTTCTAAAACAGGATGTTATTACTAATATGATGACAGCAATCAACGAGAACACAGAGTGAAGATGCCTTCAGCCTTGAAACATCCACAGAAGATTGTTATTATTGCCTCTCCCGCCCCTACACATGCATAGCACCGGAAGGATCCATCTGCATGACTTCTAATGCAGTATACGCTGGGTGGGGGCCGGGGACTGTATACTCTGTAAGAAGAAAACTGGTGTCAAAAACCATGGAAATACTAGCGACAAATTATAGTTATGAATATTGTTATGAGTAGAGCTATGAATCATAGATAAGAGTATTGATTTTGGAGACTGATAACCTTTCATTTTCCCTTAGAGCCACTGCTTTATAGTTGTGTGATCCTGGGAAACTTGTTTAACGGCTAAGATTAGTTTCCTCATTTTTTAAGAGTGCATAATAATACCCAGTCCATCATGTTGTTAGGAATATTAAATAACCAGTCACCTGGTAAATATAAAATGTATACACTTTCTGCATAGTATATGTGTGTGTGTATGCTGTTTTGAGTAACTTAAAAATAATAGTTTTCGCTAAAATCTGAAATTTTTATTCTACTATTATTTAGAATTTCAAAGCAGGGAAATGTACAGAGAAATAAAGTATGTCTGATGGTAAAAACAAACAAATTATCTGGCTAAATGTGAAGCCATTCATAGAATGGAATTTTATCTTACTATTGAGAGTATAGTATAACATTTAAAATACTTCAAATCAGCTATATAGACTTTTCAGATATTTTATTTCTACCAAACCTAACATGTATGATTAATTCTGAACACCTATAACATAATATTAAACTCTGTGACAAGTCAGAAAAATGAAGGACTTTTTTTTAACCCAGCCTTTCATAATTTAAAATGTAACCTTTTGGTTTACATGATGCCTGCAAGCAGTGACATAGATGTTGACAACATTAATATCACTATTTCTGTCACTAAAATCTATAGCAAATACATTAGCAGCCACAAACGGAGGTAGTTTTCCAGAGAGCTTGCTAATTGCATTGCAGCTGTGAACTTAGTTTTGCAGTGTCGATACATTAAAACACAGAGCTGAGAAACACAAACCTTGGAAAGATGTAAACAAGTTGATCGCTCCTTTTGAGTCTGTGTATTTTTATTTAGATGACATATTGTGTTCTCACTATTGATATTGTGGGATATTTCCCAAATGATGATCAAAGAGACAAAGCGTATCTATTCTTTGTTTAAGAATTTATCAAATGCCCCAAATTAAAGGTAGGTCCTAATTGAGTAGAAGAGCAGGTCTATCTTAGACATAGGGTCTAGGATGAACTAAATTCTTACTCGTCTTAGTATGGCTGTATCTACCTTCAGTCTACCATTTCCTAGAAGGCAAAGAAATCTTCAAAGCATGAATCCCTGCTGATAACATCAGAAAATGTGGTCAGAAGATGACCTATGAGAGGGGTACGCTGGGACTGACACACTGGCAGCCTTATCAGTAGAGCCTACAGTTTTAGCCACTGCACAGCGTTGCCTTTCCATCAAAAGGCAAACTTATCCACCGTACATTCCTGATAATGGAGGAAATGTGATTTTCAATTCTGAGCAATTAATAAAGAAGCCATCACTCTGTTTCTATCATAAAAATTCAATACAATTCATTATCATATCCTCAATTTTGCTACTTTTTAAAAATAGGATTAAAAGCAAAAAAGTCACTTTCCTTATACCATCTACTGAGGATCCCAGATCTTTAGAACTGGAAAGAATTTTTTGACTACTTGCTTTCTTTCTCATTTTGTATATGGGGGAAAAAAAAAAAGGTAGGTAGACGATGAGGGCCTCTTCTGAAGTCCTGGGCTGGTTGGGGCACAAGGGCCCTGGCTTCTGGACTCCTGCTCATTCCACTGCCTGTCTCAGCAGAGTTCCCCAAGGATGTACATTTCTTAAAAGTCAATTTTCCTCACACACCTTCAGAAAAAACACAAGTATTCATTAGATTTTGTTGCCTGAACCAGTATCCAAGTTGTAAAAGGATAAAGATATTTTTGTTTAAAGCAGCATGATACACCATTGGGCAGTGTTCGTAATTCAATATTCTTCTAAGAATTAATCTAAGAACAGGAAAGGACAGATATACTTTTACTTGACACTACTGCCGTTCTGTTAAAAGAAGAAACCCTCCAAATAAAACAAGTTATTGGCAGTAAAACGTGGGGCTTCCCCATCAATTTGAACATCAAATACCATCTCAGGAAGCCCCAACTGCCAGTATCAGAAGACAAAGGCATTCATAAATGGGCTGTTGTTAGAATTTGCCTTCTTCAGTGGGTCTCTCTTTTTCCTTTTATGCTCTGTTCTTTATAATTGCCTAATAACAAAACATAATCTTAATTTTGTGTATCTGACTTTGTAATTAACTTGATTCGAATGGAACTTAAAGGTGGAGGTATATCCCATAGCCTGTGAGAAATCATTCATGGTTCATGAGTTATTTAAATAATGCTAATTCTAAATCCCCATATATTATGATTTGCCCTAAAGTGATAACCAAGAAGTTAAGGAAAAAGAAAATGATTCATGAATAATTGGACATTTTATATTAGAGATTTAAAACTTAACAGAACAAGCTAGTCTTTGTTCTTACCAATAATGTTTTTTCATGTACTTGAACTAAATAAAATCAGAGTTTACTAAACACAGTACTTCAGTCATTTTATGTCTATATTGAAACAAAGGGGAAAGGTATTTGAGATTAATATTGCTTTGAATAAAGGGCTCACTTTTATTCCAATTTAAAATATATTATAAAAATGGGCATGAAAAAAAGAAATGAGGCCGGGCGTGGTGGCTCACGCCTGTAATCCTAGCCCTCTGGGAGGCCGAGGCAGGTGGATCGCTCGAGGTCGGAAGTTCGAGACCAGCCTGAGTGAGACCCCGTCTCTACTAAAAATAGAAATAAATTACCTAGACAACTAAAAATATATATAGAGAGAAAAAATTAGCTGGGCATGGTGGTGCATAGGATCGCTTAAGCCCAGGAGTTTGAGGTTGCTGTGAGCTAGGCTGACTCATGGCACTCACTCTAGCCCAGGCAACAAAGTGAGAGTCTGTCTCAAAAAAAAAAAAAGAAAGAAAGAAAGAAATGGCCACAAATGATGAAACTTAATTCCTTAGAAGCAATAAAGGAATATTTTGATAGATCTGTATTTCTCCTGAATACCAATTAAAATATTTTATTGTTTTACACACTTATAGTTGACCTTCAATCTACATAAGTTCATTATAGCTCTACACATTATATTGTAATGCACAATGATTTGTACCACAAAAATTATAAAATCATTTGTTTTAGTAATCTCCCTACTGGGTATCTGCACAAAGGAAAGGAAATAATTATATCAAAAAGATACCTGCACTCGTATGTTTATCACAGCAGTATTTATAAAACCAAAGGTATGGAATCAACCTAAGTATACCTCAGTGGATGATTGGATAAAGAAAATGTTATATGTGTACACACACACATGCACACACACCATGGAATACCATTCAGCCATAAAAAATGAAATCATGCTTTTTGCAGCAACATGGATGAAACTAGAGACCATTATCTTAAGTGAAATAATTAAGAAACAGAAAGTTAAATACCACATGGTCTTACTTATAAGTGGGAACTAAATAATATGTACACATGGACGTAGAGTGTGAAATAATACACATTGGAGACTCAGAAATGTGGGAGGGTGGGAGGGGGGTTAGGGATGAAAAATCGCCTGTTGGGTACAATGTACACCACTCAGGTGACAAGTACATGAAAATCCCAGGCTTCACCACCATGCAATATACCCATGTAACAAAACTGCATTTGTACCCGCTAAGTCCGTAAAAATAAAAAGGATTATAAAAGCAGGCTGTGAGAGAATGGGAGTCAGAAGGAACATGGGACACATTGGGGTCTAAGTGCAAGGGCATGGGTTTGAATCTCACTCAGACTCTCACCAGATGTGTGATCTCGAGCAAGCCTTTCACTGATTTGAGCTTTGCATTCCTTTTCCGTATACAGGGGGATAATAAAACGCACCTCATATGCTTATTTTCGTAACAATTAAAAGGTCACAGGGCTGCTGTCCATACTGGTATTCTTCTTAGTGTTATCTAATTACTCCTCACTTGTTTTTTTTTTATTTATTTATTTCAGCTTATTATTATGGGGGTACAAAAGTTCAGGTTATATATATTGCCCATGTCCCACCCATCCCCCCTTAAAATGGGACAATCTAAGAGCCACAGAGAGAAAGGCCTAAGCAAACTACAGGCCTTTAGGTTGTGTTGTCTGGTACCTCCCGGGGGGGGGTGTCAGCTTTGTTTCAATGGTGCTTTCATGCCAGGCTTTATGCTTATACTATATGGATAAATGAGGGAAAAAATCTTTCAGTACTGAAAGCTGATTTGATTCCTGCTCCTGATAGCTGAGTACCTAAGGAGAGGACCAAGAGTTTTCCAGGGAACAGCAGTAAGGGTCTACGGTGACATGAGATAGAGAAGGTCTCAACACACTGCTGCTGCTTATTTCACGTGTCCTGGTGTCATAAAAACCACAAGGGGGTTTCCGCCCAGGTCAAGTTGCTCGTCACACAAAGATCCAATTATTAAGACAATGAGGCTGTCTCAAATCTGTCTCTCCAAATAATGGAGATCACGGGCTTTTAAGGGAGGAGCCCCTGCCTTGAGGCAGGCCGGGGTGTAACTGACAAGGGGCTGCATGCACGGGGTCAGGCTGTGGGGGATGGTGAGGTTTGGCCTCAGGAAGTCTTCCCCGGGGCTTCAGAATCACAGCTCCCTTGTCTTGTGGAAAATCCACCATTTCTGGGAAATGACTCAAAAGTTCAAGTAGTTAGTTAAGGGAGAGGATTATAAAAAACATATAGGGGTTATTGAAATTTGTTCATGGGGCCTGGTTACAATGGCTAAACCCAAGAAGCCTCTCGACTCTGCACTCTTTATCAATATGGAACACTGTTACCACAACAGAAAAGAAAATGGGTGGGGTTGGGGGAGACAGAGCAGAGAACAAAGCGAGAGTTTAATTACAGCCACACTTGCACAGTGCCTCAGTCAGTCTAGGCTGCTGTAACAGATTAGCAAAGACTCAGCAGCTCAAACAACAGGAATTTATTTCTCATTGTTCCGGGGACTGGGAAATCCGAGAGCAGGGAGCCAGTAAGGTTGGGTTCTGGTGACTCGACCCTGGCCATCTTCCTGCTGCATCCTCACGTGGGGGACATAGGGAAATCATCTCTGTCATGTCTCTTCTTATAAGGATAGTAATCCCATTCATGAGGCCTCCACCCTCAAAATCTAAGGCCCCACCTCCAAATACTATCGTGTTGGGGATTTAGTCTTCAACATAGGAATTTAGGGAGGACACAAGCATTCAATTCACAGCAGAGGGGGTAGGGAGACTATGGGCTGACACAACTGGAGGTGGCCCACCTAGCTATAAGCACGTTGTTACTGTAGGCCCCCTCCCACCTCCCTTTCCCATCTCTTCTCCTGATGTCTTCTTTTCTCTTCCTCTAGTCCCCGCAGCTGCCACCTTCGGGGCAGGGACACAGGGGTACTCATGCTGTTCTCTGCTGCCTCACTCTGCCCTATTCCTCCAGAAAACATCCATTCCTTGCTTTCAATTAGATAGTATCAGGAAAGTGCCTAAGTCATTCTCATTAAGGTAAATGACTGATTATCTACCCTTAACCTTATGCAGCACATTTGCTTAGAAATCCAAATAAATCTTCTAATGGCTCACATCCTAGGCAATGTGGATGAGATACATTTCCAAGTGGTGTCTGCTCACTACTTTGAAAAACTGGGAGCACAGTGAGTCCAGGCAAGTGAACTGTGCCCACGAAATGTGATTGCAGTGGCACCTCTAAATGGGAAGCTGTCTTCCAGCCTAACACCCAGGGGAAGGTGGGTCTCTTTATTTACAAAACTCCTAGGGCTCATGGGATTTACTTTCTTTTAGCTCATTAAAGCTTTTCTTTCCAAAAACAGGCCTTCCAGCCTTCATTTCTCTGCTGGTAGCTCTTTAAGGATTCCACTGTCCCTTCTGAGTTGTGCTCCTTGGACATAAATTCCCCAGCGACGTTCTGATTCATCCACGATCACGGCTCCCTTCCTGACAGCTGGCCTGTGCTGTGTTATGGGAGTTCTCCAACTCAGAGCTGGCTCACTTCATCCTTATTAATTTACACTGTCACAGGTGTATTTCTGAACAGTTAATAAGTGTAATTGAATCCATTATATACCAAACAAATTGTTTCACAAAATTCTATTCATTGTGTTACCTTCTAACTGAGGAACACCAGTAATTACTCTCATGATGTATAGCACTTAATAATCCAGGCATACCTGCGGAAACAAAAAAATCTTCTTGACACCTGTGTATCTCTTCAAATTACTACAGTGATTGTTGGCTGGGAGCCAATGACAAAGAATGTTGTAAGAGAGCTAAGATTTTTAAGAGGATTATTCATATGATAAAGCTATACTTAAGAGTTCTCTAGTTTCTTTTGGGACATGATTTTTTATCATATAACATGCCTTGCGTATATTCACAAAAGGAAAACCAGATCATTATATGTATCCATTTATTTCAGAAGCACTGCTATGCCTCAGCCATTTGAAGGGTTTGATTATTTATCTTGTGGGGAAAGAGTAAAAGCTTTATGGCGATCTAAAGATGCTACTAATGTAGGGTAAAATGTCTTTCCATGGATGTTTTTGAAGTTTAATGTTAATGCACAGTATTATTACTCTATAGAAGGGAAATGAAATGTAGCACAGAACACTTAATGCATCCACTGTATCAATCAAGGCCAAAGAAGAATTATGTTTCATGGAGAAAAGTTGTCACTGTGATGACAACTTGCATTTGTTTAAATGGATAAACAGATTGCTCAAATATTGTGGATTGGTTAGGATGCATGATCTGTGGGCTCCTTTTGAAAGCGTGCATACTATCAATAAGTCAAAAACATTTTGGTTGACTAATGTTAGGAGAAGAGGCTAAATTTATCACGTTGGTTTACTAATCGAAGAAATGTCAAGAGAGCTTTATATGAGTTGATCCACATTAAATTGATCTAGTTTTCAAGTGAAATCTCTAACACATTTGCTATTTAATCACAAACTTATGACTAAGATGAGAGGCAGCTGGAAGCAATCGAAACAAGCCCGAGTCTGGTATAAGACAACACAGTCTCTGGTCCAGTTTTTACTGCTAACAAGCTCTGCCACCCTGGACCTAGACTAAACACCCTTTGATCTTTTAAACCAGTACATTTAGACTATGGTTTACACACACACACACACACACACACACACACACACACCCCAACAGGCTCCCCAGTATATTGATCAAGACCTAAATCAAGACGAAAGAGAAAAATAAAAGCACTAAATTCTTCATCTTCCTAAGAGGAGAGTTTGTAACTTTGTTCCTCACCTTGACAATTACATAAAGTTTTAGCATTCTCTTGAAAAAAACTATACTAGCAACTGCAAGAATGAAAAAAGAGAGCAGCTATCTTTCACATTTTTGTGAAAAATAAAAAAGCAAGAGAATTTAAGTATTAAACAAATAAAAGTATAAATCAGAATGATTAAAGTAGACTAAGCATAATAGAAAAATAAAAGCAAAGGGTCTAAGTTCCCCCTTTACAATTCAAAGACTCTCAGAAATCATTTAAAATAACAATCTAATATGTTATTCCCTACACAAAATGTTAAAACATAAAATATCTCAAGAAAATATTATACACAAGACTCTAGAATGCAAACTCTTTCCCTCACCAAAAAAAAAAAAAAAAAAAAACAGGGTAAAAATATTGACATCAGTATTATTTGCGGTAATTACTACATTCTCTGTAAGCT
The DNA here is from genome assembly GCF_020740605.2 of Lemur catta. Lineage (NCBI taxonomy): Eukaryota > Metazoa > Chordata > Mammalia > Primates > Lemuridae > Lemur > Lemur catta. The sequence continues at coordinate 47,854,943 of NC_059132.1, forward strand.
CCATGAGAGCAAGGACAGTATATTTTGTTTATAGGCCAGTTCTCAGCTCCTGTCACAGTGCCTGGAATGTAATCAAAATTCAAGAACATATTTGTTGAGTGAATAAATAAATTAGTTAATAATCATTTGTTTTGTTAACAAGACAAACATTAAATTGGGTACAGAGGGTAATTTTATATTGATCAAGATTAAAATCAATAGAAAATCTATAAAAGTATTCAACTTTTATGTTTCAAATACTTTCAAAATACCTTAGTAAATGACAGAAATGCAGTCTTAGTCATTCATCTTTACTGTCTGATATGAACTCGAGTAACATTATGAAACTGTATGGCTAACGACATAGAAGCAACCTAGGTATTCACAGATGGATGAATGGATAAAGAAAATGTGATAAATATACACAATGGAATACTATTCAGCCTTTAAAAAAGAAGGAAATCCTATCATTTGCAACATGGATAAACTTTGAGAGTACTGTGCTAAGGGAAATAAGTCAGTCACAGAAGGACAAATATTGCATGGTTCTGCTTATAGGAGGTACCCAGAGGAGTCAAACTCATAAAAGCAGAAAGTAGAACAGTGGTTGCCAGGGGCTGGAGGGTAGTGGTGCTGGGAACTTGTTGATCAAAGGACACAAAGTTTTAGTTAGACAGGAGGAAAAAGTTCAAGAGTTCTATTGTACGATATGGTGACTAGAGTTAATAACAATGTATTGCACACTTGAGAATTGCTGAGAGTAGATTCTGTGTTCTCATAAAAAAATGATGCAGATGTGAGGCAATGCATGTGCTAATTAGCTCGATTTAGCCATTCCACAGTGAATTTATGTGTGAAAACCTCATGTTGTATACAATAATTATATACAATTTCTACTTGCCAATTTAAAAAATAAAGAACAACAATAATAATAATACTAATAAAAGAATGTGTCAGAGTGACTGGAAAGAAGGCACATAAATGTCACACAGAAGAATCCTGCTACATACAGCCCCACTCTGCAGTCGTCTCCTTCTAGATTTTCAGCACACCAGGCTCGCTGCCCAGGTAATATGCACCATTGAGGCCAATCCAGGTTCTTCTAAGTTTCACCCTCAGTGTGCATACGTCGCTTCACATTACTTACAAGTATCAACAGCGTTCCCAGCTTTACCAATGCCTCAATTTCCTTCCCCTCTTTCTGTATATGATCATTGCTCTATTTACTGAACTGCCTCTGGGGCAGGATCCATACTGGGAAAATTTTATGAAGGGCTTTTTTTCCTCAGCCAAACAGTTTGTAAACCATTCTCGCTAAAATAGGAAAGCAGAGAATTGTTTTCACCAATATCCATCCCCCACTCCCCAAAAAGTCCCACTAAAATTAAAGGAAGGTCATTGGTAGCCATGAGAGCCAGAATAATGAGAGATTATTGACAGAGAAACCAGTTAGGAAAATGCAGGGGAAATCCAGGCAATAAATAGAGAACTTGGAGTAGCACAGAATCCATAGGAATAAATTGGAGAAGTTGGGTTTGAAACACATTTGCGATGTGACAGGGCAGAGTGCTTAATAAAGGTGTGGAGTTAAGGATGACTTCAAGGTGGCCAGCTGGGACGATTCAGCAGATGATGATGCCATGAGTAGATGGAACTGTGTTAGAAAGGAAGGACATTTTTTGAGGGAGAAGATAATGGCTTTGGTTCTGGACATCCTAATTTTGATGAGCTCATAAGGCACCAAAGATGAGGAATCTAGGAGGCAAAGATGAGGAATCTAGGAGGCAGTTCAGAGGGATTTGGTTAAAATAATGCAGCTAATCTGGCAACAGACTGTTTTGGCTGAGTACCAGCTATAGGCAAGAAGTAATCATTGGAATAATAAAAAAATGAGTAAATTTTATGTTTGAGTACCTCAGAGGGGGAGGATGAATGATTCTTTTGGCACAGCTGCACAGCTGTACACCTTAGTGCCTATTTCAGGTTTCCAGTGGAAATACATTAGGACAATGTCCTACTAACTTGGTGTACTATTAAAAGGTAAGTCATGCTGTGAAGAAATTAATAAGTTTACTATCTTTAAAAAATTTTAGTCATAAATTACATAAACCAAAATAGCAATGCTAACAATTTGAAAAGTAGATTCAGTTGAATTAGGTTATTAATGACTCAGACTAGCATCTTCCCACTTTTAAATCCTGCAAGATTCCTTTTGTATGTAAGCAACACTTTCCTCGTACCAAGAGCCTTTTAGGAGCCCTCTATCATATCCATCTGGCACCAGGGCAGCAACGTTATGGATCATCGAGACAGCTTGGCTAGAAAGGTAGATCACTTTTGTCAAGGAAGAAAATTTAAAGAGTCAAGGCATCATAACTCTTATCCTCTACAGTAAAAATGGCATTGTTGATGATTTAAGAACTTTGGATGGTGCTATTCAGCCAGGATAATTATAAAGAATACCCCATTGTGGAATATTATTCCATAGGTCTGTAAATTTTCTGTCACTTTTCCTATTTCAGCTCATCTTACACATCAAAAAACTCACACTGTCCATAAAATGGAAGATATGCCATATAACAGTTATATCAAAAAAGATCCTTGCTGTGAAATCACTTCATAAAGTGCTGTTCGAACATAAGGTATTAGTAGTTATTTTAGCCTATCACACAAATAGTGCATCAGGACTCCAAGATTTAGAGTCAAACTCACATGTGTGTATATATATATATATATATTTCCCCCCCCAAAGCTCTTAGAAATAGCCCACCGAACTCTAAAATAGAAAAACAACAGCACAGAATTACGATCATTGCTCTAGAGTTACGAGATTTAATTCTTGTTTCAAATAGCCACAGTAATAAAACCAACTTTGAATTCAGTACCTTTTTCTCAACATAGTCAACTCCTTTCAAATTTCATCATTGACCCTGAAGTACAGATTCAATCCATACTTCAGAATGGTCACATTTGTATCACTTTCCAAATTATCTTCTTTATCGGTTTGTCTCTGAGCTTCAGAGCTACCTGAAACACAGCTTATGCCCTGGAGACAAAATGTTGGCTGCCAAGATGCATAAAACTGGTAATCCAGTTGTGCAGATGAATTAAGAATAGACACCTTCCATTTTATTTTAACTTAGTTTAGTTTAATTCCAGTTTCCGTTCTGATGGTGTTTTATCAAACCTTTTTCTTTGTGAGCAACATAATTCAAGGAGATAGCATAAATTTGCCACAGGTTGAATGCTTAATTTTGTTCCTTAAAAAATAACTATGCTTAGTCTACTGCCACAAAACCTCTTGCTTGACTTTTTTGTTTGTTTTTCATGTTTTAAAAAAGAATCTTCTCACGTTTACTTCAGGGTTTCTTCCAAAGCATGACGCTGCCCAGACGCATCTGTATTTCTAAGAAGAGGAAACAAAGAGTTTTAAGAGGTCTCGCACCATCAGAAATTAATCATTTGACTCATTACCTGTCCTGCTTATTTCCACTAGTATTTTCTGTGGCCAAAGACCAGATTGTTCTACCTCTGTATGTTAGAGCTTTGATGTACCTAGAATTTGTAAGTTGTCTGCAAAAATTAAAAATGGTCTCTCCATTCATTTTTAATGGTAAAAAAATAATCCCCACATGAAGAGAGAAAAGAATCAACTTGATATAACTCTCTCTTTCACTTTAATCCTATTCTCTGCCTTGTGTTCATTTCTAGCAAGGGCCTAAACAATTAAACAGTGAACAAGTTAATTGATATTTAGCAAATGAATAAACCGTCCCCTAAAAAAGTTTAGACTACACAGGTTAGCTCTGGTGATGTTCCATTCACTGTGATGTTCTAACGAGACTGCATGATTTCTGAGAAGATAAAATATTTGGTAATACATGAACAGGTAGAATATAATCCAAGGTCATGTTTTGGCTCCGTGTCCTGCATTTGCAATAAATACGTCAATATAGGTAAACTGTAGCTACAGTTCCCCAGAATTCCTTTATCTGTGGAGCTCCAGGTTGGGGGCAGAGCATAAGAGACAATTTGCACAAGATTTGGGAGGTGACAGTGAAGCAGCAGCCATATTCTTTGGATGCTATGCAGGTCCGCAGGGCAACCAGCATTGTTTCGGATAATGCAGTCATTGCCGCAATGCCAGCTCGGCTGGCTAGCTGGGGTGGCAGCCTGGTGAAGCTCCCTAGCTCCTCCCCACTCTTCTCAGCTCATCCCACCCATCCAGCAGGAGCATATTTAGCTCTGTCACGAAGGATCCAGCTCCGGCTTCTCTTACAGGCCATGCCCATCTTCAAAAATGGAGGCTGAGAGGTGGTGAGAGAGGCAAGTGAGTCCTTGTGGGAACCAACTCAGCCTGAGCCTAGGAGTTCCAGTTTGTTCCTACTCCTCTGCATTTCTTATCCTCTTTTTTTCCCCAGCTGCCTGCCCTGTAGACTTCAGGCTCCAACACCAGACACTGAAGAAACAGCCTCACATCTACTATTTAATGTGTCTCAGTCTGCTTAGGCTGCTATAAAAAATATCACAGAGTCAGGGGATTGAACCACAAACACTTACTAGCTCACAGTTCTGGAGGGTGGAGCATCCAAGATCGGAGTGCTGGCATGGTCAGGGTCTGGTGAGCTCTCTCTTCTTGGCTTGTAGATGGTGGCCTTCTTGCTGTGTCCTCACACAACCAAAAGAGAGAGCTCTGGTCTCTTCATTCCCTTGTAAGGGCACCAATTCCATCGTGAGAACTCCACCCTCAAGACCTCATCCAAACCCAATTACCTCCCAAAGGCCCCACCTCCAAATACCATTACTTTGGGGATTGGGGTTCAACATATAGACTTTATGAGACACAAGCATTGAATCCATAGTAACCAGCTCCCACTCCTAATGGATCAGCTTTTCTGACCCAGACCCTGAATGCTACAAACTGAAATTGTCTTTTTTGTGACTTTTCTTATGTGCACTTTGCTCTTTCCCCTATCTCTGCCTCTCAAAATCTCATCTAAACTTACAGAAACAGTTCAAACCCCACCCTTTGCATGAAGCCTTCTCTGATATTTATGGTAAAAATTAACCACTTTCTCCTGCAGTCTCCCTAAGCACTTTTCTTGTATCTCTCTTTGAGCACTTAATGCATCTTGCCTTGTATGGCAGTTCTGTATATCTCTGTCTCCCCTTATAAACTCCCGGAGGGCAGAGATGATGTCTCACTCATCTTTGTATCCCCAAAAGCAACTATCACCGTGCCTAATGCAGAACTGGAGTTCAATAAATGTCTGTTGACTTGAAGTCTGGTTCAGTTTGCTTTATCCTCTGGCACTGCTTGGGTTGTCACCATGACTGTATCTAAAAGACAACTTTCCCCTTCTGGGCTCTCTGCTCTTGTTTTATCTATTTTTATGATGTGTTTATACATAGTCCCTGCTTTATGCCAGAAGACAAGCACGTTGGTGATACATTTTCAGTCAGGTTAAATGTTTGGCATTTGTTTCAAGTGGAAAGGCCCTCAACAGATGTATTAAGAGTTTTCTTTTGAAACTTTATCATGAAAATAAATGGGGCAAATAACTGCATCCAATAAGGCCCTGCATAGTTAATGTAGCAAGTGCCCAGCACACAGCCAGCTCACGGTAAACATGGGCTGAGTGGCTGAGGGAATAAATCAATGGACTTACTAATTAATGAGAAACCTAACCAAGGGACAAAACCATCAGGTATATGTATAGTGCTGCTATTTTTAATAACAGGATTTCAGAATCTTCCAAAATACATAAATAACTGCATACCTTGATGCGGTCCTGCCAACATCCAAGAGACTTCTCTCCTCTGAATTGCATTAGTTCATCATCCTTGTTTAGAGTTTGCTATATGCTATAGTTTATAGTGAATTATAATTCACGGTTTATAAAAAATAAGTTTGATTTACATTTCAAAAAACAGAGAGGGAAACGACAGAACAACTAGTGGTATGTTGTGTCTGTGGAACCAGAGTCAGACTAGATCTAAATTTGTTTATTTTTGTCTAAGATCTGTGAAAGAAAGGGTCAATGGTAGTATCTTAAATATTTTTCTAATATTGCTTAATATATGAGAATTTTATAAAAATTCTTTTAACTCCCATCTATTTATGAGCTTCCAGGAGAAGTTGCTATGTATTTCATTTGAAAATGGGTACAGCTTTGCCTTGGAAGTTTTATGATTCAAAAAATCTTCCCCCCTAAAAAGGCTATATTTATAAGTCCTGAGGAACCAAGTGAAACTATAATATAAAATAAGAATAATTATGTAATATCTCACTTGGTAAATCATCAGGATAAGACTTCTTTAGGGAAGCCTAATTCTTTTTGTTTGTGAGGAATAAAGAAAGAAAAGAGATTCCAGAAAAATTTTAAAGTGATTTTAGAAAACAAAACATTTAATCAAATCATTTTCTTATAAATAAATCTAAGAGAATAATAGTTTAGCTTAAAGTAAAAGTTTCCTGGCTCAATTTATGTCCACTTCTATGCACAACCTATAATGTTACCTTTGACAATGTCCCTGGCTGCACTTTATATTCCTTGATTTTATCCTGCCAAGTATAGGAAACTTCCCAAAATTGCTTTCATAATCCAGAGACTGCAACATTTCTGTTGCCTCATTATCTAACAATTTAGCCAACCAATTAAAAGTCAAGAGGGTCAGCAAAGATTTTGGAAATCCTTCATTCAACAGACCTTCACTGAGCAGTAATGAAACATGAGCTGTGCTTGGCAGTGTAGGTTCAGGGCACAGATGCACCCACGTTAGTACAGCACTTGTCCCTGAAAACCTCCACAGACACCAAGAGCCCAGGAAAGATGATAAAGGAACGGTGATGTCTCAATGACGTGCTGAAATATCATCAGTGTTCATTAGGCCAAAAAGGGTCTGGGATAGGAAAAAGGCCTCTCACGCAAAGGGAGCAGACTGAACAAAGCTGGAGGTACGGAAGACTTTGGTGCAATCAAGGAAATATCAAGTATGGCTGATGCTTCTCAGGGAGGAGGAAGAAAGTACGAGATGGGTTATGGGCTAAATTGTGGCCCCCAAACTCATACGGTGAAGTCCTAACTCCTCGTACCTCAGAATGTGACTGTATGTGGAGATTAGGGTCTAAAGCGGTGATTAAGGTAAAATGAGGCCATGAGGGTGAACCCTAATCCAGTCTGACTGGTACTGTATCAGAAGAGGAGATTGAAGCACACAGAGAGACACCAGGGATGGGTGTGCACGGAGGAAAGACGTTGAGGGAAAAGCGAGAGGGCGGCCATCTACGAGCCAAGGAGAGAGGCCGCAGGACAAAGCAGCCCTGCCAGCACCTTGATCCTGGCCTTCCACACTCCAGAACTGTGAGAAAATAAACTCCTGTAGTTTAAACCACCCAGGCTGTGGTATTTTGTTATGGCAGCCCCAGAAAACTAATAAAAGATGAGACTGGGGAGGGAGGCTGGGGCCTTGGCATGGGAGGCCTCATACATCCTGAGATTTATTTAGCACATCCTGCAGGCTGTGGGAGTCTTTAACCAGGCATAGGTAGGAGATTAGCAATATACTAATGATGTATTTTATTTTATAAAATATCACTCTGACAATTGTGTAAAAGATAGAAGATACGGGCAGATTGCAAAAAGAAAAACCAAGAGTTGACTCAAGCAGTAATGAGAGTCTAAAAGGTAGGAGGAGGGCAGAGGAGAGGTCTGATGTGTGAGACATTTCAGAGCCACACTCAGCAAAAACTGGACCCGGAGGTGATGTCATGTTTTACAAATGAGAATGACAATGTTGGGACCTGCAATATAGGACGTCAATGAGCACTTATGGAATGAATATGTAAGTGAATGAGTGAAAAGACAAGCCAATTATCCTGTTCATTTGATATACATCCGAGTATAAATCATGCTACCCCAAACATAGTAATGACATTCATACTATTGCCCCGCATAAACACGATTTGCCATGTACTAAATATGCAGACAATTGAGTACCGATTCTAAATAGACAGGTACAATATCCATCCATTTTTGTGTGATTTATACGTTGTCTGTTTTTCTATAACATATGTTGATTGACTGCTCAATAGATACACAACTATGTACTAGTTTGGCTCAGGAGTGGTGCTATAAAGGAACATAAACCAGACCTCTGCCCTAAAAGGGCTTTAAAATATTCTAAGGACTACAAAATATTTCTTCTTTAAATGTATGTAACAAAACAAAAAGTCTTATAAAATGTCAGAGAAGAAGTGCTGCTGATATGGCCCTGACATGCCTTGTTCTAAAGGAGTCAGGCAGAAAGACTTCAGTATGAAATCAAGAGTGAAGGAAAAGTTTGTTCAAGCCAGTAGGAACTGAACTGAGCATTGAGGGATGGCTGGAGTTACAAGGTTTGTCTTCCCCGGGATTTTCTCAAAAGCATAAGATAAAAGTAAGAAAACATTAATACAGAAGACCAATATGGCTAGCGTGGAAAGAAGCACAGACATCGTCTAGTTTACCAGTTTTGGTGCAGAGTAGGGGTTGACAAATTGTCATCCATGGGCCAAATCCAATCCACTACCTGTTCCTCTATAGTCCATGAGTGAAGAATGGTTTTGCTATTTTTAAATGGTTGGAAAATATCACAAGAAGAATATTTCTTGATATGTGAAAACTGTATGAAATTCAGTTTTTATTATCCATAAATAAAGTTTTATAGGAACAAAGCCATACTCATTTATGCTTCCATATTGTCTGCAGCTGCTTTTGTGCTACAAGGACAAAACCGAGCGATTGTGACAGAGGCAGTGTGGCCCACAACGCCAGAAGTATTTACTGTCTGGCCCTTTACAGAAAAAGTTGTCTGACCCCTGGCTTACAGCAGGGAGACAAAGATCAAAGCTCTAGGTTTTTATTGTTTTTTTCTGAGTACTGAGTCCCCTGTACACGACACTGACACGGAGATCAGCATCCTGAGGACAGGACCAGCACGGGGCTCACATACGTGCTCATTAAATCAGCATTTTATAACGTGTGCTCTATGGAAATTAAGTTCAAGGAATGTTAAAAGTTGTCCATGAAACAAAGAAGTTCTGTGAACAAATGATAAGTTTGAGAGATGCTGGATGATATTTCAAGGCTTCAGTATGTTAATGAGTCTACAATATTTCTCAAACACGTTCCACCCTGGTATTTTATTCTACCCCACCCTACTCCCCATTATGGGGCCCCAAAGAGGATGATTATGCCTTGAAATAGAATTTGGGGGATGCTACGTTAGTTGTGGGAAGAAGGTGATGATGAACAACATTCACTCAATACTCACTGAATTATTTGAAAATTCAACCACGAAAGCATGTAGCATGGGATATTCTATTGAGAATTCATAATCTCAGATGTTGCATTGTGATACTAATATTGCCAACACATACCCTATATTCTTGACGACCTGCAAGAAGCAAATTCTTGGCAAGGAAATTCAGCTTCTGAAGTCAGAAAGTCTACTGGCATCAGTGCTGCCATTTAAACAGACCAAAAGGGTTTAATGTAGCAGAAAGCCAAGGTAGCCAGGTTATCAACAAGCACAGATTTCACCCAGAGCCTCTAATCAGCAGGACCACTTGGAAAAACACACAGCCTGCAAGGGATAATCACTGCTTGGAAGGCAAGTTATGCAAAATCCGTTCTCTTTGTGTGAATACCACAAGACACTGAACTGGCTCCTAGGAGGGACAGACATGGAGGCTGATAGAATTATCTCGCTTACTGATTTCTAGGGTTTGGGAATTTTCCTAAAATTTTAACTTCTTTTCTTGATTGTGTATCATGGAGAGAAGTGCTGACAAATCAGGGAATAGGATAATAAAATATATTGCCAAAAATAAGAAGAGGAAGCGTTGTCGAATGGCATACCAGAGTATTTGGTGCTTTTCATTTTTTTGCTATATACTATATGCAACTGTTGCAGTTCACCTTCCCAAGGAAAAATTCACATGCTTAGAAAGCATCAGCCTCAATCATTTTGTGAATGGCGGATTTAATTATATACTTTCTGCCCAATTCTCTAAGTGTTATCCTAAGTGTTATCTCTAAGTGCTATAATCATGATCATTGGAGAAATTTCCATTAAGAAAAACCTTAATTTAAATTACCGTAAAGTAAAAACTCTAAGTGATCTGTTTGGTAATTTCTGATGTTTATATATACATTTTAACTAATTTTCTTAAAATGTGACAAAACTTAGTATAAAATGTGTCATCATAGGTGCTATCATTTTATTCATATTCATATAAAATCCAAGGACTGGTTGCTATGATACCTAAGGAAAACTCCTTCAGAAAACTCCAGAAGAAAACAGGAGGTGACATAGGTGGATTGCCCCCCGCCCCCATTCATCCTGGTGACCTTCTTATGGCACAGACACTGATTTTCGTTTGGCATCTGACTCATTATCAGTTGGTGGGACCTGAGTGTGATATGACCCCTAGGTGAACCAATCATTATCTTGCATTTTCCCTGGCCACAGATCAAGGTGGCTAGTAACTCAATCTGGTCAAATCAGAGTGACCCTCAGGGTAAGCTGCAATACAAATTACTTCTTTGCTGCAGACGTAAATGTGGTTGAGGCTTGTGCTGTTGCAGCCACCTCGCCACCATGAGGAGAGAGACTGAGACTGAAGCCAGTCCAGGGTGAAAGACAAAGCTGTGAGGTGGAGACAAATTGAGGGCTGATGTCATGTGAGGTCCTGGACCAGACTATGCTAAGATCTAGCCCTATCACAAACTTTGGAGTAATATGAGCCAATGAACTGCTGTTTTTCTTAAGTCACTTTGGGGAAATTACAAAGAAGAATTTTAGCTGGTAGAGTTACCAAAAAATTAAGCATCAGAGTCTCATTGTCTCAGTGTTGTTTTATGGATAAGGCTGAAAGAACAGCTTGAATGAATCTTGTGTTCCATTAGGAGAAGGAAGCAAAGAAACAACCAAGAATAAAGAACCTAGCATGAACCAGGCATTTCATATTTATTAAAACCTCTTACTCATCTGAATTATGATATTAGTATTTTACTGCTAGTTTGACCTTCACAGTAACAATTACAGATCTGAGCTGCCTGAGTTTTGCCTGTGTGCTCCTTAAGTTATAACATTTAGTAGCACTCTGTATTTAGGTTTACTTTTTAGGCTAACCCAAAGCAAATTTAGTGACACTCAGAAGCCCAATGCTTTCTATAGTCTTGTACTTGTAAAGAAATGAAAGCTCATCTCAGAAGGCATATGCAGCTATTCCAGTTGTGTCCAGACATAGTCATTCATGTAGTCAATAAATATTTAGTGGGAAGCCACTCTAAGCCAGCCACTGTTGTTGGCACTGGAAATACAGATGTGAACAAACAGGCAAACATGCCTCCTCTCATGAAATTTACATGCTAAGGGAAGGAAATAGACCAAAACCAAGATGGATACATAAATTTAAGTGTGTTAGATGATGTATTCAATGAAAGGGGACTAGGGATTACTGAGGTGGGTAGGAAGATGGGCTACAATGTTACATAAGGGGGACTAGGGAGGCCTCACCAGGAAGGTGACATTTATGTAGAGATCTTAAGGAGGTCAGAGAGAACATTGTAAGCAGAGAGACTAGCAAGTGCAAAGGTCCTGTGGTGAGTGCATGCTGTAGGAACGTGTGTATGCTCTAGAAACAGTGAGGAAGCCTGCATAGATGGACCAGAGTGAGGAGGCAGAACAAGAAGAGTTGAGATCAGAGAGTTAATGGTGCTGGCAAGTGAGTGGTTGAAGAAGGTAGCAGGTCCAGTAAAGCCAAACAGGATATATGGATTAGGGCATTTTTCTTTTCCTCAATGATTAAAAAACATTGGAAGCTTTAAGCAGAGTGACATAATCTGACTTACATTTTAAGCGAATTACTCTGGCAGTGTTAGAATAGACTTGAGGTCAGGGGCAGAAAGAGGAAAACCAAGCAAATGATGATGGCAATAATCCCAGTAAGGAATAATGATGGCTTGGATCGAGGTGGTGGTGATAGAAGGGTTAAGGATTTGTTAGACTCTGATAAAGACAATCAGACAAAGTTCAGATTCCATAAAGTGGCAAGGAACTTCACAACTCAAGCCCCTGGTCACTGATGGCCTCTCACGCTGTGCTCCAGCCACCTTGACCTATGGACCTATCCCTGGTGTCCTGCTCTCTTGCCCTACCAGATGCAAACCCTCAGCCACCCATTGGGTTCAAACTTGAGTTCACCTCCTCCAAGGAGTCTTCCACTGGGACTATGACCCTCAAAGCCCCCATTACACTTCTAGCTGCTTGAAATTGGGCTCCTTGTCTTGGTCAATGTTACGTCTTTGTGTTTTAAACACAAGCACTCATAGATCTATATATAATGAATAAGTGAAATCACATTTTTATTTTAGACTTTTTAGTTTACTTAATTGTTCTTTCCTTATTTGTAAAATTAGGCAATAACTTCCTTACTAATTTTGATAACATGAATATATAAGTGTCCAAGATAGATCCAGGCAGAGAAGAGGCGCATAGACATTGCTGTAACTCACTGATTTTCAGTTTATACACCTAAAGAAGGCTTTACTATTTTTGCTGACTTTCTCTACCTTTTGAAAACAAATTTTTCCACTTTTTATTTAAAGTGTCACTTTGTCTTTTTGAATGCTTGCTTTACATTTTAAAATATTAGCTGAAGAATAAGGAAAAGACTTTGGATTCAATGAGAAACAAACCAAACTTTTCTAAGAGCTTTGCTTACTCAAACAAAAACAGTTCTGTGAATCCCCCCAAAGAGAGAGTGGGTGCTGACCTAATCTTGTTTGTTTTTCTATTCAGTATTCTTCCCTACCAACCTCCCTGGGGGCCTTAAAAAGAATTACCAAACTGCACAAAGAACTGCCTTGACGGTCATGCTTAACTTGATGTTTCTGGTCTAACAGAAGAGTGATGTTGAAATAACAGAAAAGTGCCTTTTTTTTTTCATTTTTATTTTGATAGCTTAACATTTTGAGGAAGTTTGTTTTCCTCTCCAAAAAAGTATCACATAAAAACAGCAAATTGATTGCTTAACAGGAAAAAAAAAACACCATAGTCTCCTTAGAAGAAAACCAAAATGATCTTTATTTTAAATACTAGTGGCTCCATTTTTTGTCATTTAGTACGTCGGTTAAACAGACACCGAGATGAGTAAATTTACTCCCTTCTGAAATCTGTGAATGTATACTAATATTATCACCATTTTTCATATAAAAAATGTGAGGCTCAAAGTGATGAGTAGTAATTTGCCTAAAGTTACACACCCTCATAAGTGGCAGAACCTGTAGACTAATGACGCCATAACACACTTTTCCCTCTAGAAGTGCCTGTTCATTTTCATCTTCCTCTCTTGGATCTTATTTCAAGACCTCACCATCTCACTCTCCAGGTCTTGCAATAGGCCTTCTAGCCAAAGCAAGAGGGAGAGAAAGTTCTAGAATTCTCTTTCTTTGTTTTCTTTGTTCGTCAGAAAGACCGTACTAGAGCAATCTTCTTAAAACATTGCTTTGATCTGACACCTGCCCTACACAGAAAGCACTGATGACTCTCTCTGTCCACAGAACACACGTCAAATTTCTTTGTCTGACATTCAAGGCTCTTGCCTTGGTCTGCTTCTCTGGTCTTTCCTATCATTTGGCCCTTACGCTCAAGGCCACAGCATAAGGTTCCATGTCAGAAGTCTGCCCAGCTGCCCGCAGTGGCCCTGCTTTATGAAGGCCTGATGCCAGCCTGCCTGTCTGCTCTCCATTTCTGAAACATCCCTTAGGCTCTCCAGCTCCATTCCCATCTCATCTCCCCGTAGCGCCTCCCTCTGTCATTTGTCTGTCCAGATCCTATCATATTCCAGTGACGATGTTCAAGTTATTCTTCTTGAATTGGGTCTTTCCTGGTCACCTTGGTCAGAAGCAATTTCCCTCTTTTTCAGCATTCAGATGAAATTTATTTTGAACCATGTACACTATGGTGCCATTCTCATATTGCCTTAAATAGTAATCTGTCTAATCTCCTTTACTAGATTTCAATCATCTTGAACATAGGGAATTAGAAGAGTCAGGATAGGTTAGGTTATGGTGTGATAACAAAAATTTCTCAGTGAGTACAACAGCAAATGTATATTTCTATTTCATGCCACGTGTCCATCGGCTGTGAACCTGGCTTTCATAGCATCATCCTTTGCCAGGTAGAAAGTGGCCGGTTACCATGGCAAGGGGAAGGAGAAGGTAAATTTAAAGCTAGTACTTAGGGCTTCTACCCAGAAGGGTCACCGAACACATGCCATGCCTACTCACACCTTATTGTCCAACCAAGTAACTGGTCAAAGATAACTTCAAGCAGAGTGGAGATAGGCAAGTGCACCATGGTCCTGGAAGAAGGAGAAACAGGGTATTTATAAAATCCTATTTTTATATTAAAAGTCCTATGTATATTTGTAAAATAAATTTATAAATTTATGATAAATTGTATTTACATTTATAAAATAAAAATTAGGGAATGACTACCACAGCCACTTTAGCACCTAGAGGAACTCCAAGAACTAAGCCTTTTCCCTACTTCTGCACAAGACCATCTTCTTGTACTTCTCTACCACAGCGAGCGGCATAAGGGTAGAACTGGGTAAGCAAACACTTCCTCTTCTCTGGCTCCAGGTGTCTCATAACCACTGAAGTACAAAGCCGCAATGACAAGGCAGTCATGCCAGCACAACCCTAGTTGCCTTGTGACTGTTTCACACACACCCAACATTGCCCTGTTAGTCATTAAGAGGATGGGTTGGCCAATGTCTCGGCTATTGACAGATCCAAAACCTCAGTGGCATACAAAAATAAGCATGTATTTCTCACTCACACATCTGTAAAACAGCTGAGGTTTAGCTGATCTAGGGATGGGGTCCAGGCTTCAGGTCGGGTCCAGGTTGTTCTGCGTGTGTGTCTCTCATCCTCTTGGAATTGGTATTCAAGGCATATTCTTCTCACGATAAAAGGCAGGAACATAAAAGTGCAAGCAAATGGGTAAGCACAGGTTATGCCTCTGCTCAAATTATATCTAATAACATCTATTTGACCAAAGTAAAACATGTACTCAAACCCCGGATCAAGGGGTGGAAAAAAACACTCCATCCATCAAGAGACAAAGCAAGTCATAGGGCCAAGGGGAGAGGAAATATATTCCTCCGATAGATGCAGTAGGGAGACAGCGAACATTTGTGAGCAGTGATCTAATCTACTCTATCTGATGTCAAAATAGAAGGAAATAAAATGTGAATTTTACAGTAATATTTTTGATGATTAGGCAACACTTCCTTCAGGATTTCTCCAAGACAGAAGGATGGATATGCCCTTAGCCAGAGAGCTAGGTTCAAGCTGTGTACTTTAACTGACTTCCCAGACTATAATTTTGAAAATAAATTACTTGGTCTTCTTCCCTGAGAATCACACAAAGACAGTGCTGGGCCGCTAGAAATTAAAAGGTGTCTGTGATATGTTAGCACTTGGGGGGCTGTGTGGGACTCCTAGCCAATATCATGTAAAGGATTTGTGTCAAGTGTGATGTGGCTAGTGCCAAGTTGTTGGCAGTAGCACAGCTATAACACAGCTCCGGCAAAAGACCCCAGCGTTAGCTGGGGACACAGGCTATGACAGGGATCTAGAAAGGGAACAGACTGACTTACAGGCCTCTTGCTACTACCAGCAGATCAGGGAAGTAGTCTGCAGTATTTCCACTCTGAGGACACATTGAAGTGGCTCCCCAGTTGTACAGGGTGGCACCTGCTTACATACATAATTAAAAATTTGCAGGATATTAAATGTATAATGACCCAAAGATGACCAATATATTAGGAATAATACAGGCCAGGGAGAGAGGAAAGAGGTCTGATACCAGAAAATATTAATGCAAGCCAGACTCTAGGGCAGAGCTCAGGAAAAGGAAGTGATAAGTCAATTGTTTAAAATAACCCATTTGGAGAACTCATATTTATGCAAAAGTTATGAGAAAATTAAGGCATTCAAAAGTTTCTGTACACATAAACATGTGCAGAAGCCATGGAACTGCAGTTTCTCACTGTAATTCAGTTCTGCAGGTCTAAAATCAATAGATTCAGAGGGTCTATGGGAAGCAGGTTAGAACAAGGAGCTGGGCTTGAAGATTTCATAGTGCTGATTGTGGTACAAAGCTCTATAATTTACCAAAAGGAGCGTAATTTGTATCACCCAAACTGTGTACTCTGTCATAAGGTAAATTATCATTTTCTAGTCTAAACAAATGGCTGCAAATGTTCTGGTATGGATTCTGCCCCATGAGAAAAGAATATGAACTAGTCATGTAGGACCAGGCTGACCCTCCAGGGTTTGAAGAACGCATTCTCTCTTCAGCTCTTCAGAGGTGAAAATGGAAGTTCACAGAGGTGACCACAGTTGGCTGCTGTCCTGGCCACTCCGTCCATTTCTATTCAATGACAACATGGTCCAAGAGAGTTCTTTGGATAATGGAAATGTTCTATATCTGTGCTCCCAATAAAGTGACCACTGGCCACATGTGGCTATTGAGCACTTGACATGTGGTTAATGAGATGAAAAAAAATGAACTTTAATTTTATTTAATTTTAATTAACTTAAATTCAAATAGCTACATGTGGCAAGTGGCTACCATATTGGATAGCACAATTCTAGAATTACAGAGTCCTCTGAGCCTCTACGCTCTTTTAAGTACTCAGAAGCTCACATGGCCCCCATTCTGCAAATGCATGCTCGCACTGCCAATAACTGGATGCTAAGGAGCAAATGGAAGTATCTTAGCAGCTCTTTCAGTTGTCAAAAGAAAAAAAAATTTCTGCTTCTGGGCAGACATCTGACTGTGCAGCCGTTGCAGAGAGACAATTTAGTTCAGAATTATGTGCCACCCTGACTCTACCTGGCAGGTGCCTTCTGTGCTGGCTCTTCTATCTGCAAACTTGAGAAAGATGACAGGGTTTTAAATGATTAACTCCTCTGGGCCACATTACTTAATTATACAGTACATCCAGGGATAGGCACATGGGTCTTTTATGGTAAATGATATGACGGTCTTAAAAACTCATTAATATGTCATTAACCAAGCAGACATTTACTAATTAAACAATTAGCCCCTCTGTTCTATTCCTTTGTTCCTCCCAGAGATGCTCAGTTACCCAGATCCCCAATTTAGCAGAAGGTCCCCCTTCTTTTCCCAGAGAAAATCGTTCATAAAGCAAACTCAGAGACTAAATGATTTCACCCGATTATTTTCCAAGTTGGCTACAAAGAAAATCAAAGCTGATTTTCATAGCACAAGTGAAGGTGGGTGTTGATCTAGTTTAAATAAATCATCCTGATACGTAAACCAATTTTAGATATATGTGAAATAGCATCCGCCATAACCGGCATAAACACTGAACATAACAAAACTACATATCCCCAGTTAAATAAATCCAAACGGACAAGATTAATGACTTCAGATGTGTTAATATAATTCATCACATAAAGTCAATACCAAAGAAATGTGTAATGTCCTTAACTTTGTCTCTCAGAAGGTTTTTAATATCCATTATGTTTTCAGCTAATTTTAGCTTAATCATATTTGTTGTGTTGAAACTATGCTAAAGTGCTGTACAAGGGGGATTATCTAGAATATCACGATAAAACATACAAATGTCTTGTGTATTATTATAAAAGGAAACATAGTTTTAAATTCAGAGTATCAATTTCTAAGAATATTCATAAGCATTAGAACACATGCACATAGTCTTCATCTCCGTTGTGGGTACGTATTTTATGGTTCAACTCCGCAGTTACTTTTACCAATCTCTTGCTGACGTAAAGTATAAACATTAGCAAAGGATCAAAAGCTGGGTCACAACTGAGATGGTCCAGGGGGTGATAAAAGAATGCACTGGGAATGCTGGAGTTCTGATGAGAGGAATTGACACACTAGCCTATATTATACAAACAGCAAAGTACGTCTTGATAAGAATCTCAAGAGGTCTAATCTTGTGGAAGATCATCAAATTGATTTTCCCCTCCATGAAATGGGTATGGAAAGGATCTTAGGGTAGCTCTGTGCCTGGGGCACCATCAGCACCAGGAAAGCCCACGTCATGAAAATAACATTGGTTCTCAGACCAGAAACAGCTTTACAGTGAAGCTATTGATAGTGAAACTTACGCCTCAGGGCCCCTCACAGCCCAGGCTCAGTTCGAGCTGAGTACAAGTCCGCGAGGGGTAGTCAGGCTGCAGTTAGGAAGCACCCTTTATAAGCACTGCTGGTAAATTGCCTCAACTGACTTAGAAGGCAGAGGCATGCGTGGATCTCCAAAGCTCCAGTTTACATGCTCACATTTCTTTTTCCATTCTACATAAATAGTGACCTACGTATTAATTTATACTTGTCATTTTCAATACCTTTTTTAAAAAGAGGACTCCCCAAATTATGTAAGCTTCAGGATGCACAAAACCTGAGTCTCCTCTTGAACTAGTGGATGTGTTTGCTGCTGAAATTAAATAACATATCTTGATTGCTAGAATCTAGTATAAGATGCTATTTGATTTAGCACAAAGTTGAGGAATATTAATTGACTATGTGAATGTTTAAGGGTATTCTGCAAGGAGCATGATGATTTTTGTGACTTCCACATAGAAAATACTGGGCTTGGGGACCAGAGGACCTGGTTCTCCTGATATCTGCATCACTAAGGAGCCCTGTGGCCTTGGGAAAGTCAGTCTCTCCAGGTCTCACTATGATCATCTATGAAATGAGGGAGGGGTGAAGATTAGAATAGGTCCTTGGTACTCAAAATATGGGCCAAGGAAGCGCTTTAGAAATGCAGAACCTTGAGTCCCACCTCAGACCTCCTGAGTCAGAATCTGCATTTTGACAAGATCCCCAGGAGATTCATATCCATCTGCAAGTTTGGGAAGGTCAAGCACAGGATTGGTCTCCTCTAAAGCACCTTGCAGGTCTAAAGCCCCAGTACTGAAGTGGATAGAAGGACACATGGAAATTAACTGAAGGTTTTACGAAAAAAACATAAAATCAAACTCTTGCTCAATTTTACCTTCTTCTCACCATCCTCTTATCGCAAATCACTTCCAAATTTTTCTTTTATCCTTAAGTTCAATCACATTTTACCTGCCAATCATATTGTTCCATTTATCTAATTTCTTAGAATAAATTCACTGGTCAGTTTTACTTAACCATTGTGATTTTTTTGATGGGTTGCTGAATGTTTGTGTCCTCCCAAAATTCATATGTTGAAATCCTAACTCCCTGATATTAGGAAGCGGGACCTTTGGGAGATGGTTAGGTCATAGCCCTCTTGAATGGATTAATGACCTTACACAATAGGTCCAAGGGAGCGCATTCACCCCTTCTGCCACATGAAGACACAGTGAGAAGCCATCATCTATGAACTGCAGCAGCCCTCACCAGACACCAAATCTGCCAGCGCCCACATCTTGGACTTCCCAGCCTCTAGAACTGTGAGAAATAAACTGCTGCTGTTTATAAATCACCCAGTCTATGCTATTCTGTTACGGCAGTCCAAACAGACTAAAACATGAGTGCATTTCAAAGCCTTTGAAGACTCAAGAAATAAACCAAATGAAAATTATATACTGCCTTTAATTCACATTTATTTTCTATAAATACAAAAATATAGATTACAATTCAGTTCATTGACTTTTTCTCATGTCCTTTTAAAATATACACACATAATAATTTCTCCAACTGTAGAGAGAAATTATATCAAAAGGAATTCATACCAAATCAAGGTAAATAACTTTGGAAGGTAGATGGTTTGAAGATACCAACCAAGATTTCTGGATATTGACACAGAGTTGCCCAGTGACAAGCCTTCTTATAAATACTAACTTAACTCCACAAGGAGAGATGTATCTGGGTTAAAGAATGCTGCTAAACATATGGACTGTGTGTTTATAAGAAACCTTTACAAAGAAAATATCAGCCTCCACAAGATTGTATTCCTTATTTGTGCAACTAACAGGTACTTACCTGTACAGATAGCCATACTTGCATTACATGCAAATAGACGTAGAGATAATTTAAGAGCTCTAATCAGTGCATACTTTGAAAAACTTTGATCCCTAAGGAGGAAAATGGAAGTCATCAATAAACTTAGTTCTGACTTGCATTAGTCATGGATTCAGAGAATCATGATCTCAGATTCCAGTAAATACCTGTAAAATAGGAGAAAAGCCATTCAACATTTCAACACTGGAAAACATTTGCGTGAGAAACTTTTTCATAAAGAGAAGATCAATCCCCCCTCAACTGACTGAAGACAAAATTAATCACCACAGTTGGCAGAAGATAAATGGTTCCAATGTACAGAATTGTGTAATTAAAGCAGGTGCAGAGCTGGAAACTAGCTCCTGACTTTGAACCTCAACCCCAACTTGACATTTCTCCCCATGTTCAGTTCTGCCACCAGCAAGCATGTTCACAGTTCCCTCGTCTTGCTCCATAATTACATGTCCGGGTACAGAAGTAATCATTGGTTCCATTGCCTACATGAAACTTATCATCCTCTGGTTTGCAAAATGTATGCTATATCATCCTTTGAAGTGTTGAAATCTCTAGAAATAAAAATTTATTAGGGTAAAGTTACTGTTATGGCAACAAAATTAATTCTGCCACAACATGTTAAATTAACCACCTTACTAAGGACTGGAGTAGGAGCCAAGTTCAGAAGTGGACAAATATTCAGTATGGGTTTCTTAAATGCCACTTTAGGTTTTAGTAAAGCCAAAGTAAACATCATAATTTATCTCAACATTCCAATGTTTATCCAGAGCAACACTGGCTGGAAAACAAGAGGTTAAGAACTAAAGAAATACTTCAAGCAATTCTTTTTTTTTTGCCTCCCCCTTTCAAAACAGCAAGGAAGGTTGTCAGTTAAGCTCTGTGGAGATTTTTGTTCTCCCTTTGAAGCCAAGAGAAAAGTTTTTAATCTCATCTTTTATTTTAATCCTTTAAAATATGTAAGTGATTTAGAAATGTACAAGTTGAATTTGGCAGACGACCCTACTGGTAGAAGTAAAGCAATTTCTTTCAACTTGCAATAATAAAGGAGTTCAAAGCTGGCCACCTAAACTATCCAGATACCTCAGCCACAAGCTGCAATCTACTGATTTTAAAAGCTCCCCATATCAAAAATGCTTAGAAAAGCAAAGGATGGTACGTGGTACAAACAAGGGAAGTGACAAGGTACTATCAAAGAAATACACTCATGTTTGAAAAATTTTTTATAAATTGGTCTGTTTTTCCAATGAGGAAGAAAAAAAATCCTCATAATTTTTAGGAAAATTTTTCTTATTCATAGGGAATTTTATCCATTCAGAGTAAAATTTTACAGGTTACTATATTTAGGGGCTTAAATCATTCTTTTTTATTTTTTATGTATTTATATATATTTGCATATATATATATATTAATTTCTTTTTTAGAGATGGGATCTTGCTCCGTTGCTTAGGCTGGAGTACAGTGGTGTGATCATAGCTCACTGGAACCTCAAACTCCTGGGTTCAAGTAATCCTCCTGCCTCAGCCTCCCAAATAGCTGGTACTACAGACACACACAACCACACCTGGCTTTCAAATCATTCATTTTTGATCTACAGTTGTATATTCATAAGATTCTCATGTGATTTATGTCAATTGAGGGGGGAGGTCTTGTTCAATAGTGGTATACTTGCACCTGATAATGGTTTTCCAGTTACTATTTCTACATTAAAAAAAAAAAAACCCAAACAAACAAAAAAATACACCCCTCACTTAGCAGAATAAAACAACTACCATTTGATTATGGTCTCAAATTCTGCGAGTCAGAAATTCAGAGAATGTGCAGCAGGGATGGCTGGCCTCTGCTCTGTGACATCCGGGCACCCAGCTGGAGAGACTCAAGACCGGGTCTTGCAGGTACTGACCGGCTGGAGACTGGAGTCACATGGAGCATCCTTCACACAGGTATCTGGTGGCTGATGCTGGCTGTCAGCTAGACTGTGTGCCAGAACACTTACACGTGGCCTCTGCGTGAATTCCATGGGCTTCCTTTCAACATGGTGGCTGGATTTTAATTCTCGGCCCCAAGAGGCAGGAAGTAGAAGCTCCCAGTTTCTCAAGCCTGGGCCCAGAAACTGGTGTAGCATCACTTCTACTACTGATCAAGCAGACAGAGTCCAGACTCAGTGTGATGTATACCACATCTCTCAATCAGAGGGGTGTCAAGAATTTGTGGAGCGTAGCAGTGCACTCATGCCCTCGTGAAGTATACTATTGTTGGCATTTACTTCAGACTTCTGCCCATTCCAATTAGTGTTGTCTCTCTAATTTCTATTTAAGTTCTCATTACCCACAACTTTCTATCAAGCTGCAGCTCTTGCTTCCTTCCCCATCCTTACCACTACTCTACTTCCTTATTATCCACCCAGTTCATGACCTGACACCAAATCCTCAAAGCCTCTGTGCTTACCTGCTGGGTGCCAGTCATTGGGCAGGGAGCTGATGGAGCCTTTTGGATGAGCAGCAAGAGGACACTGGGCCATGCTCCAGTGGGAGCTGGAAGGGGAGCAGCTAAGGGATTGGCTAGAAGAACGTTCCATAGACTCTGAGGTCCAACAAATAAATCATTACACAGACTTGCAAAAGGAAGCCAATACAAATCCAGCTCCTTTTAGTGTTGATTTATTATAAACTTAAGTGCTAACTGGCCCCAATAAATTGTC
Organism: Lemur catta; assembly: GCF_020740605.2. NCBI lineage: Eukaryota > Metazoa > Chordata > Mammalia > Primates > Lemuridae > Lemur > Lemur catta. The sequence goes on from NC_059132.1 coordinate 47,877,726, forward strand.
ATCACCATTTTTCATATAGTGGAAACAATTGAAACTTTTATGACAATCATATAAAAATAACAGCAAAAGGTGTCATTTTCAAATATTTTCAGGGGGAATTTCCCACAGAACCCAAGTAGAAAGTGATAAAAATTATTTAATATAATTAATTTGTATTCCTTAAATGAAAACATATAACATTGGCTCACTATACCACTAATCAGCAAGAACAATGAGACTGCATTTTTAGAAATAAACTTCTCAACTGAAAGTTACAGATCAGCCACATCAAACCTACCTATGATATTTTATTGGTTTTTATGCTTGTTTTTCACTTTTTTGGTTCATTTTTTTTTTGGTGGGGGGAGTTAGTTATTCTCATTGTTGTACAATGTCAAGAAAATACTTCCAACTTTTGAGAAGAGAGGATGAAGGATTTTTAAGATGATTTACTCTGCACTAAGCAAAATAATCCACATTTAATATATTTTCTGTGTTTTATATTTAAGTTGATTTTTCTATTCCTTTTTGGATGCCAGCGTGGTGTTTCTTTTGGATGTGATAATTTGTACGTGACTAGAGATGCAGCTCAGGTTCACATGGATTGTATTTTGAGGTATAGGTGGAGACTTTGGATTTAAGGAGAGGTTCTCAGTAGCTTCTGAGATTCTGTGGTCACCAGTCTGTGAGGTTTGTAGTATGCAAAAAAGTGAGTCAGCCCATGGAGGGCCGTGATAGTCTCTGGAAAAGTAGGGAGATGAGGGAAACTCCCCTGCAGGACGGGGTGAGCCACAGCTCAGTGTGAGTTAACTAAATTGAGAAAGTTTAACAAGCTCCATAGAAACATTGTAAAATAGAAATCAACTTTAACCAACACTTCACAGAAGTCTAGTGTCCTGAGAAACTAGAATTCTTTCTGGGTGGGAAAAGAAGCCTGGTAGCAGAAAATCTAGGGTGGCATGAATGCCTCTCTGCTGCTCCACCAGCAAACGTGAGATCTAGCAGATTTAGCTGCCACCGTGGTTTTAGAATTTTTGTAGTGTCTAAAAGGAGGTCATTTCAGGGATGAATGAAAAATACACTTTGAGTGAAAGCATGCTATAGAAATATAAGGGTACAGAGCCTTGTAGGTAGACAAATGTCAACATTAGGAATTGTTCATGGACTCAAAGCCCCAAGGCCTCCATTCTCTCTGGCAGATTACCTTGCTCCCCTGGATAAGACACATGACAAAGTGGAGAATTCCCTAGTTGTGTAGATCATGGAGATAATTATGTCATTGGCTATCCTGCAGGAGAATAGGAGGTCAGCATAGAGGACAGGGGAACATATGGCCACATTAAAGCATATAGTTGTCATCACAAACCAGGGTCAGGGCTGCATTCTGTTATTGAGGCTAAGTTCAGGAAAGAGAGAGAGGATAAAGCAAGCTGTCTAGGGCTCTTTTGCTGCATTATCATTATTGTCTTAACTCTGGGTGCTGGATGTCTCCAGAATCTTTCAGATAAGGTCTTTCTGAAGGTCCCAGCATCCTTCAGAAGAGGCCTTGAGACTTCTTCTCTTATTTTATGCTTAGTACCTAGTCGATCTCACTGACTACAATGGCTTTATTAAGTGAAGACTCCCAAGTTTAGAACACCAATCCACACCTCTCCTTGTGCTCTAATCTCATATATTCAGCTGCCTTATCAATATCTCCACTGGATGCTTAATAAAAATCTTGAAGTCAACATTGCCAGAAGCAATGCAGTGGTGACTCCTTTTCCTGAGATCAGAGGCCCAAAAGATAAAATCCCACTGGGTGAGGATAATTAAAGACCTCTAAGTTAACCTAGTATTTGGAAACTGTGCTCACTGATTTGTTTCTAAACACCGGAATTCACAAGTAGAATCACTGTGATTGCCTCCACACTCTGACTCCAGCTGCATATGAATGACAGAACCCCAGACTGCCCAGGATTGGGGAATAGAAAACACACTCACACAACTCTTTCATATTCAAGTAAGATGGCAGATATGTTGGCCATACCCACTATGGATATGAACAATTCAAGTGATAAAACATGAAATAGTCCAGTCATAATAAATACTATGCAGTGAATTCCCATAAGTATGCCTATGGGTGACTACAGTTAAACATCAGTGTTGAAGCAATGGTTAATATCCAGTACAATTGAGAAATATTCTACCTGCTGCTAGAGAAACATGGAAAATGGCCACTAAAAGTAGTAATCCTTAAACTGTTTGTAGAAACACAAACATGTTGGGGAAAGGGATGAAATACACTGGGTACTCTTTCCAGGCAAAGGCATGTATACATAGGTCTGGGAATCTCCCACACAATTTCAAGGGTTTCATGAAACTCCTAGACTTCAAGTAAAGAGTTTAGGAATTTAATTTGCATGTGAATCAAACAGAAAATGACGAAAAACAAAGATACATTCTACATTCAGAGATTATAAAACCTTAATAAAAATACCTAACTGAATTAGTTACTATAGCCTTATAGTACAGCTTGAAGTCTGGTAAATTGATTCCTCCCAATTTGCTCTTTATGCTTAAGATTCCTTTGCTATACAGGGTCTTCTCTGGTTCCATACAAAGCATAGAATTATTTTTCTAGACCTGCAAAAATTGATGTTGATATTTTAATATAGATTGTATTGAATCTGTAGATCACTTTGGGTAGTATAGACATGGTACTGGTATAAGAACAGAGACGTAGACCAACGGAATAGAACTGAGAACCCAGATATAAAACCATCCTCATATAGCCACCTGATCTTTGACAAAGCAGACAAAAAACATACACTAGGGAAAAGAATTCTTATTCATAAATGGTTCTGGGAAAATTGGATAGCCACATGTAGAAGACTGAAACAGGATCCACACCTTTCACCTCTCACAAAAATCAACTCATGGTGGATACCAGACTTAAACCTAAGCCATGAAACTATAAGAATTCTAGAAGAAAATGTTGGAAAAACTCTTATAGACATTGGCCTGGACAAAGACTTTATGAGGAAGACCCCAAAGGCAATCACAGCAACCACAAAAATAAATAAATGGAACCTCATTAAATTAAAAAGCTTCTGCACAGCCAAGGAAACTATCACGAGAGCAAACAGACAATCTACAGAATGGGAGAAAATATTTGCATGTTGCACATCTGATAAAGGGCTTATAATTAGAATCTATATAGAACTCAGGAAAATCAGCAAGAAAAAGTCAAACAACCCTATCAGAAAGTGGGCAAAGCACATGAAGAGAAACTTTTCAAAACAAAACAGACTAATGGCCAACAAACATATGAAAAAATGCTCAACATCTGTAATCATCAGGGAAATGCAAATCAAAACCACCCTGAGATATCACTTAACTCCAGTGAGAATGGCCTGTATCAAAAAGTCCTAAAACAATAAATGTTGGTGTGGATGTGGAGAGATAAGAACACTCATACACTGCTGGTGGGACTGCAAACTAGTGCAACCTCTGCGGAAAGCAATATGGATAGAGATACCTCAAAGAGCTACAAGCAGAACTACCATTTGATCCATTAATCCCCATTACTAGGCATCTACCCAAAAGAACAATAGACATCCTATTAAAAAAGACATCTGTACTCAAATGTTTATAGCAGCACAATTCACAATTGCAAAGATGTGGAAACAACCCAAGTGCCCATCAATACATGAGTTCATTAATAAAATGTGGTATATGTATACCATGGAGTTCTACTCAGGCACAAAAAACAATGGTGATTTAGCACCTCTTGTACTATCCTGGATAGAGCAGGAGCCCATTCTACTAAGTGAAGTATACCAAGAATGGAAAAACAAGCACCATATGTACCTACTCAAGTTGGCATTAACTGATCAACACTTAAGTGCACATATAGTAATAACATTCATTGGGTATCAGGCAGGTGGGAGCGGGGAGGAGAGGATGGGTATATTCACACCTAATGGGTATGGTGCGCACCATCTAGGGGATTGACATGCTTGAAGCTCTGACTCAACTGGGGCAAAGGCAGTATACGTAACCTAAATTTTTGTACCCCTGTAATGTGCTGAAATTAAAAAAAAATTAAAAAATACCTAATTGAAGACATGAGTTGCCTTAATCGGTTTGTGTGGAATGGAATACCTGAGCCTGGGTTATTAATATTTGTAAAGAAAAGAGATTTATTTGGCTCACAGTTCTGCTGGCTGGAGTGTTGGGCAACTTGTGAGGGCCTCAGGCTGCTTCCACTCATGGTAGGGGGGAAAGGGGAGCTGGTGTGTGCAGCAATCACATAGTGAGAAAGGAAGCAAGAGAGAGGGGAGGTGCCAGGCTCCTTTTAACAACCAGCTCTCACAGGAACTAATAAAGCAAGGATGTACTCCCCGCTCCCAGAGAAGGCATTAATCTATCCATGAGAGATCCACTCCAGTGACCTCCCATTAGATCCCACCTCCAGCACTGGGGATCAAGTGTCAACACGAGATTTGGAGGGGTCAAACAAACCAAACTACAGCATGAGGTGAACAAGTACTTTTTTACTGAAAGGAAACTGAGAACCATCATGATGATATAAAAATAGGCAAGAATTAGACTTCATGTGAAAATAAACCTGCCAGCATTGAAGGCAACTATGTTACTTCCACCATTGGATCTGGCTATGGTTAGTCAGATTGGCAACTATTTAAATCAGTCCATTGTGTCTGCTTTAAACTTACAGTAACTTTTGTCTCATTCTTAGGATGATTATTGCCTGCATAACATCTCTTTTATGACACTTTTACTATTTGCCTGAATAGCAGTGTTGTGCTTATGTCTGCCCATTTCATTCCACTTCATCTCATATATCACCTTACACATAATTAATGCTTGATAAGTGTTTGTTAAATCTAATTTTTTTTAAAAAAAGATAGTCACCCCAAGTCACATAAGTCACCAGTGGCAGAGCTGGTACTCAAAATATGATGCCTTGTTCCAGTCCAGTCTTCCACACATCATGCCACATTTATGTGCCAATGCTATGCTGTGTACCAACATGTGATATCCCCAATTAATTTTCTGGAAGTCCATGCTTTCTTTGAAATTTACTCACAGTAAATTTAAAATGGAGTTCATCTAAGCTGGATAAGCCTCTTTATTACAGCATTTTGTGACTGAGCCTACCTCTCTGGTCTCCATACTCTTGAGTTTCAAATATTTGACTGAGGCAGTCAGGGTTTGGAGATATGGATATCTATGCATAACAATACTGGGAGAAACTTACCATGGACATTTCTTTTCTGATGTTGTTATTCATTCATTATGAAATCTTTAGATTATTAAAATTTAGGACCATGGATTTAATAAGGAAGAAAAAGGAACAAGTTACAAGATCACAGAAGGCTGAAGTCAGCTGACCAGGCTGATAATTTATCAGGAAATTTGGCATGTGACAACTGTAATAAAAAGTAGGGTATTTATAATTAATTCATCATTCAGCAATTTGAACAACAGAAGAGAAAGAAAGAAAAAGAAATGGAGGGAGGAAAAGAAAAGGAAGGAAGGAAGGAAGGAAGGAAGGAAGGAAGGAAGGAAGGAAGGAAGGAAGGAAGGAAGGAAGGAAGGAAGAAAGAAAGAAAGAAAGAAAGAAAGAAAGAAAGAAAGAAAGAAAGAAAGAAAGAAAGAAAGAAAGAAAGGAAGGGAGAGAAAGAAAAGGAGAGACAGAAGGAGCAGGGAGAAGGAAGGAAGAATCAAGAGGTGATGTGTTCAAAGAGTACCAATAAGTTCCCAATAGGTGCTCTGACCTAGCTATTTTGGGCTGCTATAAAATAATGCCATAGACTGTGTGCTTAAACAACAATCATTTATTCCTCACAGTTCTGGAGGCTGGGAAGTCCAGGATCAGGGTCCCAGCATGGTCAATTTCCCAGTGAGGATTCTTTTCCTGGTTCATAGATGGCTGCCTTCTTGTTGTATTTTCTTCATCTTCACATAGCAAAAAGACAATGAGCTCTTTGACCTCTTCTTAGTAGGGCACAAATCCTCTAATTACCTCCCAAAGATCCCACCTCCTAACACCATCTCATTGAGGATTAGAACTTCAACATATGAATTTTTGGAGGACACAAAAATTCAGTCCATGACAAGCTCCATATTGAGTCTAGAACCCTGTCAGAGTACAGTGAAGTGTTTTTAGTCCCCATCCTTAAGTTTATGATCTAATGAAGAGGTAGTTTGGTAATACATAAAATTATCAGAAAGTAATACAACAAAGTATAATGTTAATTGCTAAGAGATTTTATATAAGTATAAAAAGTAGAGTGGCCTAAAATAAGTAGGTTTAAAAAAACAGTATGAACAAGCTTAGGCTTGAAAAAATATATTTAGAATTCTCTGAATAGTAGGGGAGTTATACTGGGGAGTCAAGGAAAACAGTTATATATATGGAGGATGGAGAAAGATTATGGGAAAATTTATTTTAAATGCAAAAAATATCCTGGGTACATCACATTGTTGGTAACTACAGTAGGCTATTGAGCAGAAAAATAAACTACCAAACAGTGTGTAAGAAGAGTAATGTGGTTTTAAAAGCACTTAATTCTGAGTCAAGGGACCTCATTTCTATTTCTAATTCAGTCACTTACTGGTGGGAACTTTGGGCTTGAGCCTTTGCAAGTCTCAGCTTCCCAGTCCATAGTGATGATAATAACATATACTTTCTATAGTTTTATGAAGATTAAATGGTGTAATTAATAAATAAACCCATATAAGTTCATATAGATGCACTATAGAAACTTAAAGTATAATAGTATTCCTAACATTACTGCACAACTCCTTAAGTAAGTTTAGGCTGGCAGTAGTATCCAGAATGAATTGGCGTGGGGAGAAACTCAAGTCAGATTAGCTAAGAAACAATGTCAGAGATACAAATGTGAGATGCTGGGGCAGTCAAACAAGCAAAATGCAGGGACTAGGCATAATTGCCTGGAAAACGAAGATACCACTGACTATAAAAGTAACATTGGAGAGAAGAGCAGCTAAGAGGGAAGACCATTTAATTTAATCTGCTGTTAAAGCTGATTAAGTTAATTGATAGTTTTAGGAAAATCTTGAGCTGCAAGGAACAGAAAATCTGACTACCATAGACTTAAACAAATAGGACTTTATTTATCTCACATCACAAAAAATCTGAGAGTGGGCAACCCAGGGAGTTGGAGGGGCTCATAATGCTGTTAGGGATGCAGGTTTTTCTGTCTTTCTGCTTCACTGTCCTTAGTTGTTTTCCTCATGCTCATGGCCTCATAGGCACCACCAGGTGGCTGCAGCATCTCCTGGTGTTACATCCATGTTCTGGGCAGGCAGAAAGGGGAAGGGCAAAGAGTAAAGAAGCAAAGGACTTAAGCATGTCTCTTTTTATAGGAAAAGCCAAAGCTTTTCTACAAGATCCACCCTTTAAATTTTTACTCATTCTTTATGATCCAGAATTGCATCAGCTGGCTGCCCCTGGTTGAAATGTGACCAGAGAGAAAGGAATTGTGGATATAGGTTGGGTTGAGCAGGCAACAGAGTTTTCCCAGAGCCTTTCCCCAAGGGATTTTTTGGAATATTATTTGGATTAAATATCTTATCTAAAATACCTTTCTAATTATTTTAGGCCACTGTAGTAGCTGTTCAATAAACTCAGTTCCTAAAACTATTATTATATTAAAATATCTGAGTGCTGATCAAATAGCAGAGTTACTACATGCTGGATGGAAATCATTGAATAAAATATGATTCTGAATGATTTCAGTTCTAGACTTTAAAGAAATGGTGGTTTGAAAACCAAGTGGGAATGTGCCACAGGTGACTGGAGTGTCAGGGAAGGAAATCATGATTTTTATAAAGTCAATATCACAGAGGTTAAAGCTGAACTATGACAGAGCTATTGTAGAAACAGAAAGTCATAACTCACAAGATTAACCTTATAAAATAATACGAAAGGAAAAGCAAAAAGAAATGGCCAAAGTTGGGGGGAGCAAACTTTAATAATGTAGTCACAGAAGTCAAGAAAAGTAAGAGTTTAAGAGTTACAACTTACTAGTTAGTACCAAATTCTACAGAAAAGTCAAGAACAATGAGGACAGAAGAAAGATCTAGAAAGAATAACATTATTGATGACTGTCATTTTAACAAAATGTTGAGTGCATTAAGTCAAATTTCAAAGGACTAAAGGAAAAAAAATTTAGAAGATGAGTACAGTGGGTTGAGAACATTCATTTTAGACATGTCAGCAGTTAAACCAAAATAAAATAAAATGGTAGCTAAGACATGCAGACTATCAAGGCAAGAGCTTTCTAAGAAAGGAAAACCCTGAGTGTGGTTAAGGATGAGGAAGAAGGAAGCACTGTAATAAGAAAGACTTTAAGTCATGGTGAAGTAAAAGAATAAACTTCAGAGTGAGATGTCTCCAAAGAACAGCTGGACAGAAGCTAGTGCACAGTGGGCAGGGTGTGTCACAGAGGGCAGGACTCAGCACGAGGGCTCAGCGCAGAGGAGAGACGAGTGGGAGAAGGAAACGAAAGTGCACCTCTCTGCTAAGACTAGGGCTGGCCTGTGAGGAAGAGGAAGTAAGAGCCAGTTTGGAACAAGGCCTCAGGTGAAAGTAATGAGGAATCAGTGGGCACAGACACAAGAGTTTCCAAGAAGTAGTTAAGTGCCAATGTGTCGCTGGATGCAATGTCCACCATTCAGGTCTACATCTTCTCAGAACAAAATTTAAAGCTAGAATATTCCAGGTATCTTTTCTCCCCCCCCACCCCCCAGTGGTAATCTGTGATCTAAAGAGAGGTGTGGATGAAGTAGATTTAGGAGTTACTTTAGATTGAGGGTTGATATCGAAGGCTTGTCTAAAATCAAGAGACTTTAGGAGTCTAGACTGATGTGAGCCACTAAAATGAGAGAGAGCCTCATTGTTCAGGTGGGGAAAGATGATGTGGTCAAAGGAAGTAAAAAATTGTGTCATAGAACCCCAGATTCAGGTTGGTGTACCTGATGTGCAGTTAAAGCCAAACATTGTTGGAAAGATTTATTTGATTTGGCAAAAGTGAGAAGACAGGGGAGCAAAATCTCTCAGATCCATCTCAACAAAAGGATGAAGTAGGGAGCTTTTATGCGGCTAGGGAAGAAGTGGGAGCGCAGTTGGAGAGTGCGGGAGAGGGAGCTTCAGGGAACCAAAGGGGGAAGTCGATGCTGCTTGAGTCCCAGGTAACACCTTGAGCAAGGAGGTATCTGGGTGTCCGCAGTGCAACTTTCTCAAGCGCACTCATTCCTTCTCCAAGACAAACTCACAGGTTTTTCTATGAGAGTGGATTGTCTCCTCTTCCTGCTCAACAAAGAAACAATATGTCAGTAGCTGATAATTACCCTGAGAACAAGGGGTGCTGGGCAGGAAGCCGGCAGTAAACATGCACAAGCAAACAAGGGCTTCGTCAAATTTTACTTTATTTCAGTCATTAAAAAAATGCCAGGGTACTAAAACCTCAAGGGGCCTGGCTACAATTGGCCAAAATGGAAGGGTGTATCAGGTCAGGAGAAGAGAGACACTGAGAAGCAGTTGCATGGAGATGAAGAAGAGAGAGAGAGAAATGGCAGGCGGAACATTGTGCTTGCAAAGAGCCCACCAAGTCTGAGCTTTTCAGCAGGAGGAAGGTGGCATACGACGTACAATTGTAGAGTTCGCAGCTGCGCAGTGCAACTGGGATGCTGACAATGCTGAAACTATGAGCTCACAATGCTTACTTGATGAACTTCCAGTAGGAAAGTCAATGTCACTGAGAACGATAAGAAAGGGAAAATAGGAATCAAATATCCTAATAGTGACGAAGAGCGTGAGGTGGAACAGACACAAGGTTGACTCCCAGCCACACCACTCAACAGTTATTTCTCTCTGGACAAGTTAGTCAACCCTGTGAGCATCATTTTCCCCTGCTCTAGAGTAAAAACAATGAGTAGATACTGCTTAAAGTATTGTGACAAATAAATGAAGTAAGGCATGCCAGGTGCTCAGCATAGCACCAGTGCAGAGTAATTTCTCTGTAAATGCAAGAGCACAAATCAAATGTGGGCAGCCCTACACGGCAGCAGTAATAGAAAGGCAGCATAAACATGCACTTGAGGGACTTTGAAAGGTATGAAAACGGGAGAAAGCTGGCAGGGATATGGGAAAATCCATTGAAAATGGCAGAGAGAAAGGCAAGTGTCTGTTAAGACATGAGGGCAACGGAAAAAATGAAAATGAAAAATAGGCTTAAGGTGAATGGGATTTTCCTGGTATCAGTCAGGGACTTCGTAAGTCACAATCCAAAGGAGTAGGGGCAAAGGGGGACGTGCAAGGGGTGGAGAAATGCACAAAGAGCTGAAATTAAAAAAATTAAAATAAATAAATAAAAAAGAAAGAAATGCACAAAGAGGAGAAGGGCATGAAAATTTTAGCTGTCATGGGAACTGGAAATGATTAGAAGTTTCTGTCTCCTCTCACCATCAAGACCCATGAAATGTCTCCACTTAACAAAAGGGGGGAAAAGCATCTGTTTCCTGAAGATGAGGGACCTGGGTGTGTGTGTTCTGTCATCCCAAGAGCCAAGAACATAAAGTCAGCAAGAAAGATCACATGAGACATCATCACACATGTGCTCACTAAGGCCAAATAAGCTTTCATAAAAGAAGTCTGGTCCTTGTAACTAGAAATTCACTACTTACACCATTTTATGTGGCTTTTGCTTTTTTCTATCTTTATTTTCCCGTCACCATGCTCAGACCTCTTAAACATATTTAAATAGTCATGCTTCAACATTAATGAGAAAGTGGATCTTGACCTGCTAATGGTACAGATTTTGTTTTCTCCACAAAAATATTGATTATTGTACTATGTAAGTAGTATTCTTCTGTTGAAATGCAGAACAAGGGGGAACATAAAAATATGAAGAATCCTTATGGACCATTCTCAACATTAACCACTACCCACCTTAGCTATGAATTCATCTGTATCTTTTTCCTTTGAAGTATCTTCCATCACCCTTTTATCTACTACTTCACAATAAACATGTTTAGATTTTACTGAGCCTGTAACTTTTATTTTCTATTCATTCACTGCCAACCCAAAACAAAAGTTGTCACATGTTTTATGGTGCAGGGGTGGTGTCTGTGAGAATGTGCCTGGAAGATGAAGGCGAGGGGGAAGGACCTACCTTTAGGCCTTGTCATTTACATATGAGGACCTAATACCATTTGAATAAGTGAAAATCACAGCCTTCCAACACAAAACAGGCTATTAAAACACTGCCATAAGCAAAATATTGAATCTTAAACTGAATTTGCACAAAATGGAAAGGGATGGAAGGGCAGGTCACTAAAACAGTATTGCTCTAATCTTTTCCATGATCCTTTATATTCACGGATTTTCTCCACGTTCTCATTTGTATGTTTTATAAAAATCACTCTCAGGTTTATGGAAAATGGGGTATAAAAAGAACCGTTTTTTAAAAATGAGTTACATGGAAGAAAGAACAGCAACTAAGATTTTTGCGATTAATTTGATAGACTTCCAGTCGGAAGTATTTAGTTTATCTGCACATAGAAAATGAATATTAAAATATTCATACCCCAAGGCTATCAGCAAAAGTAGATAACAGCTGTTGGTCTAAAATGTGGTTTCATTATGCAGAGATTGGAATAAGCTTGTAATTATGAATTAAAGCTAGAGCAGTTAAAAAAAATGTTGACTAGATTTTCTAACCTCAACGTTTAAAATCGTTTTCTGTTAAGAAATAAGGTATTCACACCATTTCCCTCAATAAGCTTTCAAGTGGTATCAGCAATAGCAGACTTGCTTTTGCTCACCTCAAAGAAAAATATGCCATAGATCTTTCACATAAATTTCTTAATGACTTTTTTTCCTAAAGCAGGTTCTAATATCTTGTACTAAGTCCATATCCCAAACAAACAAAACCCTACTTTATTTACTTTAGATCTAAAGACTTAGCTAATACAAGGAAACAAGGTTTAAAAATTTGGTTAATAATTACATAATGAGTTTTTTGCCTACACGTATTATTCTTTCTCTGACATGATACCACTATAACATAGAATATATTTTTAATGCAGTTATAGTATCAGATTAACAAAATGAGTTATTATAGATAATATAATTTTCTTTTTTCAAAATCACTGAAATTAGGAATGCATTTTTAATTGCATTCTATGGTAAGAAATAAGATAATCTCTTTTTCTATTGTTCAATTAATGATCCACTGAGAATTATGACTTTAGTTGGAAGAAATTTACTTTAAATAATATGAACACTCTCCCTCTCTATTTCTCTCTCACACACACATACACACACACAAAACCCACACAAGCAAATTATATAGAACAGAGTAAAGCATAAAATATGTTACCCCTCTGCCCTCTCTCTCACTGCTCTCCCATTACAATCTGTCAAAAAGCTGGATGGATTATTACCAAAAAAAAGATAAACTATGATTGAATGAAATAGTGACTAAGAGAAACTTTTGCATTACTGTAACACCTTTCATTAAGAATTACAAAGCATTTTAAAAATATTTTCTGAGGTTAAGTGTTAATACGCTTTCTTAAAAATGAAGAAAATGGAACACAGAAATTACCAATAGTACTAGACCCAAGATGAGTTACAAGTAAGTAATACAGAAAAAAAATAATAATAAAAGATGAGAAATTTTGTGCCCATTATTTGCTGTGATACGAACTTTTAGCTAAATTATGTGTATCTTTACAAAATGAACCACATTCCCAGGCTATTTTTCCCTTTAATGCTACTAATAATATTTTTCCTGCCCTGCTGTAAGATGTGCCTAGAAAACGAAGGGGAAAGTGAACACACTAACTCTGTGCTACAGCTACCACCAGGCTGTATCAGGAGAGGTTATAACGAGAAGCAGACAGCACACAGAAATGCCACCACTGTCCTATAGCTCGAGTCAGCACCTCAAGGTTTGATTTGCATGGGCAAATGAAAGGGAGAACAGGAACAATTATCTGGATGATATATTTTTAAAATATCATTATTTTATTTTAAAATAATCTTAATAGTATAGCTGAATTGGAAGAGGAGCAAAAGAGAAGTTCATCTTTGCTATACTTCATATTTGACATGTAAAAATCGTACACTGCAGTGTGCTTACTCTGTTCCTGGAATGGAACAGAGTAAGGGAGAACAGAGTGTCGGAAGATGAAAGACAAACCACAGGACAGCAAAAATCTCCCATTCCCCATGGAGAGTCAGTTACATATTCAATAATTTGTGTAGACAAACAGCCTTCTAAATCCCTTCCCTGAACAAATGATAAAAATGAAAACAAATTGACTTTGAATATTTAAAAATAACCTGTCAATATATTGATAGGCAAAAATAATTTGCTTATCATAAAGTTGACTTTCCTGTTATCCTTAACAAAAAGCAAGAGAAATTATGAAAACTGTATCGATTTAAAATCTGCTCTCATGCTTATCCAACAAAGACGTTATAATATAACATAAAAATTAGAATCTAAATTTTTCTTAGATATAAAATCTTTTATAACTGAATTATAAGTGCTCATAAAACACAAAGAGGGTATATTCGTTTCCCAGAAAGCAAAGTAAATAGACAGTAAAATAGTTAACATAAGTATATAAGATAATATTTTGACAGTTTTAATTAGAAGCTTATTGGTTATATTAAATAGGAATGTAAATATAATAAAATTTTCTAGTTACATTGTGGTGCTTTTTTTCCTAAGATAGAGTGCCAATATAAAGGTAGTAGAGAACTTTAAGAGAAATATGGAAAATTTAAAAATGAATTTCTTTCTCCTTCTAAATGCCAACACGTAATTATTAATATATGGCCAGAACAAAGCACCACTATCATCCACAGTTTTGTGTAATTTTTAATGGAAAAATAACAATAAAAAACACCTTGAGAAATACGACATCAGCTCTTAGAGTATCTAGAAAAGGTTCAACATCTTTGAAAATACCTTACAAATATTAATTAATCCCCATTAAAGCAATGAAGGAGGCAAGCACCATCACTGCCCTCTGAAGAAATGGACAGTGTGGTCAAGCCTTTAGCCCAATGACCCAGGCTGGAATCATCTATCTTCAAAAGCATATAACCCCAGAAAGAATCAAAAGGAGAGAGAAGACATACTTCAGATTTCAGTTGTTCCTAAAACATTTTGGTTTCTGTTGATCGCCTGAATCTCACCCGTTTATATTAATTGAACACCTTTCTTTGAGGATAGCACTCCGCCTCACAGACATCCTGCGCTCTTTTAATTGAGCGCCTTTGGGGGAAAGTATCGTTTAAATATAACAATATATTCAGAACCCTAAAATAATTTGATCTATAATAAATTCTTAAGCAAGGGAGGAAGACCAGCCTGGGGACCCCGGGAGGGGAAGATTGCCAGGTACGAAGTCAGAGATTCACAAGGAAGTTGTAGAAGCTCCTTCCCTGGAGACTTTTAAAAATAGACTAGACAGCCCTCTCCATACGGTGGTGCAGGAGGCCCCACTGTACTTTGTTATTAGAGAACTTCACTACAGGCTTCCTTTGAGGTGATTTTTTAAGAAAGAAAAGAAAAAAAAAATGGGAGGAGGGGAAGGGAAAGTCACCTGATGTGAGAGGAAAACTCCATTTAAGAAATGCCTTTGATAGTTCATTATTATATGAATTCTCTGATTTTTACACTTGATTTTAAGGATAAAGTCTCTAAGCAATTTAGATTCTAATATCTCTTTGATTTCACTGCCTTACATTATTATTTATTATTATTTTGTTCGCTGTATATGGTGGTATTTTATAATTTCAGTACATACCCCATGAGGCAGAAATTGAAAGTTGTATAAATATTTTGTATTCGTATTTTGTGTTTTTTTCTCTTGTAATGACGTCATGATTCTCAATAAAATTGAATGTATGTGTGATACACATCCATACACACATGTGATTTAATAATAGCTTTTCAGGGAAAATGAACATTTGAAATATACACAATCCTCTAATTAATAAAAAGAAAGAAAGAAAAAGAAAACTTTTCCGAGTCCAATCTGGATACCGTACTTACACAGAAAATCACAGAGACAAGCCGTTTTTCATTACCCATGTTTAAAACTTTTGACCTTTTTTTACCTTTAGGATTGACAGTGTACATTCGAGGCCTTTTGAAGACTACTGAGATTTCTTCTGCATTCACTGTTTAGTTAAACTCATTTCTTCCTCAGCTGAGTTACCTATTAGTAGCATTTAGATAAACTTCCCTTAAAAGAAAGTGAAATGCTTTGTACAAATAATGTTAAGCAGCTGAAAATTACTTATTGACAATATTACAACATCTAGAAAGTTCTACAGACTGTTCTAAAAGATTTGGCAACTTTATTGTCTTCATAAGTTTCTACATATAGTATTCTTTTTTTTACTTTAATGCAGCTGCAACATCATAATCTTTTTGAAACCATTCCAAAAACCCAATTGGGGTCCAAATTCAAGTTAAAATTCAATATGGGACATACAGTGCAAAAAATTCCACCAATATGCCCATCAGCTACACAGATGTCATATACACAATGCTAAATTTGTGTATTATATATTGTATGATAAGTACATTATACCATAATTTCCTACCTAGCAGCTGACATTTTCTGACACTGTAAATTCATCTATATTTTAATAAATATTAATCAAGGACATAAAACATTCTACACATTACAGAGCTTTCAGTAACATTCCAAGCTTTTCAAAGCATCACATATATTTATCTCCTGTATTAGTTTTCTATTGCTAACATAACAAATTACCATAAACATCGCATCTGAAAAACCTTAGAAATCTAATATGGGTTTCACTAAGCTAAAAACCCAGTTGTTGGTAGGGCTGGCATTCCTTTCCAGAAGAATCTGTCTGTTTGTCTTTTCCAGTTTTTAGAGACCATCACATTCTTTGACTCATGACCACCCTCCTCCATCTTCAAAGCTAGCAAGCTCAAATCACTTCATTCTGACCTGCTCTGCCTCCCTCTCCCACTGTTAAGAACCGTTGCATTAATAATTATATCTGGTCTGCTTGGATAATGTGGGATATTTTCCTTATTTAGCAATCCTAATTCCATATGGGGCCTTAATTCCTCTTTACCGTGTGATGTAACATTCACAGATTCCAGGGATTAAGAGGTGGACTTTTTGTGTAGAGCGGGTAGAGGAGGACAATTTTTCTCCCTATCAGCCCCCAACCTAAACTACAGATTTATTATAAATTCCTGTCTTCCTAAAAAGTACTGAAAAATACTTGAAAATATTTATACCTGGAGAAGAGGTGGATGCAGGCTGGCATCTCCACACAGGCACCTGCTGGGGTCCTTATAGAGCACAAGAAGGAGGGATGGAGAAGACAGCAGATGCTGCCTAAGGCTGGTGTCTAGTCCTTCCAGCCGTCACAGTGCAGGCCAGAGCTCCCAGGAGTTCTAGCACTCATATTCAAATTTGGCCCTCCAGGTTGTTCTAACATATTTGTCAAGGCAAGAGGGTAGAACATACAGTTGTCCCTCCATATTCATGGGGAATTGGTTCCAGGACCCCTTGCATATACCAAAATCCACAGATGCTCAAGGCTCTAATATAAAATGGTATAGTATTTGCATATAACCTATGCACATCTGCCCCTATACTTTAGGTCCTCTCTAGATTACTTATAATACCTAATGTAAATGTTATGTAAATCGCTGCTATAGTATACTGTTTAGGTAATAATGACAAGAAAAAAAATAAGATGTAACCACCTTTTTGTTTCCCAAATATTTTCCATCTGCTGTTGGTTGAATCCACAACACAGAACCTATTCCAGTACAGTACTTGGTGTATAGTAGATACTTCACAGATCCTTATTAGCTTTTTCCATCTTTAATCATTAGACCTTATATGGAATTATCTTCACCAATCACATGAAAAATAAGAAAAGTATTCTGAATCCATCTTCTAAATTTAAAATGAGCAAAGGACTTTAAACCCCATGCAACAGCATTTTTCTCATCTTTCACACCTGAGTTCTTCTGATTTCTTAAAGAAATATCATGGAGTAGTAGATAAAAGCAAGAGCTTCAAAGGCAGATGGAGCAAAATTTAAGCCCCAGCCTTTTCCTGTACTCACTGCCTGACCTTGGGGAAGTTATGAGTAGGGGCTGACTGTATCTATTTTAGAGTTTGTTAGTTTGATTTATTACTTTTAAATATTTATACCTAAGGTATGTGGATGTCCATTTGTATATTTCTACCTGGTGCCTTAAAAATATCAGGGGCCAGTCTGTCGCATGTATCCTTATTCTGACATTTTAATTCAAATTAAGTTTGCATGTCCATAAAATAAGTTAACATCTCTCAAGAAAACAGTTGTCTGGCAAATACTAGAATGTATCTAATTTCTTTCTCCTTAATTCAAAGACTGAATTCCGAGACTACCAAAATGTCTTAAATTTGGTGTTTGAAGGACTTGGATGGTTTTAGCTTCATTTTCTTATTATTACAAGAAGAAGTTATTATTACTAATGTATATATCTGTCTAAATAAGGGGTCCTAGTTAGTTTATTTACGATAGGAAGTCAAGAGATACCATGAGAACTCTGGGGACTTACGATGAGCTGAGCATGGAGGTCTAAGACAGAGAAGCTAAGAGGAGGAAAGATAAATAGGGCCACTCCAAGTAATGATAAGAGATTTTCACCATTGTTTCACTGGTAGAATTATGAAATAAAACCTGGAAAATCCAGGAAACTTTAAATTGGCATTCACACTTCTTCATTTAGTCAATGAACAAAATTTTAATCTGGCAAAAGTATTTCCATAAGTACAAATTCAAGGTCTGATTTATAAAATATGAATCTGGAAATTCCTGGGACATGCTAGGGCACAATGAATAGGAGCAAATTTGTTTCTGCCTGGCCTTGTGGACTAACACCATCCCTGATAAATTGTGAATTAATCCCCAATTGAAAGTCAATCTTGTTTTTAATATATTTCCTCAGTGTAACTACATTTTTTGACATTTCTGTGATAGAAAATGAAACAAAAAAATAATAACTTCAAGTTGTTTTCTTACATCCAACCTCTTTTTGGAGAGGAACTTCAGAAAAAACATCTTTTTAATTTCTTATTGATTATGACTTCCACTGGTTATGGATAACAATTACATATATTTGACATGGTTCATCCCTTTTAGTTTGAGCCATTAAAAAAAATCAATTAGTCTCTGTTTCGTAGAACTATTTCATATATATACTATTGGATTGTTCTTGCTTGTAAGATTGTTTGATTATGTCTTCTGCCAAAGAATGGAGGGAATTTAATTACCTCCAAAAATTACTAAATCTTAGGAAGTATTTTACGAAATTCCACTCTTTACTTAATAAAGGGCCAGCACCATATTTCATGAATTTCCATTCATCTGACAGAGCTGTGGTGTTTGTAATTGTGTATATAAAGTCATCACTCTTCTAGAACCATCTTTAGCTGAGCGAGCCCCAAAGCATGGTCCATTCTGCTCAGATCTGATCAGCATCTTTATAGCTTATCAGCCTTGGGGTTCAATTTTGTTTTGGATGCTTTTATAAATGAGCACAATCACTGGTGAATCTGTTCTTCCAGATTGCAAAGAGAAAAATCGAGAGAGCAACTTTAGTAGATTACTGTGTCATTGAGAATAAAGTACAAGCACAAATGCACCTAACGTAGTCTCAGGGATGATTTTGTTGGGTGTACATTTTCAGTTTTATTTCAGTAAAATTAGATGATTGTCTTAGTTATTATTGTTTTTGAAGTTATGCACTAACCCCAGGCTAAGGGTATGATCAATGCACTATCTAACAAAATCAATTTGTTCCAAAGTACTATTTTTTTTTCTTAAAATGAAGGAAAGATAAAAGAAAAGAAGAGTAGCAATAGAGGGAAAGTGTAAGAATTATTCCAGGACTTTCTTCTTCTGGACAGGTGGATGATTCAACAGTACAGTTGTTCTCAGGAACCAAGACAGCTGTAGAAATAGAAGTAACGAGGAAATTTTAATAATTTTAATGGTTTTTGCACTTATAAAATTTCTGCAGAAAAGGCATCATACTAGTATTTACCTCAATGAGTTTTTTTAAGGCAGTAGAACAATTAAAGTGTAACATTCAAAGTTTTATTTCTTACATATATTTATAAAAATTTTTGCTATATTTAATGTAAATCAAATAAAATATTGTTTCATTTAGTGTTTTAATAGAAGAAATAACATTTCCAAAGGTCAGGATATCAAGTATTCAAGAGATTTATTTATAATTTGTTAAGCTTCAGGAAGACTATGAGGTTGTCAAAGCAATCCCAGTGCCTAGCCAAAGATAATTTTGCCCTTTTATGATAGAAACTTAGAAGAGTGATAGCACTGTCAAAAATCTACATTGATACTGTCCAATTCCTGGAAACCTATTTCTCAGTTATTATAAACTATAACTATATCCTAGAGATTGTTCTCTGCATTGCAGGAGCAAATACTGACACGAATGAGCCTCAATGAACATTTGGTTTTTGTAGTTTTTAATCTACCCATTCTGTGCAGAGCACCATATCATATAGCATCTTTTTAAAAACATTTACAACACGCAGCTGAAAAGTGAGACACACCATACAATCCAGCAATCACACTCTGGTATTTACCCAAATGAGTTGAAAACATATCCACACAAAACCTTCACAGGAACTCTTATAGCATCTTTATTCATAATTGCCAAAACTTGGAAGCAACCAAGATATTCTTCAACGGGTGAATGGATAAACTGTGGCACAGCCAGACAATGCAGTATTATTCAATGCCAAAAAGAAATAAGCTATCAAGCCATGAAAAGACATGGTGGAAACCTTAAAATGCATATTACTAAGTGAAAGAAGCAAGTCTGAAAAGGTTATGTACTGTGTGATTCCAACTAGATGACTTTTCGGCAGTGAAACTATTCTGTATAATGATGGATACATGTCATACATTTGTGAAAACCCAGAAAATTTGCAATACCAAGAGAGAACCCTAATGTAAACTGTGGACTTTGAATGATAATGATGTGTCAGTGTAGGTCCTCTGATTGTCAGAATCAGCAGGATGTTGGTAATGGGGGAGGGTGTGCTTGTGTGAGGGCAGGAGGTATATGGGAAATCTCTGTATCTTTCATTTCACTTTGCTGTGAACCTCAAACTGCTCCAAAAAATAAAGCATAGTTTTTAAATTGTGAAACTAATTCCTGAGACTACTTTAGATACATTTGTGCTCGTAATTTATTCTCAATGACACAATAATCTACTAAGTTCCTCTCTCGATTTTCAACCCTCATCATAATATCCTTTATGGTTAATCACAAATGTCTAATCATTTTGGCTACATTCACCTTTACAGTCACTTTGGTTCATTTATAAACCAATCAGCAGTAGAGCCACAAATACCAGCTCAACAAATAAGATTTCTGGCTGCTTGAGCCTTCAACTCATCATCTTGCCATTCTTATATCAAACAGACATCACAAAAGAACTTCTTAGAGCTTATGAATGATTTAAAACTAATTCTTAAAATCTCTTTTTTTTCTAAATAAGACAAAACTACTTCTCATAGTTCTCTAAAAATATAATGAATTACATCTCCTGACTCCCACCCCAAGGTTCTTTCCTCCTTCTTTGTGAATTTCAATTTCAGGGAACTAGGTACAATTAAATGTAACTAACATGCAAAACACTGAGTTCAAAACTGACCAGACTACACTGTACCCAGAATTCTGTGGAGAACTTTGGCTTTTAGTAAAACTGGACACATTTTAGGATAGCCAAAAAGGCAAAAGGTAAGGAATAAGCATGAAATAAGACCTCTCCAGTGTTGAATTTACTTATAAGTCTAATGGAGATAAGGTACTTCATTGTCTTCATTTGATTGGCTCACCAAAAAGACACGCTTGAAAGAAGGAAGAATTATAAAAAATTTACTGCCTAGCTAGTAGACATCTTTCAACCAGTTCTCTCATGCCTGAGGCAGGGGGAAAAGGGGACCTTAAAGCACAACAGTAGAAAGATAAATAAAACTCAAGTAAAAACAGCAGTATCTGAGAGGCAAAATGGTAAACAGCGCTGGTGTATCTAACAGAAGATTCAGGGATAAGATATTTCGGGCCTAGAGCTGCCAGCTGCTTTAATGAGATCACCAATGTGCTTCCTGCCTGGGCCAGGGTGGCTTAGGATCCAGGAGTGTCTCAGCTCACTGGCACATCACAGGCAGTGCTGAGGAAACAATAAGGTTTCCATGTTTGAGAAGTTAAATAGACTTGTAGAGAAAAATAAATTAGAAATATAGGCAATTCTGTGGAAACTAGAAATAGAAATGTGAGTATATATGTTGGTAAGAACTTTTGAATGTAGTCGGTACTATACTGTTTTGTCTTTTGGAGAAATCTAGGGTCAAAAAAATTCCATAAATAAGGATATAAATAGAAAAAAATAAATAGCTCCCAATAGCTTGTCAGAAGCAAAACCAATGGGGTGACGTTGCTTGATGTAGAAAAGTGTGGCAAGATTGTTTTAGTTTATTTTTTATTTTTTAACTTTTTAAAGTGAAACATTTATTCAGTAACAGTATGGACCAGGAACTATTCCGTTAATCTCATTTGATAGAACTACTCTGCTAGTTGGATATGTGTTTTTTAATTTTATTTTATTATGGCAAGAATGCTTAATAGAAGATCCATCCTCAACAAATTTTTAAGTGTATAATGCAGTATTAATATAGCAGATCTCCAGAACTTCTCCAACTTGCTTAAGTGAAACTTTATGCAGTTGATTAACAAACCCCCACTTCCTCCTTCCCAAGCCTTTGGCAACAAAATTCCACTCTTTGAGTCAATGAATTTAACTGTTTTAGATACCTCTTCTAAGTGAAATCATGCAGTATTTGTCTATCTACTACTGCTTATTTCATTTAGCATATCTTCAAGGTTCATTCTTTTTGTTGCATATTGCAGAATTCCTTTCTTTCTAAGGCTGAATACTATTCTACTGTGTGTATACATCACATTTCTTTACTCATTCATCCACTGATGGAAATTTGTGTTGTTTCTATAACTTGACTATTGTGAATAGTGCTGTATTAAACATGGGAATGCAAATATCTCATCAAGATCTGGATTTCAATTTTTTTGGATAATTACTCAGAGTAAGACTATTGAATCATATGGTTAATTCTATTCCTAATTTTTTAAAGAAACTTCTGTAGCAACTGCAACATTTTGCATTCCTACTAACAGTGTGCAAGGGTTAGAATTTCTTCACATCCTCACCAACATTTGTTGTCTTTTGTTTTATTGATAATAGCCATCCTGACAGGTGTGAGGTGATCTCTGGTGTGGTTTTGATTTGCATTTCCCTGATGATTAGTGATGTCAAACACCTTTTTATGTACCTGTTAGCCATCTGTATGTCTTCTTCAGAGAAATGTCTACTCAAACCTTTAGCCCATCAAGAGAGTGAAAAGGCAATTGCTAGGATGAAAAATACTTGCAAACATATAGCTGATAGGAGTTAATTTCTGAAACATGTAATGAATTCAAACAATTCAACAGCAAAAAAATGAATAACCCAATTGAAAATAGGCAAGTTTCTTTTTTTAATTTAGGTCCAAAATGGCAGTAGTCGCCTTCCTAAGGGGCTATTTTCAGAACTGAAGAATCAGAGTGAGATTAAAGTGCTCATTCCTAGTGGACTGGAGGAGACTAAAGCCTCCTCATCTACCTCCTCATCTGAGCAATGCCTTAGGACTTATTTCTTAAATCAATTCAGATGTGGTGTGCAAATGTACATCTCTACATGAGAATTTTCTATATCATGAAATCTATATTTATTTATAAATAGAGGAAAGGCTTTATATTTTGCATTATATGGACATAAATAAGTTAAATAGTGGAAAAGCTAAAAAAAATTAACAACTTAATTTTTAAGATTATATATTATCGTTAGAATGAGAACTATCGTAATTCTGCTACCACTATTCCCAGGTTACCTCTATTAGCCACATCAGGTTGAGGTATTCTACAACTGAACAAATGGCTTGAATAAGTTACACCTCATGGCTGACTGCTTAATAAAAATATGTGTTCTCTCTACTTTTTCAGTCATCTCACTTGTTTGCCCATAATTTTAATAAATACACTCACTATAGTGTCAAGATTAATAATATGATATAATCACAGGGAAATTACAAGACTACCCTCTCTCCTGCCCACCTCCCCCACAGCGATGAAACTTATAAACATTACATTCCAAAAATTATCATAATTAGTTTAAATGAGGTAGAATCTACCAGGTCAGGAAGTATGTCAACAAAGGAGAATTTTAAATTTAAAAAATTGTGCTAACCTCTAAACACTGGAATTTGGAGGAAGTGATAAGTGGGCAATAATGCCAACTCTGCTTGAAAACCTATTTTCCAAATTTTGAGGATTTTTGGCACCCAGATGTGAAGTAGGTAAAGGAGTAGGCTCCTAACAGAAATTATTGGATCTGATATAAAGTATATACAAAATAATAAATGGAATCACTAAATAGACATTCAAATAAATTATAAACACCTAGTCAAAATCATATTTAGATGGATTAGGTGGACTTTGACAAAACTCCTCTGTTCCAAATACATGTCAACAATAGATAAAATATAAAAATTTTTAAAAAACCAGAAAGACATGCCCTGGCTTGAAAAGATCTCTGTGGACTGGAGCTATTAAGAAGCCCAGTGGAGTGCAGGACTGAAGGCACAGGCTGGCTGAGTTCCAGGGGAGAGAAAGGTAATGCAGCCGGGAGCTGGATACCTGCAGTGTACCAGAGGGCAAAATGGCTCACCTGAGATCAGGGGACAGAGCTCAACGTTCCCACCCATGAAAGAAGAAAAACAACAGCTGCTGCCTGCTGCTTGAAACTGTCTTCTGGGATGCTGAGGGCCTGGGGAGGGCAGAGGACAGAGCCATGGCTTCAGGCCCAGCTGCTAAACCATGCTGCCTGCTGCTTGAGTGACTGCACCTGTGATATCGCCACATGCCACCTGGGAGGAGCTCCAGAGAGAGACATTACGAGGCCAAACCCAGGACCTGGAAGGCTGGAAAGAAGCATCACACTTGTCAGAGCATCCCGGTAGTTTGGAAGGATGAGGGGGAGAAGGGGAAGAGAGAAAGAGAGAGAGAGAAACATAAAACAACACAAATAACTTTCCATTCAAAATCAGTCTACAAACCAAAATATCAAAACACATGATGAAGAATTCTAATGCTAAGAAAGTCAACCAAATTAATCAACATAATCAATACATAAATTTACCCAGAAAAAATTAATGTTTGCAGTCTAGCAAAGACTTTAATATATTAATATTTAAGAGACTTAAAGAGATAAATGAATGATTAATATCCATTTAAAAGAGAAAGAAATAATGGAATCAAAAAGTAGGAGAAATACATGACTATGAGAAAACAGTTGTTTTGAAGATGAAAACTAAAGACATTTCAGACAATAAAGATTTCAAAATTAAAGAATTTAAATGACAAATTAAATTTTAGACTGGATAGAGATGAAGAAAGAATTTATGAGTTGAATAATGGTACAGGACTAAAGGGTTTTTCCAGAATATGGCACAAAGGCACACAAATATTAAATTTTTAGGAATTTTGAGCTATATTATATGATAAGTTTCCAAAACAAAAGAAACACATTACTTGGGAGATCAGAAGTACATTTAACATGTTAATAAAAATAAATATAAGCCCACTCCTAGAAACACTGTAGTGAAACTATGAAAATAAGAGAAAAAGCAACATTTTAAATTCTGTAAAAGAAAAGATAATCTACAAAGAAATGACAATTTGGCTTCTTATCAGTAACAACAGATGCTGGAAAACAATGGAACGGTATCTTCAAATGCTAATAAAAATAACTTTCAGCCTAGAATTTTAAATATAGATCTGATTCAAAAATGAGCCTGAAAATATGTCATCTCAGACATATAAAAAGAGAGCTACTAACCCATAGATCCTCAGTATTAAAGGATATTCCTAAGAAAAATTAATCCAGAGAAAGAAACTAAGAAACAAATGTGAGCACAAGTCTTGATAAAATATGCTGGTAAGCTTTATTTATTTATTTATTATTTAGTGATATTCTCTAATAAGTGATCATATTTGATGTGCTATTTAATTTTTAAAAAAGCTTGTAATGGCAATGTAAAATAGGAGGAAGTTGTTTATTGGATAACCAAAAAAATGCTAAGGTCCATTTTTGTATTTGAGAGGTGATTAGAACTATTGAACAATTTTGGAATTTGTCAGAATATTTTTATAATTAAGCATATGTGTTAAAAATTAAGAGTAAATAATAAACACAAACAATAAATTAAAATAAAAGTAAAATACAATACAGATATAACTAATAGCTTTAAACTATTACAGGATAGGGAAACAGAGAATATAGAAACTTTACCAAACTAACACAAGTCAGAAAAAGTAGAGAAGAAAAGAAGGAGCAAAGAAAACTTAAATGGTAGAAATCCAAATATATCAGAATTAATGTAAACAAAGTAAATCCACCTATTAACAGATTATCAGATTGGATTAAATATTCAAAACTAAACTTAAAACAAGATTTTTAAAAAACTGCAAATAAAGGAATAGAAAAAGATTTGTCAGGCAAATTCTAATTAATTCTGATTAACTGTTAGCTAATTATAATATCTTTTGTAACTATATTATAAAACCATTGAAGTGTAATTTAAGGTCAAGAAAACATTAATAGCAAAAATAATATTACATACTTTATACATTTACCAACATGACTTTGAAAAATATAAGATATTCAAGAGCAGCATCTCTGTTAAACAAAAATTTAAAAAATTAAAAATAAATTTAAAAAACAAAAATATAAGACAAAAACTAACAAAATCATGGGAAAAGAATCACAATAACAAAATCATGGTGGAGTATTTTAATACATTTCTCTCAGCAGCAAAGAAAAAAATATAAAAGATATAGACGATTTGCCAAACATAATTACAAATCCTGATAATATATAATTTATCTGTGCCAAAAATATATATGTATAACTTATATTGAAATAAATTTTGAACTAATCATAAAAATATGCATATTATCAAGTGCACATGGAATATTTATAAAACAATTGACCTACATAGTAGGCCATTAAATAAGTCATAAATTTTTTTAAAACAATGTCACAAAGTCATATTTGTATAAAAAGAAACATAAAAGAATTCAGCAATAAAAAAACAAAACTCCCCATATATGTGGAAATTTAAACAGGCATATTGAAATAATTCATTAGCTTAAATAGAAAAATCACTTTAAAAATTATAAAAGAAACTTGAAATAAATAAAACCAAACAATGAAAATAACATACTAAAATGATAAAAGTAACATATTAAAAAACTGTGGAATGCAGTGAAAGCAATACCTAATAGTAAATTTATAGTCTTAAAAGTACCATTAAAAGAAGAAAAATGAGGAAAAAAGAGGACTAAAATTTTCAATTCAAAATCTACAAAAAGAATAACAAGGTAAAACTGAAAAACTTAAATAGTAAATACAGTGTAAGATTC
Source organism: Lemur catta (assembly GCF_020740605.2). Classification (NCBI taxonomy): domain Eukaryota; kingdom Metazoa; phylum Chordata; class Mammalia; order Primates; family Lemuridae; genus Lemur; species Lemur catta. The sequence goes on from NC_059132.1 coordinate 47,904,386, forward strand.
AAAACAAACGAATGCAACAGAGCACTAATAAGCAAAAGATCACTAGATTTTAGTTGGCCAGCAAAAACTTGTTACCAAATCAGACAAGTGTGCAAGAGAAGAAAGTTATAGATCAATTTCACCCATAAACAGAAATGCAAAAATCAAAATAACATGTTAGCCTATCAACTTCAGCAGCATATAATATACAGTACTGTACACACATCTACACACATGCATATAGTTTAGTGGTAAGAAAATTGGGTTTAAAATCAGAGGGCTGACTCCAAGTTCTGGACTATCTACTTAACAGGTAAGTCTCCTTGTTCTTAGTGTTTATGGCTTTTGTTTTGTTAATGTAATTTTAATAGAAAGCATTGACATAGCTACAACCCAGTTGGTTCTGAATCTACTCAAAATTATGAAAATCAAACTTTTAATGGAATGTTTTAGTAAAGAACACTTTTGAAGCTGTTCATTTGTCCCTAAAAATGTTAATGGTATAGTATTTTTGTTGGCTAAAAGTAAATATTAACTAAAATAATTTTAAAATATAAACATCCCAAGGTAGGCAACTGAATGCTGTTTTTGTTTTGTTTTACAGCTAAAAACAGTATTTCCTTGGTGGTTTTCTTGTGTAAGTTAAACCTAAAAGCAAAATACTGCTCATCTTGACATTTCTTTTCTTACTTGTTACTTAATAGTTGTACATATTTATGGAGTATATGTGATATTTTGATATATGCATATAATGTGTAATGATCAAATCATAATTAGGATATCCATCACCTCAAACATTTATCATTTCTTTATGTTAGGAACATTCCAAATCTTCTCTTGTAGCTATTTTGAAATATATAATAAATTATTGTTAACTATAGTTACCCAACTATGCTGTTGAACACTAAACTTAATCCTTCTAGGTAGCCCTATTTTTATACCCATTAATCAACCTCTCTCCAACGCCCCTCTCACCTACCCTTCCCAACCTTCTAGTAACCACCATTCTATTCACTACCTTCATGAGATCAACTTTTTTAGTTCTCACTTATTAATGGGAATATGATATTTTTCTTTCTGTGCCTGGCTTATCACACTTAACATAATGTCCTCCAGTGCCATCCATCTGTTGCAAATGACAAGGTTTCATTCTTTTTTTAACAGACTAATATTCCATTGTGTATGTATACTATATTTTATTGATCTATCCGTCCACTGATGGACACTTAGGTTGCTTCTATATTTTGGCTATTGTGAGTACTGCTGCAATAAACATGGGAGTGCAGACATCTTTTCAATATACTGATTTCCTTTCTTTTGAATATATACTCAGAAGTTGCTGGATCATATGGTAGATCTCTTTTTAGTTTTTTGAGGAACCTCCATAGTGTTTTCCATAATGGCTGCACTAAATTACATTCCCACCAACAGTGCAGTGGCATTCTCCTTTCTTCACATCCCTCTCAGTATTTATTATTTTTTGTCTTTTTGGTAATAGTCATTTTAACTGGGATGAGAGGATATCTTATTGTGGTTTTGCTTTGCATTTTCCTGATGATTAGTGATACTGAGAATTTTTTGACATACTTTTTGGATATTTCTATATCTTCCTTTGAGAAATATCTATTCATATCTTTTGTCCATTTTTTAAAATCTGATTATTTGGGGTTTTTTTTCTTTTCTTTTCTTTTTTTTTTTTTTTTTTTTGCTATTGAGTTGTCTAAGTTCCTTATATATTCTGGCTATTAATTCCATGTCAGATGGATAGTTTGCAAATATTTTCTCCCTTTCTGTAGGTTGTCTCTTCACTCTGTTGATTGTTTCCTTTGCTGTGTAAAAGCTTCTTAGCTTGATGTAATCTCATTTGCCTATTTTTGCTTTGGTTGCTTGTGCTTTTGAGGTCTTACCCAAAAACACTTTTCTCAGACCAATGTCCCAAAGTGTTTCCCTAATGTTTTCTTCTAGTTGTGTCATAGTTTCAGGCCTTACATTTAAATCTTTAATTAATCTTTATTTAATTTTATTTTGAATGTATTTGATTTATTTGATTTATGGTGAGGGATAGGGATCTAGTTTCATTCTTTTGCATATGACTATCCAGTTTTCCCAGCACCATTTATTGATGAGACTGTCCTTTTCCCAATGTATGTTCATGGCACCTTTGTCAAAAATGAGGTGGGTGTAAATGGGTGGATTTATTTCTGGGTTCTCTGTTCCATTGGTCCAAGCATCTGTTTTTATGCTGGTACCATGCTATTTTGGTTATGACAGCTTTGTAGGTAATTTTGAAGACTGGTAGTGTGATACCTCCAGCTTTGTTCTTTTTGCTTAGGATTGCTTTGGCTATTCAAGCTCTTTTGCAATTCCATACAAACTTCAGGATTGGTTTTCTTATTTCTGCAAAGAATGTCATTGATATTTTGATAGGGATTGCATTGAATCTGTAGGTCACATTGGGTAATATGGACATTTTAACAATATTAATTCTTCCAATCCATGAGCATGGGATATCTCTCCATTTTTTTGTGTGTGTCCTCTTCAATTTCTTTCATTAGTGTTTTGTAGTTTTCATTGTAGAGCTTTTTCACAACTTTGGTTAAATTTATTCCTGAGTATTTTTTTGTAGCTATTGTAAATGGGATTGGTTTCTTGATTTTTTTTTCCAATTGTTCGCTGTTGGTATATAAATGCTACTGATTTTTGCATGTTGATTTTGTATCCTGCAACATTACTTAATTTGTTTAACAGTTCTAATAGTTTTTTTTTCTGGTAGAATCTTTAGGTTATTCTAAATATAGGATCAGTCTTAACATTTCTGATTGTGAACTCCCATGGTCTTCTTGGTGCCCTCAAGAGTCATAACCAGGTACAGTGTGCAAACGCACAAACTCTACATACTGCACTCAAATGTTACATCATTCAGGGATGTACAGTGTCCGTTCTGACATGGCCTGAGTTCTCCTCCATGGTTCTGGTCCTATAACTCCTGAAGGTAATTAGGGTAGAGCCATTATCAGGACAATCCAGCCTCCAAAATGAAGCCATCTCCCTCATTTCATCATCAAAATCAATGCCATGATGCTGAAGAAACTTTAGAGACCATAATCAACCTTCTTGGAAACTTGAAAGCCAGAAATTTATTGGCTCAGGTGCCAGAGAAAATTAGTATAAACAAACATGTCAATAAAAACAAGTTGATTTCTAGCCAGCTGCCATAAGTTGGCAGGCTGGCACTGTGTCTGCAGGCTACCCCTGAAAACAGTGTCCCTTCACCTGCTGGTAGAAAATTCAACACTTAAAATTGCCAAAACAAATGTGCTATAGCTTGCCTTTTTAAGCAAAGTTTTACAGGTTTAATGTATTCTGTTAAAAGATTGCCACCTTAGAATACCTTGGGACTCTGAAGAAAGTTGGCAGTCATTTTCTAAGGAATCTGAGAATTACAGGCCTGGAATTTCCCCCTATATTCTCCTTTCGTCTATTTCATATCCACCGAAGATGACCTAGCACTTTACCTATTTATTTGCATAAGACTATCAGAACATTTCTCACATATCTGAATACACATGGAGCTGAAGGGGAGGCAAGAATTTCCCCTTCAGAGCAACAGATGGTATCTTCTCTTGCCATGAGATGTATTAAACCCCAATTTCTTCTTGAAACAAGAGTAGTAATTAACATGGGTCTAACTGCCTAATGACAAAAGTTAGATTCGTTGCTATTATCACATAATTTGTTTAGAGATCAGCATGATTCTATTATAAATCGTAAGTAGAAAGTCAAGTATAATAAAAGTTCTGTGGCTTACTCAGCATTATATAAGAAAAAATAATTATGCTCTCCTCTACACATTTTTGCTTTATCTTCAATACCTTTCTGTTTGTTTCTTCACCTTTCTCACAAGGACTATTGATTGAATTAAACCCAAACATTGGAAAACAACATCATAATGATTGTTAATGCAGAAGCTGCAATATCCTAACAGAAAAGAAATTTTGGTTTTTCAGTATTTTCTTATTGTGGTGGTGAAGTTGGTGATTTAAATATTTTTAGTAGCCTAGAGAGAAAGAAGAGATAAAAGAAAAAACATTGTTGAGTTTAAAAAATAAAATAAAGTTAATATTATCAATGTAATTATAGTAAAGACCATATTTTGAGAGGGAAGTTTCTCAGTAATTTTACAAATAAGTATACATCTTTTGCCCAGAGTAGTTAACTACTTTAGATTTCACTTTTTAAAAAGTTGTAATTTTGTCTTCCCAAAAGAAATAGCTTATAGCCAGGTAAAGAACTAAAATACCAAATTGTGAAGCAAAAATTTCAACTGCCTATCTGGACAAATAAAGTGAGTTTTGTTCCATTTTTAATTGCCCCCAAGGGGTGTAGCTTCTTTATGAAATCTAATCAGCTCCCAATCACCTATGAAACTTCCTTAGATGGATTAGAGAAACATTTTAGAGAGATACAGAAGCAAGGAGCTCAAAGGAATCAATGCTGCTGCCCCACCCCTGAAACCTTTCCTAAGTGCAGTCCACAGCCTCAGGAGGAGGGCTCCAGAGAAAATCTGTAACTCCCTGCAACAGGTCAATGGCAGAGCAGATGGACTGGTGTGTGTGTGTGTTTGTGTGTGTGCCTCTGTGCGCTTAAGTAAAGATGAAAAGGTACACTTTAATTACTCTACTGCAATAAGTATAATAAAACTTCAAAGAAATATTGAAGCATGCTGGCAGACAGCCAAAACTATACAACAGTTAGCGGGGTGAGTGGAGGTTTGCTGCCCTATTCTTAATAATGGTTTAAAGAACTCACTCTCCTTCCCATCGCTGAAACCTCTACCCATTTGCACATCATTTCTCTTTCCATATGTAGAACACCAGGCAACCATCACCCGTGCCCAGCCCCTGCCCTGATGGAGGGGAAGTAAGAAAATGCAACTTCTACTGAGTGGTTCCTTTTTAATTGGTCATGGTCACGCTATTCAAATAGGAAGAAATCTGCAACCCATTAGACATTTTCCTCCTGCATTAATAGTCAGAAAAATTAATTATGTTTTGTGGCCATTCCTATTATTGTTTTTTTCCGGTTGGGAAATGTTCTCCAAGGGCTGTGCCTGGATAGCTGCATATAGAGTCAATTAGATTGTAAAAAAAAAGAAAATAACTCTAAAAGAACAGGCAGATTTGCAGTCCTATGCTGCAAATAGGATAGGAGAGGTAGAAGTGAGAGAATAAGAAAGAAAGAGGGAGAGAGGGAAGTGGCAAAAGAAAGACGGAGTGAGGCACTTGGCATATGTGATAACATGAAGTGACTTACCATGGATTGGTCAGTTTGATAAAATTAATCCCAGATAACCAACAACATGCTTTTGAAACATTTCAAATTGATCAAGATACATTACACCTTACAATCTCCATTGTCCTACTGTGGAATTGCATTCCTTTTGGAAAGAAAAGTTGACTCAGATTTCCTGTCCAAAATCACATGGTTGCTCTTGAAACATCTGAGAATCTAAATCTTTCAACAGGCAGGTCACAGAAATAACCACACAATAACCTGGTTTTCTTCACAATACATTGGACAGAAGCAAGTAACCATATTAGTTTCAGCGGATCGTTTAAAATAATGTCCTTCTGCCTTTGGCAGTTTAACTAGTTCACCTCCAAAAACCATGATATTTTATGAGTTGGCATTTTCCAAACTTGCATAAATTGTAGAATTTTAGGGCTGGAGGCAGCCTTACACAGCATCTAATTAAATTTCTTCCATTTACAGATGAGGAAAATAGGCCTGAGGAGATTAAATGACTTGATCCAAGGTAACAGCTAACGAGTGACAGAGTGGGAATTGGGCCAAAATCAATATTCTCTTTATAAAACCCCAATAACATAAAATCAAGTGCAATGTATTTGTTTCCACAGCTATCTCCATATTCTATTTTCCAAACATAATGGAACAATCACTATAACATGCTTTGAATAGCTAAAATTCAACAATATGTTTCTTATATTTATTTTCTATATTAATGTGTTTATGCATGTACTTTTTCACATAGTTTTATAACAGTAAATGGCATATTAATACATGTGACTCTTCAGTCTCAGTCTTAGAATAAGATAGGAGAATATTTCAAAGGCAAGATTTTTTTTCTTATGACATATTGTAGGATATTAAAAAGTTTCATGATCTGGAATTCATTCTTTATCTCTTTTAAAATTGTGTTTTAACACTATCACAACAGACACAATAGCCAACCTTCCATTTAAAATATGGGGTAGGTTTTCTATAAAGTGTCAGGTAATCCTAAGAGCAGTATCATCATATTATGATTCTCTGAATTTACTACAGTGACATATTAACTAACAGCAGAGAAGCAACTAAAAAACTCTTTTATATATGCAACATTTTAAGTTTCTTAGCAACCTGAGATTCCAAGTAATAGCACTGGCACTTGGATTCTGATCTTTTGTCTCCTAGTAGTATTTTGAAAATAATTTTACTTATAGAAATGTGAAGATGGTCAATTTATGGGAAAACCATTGTTTTTAATGTAATTTACAAACACACACAGTAAGCCTCTGCTGCCTCTGGTTATCAGGCTATCCTTCCTTTTGATAATACTACCTTGATTTTGCCTCTCAGCTCATGTGGTTCCGGGCATCTAAACCCCCTTCTCCCGAGCACTACTGCCATACTTCCTCTTATCTCTCACCAACCATGTGGCATAGTGAGCCATCATGGCCAATAGATTCCACCCCCTGTGGTGATAGACACTGAATAAAGTCATTCCAGTAAGTCTGAATCCTAACTTTCACTGGACATAGCATGAAAGAGGTTTTCTTTTTCTTATAGGAATTACTAAGCTTAGAGGAAACATGAGTTAAAAGCAGCCATTTTGCCATTTAATAAGGAGAAACTGCCTGAGAAAATGACACCACACAAAAGAAAGTGAAATGGCAAGACAGCTACTGATGCTTTTACCCACATCTTTCGATACAGTCCTGACTGAATTCAGAATAGCCCTGGGCAATTCAGTGACATGTGCCAGGAAGTTCCCCCCACCACCTGCCCACCCTACTTTTACTTGTTTTTGCTTCAACCAACATACCTTGGGTTTTATTCCCTTGCAGCTAAAAGACTTTTAAATAATATCAAACAGCAGAGGCTTAAACTAGAAAGGGGCAGGAGTACTCAACTTTTTCCCTTGAGCTAATTTTACTCATTTAACTAGAGGCAGCAAACATTAAAGTTTTAAACAATGTGGACTTCAAATTCCAAACTCAAAGATTCTCAGTCTAAACGCTACCATAGTGATCTATACATTCAATGCAATCCCTATTAAAATACCAACATCATTTTTCACAGATCTAGAAATAATATTTCTACATTTCATATGGAACTAGAGAAGTCCCCGTATGGTAAAAGCAATCTTAAGTAAAAGAACAAATTGGGAGACATCAATTTATCAGACTTCAAGCTATACTACAAGGTATAGTAACCAAAACAGCATGGTACTGGCACAAGAACGGAGATATAGACCAATGGAACAGAACTGAAAACTCAGATATAAAACCATCCTCATATAGCCATCTAATCTTTGACAAAGCAGACAAAAACATACACTGAGGAAAAGAATCCCTATTCAATAAATGGTGCTGGGAAAATTGGATAGCCACATGTAGAAGACTGAAACAAGATCTGCACCTCTCACCTCTCACGAAAGTCAACTCACGGTGGATAATAGACTTAAGCCTAAGGTGTGAGACTATAAGAATTCTAGAAGAAAACATTTGAAAAACTCCTGTAGATATTGGCCTACAGAAAGAATTTATGAAAAAGACCCCAAAAGCAATCACAGCAACAACAAAAATAAATAAATGGGACTTGATCAAATTAAAAAGCTTCTGCACAGCCAAGGAATCTATCACGAGAGAAAACAGACAACCTACAGAATGGGAGAAAATATTTGCATGCTACACATCCTATAAAGGGCTAATAACTAGACTCTATATAGAACTCAGGAAAATCAACAAGAAAAAAAAAATCAAACAACCCCATTAAAAAGTGGGCAAAGGACATGAACAGAAACTTTTCTAAAGAAGACAGACTAATGGCCAACAAACATATGAAAAAATGCTCAACATTTCTAATCATCAGGGAAATGCAAATCTAAACCACAATGAGATATCAATTATCTCCAGTGTGAATGGATTTTATCAAAAATTCCCAAAACAATACATGTTTGCAAGGATATGGAGAGCTAGGAACACTCATACACTACTGGTGGGACTGCAAATTAGTACAACCTCTGTGGAAAGCAATATCGAGATACCTTAAAGAGCTACAAGTAGAACTACCATTTGATCCAGGAATCCCATTACTGAGCATCTACCCAAAGGAACAAAAGACATTCTATAAAAAAGACATCTGCACTAGAATGTTTATAGCAGCACAATTCATGATTGCAAAGATGTGGAAACAACCCAAGTGCCCATCAATACATGAGTGGATTAATAAAATGTGGTATATGTATACCATGGAGTTCTACTCAGCCACAAAAGCAATGGTGATCTGGCACCTCTTGTATTATCCTGGATAGAGCTGGAACCCATTCTACTAAGTGAAGTATCCCAAGAATGGAAAAACAAGCACCACATTTATTCACCATCAAATTGGTTTTAACTGATCAACACTTATGTGCACCTATAGTAGTAATATTCATTGGGTGGTGGGGAGGTTGGAGGGGGTAGGAGGGGATGGGTATATACACACCTAATGGGTGTGGTGTGCACAGTCTGGGGGATGGATACACTTGAAGCTCTGATTCAGGCAAGGCAAAGGCAATATATGTAACCTAAACATTTGTATCCCCGTAATATGCTGTAATTAAAAAGAAAAGGCACACTGCCATTTCTCACAGCCTTCTAAGGGCCCACTTTCTGGAATAGTGTTTTGGCTCTTGAGAATCCCAGAAAATCTTTTGAAAATATATGTACAACAAAAACTGAGCAATATTTTCAATTCCCTATTAGCAGATTGGCTAGTCCAAACAAAAGTATGCAAGGGTGGGCCTCTTCAAATGGAGTCTATCAAGTTGGCTGCAAAGGCCGCAAAGACTTAACTGTTTTAGTCAACTAGTAGGATTTGGGAGCTTTGTTAGAATGATGATGTCATGAAACATGAATATTTTGGCCACAAAATTTTAGGTTTTTTATAAAATTATGTTTGATGAAAGAACAGAAGTCACATAAATCCAAGTTCATAGTTTTAGGAAGCTGCCTTATAATGATATTTTAATATGTACTGTAAAAAGTTATTTTAATTCTAGTAATGCATTGTGCTATATTTCCTTCAGATCTTCTCAAATACCTTGACACTGGAAATTTTTCAGCATTCAAGACGTTGTTTTTTTCTTACTCCTTCCTCAGCACCACTTGTAGAAATACATTTAACACAGTCACTGTTCTGAGATATCATAACACAATGCAACTTAATATTACTTTTTAGAAGCTTGATTAACAAAATTAGTGTACCAGATATAAACTTAATAGATGTTTAATATCACAGATAGGAATCCTACAGTCCGCTATATATTTTAACATTTTGAATGTTTCTGAGAATATGAGTTTAGGATCATTGTATGGTTAATTCTATAAGAACCCATAAAATGCAAAAATGATCTCAGAGAAAAGCTTTCACCTTGATTTAAATAATTTAGGTAACAAGTATTGCTTATGAACAGGTACTAGTTATATTAAAATGTAACAAAATATTCGTATAGCTCTTTCTAATTTAGATATTATATCAACCCAATAACCCTACAAAATATGTCAGTAAGAATTACCCCTTCTCTATTGATTGAGAAAAAGAGGCTCAAATCAGGCAGCTGGTAATGTCTGACACAGCTGTTTTGAATTGGCTCTTACCTTTGGATTGGTTACCAGAAAGCATCCAGTTGGGAACACCTCCAACTTTTGCATCAATCCAGGGCATTTTCTGCTTAGCCACCAACATCATGACCACGTGGCCAAACCTGGGTCCAGGTACTGCTATTAAAATGTTACTGTGAGTTTTGAGAAAGAAGAAATTAACTTAGAGAAGCCAAAAGAGTTCCACAAAGATTTGCTGAAGAATGCTGGCTCTGTGAGGACTCCAAAGTATCACCTGTTGGTTTCCACTCGGACGCCTAAACTCTAATGTGTAAACAGTCATTGCTCAAAAACTGTTTTCGGATGAATGAACAAATCTACACAACTTAATTAATCAGTAAAGCCTAGAAAATGTGTGGGTCTTTATGTTTATATATATATATTATTTTGAAACCAATTAAGCTATGCATAACACAGATATTATTTTTAATGAATATCCAAACCTTCTTCACTAGGACTAGGGGAAGTCTGGTCATCAGTTGCTAGACACAGGTTTCAGTTATTGTGTTAGTATTCTTACATGTCAGCCTGCTTGCTACAACATGGAATTCTTCTTTTATATTTAATAAAATCTTCATAAATATGCTGGCTGTAGAAGCACCCTTACCTCTTTCTAAGAGGACAATGAGCTGAGGGTCACATCTTAACCTTGGTTTTCCTAATAACCATGGCCCCACTGACCACACTTAATCTGCCCTGGTCGTCAAATCACTCTACACTGCTACCTGGGTCCTGGCAATTCTTCTAGTATAAGCTTCTCTTTCATGCCAGCAACTCCTTCAGTTTCTTTAAGTACCCTGGGAGGGTTCATGTATTCTGGCTCCACGTTTTTGCACAGGTAGAAACAGCTTGAATAAATCTCTTATTTCTCTTTCCTAAACATAATGGGGGAAAAAATTTGGAGATATTAATCAATTTTTTCTCCTAATAGTGTACTAGTGTAACCTACCTTCATTCCCACTCCTACTCAAGAATTTAGGCCATCAAGTGTTTGTTCTTCACCATATTTCCTGGCTCTGACCTATTTTTTTAAGGCCCTCAAAAAAATACTACAGACTCCAGGAAGAAATGTTATAAATTATAGCAAGGGTTTTGAGGAGAATGAGATTCTACTCTGATGAGTTTAGAGGGGAATTGTGAGAGAAGATATTTTGGTGAGTCCTAGAGAAAATCCCAATACCCCTTTCCTTAGAAAGGGCCCTGAAGAGGTGAAGAGGTGGCAAAACCCCAGAGAGGGAATAGCCTAAGAAAACGAAAGAGATGAGATTTCATTAGCTTCCTGTAGATTTCTGTGACCTGGCATGGAGGGAAACAGCAAAATAAACCCCTGACCCTATAGATGACACAGACTCAGAAGAAAGAGCACAAGAGCCACTGACATGTCATGGACAAGAAAAAGATTTTCTCAGCAGGGTTTGCCCTAAATTAATGACCAAGGGCCAAATTCCACTTATAGCACTATTTAAGAACTTCAGAATCTTGTATAACTCCAGGGAAAATTGAGAGTACAGAAACCCCAAGTTAGCTGAGATTAAGTATTTGCTACAGTGTTAACAGTGGTACTCAAAGTGATTAAATTGATTTGTAGAATATAAAAAAAAATTATGTAACTCGCACATCTGAATTGTGGATTGCAATTCATACTCAATAGAAAAACACAGCCTCCTAGGAATCAAGGGACAACATGATTATCCTCAATATGAAGAATTTCAATAAAATATTTTTAAGGCAACAGAAAAATGACTTCTCCTTTTAAATTCTCCCATTCTTTCTTGTCCCTCTCCACTACATGTGCATATATTTATGTATGAACTTAATTCATTCAATGAATATTCAATGAGGTGCTATATTAGACACTATAAGAAATATCAAGAAATATACAGCAAACAATCTCCTCCATCAAGTGATTTATAATGTAATTTGGGACAAGGAGACCAATTACATGATTAATGTAGTGTTAATGTATTGGTATGTACCAATCAAGTAGTAAGAATCCTAAGATTTACAAATTTAGACAAATGAACATTAGTGTGCTGGAATTGTCAAGGAAAGCTTCTCAGAGAAGTGAAGATCCATTGGTGGTTGTGAAGTCATTTCAGGGAGTTATGACCAGGATTTAAAGGCTGGGACAGCATAGAATAGGACAGGATAGGATAGGAGTAGTAGATACATTGCATGTATGTATAATTTAACAAAGCTTTTGTTTCAGATGTCTGTGTGCATGTGTTTTGTATTGACTCGGTCTTGATATAAAATGTATTTCTTATTGTGGGTCATGACCAAAATGTTTAAAGCCACTATCATATGGGAGCTAGAGATCAAAGAGTTCCTTAAAAGGAGGGTAAGACTGCAATAAGCAGAGAGGAAAGTTGACTAGCAGTGGGTACTTCATAGGCCAAGTTTGAAATCAGTGAGGCATGTGCAAACAATTAGGAATAAACCAGTCTGGGTTTATGTAAGAAAATGGATGAAAAGATTGTGAGAGAAACTTTTGGAGATATTCTAATTAAAATATTTTTTCTTTGATATCTGAAAGCTAATTCCCTTTAGAAATGTTTGGTCAGCTGAACTATATCACTTATTTTGAATCATTTTTAATATTTAATTAATAGCCTTGGTATTCTTTTTAGTGCCCTTTGAGATCATCTCTTTCTTCCACCCACCACTCAGTAATTCTGATAAAGCTGACTTCACACACACACAAACATTCACACACAAGAGGTTCAGTAAGTCCCAACCCTCCAGGCCTACATCTAACAGCAAGTGAGTAGAACCTCCCACCCTGCATGCACCCAATAATCCTCACCGCCACAACCCCTAATGCACAACCCACTCTCCCAAATCCTTATCTGTAACTTAAAATACATTACCTCCATCCTCTTTTGGAATATATAGTTTGTTAGAGAACAGATGGGCCCAGAAATAGAAACACTGATGCTACTTCTATGAGCTCTTTGCCTTTCTGCAAACTCTACAGCCCATGCAAATGTCTGCTGATAGGACCTGCCTCTTCCCAAGTTTCCCAGTAATTCCTGTCCCACTAAGCAGGAGAGAATGCCTTGAATCCTGAGAAGAGAAGAGGGAACTGGAAGAATTCCAGAAGCCTTTTGCTATTGGCTCAACTTGCCCAACTGGTAGACATAAGTTTATATCTTCAGCTGGAGGTGATTATATTAAGTCTGAGTCAGAAAAAAAAAAAAAAAAAAAACTCTTTTTAAACTATTTTATCCATGCAGTAATTTTTTTAAAAACACCAAGGAGTCAACCAGCAGAGGGAACCCTAATGGTTTACTCATAATGCCCAGAGGTAAGTCATGAATAGAAAATGAAGATTTTGAAAAAGAATGTGAAGATATTTGCAAGAGAAGAAATCAATCCAATCCACATGATCTTACCAAATTTGACCCTCCTATGTGTAACACCATAATATTAGTTTTGAGAAGGAAGTATTGGCATACAGAGACTGGATTCCTTTTGGATTTGCTTTCTGACAGCTGACATTACACTCAGTTGATACCTGCCATATACATACTCAGCCTGTGGTCTCATGTCCCCAATCGGTTCATGACATCATCTCTGGGAACATCACTAAGCCATTTTATAAATTCTTTTTCAGATAAGACAAGTGGTGCTCAATACCAGGTTAAGGAAATTTTTGTGGTCATTGCCTCCACATACATATTTTTACTAAAGAATGTGTGGGTTTTAAACAAGCACATCAGCCTCCATTCCTTGAGAAACCATGGTAAAATTCTTAAATTATTTCTGGTAAGTACTTTATCTGTGCAATCCCTTCTAGTCTCTTCACCATTTTTATAGATGTAATCAATTATTTCAGTCAAACAAAATACACTGCCAACTTTCCAGAATTCCTAGAACTATTTTAACTACTAGCTTGGGGTTTTATTCAGTATAAGCATAAAAGTTATTATATTCTAATTGCTTGTGATTGTTACTACACTGAGATTTATTTTGGTGGGTTATTTCAAGAGACTGTTAAAATGAGTTTAGTGACTTCATTCTGGTTTTCCTGATTGATTCTATTATTAGGACTGTGGAAGCCTGGGGCCTTTTGGCCTTACTGAACATCTTGAACAATTTTTTAAACAGTTTGGGTTTGGCAAAACCTATTTTGCCAAGAATATTACCCCTTAATTTTTAAAAACCATGTGCATTTTAAGGAAAATGTAAGCCATATGTTCCTAATTCCTCTGTACTAAACACATCAAATGTTCTGTAAGAACTGCCTGATTTCCAAGAAGCCTTATGAGCCTTCCTTATATGACCTTTTAATTTATTTTCTTTTAAAACAGGAAGTTATTTCTGCCAAGGATGAAGTTATATACACACCAACTGTTTCAAGAAACTCATGAACTAAGTGGACATATTTTATGTTTCTCTGGGATGTATTTACTGAATAAAGTAGTAGCAAACACACACACACACACACACACACACACATACACACACAAATAAACAACTAAGCTATGAAAGAACCAAATCAAATGAAGAAACATTTTAAAATATGTATGTTTTCTGAATCCCCATACATTGAAATACTTAGTTATAGATTTATTATTTGACAAGAACATCTGCTTCAAAGGAGTTTGTTGAGAAGAGGTTTTGTTTTGCTCTGCTTTTTAGTTCTAGAGATGATCTAAAATCTTATGTAAATATCTGTTTTCATCATGCTACAAATGAGCTTTTCCCAGAGGATTTGGAAATTTTAATTCAGATTACTTTTCATTTTAACATTTCTATCTCTAATTCCAACAGTAAAGAATATTAAAAAATCAGAACATGTGTATATTTTTGCATATGTCTGTACCTAAATGTATGCGTATATATACAAATGTGTGTATATGTGTGTGATCCTAGATCCTCTCTGGAGGTCAGCTTCCCACATCAGTCTCTCAGTGAAAGTCCCCATCATTGTAGTCCTACCCCTGAAGTTGGTAAAATTTGGTAATCATTCTTCCTAGTCTCCATTCCTGGGCTAGTGTGTCCAGCACAAGTCTAGCACTTTGAGAGGCAGCACCTTCCCCCAAAACTCCCATGGAGAGGCCAAACAACGCACCTGGCCTATTTCTGGCTGAGTTTCTTGAATATTCTGGTATTTTCTCTTTTCCATCTTACTTTAAAATGCCAGACGGTAAGAGAAAAGAAGCTTATCCCATGCCTCGAGCCCGCAAGGACCCACCTTTTTCCTTTCTCCAGGCTGGCCCTCCCCTCAGACCTACCCCATCTTGGAGGATCCTACAGACAAGGACCTGTGCTCCCGCTGACATGTTTTCAAGGTGTTCTGTTTGGCCTCCTCTACGTCTGTCATCACGAGGCCTGGCTGGGGTGTCATCACTCCCATCTTTGAGCCAATCCTACACTGTGCACTCAGAGGAAACTCAGTAGATACCACAACAAAGCAATCCAAAAGGTAAAATTTTCTCATTTATAAATAGTCCAATGGTTGGTGCTTAATGATATGGGGAACTATACCAAGTGGCTCTACTGTGAATGAAATTCATTATTTGTTAATATCATTATTTATACTATCTTAAAATATATAAGCAAGAAACACAAAATGGGCAATTCATTTCCATCTTCTCCAGGTCTCAGTTTCCTTACCTATAAAGTGATGGAAGTGGATAGAATAATTCCTAATGTTACTTTTTGCACAAACATTTTATGAACCAATTCATAATAGACTTTCCAGTAAAGTCACACAATGCTTCTTGATGGAAGAATTTAAATTCCTGATGCATGCTAGGCATTTTGCTAGGATTAGGAATACAAAGAAGAAAAGAAAAAAGGAAGGAAGGAAGAGAGAGGGAGGAAGGAAGGAAGGCAGAGGGAGGAAGGAAGGAAAGAAGGAAGTAGGGAAAGGAGAGAGAGAGGAAAAGGAGAGAGATAGACGGAGGGAGGGAGAAAGGAATGAAGGAAGAAGAAAGAATGAATGAAATTCTTCCGTCCTGGATTTTTAGAGTCTTTGGTAAATAATCATCCAAACAGCTGTGACAATCGCTGATTAAAATTTTCATTGATGAAGAAGAAAAATAGAAGCTGGAAGTTCTCAGTACTCTATATAGAGATGTAAAAACAGGGAAAATCAGTCTCAGGGATAGTTGCCAAGGAGGATATAGTATCAGTAAAATTCCAAGAGAGATGATCAGAAATAAAGGTGAATATCTTGACACGGTTAAAAGAAGTTTTAAAATTTTAAAGGCAATGTAATGAAAATAATGTAATTTAAACTTCATTTATTTTGTACACAAAATGTACTTTCTGTCCTCTCTCTTTTTTTTCATTTTCAAAACTAAGGCTTTTTATCAGTTTTGAAACAATAGAAATACACAGTGATTGAATTCCTACTTGTTTTTTAATTCCTGTCACTTTACTTTACATACCTATTTCTATGTGATGCTTCTCTTCCAAATGTTCTATCCCAATGGACTGCAACTGCCATCAGAAGAAAAAGAAAAGAAAGGAGGACCATCAGAAATGTTATGAGAATAAAATTCAAGACAGCACACACTCTTCATACAGACTCCTATTTCCTCCAGGCCAGGAATGCAACTGGACACATTTGTGGACATACCCAAAGGGTGGGCCTGGAGCTAGAGAGGGCATGGAAACACTGCAGAATTTACTCACTAATGGCAAGACTCCGACATGCTGGGGTGTTTTTGAAAATAAGACTCTTTAAACTGAAAACCTTAGAACAAAACAGGTCATAATCAAAATTTAAAATTGTGAAGAGTAATATTAGAAGGTGCTACGGTCTGAATGTTTGCATCCTCCCAAAATGTATATGTTGAAATCCTAATCCCCAAAGTGATGGTATAAGGAAGTGGGCCTTTGAGAGGTGATTAGGTCATGAGGGCTCTGCCCTTATAAATGGGATTAGTACCTTTATTAACACACTGACTGCCACACTAGGAAAAAAATTCCCTGGGACCACAGTGTTTCATTAAAACAAAACAGTCCCTTCTAATTTTTTCTTTATTGTTTTCTATGCGTGAGTTACATGCAATGCAATCCACGTTTTTAGAATTCAATTGTCAATATTAATTGTAACAATAAGAACATCAACAAGTAAGATTTTCATGAACCAACTACAGGGTTTTACTTCATAAGGCCCCCGGCTCAAAACTAGCCTGAGTTAAATACAACTCACATGGCAGTCAATGTGTTATAAAAGAAAGGCCCCAGGGAACTAGCTGCTTGTCTCTTCCACCATGAGCAGACCGGGGTGGAAGGCAGCATCTACGAACCAGGAAGCAGGGAGCCCTCACCAGACATCAAGTCTGATGGTGCCTTAATCTTGAACTTCCTGGGCTCCAGAACTGTGAGAAATAAATTTCACATAAGCCACTCAGCCTGTGGTATTTTGTTATAGCAGGACAAAAGGATAATCCAATTATCTTATGCTCCTTAAAGATTAAAGAATTTCATGAATATAAATAATACACAATGGATTGCCTGCTTAAGTGTTTAAAATAGTAAACAGCAGATCCATCCATAATTCTCTATTAAATTAACCAAAAACTTCCTGAACATCAACATTTTTAGATTTAAAATCCAAATAACAAAAAGTATATCCAATGTGAAACATTTATCGATGACATCTTTAGAAGCAGATCTGTGATTATCCCACTTGGAAAAGTTTAATGAATTGTTCTTAATCAGATCCACTGATAAGCTGCGATATTCCCAAAATTTCACATGGAGTTGGAAATTTTCTTTCATTTGTGGCTTTTAGTTAGTGCATGGGTGGGAAAAGAATTCTCAGGAGAGAAGCAACAAGAGTGTAAATGTTCATCTCTTACTATTTCTTTTTCACTTACATTGGAAGGAAAGAAGGAAGGGAGGAAGGGAGGAAGGGAGGGAGGGAGGGAGGAAGGGAACCAAAAGAAACACAAAAATCCAAACAGCTTGGGTTTTAAATATATTTTAAATGTAGAATCATTAATCTAACCAGTTTGAACTATAATATTTAGAAAATTTTGTTTGAAAAATATAGAAAAGATAGTGAAGAACACCAGTTGAATTTTAACTGCCTGACCTCTGATTTTATTTTTCACAAATCTATGTCTTGATTGGTTTCTTTTTCTTTTTATTTTTTGTTACAGCACCTGGCTCTGTCACCCAGGCTAGAGTGCAGTGGTGTCATCATAGCTCTCTGCAGCTTCCAACTCCTGGGCTCAAGTGACCCTCCTGCCTCAGCCTCTCAAGTAGCTAGGACTACAGGTGCACACCACCACATCTGGGTAATTTTTTATTTTATTTTATTTTGTCAAGACAGGATCTTGTTGTATTGCCCAGACTGGTTGACTGGTTTCTTTTAAAACTTACTCTCATATAATTACTTTGAAATTCAGCCTCTGGAGGAATTAAAGTTCAATGTATTGAAGACGGTAATGAAATAAAGGTGGAAAGTGAGTATAGGTGATATCAATGCAAATTTTTCTGATTAATAAACTTTTTTAAAATTCAGAAATATTAACTTATGATCTATGAAATGAGATATTTGATTTTTGACCTATCCACAATGACTATGAAAAGCAAAATTAACTAGATTAGAAAAGCTTTCCATTACTAGGGATGTATTCAAAGTGAGCACTCGTCATAATTCCAGCCGTTTGGTCAACCTTTTCTTCCTCTCTTCTAAGCTATGCAGAACCAATACCCACTTTAGCAACGGTCTCCCACCACCTCGTTCCAGTCCTGCGTGAAGTCTGTCTGCATTTGCAGTAACAGTAATAACACCAGACAGGCTTTATTCTGTTTATGGACTGTAAGTACACAACAGAATTGGTGAAGAAGCAAATTGTTTACCCATGTGAGGTGAATAAGCTTTTCTAGAAGAGCAGGATTTAGTGCCCTTAAGGAGATAATTTATCAGATGGAGCCAGAAATGTGTGCTCATTTCACTGGTCTGAATAGAGCAAAGGCTTAATCATTAAATGGTTACTTTAGGGCACTGGGATTTCTGTACCAGGTATTACGTAAACTTTATTTGTACATGCACCCAGTCCTCCCAAGCAGTAACTAGGCCATTCTTCCGTGTAATCACATATCAACAGCGAAAGAGGAACAAAGCCCTGTGCTAGAAGTCAGGACACCTTAGTTTGCATGACCTACTATGGGCGAAACGCATACCTCAGTTCATTCATCTGTGAATATGGCAATTGATGGTCTCTAAAATCCCTTTCAACTCTAAAATAACATTATTGATTCATTTCCTTCTTAATGTGCTAACTTGTGTCTTCCAAGTTATAATAAAAACATATTTATTTCAGTAATGCCTCTTTTCTACTCAGCCCAAATATATGCATGATTACCTTGAATTAAAACAAGATTTTAAGTGCAATATTCTCTTTCCTGTCACTCCGAAGCATGTGGAGAAACCAAGGCAATGTAAAAGTTGCTCTATGACTATGGCAAAAATCATTTAACAAATAATTTCCCTCCCCAAATATTAATAACATGAATTTTGGGCAGTCATCTCATTTCTCACCTCTATTTTCTATCCCAAAGGTAGATGATTACTTGCTCATTTGGTAAAGTAGGTGTTACAAAGTTTCTTGGACCTTGGAAAAAAGGACAAAACAGAGATGCAAAGCAAAATCTGATTATTTCTTTTAAAAAAATATGTACATCTATTTGGGGAGCTTGATTTCTCAGATGTTTTGAAAAGAATAAAATGAAGAGGAAGGTCTTGGATCTAAAATTCAAGCCAGGTTGACTTCAGATAAAATCCAATGTGACAAATTTTGAGCTATTACTGGAAAAATGGAGGACTAAAGCATTAGGAAACTAACCACACAAACATACAGTGCATCACTTTTGTGTCCCTACTGTTGTATTTGAGAGTTTAGGATTCAGTTGCTATGCCATACCCATTCCCAAATAAGAGCCATTTATGAAATTCTATGTCATAAGGCACTCCAAAAATACCAACTTACTGATCTCATTTTGTTTAGATAAAGTTTTCGAAAAGGAATTATTATGCTTCATTCTTTGGATGTATACACAAGCACCCCAAACACAGCTAGACTATTACATCTTTAAATATAGAAGATCTGCTCTACTTCTTGTTTCCCAGCACCTAACACTATGTGCATAGTAGATGAGTAACAAAAATGCATTGTATGCATAAGAATAAAGTATTTGGTGTGTAGTTTGTTAAATGTAGAGTAAGAATTGAACATTAACAAAACAATTCAACACTTTTGATTTACTCAAGTATTCATGAGTGCCAGGCACTTTACATATTTTACCTTTAATCCTTACAATTACTCCATGAGGCGTTATCACCCTCATTTCACAGAAGAGGAAGTTAAGCAAGTTGTCCACCATCATACCACTAGGAATCAATCTGGCCAACAGCAAAGCCTGTACTGTTTTCTTTGCAGCACACTTTCTCTTTTTAGTCACTGCTTAATTATACCAACTTACACAGGACTTGATGAATACAATCATAGAAAAGCATGAAGAAAAATTTCTGCTTCAGAGCTAGCTAATATCTTCCAACTAAATCTCCAAATAATCATCAGTTTGTCTTGCACCTGGGTTGTGTTGTTTTACCAAAATTATTTTAACACATTGACTGCCTCACTAAAAAAACAAACAAACAAACAAACAAACAAAAAAAAAAACCCAGAAACTTTCCTTGGGGCCACAGTATTTTATCACAAAAATAGAATAAAAACTTCAAGTGTAATTTAAAGGCAAACATGAATAGAAGAATGAAATTTATTGACTTCTATTCATTTAATCCACATTTTTGGAATTAAATTGTCAATATTAATCATAACAATAAGAACATCGAAAAGTAAGATTTTATACGTGCTTCACGCAGCCCCGGGGTCAAAGCTAGAGTGAGTTAAATATAACTCTCATGGCAGTTAATGTGTTAAAAGGTTCTCTGTCACAGGAAAAGCCTGTCTGAGAAGACACACAAATATCAGTACCAAAAAATCAAATACAAGGGCCATTAAATGTTCCAGGTGTCCTCCAAGCTAGCCAGAGGAATAATGGAGGGATGAATGAGGGAGGCTGCGAGAAAGAAAGGACAACTTTTGCAGTCTTGTCAACTGAAGTAAGTCCTCAAAACTCTGGTCCTTGAGCCAGGGGCCTAATCATTAGAAGTCAGTGGACATGCAAGTTGCCCTTTTCCTTAAATCTGTGCTGTGTCTTCAGGCGAAGCCCTCTGGCAGCCTGGGCCCCTTCCTCAGATTGGTGAGCTGGTGAAGGAGGTCCTGAGGTCCAAGCCCCCTCAGACTAGGACTTGCTGATGTTGGGCTCCACCTTGAACCAAATTGCAATTACTTGTGGAATCTGAAGAGTCAAGTCGGGGCTCCAAGATCACCCAACAAGCAGAATGTGGAGAGCAGCAGCCCTGACCTTTGACCAGAGTTCAGTCTTCCTGTAGTGTATTCTTACAACTCTTGCCATCAGAGGTAGGCCTGGCCCGGGGGACAGGCCTGCAGGCCAGATCCCGTACTCCCAGGTCTCCATCACATTGCTGGGGACACAGAAGGGATATTTGTGAATTCAACTACTGAGGTGTGTGTGCCTTTAGGGGCAGATCAGAGTGGGTCTTAGCTGCAGCATGCTTGAGGGGCACCCTTCCTCCCACAGGAGGGCCACGCTCCCAGCTCATGCTGTGATCCCGGGCAAGGAACCTCCGGGCTCACATCACAGTAGGAGTGCTCCTCTGGCTTGAGGCCCTGCCTGCTGGCAGAGGCCCAGAAGAAACTGCAGAATAGGGTAGAGTGGAAAGGAGCGAGGCCTGCTCTAGACTGTAGGTCTCAGACAGCCCCACCTCCCCATGCAGACTTTCTGGCTGAGTGGGGCCACTTCAGCCCCTCCTTGGCAGCTTTGCCCAGTGGTGGGAAACAGACCTTTGACCTCTGCTAACACCATTTGTGCAGCTTGAGGTCAGACTCACCCAACCCAGCCTCTCCCAGCCTCACTTCCTGACCTGTGACCTGCTCCTGCTGAGGTGGAGAATGAGGACACATCTATAAGTCTCAGGGCCCTACCCACCACCTGAGGCAGTACAGTCCCTCTCCAGAGAAATGAGAGCTGGTTACAGGACCATAAAACAACATTGCAGCTTGCTCCTCCCAGCAAGTGCCACCTATAGAAAGGGAGGTCAATTTGCAGTCCTTTTACCGCATCTACTGACTCATCATACAGGGTGTGGTCGAGTTTTGCCCACAAGCACTGCCTACTGGCTCAGAGACTAAACTGGGCATGTCATTATCTAAATGAAAATCCAAAGGTAAGAAGCAACAGTTGCTCCAGATGGGAAGGAATCAGCAAAAGAACTCTGGAAGTAAGGAGAATCAAACTGAAAGGACACCCCCAAAGGCAGGACACCAGCTCTCTAGCAATGGATATCAACCAAATTAAGAACTCTAAAATCACAGAAGAAGAATTTTGAACATGGATTATAAGAAAATTCAATGAAATGCAAGAGAAAATGGAAGCCCAACCCAAAGAAACCACAAAAAATATTGATGACATGGAAAAAAAATTCACTAAAGAAATTGAAATATTAAATAAAAATAAAAGAGAACTTCTGGAAATGAAAAATTTATTCAAGGAATTACAAAACATAGTGGAAAGGCTCAAGAATAGGCTAGATCAAGCAGAAGAAAGAATCTCAGGGATTGAAGACAATACCTTTCAATTAAACAAGTCAGTCACAGAGACAGAGCAGAAAAAGAAGAGACAAGAGCAAAGCCTACAAGAAATGTGGGATAATGTGAAGAGGCCTAATATAAGAATTATAGGCATCCCTGAGGGTAAAGAAGAAAATACACAGGGATTGGATAAAGTATTTGAGGATATAATGGAGGAAAATTTCCCTGGCCTTGCTAGAAATCTAGATATCCAACTACAAGAAGTTCAAAGGACTCCTGGGAGATTCATTGTACCAGGAAGACACCACAACACATAGTCATCAGACTGGCCAAAATAAACATGAAAGAGGCCATCCTATGGGCCATAAGGCAAAAGCAACAGATAACCTACAAAGAAAAACCATCAGACTAACTGCAGACTTCTGAAGCCAGAAGAGACTGGGGCCCCATTCTCACTCTTCTCAAACAGAATAAGACCCAGCCTAAAATTTTGTATCCTGAAAAACTAAGTTTGTTATACAAAGGAGAAACAAAGACCTTCTCAGACAAGCAAAGACTGAGGGAATTCATCAAGATAAGACCTGCCTTCCAGAAAATACTCAGAACAGTGCTACACATGGATCAGTACAATAGACAGTCACCAGTGTAAAATCATCCAAAAGCTAAAGGTCAAAGACTAGATACTACAATGGCTCAAGAGAAAAAACAAAGCAACAAAGTTCAACTTAACAGGATGAACAGAAATCTGCCACACTTATCAATTCTTTCAATCAGTGTGAATAGCTTGAAATGCCCACTAAAGAGACATAGGGTGGCCAAATGGATCAATATACACAAGTCAAGTATCTCTTGTCTTCAGGAAACATATCTAACCCACAAGGATGCATTCAGATGCAAGGTGAAGGGATGGAAAACAATATTCCATGCAAAGGGAAACCAAAAGAAAACTGGTGTTGCAGTTCTGATTTCAGATAATCTAGTCTTCAAATCAACAAAAGTAATGAAAGACAAACATGGTCACTATATAATGGTGAAGGGTACAATTCAACAAGAAGACATAATAATTCTAAATATTTATGCAGATAACTCAGGTGTACCCAGATTCATAAAGCAAATCTCACTTGACCTAAACAAAATGATAAACAGTAGCACCATAATAGCTAGAGACTTCAACACCCCTCTGACAGAACAGGACAGATCCTACAAACAGAAAATTATCAAAGAAACAATGGACTTAAATAGAACTCTAGAACAAATGGGCCTGACAATTACAGAACATTCTACCCCAAAACCACTGAATATACATTTTTCTCATCAGTTCATGGGACATTCTCTAAGATTGACTATATCCTAGGCCACAAAGCATGTCTCAATAAATTAAAAAAAAATAGAAATTATACCATTCATCTTCTTAGACCACAGTGGAATAAAATTAGAAATCAACACCAACGGGAACTCTCATTTCTACACAAATTCATGCAAACTAAACAACCTTCTGCTGAATGATTATTGCATTAAGGAGGAAATCAAGATGGAAATCAAAAGATTGTTTGAACCAAATGATAAAGGAGACACGAGTTATCAAAATCTGTGAGACACAGCTAAAGCAGTCCAGAGAAGAAAATTTATATCCATAAATGCCTACATCCAAAAGGTAGAAAAGTCACAAATCAACAATCTAATGAATCATCTCAAAGAACTGGAAAAGGATGAGCAAACCAACCCCAAACCAAGCAGAAGAAAAGAAATAACAAAGACCAGAGTAGAACTAAATGAAATTGATAACAAAAAACTATATGAAAAATTAATAACACAAAAAGTTGGTTCTTTGAAAAAATAAATGAGAAGCAGAAAAGAAAGGACTCTAATAAGCTCCATCAAAAATTAAAAAGGAGAAATTACAATTGATACCATGGAAATTCAAAATATCATCTAAGAATAATTTAAAAATCTCTATGCATATAGAGAAATGAGGAGGAAATGGACAAATTCTTAGAAACAAACAGCCTCCCTAGGCTCAATTAGGAAAAAATAGAATTTCTGAACAGACCAATATAAAGTACTAAAATTGAACCAGCAAAAAAAACCTTCCTGAAAAAGAAAGTCCTGGACCAGATGGTTTCACACCCAAATTTTGCCAGACCTACAAAGAACTGGTGCCTATCCTGCATAAATTATTCCACAACATCAACAAGGAAGAACTCCTCCTCAACATGTTTTATGAAGCCAACATCACTCTGATACCAAAACCAAGAAAGGACTCAACAAAAAAATAAAACTATAAACCAATATCCCTTATGAATATAGATCCAAAAACTCTCAATAAAACCCTAGCAAATGGAATTCAGGTGCTTATCAAAAAAATAATCCATCACAACCAAGTGGGCTTCATCCCAGAGATGTAGGGATGGTTCAACATATGCAAATCTATAAATATAATTCACCACATAATTATAAGTAAAACAAAGATCATATGATCCTCTCAATAGACTCAGAAAAAGCATTTGACAAAATTCAGCACCCTTTTATGATAAGAACACTTAAGGAAATAGGCATAGATGAGACCTACCTAAAAATGATAAGAAAAACATATAAACAAATCCACTCCCAACATCTTACTGAATGGAGAAAAATTGAAAGCATTCCCACTTAGAACTAGAACCAGACAAGGTTGCCCTCTATCACTGTTTCTATTCAACTTAGTGCTGGAAGTCCTAGCCAGAGCAATCAGACAAGAGAAGGAAATCAAGGGCAACCAAATGGGGGCAAAAGAGGTCAAACTATCACTGACGATATGATCCTATATCTAGAAAACCCCAAAGATTCTGCCATGAGACTACTAAAAATTGATAAACAAATTCAGCAAAGTCTCAGGTTACAAAATCAATATAGAGAAATCAGTAGCATTCCTACATGCCAACAACAGTCAAACTGGGAACCAAATCAAAGACTGAATACCCTTCACAATAGCAACAAACAAAATAAAATAGCTAGAAATATATTTAACTAAGGTGGTGAAAGACTTCTATGGGAAGAATTACAAAACACTGAGGAAGGAAATAGCATAAGTGAGGGGAGTTAGCTACGCTCCCCGCAAAGAGGTTTTTTCTTTCCAGTCAGGTCTCTCAGGCAGGGATCATCGCAAAGGATGAAAAAATAGTAGGAAACAGAAATAAAAGAATAAAATAATAATAATGATAATAATGCACAGAGCCAAAGATATAGTTTATAAAGTAAAGACTTATGAAAATAGACAGAGGAGGAATCCTGATGGATATATTTCTTCCCGCAAAAATATATCAAAGACTGAAACTCCACACAGGTATTTTATAGGGCAGATACAGGCTCCCGTTGCCCTTGGCAATGGGATTTACATACTAACATGCAGTTTGGTTTAGGGTCAAAGTCTTCTAAAAGGCTACTACAAATCCTTTAACTAACTCTATCTAGGAGAACAATGAGTTACAAAATCTTCTTGGGGCAAACTTCTAAGTTTTATGATAAGGCTATTACTTTAGCAAAAAACAGAGACATCTTGGCTCCGGTGATTGTGTTCTTGGAGACAGAGAGGATGTCAGAAGTCAACATGAGCTGTGCTTTGTGTTAATTACTTTAACCGCATGGTTCCCTCTGGGCCCAGCTTGGGCATTAGCATATCTATTTGATCAGCTCTCCTCTCCGGGGGTCTTTGCTGGTCAGCTCCGGCAACTTTTTGGTCCTAGGTGAGGTTTGTCTTGTCTTTCAAAACAGGTGAGAAGCATAGGCCCAGTTTACAGCTGTCTCTTTGAAGTGCAGCTGTTACTGACCAATGAGACACCCTCCTGAGGCAAGGCAGCTTTTGAACTAACACATTTATTTTTTCTTTAAGGCAAAGCCTTATTTGACTTCTGAAATCAAATCTTGTCTCCAGAAATACAGGGGCATTTTTATAACTCAGTATTCTTAGCCTCAACACAGAAGATATAAACAGGTGGAAAACCATACTATGCTCATGGGGCAGCAGAATCAACATTGTTAAATTGTCTATACTACCCAAAGGGATCTACAGATTCAATGCAATCCCTATTAAAATAGCAACATCATTTTTCACAGATCTAGGAAAAATAATCCTATGCTTCATATGGAACCAGAGAAGACCCCATATAGCAAAAGCAATCTTAAGCAAAAAGAACCAATTAGGAGACATCAATTTACCAGACTTCACAGTATATTACAAGGTATTGTAATTAAAACAGTATGGAAATGGCACAAGAACAGAGACATAGACCAATGGAACAGAACTGAGAACGCAGATATAAAACCATCCTTATATAGCCATCTAATCTTTGACAAAGCAGACAAAAAACATACACTGAGGAAAATAATCCCTATTCAGTAAATGGTGCTGGGAAAATTGGATAGCCACACGTAGAAGACTGAAACAGGATCCATACATCTCACCTTTCACAAAAATCAACTCACGGTAGATAACAGACTTAAACCTAAAGCATGAAAATATAAGAATTCTAGAAGAAAATGTTGGAAAAACTCTTACAGATATTGGTCTAGGCAAAGAATTTATGAAGAAGACCCCAAAGGCAATCACAGCAACAACAAAAGTAAATAAATGAGACCTGATCAAATTAAAAAGCTTCTGCACAGCCAAGGAATCTATCACGAGAGAAAACAGACAACCTACAGAATGGGAGAAAATATTCACATGCTAAACATCCGATAAAGGGCTAATAACTAGAATCTATATGGAACTCGGGAAAATCAACAAGAAAAAATCAAACAACCCTATCAAAAAGTGGGCAAAGGATATAAACAGAAACTTCTCAAAAGAAGACAGACTAATGGCCAACAAACATATGAAAAAAATGCTCAATATCTCTAATCATCAGGGAACTGCAAATCAAAACCACAATGAGATATCACTTAACTCCAGAGAGAATGGCTTTTATCAAAAAGTCCCAAAACAATAAATGTTGACGTGGATGCAGAGAGATAGGAACACTCATACACTGCTGGTGGAACTGCAAACTAGTACAACCTCTGTGGAAAGCAATATGGATAGAGATACCTCAAGAGGTACAAGTAAACTACCATTTGATCCAGCAATCCCATTATTGGGCATCTACCCAAAGGAAAAAAAGGCATTCTATAAAAAGACATCTGCACTAGAATGTTTATAGCAGCACAATTCACGATTGCAAAGATGTGGAAACAACCCAAGTGCCCATCAATACATGAGTGCATTAATCAAATGTGGTATATGTGTACCATGGAGTTCTATTCAGCTACAAAAAACAATGGTGATCTAGAACCTCTTGTGTTATCCTGGATAAAGCTGGAGCCCATTCTACTAAGTGAAGTATCACAAGAATGGAAAAACAAGCACCACATGTATTCACCATCAAATTGGTATTAACTGATCGACACCTATGTGCACATATGGTAGTAACATTCATGGAGTGTCAGGCACATGATGGGGGAAGGAGGGGATGAGTATATTCACACCTAATGGGTGCAGTGCACACTGTCTGGGGGATGGACACACTTGAAGCTCTGACTCAGGCAAGGCAAAGGTGATATATGTAGCCTAAACATTTGTGCCTCCGTAATATGCTGGAAAAAAAAAAAAGTAGGCCTGGGCATCAGAAATGGGACCTGGTCCTTGTTGGCTGTACATCCTCCCAAATCTAAGTTACTTTATCATGTCACTTTGGCTCATTCACTCCAAAAGGTGCTGTACCTGGGGACATGTTTGTTGTTCACTCAAATTCCTCATTCATGACATGGCACTATGTGGTTAACAGCAGAACCTAATATTTACCTTCTTAAAAATAGTATGTGCAGAATATAAACATTCTTCTTGGTTGGTTTCTTTCTTTAGCTTCCAAGAGGAGGAGATCATAAATAAAATATGACTAATCTCCAATAATTCACTAAGCCTAAGTTTTATATTTATAGCTGCCATGCATACAGATGCATAACAAATGTCATATCCGTGTTTGTCATAAATATATAATTAAAACATTTTCCAAGGATTGTGCAAACTGTTTTACATAAATTACCTCACAACGAACCTAGGAGGTGGGGATGGAAAAAATCAAGGCTCAGAGATGTAAATATGTCCAAAATTGTGTAGCTATTTAAACAAACTATATAAATATTCATAACTAAGTAAATCACTCATATATCCATTGAGACATATTAATGACATATTCTGAAGTAGCAAGAACTTATCCAAATCATTATCTTTGCTCCAATTATATACTGATCTGTATGATAGTCTTTGGTTGTATGTGTCCAATCATGTAGTTGAAGGTTGTCAGCTCTTTCAGGGTATAGAATCTAATAAAAGCTATGAAATATTTTCCCAGAACAATGGCCATACATGCAGCCACCACAGTTGTTCCCACAATTTCAAGGAGTTTCGAGGCCTTCTGTGGGCTTGGAGATCTGTGTGTCTTAGAGAGCCACAAGCCCCAGGCTCAGAACACCTTGTGCAAAGGTGTTTTTTGGTGCTCAAAAAACAGGCTAACTTTGAAAGAGAAAGACACTTGCCATAAAATTTGAAACCTCTACAGTCTATGGGGCTATAAATATGACTTACTAGAAAGCTTGTTTTTCTTTTTTATTATCATATTCTTTAAAACATAAAACCCAGAACAGAGATAACTGTAGCGTGTGCTCTCTGAGCCATGACTTTGGTGAGCACTTTGGGAACAGACACTTCTTTATTGGACTGCTTTTGTCTTACAACATCAAAGGCACTGATAGCTCCAGGAGATCTAGATATTTCTGTGTAGATTATTTCATGTTGTAGATATTTAGGGAGGTGTTAAAATGGACATTAGCACTCCTTTTGGAAAGAAAAGACTCTTCTTGCTTGAACTCTATTAACATTTAAAAACAACTTAGCATACAAAAAGTCTAAGCTACTCAAAAATATCCTCCTTTAGTAAAAGCTAAAATTCAGTTGCAAAATTTTAATCTTGGTATGAGACTTACATATCATTATTTCACATTATATTCCCTCCTAAAAAGTTTTAAATTGTAAACATTCTGTTTACTATGGGATCTGTAACAGAAATATCTTAAATCCAGTCATTCTTTGTGACTTATTTCTGAACTTTATAATATCTTGCCTGGGTTTTTAGAACAGCTTCCTATCTCATGACTCCCTGACCAAGCCAGAAGGTATTGACTGACACTAGCTACTTCCCTAATGATTAAATCTGATCGTGTCACTCAGTTGCTTTAAAATTCCTCTTGGCTCCTATTGCTTCCAGAATTACATGCAAATTTCTTATTTTAGCTCTCAGGACCCTTCTAATCTAATTCTTGCCTAATATCTCATTGCCTGTTCTGTCTAAACTCCTACCCTCCTCCTTTAAGCCACCAATACTCCTCTAAATTCATTACAGTTATACTAAATTCCTCACCATTTCTAAGCACATCAAGACCTGCCATGATAATAAGCATACTATCTCTCCTGGAATGTTCTTTCTCACCTTCATGAACTGAAACTACCTACTCTTCTTTTAAGACTCAAGTTATAATGTCATTTCTTCTAAGAAGGTTTTCATAAACTCCTCATATAGTCATTGTATCCTTGTGCTTCAGCTCCATTTTCTTTGTAACTCTATTAAAGCTGGTACCATTGAAAGTTTTATGCATAATAATCTCCCTCTCCAACAAGACGAAACATATTTCATTATCTTTATAGACCCAACAACTGGCCAATGACTGACATGGCTCATTAGCTCAGAAATTGTTTGAATAATCAATCAATAATATAGTGGAATGAATGCTAGAATAAATTTTTGCTCTATTACTAATCAATGCCTAAATTGGAAGTAAATAAATTAGAGTAGAAAGCTTTGGACATTTCTAAACTAATAATGCTAAAATACTTAAATATATAATACAGGACAAAGGTAAGGTTGAATTTATTCAAAGTTTGTAGTCTCTAGACATAGATGAAATATCACATCTTAAATTCCTAGGACTGTTTTCTTATTTGAGAAGACAAAAAGACATTTCAGGAAAAGCAGCTTAGACTTTCAGAACCATAAGAACATTTTGCAATCAAAATATTCAAAACATAAGAGAGAAACTATGGCAGTGTGGCAATAATTCATAAATTAAAAAGGTAGGACTTCCCTTAGCCCAGCTATTCCCAAATCATACAGGAATGAGTCCTTCTAATTACTGCATACAATGTTGGAAATGGATACTTATCATGTCTTTTTTTCCCCCAAATGAAGCAATTTCTTTCAAAAGTAATGTTGAGTATATCTGGAACTGTCTGCCTTCTGTTTGCCTCTAGAGTTAGCCCCTAAGGCATGGCTC
The DNA here is from genome assembly GCF_020740605.2 of Lemur catta. Lineage (NCBI taxonomy): Eukaryota > Metazoa > Chordata > Mammalia > Primates > Lemuridae > Lemur > Lemur catta. The sequence goes on from NC_059132.1 coordinate 47,935,281, forward strand.
CGTGGCTGGTTTTACACATCCTCCCCCCATGACATTACCTATCCTAAGGTAACCTCTGCCATATTGACACTGATAACTCTCTTGGGCTCTTTATTTTTGATGCAAGAGGTTTACAATATTTTTCTAAAAGTGAAAATCAGAAAAGTGTAGTTTTCAATTCTGGAATGTGAAAAAAGTTATCTATATTTTCTCTCTTACATTTGAGAAAAGTTCTTGAAATACTATGAAAGTTAAGAATAAAATATGACAGAAAAGCTTTTGTTTCTGCTATTTCACCTTAATCAAGGTTTGACCTCCTCTCCTTCCTCCACAATTTTCCAAGATGTCTTGAGTTCATTGGGGATTTCTCTATCCTCTTGCATGTCCAAGATAATATCAAATACCCAAAATCACACATCACTAGGGCCTCCTCAATCTCCTCCTTCCTCTCTCTCCCCCTTTCCTTCTCCCCTTCTGCCCCACAGAACCCCATAGCTAGCCCACATGGTGAATTTGTGTAAGTCAAGCAAAGGCAAAAATCAAGAAACTTTATTGCCATGTGCTACAAAATTTTTGCAATAACTATATAAATATTTGGTGACTATAAAGTAAATGGCTCCTCCAAAGTTGTTCAATCTGCAAAATTGTTCAAGTATAAGCAATGCCCAAACACACACGTGCATGCACACACAAACACACACCTACCGGGACCACTGGCTTTCAAATATCAATCAATCTCTGGTGGAATTTCAAAAAAGGAATTTTTTTCTAGACTTCCCTTAGCATTATAAGGTTCAACTTACTCTATAAAATGCATAGACATGACTTAGACACGTATGTTTCCTATTGTGTCTGGCGGTTGCTGAATGAAAGAAAAGTGTCCTGTCAGTTCTGGGAAGAGTCTCCTTCCTTTCAGTTAGGAAGTAAGACAAAGGAGAAAGGATTGGGCCAATAGGAAGCACCCCTGGTACTTATTGAGAGATCCCTGGGAGAAAGGGAACCGGGCTCGCCCACTTCTAGTAAAAAGTATTCATAGTCCAAGTCTTTTTAGGAACCTTCAGGCAAGTAGTATGTCTGAATGTAGATCGTGGGGTCTGGTCCGGGGATTGTACCGTGGATCCTGGGACAGATATGAGTGAAGACTGGACATCACGCCCATCTACAATCAGACTAAAACTTAGAAGACATTAGGTGACTATATGGGAATATGTCTAAGTTCATGATAGAGAAGAAGCTTCTAAGGTAATTTTTGTGAGAAAGAAACTCAACACATTACTATATTGGTAGCTAGCCAGACAGACAAATAGATAAACTAAAAGGGAAATTTAGAAATCAATTTACAACTAATAAGATAATGGTTACATATGATTAATATAAAAAGTTCATACAAATAGATACAAAACAACTAAAGCATAAAAAATTGATATAGAAGATATTTAATAACTCATTCATTCATTTATTTATTCATTCAAAAATACATGAACATCTCCCATGTGGCAAGCACTATTGTGAGTATTATGGATACAACAGCAAATAAAGGGAAGTCTATGACATAGATAGTTATGTCTAGTTGGGAAGACAGACAATTAAACAAACAAAAAAATTATAGTGACCAAAATGTCAAATAACGATAAGTGCTATGAAATACTTTAAATAAGTGATCAAGGAAGACCTTTGGCTTTCATTCTAATCCTGATGATAAGCCATTGCAGAGTTTTATACACAGAGAAGCAGTGCAATCTAATCTATTTTTCAAAATATTATCCTGGCTCATGTGTGGTAAAGGTGTTCTAAGAAAGTAAGAGTGCAAACAAAAAGACATGTCAGATCACCACTGCACTAGAGCAAGTAAAGACTGACAGCTGTGGAGTGATGAGAAATGGTTGTATTCTAGATGTATTTTGAAGGTATAACTGATAGGATTGGTTTATTGATTCTATGTACTACATGATAGTAAGAAAAGCAAAGACTCAAAGATGACTTCCAGGTTTAAAGCCAGTCACAGTACCAAATATTAAGATTGATAAAGTTCGGAGGTGGCAATTTGGTGGAAAGAACCAATATTTGGTTTTGAACATCAGAAGTTTGTGATGCGAATTGGCATCCAAGTGGAACTTGTTGTGTAGGCAATTATATATGCAGATCCAGGGGCCAGGAAAGTGTGGGAGTCATCGGCAAGCAGATGACATCCATCGAAAGCCACAAGACACCTAAGATGTCAGCGTAGGTGGAGAGGAGACTCAGAAAGGGCTGAGGGTTCTATCTGCTGGCTGGATGGTAGTGTCTTGAAACTGGCACATGAACACAGCTGCTAGTCTAGGTTGCCAAATGAATGCATAGAACAGAACCCTCAGGCTTTTCAATTTCACATGAACAGGAAACAAACATCTTGCTGTGTTAAGACACTTATCTGATTGTTTAATTAGTGTTAAATTAAAATAGAAATTGGTACTAAGAGTGTATAGTAACCAAAAAAATCTAGAATCTGTGGCACTGGCAGAAGATAACTAGGAAACTAATATCAGAGGCTGGAAATATGAAGCCCCAAGTTAATCAGAGACAAAATGTTCAGTAAGGACGATGTCCATGATATCTGTGGGGGCAGACCACTAGCCTTCCTAGGCAGTGGTTCTAGCAGAAGAGATAGGAAAACAGAATTATGTGAACATGGCCTAGATGTCACTAGCTTTATTTGGCAAGCTATTAGAAGAAGAAATGCCCATAGGAAAGAATTATCCAGTGTACACATGAAAATGAAGGAGAATAATAAAGTATCCAGAAATTTTAAGCCTTGGAAAGTTGGGACCGCTTATCTCAAACATTAGGAAATAATGTTTTAATTGAACAATGAAAGGTCTAAGATATAGTTGTATGACAGAATTCAGATTAAGCTGGGCCTTCAACCCAAGTTTCATGGCCTTGAGGTAGATGGCATTGAGTTAAGAAAGATATAAATCATGATGAGAAGAAAAAGAAACAATAGTACTTTTAGAATTATGTCTAAGAAAGAATTGTAGATGTGGCTACTGGCATATTGAACTGGCTGCAAGCAGAGAGATAAAAGTCATATAAATTTTATTTATAAAATTTTATTTTTAATTGTTATGAATACTTAATAGTTGTATAGATTAATGGAGCACATGTGATATTTTAAGACAAGTATACAATATATAATGATCCAGTCTAGGTAACTGGAATAGCCATTACCTCAAACATTTACCACTTCTTTGTGTTGGGAACATTGCAAACCTGCTCTTTCAGTTATTTTGAAATATACCATAAGTTATATGGTATTATTATTAACTATAGTTAACTATAGTTGCCCTATTGTGCTACCAAACACTAAATTTTATTCCTTCTCTCTAACTGTATGTTTGTACCCATTAGCCAACCCCTCTTTATCCTCCCCTCCCACTACCCTTCCCAGCCTCTGGTAATCACCATTCTATTCACTACCTCCATGAGATCAATTTTTTTAGCTTCCACATATAAGTGAGATCATGCAACATCTATCTTTCTGTGCTTGGAAAAGATGAAAGTCTTATTAATATTAAAGAAAATTATATTGCAAAAACAACCATGAGCTAGGACTTAAACAACTTTGACTGAGCCTTAAGGCAACTCTGAGGCCACTGAACTTGTACAGGCAGGAAGTAAGCAGCAAAAATTCTAGAGCCCTCAAGTACCACTGTGGCCACAGCAGGTAACAGACAAGCAAAAACTTCCCAGATGGCAGAACCAGAGGCCCAGAGAACAATGGACAAGAAAATTCCTTCCTGAGATCAGAATCAAATTCTAACCATGGAACTTCCCTCACCGCCAAGACCTTATAATGGCTATGCACAAGATTTCATCATTACCATGGACCGGTGACAATTGCATATATTGTAATTTTCTGTTTTCTGTATGGGGTATTTGTCACAGTTATCCATAGCCAACATCATGCGTGTTGACTGGAGTAGGGGAGGCAGAAAATTTGCAACTAACTCAGTAATCTAACAAATAAGTAGTAATCATTGCACATTAAAAGATTAGAGTAAAAAAATCTTTTACAAATATATGTGTGTATAAAATGTGTGTATATTATATATATACACACATACAAATATTATGAGTTATTCTAAAATATATTTTATATTTAGCTTACTTTCCAAAAGACACTCAACAACTTTATTTTTTTAATGCTCTGCCTAAATGATGTCTAATGTCAGGAATTTCTAAGTCTTAAGATTCTACGGTATTTTCACATCATCCTTAGGGTAAGCCTTTATAATCAAAGTCTTCATTGAATTTCTCTGGAATGCCTTTCTTGTCTACACCTACTTTGTCTTTGCCTACCAGCAATACTTACCCAAGGACTTCATGCTGACACTACCTCTGAATTTTTTTTCAGGTCCCACAATGTAGCACAAAAAAAGGAGGCCTGTAGCTAGGGAAATAACCCACTGTCATAGCTTAGCCTCCTCAGCAGCAGATCCTGAGACAAAGATTCGAGTTCATGTAGTTTATCTGGAAGTTGATCTCAAGAAAGAAGGCAGTAAAAGCTGCTTTATGTAGCAAGTCATTACTCAGGTGACCACAGTTTTATGCTCCCAGGAGACTGTAAGGGGTACACTCCAACATGGTGTTCCTCGGTGGTGTTGCTTCCACTGGGACCCACAAACCCACTCCTCTAGGTCTTGTAACTGAGGTCTGCTCCTTGGTGGCATTATTCCCAGCACTCTCAGACTGTTGCATGTCCAGGCAGAGCAGGCTCCATTGGCTAAGAGCCCTCAAGGAAAGGGACACAGTTGCCAGCAACTGGAAGTCAAAATTAGACTGTACAGAAACGGTGAGGACCAAGGTGATGTGGGTAGCATTTGCTCTATCCACTATGAGGTTTGTCAGAGGAAGAACACACAGATAGCAGCTGCTGAGCTTAAAAAATCTGAAACTACTTTCCCATCGGCATTCCTCAGGATATTCAGGAAACTTCATAGGTTAATATTTAGGATTTATTTGCAGAAGTCTTTGCCTGCCAGTACTCAAACGAAAGGAAGAGTAGTTTCTTACCACCCAAATATTACCAAATTAATGTCATGCTTTATATCCAGAATAAACTCCAATACTCAACTCTCAAAACAGCCTGTAACAAAATGACTTTTTTCTGAGAATGGATGAGGTTGACATCTCCCTACAGAGCCACAAATTCTAAACTTGTAACCGTGATTTTATCCCAGTATGTGATATTGTCTCACTTATGCATAATTATATGCATTTTCAAAAGTGATGGATATTCCTACCATTTGTTTATAGCCCATTTACAAAAAGTAATACCACCAGAAAGAAGATCGGGGAGTTGTTTGTTCCTCCAGATCCACTCTCTACCCTATTCTGCCGCAGGAGGCCAGCCTGGTAAGGAATATAGCAATTAGATCTCTTGCCCTCTGGCTTCTGGTTGGGTTCTACCATTACAGAGATCTGGCTGGAGATCAGAGAGAGGAGAGGGAGAAGAGGGTATTCGTACTTCCTTAACTCCCTCCTTGTGGGGTCACCTTGAGCTGCTGTTTCGCTCCATGAAGACCCTGGCTTTTCTCAAGGTGGCCCTTCCATAGGACTCTCTTTCCAGGGAACTCACCCCTTCAAGGCTAAGGGTGAAAACAGGCCTTGCATTACGAGTCTTGGGATACACACTACCTCATGGTTCTCCTGTTTCCCACCTACAGCTTTGTAAGTGGTCCGTTTATTAGATACTCCTTGGATTATTCTTTTGGAATGAGCTATCTGTTTCCTGCTGCAACATTGACTGATACATTATTCTAGCCTGTACTGTCTGGTTTAGTCATTCTATCAATAAAATGCCACATTGTTCACATAGCATTCTTCCTGAACAACGGTGCTTCCCTCTCCAGTCAACCTTGCCAAAATCAAGGAAGAGGTTGGGAGATCTAAATTCCACTGTCCTCTCAACATTATTTACAAGAGAGAACTCTTTTCCCCAGACAATAATGCCTTTATGTCTGAGAAAGCTATAGTACATCTATGTTACAAATCTGTTGCTCCACTGCCTAACCCCAGCCTATTTTAAAACTGCAATACTGATTCTTTTAGGGAACTTGTAGAAAACAGAATCTTCAATATTCTTTCTTCTTCCTCACAGTACCTCCCTCGATCTTTCACCAGGTTGAATTTATTTTTTATTTTTGTTTAATGTGTTGAAAGGAAAATCTCTGTAAGAACATGTTCATAGAGAATTGATTAGTAATTCCAAATACTGGATCTTGGTAGGCCTGATGTGCCTCTGTGTTAACAGAGCAATTCATTTAGCAAGGTAAAAGACAAACAGATTATTTACCTACTTGGGACCTGGAAAAACTTGTTTCGTCCTGCACTTAAGTGTTCAATGACATCACTTAAGGAAAATCATGAAAGGATCTCAAATACATACATTAAAATTTCAAAAACAGAGAGAAACTAGTAAATTACAGATTATCATCTATGGAATATGTTCAAAAGCTAACAAGCCTATATTTAAAAGTATTATAAAAGAAAGTGATTTCACCATCACAAGTAATTTATGTTCTATGTAAATTTGACTTACCAAATCATCTTAGGGAATTCCAGTCCAAATTTGTTAGAGTTAGATAAACATTTTCCTCCAGTGAAAATTAGCTTTGTTTTTCCTTCCTGGATGTTGCTTCTTTATCCTCAAATCCTAGTATTTATATAGTGTTTCAAAAGTTCAAATCCTTTTCATATACAGTGGCAGTTCTTGACCTTTTGCAATTTATGGAGTCCTTTCAGGATGTGACAACAATAATGACCTAGGTGCATGGGTCTATTCATAAATCACTGTATTTAATTTTGGAGAGTTTATTCATGTCCTAATCCACCCAAGGGTTAATAACTCCTGCAATCTATAGAATAATCCTCATGACACCTCTATGAGCTAGGTATTGTTATCAACATTTTTCAATTAATAAAATTAAGCTGCACAGGGTTCAATGACTTGTCCAAGTCATGCAGCAGAATTCGGTGTTAAACCCAGGCCTTTTGACATGATGTCCAGTGCTTTTCCCTCTGCCCCATCACAGTCCCCTACTTTTGTCATGGTGAATCACCACCTACTTGCACTATAAAATATTTTATGTAATTAAGGTAGAGTCAAAATTTATTGAGCAAGAGTCCCAAAATATCCAAAATTTTCTGAATAAATCAGAGACTAAAATCTCATTGCATGTCAAATAATATAGATCCATTTTGTTTTAGATTCAGTTGAATCTCTCATCTGTAAAATTCATTCACTCAGAAGCATTTCGAATTTATCCCATGGTGTTATGCAAAATTAAAAACAAATATCTATGCCAAAAACATTGATGTGGCTCATAATTTAAACAGCTCTTGCCGTCTCTGTTTTTCTTTCAGCATCCACTCACAGCTCACTTTAGGCCCCGGACACAGCCACAGTCCCTGCCTGCCTGGTTCTTCCTTATTCCTTCAACTAGACTCTCAGATTTTCTGATCAAGGACACTCAAAGTCTGTATTTTACTATTAGGTTGAGTCATATGAAATTGCAGTTTGAATAGGCTAGAAACAGTGGAATATTGACAGTTTGCTATAATGTAGTCCTATTTAGCTTTAGTATCTTGACCTGTTGATGTCAAAGTCCTCTCGTGGAGAAGAGAATACAAACACTTGACTCCAAGAACACCTAGTTCTAATCCACTTTCCAACTCAGCAGGTGAATTGCATAGAGTGAATCACTGAAACTCTCTGAGTAACAATTTCCTCATCTAAAAGTGAGGATTATATGGTCCACAATTGTGTCATAGGGTTATAGAAAAGTATTCAACAAGATAGTATTCCCTGTGGAAGTGCTTTGGAAAGTTTTAAAGCACTATACACATTTAGATTGCTGTTATTACAGCCAGCAAAGATGCCTCCATCAGCAAAACCAGCATCAAATTTTTAAAAAGAACAGTGAGATCACACATCCACTACTAAATTACTCACTGCAAATGCCCAGGCATCCCTATTACCTCCCACATGTTGATGCTGCTTTATTAGTATTATATTTATTAATACCAAATTGGGATGACTTGTTTGGTCAACTTTGCAGAAGAGCTGATGATCTGGTTCCTACACTGAACATAAGCCAAGAGATGAGTCACTTAATAGATACAGTGAAATTGCATGATACAATTATCTGCCTACTGAAATCACATAATAGATTTACTATCTGGTATTAAATTACCACTTCGTCATAAATACCAACCTAATGGTCTGAAGAAAATAACCCTCAGCACACACGTAAAGAGGGATAAGTCATTTATAAATAATATATGTAGGATTTTTAAAGATATTTTGGTAAAATTTTGTTTTCAGAATTTTTTTAATGCACTAGGGCTTATGTTTGCCAACTTCCCTGCCTTCGAATGGTTGAGTAAATAATACTGCAGTGTGACTTTCAACCTCAGGGCCAAGTCCTTCCGTAAATGAAGCTGATAGAAATTCTATCATTTGACTACCAAATACGCAAGGCAAATAGAAATCATGAGTAAAAATCAAGTGGAGAAAGCAAAGATCCTTCAGCAACTGTTTTCCAGGCTTGTAAAATCCAGCTGGGGAAATTGGCACAGAATAAGTTTACAAAATAATGAAGTTCCTAGTATTTTATAGATCTTTTTTAAAAAAGAAATTAAACTAAAAAGCGATTCCTCAAAAAAAACCAGTTTTACGATGATTTGATACCTAACTTATGACCCTAAAAAAAAAATTACAGCAGTCATTTCAGTAGCCTTTCTAAACATTTCAGGATCAGGTTCTCTTAGGATGCAAATCTGGAGCAATTAAAATGTCTATGAATAAAACAACTCAGGATATAAATCTCAGGCCTCAAATGTATGTAGAAAAAAATTTTTTACTTAATCTTCTCTTTAACAATTATTTCCTATCTCAAGCCTCTATTCTATCCAGTGGTCAAATTTAGGGTTAATCAGCCAGTGCAGTATTTCCTCAGCCTGTGACTAGCCTGAAGGTTTTCTCTACTCACTCATTATCCCAGAGGTGGTATCTGGGTTTCAGGGGGTCTACTTTGTGCCCAGCATCAGTGAGGATGGGAGGATGTCATTTTCTATCCCCATGGACAGATGATGAAACATTCACATTTCACCTGCTTTTGACCTTGGGTATCTAACCATATTGTGGTGAGCCCATTCTCATTGAGTCTTACATCATGGCTCCATGCAAGGCCTTGTGCATCCTCTAAGTCTCTGCCGTGAGGCCACATCAGGCCTACTAGCTTGCTCCCTCCTCTACTTATGTGCCCTCTAATGAGGGAGTGGAGGTGAAGAATAAAATGTACAATGGTAATATGTTGATATATAGAGTTTAGAAAGGACCTCTGCCCTAAAGAGACCATGAAGCTAATGTTCCTCTCTGCTTTTCTCATAGTGGCCACACAAAGCTTTATCCACTTGGGCATGGGCTTTGGATTCAGATTTTTGTGGGTTCAATCCCAAGTTTCACCAACATGGAAAAGTTTCTGCTTTTACCTTGCATACTTCATCTATAAACAAGTATAATAGTATCTCCCTCATAGCGTTGTTACAAATATTAAAGGGAATAATAAGTATAAAAACAATGAGAACATGGTCTGATGTATAATAATCACTCAACAAATGATATCCATTATCATCACTGCATCTCCTTCTCCCCATGCACTCCTTCAGCTACTCCCACTCACAACAATGCATCAGTTTATATGACTCCAGTGTAAAGATAGTGGGTTTGACACTGAGTTAGACAAGAATGGAACACAATGCTGTTCAGGAGAAGACATTTTTGCAAGGACCCACATGTTGGTCTCAACCCTGTACAGGTTGCATATGTGAGCGTGCAGCATTCCTTATCATTCTTCAGAAATTTTCCCCAAATGCCTGAAAGATATCCTTTTAATGTAGGCACAGAGAGCTAATATTTGGATCCAGCCAATAAAAGCTATTTAATTTCATAGCCACTACCCACTGTTTTAAATAAGGAAAGAGATCAGTACGAATTCTGCCAATTTTCATCTGCTTCCTTTCCTGAAAGTATCCAATTTTAAATCCAAAGAACAAGTTCTTCCAAAGTATTAGCAGCAAAAAAGCACCAAAGATTAAATCAATCCAGAATCACCTCATGGGTAACTAGCCCAGTAAGTTAATTACAGGATTCTTTGTTGCTCTTTTTTATTGTGGTAAGAGTACTCGATGCAATATTTTGGTTAATTGAAGATTTTCTTTAAAACTATGCAAGACAGCCAGCATAAGTGCATTTATGTATGTAATAGAAATGGTTGTAATATATCATTAAGACACTCCAGGGCATGTTTTATTGGTTCATTAATACAGTACATGCCTTAGGTGTATTCAACCACTCGGGGCTTATATTAATGGACCAATAAAACGTACCCGGGAGTGCCTTAATGCTACCCTAATATGGCTAAGTTTAAATTAATTTTTTCAGGCTTATCTTTTTAAAAATCATTTTTTCCCACTTGGGAAGATAGATTCCTTTACAGGGAGGAAGAAGTTCATGGTGACAGAATAAGAAGAAGCAGTACAATAAAATTCTTTTTGTTTCATCAATTTTCTAAAATGGTTTATCCTTTTGGATGGTTCAATTTCTAATCTTCTGCATTCTTCTTCCAGTGTCTTATCATACCGTCTGTGGAAATCAATAATCTTGTGGCTAGGAGCAGGAAAATGAGAACTATTTCTTTTGGGAAGTGGAAGATCAAGAACCAGCAAATGCCATGTCTACCTGTAAAACCCCTATCACCTTTCAATCTTCCACCTGGTCAGAACAAATGCTTACCTTGCTTTGAGGGTGACCTTTTCCATCTACCTCTTGTCACTCTGTGTAGTCAAGGAATTATGCTTCCCCCCAAAAGGAAAATGATTCGCTTAATCATGCACATTATACTTCCTCAGCTGTACAGACATTCTTGAATTCTACTTTGGACCATTAAGGAATCTTCTTGATAACAGAAATTTTGCCAAAATGGTTTTCTTCATCAGAACTCTGTCTTCTCCTTTCCACTTAACAATATTTATTCTTTAAGGCTCATCCTCTCTAAGAAACTTTCCCTAACTGCTCAAACACACATTGAGCACCTTCCTTCTTTGAACTGCTAGAGTCCTTGATGAGTTAATCACTTAATTTAGCACTTAAATATGTATGTCAGTAGCACACAAGTCAACGTGCTTGTAAGAGAAAGGGGCAAGAGAAGAGAATAGATCTACTCACATTTCACAAAATTTACTATGTCTACTTCCATTTCTCCAAAAAGAGGAATTCTAAACACATCTAAAAAAAATGGCTACATCATTGAAATGAGTATACCTACTCGCAGGCTGATGGCATTATATTAATAAAATGCTGTATCTCCACTTAGAAATTCAAATAAAATATTAATCCATTAGTTCAAAGTTGCATCTCATTATCACCATAGATTTAAGTATTTTAGAAAAAGGAAGTGTTCCTTTTATTAATGTTTTTTCCCAATTTGGAAATTCAAACAACTATTAGACCAATATAAAAAAATATATACTGTTTGTCCAAATATCTGCCCCAACTCAGGATGGTATGACCAGGGCTGTCCCAGCAACAAATGCCAGGGACATGCCTTCCAAGCAACCACAGTGAGGGGAGATGGTGTGTTTGCGTGAGGACAGTCTGCCCGTCAGAGATTGTACAGAGTAAGACAATCCAGAAAGTCAAAAGAAGCCAAATTCTATTAAGGAGCCCAATGAGTAAAAGCTAGGAAGAAGGTGTGGAGTTGGAAGCCAAAGAGCCAGAGGCAGATCAAAGCTGGAGTATATCGACAAGAGTCAGAGCTGGGATTAGTGAGAAACCCAGTGATAGCGTATCAGTCCTAGTGTTGCAAATCTCAAGCAATTGCTTAAAAATAGCTTTGGAGCATTTAATGGTAGACTTAATCAAGCTGAGTTAAAGAATTTTTTTCATTTATCTTGACACTTCTTGCTTGTTTTTGCATTTATTTCTATTATCCTTTGTATTTTTAAACATAGCCTTGAAGATGATTGTTAATTTCAACAATTTGCTCCAAATTCAAATTGTAAGCTTTTGAGTTTATATATATATATGTGTGTGTGTGTGTGTGTGTGTGCGTGTGTACATATATATGTACACACACACACACACATACACACAGTAGGTAAATTATTAGTAGGTAAATATATATATATATATCTTTAGTAGATAAATTTATTTTTTTTCCTTCCTGAACAAATGAAAAACCCACACATTACCCATAAACCTTGAAGCTGACAATACATTTTAGTGATCACTGCACAATGATATCATAGGGATAATGTGTCATTCTTAACTAAAAACAACCAGATAAGAAGATGGGAATTTTATAAATTTTCAGTCACGTAGCTCAAACTCAATTATCAAATAAGAATCTTTAAGTAGATTCTAGTTTTGTCAATAATTATTTGAGGCTATATTTTATAACCTGAAATCTTCCCTCAATCACCTCTATAATTTAGGCTCAAAAAGTGTATTTACTATTACTACAGATAGTCTTTTTATACTACCATGGAAATAATTACCCCAACCTTTCTGGAAGGCAGTTTGGCAAGTCATATTAAAAGCTTGCAAATACCTTTCTCTTTTGACAGAGAGATCCTGTTTGTGGTTTGTAAAGTTTTTCTAAAGGAACCACCATGGACATATGAAAATATCTGCCTACAGGATGTCCATCCATCACATCATTGTTAGTAATAACTAAAGAAAGAAATTCAAAGGTACAAAATAAGAGGGTGGTTAAGTAAACTATGAAAAATCCATATAGTGAAACTAATTAACCACAAAAAAATTGTTGTGGAAGAACATTTAATGAATAAAGAATGATAAATTACCAAGTAAGTGAGAAAAGCATGCTACAGACAATATATAATGTCTGATCCTCTTAAAATATGGAAAGAGCAAGAGGGACTTAGTTGATACAAAATATTAATATTCTTATTCTCTAATTGTCCTTAGAATACAGTTTGAGCTCCTTACTATGATATAAAAAGTTTCATGTGATCTAGTTCCTACTGTGAGACAAAGTAACAAACCTAAGAAGCCGCGTTTGCTCATTTCTGTTTGCCAGCGTAACTTCACGCTCCCCTGACTCTGTGATGACGTGCAGCTCTCCAGAAAGATGCTTTGAAGACAAACAGGATGGAACACACTGCCCCGCCACATCTCTTGCTTGAGTCACTACATTCCTTAAAAGATAAATGACCCCAGTCCTTGCCTTTTCTTACACATAAGATAACCTCTGCTGAGGTTAGTGATTATGGCTCTGTAGTCTATAACCAGATGTTCTCTTACACCAAACCATGATGTGATTTTGCAAGTCCTGAACTTCCACCACCTATACACAGACAGTGGGCTGAAATACTGTACCCAAGCAGTCTGACAGAGCCTCTCTAAAGGGCTGCCCCCGGCTGTAGGCCTCAGTCTGTAGTCATCAGTAAGACTCCTGAATACACTAATTTTAATTCTTTAAAAGCTTGGTTTTCTTTGTCTTTAATTGACACTACCTATCATTCCAACTTCCTCTTTGCCACTTTCCTTTTTGTGCACTATTGTCTACTCAATTTGAGCCTCCCATTCCTAGAACGTGCCGATGGCCTTGGGGTCTGGCCATTTGCAATTTCCTCCCTCCAGAAAGCTCTTCTTGCATTCACCATCCCTTCCGCCATTCGCTGACTCTCCTTTAGACCTCAGATTGAACACATTCTCACAGCAGCCCACCCCTCTCCCCAGTTTAGAGGAGGTCCCCTGGTTATACGACCTCAAAAAACCCTGCACCCAATTTTCACACCATTTACGTCTATTGTAATCATAGTTATTTTGTGACTCTTTAGTATCTGTTACCTCTAATAGACCACAAACTCCAAAAAGGTACAAAATATGTATTGCATCTATCAGGCACTCAATAAATTATTGCTGGATGGATGAAGAATGGATGGAATTAGGGGTGTTATTTACTGTCTTCTAAGTATCTACTGCAAGCATGCATAACTTCTGTGATAAGAAACAAAAAGTTTAGTTACAAAAAAGCCTAATTCAAATGTCCTAAAACTAAAGAACATCAGGTTTGGGAAGATTCTTGAATTATTCCAGTTATATCAACACTCCTTTTTGCTTGCTAGTATAAACTATAATAGATCATGACTTCGAAATCAGGATTTAATATCTCTGTTACATATTTTGAACTTGAATTTGATTTCCTGTTTTTCACTGCAGTCATTAGAAGCTCCTCAAAGTAAGAACATAAAAACCAAGCAGGAAGTCTGTGTATGGATGGTGAAAAGAATTTTGCCTTAATAACCTGCTCCTCAGATAATAAGTACTAAAATAGGAATTTCATGGGTCAGATAAAAAGAGATAACTCTTAAATTGTGGAATTGGTTCGATGGCATGTGTAAACTGATAATATCTCCCCCTACTCCTTTCTTTCAGCATTGACCTGTGTAACAAAGAATTTGGTTTCCACCATTCAGCCAATATGAAAATGATTGCCAACCTAGTACATGATCCACAGTCTGAGTCTGTGATTCTTTTCTGATGAGAACAGATCCTTGTGTTTGTACATGTCTTAGTTTTTTTTTCCCTAAGTTGCTTCCCTATTTTTAAGAACATAAAATGCATTTCAACACTTAATCCAAGAAGTGTACTAGAGAACTACAAAATGTTCCAGCTAAGTTTCTCTTTTGAAGTGATAACCAAGCATTTCTACACAGGCTGCCTGCATGGTAGCTTAATGGTATGTTATAAAAACGCTTTTCACCACTAAACAGGAAAGTAAACCTGCCAAATTTACTTTAAAATACAAAATTAATTTCCTGTCACAGTCTCCCTGCCAAAATAATCTCATCCATGGTTGAAAGTTTGGAAGTTAAATCTTTTCCTAAAACTTGGAAATTAAATGCCATGTTCCTAATTAAGCCTCAAGTTATAATTTCTACTTGTTAAAAAAGAACAAATATAGTACTTCCTCTTCAAGTGATCTGAATTGTTCAATATGTGTATAAGGTTCTTCGTAATATTTTAATTTTATTATTATTAACCTGGCAGAAAACACTGTTCCTTAACGGGGTGTGATTTTAATAAAATAAAATATAACTGCATTATTATAAATGCCTCCTCTTGACTTTCTCCTAATCTATCCAAATCCAGTGTTTCTGGTGGAACCGCTTGAGTTCACATAGATTTATCTCACCCTATAAAAGCACAATTCATTAAACAGACTAGTCTATTTAAACTAAGGCAATTTTATCACAGTCAATTCAATTATTTAACACTGCTTTTTTAACTCACTACTTAAAGCTTTCTTTTGACAAGTATTCCTTTAAATAAATGAGTTGTAATTTAAAGAATGAAAAAAGATCAAGTCGCCTTGCAATATATGCAATTAGCCTATAGCAAGATGTTTTGCTAATATAAAATTAAGTTTTATTTGAAAGTTAAACTGAATCTCAAGTAACAGAAGTCACCAAGATTATTTTCCAGAAAAAATAAATATAAAGGAACATCCTATGTGCAATTAACTTTACTTGTTGTGTTGGCTGCATTTTCATTTAAAGAGGTAACGTTTTGGCCAAGCCTTTATATTTAAAGAATCAGAGTGATCACCTGAATAATTTATTCTGAAGATAATATTACCTGAATTATGCAGAATCAACTTTCTCATCCCACTAAATGATTATCTGGTTAGTGAGTTTGTAAAGTAGTAATAAGTCATAGAATGAAAAGTTTAATAATTGCTTGCTCAAGCGCTAACAAAAGCAAGTTAAACTGGTATGGTAAGTTCTTTTGAAAAGTTTCTCCACAAAAACTTTTGTTTAAAATTTTCATGACATTTAAAAAATATTTAAGATTATAGATTTGAACTACAGATTAAATGACTAAGAAATGTTTCCATAATTAAAGAAAAGGAAGTCAGCTGTGTTTACAGCGCAGTGTATTCATCAAGTAGTGTCTCCACAAAGGCAATGTCATTAATCGTTTATTTGGGTTATCCTAGAAAAATAAGGTGAGAAGATCCAAAGGAACATGCTGTATTGTCTGGTATTGTACAAGAAGATTACTGTAATGTGCAGCCTGATTTTGATTTGTGATTTATGAAATGAAGCTCATGACTTTTAGTCAAATTTCAAGTAGCATTGTTCCTAAATGGAAATAATCAAGATATATTATCGTTACTCAAATATTTCAGGTAAAGGGAATATTTTGGTACTTGTCCTTTCATACCGTTGCTTTTATTTCTTCTTTTTTTTTATTTTTAAGACATAGCAATAGATGACTTTGACTTTTCTGGTATAACCACTCATCATATCTTTCTTAATAAAAATCCCATTGGAGCAGATGACTTCTCTTAGCATAAATTAGTGAATCAATAACAATTTTTTTTATCAAAAACACTCTTTTAGACATTGGCCTAGGCAAAGAATTTATGAAGAAGACCCCAAAAGCAATCACAGCAACAACAAAAATAAATAAATGGGACCTGATTAAAGTTCTTTGGCTTCTGCACAGCCAAAGAAACTGTCACGAGGGCAAACAGACAACTTACAGAATGGGAAAAAAATTTCGCAGGCTACACATCTGATAAAGGACTGATAACTAGAATTGATTTAGAACTCAGGAAGATCAGCAAGAAAAAATCAAACAACCCTATCAAAAAGTGGGCAAAGGATATGAATAGAAACTTTTCAAAAGAAGACAGAAGAATAGCCAACAAATGCTCAACATCTCTAATCATCAGGGAAATGCAAATCAAAACCACAATGAGATATCACTTATCTCCAGTGAGAATGGCCTTTATCAAAAAGTCCCATAACAATAAATGCTGGCATGGATGCGGAGAGACAGGAACACTCATACACTGCTGGTGGGACTGCAAACTAGTGCAACCTCTGTGGAAAGCAATCTGGAGATACCTTAAACAGATACAAGTAGATTTGATCCAGCAATCCCATTATTGGGCATCTACCCAAAAGAACAAAAGACATTCTATAAAAAAGACATCTTCACTCAAATGTTTATAATTCACAATTGCGAACATGTGGAAACAACCCAAGTGCCCATCAATACATGAGTGGATTAATAAAATGTGGCATATGTACACCATGGAGTACTACTCAGCTATAAGAAACAATGGTGATATAGCACCTCTTGTATTTTCCTGGATAGAGCTGGAACCCATTCTACTAAGTGAAGTATCCCAAGAATGGAAAAATAAGCACCACATGTACTCACCATCAAGTCGGTTTCACTGATTATCACCTAAGAGCACATTTAAGAATAACATTAATCGGGTGTCAGGCAGATGTGGGGAGGAGGGGATGGGTGTATACATACATAATGAGTGTGATGCGCACCATCTAGGGGATAGACATGCTTGAAGCTCTGACTCGGGGGGCAGAGGGGAAGGGCAGTATACCTAACCTAAACTTTTGTACCCCCATAATATGCTGAAAAGAAAAGAAAAACAATTTTTTTTATCAAAAACAGTTGAATATTGTCCAGTATTAAACTCTGTGTTATATTGGAATCACCTAGAAATTAAATGTTGCATACTGAGATATGCCTGAAACAGTAGTGTTAAATTTAATGATAGCTATGTTTGCCTTCTGGACTTACTTTGCACCTTCTATATCCCCAAAATGAAATACATACTAGTAATTTTTAACAAAGCATTACAATATTTTCGTAGGATATAAGCACCAATTTTAACCAGTCACAGGTCATAAAACATAAGAGCCAAGTTGGAGATCATCCTGAAAGCCTCATTTGGATGTAAGTTCATATGGATTAATTACCTAATTTAGGAGTACAAGAGTAAGCCAAGCCATACTTAGAGGAAAATGAAAGAAAAATCTAGGCAAAAATTTCCAAACAAAATGCAGTTGTAGTGCATGTGTGTATCTTAGAAGCCTATTTCATCCCCACCTTTCATCTTCCCCAGTAGTTGTGCCTGCTGTCCCCATCAGGTCTGTCTCTGCCCTAGATGTGCAGTTTAGCCCTTATATGTATCACACCACTCGCCAACGGTGGCCATGATGAGGATACCCAAGCACGTGGTAGGATCCATGTAGCAGACAAAGCTATCGGCAGTAGATGGACTGCTAGAAGCAACAGGCACAAAATATTCCTCCTCAACAGGGACCTAAATTCTTTATCCTAGTTTATCATAAAGTACAAATGTATCTCTTTGAGCTATCTCCAAATTCCATTTCTATACCTCATTTCATGTCACCAGTGATAAGATTTCTTTCTGTTATCTCCTCAGTAGTATTATTAGATACATGGGGGCTATGATTGCTATTGTCATCTACTTAATGTCAGACTATCTTTCATCAGTTCACACCAAGCACTGGGTGTGGGATGAATGAGAAAAGTGAAAGTCTTGGGGTTCAGAGTAAGGGTATTTAGGCAGACAAAAGACATGTCTGTGCCTCCAGAGAAGATACATTCACCAGCACAACTCTACCTCGACACTGTCAAGATGGGACAAGAGAAACAAGAAGTTCCCATCCTCAAGAACTTTCCCTTTTCTTTGCCTTTCCTTGTGGGTTTCATTTTCTTTAGAATTCTCTCTCCTTCTCATATTTTCTTTATAATCTTCTGTACTTATTAAGTTTACAAAAAGAAAAACAGTTTAAAAATAGAATATTTGATGAATTCAATCTATAAGAAATATAAACACCTCCCATAACTTAAAAATAAAAAATAGAAACAATAGTACACAATAAAATTTCCCTTTATAGTGTAACAAAGGCAAAGGCCTAAAAAAAGCAAAAATGTCTTACGAGCTGTCCCTTTAAAACCCCCTCACACTTTTTGGGAACTAAAACCTGCATCCCTGACTGAGGCCAGCAATTAGAGGGGTAGGGAAGTGTTCTTTGTTTTTTTATACCACAGGAGATGGCTCAGCAGAGGTCAGGAGATTAACCATCAACTATAGTTAAACAGCAATAGCCTGAGGCTGAAACACCCCCTTCAAAACTCTGTATTTGTGCTTACAGTTAGGACTACGGTACTTTAAGATGAGAGTCTGACATCCTGATTTCCTGGCAAATGAATGAACTTCTCTTTTCTTCTCCTCAAGCTATTTGTCCTCGTTCTTCATTTTTCATTCAGCCATGGGGACAAGTACCAAACTTTCAGTAACAATTGCTGAATCTCATCTTTTCCTTTTCATGTGACAGTTGTTCATCTTTCTTTTTGTTTGTTTTCACTGAAGAAAGATTTCTATTGCCACAAAAATTGATACCAGAGCTTTAAAAGATTTTAGATAATGTATTGATTAGCAATAAGTATTAATATGTTGGTATATAGTTTTTTTTTTAAAGTTCTATGGTCAAATTACTTTGAAGATAATACATAAACTGCCTAATCTTTGAGATTCAGAGCACATTTTTACGCATTAGAGGTATTGAGAAATCTCACAGGGGGAAAAAACCTACAAACTTTATTTATCTCAATCCCTAAACTTATTTTACCACAGAATTATTCTATCATGGAATACTAACATCCTCCAGAGCTAGTATTCAGAATAATACAGTTTAGAAATCACTATCAATGCCACATTTCTAGAAGAGAAAACTGAGGCACAAGAGGTTTTAACTGCCCATCCACGGCCACTCACCCATTTATTAACAAAGCTCCCACCAAAAATCCAGCCCTCCAGATTTTCCTCACTAGAAAACATGCACATTTTTATGGAAAATAGATGCAGTTGCCTCTTCTAACCTCATTAGATATAAATTGTCAAATGTATCTGTAAACTATTTAATAGAATACTAAAAACATACATAACCAATAATGACTGAAAAATAGGTATTATAAAGACCTGTGAACCACTGCATTGGGCAACAAATGCCTTTAAAAAGAGTTTTTAAACATATTTCATATTTTAAATATTTCAGTAATGAATATTATAATTATAAATTCAATATTACATATGCAAATTTTAATTTATCAGTGAATTCTCAATAGTATATCTTATTAAAGATTGTAGAATTGTTTTATAATGTCTTTAAATATCTACTAGTTATCTAAGATAGAGTATGCTTTACATCATAGCAAAAGTAGTCTGAATAACCATATTTGACTCAGAATCGCCTTGAATTGATGTAGTAAATGTAAATTATAAGTTACAGGAACAGGATTGCACATACATGTTAGGGCCTTGGTCTTTGTTCAGATTTGTATTTCAGGAACTAAAGGAAAACTCAGAGATGAGGATTCTAGGAAGAAAGAATGAGTATACATGGCACAGAACCCAAGAAAAATTACCCATTTAGAAATATTTTGGAGTATTTCTGATATACATGAAGATGATCATTTTCAAAGAGAAGTGTTATTTTATTCATTCACTCAACAAACATTTACTAAGCATATACAATGGCAAGTGACTGTGGCAGGCACTAGGAATATAAAAGACACAGTCCCTGCCCATGGGGAGCTTAAGTTCTAATAAGGGTGACAGTAAATACGTGCACAGCTCATTATTCATTAAAATTATGTTATGTGCTACAAAATGATGTAGGGTGGGTTTAGAGTGGAGGGCTAAGAATGGGCATAACTGTGTGATCAGACCTAGTCCAGGAAATCGAGGAATTCTCCTTGAATTTGACCCGTTTGACATGGGTCCTGAGGTTGACAGGAATTAAGCAGCAGAGCAAGGGGAAGAGCACACAAGGTAGAAGTGTTGAGTCCTTTATCAGAAAAGCTGGCTGGAGAGGAGGAAGCTATGAAGTTTTGCTCTAAACACTGGTAGAGAAAGAAGTGGCTTGATCATAAAGGATCAGTTTTAAAGGTCAGGCTTCAAGATCACAGCCCAAAAAATGAACTACAAATGAGCCAAAGGCCAACCGAATGAGTCTGCAGTTATGTGGACAAAACTGAGACTGAAGGGTACAGAAGTGAGTGAGGGTCAGAGGGAGGGGTGAGCTGCCAACAGTCCTTCAGAAAAATTGTGTTTTCTGTGAGCTTTCCAAGGTTCTGGGCTCTCTGGTGACTACCTTTGACTTCTGTATCTTTGTAGCCTGAAATTATATCTTTCCAAGTCTTATCATTCTGTTGGTGCTTCCTGCTGTGGGGGTGAGGAGAAACTTCCTCTTCCCCCCTGCAGTTTGCTGAAAGATTAACTCACAATAAAGGCAAATTAATAAGAGAGGTTTACTTACCATGTGCAGGGGGAAAATCACAGAGTGACCACTCAGTATCCAAATGGGTTCCAGATATTTTTATACCTGTCTTTTAGAGAGGAGGGTGAGATGAGGAGTATAAGTAATTCTGTTTAGGGGCAATAAATACATGGTTGCTAGGGACGGTGAATGGATACTTGGGAAAATGAATGGATGGGTGGAAACAGATTGACTTATAAATTAACCAGAGAGGCAGGTATTATGTTTAAAAGGATTTGGGCCAGGTCTGGTTGCATTCTTGACCTTCTTTCCTGCAATATATTGAGATAGCACGGAGGGGAAGGGAAGTCCATTGTTCTTTTGATGGCTTTGTCTGGTTATGCAGATAGAGGGAAAGCCCCTTCCAAGGGCCTGTAATTCAAACTACTCTTTATATCAAGGAGCCATATTTTGGGGTGAAGTTACCTGAGCTCCTTCACTGCCTACCTCTGGAGGTTAAGCAGCCAAGCCTGCAGGAATACACACCACCTAGTTGTGTCCGTGTAAATATACTTGGGAGGGTAGAAAACACAATATTGAAATCTTCACTTGTCTGATGGATTATTAACTCATTCACTACTTCCAGTCCTCACACACTGAAGACAGATGAGCCTCCATTCTGTCTTTGGCCTCCCCTACTTCAAGATACTCAATTAAGTAAACACCAATTATCTCAATTTCAAAACTCCTTATGGAAATACAGTCAAGTTCCTGGATGTTATTAAGAGTAAGGGGGAGGGTAAAAGTTGTTTTGGTCAACTAAATGATAGACTTGCACTGCCTTCCAAAGCACTAAATACCTTTTTTCCCCTCTCATATGAAATATGAGTAGAGATAAAACTCTCAGACTATTTTTGTCTTCAAGATTTAGGCAAGCTCTATAAAGCTTTGAATACAATACAAAATCTTGGGATATTGTCTCTCAGTTTCTAATCTAGTATATGGTTTTAATTTTTTTCTATGAAAGGATATCAGAAAATTAGTTATCTATTTACCTGTCAGGGGTTTAACAAATAAGGATATTGCATTTTTGCAATTATATGAAGCTCATAATTAAACATCCATCCCAATAGAAAACATTTATCTTAAAACAAAGGCTATTCTTTACAGAATTTTTCAGTTTTCAGTTTTCTGCAATTCCTTGAAAAGTCTGTCAAGAAAACAAGTAGCATATTTTTTTATAAGTCTGCTTCAATTTGATTCCATATATCATAGTTCTAGGGAAAATCACCCAGGATATTTTATTACCTGGTTGGTGACTTAAATAGATATGAATTCCCAGCAGATGCTATGCATAGGTATAGCTGCTGATTAGCATTTCAAAAAGTTATAAATTGTCTATGGATGCTATTTGAGGATTGTGAAGAGGAAAGGAGAAGAGAGGACTTTTTTGTTTATTTGCTTTTTTTAACTTAGGATTTTGAAGGGTCAAGAGTGTATTAAAAAACAAATGTGTACATGGCCCCAAAGGCAGTATTCATTATTGCTCTCTGGAATATGGAAGTTTCTCTGAGGAAATTATTACACAGGTGTTTGCTTAAATTTTTCAAATATTAGCAACTGATAAAATGCAACTACAGATAGTTTTGAATATTTCCTCTCTCAAAAGTTTGTATATTATTTGCAATACATAAAGCATATTTCCAGATGAGAAATGTTAAATAGCACAATATTGGCAATTGTTAGGTACCCTGCTGAGTTTATTTGGCTCACAACACAGGTAAGCCCCATATTTCTCATATGTGAGAGTTTTTGTGAGGGTTACATAAGATAATAGAAAGCACTCGGTAAAGTTTTGAATACCTGGTCTCAGTGTCATTCCTTTCTATGGAATCTAGGAGCTCAATATATATTTATTTCACTTTCCTATTTCCTATTTCACTCTCTTGGTTAGTTAATAACTTGATTTGAATTTAGTGTTCTGGGAGCATGTGCAGAAGTTTGGAATATTAATAAAGAAAAAAAGAAGGAAAAATGGAGTGATCTCCTCAATATCCCAATGTTCCCTACATACACATTCAGTACTCTTGTTCCTGCTGCCCAAGTCTTCCCATGATGGCAACCCATCCAGGCCTGCTCTGAGATCCAATTTTTATCAACCACTCACCTCCATCAAGCCAGCGTGGCTGATTGCTGCTGGACACTTGAAATGAAATCATGCTAATATATTAATACAGCTTTAAGGAAGCTTAAAATACTACAGAAACCTCCAATTTGTTTAAGAGATGGCTTGATAGCATAAATTGTTTTTCTAATTTATTGAAATTTCCAAATTGTGCAAATTTTAAAGAAACTGATAAAAAAAAAAGCACAGGGGTATAAGGGAAAGATATTTGACATAAAAAATCTACCACAAAGACCCTGTCAAAAAATCTACTCTGAGTATCAGTTTCCCTGAGCTAGACAAAATTTTCGCAATCCTTATGCTGTGTCCACATTCAAACCTATTTCATTATCCACAAGGTTTAGGGTCAACTTTACTTAAATGTCACCTTCATAACAAGGACTTTCTTTGCTACTCTTTATTCCAAACATTTCATATCCATATTTCTATCTTGATCTTTCTCCAACATACCATATATCATACTTATCTTACTTTTTTTCTTTCTTCCCTACTAGATTGTATACTTCATGAAGCAAAGACTTTTTAACTCTTTTCCTTTTGTAGCTGTTTCTCCAACACCTAGAAGAGTTGGCATTCAATTAATGTTAACTGAACGAATCATTTGAATGCTCTGTATCAGATGACTCCTATCTTAGATGTTTCTTCATATTTCTCCGTGCTATCCACCTTCTAGCTTCCTCCACTCAGACCCTGCAGTTCAAATCATTCCTGAGCCTTCCAGATATCAGTTTCGGGAGTGCCTGTCCCTACCTATTAGCTCTCACTGTATAATCATACCTATAAGTCATTTCCAGACTTGGATAAGACACCACACCAGACACATGATGTGAAATCTGGCATCCTGAGTGACAATCCAGTGGGCCAGGTGATGCAACCCGGAAAGACAAAGAAGTTAACTCCTCTCGATGGGAGGAACTTTGAACAATAGGAAATGAGGGTGGAAGGAGGGAAAATGCGGGCAGCTAACATTCCCTCTCTTTCTTCACTCCCATAGCTACTCCATGCTATGGATTCTCCTTGCAGCCTGTCTGGAGAGAGCTGTTGAGCTAGGCAGACACATTTGCGAAACAACCTCCAAGGTCTCTTTGTGGCTTGCTCTGAAGCAAGGACCAGTGCAGTGACAAACTGTCTCATTGCTTCACATAAACTCCTTACTTCATTTCTCTCCCCACTCCTTTTACCCGCCCTCATCTCTTTCCCCTGAGTTTTCATCTTTCAACCCAAGTACAAGCGCTATAATCCCTCCCTCAGACTCTTTTCTGAAGGACCTGGGCTAAGATAGGGTTTTTGATGTTTCCATTCCTTTGGATTCAAGAGACAAATGACATGAATTACTGAGTAGGTGAGAACAACTGGTTATGATCCATGTCATTGGAGTCAAACTGAATAAGGTTTGAATTCCAATTGTACCATTTCCTAGCTACGTGACTCTGGGCAATTCACTTAATCTTTTGGGTCTTTAAGTTCTTTATGTGTAAAAAGGAAAGAATGCACCTACCTCTTGCTGTTGTGATGATAAAATGACATAACATAATACAATGTCTGACAAAAATAGTTGCCCATAAAAAGTGATAAAACAGAAAAAGCCATAATACATGTATTCCTCTCACAACAGAGTAAGGTGTTATGATGAATAATTTAGAAGAAGGGGATTCAAAGTATGGTATTAATGAGATTTCTTTTATACTGGTGAATATAGCTTTGAGCAAAGAAGAGCTGTAAGTAATTTCTTATAATGTCACAGAATATAGTGCTAATACACTTCCATACCAACTCATAAATACAAATGATTTGTCCCTAGGAGGGCAAATGAGAGAATAACAAAAAATTGGGGCAAAGTTTGTATATCTGTTTAGCATTATGTAACACTTTATCATATGTTATCTCATTTGATGTTCCCATCAACTCTGTGAGATTGGCCTCCTTGAATTTAATTTATTTTTTTCTCTTTTGTCTTTCTTTCATTTTTTAAAAAATTGTAATAGATTTAAGGGTACAAGTTGAGTTCCATTACATGTATAGATTGTACAGTAGAGAAGTATGGGCTTTTGGTGTACCCATTACCTGAATAGTGTACATCATATTTCACAGGTAGTTTTTCATTCCTTCCTTCCTCCCACTGTCACCACTTTTGGGTCTCAATGTCCATTATACCACTTTCTGTGCCCTTGTGTAGCCATGGTTTAGCTCCCGCCTATAAGTGAGAATATGTGGCATTTATTTTTCTATTCCTAAGTTACTTCACTTAGGATAATGTCCTCCAGTTCCATTTCAAGTTGCTGCAAAAAACATTATCTTATTCTTTCTTATTGCTGAGTAGTACACCATGGTGTATGTATATACATACCACATTTTCTCTATCCATTCATTAGTGGATGGGCACTTAGGATGGTTCTATCTCTTTGCAATTGTGAATTGTGCTGTGATAAACATATGAGTGCATATATCTTTTTGATATAATAATTTCTTTTCTTCTGTATAGATACCCAGTAGTGGGCTTGCAAGATCAAATGGTAGGTCTACTTTTAGTTCTTTGAGAAATCTCCATACTGATCTCCACAGAGGTTGTACTAATTTATATTCCCAAGAACACTATATAAGTGTTCCCTTTTCACCTCATCTGTGCCAACATCGGTTGTTTTTTGATTTTTTAATAATGGCCACTCCAGTTGGAGTAAGGTGGTATCTCATTATAGTTTTAATTTGCATTTCTCTGATAATTAGCAATGTTGAGCATTTTTTCATATGTTTCTTGGCCATTTGTATATCTTCTTTTGAAAAATGCCTGTTCATGTCATTTGCCCACTTTTTAATGGGGTTGTTTATTTTTGTTCTTGCTGACTTATTTGAGTTCCTTGTAGATTCTGGATATTAGTCCTTCATCAGACACATAGTTTTTAAATATTTTCTCCATTGTCTATTTACTTTTGATTGTTTCTTTTGCTGTGCAGAAGCTTTTT
Organism: Lemur catta; assembly: GCF_020740605.2. Taxonomy (NCBI): domain Eukaryota; kingdom Metazoa; phylum Chordata; class Mammalia; order Primates; family Lemuridae; genus Lemur; species Lemur catta. The sequence goes on from NC_059132.1 coordinate 47,961,585, forward strand.
AATTTAGTTTAATTAATTCCCATTTGTCTACTTTTGTTTTTATTGCATTTGCTTTTGGGGTATTAGTCAAAATTCTTCACCTAGGCCAATGTGCAGAACAGTTTTTCCCAGGTTTTCTTCTAGGATTTTTATTGTTTCAGGTCTTATATTTAAAGTCTTTAATCCATCCTGAGTTAATTTTTGTATATGGTAAGAGATAGGGATCTAGTTCTTGAATTGTATTAATTTATCTTGCTAGATTCTTATTGCATTTAAGAGATGAGAAAAAAAACAGATTAAGTGAATTTCTCAAGATTTACATTGTATGTTAGTTTGCATAGTAATGTTAGCTCTTGTAACAAATACTAATATTTCAGAACTTATAACTGTTTATAGTCAGTGACCCCCTTCAACATAGCCATTTATGACTTGTGTCTTGTGGTTCTGCCCTCCTCTAAGGTCTCAGAATCCTCTATCTTCAGATAAAAGTAAGGAAAGCGGGGTAGGGGGGTGGGGGGGTGGTTCTTAACTGGGTTGGCCCAGAAGTGACATCCATCACTTTTGTTTACATTTCCTAGTCTTGTGGCTACAGTTATATGCAAGGGGTGGGGTTATACTGGGGCATGTGTCCTTACGGGGTACATACTTGCTGGCCACCATTCTATGATATGAAATGTTGATGGACAGTTAGCCATCTCTGTCTGGGAGAGTTAAATGGTAGAGTTAGTTTTCTAACCAAAAGATTTTGACAATAAAGCTTGTGTTCTCCCTACTATACCATATTGCCTCTCAGCGGATATATATAGCTCAGTGTCAACTTATTATAAAGAGAAAGCAGAAAATCATATTACATACCTTCCTATTGTGGTCAGTTTTATTTATAAAATATGGTATTTGTTTTTTAGTAAAAAGTGATATCACATTACTATTACCTAGATGCACAGATTCTAATAAAAATATAAGGTATAAAGATATATAGCTCATTTGAGGACATGAATGATATCCAAGACACAGATCTTTTCATTATAACGGTTTATAATACATTTTTAATGAACATGTCTAACAAAATAGAGATAGGAAAAACTTATGAAAATTAAGACCAAACAATTTGTGGTTTATTTTTGGACTGCTGTCTTGATTTCTCCTTAAGCCTGAACATTTTATTTGAAGTGAATTAATAAACATGAAAACAGAATATAGAACAATAAAACACAAAGACAGTTCTCTATGATGAGCTAAAGTTTATTAAAATATAACTGTGATTATCCAATAGAAATTGAGTCCATGAATGTAGCAAACAAAAGAATCCATTTTTATTTCAAACAGAGATATTCATGCTGGCAACCAGATTTGTTTTAAAAAGATGAAGCAAATTCATTTTGTTTTAGGATTCAACATGCAGGCACACTGCAGAGTTATTGAGTTCAGTTCCAAACCACTGCAGTAAAGCAAATATCACAATAAAGCAAGTCATGCCAATTGGTTCCCCAGTATATACATAAGTCATGTTTACACTATACTGTAGTCTATTAAGTTTGCAATAGTATTATGTTTAACCAGTGTACATACCTTAATTAAAAAGTACTTTATTGCTAAAAGATTCTCACAATTATCTGAGACTTTGGCAAGTCATAATCTTTTTGCTGATGATGTTAATGGCTGTTGTCTGATCAGGTTGGAGGTTGCTGAAGGTTGAGGTAGCTGTGGCAATTTCTTAAAATAAGGTAAAAATGAAGTTTGCCACATCTATTGATTCCTGTCACGAAAGATTTCTCTATAGTATCCAATGCCATTTGATAGCATTTTACCAACAGCAGAACTTCTTTCAAAATTGGAGATAATCCTCTCAAACTCTGCTGCTACTTTACCAACTAAGTTTAAGTAATATTTATAATCCTTTGTTGTCACTCCAACAATGTTCACAGTATCTTCCCTTCAATAGCTTTCATCTCAAGAAACCACTTTCTTTGGTTATCCATAGCAAGCAACTTCTCATCCCTTCAAGTTTTACCGTGACATTTCAGCAATTCAGTCACATCTTCTGGCTCCACTTCTGATTCCAAGTTCTTTTGCTATTTCTGCCATATCTATAGTTACTTCCTCCACTGAAGTTTTGAATCCCTTGAAGTCACCCATGAGAGTTACAACCAACTTACCCCAAACTCCTATTAATGTTAATATTTTGACCTCCTCTCATGAATCACGAATGTTCTCAATAGCATCTGGAATGCTGAATCCTTTCTAGAAAATTTTCAATTTGCTTTGCCCAGATCCATCAGCAGAATTACTATTAATGACAGCTATAGCCTTACAAAATGTATTTCTTTAATACTAAGACTTAAAAGTAAAAATTACTCCTTGATCCATGGGCTACAGAATGGATGTTGTTGAAAACAACATTCATCTTCTTGTACATCTCCCTCAGAGCTCTTTAGTGACCAGGTGCATTGTCAGTGTGCAGTAATAGTTTGAAAGGAATCTTTTTTTGTTGTTTTGAGCTCAAAATATTCAATAAATCATACTGTAAACAGATGTGCTGTCATCCAGGCTTAACCAAGTTCCATTTACAGAGCACAGGAAGAGTGGATTTAACATAATTTGTAAGGGCCCTAAGATTTTTGAAGTAGTAAATGAGCATTGGCTTCACCTTAAAGTCACCAGGTGTTATTACCCCTAACAAGAGAGTCAGCCTGTCCTTTGAAGCTTTGAAGCCAGGCATTGACTTTTCCTCTTTAACTATGAAAATCCTAAGTGGCATCTGCTTCCAACAGAAGGCTGTTTTATCTACATCGGAAAGCTGTTGTTTAGTACAGTCCACATTCATCAACGACCTTAGTCAGATCTTCTGGATAACTTGCTGCTGCTTCTATATCAGCCCTTGCTACTTCACTTTGTACTTTTTTAATATTATGGAGATGTTTTCTTTCCTTAAACATCATGAACCAATGTCTGCTATATTCCACTTTTTCTTCAGCAGCTTCCTCACCTCTCTTGGCCTTTACTGAATTGAAGAGAGTTAGGCCCTTGTTCTGGATTAGGCTTTGGCTTAAGGGAATGTTGTGGCTGGTTTGATCATCTAGCCAGACCACTCAAATTTTCTCCATATCACCAATAAGGCTATTCACTTTCGTATCATTCCTGTGCTCACTGAAGCAGCCCTTTTAATTTCCTTCAAGAACTTTTCCTTTTCATCCACAATTTAGCAAACTGGCATAAGAGGCCTAGCTTTCAGCTTATCTCAACTTCCAGCATGCCTTCCTCACTAAGTTTAATCATTTCTAGTTTTTGATTTAAAGTGAGAGATGTGCGACTCTTCCTTTCACTTGAACACTTAGAGGGCATGGTAGAGTTACGAATTGGCCTAATTTCAATATTGTTGTTTCTCAGGGAATAGGGAGGCTTGAAGAAAGGGAGGAAGATAGGAGAACAGCCAGTCAGTGGAGCAGTCAAAATACACACAACATTTATCAATTAAGCTCACAGTCTTATGTGGGCACGGTTCATGGCACCCAAAAACAATTACAACATCAAAGATTACTGATCATAGATTACCATGGCAGATATAATAATAATTTAAAAATTTGAAATATTGAGAGAATCATCAAAATGTGACACACAGACACGACATGAGCGCATGCTGGTGGAAAGTAATTTGGAGATATCTCAAAGAGCTAAAAATAGAAATACCATTTGGTCCAGCAATCCCACTGCTAGGCGTCTACCCAAAGTAAAAAATTACATTCTATAATAAAGACATCTGCAGTTGAATGTTTATGATAGCACAATTCACAATTGCAAAGATGTGGAAACAACCCAAGTGCCCATCAGTACATGAATGGATTAATAAAATTTGGTATATGTATACCATAGAGTTCTACTCAACTACAAAAAACAATGGTGAACTAGCACCTCTTATATTATCCTGGATAGAGCTTGAGCCCATCCTTTGAACTGAGGTATCACAAGAATGGGAAAACAAGCACCACATGTACTCACCATCAAATTGGTGCTAACTGATCAACACTAAGGTGCTCACATGGTAGTAATATTCACTGGGTGCCGGTCAGGTAGGAGGGGGTGTGGGGGTGGGTAAACTCACAACTAATGTATACCGAGTGCACTGTATGGGGGAAGGGCATGCTTGTAGCCCTGGCTTGGGTGAGGCAAAGGCATTATATGCAACCAAAATGTTTGTACCCCCATGATATTCTTAAGTAAAAATAATAATAATAATAATGGCTTGGACCATGCAAAAGGAAAGAAAAAAAAAGAAAAGAAAAAGGACTAGACAATGTTAAATAAAAATCATTTATGTTAGTAAAAAAAAAAATACAAAAAAAAAAAAAGAAAAAAATGGCGCCAATAGACTTGCTTGATGCAGGGTTGCCACAAACCTTCAATTTGTAAAAAACACGGTATCTGCAAAGTGTAATAAAATGAGGCACACCTTTGTTCATTGTCCATCTCTTTCTTCTAATTTCCCCTCTAACCAATAGATTTAGTGTTATGAAAAAAGACACACTTATTTGAATTGTGTTGACACACACTGAGAATTTCTAAACTTGTTTGTTTATACATGCTCCTTCCTCAGCCGTCAGTTGTTTCCATACAGCCTTTGAAAAATAGAGGGATTTATGCACTGGTAGTATGGGCCACTTGTGTGGTATAAATATATATATTGCTAAGTAAACATTATATACGCATAAAATATATACATAACACTAAGTCTTGCTTATACAAGAGCTAAAGACAGTGCCTTCTGGGTTAGCTCAGAAAATGTAATTTCTATAATAAATCATTTTTTCCTTATATCTTGATAGTTGAAGCTCAGACAAGATAAAACTTTCTCACACACACAAACAGGAAACTAGGAGTAGCAACACCATCCAAAACTAAATAGACCCCAAATCAATGAATGCTAAATAGTCAAACTTCATAAAAAGTGGTTTTTTGTTTGTTTGTTTTTTCACTTAAGCCACTCTGTTTTCAACATTCACCAGAGTAAGAGAGAAGCTTCCATTAGTTTTTATGGGTAGGAACTGGATCTGCTTTCTTTAATATTCCACAGCTGGCCCCGCTATGGTAATGCTTGTCATTGCTCTGAGCAGCTGCGGATTCTAAACATTCACTGTGTCTGCCTTTCACGTATCACTCTAAAGAGATTAATCTCTAAACAATAATCTTCTGGTCCTGTTAACCTTAGATTTAAATTTTTTAGTCAATCAACAAAGAAAGGACAGGATTCAGAATGGCAGAGAAAATATCTAAAGTTTATAAAGAAAAACAGAAACTGGTTTCTTAGTAAGTATTCGTTAAAAGACCACTCACTACAGAAGAAAAAGTCCATGGTAGAATATTATTTCTACCTACCCTTTCTCACTTATTCCCAGAGAAGTTACCTACTGGTAACAACAAAAATAGTTTCAGTTCAGAACAATCAAAAAATTCACAAGAATGTTTTCTTCTTCTCTCTTCTATCCTTTCAGCTTTCTGCCCAGCATTTGACTATGATTAGAAGCAAGTTCTATATTCACAGCAATTTATCTTGCTACATCACCTGTTTCTAGGTGATAAATATGCCATTTTCAAATTAGTATAGCATTTGTGCAGTTAATTATATGCATTAGAAATTATTTCAACAGGAATGTAATTTTCTCCACACACAGACTAAAACAGAAATCTTCCCCAAACATGCAACTCCTAGGCATTAAATTTTATAGACATTTCTTACTAAGCAAAAATCTTAAAAGGAATATTTTATGAGAAAAAGAGTAAAACCTTTGAAGAAACAGGAAACATCATCACCCCCAAAGGATGTCTAGGAATAAGCAAAAGAATATAGCCTCTTCCAAATCAGAAAGAGTCACCTAGAAACCCCCCAGTAAGTCCTCATTCTTACCCTTATGGAACTTAGAGCCTAAATTATGAATTTTTTATTGACTTATTTCAGATTGAATTCTAGAGCTACATTTTAATTATAACATAAGCTTATCAATCCTGTGCTACTTCTTATCTGCATTACTTTTAATAAATTACAATTATCAAGATTCCTTATCTTGATTTATTTTTTCTCTCATCTCAAATTTTGATAAGCCCTTACTCTTTTTATACCATTTTGCTATAAAACATAAAAAGCAAAGTGCTTATTAGCTGTTTGTAACAATAGCTGACTAAACTCCAACAAAAAAAAGCCACTCTTTAAATTTTACTTTTATTTTTGGACTCAGTTAAAATACTTCTAAAACATGCATGCTCTGACTTTGAGAAGATGTAATTGTGATATTAAATTTTATTGAAATTTCTCAGGTCCTGATTTGTGTACAGGCTGGTGCTCTGAGTTCCCACGAAGCAGTAAAACGTTTAAAATACTGTCTGTGCAAATGCAAAATTTATGAATTCACACATCTCTGGTTGATTTATGTGAAATAATAATGCACTATTTAATGCTTAAACATGGCTAGGAGCAATGCTAGGCTATCAAGATGTACAATGGAATAATAGATTTATAAGACAGATAACCTTCTTGCCTAGAGAAGCTTGTTTAAAGGTGTTGTACAGATATATTAAACTATATGTAATTTTATACTAACTTAATGCTGTAGGCCTATACTGCAAGCAATAAAAGATTACAACCATGGCATTTGCAATAATAAAATGATCTGGCTATTCAACATAAGGTATCTGAGGACTAAAAGGAGATAAGGAACTTGTTTAAAACTTTTGTTCCTTTTCATTCATTGCTCTTTACAAAATATTTTTTCCCCTTTATGTGTCCAACATAAATCCATGGCCCAGTGGTTGGCTCTCATGCTATAACTGAGGGGAAAGTTTTCCATGAGGACAGTAATTGGATGTTTCCAGGAGGCCTCCAGGCCCATTTAATTATCACCTGATTTGCTTCAGCAACTAACTAAAAACTTATTAAGATGAAACAGAGGAGTGAATTATAATTGGCAGTTTTCTGGTAGTCTCTTTACTCTTTTTCTTACACCATGCATGTATTTTTTTTAAATTAAGGAAGGAAATATGTTTTCATCTGAGTGTTTGGGTTTTCTTCATCATTGTAAGGTAAACACTGAGATGCCTGAGCCCAAATTTTATGTCCATGTGAGTTAAAAGATATTAAAAAAAAACGTTAGAATTTAAAGTATTATTTCCATCACACAATGCTTTGAATTTTGTAGTGATTTTCTTTTAAAGTTTAATCTTCTTCTACATAGTGTGCTGAAGTAAAGGCAAGATGTCTCTAAAGTAGAAATATAAACAAGGTAATAAACACTTTTAAAATATTTCCATTTGTATTGCAATTGCAACTAAATTTAACAGATAGATGCATAGATCTATATATAATTCAGATTTTAATAACCAATGAGTTATTTTAAAAGAAAATAATTTTGCTTTAACTAAGGCAGAATTTTAATATAATCACTTGAAATAAGCAAATTTTTGTCAAATCAAAATTTTAATGTAATGCATTTTACATTGATTAGCAGAGTTACAAACCAAAAGACTATGACAGGATAAATGACCACCTATAGGGAAATAAAGATTAGTCCTAAGTTTTCAAGTTGTATTGCAAAACGTCCAGCTGAAATCAAATTAAAATTTGATGACATTTTCAAAATACTCATGAGAAGTTTTTTCTTCTAGCTACCAAAACTTCATTGTATCTCTATGACTACCTTGCCTATTTAACACAAAGTTTTAAAAGTTTGACAGTGACATCAATTATATGAACTTCAAGTCAGCCATTAGCATCAGGAAGTAGCCTGATCACATATTAAACATCAATGTTCAACTCTCTTTCTGTATATATAGTTTCTAAAGAGCACAATTTCCACAGCTGCTGTTAATGGCATTTGAGCAACTTTTATTCCCAATTTACACATACAGTGGAAACACTTATAATTAAGAAATATCTCAGCGCCAGAATCTTCGGAATCTTATGTGGGGCACTAAACGTTGAATGATTTTCAGCATTTTCAACATTGCCCTTAGGAGATGTATAATATCTGAACAGCCAGAAATCTAGTAACCAGTTGAAACTTGTCAAAATATGTGGTCAATATGATTTTGAAAAGGCGGGGTGTAGCTTGCGTCCACTGTAACCAGGTTTCCTGCCAGCACCATCTGCCTAGTTTCCTGAGGTGCAATCGACCGAAACACTGTGCACAGTGCCCTTTATAAAAGTAAGAAGGAAGAAAAGGGACTGTGGGACTCTTTAATCTTGATTATTTACAGGATACAAATGTTTGCTCATCCAGAAAAATATGAATACAAATGCAAAAGTTATTATTATTGCTAGAAAACATATTAAATTTAATATTTAAATATTTTGGATTGAAAGTTATGACAACTCCTTTCTGGTCTCTGTTCAAATGGCACCAGTATAAATAGCACAGCCCCCATCCCACCTATATTATTTTCTGTCTTCTCACCCTGCTTCATTTTATGTCATAGCACTTTTAATACCTGAATTATTTTGCATTCATTAGTTTCTCTGTTAACTGTGACTCCTTCTACTAAAATATAAACTCTGTGAGTACAGGAACTACCTCCACTCTGTTTACTGCTGTATCCCCTACACCTTGGACCACCCTTGGCACCTTGTAGCACTCAATAAATAAATATTCATTGAACAAGTGAGTTATCACTTTCACTAACTCTTATAGCTTTGAACAAGTCATTAAATTATTCTGGGTTTCAGTCTTACTCTAATTTCTAGAATGAGAGATTGGACAAAGTAATCTCTCAGATCTTTCAGATTAAAATGTTTTAATTTTATTAAAATGCTTTAATTTGGCCACATAGACCTTCCTCTCTAAATTATGCTATGTTCTCATGAATGCACTCAGACAAATATTAATTTCCCAAACAACACTGGTTATGGTTATCCCCAGATTAGAGGGCAAAAAATGTCACATTTCAATTTTAATAATTTGAATTTGTGTTAATTTTATTAAATAAAAAAAAAATAAGTGATTGTGCCAGCTATCAGTTTATTGCTCTTCCAGTCCAAATTCACTACCCTTCATTGGCCTGCATTGCCATACTGATTCCGGACCCTATTTCTCCTTTGTCTACTGGCACAATTCTAAGTAAGTAGAGGGTGATATTGGGACACTGGAGGAGAAAAGGCTGTCTCTTCCTCACTCTGTACTTTCCTCCCTTTTGCTCCTGCAGTGTCAGCCAGCATGGGGGATGCTGGTGGTGCTCAGTTACCCAGGAAGTTTCAGCAGCACCCTGCAGGCAGCATCCTAGCAAGCTCAACTGGTACCCCAGCCAGCAACCCCAGCCAGCACCCCAGAACGCTGGGCAGGCACTGCGGTGAGTAGTTTCCCAGAGGGTTCTGCCTGTGTCCCAGCTGATTTCCCAGGAGGTTGCACTAGCATCATCCCAGCAAGAAGCTTCCTGCCAGCCTGCCTCACCTCAGGGAGCTTCTCCTCCATCCAGTGCTCCATGGCCACACCTCTGCCACAGGTCTGAATCTCAGCATGGAGGGAGGGGCCTCTCCAGATTTGTTCCTTCCTTGGACACTCTGCCTCAGCCAGAGTCAGCAGCTGCACTCTTATCTGCTGTACCTACCTGTATTCTTAAGACCTCTCTTCGCCACTTAGGAATTAATCCCGAGTTACTAGCTAATAATTCTTTATAATAAACTTTACTTGTTCAAATTACTGTGTGTTTTCTGGCTCCTGGCTGGACCCAGAATGATACAGTGGTTTAAAAAAGAAAAAGAATTTACTTAATAAAATTAAATATTATATATATGTATATATATACTATTATCTCAAACTATGCTAACATCTGTATTTGTATTTTGTAAAGTTTTGGGTGTTCTTGTAATTTTGAGATTTTTTTTTCTTTCTTAAAATGCCAAAAAACCCATAAAAGCCTAAAGTCTAAAAGTCTTCCTTAGTTTCTACTTTTATACATGGAGATTATTTAAGAAGAAGAATAGATTTATTTTTTATGAGCAAGTGAGGGAAACTGAATTTAATAAATATACAAATCCCTAGAGTGCAATTTCCTTTATAATAGAGGATAAAAAATGGTCAGTAAAATGCCTTCATATAGATTATTATAGACTCTACACATGGTTGCTCATGTGTACAAATCTTCAGAGTCTCTCACATCCAAAGACAGTAGTAACTTAAACAGAATTAGGCATGGGCACTTCCTAGCTAGAATACGGTATTTCAGAGAACCCCCCATGAATCTTATGGAATGTTATATGGTTTAATGCAAAACATACAATAAACCTTCACATGACAATGACTTCTTTTCTCCTTTTATAAGACTTCTTTAAACTGCACAAGATATATATTCTCATGAATTCCCTCCCTTAACTTTCAAAAGCTAAATATGATTCTCGACACTTGTCAACCTTGTTCTTTCACTTAGCTAGAAGAGATAGTGTCACCTAACAAAAAATATATACACTTTATTATATTCTTCAGAAGTTGTACACATATGCCTTTCATTCTTTTTAAGGAACAATTAAAGTCAGAATTGAAAGTAGTTGCCCTACTTTAGTAAACATCAGCAGTAATTTCTGAAAAAAATTCAGCATTTTTCAAATTTTAGTTGATGTTACTCTTTCACTGGTACTTGTTAAATATTTTGGAAGTGTTATTCCCACGGTGGAAAAGAAATAGGGCAATCATGGGAAATAATTCCCACATAAGCTTTGCTGTACGCTGAGGGCAGGCTGGGAGGGAGAATAAGAGAGAGAAAGACCACAGAACAACTTCTAAGCATGAGTGTATGCAGAAGTAGAGGCTGTTCTCGCCTGGCAAGATAAGTATGTTTTAATTATCAGATGACCATCCCATTCCTCCCTTTATAACTTTCCTGCTATTTCAGTCATCTAGTCCAAGCCCCTTATTTCACAAGCCTAAAACCTACAAAGTTAAGTCCAGAGCTGCATGGTTAATTGCTGAACTGAGCCTTAAAGCATTGAGAACTGCAACCCCTTTAATTAAAATCAGTACAGAGATACTGTAGCAAAGACTGCCAGTTGAGTCTCAAAGCCCAGCCTCCTCTGCCTTAAAACAGAATCCCTCTTTTTAGATGAGTACATTGCTGTCCAGGCCCCCCTGCAGCTACATGTGGCGGTGAGATCACCTGGCCTGTAAGATGTAAACAGAAGTTTTGTATGTGGCTTACAAGAATTGTCATCGGAGGTATAAGTCATAGCCTTTTCTGGCACCTCGCTATTCTCACTGACTCAATTAAAACTATGCAGCTAGCATCTGAATAGCCATCTTGGACCCTGAAGTAATGCACTAAATGTGCCTGAGCAACAAGAGAGAAGGAACCTGAATCTTTGCTACTATGAAGGCACCATACCTGCTGTGGACTACTTACCTCAAGAAAGAAATCCTCTTGTTTAAGCCACTAATAGGCACACACAGCCAATCTTAATCATAGCTGGAATAGACAATTCCAGGTCCATGAATTTTGCAGCTGCTCTTCTGAGATAGAACAACAAATCCTCACATCCCAGCAATAGGTCCAACAGAAGTCTGAGACTTGCTACTCAAAATGTGATTCACTAACCAGCAGCAATGGCATCAACTAGAAGTTCAACAGAAACCCAAAATCTTAGGCCTCCCCCTATGAACCTGAATCTGCATGTTAACAGGATTCCTGGGTGATGTATATGCTCATTTAAATTTGAGAAGCACTGCTCTAAGATAATCGAGAGTTCTGCTGCACCTACCCATGAGAGTTGCTACTCAATCTTGTGGGCACAGGCAATTTTATTGCAGGATTTTTCTGCTAAGACCAACAAATATCATGGTCTCTGGCAAGATGTCCATAGTCTGTTTTAGGTGTTGCAGTCACATATACACAGATACCAGCTGAAAGTCTATATTTTACATTTAATAATCATCAAAAAGCAATCATAAATGTAATTTTTCTCTGTCTCAGAAAACCCTAGGAACAGAAAATATCAATAATCAGTAATAGTATGAGGAAATGTTTCTGTTTTATTTTTGTCATTGTATAATTGTCCTTTGCAGAAGTGGACACATTTGATCAAGAGGCATGTTTCTTAATCCCAGTCTAGAGTTTTTTCCTCACACTGTGGTTTATTTGTGTAAAAAGGAGGCCAGACCTCCATCCAGGAGCTTGGTGTGTCTTGGAGAGGTCAGAAAAATTCACCTCTGGCCATACAGCAAGTCAGAGGTAGAAGCTGGACTGCCATGGGTCGCTGATATCAAGATTTCTTCTCTCTGACACACACACATACACACACACACACACACACACACACACAAGCCATTACATAATTCTGACCCTGCAAAGATTCTTCAAAAAGATTTTTATTGGGTGAGAATTCAAAGTTGTATAATGTCCATTTTGAGTGAGTAACTATAATTGTAAAAAATAGGATGCCTCTTGAAGTGTTAATTGATATCTTGGCTTCTATAATTATTTAAAAATAATAGTTATGATCTAAAGCATAGTAATGCTTAAGGATGGGCCCTAATAACTTTAATAAACTAAAAAGAGCAGTTGCCCAAACAACTGAATGTGTTTTTGTATATCCTTACTCTTGGACTAACAATTTTGGGGATTACTGCTAGCTCTCATTGTTCTGTACAGTGTTTTTAATGAAATTTCAAGCAATTGTGGTTAAAGACACAAGGCAACTTAAGTCAGACAGACCCAAGGTTATAATGAAAGATTTTCAAATAGATCAAACAGAGTAACATATCTTTATTTTTCATGTGACTGTAGCTGTATTTAATATAATCAATATATAAGAAATTTCACATATTTATAGTATGCAGTGTAATAACTTTTGATGCATGTATATATTCAGGAAACATCACCACAAATAAAGCAATGTGAATATATAATATTTATCACCCCCAAAAGTTTCCTTATGCCACTTTGTAATCCCTCCCACCTGCACCTCTCCACCAGTCTGCTTTCTGTCACTAGATTCATTTGAATTTTCTATAATACAATTTGCCTAGCTTTTTCCACTCAGCATAACAATTCTGATGATCATGTTATTAATTCATGTTGTTGCATGAATTAATAGTTGTTCCTTTTTTACTGCTGAGTGTATTCCATAATAGGGATATACCACAAATTGTTTTACCTGGTGATGGATATTTGAGTGTTTCCAATTTTTAGCTACTACAAATAAAGTTGCTAAGAACATTCATGTAAAAGTCTCAGTGTGGACACAAATTTTTATTTCCCTTGGTGGAATGTTTGAAACTTATGAATATTTAAGTTTTTAAGAAGCTGTCAAACTGTTTTGTTATTTTAAACGCTACCAGTAATGTACCAGAGTTCAAGGTTCTCCACATCATCATCACCCCTATTGTTAGTCTTTTTGATTATAGTCATTCCAGTGTGTATGAAATGGTGTCTCGTTGTAGTTTTAATTTACATTTCCCTAATGATTAATCATATTGTGATATTTTATATGCTTATTTGGCATCCATGTATACTTTTGGTGAACTATCCATTCAAATCATTTGCCTTTTTTAACTGGGTTATTTGTTTTATTATTATTGTATTTTGAGAGTTCTTTAATATTCTGCATATAAGTGCTTTAACAAACATATAATTTGCAAATATATTTTCTCAATCCATGGAAGTGTCTTTTAAATAAGTGAGTTCTTAATTTATTTTAAAGAATGAAAAATGCCAATATACCATCTTTTTTCTTTTTGGTATTATGATTTTGATGTTGTGTTTAATCATGGTCCAGCCTAAGATCATAATAAGTTTCTTCTGTACCTACTTCTGTTGTTTTATATTTTTTAGCTTTACACTTAGGTTTAGGGTCCATTTCAAATTAATGTTTACATGTTGCAATATAGGGTCAAATTTCATTTTTTTTTGCATGTGATTGTCCAATTAGAATTATTATCTTCTCTCCATTGAATTGTCTTTGTTGAAAATCGTTTGACCATGTATGTTTGAGCTTGCTTCTGAATTCTTTATTTTGTTCCATTAATCTATTTCTCTATTCTTATGGCAATACCACATTGTTTGATTACTATAAATAAGTCTTGGAAACAGATATTGTAAGTCCTTGAACTTTGTTCCATCTTGTGACTACTCTAGATTATTTGTGTTTCCATATACAATTACAAATTAGCTTGTTAACTTCTAGCAAAATGCCTGCTGGGATTTTGATTGGGATTTAACAGAATCTGTAGATCAATTTAAGGAAAATAGCATCTTAGGAATATTGAGTTTTCCCAACCAGGAACATGATTCTTCATTTTCTCAATTCACTTAGATTTCTGAAATTTATATCAACAATGTTTGGTCATTTCCAGAGTGCAAGCCTTACACATCTTTTGTTAAATTTAACTCTAAATATTTCATTTTGATGCTTCTTTAAATGATTTTATTTTAATTTCAATTTTCAATTGCTCTTGCTAGTATACAGAAATAAAACTGAATTTATTCTTCTTCCATTTCAATTTTGATACCTTTTATGTTGTCTTGCCTTATAGCATTGGCTAAAACTTGTAGGACAATGTTGAATAGAAGGGTTAAAAGAGAATATCCTTGCCTTGATCTTTGAGGAAATGCATTCAGACTTTTAGCATTAAGGATGATGTTAGCTGTAAGTTTTCCATAGATCCCTTTATCAGGTTGAGAAATATGTCTTTTATTCACAGCTTGCAGAAAATTATCATCAGGAATGAATATTTAATTTTGTCAATGGCTTTTCCAGTATCTATTGAAGTGTTCATATGGTTTGTTTGGCTTTTTTCTTTTGGACTTTTTTTTTGGTTTATTAATATGATGAATTACATTGATTGATTTTCAAATGTTAAATGAAACCTGCATTCCCAGGATCATCCTGACTTGGTCAAGTTGTATTATCCTTTTTAAAAATGTTAATGGATTCTATTTGGAAAATGTAAAATATTTTTGTATCTATGTTCATGAAGGTTATTGATCTGTAATCTTCTGTCTTCTAACATATTTTTCTGGTTTTGGTATCTGGATAATGCTGCTCACATTAAATAAGTTGGTAAGTGTTCTAGCCTCTCATAGAATAAGTTGGTAAGTGTTCTACCCTCTTCAATTTTCTGCAACTGTTTGTGTAGACTTAATATTATGTCTTCCTTCAAAGTTTGTAAAATTCCCTAGTGATACCACCATAGCCTGGAGCCTTCTTTGTGGGAAGGTTTTAAACTACAAATTCAATTTATCTAGTAGCCTTAAGCCTATTCTTGTTATTTATTTCTTCTAGAGTGAACTTTGATAGTTTATATCTTTCAAGAAACTTTTCTACTTCATCTAAACTGTCAAATATTGGCATAAAGTTCATAATATTCCTTTATTATCTTGATAACATAGGTAGCATCTATATCTATGTCAGCTCTAAAACTCCTGATATTGATAATTTGTGTTATCTCTTTTTAAATTCTGATCAGTCTGGCTAGAGGTTTATAAACTTTACTAATTCATTCAAAGAACTAGCTTTTGGTCACATTGATTTTGTTTTTAAAAAATTTTATTTCTGCCCACATATTTATCATTTTCTTTTACCTGTTGACTCTGTTATTTGTTTGTAGACAAGCAGATAACAGAGGTCAATGATTTAGACTTTTTTTCTGTTCTGATGTAGGCATTTATGGCTATAAATTTTTCTCTAAGCACTGTTTTAGCCTATTTTATAAATTTTGAAATTGTGTGTTTTGATTTTCATTTTAATTTCACTTTTGATTTCTTCTTTAACCAATAGGATATGTATAATTATATAATTTGTTATCCAAATATTTGATAATCTAGAATATTTTTATTATTGATTTCCAATTTAATTATATTTTCAGAAAATACACTTTGTAAGATCTGAATCCCTCTAAATTTAATGAAACTTGTTTTATGGTCCAAAATATGATCTGACTTTATAAATATACTCTATACAATTGAAAAAATGGGGATTCCGCTCATTGGGTATAAGATCACATTGGTTGATAGTGTTCAAATATTCTATGTCCCATGGATTTTCCATTGAAGGTGTATTGAAATCTCTAACTCTAGTTGTGGATATTTCTATTTCTTCTTAAAGTTCAATCAGCTGTTTATTTATCTCTCTGTTATTAACCTCTGTTATTAATCTCTGTTATTTTGGTGCATAAATGTTTTGGATTGTTATATCTTCAGAAATCTACTTCAACAGAGATTAGAATAGCTACTCCAGCTTTCTTCTGATTAGTACTAGTATGATATATCTTTTTCCATTCCTTTAAGTTATTTATTTCTTTATATTTAAAGTGGATTTCTTATAGGCAATATATAGTTGTGTCTTGCTTTTTTATCTAAATTGCCAGTCTCACCTATTAATATGGTATTATTGTGATAATTTATATTTTTGAGTTTAAATTTAATATCTTGTGATTTGTTTCCTACTTGGTTCATTTTTTTGTTCTCCTTATTCTATCTTTTTTTATTAATTAGGTTTTTTAAATTCCATTCTATCCTGTTTATTAGCTTATTATCTATAAATCCTTGTTTTGTTTTGTTTTTTAGTGATTGTTTTCAGGCTCACAGTATATATCTTTAACTTGTTATACTCTACTTTCAAATAATATAACATTTCAGGTACAATGTAAGAATCTTACAAAGTTTGCTTCTATTTCTACCTCCCAGCCTTTGTGCTACTATTATCAAATATTTCACTTCTACATGTTATAAACCCCATAGTGCATTATTATGTTGTTTAAACAGTCAATTATCAATAAAGCAAACAGAAATCACAAAAGATGTTTTACATTTAACCACATATTTACTATTTCCAGTGTTTTTAGGTCCTTTATGTGGATACAGATTTTCATCTAGTATCGTTAACATTTCTTATAGTGTGGGTCTGATGGCTATGGATTCTTTGGCTTTTCCATGTTTGAAAAAAATTATTTTTGAAAACACATTTTCACTGTATAGAGAATTCTAAAATAACCATTTCTTTCTTTCAGTAATTTAAATATGATGTTCTACTATATTTTGGCTTGTAATATTTCTTATAAGAAGTTTGCTATCACTCTTATCTTCTTTTGTCTCCATGCATTTAATGTTTTATTTTATCACTGGTTTTAAGCAATTTGCTTTGAAGCAGTTATCTTCATGTTTCTCATGGTTAAGTTTTATTAGTCTTTTTGCATCTCTGGATTTATGTCTTTCATTATATTTGGAAAATTTACAGATTTTTTTCATGAGGGAGGATTGTTTCAGGTGAGAGTATAAAAATTATCCCTGTTATTCCATCTTGGCTGGAAGTAAATATCTTCCTATAAAATCTCTCTGATGTAAAACAAAATCAAGTTGGATTTTAATCTATTCTCTACCACTTACTAATTGTTATTTAATCTTTTTAAGCTTTATTTCCCCATTTCTGAAAAGAATATATGAGAATTAAATGAGATAATGTGTATAAAACACTTTTAATACATCACATACAGAAAGTATTCAATAAATACTAGAAATTATTATCTCGAAAACTGAAGACATCAAAAACAAAGTTCAATAGCAAGCAATTAATGAAAATTATTAGGGATATTTTGTAACACATCTATGCTATATATATATATGTATGTATTTTTCAGTCCATATTTTACAGATATATCTATTATTTCTTGCTGCGATCTAAAATCTCTTTGTGTTACAGAAAATGACTTACTATTCTGCATTGTATTTGATCAAGAATTTGGTTGGATTTTGCCAGCTATGGAGAGGACTGATGAATTTGTTTCCCTTATTTTTTCCCACCTTTTCCCCCTTGAAAATGGTAATGACAATAGTGTTTCAGAAATTCAGTGTTATTTCTGCAGAATGCTACACATGGAAGAAAAGTCTATTCTCTACCCTAGGCATCTATTCCCCATCCTAATTAAAATTCCCATTAGCTGTGACAGCAGACTTCTTGCTCATACTCTAGCTGCCAACTTCTTTGGGGCAAAGTTCACTTTATCAAATTTTGACAGATGGTTACAGCAAATCGAAAATACACAGAATTCTTATTTAGTAGTTTCAAAAACAAACAATTTTACTATATTAGAGACTTTCATACTAATCTGCCAGAATATTTGTTCTATCTTTTAAAAATTAATTATGATGCTGTCATGTTAGATTCTAAAATATGCCAAGTCCTTTGTGATTAAGAATTCTTTATTTTTGACTTAGGGAGTAATCCTTAACTCAGAAGAAGAGGAAGCAACATCTGTGCTCCTGACAGCTAATAGCTGATTAAGAGCCTAAAAGTATTTTGGAAGAAAGTCTCTTTATGGAAAAAAAAATGTCAGCAAGATGCCAACAGCAAAGAATACTAATTATTAGGGCTGAAATACCTTTGTGTCTTGGTAGATAATAGAGGGAACTAAGGGGGACACCTCCTCAAGATGTCACTCAAGATGAAGAATTCACGTTTTGAGTTTCTAAACAGCGATCAGTGCAGAGTTTTTGGGCAGTAGTACTTGTTTATAATGATGATACAATTTTTTTCTCTAGGTTGAAATATTTACTGTTTTATGAATACAATGGTAGATACTCTTCCTGTTAAATTCAACAGCACAAAGCTCTCTGCCCATGCCTTCTTTTGTAAGCAACTTGTCTGTAACTTTGGCCAAACCTCTTAAAATACTTAAACAGTTCAATCTCACCTGTTGGAAACTTGTCACAGTTACGAAATTTAACTCAGAAGATCACTGACAAGTATTAATTTGTTAGAAAATATGATAAAACAAATTAAGAGAGAACTGAGGTATAACATAGTATCAGGGAAGGAGAATTTTTGGTAGATGAGTCCTAAGACAGTTAGATTTAAAGCCTTCTATTTAATTTTACCATAATTTAAGTAAAGATTTAATAATTCAGAGAAGAATTTGGTTAATGGTATCATTAATTAAAATTAATTTTATGAAACTGTTCATATAATAAAATAGAAACTTTAGACTATTACAGCCCTGTAAACAATCTAATAATATATTTTTTATTTCTATATTTTTCTTATGTAAGCATAAAATTCAATTAGATAAGTTTGAGTAACTATTGTGTAAGTCATGATAGCAATAATGTCTTGAGGAAATGCATGAATTTTTTATGAGAAGATAAGTATTTCCTATAAAGTTTAGAAATATCTATCACTATTTTTTTATTTGCATAACACACAATATTTTCAAATAAGATTAAAAATGAAAGATGTTCATAAGTTAGAAAAATATTTAATATCTTAATTATGAGAATGTAATTTATTGGCCATTCTTACAGATTATGCCCACTAAATGTTTTGTTTTGAAAATTATAAGACAAGGCTGAATTTTTTTGATTATGAAAGATTATAAGGGTATGTTAAATAGTCATATTTTTTTGGTGAGATTATGTATCATTTTAAGATCCAAGTGCTTTATAATCAGAGCAAAGCTAACCCAAATCCATATAAATGAATTAAGATTTCTTCTTTCACTGAGTGATTGGCCAAAAGTCTTTGGGCAAGAAAAAGAGATTTTTCATGTCTATTCAAGCATAAATATAGGGGCATGTGTTATGAAAATACAAATAAGTTAAAGTGGTCTTTTATAATTTTATATTATAAAAAAATTTTTAAACCAAAAAAGGCATGTGTAAGATGAGATATCATTACAAAACATTACATAAATTTTGCTACTCCTATGTTAATAGGAAGAAATATATTTTGAGAATTATATGTAGCCAAGTAATGAATTTTGAAACTTGTTCATCTTCTATAGTTCAAATTTAGAACATAAATGAAGTCTTCCAAATAGATCCTTAGTGGATGTTGCAGAAAAATTAGTGAGGATCAGGCAACAAGAGAATCCTTCATTCCTATAGAGTCCACTTCCAGTTAATCCTAACTTATATCTGCCTGGAACCAGGAACAGAAAAGGACTCACCACTCTAACACAGACTACCCCAAGCCTTCTCACACACACACAAACACACAAGACCTCTCCTGGATACCTATTTTATCTTTTTATAAGGTTGTCTCTTCCTGTAGAGGAGCCTATGGAGAAATATCAGCTCACTCCAATTCAGCAGTGACCATATCTTGAGAATTTTTGCTCCCTTCATTATTGCTGGTGAGTTCTCAGGGCAGGTAGTTCAATACAAACTTCAGGTGGCCCAAAGATGGGTTGCAAACTGGAGGCCAGTGGACTGAATTTAGATGACAGAGGTGTTTTGTTTTGTTACCATTGTGTCCTTAGGAAAATCTAAACTGGTGTGACTTTAAGTGAGGCACCCAGTTCCTATTCTCTATAGCCTCTTTCACTCTCCTGCCTCACCCCAACTGGTTTGCACATACATGGGCTTGCCCAGCCCTGAAGACACCGGTGTTCGGAACACCTGAGAAAGAGGATGGCGCCAGCAGCGCTACTGCTGGTTCAGCTCCTCGGCAAGTGACCAAATAGATGCCACATTGACTCTTTCGTTCTTCAGATCTCACAGCCCCATGAATTTAATCACAGACACAGGAATTCACTTGAGGCACCTAAAAAAAAATGGTTAACAGGTGGAACCTATTAGAGGTGAAGACAACTTATTAAAACATTAAAAAGGCTTGAATAAAGAGAGATATGTTTCTGGATAGAAAGCTCATTTTTTAAAAAACAGCTTCATTGAGGCACACTTTAAAATTGACCCATTTTGAGTGTATGATTCAATGATTTTTAGTAAATTTACACAGTTTGGTCAGCATACCCCAAGCTCATTTTTAGGCTTAATACAGTTTTATTCAAACTTATAGCAGGAATGGGATTTTAGGCAATAGAATAGAAACTTGATATAACTATCCTAAGATTTATTTGGGAGAACATTGTATAAAAGTGGACAAAAATGCTTTGAAAATAAGAGTGAAGAGGATGAATTTGCCCTAAAAAATTAACAAATATATGGTAAAGGTAGTGTGGTACCAGTCCAAAACTGATCAGTAGAGGCAAGGAGTGGATACTATGATATATAATAATTTTAATTGATAAATGTAACTTTAAAAAATCAGTAAATTTTATTTAATAAATAGTGTGTGTATTTGATTGATTTTCAGAAAATTGTTTTCATTCTTAACATCTTACACCCAAATGTACCCAAAAATGAAATCACAAAAGAGATTTTGTAAACACAAGAACTATCAAAGTCATAGATTTGATAAACATTAAAAACTCCTATATTTAAAAAAGCCCATTGAAAAACAAAATTAAATAGAAAATGATAGGAAAAGTTTTTATAATAAACAGAACATATGTTTATAAGTCAAATATATAGAAAACTATAACAAGTCAGTAAGAAAAATATAAACCTGGATAGAAAAATTAGTGTCACTTTTTGGACTCTCCAGAAAGTGACATGGGAATGAAGTTCAGTGTTGAGGATATTTATTTGGAGGGGACAAGATAGCAGGATGAGGCAGGAGAAATGGAGACTTGATATAGGTCTGACAGTTTCAGCTAACCCCATGGTGGAGGTAGAGGAGAAGGGTTGAGCTCTACAGATAAAATGGTCATTCAGAATTGTCCCAAGTTGGGCCAAGATGTGCCATTCTTTATACATTCACGTGCTACATGATGACATTTTGTTTAACAACAGACCCCATATACAATGATGGTCCCATAAAATTATAATGGAACTGCCCTATACAAGTCTACCATTTTGTATCTTTTATACCATATTTTTACTGTACCTTTTCTATGTTTAGATATGTTTAGATGCACAAATACTTATCACTGCATTATGATGGCCTACAGAATTCGGTGCAGTAACATGCTGTACAGGTCACCATATAGCCTAGGTGTGTAGTAGGCTGTACCATCTATGTGTGTGTAAGTATGCTCTAGGATGTTCCTACCCTGGGAAGGGAAATAATCTCAGGCCAGGCAGCCTCTGCAGTCAAAATAACCCTTGAAGAGTCTGACACCTAAAGGGTGTCCACGCCCAGGTCCTGAGGCACAGAAGTCTTTGCTTGAAGTGGGTCCTTAGGCAGCTCATCTCCATGCCTGTCGTAATGGGTAAATAATATGACCAGACAATTGGTAATCATTCAAAAAAATATGAAACGATGTTCAATTTTACTAATACTAAATTAGTACAAATCAAAATAATGATAATACACTACCTTGCCTACCAAATTGTCAGTCATTTATAATATTAACAACAGCACACACTTATGTGTACTTAGTATGAACCAGGCACTACATTAAGAGCTGTAGATCTATTATTCCATTTTAGTTCTCACTACAACACTGAAATGTATGCTATTATTTTAATCCCCATTGTGCAGGTAAGGAAAGTAATACACAGAAAACTTAAATAAATTGCTACAGACCACACCATTATTAAGTGACAGAACTGGGCATGGGGAGGTGGGGTCTGTGCTCTTAACCAATATCCTAATCATCACCCTAAGATAATAATTGGTGATCATTGCACAGAGCAGCAAGATGAGCACTGGGAAGTCTACCACTGGGGAAGGTGCACATAGGGACAAACTTTCTCAACAAAAATTTAGTAATATTGTCTTAAAAATGTTCATACCCAATAATCCTACTTCCAGAAAATTGTTCCAAAAAATAATCATAATTGTGGTAAATAATTTATGTGTAAGAACATTTATGGTAACATTATTTATGCCACTGAAGAAAGTTTAAACCATCTAATAAATAAAATATGGTATATCCACATGATAAAATATTCTACAGTCATTAGAAATAGTATCTTAAAGAATATTTGAGATAGGGGAAATGCTTATGACTTAATGCTTAGTTTTAAAACAAAGTCAGTAGGTAAACCAGTGCCTGCAGTCTGGTCCTAAGTGTATACATAAATGTGGGCACACACACACATAATTAGAAAAAAATATATGAAGAGTTAGTGGATATATCTCAATAATAGGATTATAATCATATTTACTTTATTTTTCCACTTTTCTATGTTTTCCAATTTTCTGCAATAAATTTAAATTGCCTTTATAATAAGAATAAAATGCTATATGTTGGCTTATAACTAAATCTTGTGATAAAAATATTGGGAATACTAATACAAAAAATATCCAGAATATATTTTTAATAGTTTTCCAAGTCCTCAGCTAAATCTTACTAGATGAAACATAGAGCCATATTAGCAAGTATATATGTTGACTGTGTCACGTTGAAGATAAATAAATCTAAACATCTTTTTGGCCAACCTTTGCAAGTCATCTCAAGGTGTCTTTTAGGGCTGACAATCTGCTTGATTATACTTCATGGGATTAACGGGTGGCTTCTTGACTTTACCTTGGTGAGGTACCTCAAGAATTTTGTCCTCCAGGCCAGGTGCGGTGGCTCACGCCTGTAATCCATCCTATCACTCTGAGAGGCTGAGGCAGGAGGATCGCTCGAGGTCAGGAGTTCGAGACCAGCCTGAGCAAGAGTGAGACCCCCGTCTCTACTAAAAATAGAAAGAAATGATTTGGACAGCTAAAAATCTATATAGAAAAAATTAGTCGGGAATGGTGGCACATGCCTGTAGTCCCAGCTACTCAGGAGGCTGAGGCAGAAAGATTGCTTGAGCCCAGGAGTTTGAGGTTGCTGTGAGCTGGGCTGACGCCACAGCACTCTAGCCCAGGCAACAGAGCGAGACTCTGTCTCAAAAAAAAAAAAGAATTTTGTCCTCCAACCTCTGATTCTCTGTTATATACGGTCCTGATTTACAAATGTAAAGATAATATTAATATTAGGTAGCAGTAATTAGAGCAAAACAGAGATTACTTTTTTTTTTGCAGACAGGTTTGAGATGAACCTAGAGACATTTCAAGTCTTCTTGAAAAGATTACTGCAACAACCAAGAAGTTTTGTTGTTGGTTTCTGTTTGGTTGGTTGGTTTAGCATAGAACCACTCTGAAGAATCACTGATTCAACCATTTGGTCAATGCACAATAAAAATTAGATGCCTGTGACCATAAGCTGAGCCACTAGGCATATCTTATATCTCTTTATGACATTTTCTTTTTTACTATTACTTTTATTTCAAAGTGTTACGGGGTATAAATAATTTTGGTTACATGAATCGTTTTAAAATGCCTGACTCATGGTTATAAGAGTGCCCATCAACCAGATATTGTTAATTGTACCTGTTAGGTAGATTTTCACCCATCCCCTCCTCCCCCCCTTCCTCCTGGCTGATTTCTGTTGAGTTTTACTTCCCTCTATGTACATGTATTCATCGGTTAGTTCCAGTTTAGTAGTGAGTACATGTGGTGTTTGTTTTTCCTTTCTTTAGATACTTCACTTAGGATAATGGTCTCTAGTTCCATCCAAATTGCTGCAAAAGGCATTAATTCAAACTTTTTACGGCTGAGTAGTACTCTATGGTATACATGTATCACATTTGGTTAATCCGCTAATGAATTGAGGGGCACTTGGGTTGATTCCACATCTTTGCAATTGTGAATTGTGTGGCAATAAACATTTGACTGCAGGTGTCCTTTTTATAGAATGTCTTTTTTTTCCTTCAGTAAATACCCAGTAGTGGGATTGCTGGATCAAATGGTAGGTTGACTTTTAGTTCTTTGAAGAATCTCCATACTGTTTTCCACGAAGGTTGTACAAATTTGTAGGCCCACCAACAGTTATAAGTGTTCGTTTCTCTCTGCATCCGTGCCAGCATCTATTGTTTTTGGACCTTTTGATAAAGGCCATTCTAAGTGGAGTAAGGTGATATCTCATTGTGGTTTTAAGTTGCATTTCCCTGATGATTAGTGATGCTGAGCATTTTTTCATAAGTTTATTGGCTATTTGTTTATCTTCATTTAAAATGCTTCTGCTCATGTCTTTTGTCCACTTTTTAATGGGGTTGTTTGATTTCTTCTTGCTAATTTGCTTTAGTTATTTGTAGATTCTAGTTATTAGTCCCTTATTGGATGTAGAGCTTGTGAATATTTTCTCCCATTCTGTAGGTTGTCTATTTGCTCTGTTAATTATTTCCTTGGCTGTGCAGAAGCCTTTTAATTTAATCGAGTCCCATTTATTTATTTTTGTTGTTGTTGTGATTGCCTTTGGGATCTTCTTCATAAATTCTTTGCCTAGGCCAATATCTAGAAGAGTTTTTCCAACATTTTCTACTAGAATTCTTATGGTTTCATGCCTTACATTTAAGGCCTTTATCCATCTTGAATTAATTTTTGTAAGTGGTGAGAGATATGGATCCTGTTTCATTCTGCTGCATGTGGCTATCCAATTTTCCCAGCACCATTTATCGAATAAGAATTCTTTTCCCTGATGTATATTGTTGTCTGCTTTGTCAAAGATCAGTTGGCTGTATGTAGATGGTTTTATATCTAGGTTTACCATTCTGTTACATTGGTCTATGTCTCTATTTTTGTGCCAATACCATGTCAATTTATTTACTATATCCCTGTAGTATAGTTTGAAGTCTGGTAATGTGAAAACTGCTGATTTGTTCCTTTTGCTTAATAATGGCTATCTGGGCTCTTTGCTAGTTCCACATAAAGCATAGAATTTTTTTCTAGATCTGTGAAATACGATGTTGGTATTTTGATGGGAATTGCATTGAATCTATAAATCATTTTGGGAATTATGGACATTTTAACAGTGTTGATTCTACCAATCCATGAGCATGATATATTTTTCCACTTGATTGCATAATCTGTGATTTTTTTCCTCAGTGTTTCATAGTTCTCTTTGTATATATCTTTCACCTCTTTGGTTAAGTATATTCCTAGGTATTTTATTTTCTTTGTAGCATTTGGGAATGGTATTGAGTCTTGGATTTTACTCTCAATTTGACTATTATTGGTGTCTAGGAATGCTACTGATATGTATACATTAATTTTGTAAACTGAGACTTTGCTAAATTTATTTATCAATTCCAGTAGTCTCCAGGGGGAATCTTTGGGATTTTCTAGGTATAAGATCAGATCCTCTGCAAAAAGTGATACTTTGGCCTCCACTTTCCTGATTTGAATACCTTTAATTTCTTTCTCTTGCCTGATTGCTCTAGCTAGGACTTCCAGCACTATGTTGAATAGAAGTAGTAACAGTGGGCATCCTTGTCTTGTTCCAGTTCTTGGTGAGAATGCTTTAAACTTTTCCCATTCAGTATGAGGCTGGCTGTGGGTTTTTCATATATGACTTTTATAACTTTGAGATATGTTCCTTCTAGGCTTAGTTTTTTGAGAATTTTTATCATGAAAGCATGCTGGATTTTATCAAATGCTTTTTCTGAATCTTTTGAGATGATCATATGATATTTTTTTTTGCTTTTGTTTATGTGGTGAATCACTTTTATTGATTTACATATGTTGAACCAGCCTTGCATCACTAGGATGAAGCCTACTTGGTCATGGTGGATTACTTTTTTGATAATCTGTTAAATTTGGTTTGCTAGTATTTTATTGAGGATTTTTGCATAAGGGATATTTATAAGGGATATTGGTCTATAGTCTTCTTTTTTTGCTGTTGTTGTGTCCTTTCCTGGCTTTGGTATCAAGGTGATAAGGACTTCATAGAATGTGTTTAGGAGGATTTCCTCTTTCTTTATGTTATGGAATAATTTCTGCAGAATGGATACCAACTCTTATTTGTAGGTCTGGTAAAATATGGCCTTAAAGCCATCTGGTCTGGGGATTTTTTTCTTGGAAGTTTTTTTATTGCTGCTTCAATCTCATTGCTCATTACTGGTCTACTCAGGAGTTCTGTTTCTTCCTGAATGAGTTTTGGAATGTTATGTGTTTCTAGAAATTCATCCATTTCCTCCATGTTTTTGAGTTTATGTGCATAGAGATTTTCATAGTATTCACAGATGATATTTTGCATTTCTATGGTATCAGTTGTAATATCTCCTTTTTCATTTCTAATGGAGCTTATTTGAGTCTTTCTCTTCTATTCCTGGCTAACCTAGCAAGACGTTTACCAATTTTGTTTATCTTTTCAAAGAGCCAATTTTTTGTTTCATTGATCTTCTGTATAATTTTCTTATTTTTTATTTCATTTAGTTCTACTCTGACCTTAGCTATTTCTTTTCTTCTGCTGGCTTTGGGCTTGGTTTGCTCTTCCTTTTCTAGTTTCTTGAGATATGTCATTATATTGTTAATTTGTAATCTTTCTTTTTGTTGTAGGCATTTAAGGCTATGAATTTTCCCCTTAGGACTGCTTTTGGTGTATCCCATATATTATGATAGCTTGTGTTCTCGTTTTCATTCAGTTTGAGGAATCTTTTAATGTCCACCTTAGTTTCATCTTTTATCCAATAATAATTCAGCAGCAGGTTGTTTAATTTCCATGACTTTGGTTGAATTGTGTGTTTCTCTTGGAGTTGATTTCTAGTTTTATTCCACTGTGGTCTGAGAAGATACATGGTATGATTTCAATTTTTTGAATTTGTTGAGCCATAAAATATGATCACTCTTAGAGAATGTTCAATGTGCTGATGAGTAGAATGCATATTCAGTATATTCTATAGTTTTTGGATAAAATGTTCTATAAATGTCTGTTAGGCCCAATTGTTCTATAGTCCCATTTAAGTCCAGTGTTTATTTATTTATTTTCTGCTTGGATGATCTGTCCAGTTCTGTCAGTGAGGTGTAGAAGTCCTGAAAAACTACAGTGCTGCTGTTTATTTCTCTACTTAGGTCTAGTATGATTTGCTTTAAGAATCTGGATGCTCCTGTGTTGGGTGCATAAATATTTAGAATTGTTATGTCTTCTTGCTGAATTGCTCCCTTTACCATTATATAATGACCATCTTTGTCTTTCTTTACTATTGTTGATTTAAAGTCAATTTTATCTGATATGAGAATGGCTATACCTGCTTTCTTCTGGTATCCATTTGCATGAAATATTTTTTTCATTCTTTAACCTTAAGTCTGTAAGAGTCCTTTGGGCTAGATGTGTTTCCTGGAGACAGGAGATACTTGGCTCATATTTTTTTATCCATTTAGCCAGCCAGTGTCTTTTGGATGGGGAATTCAAGCCATTTACGTTGATTGATGGAATTGAGATGTAGGATGCTGTTCTGTTCATCCTGTTATTTAGTACTTTATTGCTCTGTTTTACTTCTTGTATTTTTGCTCTGTTTGAGCTCAGAGCTTTAGCTTTTGGGTGGTTTTACACTGGAAGATGACCACTGTGTTGCTCCAAGTATAATGCAGTTCTGATTATTTCCTGCAGGGTAGGTTTAGTCTTGACAATTCCCTCAGTGTTTGCTTGTCTGGAAAAGTCTTTATTTCTCCTTCATTTATAAAACTTAGTTTTCCAAGATACAAAATTCTAGGCTGGCAGTTATTCTGTTTAAGAAGACTGAAGTTGGAGTCCCATCCCCTTCTGGCTTGTAAAGTCTCAGTGGAAAAGTTTCCAGTTAACCTGATGGGTTTTCCTTTGTAAGTTACTTGATGTTTTCATCTTAAAGCTTATAGGAATTCCTCCTTCATGTTGGCTTTGGCCAGTCTGATGACTATGTGTCTTGTTGATTGCCTCTTTGTGATGAATCTCCCAGGAGTTCATTGAGCTTCTTGTAACTGGATGCCTAAATCTCTAACAAGACCAGGAAAATATTCCTCAATTATTCCCTCAAATAGGTTTTTTTTTTATTATTTCAGCTCTTCATGGGGGTACAAAAGCTCAGGTTATATACATTGTCCGTGTCCCGCCCATCCCCCTGAGTCAGAGCCTCAAGCATGCCCATTCTCCAGACAGTGCACCTGACATTCACCTTGTAGTCATACCTCCATCCCCTTCCCCCCACCTCCCCAAGTCAGCACCTTCAAGCATGACCATTCCCCAGACAGTGCGCAACGCACTCATCATGTAGGCATACATACATCCCCTCCCCCCACCCCCACCCCCCGTCTCAGTCTGATATCCAATTGGTATCCTTCCCCGATGTGCATTTAGGTGATGATCAGGGAGACCAATTTTCTGGTGAGTACAGGTGATGCTTGCTTTTCCATTCTTGGGATACTTCACTTAATATAATGGGTTCCAACTCTCTCCAGGAGAACCAAAGAGATGTCGTATCATCGTTATTTCTTATAGCTGAGTAATACTCCATGGTATACATATACCACAGTTTACTAATCCATTCGTGGATTGATGGGCACTTGGGTTCTTTCCACATCTTTGTGATTGTGAATCGTGCTGCTATAAACATTCGGGTACAGGTGTCTTTGTTATAGAATGACTTTTGTTTTTCTGGGTAGATGCCCAATAATGGGATTGCTGGATCGAATGGTAGGTCTACTTGAATCTGTTTAAGGTATCTCCATAATGCTTTCCACAGGGGTTGCACTAGTTTGCACTCCCACCAGCAGTGTATGAGTGTTCCTGTCTCTCCGCATCCACGCCAACATGTGCTGTTTTGGGATTTTTTGATAAAGGCCATTCTCACCGGAGTTAAGTGGTATCTCATTGTGGTTTTGATTTGCATTTCCCTGATTAT
This sequence comes from Lemur catta, assembly GCF_020740605.2. NCBI lineage: Eukaryota > Metazoa > Chordata > Mammalia > Primates > Lemuridae > Lemur > Lemur catta. The sequence goes on from NC_059132.1 coordinate 47,990,997, forward strand.
TAGGGATGTTGAGCATTTTTCATATGTTTGTTAGCCATTCTTATATCTTCTTTTGAAAAATTTCTATTCATGTCATTTGCCCACTTTTTGATATGTGCATTTTCTTCTTCACCCTCTGGGATGCCTGTAATTCTTATATTTGGGTGTTTTACATAATCCATATTTCTCATAGGCTTTGTTCATTCCTCTTAAATCTTTGTTCATTATTTTTGACTAAATTATTTAATTTGAAAAAGTTGTCTTCAAGCACTGAGATTATTTCTTCTGACTGATGTAGTCTATTCTTAAAACTTTGTATTTCTTTAAATGCATTTTCCATTTCCAGAAGTTCTATCTGGTTTTCGGTATGACATTTTCAACAATGAGATAAATTCAAAACTACAAAACAACTACTAGCCAATGCTTTCAAGTGAACAATTGGTTTTCAGATATATTGCATCTAATATAGCCAATTCAATGTAACAAACACTTTCTGGAATAAAAATGTAATTCCCAGATAAAGCACCAGTATTAAAAGACACATTTTCTTTGTCATATAATCACCACCTTCATACACTATTTGAAACAATAATCCATATGAGAGTCTGTGTAGTTTCTCATTCAGACAATCCTAAAAGGAAGGTTAGGTATCCTGACATTAAAATTTTGGGGGACTGGAGGTAGATTTGGGTAGTAGTAGCAAGCCCTTAGATAATGCTAACTATGTGCCAGGCATGGTGCTAGGGACCATTATATGCATTAATTCATGTAAGTTTCACAACCACCATATAAGGAAGTAGATATTACAGATGGAGAAACTGAGACATGAAGAGGTGAAGTCCAGCATGTCCAGCATGGAATCCAGGGAGTTTGTTGCCAGATCCCATAGTTTTAACCACTTATTATGCTGCCATCTACAAGTTTAAAATAATAATTCAATATAGTATCTGCAGTGACAGTTAAAAGCAGTAATATGGCCAGGCATGGTGGCTCACACCTGTAATTCTAGCACTCTGGGAGGCCAAGGCTGGAGGATTGCTTGAGCTTAGGTGTTCAAGAACAGCCTAACGAGAGCCAGACCCCATCTCTACTAAAAATAGAAAAACTAGCCAGGCATGGTTGCACGCACCTGTAGTCCCAGCTACTCGGGAGGCTAAGGCAAGAGGATCACTTGAGCCCAGGAGTTGAGGTTACAGTGAGCTACAATGACTCTACTGCACTCTACCTAGGGCACCAGAGTAAGACTCTTTCTTAACAAAAAAAAAAAAAAAAAGCAGTAATGTTAGGTTACCGGAATGAATTATGAAATATTCACTCTGGCAACAACATCTAATGTCTCTCAGTATATACCATTCCATTCTGTAGGTATTTTTCACTACAGTTAAACAGCCTACAAGATATGTGTTTAAGAGAACTATGTTTCATTAAGGGTTCAGCTCTTCTTCACTCATCTTCTAAAAGGAGTGCTTTAAGCACTCAGGTAAGACAGGGCAGTGGCTGGACCACACAGCATGACCTGCCCTCCAGCTCCTTGCAAAGTCAGTCAGTTACATGGAGCCCACAATAATATTATGAGCCCACGCCACAAGGTCCTGATGGCTTGAGCCAGTTTTGGCTTTTGAGATGCCCATTGTGATGATTTCTCAATGTTCTATAGAAGAATGGCAAAACTGTACATTCCTTCCATGTCTGTCAGTGATAACTAGTATGTTCATCATTGGGGTCTTGAAAACTATTCAGAATCCCAGCTACTGTTTCAATAAAATTGTAGGAATATGTTCTGGAAGGTATATTTATTGCTTTCTGGTAAACCTTATCAGGGGCATCTTCTATAATACCTTTGAACTGTGTTTTGTTATGTTTTGTTTTGTTTTTTAGCCAGAACTACTACATTTTTCCAGGGCAATACATCAAAATTGCTCTCTTGTCAATAATAAAAATCATTTAGTTCTAGTTCCTAAATTTCATGCTGATGGATTTGGAACATCACCGTATCTCAAGGTAGCATTTTTGGGGGGTAGAACCTGTATGTTGCATCCTTTAATCTACAAGCAGAGGATTGTATCACCTCTCATACACTGAACTGATTTGAAAGTGGTGTGAAAATGTCCTGTGTTCCCCTGACCCTCAGGCAAGAACACTTAGGTTCAATGGCTGGATCTAAATGAAGCCCCATTTCTCAGGTATTTTTGAGACTCATTTTAATGCAGTAGTTAAAGTCTTTATTATGATCATTTAAAATGTTAAACTTGATTAAACAAAGGGGTGCCATTGGAAGGTTTCATATTAAATTTTATATATATAATGCAATCCTACAACATAGCTCATAAAAAAATAATTTCAGTGTTAAGTCAAATGGCTCTGCAGTATAAGCTGCAAAAATCATATCTAGATTTGCCCCTCTACTCTTAGACATGGCCAAACTGTTCTCTCTTGGTAAGGATACTCTTTGGAAAAGATGTAGAGCTCTGTTATTGCCAACAGATATCTCTACAAATGCTGTAACTCCAGGAAGTACTTTACAGTCACTAGCAAGATAAAAGCAACTGACTGAGAGAATCTTCAAAATACCCAGCAGTACCCTGGACACTAATTCATGAGTCCAAGCGATTGGAAACTGCATTCTGAGGGATTCTTGGAGGAAATATTCATCTCTAAGACTTCAAGGAGCAGCCCAACAGATCATTTGAATTTTAAAAAGGTCTTTACTTGGAAACTTCTGCTTCTTCTGTGGTGAGACAGTGGGAAAAACATCAGGAGGATGGAAAAGCAAAAGGATAAGTGGAGAACACCCATTATTTCCAAGCACTATGTGAGATGCTTTACAAGTTTCGCTTCAGTTAACCCACATATCACTGCTCTGTGAGAATTCGTGTAAACTCCATGTTATGCATGAGGAAAATGAGAACCAAAAGGATTATAGAGAAAAAAGCTTGTCATATGTCAAATAACTCATAAGAGTCAATGTCAGGTCTGTGAATGTTTTCCCATACTGTGTTGCCTTTCCCATCTCCCTAATTGTTTTTATATGACCAGGGATCTGTTTGCTTTTTTCCACTTCCAAATTTTACTGCATGAGCAGAAAATTAATTATCTTCTCGGAGGTCTACCTGGTGAGATTGGTGATCTAGAAAAACTGATTGTCAGCAAAAGAAGAGTTTCTGAAATGCAGTACCCATTGGTAAGGCTGTGATCTGTGAGGTTCTAAATGTCTAAGCCTAAATTTTCAATCTCCATCTCTCAACTAATGCCATTGACGGGTGCTTTTTTCATGGCCTCTCTGATACTCTGTCCATGTCCTTTGGCTCAGAGCTTCCTATCTTAGTCTTGTTGTTCATAAAATAAATAGCTTTACCAGAAACATCATATACTAGCCCTAGACATTTATCACTTCTTTGAATTGTGTCTTTACTATTCCCCATCTCCTCTTTTAAGCTTCAAACATAACTTTCTCATGCTCTATGTTAATGTAATGTATTCAGATTTATTAAAGGCAGGATTCATAAGCTAAACAACTAAGCAAAAGAAAGAAGGAAGGAAGGAAGGAAAAAAGAGAAGGAAGGAGGAGAGAAATAAAATTTCCTGAATTGTTGTATTAGACAGCTTTGCCTTTATTTTTTTAATCTTAAAATTTTAGAAATTAAATTTTAAAGACCCAGTCAATTCCTTTACTATATATATGCAGAAATTTTGCCAAAATCATACAGTTAATGGTGGGATTGAGGCCACTGTCTTCACTATTACACCACTGCATTTTCTCCCTGGTATGTCTGTATTCTCAGAAATCAACCACCTGAGTTCTGTACACACAAGGTTTGTGATACAGATATTTTGCTTAACTACTTAAGCATTATAAAATATATTATTTAATATATTGCTTAAGAAAATATTGTTTTATTCAATGATATCTGTTGAACTAATTACAATAGTCTCAAAAATAAGAAATATTTCAAGCTTAAACATCAATAATGTCTTTTTCTTAGAAGTAAAACTTTTGTCGCTGGAATTATCAGTGAACTTACAGACACATACAATGAGTTTCTCAAGACCTGTAGCAGTTTAATAGAAAAGCCATAGAAGACCTTCAGGAGTCCTTTTGCTTTCCTAAATTCTACAATGCAATAGAAAATAAGAAATACAGCATTTCCATCTTTAAAGCAAGCAAAGCACCTTAGTGTACACTTTTTAAATTTCTGGTTTGATGCTTTTTAGGTTTTATATAAACTATTTCTAGAACTAAAATGGAGGGAAAAAAATCAGATTTTTACAGGATGCACGACCTTAAATGAAAACTGAAAGGTAGTTGCAAAGGGTGTTCCCCTGCTTCATGCTTACTTTGTAATTAAGTAAGGTGAACCTCAAACAGAAGCTTTAGAACAGCACACACACACACACACACACACACCAGTGACATAAACTACTGCATTCCATTGTCATTGAAAATGTAAAGCTTAGCTGTCCTGAGGGCAAGTAAAAGGAGCTTCCCAGCTACTCATCTGGGTTTCAGTATGGCATCCTGACAAGTGGATACTCTTCAGTCCACAAAACAGCTCCACAAGTAAGAACCAGTTCAAAGACGCCCTTTGCAGAAAGTCAGTTCACTATTTTGACAAAAGCATTATTTAAGCACTGGATTAGAGTCTAAATTTGTAAAAGATGGTACAATGAAATGTTTCTGCTCTCCTTTTCCATGATTTCTTTGTTTATGGTGCTTTAATTAAATTAACAACATTTAAAAAAATAGTTGTCATAATTTTGGAGTGTTTATCCTTTTTGCAATGTCAAACAGCACAATTATATTGCAAAGGGTAAAGCATATTCTACCCACAAAAAGGAAATGAGGAATGCGTGATATTCCTTGAACCAAAAAGCTTATAAAAGATGCCGTTACTGTGCCCACGTTTAGCTATTTTTAGTGAAAGATTTAAACAACTCCAACCAAAGTTACATAAACACACCAAAGATTGTGCGTTTCCTGAGGATTCTGACTTGTTGAGCTATTAAAGCAATAATAAACTTTCTTTCATCACGCTGAACTCTTTTTTGTTCAATTTTCTTCCTGCTCAGTGTAAGTCTTTATATTCTGTTTGAAATACAGGCCTATTTTATCATTTCTAAACCATTTTCTTTTCTTGCTTTTTGAATTTACCTAAAAAATTGCTTATTTCAAAATTGAGATGCCTTTATTATTCAAGATATTTGCTTCATATATATTTATGAAAATCAAATATATGTGATTTTTTTTATTTTCTAATATGTCAGCTGGAAACAGAGGAAATAGACTAATGTTAACTCCAGGTGCAATGCCCATTTTTTTGTTTGTTTGTTTCATGCATTTTTGCAGTCTCTGTTTGTATAGTAGCTGTGCCTGTGTTTGTGGTTCCTGTTAATTTATCCACCATCCACAGGGAGACTAGGAAGTTATTTTTCTGAAGTGAGCATTATATTTTTGGGAGAGTGATAATTCCATCATATACAGTACTTGAGTGCCCATAAAGTAGTGTGGAATAAGACACAAACTAATTTTTGACATACTCAGGTTGATTAATATGATTTGACATTTCTTGATATTGAAATTTATTTTTCAATAAATTTCTGTTTTAGGCTACATATTCAGTTGAACATTAGCTGAGGTAAAAGGACTCTCAGAAAACAACATCAACTTGAAATTTAGAAATAGCATAGATATCACAATATATAGAGCATGGTTCAGATTCATTATGAGTGCACATTACTTAAAATCACTAAAATGGATATGCTTGGTAAATTTTCTCCCCATATTTGCTTTTTTTCTAATCAATTACCATGGGAAAATGCTGAAAATTTCCAACAAAATGCAAACCACACCACTTTCTAACAACAATGAAAAAAAATCCATTTCCATATACTGGGTATCACACAAATCTTTCTCAAAAACAAAACTATATTATTATTCCTTTATTTTCTATCCTCAAATTTACTTTCTCAAAAACAAAACTATCATTGCTTACTTTTCGGTACCTCAGACTTTCACTTTTGTAATATAAACTGCTCTTTCAACTGTTTCTCCTATTCTTGGTTTTACTTCCTTATGGCTATGTCTCTAGGGATCCTACAGCTTCTACTGAGCTAGCTAACTCTTGCTCACATTGTAACGTATCTCAGGAGTCATGTCCAACAACAAGGTGACCATACAGCCAAAGAGTAGGCTATTTTCTTCCTGTTTGTCCCCATAAGACTCCATATTTCTTCCCAACCAGAGTATAGGCTCTTTAAACATACCATAGTGCCTAGCTCATAGTAGGAATTCAAAAAATGTTTACTGGTGAATTGTTTATTAGCAATTCTAAAGTTGGTACCTTAGGTAATAATAATAGCAAACCTTTCATTTCTATGTAACTGGTACTGTACTAAGTATTTATTACATGTTATTTTATCTAATCCAGTGGTTCTCAATGTTTGTTCTCTAGACCAACATTCTTGGACCCTATCCAAGACCTAACAAATCGCAAACTCTGGGGTTAGGTGTTTACAATCTGTGTTTTAATAAACCCTCCAGATGATTCTGATACCTGCTAAAGTTTTAGAAATGCTGCTCTAATTAGAAATATGTATTTTGCTCCCTAAAAACAGTTGCTTTATAAAAATAAATCAATGTGAAAATGATAATGTACCTTTTTAAAGAATCAAAAAAATCCATCTATGTCTTCTATTTTTTTGTGTACAGGCTCTTTTAATATAGAAAAGAAAAATAATGAGTATTATTTAACTTTCACCTTTCTCTGCTTTTGTTGTAACAAGCTAATTAACACTGTTGGGGGGGGGACTTGGAACATCATTATACAAATAAGAATTTTTTTTTGTTAATTAGTGTTTCTAAAATCCATTCCAAGTCTGTTGTCCACATAAGTGTTGCTATTCTAGTGCACAAATAGTGTCATGACACAATTACATGCCACAATTACATGTTGCACAAATTCCAAATTTACTAACACTGTTCAGTAGCAGTGAAGCCATTAACACTCTAATCCTAAAGTGGCATTGTAGAATATAAGACTTAAAACTTATCAGTATTTTTCTATTTTCCCTAATGCTGATTACAAGCCTATATTGATTGCTTCGTTTTCTTCTAACAGTATGAAAGGCTACTGAAAATGAAACTACTTTAGATCATTTATAATGAATAAACTTCTTTGAGAGAAGATTATTTGTGTTGAAGAACAATGTTCAGCTATGTATTGCTGTATATCAAACTACCCCAAAACTTTTTGGCTTAAAGCAAAAACATTCATTCATTTTGCTCACAAATCAGCAATACGAGAAGGGCCGAAAAAGATCAACTTATTCCTGCCCCATATGATAAAAGCAGCTACACTTCCAAGGTGGCTAAATATGGTGTTGGCTGTCAACCAGAAGTTCAGTAAGAGACCTCGGTTCTTTTGCACATGGCTCTCTCCACAGTGCAGCTGGGGCTTCCACACAGCATGGTGGTTGGATTCCAGGGTCAAGGATTCCAAGAGACAGGAAACAAAAGCTTCCAGTATCCTAACGCCTTGGTCAGAAAGCCAACACAACTTCACTTCCACTATGTACTATGGATCAAAGTAGTCATAGAACCTACCTCCATTCAAAGGGAGAAAACACAAAACCTCATCTCTTCTTGGGAGGAATCTCAAAGAATTTTTGGCTACCTTTAATCTGCCCTGAATTGTTTATTCACTTAAATAGAGTATATAGGTTTTAAGCTAAAGATATTTTGAGCCTTCTTTGGGTATATGTTTTTCTTTTAGGCTCTTTACAAAAGTGCTCCTAATTTGATAATTTAATCAGTGAAATGAAGAAAAATAGAAAAACTAAATATATTCAAGAATAAAAAATATAGTGAAGAATATACCCACATCACCATACTAAAACAAATAGTGAGTGACAATTCACAATGGGTCATCTGGTAACCCTATTTCTATAAAGCCTAGATGGATTCAATGTATCATAGAGGCAAGTGTATTAAATTCTTACTATTTGATTATCATAAAGTATTTGGCTATATAAATACAGCTAGTATCAACTCAAAATGAAAATGGAAATATGTGCAATTATCAACACAGAAATATTTAAATATCTATGTTTACTCCATAATAGGTGCTTAATTTGTTTTTGGTTTTGCTTCTTTATTGAATTATCCAGAAATCTATTCCTCAGTGTTCTACTACACATGGCCTTTGGAGCACAAACTAATTATGGGAAACATTTAGGTTGAACCTTAAGTTCATCTGGCCTATTACTAAATATACCAGAGACAGAGCAAGAAGAGGACAATAAAAGGGCAATTTAAGGGAGTGACTGCATGCTAACTAACAAAAGGTTAAAAATTTTAATATAAGCAATTGTAAAGGTAAAAACATATCATCCTATGTTGCCATAGGCCTGTATAGAACAACTGTGTAGAACAATTAAGAAATAACTTTCTCATATCAGAAGCAAAAGTTTATACCCCCAAACAATAAGGTGGGTCTTCTGGCTATTTTGTTATTGATTTTCAAATCCATTGACAAAGCTCTGACTTAAAGCAGAAATTGACTATCAGTTATCAAATATTCATTAAATTTCACAAATGTAGAGTCTAAGACAAAGTAATTTCAGGAAGTAAATGAATGAAAAGAAATTACATGACTTATGCATCTCCTGTAATGTTACAAAGTGACATTTGAAAGCTGTGCATTATTTTAACTATTACATTGTTGAGTGGTAATTAATTTTAAGTACAAAAGTTTGGTGGAATCTCACACAATAGCCTCAGATACAGTCCACTGCTTCCCCCTTCTGGCCAAAATTGGAGGGAAGTTCCATTTTTGTTATTAAATCTGAACAGGACTGTCTTTGTGGTCAGCTCTAAAACCAGGTCTTAAACAATGAAAATTTATTATACTTTCAATCAACAAGATAAAATGCAATATAATTCAGAAAACATAGGTTAAAATATCTAGGAATTATTTGTATATTTCATTGAGCTTTTTATTGGTAAGAATTTTTGTAGTATATAAGTGATTTAAATCTGTTTGCCAGACAGTATTCAGAATAGGAAATGGTGGGTTTCATTGCTCTCAGGTCATTGGAGGTTAATATATTTTGGTTGTCAACTAAAATTATTCATAGATAGTAGAATAAGCATTGGTGGTTCATAGAGAGAAAAAGGAGAAATTACAAAGATGATAAACTCAAGAGATTCCTACCATAGATTCTAGAATTAAATGCAATTTCTCTTCATGATCTTGCTAAGCCTTGCAAGTGTTATGAAGGGCAATGACAAGATTATATCATCAGATTCATAGACTCAAAAATACTTCCTTTAATGAGGATGATTTAAATAATTTAAATCTCGCTATAGCTCCTTCTATTTTGAAGCCCCCAAAATCCCAGAAAATTGTATTACATAAAACTGCTAGAAATGATAAACTCTTACAAAAAAGCTTTCATAAAAATTTTTTGCCTCGTTTATATAATTATAGATCTATATGCATAGTAGCTATCTTTATTGACAGATATCACTCCACATTTCACTCAAAGGAATGAAACCTAGAATAATAAATTCTATTAAAATTAAGTGGTGTAGATACATGTGCTTTGAAATATTGACAAGAAATATAAAGCAACTAAAGGAACGAAACTTAATGATTCGAGAATACCTGAATGCAAAGAACAAACCCCTCTGTTTCATATGTACTTTTAAAAAATTAAATTTAAAAACTCTCAGAATGAGCAAATGAATGATTAAAACTTAACACAAGAAACTTGCACTGCTATTCAAGGGACAGTAATAAAGAATCTTATGTCTATATAACATTTTATAAATATATTTAAAACATATGGGATTTCTCAGTTTCTCTGAAGACCCCAAGACAATTTGTGCCAAAATAAGCTGCCACTGCATCAAAAGGGGATTTTATGAGTTAATAAAAAGGAAACTATCATGAAAAATCATCATCATCATCATCCTTGTGTAAATCCACAACAACTCAGAGGTGAATAGCACCCTTGGAGTTCTGCCACACACAGTTTGCCCAACTGTATATGGGAGCCCTGTGCAAGCTCTGCCACATTCTAAAACACATTAGCAGATCCTCTAAGCAGAACTTGCAAAGCAGTGGTTGGAAACCTAGATACAAAAGTCTAAAACATTCAAGAAGGTGGTTACATTTGAACTGAGAAAGTTTTCTTGGAGAGAGCTAAGTGTGTCCCCATCCCAAATGGAGAGGTTAGGTGCGCTTAACTTCTTACCTCCAGCCAGAAATAAGGCACAGTAGTGAGGCCATTTGGAGACTGAGTGGCACAGTGGGCTAGTGTCTGACTCAAGCTTGAGAACTCTAAAGAGCGCTAATGAATGACTTGTTATCTAACCTGATGGTAGACAAAAGAAATGTTAGTCCCTTGGGAATGGCCTGGTTTCCCAAAATGTATCTGGGCAAAAAAATGTGTGAGGTTTCTTCCATGGAGCAGATGAGGTCCGCTCAAGAAACAGAGCCAGGGTGGGAGTGTCGTGGATCTTGCACAATTAGATCCTCCTGTAAGGGAGTAACCACAGTAGAAAGAACTTGAAGGGGAATACTGCTAATACAATAGAAGGTTTCAGTTTTGCCTAAGATGCCCGGACAAAAGGTGGTCAACATCAGTGGCCACTAGATCAAAAAATGACTGTGCAGAAAGGTGAATTTGTGAGGAAATATTAAGAATTTTAAATGAAGTAAGAATATCCAGATTTCACCAGTGAACATATTAAAAATTGAATTGAGATTTTTTTTAAACTAGAATTGTGTTATATTGAAGGAAAACAACTTTAAAGAGTCCTTATCAGGCTCAAAGTGTGGTCCATAGCCCAGTAGCATCAGCATCACATAGAACCCCCTTAGAAATGCAGACTGCTCTGGACCCACTAAATCCCCCAAGTGATCTGTGTGCACATCAGAGCGTAAGAAGCACTGCCACAAGCATCAGCTTTAAAATGTCTATTGACTACCCACCCCCCTGGAATTTCAGTGGTCCTACCACTTCTACTTTTCCCATCTTGCTGGTTTCTTATTATTCTCCCTCCTCCCTTTTTCCTCCTTTTCCTTCTCCCTCTTCTTGTTTTCAGAAAGAAACAGACCTCACTCTCCAAGAGCTGGCACCAACACACACACACAGGCCTAGCAGGCTGTTCACCACTTACTTTCTTCCACCTGGAATGATGTTATACCACCTGGGGCTGCAGCAACCCTCCTGTAACTTCAAGGTAATGAGCATGAGGATTAAAGTCAACATGCTAAGAAGGACAGAGGAGCGAGACACAGAGAAGAGAGAACTCTTGATTGTTGAGCCCCTATAGTACAAGCCCTGAACTGTCTTTCTCTGGACTTCTTGCTACATGAGTAAAATGGATAAATAAATTTCTACTCATTTAAAGCCACTTTGTTGGGCATTCTGTTATTTTCAGTTATTTATGTAATTGGAAAGCAATGGAAAATAAGGTCTGAAATTAGTGTTACATTTGCTAAGTTAACAGAAAACTCTGAAAAAGAGGGAAGTGGCCTTCTTGGTTGCAGTGAAAATGTCTCTTCCCTTTGAAAATTAGTATGTTTATCATACATTAACTTTTGATATTTTAGCTATTAGGACTCGACCTTCTCTTTATAACAGCCATGCCTATTTTGAGGTGTTCAAGCAGGTTTTGAAAAAGCCATTTTCATCAGAAGAATACTAAGAAATATTGGCATATGATGTCCTTTCATTGAGACTCATGAAATGTCCTGGCTTAATCCTCTCTGAAAGAAGCTTTTACAATAATTGTGTAACTGGAAATACAACTTATTTGGTCTTCTTCCAATAAACACTACTTCCCCTTATCAACACATTGAAATAGGAGAAATGAGATGTGGAGAAAGCTAGCTTGTCCAGAAATCTTTTCTCTTTACAAATGCCACAATTTACATGACCAACAATACGTTCTTCATTACATTTTTAAAAGCAAGTTGCCTAAATCTGATGAACTATTATAGCTGGTACATAGAAGCAGGCAGAAAAGCCATTATTCAAATGTCTAGTCATTTATAGGCATTTTGCCATTTTTTAAAAAGTAGCAGAAGAAACATAGATAGTAAATATTTATTAGTTATTAGACCTCTTCATGATTAATAATGATCATTTAAAATAATTCTTAATGTCCCACAACGTGATTCCCAGTATGAGTGCTTTTGGCATCCCGGGCTGGACAGCTCCTTACTGAGTGGGACATTCCCATTCACTGCAGGACGTTAGAATCTCTGGCTCCCATTAACTAAGTCAACAACAAGCCCCCTCCATCATTATGACAGTCTCCCCCTCCATTTCCTGACTTTCCCAAACATTTCCAAATATAAAGAGTAACATACTTATTCGAAACCTACTGGGTCAGTGCTTCCGGACAAAAGCAAAATAACCTCTTATCCCCAAATTGTATGAAAGCCTCTTTATAGAGCTCTTAATCATTTCACAGTTTCTTTTCTTACATTGGGTTTTTAATCCACACAAATTTTATTTGGGGGTAAGGTGTGAAATAGGGTTGGCATATTACACTTTCCTTATAGTTTTTCCCAACACCATTTTGAAGAAGTATCTTTTCTTAAGTGACAAAAAGAAAGTCAATTTCTATCATAAGGTAGATTTGTCATAGTTAGGTTTCTTTATGGACTTCCTTTTCTATTGAAAATATCTGGTTATTCCTGTGCTTTATCTTACTGTTTTAATTATTAGAACCCTGATATGTTTAATTTCTAGTAGGCCAAAGACTGCCTTAAGTAACCTTTTTACAATCACAATCATTTTTGTTATTCTGTTTGTTCTTCCTGTGACTTCAAGAATAATCTGTCAAGTGTTGAAAAGAAACCCCATTATAATTTGATTAAAACATATAGAATTATAGGCTAATTTAGAGAAAGTATAAACATTCCAATGCTAGGTCTTACAGGGAGTTTCCACATCTGTCCAAGCCTTCTTTTATGTCCTTCTGCGAGGTTTAAAATGTTTCCTGTGTAGATTCTACATATATTTGTTAGGTTAATGCCCAAGCTGTATTTGGTATTGAATTGAGATTTTGTTTTTATCATGTTTTCAAACTAGTGATTTCTTACTAGTTAATTTTTATGTATTTCTCTGCATGACTAGCTCATGTGCAATATTAAGCTTAATAATATATGGAAATTTCCAGGTAGTTAAGCACATTATTGACAAATCCTGATATTTTGCCTCTTTCTTTTCAATAATCATATTCATTTCTTTTAAGGATTGGTGATAGTGGGTGATAGTGTCTTCTTCTTGACTTTAATGAAAATGTCATTAACTATAACGATAGCTATTGTTGGTTTGGGGCATACTTTATGATATTAAGAAAGAATCTTTAAGTAGGATTCACTAGGATTTTTTATTTAAAAAATCATTTTTCACATTTTACCTGCTGATCAAATTAATTGTATAAACAAATTTCCAATTATTTAACCATCCCTGAATTTCAGGAATAAACCCTTAGTCACAGCTTGCAATTGTTGTTTTTAGTGCTGAAATTTATTTACTTTTATTTATGTAGCATTTTTATCTCTATGAATAAATAAATTTGGCCTGTTTTTATTCCTTTGAGTAATTTTTGCCACGTAGTGAGGTTTTGTCATCTTTGAAATACAAATAGAGATGTTTCCTATCTTTTTATCTGGAACCTTCCTATATTACCTATCTTATCTCTGGAACCTTTTTAAAACCAATGGAAATATGTTTTCAAAGAATTAAAAAAAACAAGTTATCTGTGCAATCACCTTGGCATGGTGTCCCTTTTAATGTAAGTCTTTAAACTAAAAAAAAAAAAAAAAAAAACCTTAAAATCATATTAATTACTCAAAAATTTCCTTTTATTCTTGAGGAAAGAAACATATATGTATTTCCTTGATAATCATTCCATTTATTAAAATATTTTAATTTATTAATGCACATTAAAACTTTTATACCTCTCTGTGAGAGACAATGCTGATTACCTATGCAATATCCATTGCTGCTTCTCCTTCACTAACATTTTGTTAGGCATAGCATTGTGCTCAGCTAAAAATGCTTACTCTCCCAGCCTCCTTTGCAATTAGCCATGCAACGTATTTCTGGTCATTGAGGAGTCAGTGGTGAGAGATCTTTTCTCCAATCAAAAGGAACAATTTTAAGAAGATAAAGCTTTTAATCTTCTCCTTTCTTCCCTCCTAGAATGCAGATGCAATGCCTGGAGGTACACCAGCAATCATTTGGTCATGAGGCTGATAGCCCCAAGGGAAGGATAGGAAAACAGGAAGTTATAAGATGCTTGTTGCTTGATGGTAGTGTTGAGCTGCTATTCCAGCCCTAAATTGCTTACTTCTGGAGCTCTTGTTGCATGAAGAAAATAGAATTCTTGCTTATTTAAACCACTCTAGCAGGTGTGGCTATTTGAATCAAACATAGTTCTAAATAATACATGCTCTACCTGTAGTTAAGAATTGACTTTTATTGAGGGCTTATTAATGCCACATATTGCTATACTTTCCATGTTTATCACATAATATCCTCACATTCTCCTATGAAGGCAAGTACTACTATTATAATAATTAGTGCTCAATAAGTGGATGAAGTTGTTGATATTATTGTTAGTTATAATGCTACTGTTAGAGTAGGAGAGTAGGAGACAGGGCTGAGACCAGAAACGCGCTTGAAGATTGGATGCAAGTGTTAAAGTAAACAACCCTTAAAAAGGGGGGCTGATAAGCACAGGCAAGAACTGGCTTCAAGTGGCTTGCCAGCTACCTCTGCCACCTTACATGATCTTTGGCAAACTACAATATCATTCACATTGTTGTTTTAAAATGTCTCCACCCTTGAAATTGTCATGACAATTCCAAAACAACCATATAAAAGTAGGAAAATGGGAGAGAACCCAATTCTAGGAATTACTACCCAAAGTCTTAATAAAAGCCAACCCTTTGGCCTTGAATATTCCTCCTCTCAATTAGTAAAACTAGAAAATATCTAAAAACCACTTCCTCCCAGTGAAGCTGCTCTTTTTCAAGCCTTCCCACTCCACTAAGAGTGTACTTTCACTTTCAATAAAAGCTATCACTTGCTTGGCTCACATGGTACATCCTGAAATTCTTTTCTTGACAAACACCAAGAACTTGAAAAAACTTCCACTAAGTAGCCAGTAACACTACTATTATACCTATACTAATATTATAGATTTGTCTTTTCTAGTTTTCCATTATAAAAGGACCAGGCATTATAAAAAAGAAGATGTAATTTGAGAAAAGAAACAAATAGAATTTTTATAAATGAAAAATATAGTGACTAAAATTAAAACTTAATTTCTACATTAACCAGACAGATTAGAAGCCACTAAAGAGACAACTGGTGAACTGAAAATAGATTTGAAATAATAACCACAAAATGCAGTACAGATAAATATATATATATATATATATATACACACACGGAAAAAATGTGAAGAAAAAAAGATCAAGACACTTGGGAGATAGAATGACAAAATTCAGCATGTATTCAGTGGGACCACTAGAAGAAAGAAAGAAAAAAATAAGGGAGGCTACCTTTAAAAATATGATTGGGGATTTTACAATATTAAAAAAACAAGAGTCTCTTAGATTAAAGAAACAAATAAGTACTGAATTGTCTGTGATAGTAAAACTATAAAACATTAAAATGAAGACTTGTGATAGTGAAACTATAAAACATTAAAATGAAAAAATTTCTTACAAGCAATTGAACATAAATAACTTACATAGAGGAAAAACTAGTTAGCTTGACAACAGATGTCTCATTAGCAACAATTAGTGCCAGAATATCATGGAATAAAATAATTTAAAGTACTAAGGTAAAATAACTGAAATCCTGGAAAATTTATACTCACCTAAAACATCATTTGAGAGTGGTAGCCTAATAAAGATATTTTTATACAATC
Organism: Lemur catta; assembly: GCF_020740605.2. NCBI lineage: Eukaryota > Metazoa > Chordata > Mammalia > Primates > Lemuridae > Lemur > Lemur catta. The sequence goes on from NC_059132.1 coordinate 48,006,940, forward strand.
AAACAATTACAGCATATCACTCTGGCAAAAACACCAACAAAAAACAATAGATAGAAGATAAATAGATAATAGATAGACAACAATAAACCTACTATAAGTAATTGAAAGGTAACTGAAGTAAGAAGCTAATTGGAGGAAACTGAAACCAGAAGGGAAAAAGTGATGGTGCAAGAAGCAAGAAAGGACTTCTACTTCCAACCAGGTGAATTAAGAAGAGGAAGATTTACCTTCCACTTTAAACAACTAGAAAACCAGACAAAATGTGTGATATAACAGGTTTTTTTTGTTGTTTATTTGTTTTTTGTTTGTTTTTTTTTTTTTTTTTGAGACAGAGTCTCGCTTTGTTGCCCAGGCTAGAATGAGTGCCATGGCATCAGCCTAGCTCACAGCAACCTCAGACTCCTCAGCTTAAGCGATCCTCCAGCCTCAGCCTCCCGAGTAGCTGGGAATACAGGCATGCACCACCATGCCCGGCTAATTTTTTCTATATAGATTTTTAGTTGGCCACATAATTTCTTTCTATTTTTAGTAGAGACGGGGTCTCGCTCTTGCTCAGGCTGGTCTCGAACTCCTGACCTTGAGCGATCCACCCGCCTCGGCCTCCCAGAGTGCTATGGTTACAGGCGTGAGCCACCGCGCCTGGCCATAACAGTTTTTAAATATTGAATGACAGGAAAACAAAGAGGAATCCTACAATTGCCCCAGGTTACCACCTGAAGAAAATTTCCAAGCTGCAGCACAGGAAAGAGAAACCAAACAGAGCCCCGTGACCTGGCTGAGTTAAGTAGACAGGTACAGAGTTCAGGAAGGCCAAAAAGGCTAGGCTCTGGGGTGGAGGGTGGGGATCAAATGTCAGAGAGGGAACTAGACAGAGAAAGAGGTCCCTCTAGAGATCTTAAGAGGAATCCCCTAAGGATTTTGGCTAAGAACTGATCTTTGCTTGGATATGAGGATATACACAGGGCCAGAGAAAGACCCTTCTGTCAAGAATAGGAGGAACAATCCTTTAAAGCTCAATGAGGACTGGGAATAATTCATTTTCCCAGTAGCCAATGTGGGAAGACATCCTACTATACTGGGGATTAGGTAAATTCCTAGAGAGGATATTGCATTAGGAGTGGGGTCAAATTAGCTTTAGACCAAAGACTGTTCTTCACTCCTTGTTTAGATCCAAATTTCCATCAGGCATTAATGGTGGCAGCAGCATTGCTGGTGCTGCTGCTTCTTGAAGGAATTCCTTTAACATTTTTACAGTGCAATACTGCTCGCGATGATTTTACTCAGTTGCTGTTAGTCTGAAAGCTCTTTATTTCGTCTTTATTTTTGAAAATTATTTCCTTTGTGTTTAGAATTCTAGGCTGACAATCTTTTTCTTAGTACTTTAAAGATGTCTCTCCATTGTTTTACTTGCACAGTTTCTGATGAGAGGTCTGTTTGCATGCTTACAATTGTTCCTCTATATGTAACGCATCTTTTTCCTCTAACTGCTTTCAAGATTTTTTCTTTATTACTAGTTTTCAAAATTTGATCACTGTGTACCTGGTGTAATACTTTTGACATTTCTTTTGCTTGGATATCATTGAACTTCTTGGATGGTTTACAGTTTTAATTGCATTTAGAAATTTTTCATTTATTAATTCTCCAATAATATCTGTTTCCCTACCTTTTCTTGGTTTCCATTTTCACATTTTTAACACTGTTCATTGTGACCTGTTTTATGACCTCTAATATTGATCCACAAGTCACTGATGCTCTGTTAATTTTTTTAAATTCTATTTTCTCTCTCTTTTACTTTGAATTAGTTTCTACTGCCGTATATTCAAGTTCATGGTCCTGTAGTAATGAGGCCCTCCTCCTTCATGGTGTCAGTGGAGGCTACACAGGGAGAGAAATCGTTTGAGTAAAAACAGTTATGTTCATTTTCTACCTAAAAGTGTTGTGACCATAAATTATAAGAGGAAAATGCAGAAATAAAGAAGGCATTTCAATATGAATCTAATACTTTAATATCAATTTGATCTATGTCAATGATTCCTACATTTGCAAAGATGGGACATTCTACTGATATTCATTGCCTTTTAAGAATTTCATGATGTTTTAAAACATTAATTCTATTAAAAGCAATCTGTTTAAATTTGTTTTAATTATCATGTGTGTAAAGAAGAATAAAAATAAGACTAATAAACAGATAAAAATTCAACCAATAGAAACAGATCGAGAGTTCACCTATATGGGCAATCAGTCAATTATGCCTACATACTGAATCCTGGACATGGAAGCTCAGGTGAGTTTTCTTGGTTGTCACTACTCCATGTGTTTTGTCACACATTGATGCTGAGAAGGTAATGTATCTGCATCCTGAGGACAATAAAACTTCATGTTTGGAATTCTCCCAGACTCTGCCCTATGTATCTGTTCCATTGCCTGATTGTAACCTATCCATTCCCTGTAATAAACTCCAACTGTGATTACAATCACTTTCAATGAGTTCTGTGAGTCCTAGTGACAATCAAGTCTGAAGGTGATTTTGGGAAACCCCTTGAACTTGCAGTTGGTGTTGGGAGTCTTGGGAAGACTTGGCAGGCAGAAAGACTATGCCCTCAAACCTCAAAGTCTGACTAAAGCCAGGTAACATTAGAAGAACAGCATAAACCACCACTCCTTAGGAACATACGTGCAAAAATCTTTAACAAAGTTTTAGAAAATAGTCTTAAACATATTATGGTCAATTGATTTTTAATGAAAGTACCAAGGCAGTTCAATGAGGAAAGAAAATTTTCTGCAACATAAAATACTAGAATGACTGGATAGTTATATGCAGAAGGAAGGAATGATGGAAGTAAGAGACAGAGAGAAGGAAGGAGGAAGGAAAGATTAATTAACCCTTACCTCACAAAAATGAACTCAAATTGTACCATATAATCTAATATACAGGCTAAAATTATAAAGTATAGAATAATACATAGGAGAAAATATCTGTGAACTTTGGTTAAGCAAACTTTTCTCAGAATAAAAGAAGCCATAAACTATTAAAAATTGATACATTGAACTTTATGAATATTAAAACTTCTGTTCGCCTAAAAACATCCTCAAGAAATGGAAAGACAAGCCCCAGAAACTAGAAGGAAATATCTGCAAACCATATATCTAACAGAAGGCTTGTATCCAGAATATACAAAGAACATTTACACATTAATGATGATGAGATGAACCACTCATTTCTTAAATATTGGCAAAAAATTTGAAGTGACACTTCACCAAAGTAAATATGGCTTGTGAATAAACACATAAAAAATGCTATTAGTCACCAAGTAAATGCAAATTAAAACCAGCACTTAATGCTATTAGTCAATCATTAGAATTAATACAATTTAAAGTCCAACGATACCAAGCACTGGTGAGGGTATTGAACACGTGGAACTCTCATCCCTACTGTGTGGAATGTAAAATGGCACAAATATTAGGTTATTAACATGAAATGTCCGATTTCCTTAAGTACTAAGTTTGACAGTTTGAAATCTCTGACATTTCACTTTGACACTTCTTGTGGGTTTTGTTTTGTTTTGTTTTTTATTGTGAAGGTACATCATCATTCTTTCAAATGCATGTTTTGGTTTGTGATTATATTTCAAACAAAATTTTTAGAGCAATTTTTGTGAAACCATGGATGAGTTAAAAATTCATGCTATTTTTTTTTTTTTTTTTTTTTTGAGACAGAGTCTCTCTCTGTCACCCTGGCCAGAGTGCCGTGGCATCAGCCTAGCTCATAACAACCTCAGACTCCTGGGCTCAAGCAATCCTTCTGCCTCAGCCTCCCGAGTAGCTGGGACTACAGGCACGTGCCACCATGCCCGCCTAATTTTTTTTTCTATATATATTTTTAGATGTCCATATAACTTCTTTCTATTTTTAGTAGAGATGGTCTTGCTCTTGCTCAGGCTGGTCTCAAACTCCTGACCACGAGCAATCCACCCGCCTCGGCCTCCCAGAGTGCTAGGATTACAGGCGTGAGCCACCGCGCCCGGCCTATTTTTTAATATGAGTTCTCTCATGGAAACAATACAGCATAGACAGCTTGAAATATCAACAAAGTGTTTGGGAAGGTTGTGGCTAATGAATGCACAGTATGTCAATGGTTAGAGAAATTCCATTCTGGTGATTTTAATCTTTAAAATGAACCATGTGGATGACCTGAGACCAAGGTGGATAATGATGAGCTGAAAGCTGTAGTGGAAGAAATCCATCTCTACCTATGCGTGAATTAGCAGCAAGGTTTGACATTATTATTCCAACAATATTGGACCATTTGAAACAAATGAGCAAGGTAAAGAAGCTGGATAGATGCGTACTACATGAATTAAACAAGCGTCAGAAGAGAGATTGTCTCGAAGCTTGTCTTTCTTTGCTAGCGACATAAAGGTGAAATGTAATGTTATGTGTGATGAAAAATGGATTCTTTTTGACAATTGCAAGCATTCAGCACAATGGCTGGATAAAGAGGAAGGGCTGAAACATAGTCCAAAACCAAATATTCATCAAAAAAGCAAATGGTGTTTGGTGGTCCAGCACTGGTATTATCCCCACAGCTTCATGAAACCTGGTCAATCGATGACAGTGGATGTCTACTGCAACCAATTGGATGAAATGATGAGGATGCCTGCAATTAAGCAACTGAGATTGATCAATAGACACAGGCCAATCCTCTTGCAAGACCACATATCATAAAAAACAATGCTGCTCAAACTACAGCAGCTGGACTTGGAAATTTTCTGTCATCCACTATATTCACCAGACCTTGCACCAACTGACTACTACTTTTTCCAGGCTTTGGACTGCTTCTTGCAAGGAAAAATATTCAATTTTCAACAAGCTGTGGAAAACACCTTTCATGATTTCATTACCACTCGCTCTCCAGGCTTCTTTGCTGCTGGCATAAACATTAGCTACTGTTAAGATGCCAAAACTGTGTCAATAGTTTAGGCACGTACTTTGATTAATTGTACTTCTTCTTACTTGAGATATAATAAACTAAACTTTTGATTCAAAATAGGAATTTCACGTTTAATGACCAGTATATTTTTTTGGAAATAGCTTGACCAAGGCTGGGGACCCTTTTCACGTTGGAAGGCTGCATTAATTTAGCTGTAATCAAATAAGGCTGCATTCAAGAAACTTCAATTAGATATACTTTAAAATGTACATTATTTTGTAAAAATCTAACTACTATGTACTTAATAATTTCAAAAAATGAAAACTATTTGTTAATTTTAAAGTTAACTAATCTTTTAATGACTTTGTTGTGTCTGCTTTTGATTGGAAAGCATTTGAATATTTGGTTGCAGCAGGGAGGTCTGCAGTTTCAGCTGATCCTCTAGATGGGTGTCAGTCATTTGTGACCTTAAAGGTGTCTTGATTTGGGTTAGGTAGAAGAATGTAGATTTGCAGCAATAAGTGGTGAAAAGCAAGAAAGCAATTTTCAGGCATGTTGCCCGAAGCATGGGTATCTACAACATTTTTCCATGTTTCAATTAGATCTTTCTTAGCATCAAACGATGACTTTAAAATGTCATCTACTGAGAGCTCAATCAATTCCATCTGTAGTTCTTTGGTGCCTTGGTGATATCAACTAAGCGAAGCTTAAACGTTAATTTGAGTGTGATATCATGATTCTCAATGTCAGTGAACCTTTTATTGTGTTCTCCAATTAATAGGTCTATAACAGCTGTGTATTCTTCAAATGATTCGCATATATCATCCTGCTCATCAGTGACCTTTGCTCGCTGGGGAAAATGTTCATCCAAAATTTCCTTTCGAAGAAGAAATGTTTTGATAAAAGATAGCTTTTACAGAAATGCTTGGATTTTCTGCCACATATCATATATAGACTTAGTTTGACATTGCAAAGGAATATTCAAGTCATTTTGATTTGACGTGGTATCACATAGAAATGCTGCATTCCTATAGAAGTCTTCTTTCAATAATTCACATTGCTGATTCTATTCTTCATAAAATTTAACTATCTGTTTTCAGAGATAAAATTATGGCTAACACCTGTCCCTGCGATGGCCAACACGCTGGGTACCCCAAACATGCAACCCTTTAGCAGCCTATTAGCAGCAACCTGGGCTGAATTAGTACCTTGCCAGGGCCATCCCAATGTGAACACCATATTCTGAAGGCCTCACGCTCACAGTGCCAAACTTATTCTTTCTGTGCACCTATCTCACAGCTTCAGCTCCCTGGTACCCCAGAGATTTGTTTCCTGCTTTCCTGGAAACTGTGCACCAACTCTAGCCACAGCAACGAAGTAAACTTCTCTGCCATCTAGTAGGCTGCAAGACACTTTCTCCAATGACATCAAATTCCAGCTCTAAGGAAGGCCCATTATTTGAGTATTCTCCATTATTTGCCATTATTTGAGTATTCTCCCTCAGCCCTTGGGTATCCTTTAGAGTTCCCTTCAATTCCCAGAGTTTAACAATTCTTTATAGTATACCTCCCCAGCTAACTTACTGTGTGGTTTCTTCTCCTGATTAGACCCGGGCTGATAGGCCACATGACTAGCAAACCCACTCCTCAGTATTTTTCCCATATAATGACTTGTTTAATTTTTATTTGGCTGCTTTCAAGATTTCCTTTTGCTTTTTTATCAATTTGACTAGGTGCGGTTTTCTTGCTGTTTATCTTGCTGGAGTTTGTAAACTTCGTGAATATGTATATTTAGGTATTTCAGTAAATTTGGATATTCTCAGCCATAATTTCTTTCAATATTTTTTCTGCCACATCAAATTTCTCCTCTCCTTTCTGAACTCTAATTATACATATTTTAGACTTTTTTATATTGTCTATAATAAGGGGTCTGCCTCTAGTTTTTGATGTTTAACTGATGACAGCTTTTAAGCTGCATCCTTCCCACATCCCCTTCTGCCCTGCATATGGACGAGGTGACAAGAAAGCCTGGGTACTCTCTCCTTAGGCACCAGCAGGAAATTCAAACTACTATCCTTTCTGTGTTCCCTTTAGCCATTTTCAGACCAGTTTGAGACACCTGCCCATATCTCCCAAAGAGTATTGTTACCTTAGTATGTGAGTAATAAACCTTTTCATACTCCCTTAGTGTGTGTGATATCATTAATCTTGACATCTGAACTAAATTTGGGGTGAAGGGATCCATCTGTCATTTCAAGATAGCTATAACAGCCCCACAAGGACTTGTTCATTTTTGTCTCTCTGATTTGTAGATTGGATAATTTATATTGATCAATCTTCAGGTAAGCTGACTTGTGTTTTAACTCATATATGTTATGACCCTTTAAGGATTATTTTTTAATTGAAATATTATATTTTCTACTCAAGACGTTCCACTTAGTTCTTTTTCATAGTTTCTATTTCTCTCCTGATACTGGCAGCATTTTCATTCATTGTGAACATATTATCCTTTACTATCAACATAGGATTCTATACCAAGTTAGGCTGTCTTTCAAGAATGAGGGAGAAATAAGGATCTTATCAAATAAAAACGTAGAGAGAGAAAGTTTATCACTAGAAGACTTTCAATAAAGGAACTTCTCCTAAATTTATGAACAGAAGAGAAATTACCCCCATACAAAAAATAAAGTCTCCTCTACAAGAATTATTGGTAAGCAAAAATATTAGACAATATGTGAGAAAAATCTTTAAAAATTTGCAAAATGGAAAAATAATGCTAATTTATAATTTATCTAGAACTAAAATACCTATCAACAATTGCATGTAATTTTGAAGAGGGCTGATTAAAATTAACATTCTAAGATGCTTATGTTATTCAGGAGTAGGAGAAAATTATTAACTTAAGGCTTTGTTAAAAATGTATGTTGAAATAATTAGGCTTCAGATCAAAAAACAGACATAGAACAAATAACTTCCAAACAAACTGAGAAGAAAAACTGAATGAAAATAAACAAAGAAAACAAGTTAATCCAAAAGAAGGCAAGGAGGCAGAGATACAATAATAGAAAAGGCAAGACATAATGAAAAGCAAAGATGATATAACCAAATCCAAATATATTAATATAATAAATGTAAATATTTTACAACTTCCAGATCAAAGACAAAGATGGCCAGATAAGAATAAAGCTCAAGATATTATATGCTGCTTTAAAAAGTCATGCCTAAAACACAAGGATACAGAAAACCAGAAAGTTTAATAACAGAAAAGAGGTAAGTCAAGAAAATACTAGCAAAAGAAAGCTTACATAACTATATTATCACCAAGCTATACAGATTACAAAGCCAAACACATTATTAGAGATAAAGAGGTTGGTCAATATTGGTTAGAGGGTCAGTTCACCAAGAAGATAGAAGACATCTAAACTTCCAATAAATAATAATATAGTCTTCAAATATATAAATATATATATAAAATGTATATAGTTAAAACTATCAAATCTACAGTCATAGTGAGAGATTGTAACATAACTGTCTATAAAATATCAATTAAGGTAAGATATAAACTGTACAATTGACAACCTTAAGCTAATGGATACATGGAACTGTACCCTACATCTGGAAAAGATACATTTTTCACAGGCCATATTTGGAATACCTATGTTCTGGGACATTATGAACCACATGTTAGGCCATAAAGCTAGCCTCCACAAATTTTAAAGAACTTGAATCATACAGAATATTTTCCTGATGACAATGAAATAATTTTAATAAGAGGTACAAAAAGATAACTAAGGAAAAAACACATTTGAAAATTTAAAATACTCTTTTAAATAACTAATGGAACAAAAGAGAATTCATAATGAAACTGGAGACTACTTAAGATTTAATAACAACAAACATCATGTCCCCGGGTCTCCTAGGGACAAAAGTAGGTGACGTTGCCTTGGTGGAATTGCCCCACCTGGGAAGAAGGACAAGGGTGGGCCCCAGGCCCCCATCTTGGTCCTGCTCCACCCTAATCCTCTCCCAAGTGACTGCCATACCTGGGAGATGAGGGAATACCCTACGAATCGGCCAATCAGAACTTAGCACACCAGCTGCAAAAAATGCAGAGGACTCTCTAGCCCACAGGCCAAGCAACATAGGTACCATAGAGCTTGGAAATTGAACTGGAACAATTGGCATGCATTAAGACTCAGGTCATGCAACTGCCATCTGTCCAATCAAAGTGGCTCCATGGTGACCTCTGAATCACGATGGCAGTCCCAATCCGGGCACTATAAAACAAGACACAGACCATAACCAGGTCCATTTTTTTTTTTTTTGCACTCTTCCTTTTTCTCTCCCTTTGCTGCGACAATGGGTCCGTTCGCCATCTGTGACATATGTACCATGCTCTGTAAACCCATATCTTACTCTTGCCCTATAATCCTATCTTTCTCTCCTCAATAAAACTCATTTTCATGCTTGTCTTATTTTGGTGCATCTGGTCATTCTTCAGCCATGAGCGTGTCAAGAATTGACATTTTCATACTGAAACCTGACAATATCAACAGATTAAAAGAGAGAAACCTTATAATTTTCTTAGTGTATGCATAAAAAGTATTATAATAAAATTCAACATCCATTTGTGACTACTAAAGGACAAAGAAAGAAAACTTGGTCAACTAGGTACAAAAAAACTTTCTAAATCTCACAAAAGTATATTACAAAACATAGAGTAAACATTATATTTAATACTAAAATGTTGAAAGCAATCTAAAGATACCTGCTGTTATCATTCATTTTCAAAATTTAATGGCTGTCCTAACCAGTGTAATAAAATGAAAAGAACAAAAAATTAAAAGGATTGGTAAAACAGAAACAAAACTTATAATTAATTACTCATTACTGATTTTTTTCTTCAAGAAAATCCAAAAGTATCTACAAATAATTTTTATATTGATAGCATAAATAATTTTAAGACAAAAAAAGTACCAAAATTAAAATGCAAATCCTTGCACTAGCAGCAATCAAAAATATAATTTTAAAAACTTGTACAATAGAAATAAGAATAATTGTACTAAGAAATAAATTCAACAAAATATATACATGTCTCCATGGATAAAATTATAAAGTTTTATTGAGAGGCATTAAAGGTTCCTATGTAAATAGATATTCCATTTTGTTGAATAGACTCAATATTGTGAATATGTAAATTCTCCCAAAATTAATCTATTGAGAATCCAATTAAAGTCCTAACAGGATTTGTTGTTGGTGTTATTATTACCATTGAAATTACAATTGATTACATTGATTTTACAATTTATTTGTAAAAGCAAAAGCCTCCAAATAGCCACCAAGTTGGGGACAAGTCTTAAGCTAATGAAGGCAAGATCCTTCCTTACCTCTTCCTTTATAATAAGTCTTTATAATAAATTATTATTATATTACTGCAGGTCTTAATTATAATAAATTATTATAAAGACTTATTATAATTAAGACCTGCAGTAAAATATATGCACTAATAAATAAACTAATGAACAGCATAGAAAGTCCAGAAACAAATGCATGCAAAAATGGTTTATAGTGATTTATAATAAATGTGAAACTTCAGATCAGTGGGGGAAACATGGGCTGCTGAGCATTTTAATTATCCCTATCAAAAACGGTTATTCCAGTTCCCGTATCACATCATACACAAATTTAGTTACTGAATGACTGAAGATCAATGTGAAAGACAAAACCATAAAACTTTTAAAAGAAAATATAGGGAAGTCTCTTTATGACCTAGGGTAGAAAGTACTTCTTAAGTAAGACAAAAAAATGAAATCTATAAAGAAAACCATTGATAAATTCAGCAACATTAAAAAAGATGTCTAATCATTAAAAGTTACTATGCAGTAAAAACATAAGCTAAAAGAAGGTATTTGTAACATATGTAACTGAAAAAGACCTTATATTGAGAATATATAAAGAATCCCTATGAATCAAGAAGAAAAAGGCAACCCAAATTAAAGCAACTTGGACAGGTATTTCACAGAAGAGAAAAAACAAAGCATATGTGTGTGTGTTTACATGTACATATGTGTGTATGTGTGTGTGTATACACACACACACCCCCCACCAAAAAGTGCTCCACCTCATGACTTCAATAGTAATCAGAGAAGTAAAAATTAATTGCAATGTAATATTGTTTTATACTAATGAATTTTTAAAATTCTCTAAAATTCAGACAATACAGTGTTGATAAAATACTGCTGACAAGCACATATATTGGTACAACCACTTTGGAAAACAGTTTGACATTACCTAATAAGTGTGAACATGAGCCTACCCTGTGATTCAGCAATCCCACCACTAAGCGTATACTTGAGAGAAACTCTTGCATATGCAAACCAGAATATGTGTACAAACATGGCCCAGCAGCATTTCTCATAATTGCAAAACCTGAAATGGTTGTAATACCAATCAACAGTACATTGGAAAAATAATTTATTATATCCATACAATGAAATATAATGTAACAGTGAAAGTAAATTAACCACATCTTTCTATACCAACATAGATGAATCTCAAAAACATAACATTGAACAAAAAAAGAGAAAATTTATGCAATTTGTTTTCATTACATAAAGGTCATAAATGTGTAAACCTAAATCACATATTCTTCATATAAATAGGAAAACTACAAAGAAAAGTAAGGTAAAAGTAAACACGACAATCATGATCCTATTACCACTGGGAGGAAGGGAGGGGTTGAGAAGAGAATAAAGTCAAGGAGGGTCACAAGAGTAATATCAAGGCAATATTTTATGTCTTGACCTGGGTAATGAATTCATTGTGGCTCTTTTTATTATTACTCTTTATACTGGACATAAATTTTTATGTATTCTCATGCATGAAAAATTTCACAATAAAAAATTAAGCAAAAAGGAAGGGACCAAGAACAGAAAATACATTTTGAATAAGAAAGCAATATTGTATATAAATGTATATATGTGTGTGTGTGGATGTTTGTGTGTGTCACCAAACCAGACATTAAACCTTTTATAAAATTACAGCAATGAAAATTAGGGAAATAGTGTAGGAATAGACAAATAAACCAAAGGAATAGTACAGATTACCTAAGAACAGAGCATATAAACAGTCCCACGTATGTTTGTGTGGAACTCATTACATGATAGAGGGGCATTGCAAATATCTGGGGAGAAGATTCCATAAACAGTGCTCAATCAAAAAATACACAAAAAGAGTAGTTAGTTCTTCTTACTCAGAATCACTTATGTCTCTTCCTGCAAAGCAGAAAGAGTGAGTGATTAGTGCCCCATCCTTGGAGTCAAAGTGGCTGCATTTCAATCCCTCCCCCAGGTACTGAGAAAAAAGACCTGGGCAGGTCACTTAGCTTCTCTGTGACTCACTTTACTCCAGTGAAATGGAGATGACATAATGATAGTCCTTGCCTCACAGCCTTGTTAAGATTAAGTAAAATAATCTGCTTCTAGTGTTTAAAGATGTGCCCGCCCTTGAATGAAGTTCAATAAATGGCTAGCTCCCGAATTTATTTAACTTCAAGTTTCAAAGTTAAGGACTTAATGTGATAAGCTTGGGTGGGAGAAAAAAGGATTTTAAAATCCATTATTTGTTACTTTTCTGTGTCAAGCAACAGACTTTGACTTTGAACAGCTAGAGAGTAACAATTATGCCTACTCAACTTCATATATTCAGTATCTAACATAAAACTTGCCATGTAATAGATGCTTAATAAGTAGATATTATGTTGCATCGATTTGAACTAAAAAGGGAAGACAAAGTGGCATTACTATAAAAAGGGAAAAAGTCAATGTGGGTGTTGGAAAATGCCACCGCTTTTCACTCCTGTGTGGAGAAAAACAAAGCAGTGTTTTAAAGGCCAAATTTAATGGATTCCCAAGGTTATGCTACTGTGAAATTATGCTACTATGGAACAGGAATTAGAGTCAGTCATTCCAAAATGTAAAATACCATGAAAGATAAAGTAATAAAACACAGTATACTTTAAGTGAATAGTCCAATTAGCCAAACACCAGGGAGAACTTAAATCAGAATGTAACTTGATATGAACAGAACAAGGAGCAACCATTAATACTGACAAGTAAAAAGGACCAAAAAAATAATAATAGTACAGCAATTATGCAGTAATAATATGTTATCTTATAACAAACCTAATCACCAAAGAAATAGCTGTAGTCTAATACTTCCACATAATTCCTTTGTGAGATACTTAAATATATACACATATATATATCCACAATTAAACCAAATCAGCAAAAATAAAAACAGATGAAAAATGTATATTGTCTATCTTCAAAGAATAATATCTGTGTCACATTACCAAGTGTTATAGCAGAATAAAGTTCAGGGTTGCTTAATTCTGTAATATTCTGATAATCACTGATCTGAGGTTTCATCAAAATGAAATGTCATAGAAGAAACATGAGTTAATTGGTATCAGCGCTACTAACAATACTGAAGAAAATATAATTTTATTTTGAAATTCACATCATAAGCACTGTTTCAGGTAACAAAGAATTTCATAATTTTTCATTTTAAAATGTGACATAAATCTATTATATGTAAAAATTTATAGCAACATTTTCAAAATAGTTTGTCTTCTTTTAAAAATATACAGTCAAATGCTTTAAATGTCAGGAGAATTATGAGATATTTCTTCATCCTCTAAAAAAGTATATTTTCAATTTCACGACCAAGAAGAAAAGCTAAAAAGCTCTGTTCATTTTGCTTTTTCATAATCATTCCAGAAATGATGTATATCAAAACTAGATCTTCCAAGGTATTACATTTCACCGTCTAGTTAACCTTATCAGTAAAGCACTAGAAAACAAATCCCACATATGAGAATTTCATCCATTCTGCAGAGTTATCCTGGTCATAAAGAGTTGCCCACAACTAAGATAAATTATTATGGAGACTAGAAATGGGCTGTGAATTCAACTAGAAGCACTGAACCTATAACAAACTCTACTGAGTAATGCTGATGACCATGGTACCAGTGCAGACTGAAAAATGCTCGTTACTCAGTTCACCTTTACCCAACATAGCATATGTACATTGAAAATATATTGATACAAATACATTTCAACTTTTAGAGTTTCTAAAACTGAATAGTTTGATCCACAAGGGCATCTCAATACTCTTCTATACTCTTCCATACTCTTCTATGTTTCTGAATCAAATCAGATTTGATGCAAAAATTATGATCCTAGATTCATGACAAAACCAATATCCTCATCAGTAACAGAACTCATGAAGATTGTAGAACTGAATTTAGATTTAAGCCAAGAGCCCAAACACTACCCACAGTATGGTCCTAGGAAATACACATTTCAGCCTGAAGAATTTATAAAATGGTCCCAGAAGATTGCACTGGTATTACACGGAAGACAGCACCCACATGCCTATACCCTTTTCATCTATGCCTGGATTCAGGGCAGGCAGGAGATGGTTTTATAAGTGAAAATGTGGCAGAAGGAAACTATTTGTGATCTAAAATATCCTGGTAATAATATGCAAAGAAGGTAAAGTGCTAATGTAAGACTCGATAAATATACATGTTGTTTACTTTGAAGAATGCTATGATTATGACTTTTGATAGTTCAAAAACTACCTTCCCATTTCTCTTTACACAAAAAGAAATTGGTTTGGAGTTTCACCCACAAGAGTATTCCATGCCACTCTTCTCTCAGTTTGTCTTTTCATTCCCATAGAATGCCAAGAACTTCCAAAATACATTACCATGCAAATGTCTTGGGTGCCTTTACTACACATTTATATTGCAAGGTAATCAATAAATTATTATTTCAATATTTATTGGAATCTCAGAATAAGAAAGAAGATAGATTACGCAAATTCATCTTCTGTGATTAATGGATCTTCCAGCAGAAGGCATACACTGATGGAGTAGGTCAGTATGCAGACTATATTACTGAATATTTCAACTCGGGCTGTAAATATAGTATCTGTTTCTCTTAGGGACTGTCACACTGAGTGCAGTATAAAAGGCAATAAATTTCAACAGATTAATTAACTCTTTGGTTACTGGGGCTGTGTGTCACCTATCCTGGCACCTAATAAAAATTCCTTTAATGCCAAGACATAAAGAAGGGCCTCTTTGGAAATGAGTTATTAACAGCATTTCGTGAATAGATGGAGAAATTGTAGCCGAGCCATTTAAGTGTCATAAAGTGCAGCAAAGGCTGCTGGAGGCCTCTGAGGGACGCCAGGCAATACCATAACAATCAAATCTGAGATGGAAGAGGGATTGAGCTGTCCACTCAGAATTTTTATATTGTCAAAGAGCAGCGAGGAAATAATGTGATCAAGAAGTGAATTAACCTTGTGTGTGAAAGAAAGGGGATGATCTGATGGAAAAGGCAGTAAAGTAAAAATCACTCCATAATGCCTACATTGCAGGCGAACCATGAGGGGCCCCTAATGTCTGCAGGCTGTCAGAGAACAGATCCAGACCTCTAAGTACTATAAACCCATTACCTGCATTAGCCTATAATTGGAATACATTTATTCATGCTTCTTTAGTTCTTCGGGGTCTCTGCGTTGTATATCCACAGAGCATTAATTCCTATAAATGTTCTATCTTTGCAGACTCCTGCAAACGGCTAGACAGTCTTGGGTGGGAATTAACATTCAGTGAGAGAGGAAGAAAGCTCTGCATATGTAGTACAAGATCTGTATCCATTTTCCATTTCATACTATGTTGTTTAATTTAGTACCTTGGCTCCTCCACCCAAATATTCTTTGGATGCTTTCTGATGAATGTCTAGCTATCACATTTTTTATATTTTTCTATTTCAAATCCAGAGCTATAACAGGCAGAAAATAATAAATACGAAATACTAACCCATGTTTTTTACTAATGCTCATTTAACTATCTTTCAAAATGTAAATTTCATTTTCTCTCTTGAAGTTCCACTCCAATATATGACACTTTTTATAAAGTTCCACACATTATCCAAAAACCATGTAGAAATAATAATAAAATTTAAATTAGTAATTTCTTTCTGAAGATAGCACCCTTAGTCCAAGCTACTTAGGAGAACCAAACACAGAAAATACTGGCAAGCAGGTGCCTGGTACATAGAGCATTTCCCACGTACCAGCACTGCTCTGAACACTTTACATATATTAACTTAGTTCACTCTGATGACAACTCTAAAAGGTAGGTTGTAATAGTTTATTACTATCTTCATTTTATTGATTAGGAAACTGGAGTACAGAGCAGTTAAGTAAATTCCCCAAGGTCCACAGCTGATTTAAAAATACCAAAAATCTCTGTCTCTAGGAGTCTGGTTCTTAGCCACTTTGCAAAATTGTCTCACTGAAAAAATGGTTAATAGAGCTAACATGACATACAAATATTCTCATGCAAATATTCTATTTGTACTCTAATAATTAATCTTAAAATCAGCTATGCAAATGCATAGATGTGTGTGTGTGTTCTTGGGGACTTTACTCCTTCAGCTGTCCCTCGTTTCTCCTGCATCATCAGTCATTCCTGTTTTCTGTACAGGAAAGTTCCCACTGGCATAAGATGTGCTTGCAGGGGTGGGAACCTGAGGCCTTGGGGCCACATGTGGCCTTCTGGGTCCTTGAGTGCCACCTTGTGACCTAACCCAATTTTTACAGAACAAATCCCTTTTAATAAAGGGATTTGTTCTGTGAAGTTTGGATTGGGTCACTTGGGGATCAGGAGGGCCACGTGTGGCCTTGAGGCCGCAGGTTCCTCGCCCCTTCTAGTGTCTTCTACTCTAACCTCCACCTCCTTGATCAATCCTACCACCCCTTAGCCTCTTGCCCCTTCCCGGAACAACTTCTCTGAGGAGTGTTCGTTCACGTGCTGCTGCTGCATCCTCACATCCTGCGCTGTGCTCAGACTCTTCCCCCATCGCTCCATGGAAATCGCTGTGCTAAATCTAAAGGCCCTTCCACGTCTTCACTGTGTTCGACCTTATGGCAAACAGGACAAAATTAACCACTCCCTGCCTCGTGAAAATCGCTCCCTTCGTGGCTTCCCTGGACACACTGCTTTCTGCCTTTCTTCCTCCCTCCCGCTGTACCTGGCCTCCCTGAGCTGCCTCCTCCTGCTCTTCGCAGCTTCATCCTCCTGCTGAGGCTCTTCCCAGGGCGGCTCCGGGCCCCTCTCACCTACTCGCCCACAGGCAGGTCATCTACGTGGGCTCAAAAAACACCTTTTGGCTGATTACACTCACATTTTTATCTCCCCTTTTCATTCCTCATGTAAATCCAACTACTCCCTGACATCTCAATTTAGACGTCTTACAGACCTCTCAGCATCAACATATACGGAATTCGATTTCCCCACACAACTCTGGTCTTCCCACCAAAAAAGAAAAAAAAAGGCACTACCTTCCTTTCAGCTACTTAAGCCAGAAATCTAGGTCATTCTTGATTTTCCCCCATTTCTTCTCACGTCCAATCCATCAGCATGTCTTATTCATTCTGTCCCCAAAGCCCCTGCTCTCTCCATCAGATTTCCCAGATACTGGTTGAAGGGTGGATATTTTATGCAGTTCTGGACACCAAGAAGGAGGGGAACATTTTCCTTTTCTATAAAAAGACATACACACAGGAGAAAATGCCTCTCTCGTCCAGGTGATGCCTGGAACTGCTGCTACGATTCTGTGGTTCTGTGAAGAGACATCACCACCATTACAAGGACGGCAGAGCAGAAAGATGGTGAGATCCAGGACACACGATTGGGGGTGTCCTACGTCTGTACTTCTTATTCTGTGATACAAAAACCTCCTCATACCTTCAGTTGGGTCTTGTGTTATTTGAAGCCTAAAATAATCTAACTGACACATCCCTTCTCTATCAGTTATCTGCATAACAAGTTACCTCAAAACTTAGTGGTTTAAAATGACAATAACCTTGGTATCTCTCAGTTCCTGTGGGCCAGGAATTCAGAAGTGCCTTAGCTGGGTGGTCCTGGTTTGGGGTCTTTCATGGGGTTGATGGTGACCAGAGCCGCAGTCAAGTGAAGGCTGGCTTGGAGCATTTGGATCCACTTCCAAAATGGTTCACTCACATTCACAACGTGGTGTTTGCTGCTGGCGTTGGTGGCAGCCCCAGTTCCTTACACATGGGAATCTCCACAGGCTGCTGAGAGTCCTTACAGTGTGGCAGCTGCCCTCCCCCAAAACGAGCGACCCAGCAACATATGAGCCAAGTGGAAGCTGTTCTTTTTAATGACGTAAGCTCAGAAATCACATAGCACCACGTTCTATTCACTAGACAAGAATCACTAAGTCCAGCCCAGATTTAGGAGGAGGAAATAAAGCTCCATTTTAGGAAAGAATTTGCAGACATTTTAAAACCACCACATGTTCATTTTTTTCACTGCATTCTAGTCACAGTGGTCTTTGGTCAGTTCCTGGAATTTGCCAAACTCCTTTCTACCTCCAAGTTCTTTCACACATGAACACATCTGCCTAGAAGGTTCTTCCCCTGGCTGATCTTCCCTGAACACCTTGTTTCCCCCACACCATTAATCTCTCTCTTTGCCCCTTGTATGTTTCATGATGGAAGGGCCAGCTGTTGTCCGGCTAATCATTCTATCTTCAGTTCCTAACACTGCATCTGGTAGGTACTAGGCACTCAAAAAACAATTAGTGAATGAACAAAAGAACATAGGTATGCGCTCACAAAATGTTTTCAAAAAGCTGCAAAAACCATTCAGCAAATTTATCCAGAGGAAAATGTTTAAGATGATAAGGTGCTTAAGTTTAATATGGAAAGTGACATTCTAGCTATCTTTTGAATATTTAAAGGGCTATCTTTGGGGAAAAGATTAAATTTATTCTCTATTATTCATGAAGTACAATTAAAATGGATGGGTAGAAATTATGGGAAAAAAAGAGTTTAGGTGAATAAAAGAAAGACCTTTCTAATGATTAAAGTCATCTAAAAAAGTGAAACCAGTTGACTTATAAGACAGTAATCTTCCT
Organism: Lemur catta; assembly: GCF_020740605.2. NCBI lineage: Eukaryota > Metazoa > Chordata > Mammalia > Primates > Lemuridae > Lemur > Lemur catta. The sequence goes on from NC_059132.1 coordinate 48,025,893, forward strand.
ATCATTCAAAATGTTCAAACATAAACTATAAGATCACCTGCCTCCAATGTCAGAGAAGAAATTCAAATATTGGAGATCAAATGGACCAGATGGACAACAGCTCCCATTTTGCATTCTAGGATTCTGTAATATAAGCCTTAACAAAATATAAATTTGTCTCGGTCCATTTATGCTGTTATAACAGAATAACACATACTGGGTAACTTATAACAGTAGAAGTTTATTTGCTCATAGTTCCAGAGGCCGGGAAGTCCAAGATCAAGGTGCTGGCAGGTTCAGAGAATGGTGAGGCACCATTTCTCATTGATGATGCCTTGCTCCTGCACCCTCACACAGGGTAAAGTGGAAGGGAAAGAGAGCAAGAGAGAGCCAGGTGACTCTCTGAAGACTCTTCTATAATGGCATTAATCCATTCATAAGGGCTACACCCTCATGACTTAATCACTTCCTAGAGATCTCATCTCTTAATACTGTCATATTGGGGACTAAGTTTCAACACATAAATTTTGGGTGAGCCAAAACATTCAAACAATAACAACATTTAAAAAGTTCTAACTTTTCTTGTAGAATGCAATATAGAGACAAATGTCCATAAGAAAAAAAGATTTCTCTCTACATTTTCATGCTTTTGAAAATTTCAATTATGCAGAAAAGGAAAGTTTTTAAAAATGTTTGTTTCTGATTATTAAAATAGTGTGTTTATTTTAATAATCTAAATATTGTCATATATTGATGTGATATAAGTATTAATCTCAGAGCTAAAGAGACTTTAATTGAATCCTTCATTATGAGGCACATTTTCCAAACTCTGGTTTCTGGAAATAATAAACTACATAAGCTTTAGTTTCTACCCCTGCATTAAATCAATCTTTTAAGCAGTGCATAAAAAAATATTATTTACAATATAATAGAAATGTCCTTCAATAAGTAACTAGACAAACTATGGTACATCCAGACCCTGGGATATTATTAATAATTTTAAAAACTGAACTATCGAGCCACAAAAAGACATGTAAGAACCTTAAATGCATGCTGCTAAACAAAAAAAGGCAATCTGAAAAGGCTACATACTATATGATTCTAACTATATGACCTCTGGACAAGGCAAAACTATGAAAACAATAAAAAGATCTGTGGTTGCCAGGCATTCAGGGGAGGGAGGGAGGAACAGGTGGAGCACAGGGGATTTTTAGGGCAATGAAACTAATCTGTATGATACTGTACTAGTGGATACATGTCATTATACATTTGTCCATACCTATAGTGTACAACACAAAGAGTGAATGGGAACATAAACTGTGCACTTTAGTTCATAACAACATATCAATATTGGCTCATCAATTGTAACAAATGTACCTCACTAATGCAAGATGTTAATAACAGGGGAAACTGGTGGTGATGGGGTATATGGGAATTCTATACGTTTTGCTTACTTTTTGTATAAACCACACAGGCTCCATGGGCAATGTATCTAATAAAATATTGTGATAATTAAGTATAAATCATATAAAACAAGTACTCAAGGTATTTGAATCATAGAGAGAAAGAGGCAATAATGAGGTATAAAAGACTGAATGCCAAATTTGAAAGATTGCAGAATTTGGAGAAAAAACACAGAAAATGGCACTATGGCTAGTGAAACAAAATGAAGGAAGGCACAAAAGGAGAAAAACCACTAGTGGGTGTATTCCTATTATTAATAATGAACATTATAAATATCCATAAAGGACAGTGAAGAAATTGGTCTTCACTGACCTTGTGATTTATTGATGCATTCAACAAATATTTGTTTGAGCAAGACACTGTGATAGGGTGATAGTGAGTTTCTAGATGTCTTCAGATATCAACGCTGCCCTCAAGAAGCTTGCTAGATGGCACGTGTTACCATTCCTCAAAGTCATAAAACTGAGAACTGCATGATTTCTTAAAATAAAGAGTAAATAAGAAACAGTCATCCCTGAGAAAGGCTTTCTTGTCTGACTCACTATATATGCATTAAGATTGACATACACCGCCAGGTGCTCTTAATGGAGAAAAATATTTCTGCTTGGACTGTTTTCTTCAGCACAGAATGGTGCTATTTAGATCTGAAATGTTTCATACACTTTTATTTCTATTCTCTTTATTTGTTGGTATGTTAGAGGTCTGAAACCATTCATCTAGCCCTGCAAGCATAAGCTGCTGCTGGCATGGCTGATCTCTCTGTATCGCTCCCTCTGAAGGGAATTGCATGAACAAGAAGGAGCAGGTTTAGCCATTGACAGCCCCCAGGATTGGCAAACCTTAGACAGAGAACTGGTCAGGGAGAGAACATCTTAGTGCTGGGAATGCTAAGGGGTTATCTAGTTCATGTTGACAGTACAGGGAAAAATGGCCATTCTAGCCTCTGCTGTGTATCTCAGGAGACAGCCTCTTCCATTTTGAAAAGTTATCATGCTTAAAGTCAGGGGAACAAGAAATTATGTATTATATATCTCAGTATAGTTCTAGTTCTGCCTTCCAGAGGCCCATAAGTCTAATTCCTTTTTATATGATAGTCATTTAATTACTTGAGGACAATAAATGCATGCTCATTTCTTTCAATGATTCTTCATTATGTTATGGTTTCCAGATCCTAGAATAACGTAGTCATTCTGTTCTACATAAAAATTTTTGTTTGGAAGCCTAAAGTTCAAACTTATACCATCCCAACAAACACCCTTTGCTTCCTTCTCCCACAATCAATTTGAAAGGAACAGTTGCTCATACTTAATATGTCATGATTAAATGCATGATGGCCAAGTAGACCAAAATATACACATAACATAAATATATGTGAATAAGATATAAATGTAAGAATAACAGCTATAAATAAAATATAAATATGCATACAGACCAAAAAAGTAGTTGAATATTTTATACAGCCTAAGCACCTAATTTGGCTGAATCTAGTTTTTTCCACTATAAAACCTGAGACATCCCTAAGATATAAGGCAGATACAAAAAATTATGTATCGTACTACCATTTAAGTTTTTAAAAAGGAAAAAATAGATGTGTATGTGTTATGTGTGTATTTCTTATGGATATAATATTGCTGAAAATATATTAAAATACTGGTAACATTGGTTGCCTTAGGAAAGGAGAACAAGGTAAATAAGGACGGGATGTGTGATCAACTTTTTATTAAACCAGCTTTTGCAAATTTTGAATTTCTAACTGTGAGGATATATTTCATAATCATAAATAACATTAGAACTTAAATAAGCTAATAAAATAAAAATATATAAAGTAATTAAAGAATATCACAAATGCCAGAATAAAACATGTCTGGGGCATTTTCTCTGACCAATAGTATGGCACATAGACTATTAATTAAGCCCAGGAGAAAAATGATATAATCCAAGAATTAAATTCAGTCCCCACATTTCTAACTCTCTTCTAAGGTTCATATCCAGGCCAAGATTCATCCCTAAATATACACAGACATGAAGGAAGTAAAGTAATCCTCTTATTCAAGTCCCAAATTCAAATGTCTATATTAAATATAATTATATTTAAATGTTCAGGCCTTTAAATATTTCATCGAGAATTAGATTGTGCATGTAAATCCAGGTTGGAGGTCTCAAGAAAATTTAAACCATGACATCATTGCTCATTTTAGCAATGTCAGTAACTAACATGCTCAACAGTCTGATGAGATTAATAATCAGAAATATATTTTTAAAGGTTTAACACATTTACCTTTAGCCATAAAAAAAACTACTTTTTCCATTGTTGAGGTTCAGAATGTGACTGACTATAAAGTAGTTCAAGAAGTCACAAACAAATGGAATAACACACAGATGTCCATGACAAACCTAGTCATGTCAGAAATTTATAATCTGGCATAAGCCAATGATAGGTTTTAAAGTCATTCTCTCAACTAAATGTATTACAGACCAATTATATCAACACTCATGTAACACTCATACATATGGAGAGTAAGATATCCACACAGTTTCACATATAAGTTAAAAGATATCCATAGCCAGTGATAAGTACTATTTTGAAGCCACAAATCCAATTCAGTTTATTTACAATCACTTTGGTGCTGAAAGTTTCTTAACTAACTAGCTGTCAGTTGGTTACCTACTAAACATCAAGTTATAGGCAAAAATCATTAAGACTCATTAAAGATACTCTATTCCAGATCCCTCATATACAGATCTGTTCATTCAGCAAATACTCACTGACTGCCCTCGATATGGTAAGCACCATATTAGACAGTGAGGGTGAGCAGAGAATATGGAAACTGCCTGCTAAGAGCTCTCAGCCCAGTAAAGAAGGGAGAGAGAGAAATGTATAAACACTGCAAAACACCACACTTACTGCACTAACAGAAACAAACAGAAGTGGGTATAAGAACTGTGTTGGCCCAAGAGTGGGAACTGTTAATCTACTTAGAAAACAGGGGAAAGGGGAGGGATCTTTAGAAGGATGTTATGACTCACAGTTATAGAGCTCCACGGGCAGAGCCTTCATTCGAATTCAGACCTCTAGATTCCAGGTTGCCACACTGATCCCTAACAACTTGATCAAAGATCATTAATATTATACTGTTAGCTATAGCACACATGCACATGAGTGAGATTTAATTTAAGCAGTGTTTTCAAGCAATGCCTTGCTAATGATTACCTACTTCATAGAATCAAGAAAGACCTTTCAACAGCTCTAACCTTGTACCTAAAGCACTTAACACTCACACATATGCAGACTATGATATACATATATGTGATGCATTTATGTATAGTTTCACATATAAGTTAACAGATATCCACAGCTAGTGATAAGTATTATTTTGAAACCACAAGTCCAATTCAGTTTATTTACAATCACTTTGGTGCTGAAAGTTTCTTAACTAACCAGCTGTCAGTCAGTGCTGCTGCAAAACTATTATCCTGGTGGGACACTGTACTTAGATTAGAACCAAGAATGAATCTTTTCATTATCACTTTCTCTCTTACTTAACAAAATGTATTTCAGAGGGATTGCTGGGCTTAATGCAACTAATTCAGTGCAAAACTGAGTTGGCTACTTAGATTGCCCAAATATAATTATCCTCTTCAAACGTATGCAAAGCAATTAAAACCTCTGATATATGTGTGATAGGTAAGAAGTAAAGTATTGGAGCACACCAACGCCAATTCCAAGCAGGTAGAGAAAGACAATTTTTGGTACTATAATAGACAACTCCTACTCTTTCGGAAAACTGAAAATACTGTGGTAATTTAAAGCCTTAAACTGGTAAAGGAAGAATGACACTGTATTCATGTCTCAGAGCCAATAGCAATAACAATAGAAAATGATTAGTGGACCCTGCCACTCAGTCTTCACTGAGAAGATTCAGAGTGTGCACAACTCTTTGTATTCTAACAGTTCCAGTTAAGAACAGCCTTTAAGATAATTGGAGAGATATTTACTAAAGTGAAGTACCTATCTCCCCAGAATCAGGTATTCTTCACAGAGGGTATATTCAGCAACTGTCCTTGGAAATACAGCTGTGCCTAATGTTTAAGTGCGTCATGGTGCCAGCCAGGCTCGTTCCCCAGCCCCCCAGCTATTTATGCTGCCACACACGTAAATGAAATAAGCCTGGAAAATACACTGTTACTATTCCAGTATTTTCATCAACCTAAGACAAAAAAAAATTTTTTTAAGGGCAAAGAAGAACATCATCTTCTTTCTACATCATGGCATGCTAAAACGGAATAAACCAAAATGCTACTATTTTTCTCCAAGCTGTGTTTGTCCCAGCAGCCTTTTTCCTTTCCTGATGAATTCAACAAACTATTGTTATAAGAAGACATCTGAAGTAATATTTCTTTTCCATATGAGTTATATAATCCTAAATATTCAAATAAATGAAACCTGGTCATTCTATTTCCAAAAAGAGTTATTAATACATTGCCATTAAGACCTAAATCATATCAAAATAAAAAACACAGTGTAATTAAAAAACAGTGTGTGTACATGTACACACATACATATACACACACATTTACATATATATACATATACACACACATTTACATATATATACACATACACACACATTTTTATACACACACACATTAACCCAAAAAAAGGCTTATTTTATGAAAGACTATTATGATGAATGCAAACTAAAGGCAGCTAACCGTGGTCACATATTATTTAGTTGTGATGAAAATTGATTCAAAGAACTTCAAAGGTGGGGAAGGGAGTTGTTAAAAGGATTACTGTGGGAAAAAAAAACAAGCTAGTTGCTTTAAATTCAACAGTCATGTTAGCAATTTATGGACTTGATTATACTTTCAAAATGAACAATAACCCAGTAACAACTCCAATAGAAAGATACTAAATTTTTATGATAGGAGATAATCAGATTGGCAACCACAGATATAATAGACATGACTAAAAGAAGAAACAATTCACAGTAAACATAGGCTGAGTACAAATTTTTTACAAGAAAAGACAGAATTTTGTTTTTAAGACTAATTTAAAGAGCTGAGAAAAACTTTTATCACATTAAACTTTATCTTTGTATTTTCCTCTTCCTCTGTACAAGAATAACAAGGATACACATGAATATCTTAGGCAAGTATGTATATAGAAATGCATCATAATACCTTTAATACAATAAAAAACTAGGGGTGCTCAAGTCGTTAATAACACAAGTCACTTACTTTTAAAAAGTGAGCTAATATTGTTCTAGAGTTATTAATTTATCAATATAGTTTTTTTAATTGCTGCTCCAGTCATTGATTATAATGTTTCCATTTAAGAACTTTAGCTTTTAAGCTTAAAGAAGTAATTATGTCCTTAAATCTTATGTTCAAATATCTTAAAAGATTAAAGGAAATAGTCACATCATACACCTCTTTGAACTTCGTTTAATTGTATTTATTCAACTATAGAAACTTTTTCTCTACACTACAGAGAAAACAAAGTTATTTCTACCTATCTTTCTGTCATGAGTTAGTCATGTTTAATACTAGTTAAAACAGAAATAGAATAGAACAAAGTCTTTCTTAGTTCTTTGAGTCTTCGTTTCTTTAAAATGAGAAAATACAATGTATTTTGAAAGCAGTTTTTATATCAATTATATATGGATATTATTTTACATGTTATATTTACTCATATATTTATGTATATTATAATGTATCTATATATTATGTTATTATTAATAATTTCTTTGCTGAGCATAAGAATGCATTTCACATGTCGATTTGAGATTTTTTTGCATACTTTTTAGTATTAAATATAGCAAATTGCCTTTAACTACAATTATAACTGACCAAAATTAGTTTGACTTCCACACAGGCTAATATTATAGTAAAATCTTTCACCTTATTTATTATATAAGTCAGTTTTAAAACTATTTAAAATAACAAATTATAATATATTTTATAGCCAAAAGAAAGCTTTGATATTAGCTACAAATTTTTACTTTATTCAATTGTGTAAATGAATTGAAACTTTCATAAAAGCATCTTAGGTGAAATTTGTTGATAGAGATTTATTTCCTTTTAACATTTCTCTTGGAACAGATACAAGACTGATTTGTCTAACCCTGGACTTTGCTAAGTAATATCTGTTTTATTCCAAAGATGCAGAGTGGCTATCTAATCTCTGCTGCATTATTTCCTCCTAAGACAGCAACATAAAGCTGCTGGAATTTATGATGTTTTGTCCTGGCTCAGCTACTATATCAAAAATTAAAAGTCCTTTATATCTCTGGAGTATCATTTCTAATGAATTCATTTGAAAATATAAAACAATCACTTTTAAACAGGAATTAAGTTTTACTTGTTTTAAAATTATGCACTTCCAGCTGGCAAATTGTCACAATCTGTGTCCAGAAAATATATGAACAATAACAACAAAACTCCACAGGAATAATTCTCATCTTTAGTGTGTCCTAGGAAGCAGATTTCTCACTGGAAACAATGCAAGCAAGAAGACAGTGCAGCAGCATCTTTAAGGTATTGAATGAAAAACATTCGTCATCCTAGAAGTTAAAATCCAATGAAAATAACTTTCAAAAGCAAATGTAAGAGTTCAGCATCACAATAGGGCGACTATAGTTAACAAAAATGTACTGTATATTTCAAAATAAAAGAGTAGAATTGGATAAATGCTCAAGGTGATGGATATCCTAATTGCCCTGATTTGATCATTACACATTGTACACTTGTATCAAAATATCACACCTACCCCATAAACATGTAAACTATTATGTATTCGTAATAACTAAAAAATTTTAAAAACACAAAGGCAAACTAAAGACCTCCCTCAGAACACATGCAAAAATTAACTCAAAATGGAACACAGACCTAGATGGAGAACCTAAAACTAAAAAACTTCTGAAAGAAAACAGGAAAAAATCTTTGTGACACTGAGTTAGGCAAAGACAAATTAGATATAACACAAAACGTACAATCCACCAAAAAAATTAAGACATCAAAATAAAGTACTCTCTTCAAAAGACACTGTAAAAAGAATAATTTAAAAAAGCAACACATGGAGGAAAATATTTGCAAGTTGCATTTCTGATAAAAGGGCTTGCATCTAGACTATATAAAGAACTCTCAAAATGTGATAAGAAAACAAAAACCTTATGTGAGGTGATGAATATGCTAATTTCCTTGACTGTAAATCATTTACTATGTAAATATATACGAAAACACCATGTTTTACACCTTAAATATAGGCAATAAAAAAGAAAATCAAATAGCTGAGAATTTTTTTAATTTTTTGAAAACTCATTTTTCAAAAAATGGGCAAAAGATTTGAGCAAACACTTCACCAAAGAAGCTACACAGAAGTCATGGCCGGGCGCGGCGGCTCACGCCTGTAATCCTAGCACTCTGGGGAGGCCGAGGCCGGCGGATTGTTTGAGCTCAGGAGTTCGAGACCAGCCTGAGCAAGAGTGAGACCCCGTCTCTACTAAAAATAGAAAAGAAATTATACGGACAGCTAAAAACATATATACATATATGGAAAAAATTAGCCAGGCATGGTGGTACCTGCCTGTAGTCCCAGCTACTCGGGAGGCTGAGGCAGTAGGATTGCTCGAGCCCAGGAGTCTGAGGTTGCTGTGAGCTAGGCTGATGCCATGTCACTCTAGCCCAGGCAACAGAGTGAGACTCTGTCTCAAAAAAAAAAAAAAAAGAAGCTATACAGAAGTCAAAAATAATATGAAAAGATACTCAATAAGTCAACAAGCATATGAAAGATGCATAATATCATTAGTCATTACAGAATTGCAAACTAAAACCAGAGATACTATTATACCTACTAAAATGAAAATGACTAGCTATACTAGCCTTTTTGCCACGGATAGGAAGCAACTAGAATTCCTATCTACTGCTGGTGGGAATGTAAAATGGCACAATCACTTTGGAAAACACTTCAGCAGTTTCTTAAAAAGTTAAATATACACCTATATATACTATATGACAAAGCCATTCCACTTCTAGGTATTTATCCAAGAGAAATGAAAATGTAAGTCACACAAAGACTTGTACATGAGCGTTCAATAGCAGCTTGAGGCATAACAGCCAAAACCTGGAAACGACCTAAATGTCCAGTAACTAGTGAAATGATAAACAAATTGTGCAATGTACACAATAATTACTTCAGCAATAAAAAGGAATGCACTATTGATAAACACAACATGGATGACTCTCGAGACAAATGAAAAATGTTACATAACACAGCAAAAGGGATTTGCCAACATCATTAAGGTTACTAATCAGTTAATATGTATTAATCAAAAGGGAGATTATCCTCTTAGGCCTGACTTAATCACATGAGCCCTTTAAATCTGGATCTAGCAATCAGAGCCAGAGCCAGTCAGGGTTTTAAAGCATGAGAAGGTTTTAACACATCTGACTTTGTGCATGGAGGTAAGCACTTGTAAGAATTACAGGCTCCAGAAGCTGAGACTGGCCCCCCCCCCCAGCTAGCTGACAACCAGCAAGGAAATGGGAATCTCAGTCTAACCACTACAACGAACTAGATTCTGCTAACAATCTGAAGGAGCCTGAAAAAAGACTCTAAGCTCTAGATGAGAGGACAGTCCTAGCCAACACTTATATTTCAGCTTTATGAGATCCTGAGCAGGGAATCCAGCCAACCCATACCCAGACCTCTCTGGTCTACAAGACCATGAGCTCATAAATGGGTGTTGTTTTAATCTGCTAAATTTGCAACAATTTGCTTTACAGCAATAAAAAACCAATACATGTGGTAAAACTATCATGAAGGAAGTATTATAGAAATGTCAATATCCACCCAGTAGCAATTTGTAGAATGGGGGCAAGTTAGCAGTAGCAGATACTATTGTAGTCTCACTTGTCTTGGCACTCACCATTCCAGCGCAAGACCACAGTATAGAGTTAAAAGAAAAGCAGCCCCTGACAGCTGGGAGCTGGCCTGGCACTACGCACACTATAGCCACAGTGTCCTTCTGTTGAACATAATCAGTTTCACAGAACATCAGTATCAGACAAGTCTACTCTGTGACAATGATGTATCAGGACAAAAAAAAAGATCACTTGGTAATCATGTTTGAACTCAGACAAAAACAAGAACACTGTGTAAACTCCAAAAATGGTCTAACATCTCTCTTTCTAGGCTAATATAAGTGGTAGCTACTTCTTTACCAATTACAACCTTAGTTTTCCTTTGTTCTTCCCTTCTTCTAAGTAAGAATTCTGAAGATACCCAAACATAGGATGATCTATGTTTCCTGGCAACAGACAACCCCAGAGCAAATCCCCACTTCCTACAACCTCCTCCAAGTCAGCTGACATGAGCCCAAATCCTACAAGAAGTCTTTTCTAATAACTCTTACTGAGATGTCTCACAATTCCCCCATGGTCTGTGATCTCTCTCAGTTCAATGAGCCAATCCACAGAGAGTTCTTGGTGGTCTTTCACTGGAAGACCCCAGCAGTATCCTAGTGACCCTCTGCTTGAGAGCTTTCTCCTGGCCTTGCTTCCTGGCATGGGTGAGGGTTAAAGTGACCTGAGGGAGAGTTAACATCTTTAGGAAAAATCCTCATCCAATGGGAGGGAGTTGGAGTATAAATAACCAAACTTCCTTGCCCCATATGGTAAATAACTCAAAGTGTAGGCTATACTGTCTCTCAGAAATCCCCAGTGGGATGAAGCCTCAGTTGCCCACATGGAATCCTGCTTGGTTATATACACTTTAGCAGTTTCCTTTCTCTTCCTGTCTTGCTTTCCCACTTCCCTACCTGTGTTTCTAGTAATCATCTCTCACCAGGAATAACCAACTTTCACACAAATCTTTGTCTAAGGGACTGCTTCTGGGGAAACACAACCTAACACAGCAGGTAAGCCTGCCATCCAGGGTTCAGTCAGGGGACTGTAGTAGGCAGAGCAATAGCCACTGGAAGCTACCTAGGTCCAATCCCTGGAGCCTTAAATATATTGCCTCATGGCAAAGAGGAATTAAGGTTGAAGACGGAATTAAGGTTGCTAATCAACTGACCTTAAAATAGGGAGAGATTATCCTAGATTATCTGGGGGAGCCCAATGTGAGCACAAAGGCCTTTAAAACGTGTAAGAGGAGACATAAGAGTCAGTACAGAGTGATGCCAAGTGAGAAAGACTGAAATGGCTTCATTGCCTTTGAAAATATAAGGGGACCATAAGTCAAGGAATGCAGACAGTCTCTAGAAGCTGGACAAGGCAAGAACATGAATTCTCCCCTAGAGCCTCCAGAAAGGAACGCAGCCTTGTTGGCAATTTGATCTTATCCCAGTGAGACCCATTTTGAACTTCAGTTCTGCATAACTGCAAAAAAATTACAGATTAAAAAACTGTTATTTTCAAGCAAATATGTTTGTGGTAATTTGTTACAACAGCAATAGGAGGCTAATACAACTACCTATACACAATATGGACCAAAGTATACTAATGCAACTTGAGTATCCCTAATCTGAAAATCTGAAATCCAAAATGCTCTGCAATCTAAAACTTTTTGAACACTGACATGACATCACAATTGGAGACTGCCACACATAAGCTCTTAGCACAAACTTTAATTTCATGAACAAATTTATTTAAAATATTATACAAAATTATCTTCTAGCTATGTGTCTAAAGTACATATGAAATGTAAATGAATTTTGTGTTTAGACTTGGATCTCATCCCCAAGATAGCTCATTATGTATATGAAAATATTCCAAAATCCAAAAAAATCTGAAATCTGAAAACACTTCTGGTCCCAAGCATTTCAGATAAGGGATACTCAACCTGCAGTAAGTACAAAGAGAAAGGAATAGAGATAACAATGAGAGATTCATTGACAGGAATAGAGAAGTGAGAGGAGGAAATGCTGTTTTATGGAGGAAATTGAGCTCATGCTTAGGATAACGACAAGGTTATATCATTACATCCAATGACTACCAAGAAATTTGAAAAATGAGAGCAAAACATAGGTGAGCCATTAACAGTGCAGGTATAAATGTCAGAGACAAGTCTGCAACCTTAAATTAAATCTATTTCCTCAAGAGGAGTTTATATAAAAAAGCAGAGAAACAAAGACTGAAACATGGAACATTTTGAGGACAGGAGGACAAAGGAACAAGTGAGGTAGGAGAACCAGTCAGGACAGAAGCATCCAAGTCAAGAAAGAACAAAGTTTCAAAATGAAACTGATTCTCAAAAGTCCTAATTGCAGCCATAAGATAAAGAACTGATAGGCCTGATAAAGGTCATTTAGGTTGAACAATTAGTGTCATAACCCCTTCAAGAATTACATTGCTGTAGAGGAGTGCAGGAAGGGAGATGCTTATTTTGCATAAAAGCATACTTTAGACCTATTTGCTCCTCCATCCCTGGGAAAAGTCTCTATTTCCACCCTACACCCACCTGACCACAGAATTTAGCCATCTTTAAATTCATCTGAAATAACCTACCTGTACAGAGGCATTAATGAGCAGTGGAGATTTACTGAAGCTTTTTAAGAAGATGGAATGGTGGGATTACCAATCCCAATCTCCATAAATCAATTTAGGGATTCCAGTTCAATATTTAACCTATGTTCTCCCCAAAATCCCCTTCACAGCCATACCACCCTGGTGATTCTCTTTTCTCTCTCCTTCCTTCATGCAGCTTTGATGCATACTCCTGGGTTTTCTCTAGCACTTTAAACTCCATCTACCTCCAAATGGTTGACAAGAATTAATCAAAGTCCTCTAAAACTGTGCTGTCCAGTGTGGTAGCTACTGAGCACTTGAAATGTGGCTGGTCTGAACTGAAATGTGCTGGAAGTGTGAAACATACACTGGATTTCTAAGACTTTGCATAAAAAGATGTAAGATATATTATTAACTGTTTATATTGATTATAGGTTGAAATGATAATATTTTGGTTATATTGAGTTAAATAAAATGTATTATTAAAATTAATTTCAATTGTTTTATTTCACCTTTTTAATTTACCTAACAGAAAATTTTAAATAGCCTATGTGGCATACATTATTTTTCTATTGGACAGCACTTGCCCTAAGAAGTGCAAAGAACTTCACGTTAATAGGACCATCCATAGAAGGAAATTTTTTTATTGATACATGATAATTGTACATATTCATGGATTACATGTTACATCTTGAAACAAGCACACAACATACAATGATCAAATCAGGGTAACTGGGACAAGATTCACCTGAAACATTCATCGTTGCTTTATGTTCAGAGCATTTGAAAACTTCTAGCTATTCTGAAATACAGTAAACTATCATCAACTATAGTTGCCCCATTGTACCACTGAACATCAGAACTTCTTCCTTCTATTAAACATAATTACCCTTCATAGAAGGCAATTTAAGAATAATCTTTTAAGACGCTAATCAAATCCCATGTTACCAAAAAAAAAAAAAATCCCTTTTGTCCAGGTGTTAAACAAGTAACATATCTCTCCATCTCATTACAAATGTTACCTACAAAGAATTTTGTAACTGTAAAAATTATCAGTGCTGGGAAAGAAGGGGAGTCAGGGCTGTGTCCATGTGGCCCAGTTCTGTGAACCTCTGTGCATTTAGGAGAGAACAGAGAAAAGCCTAGGTAGTTAACCACCCTACAGGGGAACTGAATCTATAACCATAGCTTCATTAGTATAGCCTATAGCTCGCATCTCATGTTGTAGTGAATCACCTTATCATTAACACAAATCACATTGTAATTACTTGTGTAATTAATTGTCTCCACCAAAGGAGTGTGAGCTTTGTGAGGGCAAGGATCCACTTACATCTTGTTCATCAACATGCCCACAAAGCCCAGTTGCATATATAGTAAGAGCTCAATAGTATTTATAAAATGAATGTTTAATGAAATTTGAATTCACTAGTTTTTCTGTTCAATGCATCTGGAACCATACATCTACCAATGAACTGCCTAGTTTGAAAATGCTGTATAAGCTATTCTTTATGGAGAGCTAGAAAAGGGACAACTGATGATAATAATATATAAATGGATGATATCAAATGATAGTAGGTGAAATTAATAAAAATAAAAGCTGACTTTTACTGAGTGCTTGTCAGGTGGCAGGCATTGTGCTAAACATTTAACCATCTTTAACCCTTTAACCGTCTTTCACTTAATCATCACAACTTATCAGGTGGGTACTATTATCATTCCCATATCACAGAGGGGGAAATTGAGACTTAGAGGTTAATTTTAAAAAGATAACCAATAAGCAAGTGGTGATGCAAGGATTTAAATCTAATCTGACTCTAGAGTCTAAGTCTTAACTATGCAAGAAGATTCTTCGTAGAAACACCACTAAGTAACACCAGCTGACACTGTCACAGTTGATCGCTCCTTTCTCCTTAAAACACTCTCTTCATTTGGCTTCTAGAAGACTACATACTACTGGACTCTTCACCCTATCTCAACAGCTGCTTTGTCTTGGTCTCCATTACTGGTTTGTCCTTATCTCTCCCACAAGTTTCAGGGCTTGAGTTTCCCTGCATATCCTAAAAAACATAAAGAATGCCTGCCCAAATTGACCTCTGGGGGATAGAAGGCAGGCGTTTATCCATAGACACTGATCCCCTCTTAGTGGATCATTTCCTAGGGGTGTTAACTCTGCCAAACTTTCCAAGGGGCAGCTGTCTGTGTGAGCGTGTGTGTCAAGGGTGATGGCATCCCAACCCTTTCAGGGTATTGTTCCTGAGCAGGAGACTTACTGATGTTCACTAGACCGTGACAATGTTCCATCAGGTCAACTTCATCTAGGTGATACAATATATAGTAGGACCAGTGGATCCCATGGTTATGTCCCATTGTCACACCTCCTTTACCACAAAGTGCGCCCCTTAGTTGGAAGCAAAATGTCAGCAAATCAGGTGTTTGTAACTCTATCAGATAGTAGTGCTGGCAGAGGCATTGTAAACAAGGCAAATTCCTATCAAGAGAGGAGTCAATTCCATCAGTACAAACCACTGTTCTCTCCAGGAAGGAAAGGCTCTTATGTAATCAATCAAGCAGCTGGCTTACCCCCCTTACAGAATTTACCATCAGTCTATGCTACTGATAGCTAGACATCCAAAAGGCAGTAGTTATACCAACTTTAGTAAGAAAGATCCTTAACTACTGGGCCATGCATGTGTCCTCTCCTTAATATCACTAACAAAGTCCTCATTGTCATCTGGTAAATAACCTAGTTACAGAGTTCTGAGGGACTGCCTTCTAGACTTTCTTCTTACCCCAAATTTCTAAGCTTGGTTTCCTTCATACATATAACCTAAGGCAAGTACTTGTGTTGGGGCAGGTTATTAAGAAGGTGAAACAGTGAAGGAATGGCCAAGGAGGATAAACAGATGATACAAAAGTATATTCTTGATGTTGCTGCTGTGGGCAACCAGAACTCAATTTCACTGGCACTTTTGAGAAGCACACAGTTTGGCCTACAAAACTGTCTTCCTAAAAGGTAAGAACCAGGAGCATTTATCCACCAGCTACTGTTTCCCCTTGGTTGAAGAACATCAGATGTGTTAACTTACCAAAACTCAAAGCCATGCAGGGCATGAGCTGAGAGAACTACTGCTGGCATCTGCAAAGTCGAAAGAACCTCAGAGCAGAAAGCAAAGTGGCCTGGCAACCCTGAGAGAAGAGAAGCTGTCGGGGAGAAGTGCGTGGAAGTTTGCATGAAACTTTCCTCCTGACCAACTCAGAAATCAGAAGTGATGCTCAGAAGATGTAAGTCAGGACACCAAAAGCTTCTGACACAACAGTATTATTAATTTCTTAGAAATTTAAAACCAATTCATAGCTGCAAGTCTTTAATTTTGTTTACCATGTGGTTATCACAGGAGTAAATGGGCAGTAATGTAAGGGACTCAATATCCATTAAACGCCTACTCCATAGTAAGTACTGCTCCAGACAGTCTTTCACACATTTCACCTGTAAAATGTTTCACTGATAGAGTCACAGGGAAGAGCTGTGATCAGGTGATATTTAATCCATTATCAGAAGTAAGTGCAGAAGTAAGCCCTGTAGACATCTGAGAGGGCAGTGTTCAGTGCAGAAGGAACAGCAGCTGCAAAGCACTGATGTTTGGTATGCTTGGAGAGGGTTATAGTTAAGCTCTGAAGTGCAGCTTGGGTGTGACTGTCAAGAACAAGTTTAGTCTCATAAGCCATGATAAGGGTTTTGAACTTTAGTCTCAGTTAAACAGTAAGCCATTATTAGAAGGTTCCATGTAGAGGAGTGCATATACTGCCACAGGTTCTAAAAGGATCACTCCAGCTGTTGAATGGGAATTAGAGTGTAGAGAAATAAACAGTAAGTAGAAAGCCCTATTTGAAGTCTACTGCAATCGCCCAAGCATGAGTAGAGGGTACCTTCTGACACCTCTTGTACCATAAGTTGTTTTAAACTGCCATTTACTTTCTCATGGCAACCCTTAACTCTTGAGGGTAGGGAGCTCATATTTGTAATTTATGGATTATGTATATGACCTATACATATGCCCATTTAATAGGTGCTTGATAAACAATTGCATAAATGGCTAACAGTAGTAGTAAATCCACATTATTCAGTGACAGTATGGCATCGTCGAAAGCCTGTATCATTTACTACCTCTTTAGAAAATTTAAGTTCTATAAGCCTTAATTTCAGCATTCCTAAATGTTGCCTACACTGGCCTAACAAGGTTGGTAAGTATTAAACGAAAAATGCCTAACCAGATCCTTTTTCCCACCACCACTTACGGTAGGAAGTGCCTGACTTGGTTCAATACTAACTCTCACTCCTAACACAAGACATAAATGCTTCCCTTTCTGCATAATGCCTGTAAAATTTTCAAAGTTGACCATAATTGACTGGATTCTAACATATAAATTAATCCAATTCATCTCTTTCTGGTATCCAAAGCACGCTCTCAAAGATTGTCCGTCTTTGTTACACTACTGTTTTCCTTCCACATCATTCTTTTAAGTGTTATCTAAAAACAACTCATCGCCGTCTCATCGTGGTTTTTACTTCACCACATCTCAGTGATTATAGGATGCAGCCCTAAATGCGGGGTAAATGTTTAGGAAAGTTTTTGACGGCCGGTCCTCGAGCTTTGGGATTTGCCTTCCAAGCAGTAAGCAGCACTGGCAAAACAACGCCGGCAACATTTCTGTGATGTTGCGAGGATCGCGGCTGCCGCAGCCACATGCTGAATCATAACGTCAAAATCACCATTCCAAGCGCTCTCTGCCCACCTTCACCGGAAAAGCAGCTACGAACCAGGCAACATGGAAACGGATAAAGGTGCTGTCCCTGCCGCGTCTCATTTAGATTAAGTTAGGGGAAAGAGGGAAGCCAGGGATTTTTTAAATCTGGTTCCAACATTCTCCACGTGGCCGCATTCTCAAATCCAGCCCAGGGCCATTGACGTGGAAGTCGCCTCCCTCGTGGACACCCACAGGGTCAAGGGTACCCGGCAGCTGCAACCCCGGGGACAGCAGAGGCTCAGAAGCCAGAAATACACGGGGCACTGGTCTGAGGATGACATTCCCTGGACCAGATTGTCGCCCGCCGCCGCCACTCCACAGCTGAAGCGCGGGCCTCGCACGGCTCCGCTCACCCCGGCAGCGCCCGCCCCGCGCCCCAGGGCGGACAGAGCATGCGCGAGACGAAACGGCGCGCAAGCCGGCTGTCGCCCCCGGCGGGCGAGGGGGCGGGACTACGCGCCTGCGCACGCGCGCAGGGACACATAGGCGGAAGTGTTGTGTGGGACCCGGAGATGCGAGCACCTTCCGGGGAAGCGGCCGCCGTGGTGAAAAGTGCAGGAGTAAGAAAGAAGGAGGAAGAGGAGGTGATGGCGACGGACCTGGGGAGGGGGAGACGCTTCGTCTGGCTGAGGCGCCATCCGGGCTGGGGTCACCCTTCCAGGTGACATATCGGCTCTGGGGTGGGCTGCACCTGGGGCCCTTCAGGTGTTGGGGACCCAGATCCCTCTCTCCCAGAAAACCTTGACGCCGCCCGTCTTCCTCATCCGGAACAAGCATTCGAGGAGCTGATGAGGTCGGGATGGAAGGAGCGGGTGACTTCCTTTTTTTAAAGAACGGAAACCTGCTGGCACGGTTTCCAGGGAGGAACATCTGCTCCTTCTCGCCTCTTTTTCGCCCTCGGGCTGGCAAGAACTCTCCCAGGCCCCGCAGCAAGTCTATGGACTTGCAGGGATGAGGTCACCTAAAGGGGCCTTTTAGGCTGTGATAGGGGCCTCTGGAGAACTGTCAGTCGCCTGGATTCTCCAAGACAGCATCTGCAGTTAAAACCCACTTCCGGGTTCTGCGTTAAATAGTAGGGACATTCCAAGATACTTTAATTTCTGTTTGACTTGCAGTGGAAAGTGATTGTTCTTTACGGGTTATTAAGTTTATGACATAAACTTAAGAAGTTCTGCAAGTGCCTCCTCCAGTCTTCGCAGCTGAATTTTCTCCCCCATCTTTTTATTTTTAAAAGGAATAGTTAAAGTAGAAGTTAGAATGATAGGATGTGCTAACAGAATGTTTAAGTGTTGGGAATATGCCTCTCTTCTACAGTAGGCTTTCGGGCGTCTAGAATTGCTTCTTAATCAAACGTTTTTCTAAGAGTTTAGAACTTCGAAGAGAGATACAGGCAGCATTTGAAAATAATTTAAATAGTTTTATTTTTACTTAATACATATATTAAATTCTAATTTTAGTTCTCTCCCTTGGGAAAAAAATGTAGCCTTCAAAAATTAACACACAGTTTCTCCAACTTTGTGTAATGAAGTATGTACAAAGAAATGAGACAATTTTTTCCCTCTGTTTTATGATTGTACCCAATTATTAATTCCAGAGTGCAGTTAATCAAGGTATGGCATGGCAAGATTCTATTATTTGTAACAGTGTGTGTGGCCAAATGTAGATGGAATTGTGTTTTTTTTTCAGGTTATTCACACCCTGATGACATATTTTTGTCATGGTCTGCCCTTTGTGGTAAGGGACTTTTGTCCTGTAGGTTGGAAAAGACTAGATTAAGAAATAAACTGAAATAATTTTGATTTCAGTAGGTCATTATAAGGCAACATTATCACCTTTTTATTTCATTTTAGCAATTATTTGTACCTTCAAGGAACTAAAGTTAAATATCTGTATTGATGTTAGAAAGAGGTCTCAGGCAGTGATTCACACCTGTGATTTTTTTTTAATATTTTAATATCTTAGTTTTTTTTAATATTTTAGTTTCAAGCATTGCTGTGAACTTCCAAAGCAAAGCAAAATAGCAATTATTTAATTTGAAAACTAATTTTAATTCCATGCTTCATTTTTACCCCCTACACACAAGGATTTTGGCCTAGTTCTTTAGATGGTAATTAATATCAGTCGTGTTTGAAATGGAAGGGATATGGCAAACATTAGGGATCAGTTACCGGGTATCAGGCCTTTGTCAGTCACACTTTCTGACCAGTGATGTTCTTGTTAACAAAACTGCATTCTAAATACAAAGCTTTATAGGGCAGTTTTTGTGAACTGAATTTATTTTCTTGTTCATCTCCAATGCTTTGTAGGAAATTTCAGTTGAGATGTCAGTATTTTGGCACACTTACAGAGAAAGGATAGTGCTGGACAGTTTAACTCTGCACTTATGGCCTGTTATCTGCAGCTGATAAGGTTGCCAAGAGATGTGTTAGAAGTGATAAAGTGTTGGAAAGGAACAAAACAATATTTATTAAACGATGTTTACTACAGTGGAATAGAGTCCTTCATTTAATATCTTAACATTTTTGTTATGTGCTAGAACATCATATGAAGATGACATCATCTCTTGCCTTACGGAATTCAAATGCTTGTAGGAGAAGCAGACATGAAAATAAAAAAGTTATTGCATTATGATTTAGGTATTTGAAAAAATATGTATAATATTGTATGATAGTCAAGGACATCAACTAGTTTTTAAGTTACAGGCCCTTAATCAAGGGTGCAGCATGATCAGAATTCATGTTAAGCTGTGTGAAAGATGGGTCACAAAGGGAAGAAAATATTATAAACAGGCTAATGTAATTAGGCAAGAGAAAACGGCTGCTTGATAGGATGGAGTTGAAACAGATTTCAGATATATTTATGGATGTAGAATTAACAGAAATCTTGGCAAAATATAGAATATGAGGAAAAGGAAAAAATCTTAAGAGAATGCCCTGGTTTTTAGTTTGTGTTTCGTACCAGACAGGTACTGTTAAGTGAGATTGGGAATATAGGAAGAAGGAGTAGTAAGATTGGGAATGTAGGAAGAAAGAGCAGATTTGTTTTGAGAGGAAAATAATGAGCTCAGCTTCGGACATTTTTAATATGAGGTGCCAGCGGAGCTTATGAGTAGAGATATCAAAGAAGCATATGGATATATTAATAGAGCTCTAGATCGCAGGAGAGAAGTCTGGGTCAGAAATCCTGGTCTGTATTTCCAACTGCACATCAAAAGGGTGAATCAGTTCAGCATACCATACTATCTAGCAATATTTATAAAAAGTTGAGTAATGATAGGAAACAGTTATGGACTGTCATATGCTAGGCACTATTACATTTATTTCATATAGTCCTAACAAAAATCCTATGATAGGCACATTTTTAATCCTCCCCTTTAAAGATAACAGAACCTTAAGCTCAGAAGATTAAATAATTTGCCAAGATTCCTCAGGTAATAACTAGCAAAGCCAGATTTTTAATGTATATCTGTCAAAATTCCAAAACATAGGGAAAACACCATGCCATACTACTTTCTTGTAATATTAGCTATAATTGTATTGAGTCATTGCAATATGCTTGGCATTTTGCTAAATTACAAACATCTCAGAAGAAGGTGACTTTTGGAAACAGTTACCTTCTGGAGAAGTTTCTTGGTACCAACAAAAGCAGAAAAGAGGTTTCCTAGAAATTTTGTTTATTCTGTGAATGTGTATGTAAATACATAATCATTATTTGTACTTTTCTACCAATCTGTTTTCTATAAGATTTTCAGTTTTGCCCATATCTTGCCAATACCACAGTCAATTTCAAAAATCATATTCAAGCAGAGGGTGAGTAATTGCAAGTTGAAGTTTGAGCACATCCAGGGGAAGGACGAGTTTATTTGGTTTGTCTGACTATTGGGTACAAAGTATACACCAGATACCAAAGATGTGGAGACAAATAAGATTTGGGTCTTGCCTTTGAAGTTCTGTCTTCTCCCAACTGGGGAAATTGGAGAGGATGTCACAGAATGCAACATTAAAGCTAAACTTCAAAACTGATCCAAAGAAGGAAAACATCAGGTTGAAAGGACATCATTAACAGAAGGCAAGGGTGTTTGAGAGTTCATGGTGTGTTTCAGTAATGAAACAGGTGATTTAGGGTTTTCTTTAAAAAATGGATGGAAAGGGAGCTTAGAAACTCACGTGGAGCACTTGAGTGGTGCTCCATGTCCATGCCTACACATATAGAAAAGAGTAAATTGTTAAGGTTTTTTTGTCGCTTCTACATTCAAGCACAGGTTTGACCAAATGTTTAGGGGAAATAAAGCATGTTTTATAAAGAAAGTCTCATCTCAAGGGTATCCTACAAGATGACCTAGAAAGTCTTCATCACAGTTGACAATGATTGAAACATAGTGTGGGGAGCAAGGTTAAAGTAAAACAAAGAAGAAAGAAGTAAAGGAAAAGAAACATAGTAAAACTTCATAAAACTACACATGTTCTGTTTAGAATATGGCAAGTACCCTATAAAACAATGTCTTGATGCCTGTGTACTGTTAGTTACAAGTTGTATTCAGAGCCTTGGGCCCTTGTTTGAGTTACTGAAGAGGGCCTGGTTAATCTCTGTAAATCAGTAAACTCTAAGTGATCATGAAGAGGTGACTCTAATTTTTGCCATTTTAAACCATTATGTAACAGTTTCCTTTTAAAAAATTTCCAAAAGAAAGCTGTCAAAATTATTCTTATCTCTGTTCAGCCGTCAGCATCAATTTTTGTTCCCACTGGAACTTTTTTTCATAGGTTTTTTTCTTTAATTGTCATAATTCATCAGTCTTTTCCTCCTCCTTTACATGGAATTCATTTTTTCAGTTTCTATAAATCCAAAGAGAAATTGATAGTCATTTATGGTGCCTTTATACTTTTTTCACAAACAAATAATGACCCATTTTCTAACATTATACCCCACAGACTTTTTAAATTAAAATGATTTTTCCCAAAGGAAGAATATGTTTTCTTTTAACCTAAAAGATGCAGTTGCTAAAGCATATTATCCTTTCTGTAGTCTCTGATAAATCTAGCTTTTTAAGTAACTTAGTTTTTTTACTTTGTGTATTTTACAATTGTCTTAGTATTTAAAGGAGCTGTGGTATTGGTAAGATACGGGCAAAACTGAAAATCTTATAGAAAACAGATTGGTAGAAAAGTACAAATAATGATTATGTATTTACATACACATACATAGAATAAATAAAATTACGAGAAAACCTCTTTTCTAGTAATTTCATAAGAAATAAAATAAGAAAACCTTATTGTTTCCTCTTCTACAAGTAAAGATTGACCTTAGTGTTGAGATTATGCATAAACTATAGTGAGCTTTAAAAATTATATATTTACCATATATTAATGAAAACATAAGGTATGCTTAGTTCTTGATGAAATAAATACTAGGTTAGCTTTTGGTTTATTGCTATGGAAATAAGTATGGTGTATATTTAATTTAGCGATGTATTGATCTTTGTCAGGTACAAATAAATTGTTAGAAGAGCAGGCACATTGTTTTTGGTTGTTTTGAAGCTGGAATATAGGAATTAATGTATTAATATCCAGAGAGAATCAGAATTATCTGATAATTTTAAAGTATGGTTTGGAATATTATTGGGAGCATAATACTTTATGATCTAAATGTTTTGCTTTAATTGTTTATTTCCTTCTCTAGGACTTCACAGAGCAAGCTAAAGAAAGATTGAACGAAAGAGAAGAAACCAACAAAGATAACTTTGGAAGCACTGAATGCAGCACAGTAACAATGGATCTCAAATTCAACAACTCCAGGAAATACATTTCTATCACTGTGCCGTCTAAAACACAAACAATGTCACCACACATCAAGTCAATTGATGACATTGTAGTACTTGGCATAAATCTCAGCAAATTTAACAAACTTACTCAATTTTTTATATGTGTTGCTGGAGTTTTTATATTTTACCTAATTTATGGATATTTACAGGTAAAAAATAGTTACTTGTTTATAATATGTTAATTATTTATAGCAATTGAGGTCAGTATGGGCACCTACTAGTAGTTTTGTTCAAGATATTTTCACTTACAGGGTACCAGCTAATTCATAAATTTGAATTTTTAAACATAGAAGTAGAAGAGAGCTTCTTAAAAGTAAGTCTACTGAAAACAGATTAAAATTTCAGAATTAAATATTTTATTAAGTGGAGAGGCATGTAGAGACTATCTTGGAAAATTAAAATTATGAAAATAATTTTAAAATATTTAACAAAATGTAGGTAATAATTGCAGCCATTTTTATGTGTTATTAAGAGAAAGAATGATTCAAGTATTGCTTGATATCTTCGAAAATAATTTTTCCAGTAAAATTGATTGATAACACAATTTCCTCTTGAGTCTTGGAGCTCAATACTAAAAGGCTGTTTTGCAAAAATATATCAGGATACTGTATGATTTTCCAAGGATATCTCTTTAATACTATAATATTTGCATCATTGTTTTTTTTTTTCAAACACCTATTATATTCTCATTCTTGTTGGTTTTCTCTTCTACTCTGACTTTGCCAGAATCTTATTTTTCTGTGATTTTGGCTGTGCAAAACATTTCTAACAGTGTAACAGTTTGTCTCATATTTGCATTTTATTTTGGTATAATTGTATATATTTGGCCAGCAGCAAATTCCTGAACTTCAAAGACATGGGCTGGATGGGTGAAAATTCAGGCTAGTGAAAACAGTATGTTTGAATGGGGACTAATTTTATTAATTGCTATTTAATTAGTGAATATTTTCAGCCATTACTAACTTTGCTTTTTTATGCAACTCCATAACATGAGAAAATCTTTGTAATCCAAGAAAAAGAACACAATATATTTTCTTAAAACACAGATAATATTTCTAATATTCTTTAGTACTAGTAAGAATGATCTTAAAAATTATTGTACTTCTCTCCATTGTCTTATAAAGATGAAATTAAAACATAAATGTAAATAAAGAAAGCAGAATTGTGACTTTACTTTTTAGTTAACTTGAAGAATGCTATGAAGAATATTAATATATTACTATAAAAACAAAAGCATGAATCAAAAATCTTAATATTTCTAATAACTGTTTCCATTAGAAGGTGATATAAAACATGAGATATCACAATGAAGAACAATGTTGAGACACACTTTTTTCTTTAGCATACCACTATTACCAAATAGTTTGGAAGCAAAGTTAGCAAAGGAAAATGAATTAGAAATTTATCCTACACATTTTATTAGATGTATTTTTTTCTATTTAATCATATATTTTATAAACTGGAATATGCAAAGTTTTTTTGCATTACATAAAGGCTTGCTAATTATGTTTATAACATTACCACTTTCACTTTGTGAAAATTAACATTGCTGCTAACTCTTGCATATAATTGTGTAGCAAAATAATTCAAAGAGAATGGTTGGAGTTTGGCAATGAAGTGTTTTATATATACACACACACATATATATACACATACATACACACACTTTATTTAATTTGATTTATTGATCAACATGATTTATTCAATTAAAATTAAGCCAGATAACATTAGAGTACTTCTTAATGACTTATTAACAATGGCTTATTAATAATTGATGTAAAGATTACTTTATAATATAACATGTTTAGGCAAATTAATCATTCCCTCTTCAAGAAGAAAGTTTATATCATCTGGGGCATAATAATTTCAAAAAATAACTATCAGCAGGAACTGGTTATGTTCCCATAGAAAAATAGGGCTGAGATGATAGACTGCTAATGAAATATGTTTCTAATATAATAAATGAGTTCTTGAATCACCTGCCTTTTTCAGTGTTTTGGGCAACTCTTTTAATTTTGGTCTTTTAGGAAAAAAAGGAAGCAGCAGCATAGGGTGGTGTTGCCTTATAATTACTGATTTTTCTGTTGCTTTTCATGCATGGGTACCTAGTGTCAGTTCTTTGGAAAGGGCTTATAACCTCTCTGTTAGAAGCCTTGTCATTTGATTTTTTTCTTTTGGTTGGGTTTAGGGCTTGTGTTTTTAAGAATTTATTATGAGGAAGTTGATCTGTCCCCTTGAACTTAACAGTATTCATGTGCCTTTTGACAGGAATTAATATTTTCAATGGAGGGTTTTAAGTCCTATGGCTGGTACCTTACTTTAATGCAGTTTGCATTTTACTCCATATTTGGCCTAATAGAACTTCAGCTTATTCAGGACAAAAGGAGAAGGTATGTGGTTTGTTTGTTTTTATTTTTTGATAATTAAGTTAATTAGTATTAGTTGAATCTTTTTATTATTTTTTTGGAATACTGAATATGCATGAAATTTATATGTCCTGTTAAAATATGTCTCATAATTATATATTTTTATAGGTATAACCAACTTGTTAATACTAAATATGAAAAAAGTGAGGCCTCTCTTTAAGTGTAATGTTACAAAATAAAAAAATATATAGCTTAGGCTCAACTTATAGTAAAGTTTATCTAAAAACGTGAAAATATTCAGATATGTGTTTTTATAAATTTCACTAAAACAGGTATTGTTACTGAAAGGTTTATAGTGCAACTAACATCGAAGTGGTGAAATGAAATATCAGTATAGATTGAGCATCCATAATCCAAAAACCCAAAATACAAAATGTTCCAAAATCTGAAACCAAATACATTAAGTATTTAACAAAAACTTTGTTTCATGCACAAGATTATTTAAAATATTGTATGGAATTACTTTTGGGTTATGTGTACGAGGTATATGTGAAACATAAATAAATTTCATGTTTAGACCTGTGTCCCATCCCCAAGATATCTCATTACATATATGCAAATATTTTAAAATCTGAACAAAGTCCGAACTTGGAAACACTTCTGGTCTCAAGCATTTTGGATAAGGGATGTTCAACCTGTATATGTTTTATAGTGGTTTTTAAAATGTAAAGTTAATGTTTTGTTCTATGGGATATATTACAACAAACATTGTCGTGTGATGTCCAGTAGCTGAGGTTGCATTCTTAAACATGAGAGAAACACATATTCATTCCTTTTCATCAAAACCAAAAGAGCTCATTTGACAATATCTTATAAATTAACAACCATCTAGATTTTAGAAATATCTTGATATATTTTAATGGTATAAAGAAACATATATAATAGTCTGAGTATAAACAGAAGGTGGTTAGGAATTTGAATATAAAGTTTTCTTAATAAACATAAGAAGTGTGGTCATTCTGTCATATCATACCCTAATATACACATATTTCATGTATCCACTGGGCAGTTTAATTGTAATAAAGACTGTAATACTGACATTGATACAAATCCTTTGGTGAAAATAAAAAGTTTTTCACAGCCTTTTTTTTAAAAAAAAAAAAACATAAAATGTGTTTGGGCCAGGCATGGTGGCTCGCGCCTGTAATCCTAGCACTCTGGGAGGCTTAGGTGGGGGAGTATCACTTGAGGCCAAGAATTCGAGACCAGCTAGAGCAAGAGTGAGACCCCATCTCTACTAAAAATAGAAAGATGAGTAGGACATCCTGGTGCATACCTGTAGTCCCAGCTACTCAGGAAGTTGAGGCACAAGGATTGCTTTGGCCCAGGAGTTGGTGGTTGCAGTGAGCTATGATGATGCCACTGCACTCCAGCCTGGGGAACAGATCAATTCTCTCTCTCGCAAGAAAAAAAAGTGTTTGAGGTTTCTGTCAAGGTACCTGTACAATTTTAAATATTTAAATCTGTAACACAAGGGGTTTTTTCATGGATCTAATTTTGCCTCCCAACCTCTCTTTATTGCCAGTAAGTTAGCAGTTATAGTAAAAATATTTGAATCTGAGAATATCATCATCTTTATTTTCATGTTCTGAAACTCCACAAAGTATAGCCATAGGTGATAGAATAGGAAGTCATTAAATATATTTGTCAAGACTAATATATAAGGAAGCTTGGTGATTCATTACTTAATGCAAACTATTGGGCCTCTGATTGCTTCTAAGCTAAAAGACACTAATGTCTTTGTTAAGTAAAAAATGATACAAAGATAATGCATGTCCTGTTGAATTTCAGAAAGAAACACCTCTCTATCAGTTACACAGATGAGTTGGGGAGGGGGCCTCAAGCCATGCTTATCCCAACTTTTAAACCTCATGACCATAACATATTTAAAAATAAAATAATTTATTTGATTTAAATGTAAGTGAAAGAATTTGGGAGAAAAATCTATAGATTTATAATAAATATAACTACAATTTGAAACCTTTTTCTTCCAAGGCATAATAAAAAAATTTTTTCAAGTCTTTAAATGTATGTTACAATGAAAATATGCCCAATTATTTATTTTTTTGCTTGTTTTTTGTTTCTTTGGTTTTTTTTATTTCAGAATACTACAGGGGTACAAATGTTTTAGTTACATGAATTACTTTTTTACAGTTTGAGTCAAAGTTATAAGTGTGTCCATCACCCAGATAGTGTGCATTGTACCTGTTAGGTGTGAATTTACCCATTCCCCTCCACCTGCTTGATTTCCATTGAATTTTACTACCATATGTACATGTGAGTGTTGTGATCATTTAGTTCCAATTTAAGAGTGAGTACATGTGGTGTTTGTTTTTCCATTCTTGTAATATTTCGCTTAGGAGGATGGTCTCCAGTTCGTCCAGGTTGTTACAAAAGGTATTAGTTCACCATTTTTTTTATGGCTGAGTAATACTTCATAGTATACATATACCACATTTTATTAATCCACTCATGTTGATGAGCACTTTGGTTGTTTCCACATCTTTGCAATTGTGAATTGTGCTGCTATAAACATTCGAGTGCAAGTGTTTTTTTTATAGAATATCTTTTTTCCCTTTGGGTAAATACCCAGTAATGGGATTGCTGGATCAAATGGTAGTTCTAGTTCTTTACAGTATCTCCTTATTACTTTCCATAGAGGTTGTACTAGTTTGCAGTCCCACTAACAGTATGTAAGTGTTCTTTTCTCTCTGCATCCATGCCAGCATCTGTTGTTTTGGGACTTTTTGATAAAAACTATTCTCACTGGAGTTAGATAATATCTCATTGTAGTTTTTTTTTGGGGGGGGGAATTTTTTTTAAATTTCAGCATATTATGGGGGTACAAAAGTTTAGGTTATGTATATTGCTCGTGCCCCCCCAGCCCCCTGAGTCAGAGCTTCAAGCATGTCCATTCCCCAGACAGTGCACATCACACTCATTATGTAGGTATACACCCATCCCCCCCCCCGCACATCTGCCCGACACCCAATTGGTGTTATTCCCAAATGTGCACTTAGGTGATGATCGGGGAAAACAACTTGTTGGTGAGTACATGTGGTGCTTATTTTTCCATTCTTGGGATACTTCACTTAGCAGAATGGGTTCCAACTCTATCCAGGAGAATATAAGAGATTCTATATCACCGTTATTTCTTATAGCTGAGTAATACTCCATGGTATACATATACCACATTTTACTAATCCACTCATGTATTGATGGGCATTTGGGTTGTTTCCACATTTCGATTTACATTTCCCTGATGATTAGAGATGTTGAGCATTTTTCATGTGGTTATTCTCCATTAGTCTATCTTCTTTTGAAAAGCTTCTGTTCATGTCTTTTGCTCACTTTTTAATGAAGTTGTTTGATGTTTTCTTGTTGATTTGCTTGAGTTCTTTGTAGATTCTGGTTATTAGCCCTTTATCAGATGTTTAGCATGCAAATATTTTCTCCCATTCTGTAGGTTGTCTCTTTGCTCCATTGATTATTTCCTTGGCTGTGCAGAAGCTTTTTAATTTCATCAGGTCTCATTTTGTTGTTGTTGCTGCTGTGATTGCCTTTGGGCTCTTCTTCATAAATTCTTTGCCTAGGCTGATATCTATAAGAGTTTCTCCAGCCTGTTCTAGAATTCTTACAGTTTCATGCCTTAGTTTTAAGTATGTTATCCATCGTGAATTAATTTTTGTGAGAGGTGAGTCGGTGAGGATCCTGTTTCAGTTTTCTATGTGTGGCTATCCAATTTTCCCAGCACCATTTATTGCATAGGAATTCTTTTCCCCAGTGTATGTTTTTGTCTGCTTTGTCAAAGATCAGATGGCAATATGAAGATGGTTTTATATCTGAGTTCTCTTTTCTGATCCATTGGTCTATGTCTCTCTTCTTGTGCCAGTACCATGCTGTTTTGGTTACTGTAACCTCGTAGAATATAGCTTGAAGTCTGGTAAAGTGACACCTCTCAATTTGTTCTTTTTGCTTAAGGTTGCAGTGGCTATTCTGGGTCTTTTCTGGTTCCATACAAAGCATAGAATTATTTTTTCTAGAGCTGCTAAAAATGGCATTGGTGTTTTAATGGGGATTGCATTAAATCTGTAAATCATTTTGGGTGGTGTAGACATTTTAATGATGTTGATTCTGCCGATGCATGAGCATGATATATTTTTCCATTTGTTTACATCCTCTGCTATTTCCTTCCTCAGTAGTTCTCCCTGTAGAGGTCTTTCCCCTCCTTGGTTAAATATATTCCTAGGTATTTTATTTTCTTTGTTGCTATTGTGAAAGGTATTGAGTCTTTGATTTGATTCTCAGCTTGACTGTTGTTGGTGTATAAGAATGCAGCTGATTAGTGTACATTGATTTTGTAATCTGAAATTTTGCTGAATGCATTTATCAATTCCAGGAGTCTGCTGGCAGAATCTTTGGGGTTTTCTAGATGTAAGATATCATCAACAAAGAGCAATAGTTTGACTTCTTCTTTCCTCATTTGGAAATTACCCCCAATTATTTATTTATTAATTTATCTCTGCATATACACCCGGTTCTGAATTATTTAAGTGGTACTACTGTTCTTTGTATCTTTAATTAGCTAAACTTTCTGCTTAGTGTTTTTTCTTTTCTCCTCCTTTTATATGAATACCAATGTACTGGAAAGAGAACAGCATTTGGAGTTAGAAAACATGGATTTGGTCTTGGCACTACCTCTTGTCACCTCTGTCAAAACCTCAAGGAAGTTTCTGAAATTCTCTTAGCTTTATTTTGAGGATCAAATATGGTAATGTGTACTAAAGCACATCATAAACTGTCATACCCTAAATATGCTACTTCTTATTTCTCACCAGAGATTATCTTGTAATTTTGTTATTAATTACTTTGAGTTTTTAGGAAAAGAGATCTGTCAAATTGGTTTTGAAGGAGTTTTTGAAGTTATTTTCCCACCATTTCTGAAGAAGCGAGCAATTGAGGTATTAAATGACATAGAAACAATGAGAATCCTGGAGGCAAGCTGAGGAAATCTACCTTCCTCATTTTACCAGTGAGAACACAAAGACTTAGAGAAGGGCTAGGATTTTTACGAGATCATATTGCACGTTGCTGTCAGAGTTGGCACTTTGAATTTGGGTCCCCTAAATTTCAGGCTGGTTTTCTTTCTACCTGTCCTATGCTGCTTTTCTAATTGTTTCTTATGATTTTTCTGACTTGAATTTGTATTTCTGGCCACTGTTTGCAGTTTATCATTGAGGAAATTTGACTGCTGTGACTTGTATCATTCCCTGGAGAGGTTTTGCTGTCCTCCTTTAACTGACACTGTCCCACTGAGGGCTGGTCAGAACCTCAGACAGCGTGGACATGTGTTGTATACACTGATGCATGTGGGCATGCCAGCTTACTTCCACATGGATTTTAAATGTTCTCTACTGTATTTGTAGTTAAGTAGAAGAGGCCTCAAAATTGAAATGTAAATGTAAATGATGCATTTTAACTGAGTTTTTCCAGTAAATTGTTTTACCTTATATATGACTGTATAAAAGATCAGGAATTTTGTTGCCTTGATTTAAACGTGAACACAAATCACAAAATAGAAATTACATCTAAGTGTGTACCACAGATTATGTGAATACTGTCTCATTGTGTTTGTCACACCAGTGTACAAGATTATTATTTTAAACCATTAAATATCTAGTCAGAGTTAACATATGCTCACAGTAATGGCTGAAAATTCCGAAGATGCCAAATTAATAATCTTTAGGAAATCCAGAGAAACCCAAATTAAAAGATTTGAAAGGCCGGGCACAGTGGCTCAAGCCTGTGATCCTAGCACTATGGGAGGCTAAGGTAGGAAGATCATTTGAGCTCAGGAATCTGAGACCTGCCTGAGCAAGAGTGAGACTATATATGTCCAAAAAATAGAAAAATTAGCTGGGCATGGTGGCACGTGCCTGTAGTCCCAGCTAATAGGGAGGCTGAGGCAAGAGGATTGCTTGAGCCCAGGAGTTGGAGGTTGCAGTGAACTATGATGACACCACTGCACTCTACTCAGGGCCACAGAGTGAGACGCAGTCTCAAAAAAGAAAAAAAAAGAAAAGAAAAGAAAATTTGAAATTATAAGGAGAGAGATACATCTTAAAGTTGATTATTGTAACAATTTATAGAATATAGAGAGATGATTGATAAGATATTGTAATGAAAATCATGTCTAGAGTTTTAAACAAGAACGTTTTCTAGAGAAATTCTGTTCACGTTATTCTAGCAGATGGATAGATGTATTAATATTTTTCCTAATGCTAGATGGAAACATTAGGAAACAGGATGATTCAGAAGTTAAAAATTAATTAAAAAGTTAAAGTGCCTTTCACCATTATAGAGGCCAACACTTTTAAAAATGAACTCTTTTTTTCTAAATTTAGTCACGTTAGTTTTTATTTATAGCTAGCACTGCTCTTAAAAAATATCTTTCATCAACGTTTATATCTTCAGTAAGAATCTAAGTAACTGTTTTAGTATACTACTTTTTCACATAGTTCAGAGTCCTTGTTTATGATTGATTAAAGGTACATTGTTATTTTTATAAACTTTTTTATACAAATAAAAAGTATTATAACTTTAAAATAGTGATTTTTTCTGATATTTCCAGAAATATTAATCAGAAATTAGAAAAGTAATTAGACATTTACACATTATCTTACAATAGTATGAATTGGGTCCCAAAATGAAGGTTTTAAAAATTGTCTTTTACAGAATACCAGGAAAAACCTACATGATAATAGCTTTTCTAACTGTGGGTACTATGGGGTTATCAAACACTTCCTTGGGCTACCTGAATTATCCTACCCAAGTCATCTTCAAGTGCTGCAAATTGATTCCTGTTATGCTAGGAGGAGTTTTTATTCAAGGTATAGTAATGATATATTTTCATACTATTTGAAACTAATAGGATATCTTACAGCCTCTAGCATTAAGGAAAAACATTAAACTTCTAATATTTTTAATGAGCATTCTAGAACTTGTAACAATTCTGGATGATGTAAACATAAGATATTATAAAAACACTGATACCTCTCTAGTATATCTTAGGATCTGAAATCAATAATCTGGACTTGGGAAAAAGAAAAAATAGGATTTTGTTTTATTATTTTATTTTTTTTTATTTTTATTTTGGAACCTACTACATTTCCAGCAATACTATATTTACATGTTGAAGGCCTAGCTCAAAAGGACCTGGAAGTTTCCTTTTTTCAGTGCTTTGATTCTTCTACTCTTCAGGGCTCCACACTCTGCCTCCACTGTGCAATGGCAATTCTCATATTGAGGTAAAGCTTAATCTGAGCAGAATTGCATTTTTAGTAACCTGCTGGCTTATTGATGTCTTAGAGCCCCAGCTCAGTTGTAAGCTATGTGGAAATACGAGTAAAAGAGGAGGCCACGATAGCAGCAAGCAGTGGAACAAGTTTCTGTTGTTCATATTAACTGTCAAGAGGAATATTCATGTTTTAATAATCCAGTATTTCCGTATTACTAAAGTTCTTATGCAACCTGATTTCATTTTATACATCTGATGCCATCCCAAAATAAGCGTTTTAAAATGAAAGTGTGTATGTCAGCTACTTCATGTGTCATTTCAGTATAACTATTCACATAGGGCAAAGTAACAGACCTCAATCTATTAAAAATCACATGTAACATCCTAAGTGACTAGGCATGTATAATATTTCCTTATAATCCTTACAAAAAGTTACATTACATTTTTAAAGTAAAAATATATTAAAGTAAGTTAATTCCCACCTGCCTAGAAGTTATCTCATTATGGTATTTGCAAACTTGAACATTCGTATAGTCCGCATCATTACTCTGGTAACTTTGTAAACTTACAAACTACAAGAAAATATGTGGCCTTTTATTATATATGAAGTGAGAGAGGCACTAATTTTCACAAAATTTTTTAAATGTTTATGGTTGCGCATTATTCTTGTTGTCAGTTTTTGCCAAAATATGTACTGTATTCTTACTATCATAACAGATAAAGTAGTATCTCATTTCTAATTTATAAGGACATGTTGGTGCCCATTGGTAATTTAATTCCGAGAAGCCCTTCTGTGACTATCTCCTGCCTTGACCTAAGTGTTCACATCTTTTTGGCATTGGATATAAAAAACAGATCCTTGCTCTACTTGGTTAAACACATAGCTCTGACACTAAGCTTGGTGGGTATTTGCATAATGAGGCGAACTTACATTTGTTTTATACAGGAAAGCGTTATAATATTGTAGATGTGTCTGCTGCAGTATGTATGAGCCTTGGCCTTATATGGTTTACCCTAGCCGACAGCACAATTGCACCAAATTTCAACCTGACAGGTAAGCAATTTATATTCTTAAATTTTATAGACATTTTAAGCATTTCTAAAATTTTA
This sequence comes from Lemur catta, assembly GCF_020740605.2. Taxonomy (NCBI): domain Eukaryota; kingdom Metazoa; phylum Chordata; class Mammalia; order Primates; family Lemuridae; genus Lemur; species Lemur catta. Next base: position 48,060,307 of record NC_059132.1, read on the forward strand.
TAGGTAATTTAAATGATGGTATGACATCTGTGATTCTTATATCTATTAATAGCTTTCCATATAAGTAAAAATATCACAACTTGGGAGATGAAACAATTTTTTTTAGTATTTTTACAGTTTGACATGATAGAAGGCTGTTTGCCAAGGCAAAATTTTCTATAAGCTGATTGGAAATGTACATACAAGTTCTAGAGGAATCACAGTAGAATTGTTTTTAGTCTCATTTAAAAAAATAACTTTGAAACTTAATATACTCTAACAGATCACGGTAGGGATAAGTACCCATCGATTATTCTTAATGATGAAGTGTGGTTGGGTTCTAATCCCCTTGAAAAATATGTCCATGGAACTCAAAAAGGGTTAGCACTTAAGTTACAGTGAGATGTTACAGGACTACTGGAGCCACCTCTTTCCACGTTGTCACCACTCCCACTGCCATCATGCATATGGATTTCACATCCATTTATCATCTTACTCTATCCTCCCACTATCTTTGAGTGAGGCAAGTTATTATTATCTCTGTTTTATGGATGAAACATAAAGGGTTGTGGCAATTTACACATAGTTATATTTTATATAATTAACTAAAGGAGATGAGACTATTAAAATGGTTATTTAAGGTAGACATAAGTAAAACTCTAAATATATTAAGTATGTATATCAGAATTTACTTATTCAGATAAATATCTCCTTCAAAACATTCCCCTTAGGATACAATTTAGGTATATTCATATTGCTGCCATTGTTCAGAACATTTTTGGAATATCTTTAAATAGCCTTTTAGTTGTTAGGGCATTTTTTTCAGGATCTTCAAAAACAGCATGTCTTTTTTTTTTTTTTAAGGAAAAGTTCGCTATTAAAAACAAGTAAAAGGAACATTCAGAATTAAGTTTGGTGAATAAAAATGTATGGTTAGCCAATAATACTAAAGTTACATGATAAATTGAAGACTAAGTATGAAAACTTGAATCTTCATTGACTGCAGTGCGTACACATGTGTACATATGCTTTTCTGCTACATATGATTGCTTATACATTAAAAAAAAGAAAGAAAACATTTCTATAAACCCATCAGACACATGTATGTAACTAAGACTTCTCTTTACTCCTTCCATAAAGCACAGGGACCGATGACCATGCATCCTAAACACTTTCCGTTAATAGCCTGCTACTCACATACACATGCGCACTGTGTGCTTCCCAGGAATGAGTTGTGTTGACTCCAGGATTTGTTTATGCCAGTTGTACCTCTTACTGTAATTAGGTAATAACAATATTACTCCTCAATCTGTTCAAAAATGAATATGAAAAGAGAATTGTTCCTGTGAAAACTAAGTTGATTGAAACAATTTGGTTGACAGGTCAATAAAATCACTATTGAATTAGGTATGGGTAAAGCCACTGTAAAATTGGGGAAACTCATAAATGGGTGAAATGATTCTGAACTCCAATTGTTTCAGAAGTTTCTAAGTTTTGGATGCACTTTTAAACAAAAACAATGGAAATCCTGGAGAATGTGTGTTATGAATGTGGTTTATACAAAAGAGAAAGTGTAGAATTCTGGTCAGAATCCATGCTCAAAGAAAAGACCTTGGCACATGCACATATGTTTATGTGTTTACATTAAACGTTTTGGTAAAAATAAGATTTTTTGATTTTCCTCTTCATCTCTTTTTTTGCCACCAATCCCAATAGATGTTCTAAGAGTTTCTTCTATACTTGTTTAATACAGTATTTCTTTCAAACATATACTCTAGTGTAAAAGGAGCAATTATTTGATATGCTATTGAAATACGATAATGATGACACCATTAACTCAGTTTATTGGTGGTATGTTTTTTGTTTTAGTATCTTCACCTATGTATTAAATACTTACTACACCTGGTTGCAGATAAGAATATTCAGGATTACTGAACAAATGTGCTGGAAGATCTGATTTTGTTTTTTAGCCCAATTAAATTTCTGATAAAACTTGATTACTGTTCATATGTTTAAATAAGGAGATTTTTGTTTATACCTTCTTGAAGGTGTGATGCTTATTTCCCTGGCACTATGTGCAGATGCTGTCATTGGAAATGTTCAAGAGAAAGCTATGAAACTGCATAATGCTTCTAATTCTGAAATGGTAAATACTCTAGTGCTTTTTCTTCACATCAGACAGACTGAAAAATAGTGATGTACCTAATTTTATGAAATAACTATAATATCAAAGACTTGCATTGCAGTTTTAAACTACTTTATCATTATTTTCATAAAAGTAACACATTCAAACATACTAGGAAGGTAAAAAGTAAAACCACCACTATCACTGCTAACAGCTTATTGTATCGTTGATAAATTTTTACTCATTGATTTAGAGTTTTTTACATATTAAAACAAATCCTTTGCAACGTCATTTTTCTCCTCTCTTTGTATTGGGTGTTATTTTTCATGTAGAAGTTTGTAATTTTCATATGGTCCAATTTATCGTTTCCTTCATGGTTTCTGGCTGTGTATCATGGTTGAAAAGGGCTTTCCCAACTCTGAGATTTAAAAAATTTCATCCTTGTAGCCTGCTAGTTTTATGATTTCCTTTATTATTAAATCCTTGATCCAATTTAAAGCTTTTTAAAAACTTTTTTTTCATTTGGCTATCCATTTGTCCCAACACCATTTATTGAGTAATCCACTTTTCCAGCTTATTTTAAATGCCTTTTTTTATTATATCACACTCTAACATAGGGCTCAGAATTGCATTCTTTTGAATTTATTCCTGCCCCAGTACATATAACGACAGCAGCTTTAGCATACATTTATCATCTCTTAGGACTAGCTGCCATTGTTCCTTTTCTTTTTCAGAATATTACTACCAATAGTTATTCTTGGGTGTTCATGTCCCCAAATAAACTAGAAATCCCATTGGTATTGTGATTGGTATGGCATTGAATTATAAATTAATTTAGGGAGAATGGCATCTGTACACTTGATTCTTTCAGTCCAAGAATAAGGTATGACTTTCCTTTTATTCAAATTGGTTTTTTTTTAATGTCCATTAGAGTTTAAAGTTTTCTTCATATAAATCCAGCACATTTCTTATTGAAGTTATTGTTATGTTTCTCATATTTTTGTTGTCACTGTAAATGTCTTTTCTTTCAATATGTCTTCTAACTGGTTTTTATTTTTATATAGGAAAATTCTGTGTGTGTTTACATTAATTTTATAACCAACCACCTTGCTGGACATTAGAGCATATTACATTAAGGATATATAGGACAGTTCTTTCCTAGTACTTTCTCAGCAGAGTGGGGCATAGTAACACAGTAATTTTAATCATGGTCAAGAATTTTCTTAATCATCATCACTACTCATTCTAGATAAGGTAAGGATGACCTCAGAGAATTAAGGGAGTGTAGGTAGTTAGAAAGTTAATATCATGCAGTGGTTCCAGTGGTAGGCTATGGAATAAGATAGCCTCAGTTCATATCCTGGCTTTGCTAGCTCTCATTCAGGGAAAATTACTTAATATCTCTGAGTTTTAGTTTATTCATCCAGAAATTGGATTATGATAATTAAAATAGGTTAGTCGTAGAGAGAAATAAATGGAATAATCCATGTAGAGCATTCACACAGCACCTGACATACAGCAGCTATTTAAGTTTGTTGCTGCTGCTACTGCTGCTCATTCTGTTTATGAGGAGTATAATAACCTAGGATAAAAAGGTTGTTTGGAAAATAGGGAAATTAAGCAATAGTTATGCCATATACTGCTTATTTTCATTATATTTTAATGTCTTCTACAAACTTAATGTTTGGTTTTTTTCATGGTTTATAAGTAGCTTTAAAAGCTTTTTATTTTGTTTATGTATATTGTTTAGAACTGTAAACATTAAAATCTGGTTTGAATTCAGTAATTAAGCCAGACAAGAAATGGATAATTATGTTAGCATGTATGAAAGGGTCAGAATGGCTGTGTTATTTTGTACATAAAATAATGTGTAAATTTATAAGCCACTAGACTCAAACATCTAGGAAGTTAGGCCATATTGAAATGATGTTATTTTAAAAATGTTTTGTTCTGCAAACTTAATTGAATAGATTAATTGAGCCATGTATTTAAAACCTTTAAACTTCCACCTTTGGTTTGATAGTACTTTTTTCCACTTTATTTTTATCTACTCCAGGTTTTGTACTCGTATTCAATTGGTTTTGTGTACATTTTGTTGGGATTGACATGCACTAGTGGATTAGGCCCTGCAGTAACATTTTGTTCAAAGGTAAACACTGATCACATTGTTTTAAAGTAAACATCTTCCATTAGTTTTCTCTGTGTTTCTAATTCTCCTAGTTGAAAAAGGGCTATTGTGGATATAATTTGATAACTCCTTTAATATAATATATGCAGATCAGGAATTATTTCAGAAATGAAATGATTGATATTTAAATTTATTTTATCCTTGCAGTGCCCTATAAGTTAATTTTCAAGCTGTTCATAATATAGAAGTTGGACATTTTTAATTTCATCATTATTTTTCCATTAAATCAAAACTAAATAAGAATACTGCTTGACTGCATTGTCAAAAGGCTTATTATCGCTCAAAAAGTTGAGTGAAATCTGTAGTTTTATTTCATTTATAATACCTCAGGGTTGGTTTTGCATTTTTTAACAGGTTTTTTATTTGTTGCAGAATCCAATTCGGACCTATGGTTATGCTTTCCTTTTTTCCCTCACTGGGTATTTTGGGATCTCCTTTGTTCTAGCATTGATTAAAATTTTTGGTGCACTCCTTGCTGTAACAGGTAAGAGGGGTTTACTTGCTTAGATTATGAAATAAACATTTACATTTTCTCTGATGCTCTTTTCCAAGAGATAAGGGCAACATCTTTTTGTTAAAAAGAAAATTGTACCAATTTATTCTTTGACTTATGGTGTTTCTTTAAAATTCTAAAGAATATAATATTTAATCTTAATTTCTTATTTTGAAAGTTTAACTTTAAAATCAAATATATATATACACTTATTTATTTAAAGTAACCTTTAAACACATTAAAAGGACTTGCTATAAAAGTGTGATAGGATGAAGACCTTTAAAGAAAATACTGCCTTTATATACTTTCAGCCTATAACTGAAAGTTCCTGTTTTGTTACATTAAAATATGACGGGTGAACTTTAAACAAAGCTTTCGGGGCCTTTCATTTGTGTATTTTCTAGGACGACAACCAAATGAGCTTCTCTTTTCACCAGTAATGATTATGCAGCTGCTCTGTGCAGGGACTTTTGTTGGCACTATAGAGGAATGAAAGTTGTATTGGTTCTGCTTTGGAGGAGTATGCAGCCTAGCGAGGGGAACAAATGACTCAGTGTGCTACCTGTGTCATTTGCCAAAACTGTGAGGTACAGCCCTCGTCTTGAAGCTGCAGAAAGGGTTTTTTCTCTCTCATGTAAAAGAAAGCCAGAGGTGGTAATAATAGCTAATAGGTATGTAGCCCTAGTATGTACCAGACACCATTCTGGATATTTCATATATATTAATCATTTTAATCTCACAACAATCCTATAAAGTAGGCACTATTATTGTTCCATTGTACAGATGGATAAACTGAGGCACAGGGAGGTTAAGTGACTTGTCTAATAGTCAACCAGAGTCAGCTTCCAGGCGCAGTAGTCTGGCTGCACACCTGTGCTCTTTACCACATACTGTACTGCCTCCAAGCCGGTATGGGGACTCCATGGTCATCAGAAACCCAGGCTCCTTCTATCTGCTGTGCCGTCTTCATCCTCATACTATGCAGTGGGATGATGGAGTAAGAGAAGTTGAAAGGCACACCCTTCTCTTTAGGGAAACTTCCTAAAAGTCACACTGCTAGAAACAGAACTTCTAGTCACATTTCACTGGCCACAGCATAGTCACATGACCACGCCTAGCTGTAGGAGAAGCCGGAACATATGCCCAGCTAAAACTAGGGGTCCTTTTACTGTAGAAGGAAAAACAGATGTTGGGAATCTGGCTTTGACACATGTTTCCAGAAGTTTCTTCCTTCAATATTCATTCATTCATGCATGGGATATTTAGTGCCAGGAACTGTAGCATATAGGACTAAGTAAAGCACAGTCTAGTGGAAAGACAGCAACTGACAGTGCAGTTTGGGGGACAGGGCTGTCCTGGGGACTTATGCAGAATTCCCACATCTGTCTGCAACACGGAGAAAGGTTTCAGGCCTTAGAGCAAACTTCAAGTTGTAATACTTCGAAGGACAAGGAAAGTTAATATAGGTGTGTAAAGAGGATTGTAGAAATTATCCATAGTCTTATCCAGAGATGACCACTATTAAGATATTAGTACATCCTTCAGATTAATATGTATATATATATATATTTTTTTTTTTTTTTTGAGACAGGGTCTCTTTTGCTCAGGCTAGAAAGCAATGGCATCATCATAGCTCACTGTAACCTCAAACTCCTGGGCTCAAGCGATCCTCCCACCTCAGCCTCCCAAGTAGCTGGGACTACAGGCATGTGCCACTATACCCGGCTAATTTTTAAATTTTTTTGTACAGATAGGGGTCTCGCTCTTGCTCAGGTTGGTCTTGAACTTCTGATCTCAAGCAGTCCTCCTGCCTGGGCCTCCCAAAATGCTAGGATTATAGGCGTGAGCCACCATGCCTGGCCTGGATTACTATTTTTAAAGAATAACTCCTGCCTCTGTCTACTCATATCTTCCTTAGGAAAGCCTTTCTTTTTGGTCAAACTGAGACTAAAACTCACTATGGCTCCATTGTACCATGGCTTCCATTGAATACTTAACACAGTTGTATGTTAACATTTAACTGTTTTAATTACTTAATGTCTATTTCCCTGCAAGACTATAAACTCCATAGTAACAGGAACAGTGACTTTTTGTTTGGTTGGTTGGTTGGTTTTTACTTTCCATTGTTTCCTTGGTACTTTACGTAGATTCTGGTGGGTAGTCAGCTCTGTAAATATTTGTTGAATAAATTATTTCCAAAATATTACCAGGATACGAGACACATTCTAAATCCAACTTTTTGCCCCTACAGTGACAACAGGAAGAAAAGCAATGACCATTGTTCTTTCATTTATATTCTTTGCTAAACCATTCACATTTCAGTAAGTACTTTTTAATTCAAGTTTCTCAATTTTTACATAATGTGTTTCATATTTCCTCTTAGCCTTAATTTCACCTTTTTACTATAATAAGACACTATAGTGGGTTTCTTTCCTGTTATGCTTTATAAAGAATCCCTTTCACCTTGACCTCTTATCTCTTGATGTATCTTGTACTATTTCAGAAGTGTTTATGATTTATTAATTTGAATTTATCATTTTGTATATTTAAATTTCCTAACCAGAGCCCAGTGCAAATGTGACCCTGTTTCCAATATGAATGAATGTGAGTGATGTGTACATTTTAATGTGAATGAATGATGCAAGTGATGTGTACACTGTCGAGATTAAGGGATTCCCCCTTGCCCTAGTGCGTACATACAAATTATATATTTGCAATACATCCTTTTAAAGATTATCAGTTTATTTGCTGCCTGTTTCCGCAAAGGATTTGAAGTAGAGAAGTATTCTGTAAGTTGTATCCTAAAGACTTGCTTAGTTTGTGGTTTTGTGTAAAAGTATTTACTATTATCTTTACTGTCTACTATGTGTTTGAAATTAGCATCATTTAAACTTATGTTTGTCAGTAATTGTGAAGTTTCAAACCTAAAACTTACCAATATATAAGTTTAAAGGTAATCATAATTTATTTGTTGTCTATAAATTAGTTTTTCTTTCTGCATGTGCTAGGGGTACATAGTAGTAATTATGATGATTCTCCTAATTTGTCAGGGATGTGTCCCTTTTTATTCCTTTATATTCTACTTGGGAAAACTAGTTGGACTGCTGAGTTTAATTTACAAGATGACCTTTGGTAAGATTTATGTACTTAATGCTTTAGGGATATTAAGACTTTTGGTGGGGGTTGTACTTTGAATATGCTGTTATCTCCAAAGTTCAAATGAATTACATTTTGTATAATATTTTGTATAATAACTTTTCTCTGTATATACTCAACATAAAAGACAGGGAATTCTATCTAATCTAAGAACACTATTTTTATTTTAATGCTATTATAAGCCTCTAACAACAAAATTTTATTTTATTAAAGAATTATTATGAACTGATCATCAAATTCTGTGGTTAACAATAAATTACCTTGCTAATTTCAATATTCTTTTTTCCTTATTTCTTTCTCTTAGGTATGTATGGTCTGGTTTGTTAGTTGTTCTTGGTATATTTCTCAATGTTTACAGCAAAAATATGGATAAAATAAGACTACCATCACTATATGATCTGATAAGCAAATCAGTGGAAGCAAGGAAGTCAAGGACATTGGCACAAACTGTGTAGGGAATGATTCATCCTGTGTAAAATAGAATTTTAAGGAAACAATTTTTAATTAATTAACTTTACCAAAGGATCTGGGGGCATTGCTATCCGTTTGTGGATGGATTACACATGAAGTGTTTTTGTGGTGTCAGCCTTTTCTTCAGAATACTTGACTGTTTGACTTGTGAAGCAAGCACAAGATTTTCATCTAGCACACCTTACAATAAAGTGTCAATATGAAGGACTGTAATTCCCAGCAATTTATTGAGAATTTCACTGGAAATGGACCATGTTGTAAGACTAATCAGATATCATTATGACATATCAAAGAAATTGATATGTAATAGATTGTTTTGTCTTCATTCCATTTGGGTGGTGTTATTAAAATTGATTCTCTGTTATAAGAGTAAACTGATGTAATCTGGAGTAATCTGGAATGAGTAACATTCATTATAAATAAAATTACTCTGTGATTTTTCTTTAAAGAATGTGTTAATAGAATTTTGTTATAAAAGGAAAATAGAGGTTGCAGTAAGGCTTAACATAAACTGATTGACTGATTGATTGAGATAGGGTCTCACTGTATCACCCAGGCTGGAGTGCAGTGGCATCATCATAGCTCACTGCAACCTTGAACTCCTGAGCTCAAATGATCTTCCCGTCTCCCTCTTCTGAGTAGCTGGGACTACAGGTGCATGCCACCACATCAGGCTAATTTTTAAATTTTTTTGTAGAGATGGGGTCTCACTATGTTGCCCAGGCTAATCTTAAAACTTCTGGCCTCAAGTGATCCTCCTGCCTCAGCCTCCCAAAGCACTGGGATTATAGGCGTGAGCTACTGTACCCAGCCCTTAACATACACTTTAAAACTTAGGTTTTTCTCTCATAATGTAAAAGTGTTCTTTAGAGAAAACATAATTTGTTTTATGTAGAATATAGGCAAGATAATAAAAGCAGTCATCTTCCCGCATCATGTAAGTGATATATCACAAGAAAAATTTGCCACTGTTTGCCAAAGAAGTACTAAGGGAATAATGACTTGGATTTTTTAATTGAAGAAAAAGTAATTGATATCTTAAAAATATAAAATAATTATAAAATTCTATTTTTTCCATAAAAATGAAATTTAATTTAGAAGTTTGAAGATGAAGTAGGATAAATTTAAGAATCACCAAGTAGATTTAACAAATTTGGACAATATTTTCTCTTAGTCCATTCAGGCTGCTATAATAAAATATAAATATAAGCTTATAAACAACAGAAATTTGTTTTTCACACTTCTGGATGCTGGGAGGTCCAAGATCAAGGTGCTGGCAGATTGGGTGTCTGGTGAGGGCCTGCTTTCTGGTTCATAGACGGCACACTCTCTTTGGTGCTAATCCCATTTTTGAGGACTCTGCCCTCGTGACCTAATCACCTCCCCAAAAGTCCCACCACCTAATATTGTACAATTACCTTGGGGGTTAGGATTTCAACATATGAATTTCTGGGGACACAAACATTCAGACCATAGCAAAGCTGCTGACATAGTGTTGAGTCAGTTTTTCTCAGAGTTTAGCATTTCTTTTTAGCATTGATTTTTGGAATTGCTTCCATTGTATTAAAAAAAAATCCTGTTAATTTTCCTTTTCAATATAAATAATGTTTTTTTAAAAAGCTTAGGATCTATGTTCTTGGTGATATCATTTATATTTTGTGAATATAATATACTTGAAATATTGAATTTCATTCTTAAAATTCCATCATTGTATTCTGATGGTTACTTTAACCTTTCATGTGCATATGTGGGTACAACATAGCCTGTGATAATGGAAGGGTCCAGCATAAGGAATTCTGACTAGTTTTCATTTGCCCATTTGTTAAGATATAGTTGTTTCTTTTTCCCAAGCGGTAATCATTTTTTATTTTTTAAGAGACGGAGTAGCACTCTGTCACCCAGGCAGGAGTGCAGTGGCTTGATCATAGCTCACTACAGTCTCAAACTCCTGGGTTCAAGCAATCCTCCCACGTCAGCCTCCCAATTAGCTGGGACTGCAGGAGAGTACCTCCATACCTGGCTAATTTTTTTCATTTTTATAGAGATGTGATCTTGCTATGTTTCCCAGTCTGGCCCTAAACTCCTGGCTTCAAGTGCCTCAGCCTCCTGAGTTGCTGGGTTTACAGACATGAGCTACCATGCCCAGCTCAAGTGATAATCATTTTTAAGTTTTCATATCTTATGATGCAAGGGATTTTAATTTGTACTTCATTATACTGCCTTAAACTTTTAAGACAATAAGGATTTGTGCTTAAAAACACTAAGTCAACTTTCCCAAATCCTTGATAAAATATAATTTTGACTTATCAAACCATTATTTTACCTCCATACTTTTCTAATATTTTACTTCTGTCTGCTTATTACCAACTCATTGTCCCACCCCCAAATTTCAAACAGTTTAGCACTGTTTAAAAATCACTGTTTGCCAGTCTTACCCTTTATATGGTATTTCCTGTGTTACCTGCCATTAGATAGAGGTAAACTTCACCTCACTTTTTTTTTTTTTGAGACAAAGTCTTGCTTTGTCACCCCAGCTAGAGTGCAGTGGTGTTATCATGACTTATTGCAACCTCAAGCTCCTGGGCTCAAGTGATCCTCCTGCCTCAACCTCCCAAGTAGCTGGGACTATAAGCGCGCACCACCACACCCGGCTAATTTTTCTAATTTTTGTAGAGACAGGGTCTTGCTTTTGCTCAGGCTGGTCTGGTCTCACTTATTTTTAATGAATAGTCTGAAATAGGGAATAATTTCTATAAAAAGAAGTCAACATTTGAATGATACTTTGGGCCAGCTTTTATAATATCAAATATTATTTCAACTCAACTGAAATAAGTAATAATAAGGAAATTAAAAGTAATTGCAATTGCTGATATTTAAGTGCTCATTAGATGCCAGGCACTGTTATAAGTGCTTTATATGCAATAACTTATTTAATCCTCACAATATCTCTGAGGTTAAGTATTATCCTCATTTTACAGGTGAGGAAGCTGTGGCCAGAGGGATTATGTGACACTCCTAATTTCATATAGGTGCAGAATGCCAGAGCTGTCTATCAAGCAGTCTGGTTCCAAACTTTAGTCCATGCTCTGTTGCTTGTCTAATTAGATATGATTATTCATGTGCACATTTTTGCAAATATAGAGGTTGAGGACCAGATTAAGTATTAATACTTAACTAACTCAAAATTACTACTGTGGGACAGGACTGAGTTTCAAATCCAGTTCTGGCATACTCCAAAGCATATTTACTATCCATTGTACTCCACTAAGAACATTGAAGTACTGGCAGAAACCCAAATTAACATAATGAGTGTATGGTATGAATGTTTATGTCCCCCAAAATTGATATGTTGAAATCCTGCCCCCCAATGTGATAGTATTAAGAGGTGGGACATTTGGGAGGTAATTTGAGAGTGGAAATTGTTTCTTTGGCTGTGTTTACATTGTATGCCTGTCAGATAGTAGGCACTCGGTAAAATATCTGTCATGCAAGACTAATAAAAGAACAAAGAACACCATTAGACCAAAATTATTCTGGATAAATAACGTTCTAAATTCTGCCATATCATGTTCCTCTTTTTGGCATAACATTCAGTACAATAAAATAACAGCGGAAGAATCAAACTCCTGTGTATCACTATATTAATATTTGACCTAGAGGTAAGCCAGCCTAGCCAGAATTTGCAATAAAACTATGTTATAAGGAATTTGGCCATTGTCCCTGGGTCCTGGGAGGGAGCCTCTAAATCCTTGGAATTTACCAATTGATAGGAGTTGTTCATGGTGGGTCCCTAGATAGTTTCAGGGTGGGGCTGGCCATGCTGGACTCTCACCTAATGCCCTTAATTTTCTCAAGTTATTTTACCTTAAACCCACTTTAGATTCTGAACCCACTTTACATTCTAGACTTTTTGGTCAATAAGCATAGAATTTTAGAAAAATTTGACCAGGATAATTAACCAATAATACGGCTTAGCATACTGAAAATATGCATTACAAAACTCCCAAATCACATTTGCTGTTATGTAGATAGTTGCAAACACTAAGCTTCCACGTCTTCAGGACACATCACTCTCCTGGCACATCAATGCATGTCACAAACCAGGGAAGCTCTCCCAAAGCTTGGTGTACAGAGTTTTCATTCGAGTTTCACTACGTAGCCCATAAGACTGATTGATTAGATCATTGGCCACATGACTACTGAACTTAATCTTCAGCTACTCTTCCTTCCCTGGAGGTTGGGTTGATATTGCATGGCTCAGAGACCCAACCCAATAGTAACACTGTTAGTGTTTCTAGCATGGCCAGCCACAACCCTGAAACTAACTACATGGTTATCAGATCATTGGGTTATGCAACTTGACACTCAAAACCTTTGCTGGCTGCTTCCTTCCTAATTAAGCACATAACAAGGGTTCCCTATTTGATCCTTATTCCTACTTGTACTTGCCCATTGAGCCAACCATCTTAACCTTTGTTAATAGGTAATGTAGTGTCACTGGCCTAACTGCTCTATTTTTATTATAACATCATTTATTCATCCTCACTGGGCCAAATTTAAGCTAGGCATTATACTAGGTGCTGAGAATGCAAAAAAGAATAAAATACATCCCTCACTCTTGAGGAACTTCCAGTCTAGAGAAAATTTGCTAGGATGGCTATATAAAGTTACTTAAACTATGCTGATTTCCTTTCAGTCACAGGGTGTCATATTAGCCTTAAGTTTTCAGAATATTTCCCCACAGTGGTACTGCCTCTAAAGCTTTAACATACATATAACCCACCTGAGAACCTGTTTAAAAAAGAGTTTTAACCTGTTTAAAAAAGAGTAAATTTGGGGCGGGGCCTGAGTTTCTGCTCCAACAAGCTTCCAGGTGAGGCTGACACGGCTGGTCCATGGACCACACTTAGAATATCAAGGTCTTAGGGTACAAACCTTCATATGTTTTCAGTATCAGGACGTCTTAAATTATTTTAATAATTTTCACCTGATTTTCTTGCATTTGCTTTTCAAACTGCTCATTCTCTGTGCCCTGACCCTATTTAACATCTCTCAGAGTCTCTGTCTTCAAACTGAACAGAAATCTTATCATGTTGGAGAGTCGCTGGCTTAAGTGAAAATAGTTCTTTAATCACTGTAGGTGTGTGAAATATTTAATATTCATTACTTTCTCCATAAATGTTACCTTTTTAAAAATCTTCATGAAAGTAAGATAAACCCGTAATTTCCTCCCAGTCATGGTCTGTTGTTTTAATTTCATGGCATGTAGTTAGAATTGTTTTTATGCTATTTTGTAGTGACATTATGAAGAAAACGTTCCTGTCAGTGATTTACTGCTATTTCAGAATGAACTGTGTATTACAGGGGGTTAGGGAAGTAGGTCTTAACACTTAAGGGATTCTTCTGAGACTTTAATCACAAAATGTGTTTTATTAAATATCTTAATCCTATGATAGCCTCAAATTTCTAAAACATAATTAATTATACCATTTTAATCAGTTTTTACACAATTGATAAGATTTAAATAGATAATACACATAAATGTGGATAATTATTCATGATATATAATGATAGCAATAAGACTTTGGAGTCTGATTATCACAGATCTCATTGTAGGGCTCTTCTATTATTTTTTTCCTAACACTATGTCTTAGTCCATTTGTGTTGCCATAAAGGAATACCTAAGACTGGGTAATTTATAAAGAAAAAAGGTTTCTTTGGCTTACAGTTCTGCTGGCTGGAAGAAGGGGCATCTGGTGAAAGACTCAGGGCTGCTTCCACTAACGGCAGAAGGTGAAGGGTAGCCAACATGTGCCAAGATCACATGGCAAGAGAGAGGGGTGGTGCCAGGCTCTTCTTAACAACCAGCTCTCATGAGAACTAACAGAGGGAGAACTCACTACCACAAGGTCAGCATCAAGCCATTCATGAGGGGTCCACCCCCATGACCCAAACACCTCCCACTAGGCCCCACCTCCAACATTGGAATTCAAATTTGAACGTGGGGTTTGCGGAACAAACATCCAAATCATAGCGTACTAGTGACAATGAAAGGAATAAAAAGCAGATCAAGTGTATATTGTGTTTTACTTCTGATTCAAGAGTAAGCATTTAGGAATTGATTTGAGTACTTGGGAATTGATATTTTTTCATACATTCTGAAAAAGTTCATTAATGTATGTCTTAATTTTGATTGTATGGAATATTTTTTATATGTACAACCAGAGAAGATTCACAGAGGCAGGTAGTCATCTTTTTCTCTAGTTTCTAACTATATTTTAATTGGTGATATCAGTTTACAATATCTGGCTAAGCAACACAAAAATCATAAAATCTGAAGACTGAATGTTTGGGCACCTGTAATCAAATCAGAGAAGACACTTGAAATGTCTGCTCTTAAGAAGGTTTGATTGAACAGGGGAGGTTGGGGAAATTTACTGTAAGATGCCTTCAATCAATAGCTAGTTTGAGTCATATAGATGTCTATCTTTAAACAACTAGAAATTATTGTTGGATTCAGGAAAAGCATAGAACTAGAACAGTGCTTAAACTGCAACGTTGTTCACACGAAGTGGTTGATTAGACCTGACTAGGTCTATGGTTAGGCAACTAGTAAGAGCAGTTAAGATTCACAGGCTGATAGTCATACACTGAATTAAGAGATTTATTGCTTTAAATATCCCATTTATTTGGTAAATTCTGCAAACTCATCTTACTAACATATATTATTTGTTCATTCCTTAGCAGCTTGCCATTCTCATAAAACTGAAGTATGGGTAGTAATTTTTTCTCATAATTCTGAGGGCTTATCTGTTTACAAAGTTTCTAAGAACATCTAATAGTTTGATATTCTCTTTTTTCTCCACTTCTGGGACTCCTGTACATGTTGGCAGTTCTACTTTTGGCTACATATCCCTGGGCTGCTCTTTCATGGTTTCCCTCTCTGCTACTTCTGGAAAAGTTTCTCAGACTGGTTTTTCAACACACTAATTCATTTTTCATCTATTCAACCTGCTGTTTATCTCATTCATCATGGTGGGTCTTTTTTTTTAATATTTCAACTATTATGTATTCATACCTAATATTTTCACCCAGATTTTTTAAATGATTTCTTGGTTTTGCTTTATGTTACCAATATTTTCTCTAATTTTCTTATATTTATCATGATTATTTTAAATTCCTCTAGTTTCTAACTACATTTTAATTGGCAATGTTAGTTTGCAATATCTGGCTAAGCAACACAAAATCATAAAACTCAGGACTGTTTGAATGTTTGGGCACCAGTAATTAAATCAGAGAAGGCACTTGAAATGTCTGCTCTTCAGGAGGTTTGATATAACAGGGTGAGGATGGGGGAAACATTCCAAACATTGTTTCTGATGGTAAATGTTTTTCAGTTAGTTGTCTTTTTTTTTTTTTTTAACAGTAATTACACACCTTAGTATTAGCCATTAGCAGTGTCCCTCCAACCTTTCTTCTCGCTGCCTTTCATTTCTTCTAGTCCACACTCCAAGGTTCAGAAAGCCTCATTCTCTCCAGGATGTCTCAGTTTTTGGTATTGTTTTGTCTTTTCCCAGAATCCACATGTCTGTCTGAATCACTGTCCCTCTCTTTCTCTCCCTTTCTCTCCCTTCCTCCTTTCCTTCCACCCCCAACTCCTAGTTTTTCCAGGGTTGTTTCTGGAAGACGCCAGCAGCCTATGCTATCTCACCTTCTTGACAGGAGCCAAGCCTAATTAAAAGGAAATTTCTCCCAACTGTTTGTCTTAGTGATTTATACTAATGATTCTCAGATTTGCCATTATGATATGTATAAATGATAGTTCGCTGGCTGCTATTTTGATTCAACTTATTTTTAAAATATTGGTTCATTTACCAATTTAAATTAGTAAAATTCAAATGTAGGCAGTAAGATTTATAATGTTTTACAATTAAAATATAGATAGCAAATCTTCTGGGAGAAAGTTAAGTAGTGGAAATACAAAATAGAATTCAGTCCTAACAATAAACAGAAACTTACATTTCATGTTAACGGCTAGTGAGATAAGATTATTTTGAACACATATGCATAATTGAGATTTGAAAACTTTACTTCACCTTAAAGCTTTGATTATTTGAGGTGATACCAATTCATATGCCTTGTAAGATTCCCCAATTCTGCTTTTGTCTGGTGCACATCATTTGTACAAAACCCTGTGAAACAGGGAAGAAATAGTTTATATTTTGCAGACATGGAAACAGGCCTCAAGAAGACAAATAGTATACCTGAGGTTCTTATGTACTAAATGGCAGAATGGAACTGAATCAGTTTCTGTGACTCTGGATCCTAATGCCTGCCTGATAACCCACCATTCCTGACTTCCTGCCCTTTCCAGCCACCACACCACCAGGTTAGGATTGGCATCCTCTCCAGCTATTTGCGTCCTCCCAGAGGACTTTACACTCCGTTCCTTCTCTGGCCCACTTAAACTAAGCAAGATTTTTTCCAAGGAAGCACTTTTGTGGACTATCCTGCTGGTGTACCTACTAACTCATCTGAGCAGATTGGTATCTTCAGCCAGGCTTTGGGAGGTTGCACAACAGAGGTGAAAGAAGAAGGGATTGTCTGCCTGCTGTCCCCAACCAGGCAAATCCACCTGCGTGTGAGGAAGATGGCCAATTTTATAGGTAGGCACCTCGAGGTACCTCGAGGCACCAGCAGGTAATGGGACTTAACCATAGAGAGAGGTGAGAGGTGTTTAGGGGCAACTGGGAGTGGGGGATAGGATCAAAGGCCCCATTAGGATCTGAGTTTTAATTGAAATGAGGTACTGAGCACAGGAGCCAAGGTAGGTATAGTCAAGACAGAGAAGACATCACTGGAAATGGAATACAAGGCAGAAGCTTAAGCAAATGAAGAAAACATAGAGAATGTAGGCTCCAAAGTCAGAGAACAAAGGGAATCTGGCTTGCTAAGCTGTGAACTCCAAGGTCCTTTTGTCTCCCCACCACATGAGATCCAAGTGGGACTACAGACAGTCCCCAACTTATAATTTTTTGACCTTATGATGGATAGTACAAAAGTGACAGGCATTCAGTAGAAATTGTACTTCAAGTACCCATACAACCATTCTGTTTTTCACTTTCTGTTCATTACTCAATAAATTACCTGAAATATGCAACACTTTATTATAAAATAGGCTTTGTGGTACATTTTGCCCAACTGAAGGCTAATGTAAGTCTGAGCACATTTAAAGCAGGCTATGGTGTGCTGTACATTAGGTGTATTAAATGCATTTTCAACTTAGGGTATTTTCAACTTACGATGTGTTTGTTGGGACGGAGCCCCATCATAAGTGGAGGACCTTCTGTAAACCTAAAGCTAGGGCAGGGATTAAAGGTAATTAACAACGGAAATTTTTTAAATATGGGATGTGAGAGCTAGATCAGAAGTTATACTTGATGATTTTATGACTCTCCTATGTTAGCTAGAAACATTGTTACCATAATAAGAAAGAAGAGAATCTAGAATTAGGGAGCAATGCTTCTGAAATATTGTCAGTAATGAGGTGAGATTTAGCATAAATTGCTTGATTCTACTATGCTTCATTCACCACATTGAAAAAGGGGTGATTAAAAACATCCTCTCTGTAGAAATGAGTTTTCTTATGATAATTTTGTTAATAAGTGGTATATAATTTGAAATTATAATATTCAAAACTCAAATTACCTGATTCTAAGCTTTTCTAAGCATACAACTTCAATAGTATTATGATTTGACTATTATCTTCCAAACAGACACGGCTAGTGGAGTGGCTGTAATATCAGAAGGCTTTATTATAACCTTATGAATACAGACCTTTCCTAGATAGCAGGACCCTGTCTTAAAGGGTTCAGTTCTATTTCTATATTAAAGTGACATCGGCACAAGTCCACTCCAATTAATAGTTCCATCTGACTAACCGACTTTTCAGAAAGGTTAATAATAACAATCCATGCACCCACGTGAGCCCTCCACTGAAAAGTATGAATTAGCCACAATGGTAACAACCACTGAGAAAACAGTAAGCTGTTCTTTCCTTTTTTTATCGTTCCTAGAGAAATACATTGACCAAATATATATTGAGAAATTTGCAAGTCTCTTAGGAGATACATAAATACATATACATATGCATATGTATGTACATATATGTATACATGTGTATGAGATATATGTGTGTGTGTGTATATCTCATAGCTCTTCTGTTAAATTATCTCACAGTTTAGTGAGGAGAGAAGCAGGCATAGAGTTACAGTGTAACGTGAATGGGTACAAAGTGTAATATACTAGAAGTTCAGAAAGACTTTTTCTAAGAGGTAGCATTTAAGCAAGTCCAGGTAAGAGACCATGAGGACCTAAATAAATACTCTGACATTGGGGCTGGCGAGGTCAGAACCTGTAATAGAGATGTCTAGGCTAGGGGGTAACTAATATCGGGTGTGTAAGGGAGAGGAAGCATTTTAGGATGACTTCTTGCAGGTCTGTCTTAGAAACCTTATTTGCTGAGTCTAGCAATTCACAAGAAAGAGTATATTTATGGGGGAAGGTGAAGCATAATTTTGGACATGATTGAGATTAAGGTCTTGCCTTTTGGAATCCCCAGATGAACAATTTCAGAAGGCAGTGAGAATATGTAGTTTCAGAGGTCTGGGAATCCTGATTTGGGAGTCATTAGTTTTGTAACAGTTAAAATAACGAACATGAGTAAGATGGCTAATGGATTTTTTTTTAAGTGAAGAGAGTGCTTACAGAGACCTGAGGAACACGGATATTTAATGGTGCACAAAGCAAGAGGGCCCTGCATAGGAACTGGAACTAAGCTGTCAGGGGAAGAGGAAATCGTGATCTGGAGGAAGCCAAATGAAGGAGCGACACGTCAAAAAGAGGGAAGTTGTCAGCACTGTGTTTGAGATACTTCAGAAATTTTCTAAACGTGATCAGCAAGAAAGATGGATTTAAAAATATTAAATTGCTTTAATGACCCCAGATTCTTTATAATGCAAATAATGAAATATTTATCATATTCTAATTTTTTCTTTAATTACAAAATAGTTTTTGAAGAAAATAAAAACTTATTTTATATTTTATACTGATCATATTTAAACTCAATATATTTAACAAGAATATAGACTTTCTATACAAACAGACCTAATTTGAATTCCAACTTCACAATTAACCTGGGGCAAGTTATTTACCTTCTCATTTTCTTCATAAAGAAAGATGGAAATAGTACACCTTCTTGACAAGGTGATTTTGAAGATCTAACAAAATAATGAACATAAAAGAGCCCATTTTGCATAAACAATTACTGTTTTAAGCATCTGTTTTAAGAAGTTAGGAAAATATTCAGCAAATGAAACCCAAAGAAAGTAGAAAAAAGTATATAAGAGCAGAAACTCATTACAAAGTAAATAAAAATACACAAGATAAAAAATTAAGGCAAAAGTTTGTTCTTTTAAAAGCCTTAAAATTAATAAACCTCTGGCTTTTTTCTAATCATGAAATTTAAAAGATACATTTTTTTTCTTAAATGAAAAAATGGTTAGTACTACGTGTCCTATGGACATTTAAAAAGATAAGAAAAGAGTATTTTGAAGTACTTTATGTGAATAAATTTCAATACTTAGATGAAAGTGACAAATTTCTATGAAAGTACTGTATACCAAAATTGCAAAACTGACATAGGAAGACATAAAATCTGAATAGTTCTATATCTGTTTTTTTTTCTAAAAAAAAAAAGACAAATATGTCTGTAATTAAAAGCCTTCCCACAAAGAAAACTCCGGGCTTAGATAACTTCCCCAGTGAACTCTACTGACCATTTAAAAAAACTTTCCCAATTATTTTATGGGGCTAACATGATCTTAAAAATAAAACCTGACCAGGACATTATGAGAAAGGAAAATTACTGGGTCATTCCCCCTCATAAACAGAAATGTCCTAACAAAATATTAACCAAGTTCAGTGACACATAAAAAGGACAATGTATCATTATTAAGTTGAGGTCCTTTCAAGAATTCAAGCCGACTTACTCAAAAATCAGTCAATGTAATTTACCACATTAATAAAATAAAAGAAAAAAGTATACGATCATCTCAATAAAGACATGAAAACTACTTGATAAAATTAAATATCGATTCTTGATACATATTCTTAGCAAATCTAGGCTACAAGCCTGTGTTACTTAATGAAATAATGTTGGCAAGTGTAACACAGTAGTAAGTATTTGTGTATCCAAACACATCTAAACATAGAAAAGGTACAGTAAAAATACAGTATAAAAGATAAAATTTGGTACACCTGTACAGGGCACTCACCATGCACGGAGCTTGCAGGAATAGAAGCTGCTTTGGGTGAGGCAGTGGGTGAGTGGTGAGTGAGTGTGAAGGCCTAGGACATTACTATACATGACTGTAGACTTTATAAACACTGTACACTTAAGTGACACTAAATTCAGTAAAATCTTTGTCTTTATTCAATACTAAGTTAACTTTAGCTTACTGTAACATTTTTATTTATAAACTTTTTAAATTAACGCTTTGACTCTTTTGTAATAACACTTAAAACACAAACACATTTATAGCCATACAAAAATATTTTCATTCTTTATATCCTTATTCTATAAGCTATTTTGTATTTTTAAGTTTTTTTTTCCTTTTTAAATTTTCTTGTTAAGAACTAACACACAGACACACATATTAGCCTAGACCTACACAGGGTCAGGATTACCAATATCACTGTCTTCCACCTCCACATCTTGTCACAGTGGAAGGTCTTCAGGGGCAATAACAGGCATGGAGCTGTCACCTCCTGTGACAACAGTGCCTTCTGGAATCCCTCCCAAAGGACCCGCCTGCAGCTGTTTTACAGTTACCTTTTTTTTTGTTTGATTAGGAGTAGAAGGAATATACTCTAAAGTAACAATAAACAGTATAGTATAGTAAATACATAAACCAGTAACATAGTGGTTTATTATCATTACCAAGTATTATATACTGATATAATTGTATATACTAGACTTTTATACAACTGAGTGCAGTGGGTTTGTTTATAGCAGCATCACCACAAACGTGAGTAATGTCTTGCGCTATGATGTTATGACAGCTATGATGTCACTAGGCAATAGGAATTTTGCAGCTCCATTGTAATCTCATGGGACCACAGTTCATTGTTGACCAAAATGTCAGTATGCAGCACATGACTATAAGAGATGACAAAAGTACCTACAAAAAATCTACTGCAAGCATGACACTTAATGGTAAATTGCAAAAGGCATTCTCTGACTTCAGAAATGAGTGGGTATTCCTATTATCAGTATGTCTATTCACTGGAGGTCCCAGCCAGTGTAGAAAAAGCAAAATAGAAAATAAAAACTATAGGAAGAAAACTTTTGTTTGCAAATGACACGATTATGTACACACAAAATCTAAAAGAATCTACAGATAAACTACTAAAATTAAAAAGAGGATTTAGCAAAGTCTCTGAATACAAGATCAATAGGCAAAAAAATATCAATTGTATTTCTATATACCAGCAACAAACAACTAGAAAAATTAAATTTTAGAAGTGATTCTATTCACAATAGTATCAAATACCATGGAATTACTTGGAATAAATATGAGAAAAGATGTGTAATATCTCTACCAGAAAACTACAAATTATTGAGAAAAAGTATAAAATACCTATGTAAATGAAGAAATATTCGTGTTCATGTATTGGCAAATGCAATATTGTAAATTGCCATTCCCAAATGATTTATGGATTTAATTTGATTCCTGCATGCCTCTCTGTGTGTGTGCATATGTGTGTGTGTGTGTGTGTGTATGTGTGAAAATCAACAGGCTGACTCTAAAATTTATAAGGAAATGCAAAGGGCCATAATGGCCAATGATCTCTTGGAAAGAACAAAATGGATACCACCAGATATCAAGACTTATCATAAAGCAATAGTGAGTAATACAGTGCATTATAGTGCAAGAAGAGACAGATATGCTAGGGGAATAGCATAGAGAGCTCAGAAACAAATGCACACGCATAAGGATTTTGATTTATCTCGAAGATGGGACTACAGGTAAGTGGGAAGACTTCTTTTCCCAATAAATTATTCTGGATCAGGTAGATATGGAAACTATGGAACTTGGCCTAAACCTATAAACTAAATATGAAAGGAAAAACAGTGACTTTCAGAAGATATGAAAGGAAAAACAGAGGCTTTGTGGGGAAGGAGAAGAATTTTCAAAGAGGATACAAAAAGCATTAACTGTAAAGGAGAAGACTGACAAACTACACTACAGTAAAAATTATTGAATTAATCTAATCATGAGAAAACATCAAAGAAGTCCAAACAGGTTCATGCTATAAAATATCTGACCAGTACTCTTTAAAAATGTCAAGGTCATGAAAAACATGGACAGAGATATTGCCACAGATTGAAGGAGGCTAAGGATATGTGACACTAAATGCATTGTGGTATCCTGGATTGGGTCCTGGAACAGAAAAGGATAATAGAGGAAAACCAGTTAACTCTGAATAAACTGTGTAGTTTACTTAATAGTATCATACCAATAGTAATCTTTGAGTTTGGTGTTAGGTATGTTTGGTAAATGGTTATACAGTATGTTAACACTAGGAGGAGCTGGAGAGAGAGTATATGGGAGCTCTTTCTTTTCTACTCCTCTGTAAACCTAAAATTAATTCAAAATAGAATTTTTAAAAATTCTATTCATCAAAAGATACCACTAAGAAAGTTAAAAGGCAAGCCATGAGTGGGAGAAGAAATTTACCATGCATATAATCAAAATGAGCTTGTATCTAGAATATATAAAGAGCCCCTACAAATCAATAAGAAAAAGGACACCATAATACAAAAGTTGGGAAGAGACTTGAAGCATATCCTATAAAAGAGGATAGCCAAATAGTCATAAATACATGAAAATGTGCTCAACCTCATTAGTCATCATGCAAAAACACATTTAACCCCAAGTAAAAATCTACTGCAATCTTACCAGAAAGGCCAAATATTGACAACCATTTGGAGAAGGAGGAGTTCTCATATGCTGCTGTCAGAAGCGTAAATTAATATAGCCACTTCAGAAAACTATTTGGCATTATCTACCAAATTTATATGCATACCCAATGACCCAGAAACTCCACCCACAGGAATATACAACAGAAATGTGTGCACATGTATATCAAAAGACACATACAAGAATATTCATAGCAGCATCATTCATAAAAGCAAAAACCGAAATTCGCCCAGATACAGTAGTCACCTACAGTACAATGGGTTAGAAAAAAAGTGCTATATGCATACAGTGGAATGAATAGGTAAAATTTACCACTACACAGCAAGAATAAATTTGAGATACCCAATGTCATGCAAAAAAGCCAAGGTACAAAAGTATATAAATTATGATTCTATTACGTAAATTTCCAAGGAAAAAAAAAGACAAAACCAAACTCCAATGTTTAGTGATGTTTTGAGTAAAATTACCAAGAGAAGCAAAGAAGTGATAACATAAAAGACAATTCCATAGGATTGGGAGGGGTGACCTGAGGGGTCTTGCATGGTGCAGCAATGTTTTATCAGCCTGTGTCTTGGTTTCACTGCTGTGACCTTGGAGATAAATCATTGAGTTGTTTATTTTTATTGGGTACAGTTTTCTGTATTACATTCCACAATGAAAGAGTTTCCAAAAGAGGAAATGGAGAAAAAAAGAAAACAAAGTTCTTTAGAAGATGACTCACCAGCTCTCTAAACATGGGGAATCTAAGACCAATCTATACTCATTTCTTTTTTTTTTTTTTTTGAGACAGAGTCTCGCTCTGTTGCCCAGGCTAGAGTGAGTGCCATGGCGTCAGCCTAGCTCACAGCAACCTCAAACTCCTCAGCTTAAGCGATCCTACTGCCTCAGCCTCCCGAGTAGCTGGGACTACAGGCATGCGCCACCATGCCCGGCTAATTTTTTTTTTATATATATATTTTTAGTTGGCCAGCTCATTTTTTTCTATTTTTAGTAGAGATGGGGTCTCACTCTTGCTCAGGCTGGTCTCGAACTCCTGACCTTGAGCGATCCACCTGCCTCGGCCTCCTAGAGTGCTAGGATTACAGGCATGAGCCACTGCGCCCGGCTATACTTATTTCTTTATCTTAAATCTTGTTTTCCTCTTCCAGGAAAAGATGCATTTTAACAGTGCTTTCTCTTAGTAAGTATCTTTAGCAAGCTCAAGGTGCATGCTGACAGTTGTTTTTTGGATAATGACAGTAGCAACTTATTAAACAGATGTAACTTAAACCCATATGCTCCTACCTTCATATACATATTTATTTTTAAAACTCTCCTTTATAAAGATAGTTTATTTGACTTTAAAGGATATATTCAGTCATTAGATACTTTTTCATCACATGCTGCATTGTGTTTTCCATTTAGAAGACAGATCTAAAACACTAGCCTTATCATTCTTAGGTTTGCAATTTAAATGTAAAATCTTACTAGAGTTGCATTCATTGAAATAAAACAGTCTTGGAAATTAAACACTAATTTCCCCTCAAATGGCCATTCTATTTTTTTTCTTTCTAATTACCACTGTAATGAAGTGGCCAGTATTATGGTAGGCAGTGATTTCAAAGGCAGCAATCTCTTATTATGAATCATAGACTTTATTTTCCACCCAAATGGGAGTCGGCCTTCGTTATAGAAAATGCCATGTGCAAATTCCATCTCTGCTGAGACTAAAATAGTTTTAGAATAACAAATCATACTTTCAGCTCAAAGAAAGAGTAGGCTTTCAAGCATTCACTAAAGCAAAACTGAAGAAGAAAACCATTATATTTTCACTACAGGATCATTTCTGATCATTCTAATCTGTTACTCTCAGAGGCAGACTTTCAGTATTTTAAAATACTGCTATATTAATAAAGCCATTTGATAAAGACAGCTTGTATCACAATAGATATGCGGAAAGGCACTTAGAAAGCCATAAAGCACTATGAAAGTATCACTTTTTGTTAAGCCATTGGTCTGACCATACCCTTCCCTCTCACAGGTCATGCAGTCCATCCTGCTTCTAACACGGGAAGTTGTCCTTTTTGTTTTCTGTCAAAGCGAAGCTGGAACAAAATATCCAGCTTTCATCAGTTCAAAGGGATTTCTTTTTAACGTTAATCATATCTCATGTAGACTTCTGGTTTTTCTATGTCCCTTTAAAATCATCTTCTGTCAAATGGCTATAATGTGCCTCCGCTTCTTGCCTGCCAGTCGTGGCACAGTAACACCCAGAATCATGCACGGCGGTTTAGCTGCCTCATTAAACTGATATTGTGATTGTTTACTCCAAAATAAATAGTGATAAGCATGCGCCCCATTCTTTGGTATCAAATTTAAATGGGAGCAGCATCTAGAAATGAGTTGTTAGGGCTACCTATCTGAAAATGAGACGAGCTGGGATCTGCAATTTGAACCACTGGAGTTTTTCTGATGGCAAATACAGAAGATGATTGTGCTGATCATTTCACTTGCCTAGATTGTATGTCAGATTATCTCATCTTGTCATACTCAGGAAATTGATAACCTCTTACCCTGACGTCAAGGCTAGTGCTTGTTGAGATTTGGTAATAAACAAGAGAATCAATTTCCCTCGTGGGCATTTGTGAGTCTATTTGGACCCTCATGTATACCCCACGGGTCTTTCTTCCTCCTATAGCTTTAGTTAAACAAAGATGTATTTATTCTAGGTCAATGGGAGTAAAAAATGCAAACTAGATCTTCAAAAGAGAACTACTACTAACTAAAAATATTCAGTCTGTGAGCACTTCCTGACTACACAAAACAATTCAAATTTCATGAAGACATTCTTTCTTCATTTTAAGAAGACAGGAAGAGGTCTGCCTAAAAAGGTGACAAAAACTTTGGCTCAAAATACAATGTTGGGGCAAAACTACAGAGACAGTGAAAAGATGAGTGGTTGCCAGAGGTTGGGTGGGGAAAGGGAGGGAAGGGGAGGATGGCCAGGCAAAGCACAGGTGAGGCTATTCTGGATGATACCATAAAGGTGGACACATGTCATTATACATTTGTCAAAACCCACAGAATGTGTAACAACACTAAGAGTGAACCTTAGTGTAAATGATGGACTATAGTTAATAATGTATCAATATCGGTATATTAATTGTAACAAATGTGCCACACTAGTGAAAGATGTTAAGGCGGAATGTGGTGCATATATGGAACTCTGCTCAATTCTGTAAATCTGAAACTGTACTAAAAATATAAAGTCTATTAATTATTTTTTAAAAAGAAAAAGGGGATGAAGAAGCCAAACACAGTAGGCCAGGAGTGCCCTGTTCTCTTAGTGGAGATCTGGGTGTAAATTCATTGCCCCCAAGCCTGCCCCAAAATGGTGTGAGTTATGCATCAAATTGAAAACCTTGCAAATATGAATAGACCTAAGACAATAACTCTTTCGAAGTTCTACAATTTCTATATTCATCTGAACCATATCAGAAGAATAAAGTAGAAGAAAGAGAAAGATATTCCTTATTCATTTAGATGTTTTAAAAAGCTTAGATATTCTCATTAAAAATGATTTGCTTGCTTATTGTGAAAAATTGAGAGAGGTGAAGGTTAGCATAAAAGAAAATCATTTTAAATGTTACAAGATATACAAATCCATAATGACAAGGATGTTAAAAACAAAGACCTAACAAGCCAGCACTAAGAGGTTGGGTGAAGTGAGCAGCATCAACATATAATTGCAGATGACTGACAGCAAAGGGTGTTCAGGTAATGGCAGGTAGTTCAGAGCAGCTGAAACTCCAATTTCTTTTTTTTTTTTTTTTTTGAGACAGAGTCTCACTTTGTTGCCCGGGCTAGAGTGAGTGCCGTGGCATCAGCCTAGCTCACAGCAACCTCAGACTCCTGGGCTTAAGCGATCCTACTGCCTCAGCCTCCCGAGTAGCTGGGACTACAGGCATGAGCCACCATGCCCGGCTAATTTTTTTGTATATATATTTTTAGTTGGCCAGATAATTTCTTTCTATTTTTAGTAGAGACGGGGTCTCACTCTTGCTCAGGCTGGTCTCGAACTCCTGACCTCGAGCGATCCACCCGCCTCGGCCTCCCAGAGCTAGGATTACAGGCGTGAGCCACCGCGCCCGGCCTGAAACTCCAATTTCAATTAGGGTTTGGCTGCAGGAAGGAGTGGGGGGGTCGGGGGGTGGGGGGGCTTGGAGTCTGGGTTTGACTCTTTGGGTGTAAGAAGCCACTGTAGGGCTTTCAGCTGGACGTAACATGGTTCAGCAATGTGCCTCAGGAATGAGAGAGGGGCAAGGCAAAGAGGGGACTAGTGAAGAGATGTATTAGAATAGTGCAGATTAGACTTGATGAGGGCTCTAATGAAGGGGTACCAAGGAGGAGGAGATGGTGAGAGACATAATGGAGGCAGAACAAAAAGGATGGATGAATACTTAGATGTGAGGAGAGAGGGAAAGAACTTGAGAATGACTGTCGGGTACTACTTATGACACTGGGAATTAAAGGGGGGCTTTTGGGAGAGGCAGAGAGCAGGTGCACGGAAGGTGGTGAAATTCAACTTAGGGCATGTTGAGATTGTGTTCTCTGGGGGTCATCCAGGCAGAACTGTCCAATTAGAAGAAATGGAATCTATGGTTCTATAGGTCAGAATGGTCTATACCAAAGATGAAGTTATCAGCCTGCAGATGGTAGTGGAAGTCACCTACGAGACCCCATGTACACTGAGAAGGGAAGAGACCCAAGGACAGAACTCTGGGAAACACCAGTGTCCAATGGGCAAACTGAGGGAGATGATCCCCCAAGGGGTCTACAAAGACCTGCAAAGAAAGACAGAGCTAGGAGGCTGATGTCATGGAAGGCAAGAAAAAAGCAATGTTATGTTCTGGTGAAGAATGTTACCAAGTATTTTCCTTCCTCATTTCCAGAGCATTTTTAAAAAGTCATAGCAGAAAATGAAATCTTGTGCCATATATCTTCTAACTTTGAAATATTGAAGATGTAGCTGAGTTAAATCAATCTAATGATAATGGAGTGCCAAATAAGAATTAATTTACATACTGTTGTATTTAACTTCACAGCACT
Organism: Lemur catta; assembly: GCF_020740605.2. Taxonomy (NCBI): domain Eukaryota; kingdom Metazoa; phylum Chordata; class Mammalia; order Primates; family Lemuridae; genus Lemur; species Lemur catta. The sequence goes on from NC_059132.1 coordinate 48,088,851, forward strand.
AGAGTCTAAGAGAAGAAATACTGCTGCCTCTCTTGGTGTGATTTACCACACCATCTTGGCTTATACATCTGTAAACTACTAGGAGAAAAAGTAAAGCAATATAATGTGCACTAGCCTTGGAGTCAGAAGACCTGAGTTTAAATATGATTCCTGCCACTTACCAGCTGTGGGCAAATCATTTAAGCCCTCCGAGGTCCAACAGGGAGATGGCCAATTTTGGAAAGTAAATATCTTGAGTATAATATTTTATAGTTCAATTAGTATTCTGCAACTTTTTTGTATTCATTGCATACTTCCAAATACTAGAAAGTTTGATGGAATTCTGGAGGTTAATGTTTTCTTTTAGCATATCTGCTTAGAGGCAGCACACAGGTATCCCTGAGATCAGAGATCTCCCTTCTTTGTGAAGCTTCTGGTGCAAATGCATGCAGAGGCCAATTGGCTGAGAACCTCTTAACTATGCCCATTTTAAGCATAATAATTGGTGTTCAACTTAGCATTTTAATTAGATCCTAGTTTTTTTTTAATTGAAATTTTTCCAAAAACATTATCTGTAGGTTTATTGAATGTGTATTTCACCCCAAGGGTTTTCTGATATTTAGTAGAAACAACAGTCTTCCTCTCCCCTATTGCATCCGGTCTGTTAATATCTCACTGCAGCTGGGAGGTGACTTCTCCATTATATTCTAAGACTTTGTAATAAAGTAGATGTCTAAAGCCCATCACAACAGCAAATAGAATGGTACATAGCACTGTCCGTTTGGAATTTCCATGGCACGGAACACTAGAAGACCATTTGTTACCTTAGTCATTTCGAAGGGAGAAAAAGACAATTTGGTTCTTAGAAATGATCAAACTGAAAGCAAAATTTATATTCCTTGACACACTATATTGGAGATTTGCTTTTTATTGTGCTTTCCTTTTTAGACAGGTTTATTGCGGCATAGACATAGTTTAGTAAAATTCGCTCTTTCGTCTACAAAGCTGTGGATTTTGGCAAACACGTACAGCAGTGTACATATAGTCACATCATTGCGAAGAGATGAGTAGTGTAATATTCTCATCCGTCTGCAGTCACCCTCTCTATCCTGTCACCTCCTGCAAACCAATGAGATGGTTTCTGCTTCTATAGTTTTGTCTTTTCCAGAATGTCATATAAAATGGAATTGAGTCTGGCTTCTTTCACTTAGCAAAAAGTATTTGAAGTTCATCCATATTGTGGTACTTATCAGTAGTTTGTTTCTTTTCATTGCTAAGTAGTATTTCATTGCGTGGATATACCACAGTTTATCATTTCACCTGTTGATGAACATTTGGGGTGTTTTCAATTTGGGTGATTATGCATAAAGCTACTGTAAACATTTATAAATGGGTTTTTATGTGAACATGTTTCATTTCCCTTAAATATTTAAGAGTGGAATTTTTGCGGCATATGTTAAGAGTATGTTTAACTTTAGCAGAAGTTTCCAAACCGTTTTTCTAAGTGGTATTGCCAATACTATGCTGTCTGATTACTGTAGCTAGAAATCAGGTAGCACTTTTGTTCTGCTTTTTCAAAATTGTTTAGGCTATATTAGTTCCTTTGTTTCCATGTACATCTTAGAATCAGCTTGTCAATTTCTTAAAAAAAAAAAAAAAAGCACTGCTGAGATTTTAATTGGGATTGAGTTGAAACCTTAGACCAATTTTGGAGAATTGACATCTTAACAATATTAAATTTTCCAATCCATGAATATTGTGTAAATCTTCACTTATTTAGATCTTCTTTGATTTCTTTGATCAATATTTTGTAGCTTCCAGCCTATGTATCTTGCACATTTAGTTACATTTATACTTAAGTATTTCATGTTTTGGTGCTTTTGTAAATTATAATTTTTTAAATTTCCAATTTTGTATTGTTGGTATATAGAAATACAATTGATTGGAGTTTTATTTTTAATTACAAGTTTCCCCCTGGACATTGTATGTATTCTAGAACAGTAGTCCTTAAACATGGCTGATCTTCAAAATCACCTAGACAATTATAAATGTACAAATATATGGATTCCCAGACCTCATCTCCCACAGTCTTATTTTATAGTTCTTGGGATGGACCTAGGAATTTATGTTTAAAAAGCTTCCCTGAGTAATTCTGTCTTTAGTGAGGTTTGGCAATCACTGTTAAGCATTTGTGGAAATAAATCATTTAATAGATATGGCAGGTATGGGAAATAACATAGTATATTTCTTGTACTGACTTGGGCAGTTTCAGTTGGATTTCTAGTGATGGATTTGCAGTGATATGTTGGTTCCGAAACCTGAACCCTCCTTTTTAGCCAACGGCACATATTTGTTAAAAATTGTGCCAGATTACTAACTGGGTTGAAAGCTCATTAAAATCTAGTCTATGGCCATACTTGGTCAGATTAGCATAATAGCAAGCAGACTATATAGGATTGCTTTGGGGAGGGGGCAATAAGGAGACACTGGCTGAAAGAAAGTAATAAAAATTTGGTTCCATTCTAGAATGGTTCACCAAAGTAAAGTATGGTGATAAAGATATTGTTAAGTGCAAGTGCTACAAAGTAATGTTTAAGTAACTTTGTGGGTGGGGTGGAGAAGGAGGGAAAATTTATTACCTGATCATTATGATATCTCTTAGAAGAATCCAAGAGCATGAATTGCAAACTGGCCTCCTGGGGACCAAGAGGACAAAGAACACCTTCAGGATCCTAGGTAGAGCCTGTGTTCCTGCTGGTCACATGACTACTTCTTGCTTCTCTCTTGTTTTTTCCCTGCAGAGCAGTTTTCTCTCAGTCAAGAATATCTTTAAATGAGACCCCACCTACCAAGTCTACATGGCCCCAGAAGTCACATAAATGTCCAACCAACCAAGAAGCTCTCCGGTCAGATTAGGAGATAGCTTTACTTGCATTAAGTGACCACCCTTAATAGTAATAATATTGACTGATGGGGGCTATGGGAAATGCCCTTCTGTGAAAGAATCCTCTGAGAGGGAGATAAAGGCATGCAATTTGATTAACACCTCCCAAATATGGGTGCCATATGTGAAATCTCCCCTCTACAGTATGAATGTGGCCATATAGTGATATGAAGTGTCTCCACCATGTAATTCTGTGATGACAACATAATATATCCTATTAAGTGTACATATTTTGAATTGTCTAATAAACTGAAAACAGCATTTTCTAAATAAAGCTCTAATGCTAGCAAAGAAAACATTTTATCCTCAACACATAAAGCTTAAATTTAGTCTACCCTTTTAAACACGAGCATTACAGAAACAGTATTGGATAATTAGAACTAACCTACTTCTAAATGAACAAGCTAACTACATAATGGCACCATGGAAATAAGGCCCTTTACTTGGATTTTATACTACGTTTTGCTTCTTCACTACTTCTCAGATCATAGTGGTTCCCAGATTGTACTTCAGAGTTTAATAAAGTTGGGCATGAGACTTGGTGTTACAGAGCTACCTACAGCTCAGAGGGGAAGGAAGGTTTTCATGTGTTGTTCTAGCAAGTGTTCTAGAAACATTGGAACCAGTGTATACCTTCTCCAGAAATAATGGAAAGAAGACTGCTAAGAGTCGAATGGGGTTTCATCGTGATCTACACCTTGCTTTACAGAAGAGAAAATTGAGGGCTCTGGGAATTATGCAAACTGCCTAAGGTCTGACTCTTACTGGTAGGACTAGTCTGGGGTTTCTGTTTCTCAGCTGAGCAGCCTGTCTGAAACCATGTTTTCCCATAAAAGATCTAGACAAATAACAAAAGTGAGGGCCTAAAAGCCAAGCCTGTTGTTCTCCCTGAAGAAACGAGTCTGAACAGGGTTTCCTTAGCTCTCGCCCTCTGCTGACTCCACAGCTTTGTCAAACCTCTCCTCTGCCATCTCTAGGAGACTCAGCCCAGACTTCATACCCTCCACTTTGTTAGAATGCTATTTTAATCTCCAAAGAAATATTTCCATGTTGCTGTTAGTCTTAGAAATGCGTCTAGGATTTACAAATGATACCTGGTAGGAGGATTTATATGACTAAAAATATTTAGATATAAATATTAATACATGAGACAGCAACAGAAGAAAGTGTCTTCGTAAGAGTTTTAACAACTTAAGTTGCAGCATAGCTCTTCTCGAAGTTGATGTTGATGAGTGTATGGACTGAATTATTCCCCCCACCAAAAAAAATTCATATGTTGAAGCCCCAAGCCCCAGTGTGACTAGAGGTAGAGGAGGTGATAAAGATGAGGTCATAGGGCTGGGGTCCCAATCTGATAGGATAGAACTGGTGTCTTTATAAGAAGAGGAGGAGACACCAGAGAGCTCTCTCCCGCTCCATGTGCACATGGAGGAAAGGAAGATCCAAGGAGAAGGTGGTCCAGGAAAGGAGAGCTCACCAGAAACCAATGCCAGCACCTCGACCTTGGACTTCCATCCTCCAGAACTGTGAGAAACAAGTATCTGTTGGCTTAGCTGCCCAGTCCGTGGTATCCATTTCGGCAGCCCCAGCAGAGCAAGACTTCATGGTGCACTGCAAGATGGTAAACGTGTTTTCTGGACTCCTGTGTAAGTCACCTCTAAGGAAAGAGATCAGCGTATCTCCAGAACTTATGTATTTTTAAAAGTTTATTTAAATTCTCCAATAACAGCACTTTTAAATATTATTAGCACGTAATAATTTATTTGCATGTCCTTCTTTCTACCATGAAACTTTTGACAGATTTTTCTAACAACCTAGAACAATTCAAACGTGTTTACCTGTTATATTTATTTTCTTTGTGCTATTTGCTAACACTTTCCCATTTGATTGCCTTTCATATTATTTTTTCCACCAGTTTCTTTGGGGAATTCATCAAATATTGTGATACCTCAACTTCTTTTTACTAAATTCTTGAGTACTATGTTTAAAAAAAATCCTATTCTCCCATCATATACATTTTAGACTATATACCCTTTTAAGGCAGTTTAGATTAATTTTCATTTTATTTTTATTCTTAAGATTCCCTGAAAATAAGTTTTTTGTCTGTTTCATAAGCCTGTTAAAGGAGTACTAATGTCTCATCTTCCGTCATATCCAGACCCCACTCCTATGTTGTAAGAGGATCCGTATTGACAATACTTATTTACTTACGCCTGGAATATATAAAATCTGTAAATGACAGTATATGCCATTTTCACCAATAAATCCTGAAGTAATAAGGAAAGTTGCCATTAATTACATCACCCATCCCTAGGGCATTTGTATGGGAAAGGTTTAAGGGCCTTTTACAGGCTGGTGAACTGAATGGCAAGATCGTGTGAATGTATTTTCTGAATCACGCTGAAGTACAATGAAATGTTCCCCTCCTACTGTCCCTTGTACATTTCCACTCTCCGTTACCTTATTGTTAAAAAACCATCCAAATATTCTTGTTTGATTGAAATCCAGACAGGAAGAAAATGTCCACGGACATTTCACAGCTCTAATATAGTGCTAGTTTAAAGCCACTCCCTAAGGTTTTTGAATCTATAAATAGGAATAAAAAATTCAGAAAAATAATATCAATTACAATGTTCAGATTCACTTTAGCACAAGTTATTTTATACAAAGAATTTAAACACATCAATCAGAAATTGGGACAAACGCCATTATCTGAGAAAGATTGCCATTAGTTGAGATCATTAAGGACATAACATTAATTTCCTACTTAGCCTCATTAAGTGATGTTTGCTAAATCAGAGAGAATGACTTTGATTGCCCATTCACAGTCTGATGGGATTATTTTGGCTGCACGTCGTCATGTACATGAGACACTTCCAATGAGTGTCTCACACACAAAAAGAATGACAGAACAAGAACATGAACCTACAGTGACTCCATTATCCTCTAGAACAAATCCAAATTTCTTGTGACAGGCAAGTGAAGTTTTCCATTCTCTTTCCTATTTTATTTTATTTTATTTTATTTTACTTTTTACCTTCACAGAAGCGTGCACTCCAACCATGCCTTCTTCCTTCTTGCTGTTCTTTGAGTGTGGTGTTTGTTCCCCATTGCTTTCAGAGTAAAGTCAGAATGAATGCCTTAGTGTGATTTACCAGCCTCTCCTTGGCCTGGCCCCTGACTGTATGTCCAGCCTTGTCACTCACTCTCCCCTGGCACACAAACATCCCTCCAGCCAAACTGAGATACATGAGGAGTGTCTCCCCTCTCTTTCCCCCTCGCCCTCACCAAATGATTCCATCTTCATGGAATGTCCTTCCCTCCTACTTCCTCTGGCTAATGTCTTGTCTTAAGTTTCCTCTTAGGCATGAACAACTCTGGGAAACTTTTCTTTGTCCTCTTGCTTCTCCCAGCTGTGTCAAGTACCCCTCCTGTAAGGTCGATTAGCATAACATGCTTAGCTCTATCATGGCCTTTGTCACACTGTATGTGACAGTCTTCTTGTTCTACCTTTAACTCTAGACCATGTCTTCTATCTAGGTGATGAAGCCACCTTCACCCCCTAGAACAGTGAGTGGAACAGGACATGTTTATTGAACTCATATCCAACACTATGTCTTTGTTTATATTCTTCCCCCTTTCTGGAAAACCTTTTGTTCACCCGTCCCAATCTCTCTCTTTTATAAAAATCTCACTCTACTTTCATCCCTCTATGAAGCCCTTTCCCTTCTCTCTTTTCCTAGAGCATGTGATTTGTACCTTTATTTACTTTGTGAAAGTCTTACCCAAATCAGACTAGAAGACCTTCTAGGTCTTTATACTTCGGCACAGCCACATGCTGGGCACATAGAAAGTTCCTAACACCTTGATTGATTTGCCTGGATGGGGAATAAACACTCTGGAAATAAGGTAAGGTGGACTCCTTCAAAAGAATAATGATCTGCACAAGGCCATGGCACCATTTTAAAATAAAATAATTCCCTTTGTTTAATAGAAGCACTGTCATCATCATCATCATCGTTTTCCAAATAAAACACATCTATCCTGAAGCTAAAGAAAGCAATAACACTGGTGACATGCTTTGAGTGCATTTATTAGTCAGAACACTAGTCTATTACATGCTCAAGTCTTTAATATGCATGAAACAATATTCTCTGATGCAACAGATGATTAAAGAAATATATTAAAGCATTCATTCTGAATGAAAATACATGGACAAGGTAATTCCCAAGGCTCAGAGCAACTACAGGGAGGAATATAAGCTGAAGTAGGTCATTTCTCCCCAGAGAAATTCTATGGAGATTGCTTTCAATTTTGGGTTTAAATATAAGAAGTTGCAGCATAGAGAGTTGAAAAATAATGTTTCTGGCTCGTTCATATGAAAGCTCTAGGTTTTTCTGGTTTTGCTTTTTTTTTTCTTTTACAGGGTGGGGAATTGAGGGTAAGAGCCTTTTCTTTTCTCTTCTATGAAGACCACTCATCGATAACATCATCACAGGACTGTTTGTTATCAAAGCGCCAGGAGCCGCGTGTTGACCGTGCCAGACCACTAGCTAATCAGGGTCCTTGGCTAAGCCTCTTGACCTTTCTTTTTTTTAAATTGGCAAATAAAAATTGTATGTAGTTTTCATGTACAACATGATGTTTTGAAATATGTATACATCCTGGAATGGTTAAATCGAGCTAATTCACATATGCATTACCTCGCATACTTACCGTTTTTTTTGTGGTGAGAACACAACATCTACTCTCAGCAACTTTCAGGAATACAATGCATTGTTATTAACCACAGCCACCATGTTAGCCTCCTGGCCTTTCTGAACCTCAGTTTTTTCATCTTTCAAATAGAAGCAGTAACATCTTTGTTTACCTCACATTGGAGCGGGGCTAGGAGGTGGGATATAGGATAAGGTGTTAGAATTTCCAAAGCAAAGTCAAAGGCAAGGCATCAAGATTAACCTATTCCCACAGCTTGGGATCCCCCAAATTGAACGTACATAGAACACCTATAATAAATCATGAGACTAGCACCCACATTTGCTTAATGTAGGCTGAAGGCAAAATCTGCTTTGCTTTTCTAAAGGCGGAAGAATGAGTTGGGGGCCAGCTAACACCTTTGCGAATATGAAGTTCTGAATTGTACTCTTCTCTCAACCAATCAACATGGGTTAACTGGTATTCACAGGCAAGTAGGGTAGGCATTGCATAGAATTTTGCCAGTCTCTGGAATCATAATCCATATTTGAAGGCAAACGGCATGTACATGGGTCAAGTTCAGTAAAAATCCATCCGCTGTAGTTGTGCGGAGTCCGGGAGGCTGGCGGATGGAGCACTGGAGCTGAAACCGGGCACTGCGTTAGTTCGGTAGGGCCGCCCTAACCAAGCACGGCAGTCCCCACTGACCTGGGGGGATACGTTCCAAGACCCCCAGTGGATACCTGAAATCGTGGAAAGTACTGTAGTGCTGAATGCTGTATGCACCATGTTTTTTTCCATCTCATCCCCTAGATGGCTACAAAGTGACTAACAGATGGGTGGCAATGATAACGTGGGGACACTAGACAAAGAGAGGATTCATGTCCCAGGTGGAACGGAGGGAATGGCACGAAATTTCAGCTCACTACCCAAAACAGCACGCAGTTTAAGACTTATGAGTGGTTTATTTCTGGAGTTTTCCATTTTTAATATTTTTGGACCACAGTTGACCACCACAGAAGATGAAATTGAGGATCAGAGGGGACAACCGTACCACAGACCAGGGGGCTTAAGCAACAGAAATTTATTCCCTCACAGGTTTGGAGTCCGGAAATCTGAGCTCAAGATGTGGAAGGGTTGGTTTCTTCTGAGGCCTCTGTCCTTGGCTTGAAGATGGTCGTCTTCTTCCTGTGTCCTCACGTGGATTTCCCTCCGTGTGTGTGTGTGTCCTCATCTCATCCTCTTATAAGGAGACAGTCATATTGGATCAGGGCTTACCATAGTGACCCTCATTTAACCATAATTATCTCTTTAGACACCCTTTCTCCAAATACTGTCACACTCTGCAGTACTGGGGGTCAAGGACACTAACATATGAATTTTGGGGGCTTACAGTTCAGTATAAAACAGACAAGTGTAATTCAAATACTTAGAGGGAAAGGAGGGAGGATGCTCCAGGCAGCTGGAAGGTTCAGATGCAGAAAGGCGCGTGGGTGTGGAGGAACAGAGTAAAGCAGCATCACTTAGTCGAATTAGTCACGTGTGTGCCTCACAGCTACCAGAATACATTGTTCTATTGAATCCTTTCAACAGTCCAGAAAGAGATTATTCTTTACAAAGTAGAAAACTAGGATTTGAGTAGCTTGCCTCCCACCAGTGCCCCTCAAACTCAGTGTCCAAACAGAGCATCCAAGGATCTTGTTCAAATGCAGATTTTTGTTCAGGTTTGGAGCAGCCTGAGAATCAACACTTACGATTAGCTCTGTGTGTGACGTGGATGCTGCTGGCTGACCACACTTGGAGTAGCAATGACGCAGGGGACAGGTGGAGCAGGGTAGAGGAAGGGTGTGTTTTAAAAGAATATGACAGGAACAGGCTACGAGTTCAGACTTGACCCTGTGGTATTGTCATGGATCATGTGTTAAATTAGGTATCATCTTGCAAAAGTCAAAAGAGTAGTGATACTTTCCTGATTTATAGAAAAACAAATTAATGACTTCGATGGGGTTATATCAATTAAAATTTTTCAACCATTAACTTTCCATGAAAAATTTAACACTTAACTAAAATAAAAATCCAAGTGGCAAGAAATTTCCAGAAAAAAAAAAATCTGGAAATAGCCAATCCTTCTTAGTTTGACAATATGTTCTTAAGAGAGATGTGCTCATGTCTGCAGCTTTTATATTGTATGCAAAGGAACATTTTTCCTTCTACAAATATTGTTCTAATTGTGTTTCATAGACTTAAATATATCAGTACTCTATGGTGTTCTTCAGATAGCACCCAGATCCCTGTTTTCTGTGTCTGTTTTCCTGGAGGAAAAGCTGTGAATAAGCTGGGAGTGACGCTATAGGAGGACCAGTGAGGTTTGTTGCCCAGAGTGTGGTCTGATGCCAGCAGTTTTGGGGGGAAGCTGAGTGCGGGAGCTTGTGCAGGGGGCAAGAGGAGGAAGAGAGGTTGAAAGCAAAAAAAATCACCATGAGGTTGTGAAGCCCTGAGCACGAGTGATAATAAAAAACAAAGGTGGGGGCTGAATCATCCAGCCTAGGGGCCTATGTTCAGCGAGAGTTCAGTATTCCAGACTTTGTAATTCAAAGGTGTGAATGAAGTACCACCTAGTTGTGTTTATCAAGAGACTTCAATTAAGAAACAAACTGCCCATCAATCCACGAATGGATTAGTAAACTGTGGTATATGTATACCATGGAGTACTACTCAGCTATAAGAAATAACGGTGATACAATATCTCTTTGGTTCTCCTGGAGAGAGTTGGAACCCATTATATTAAGTGAAGTATCCAAAGAATGGAAAAACAAGCATCACATGTACTCACCAGAAAACTGGTTTCCCTGATCATCACCTAAATGCACATTGGGGAAGGATACCAATTGGATATCAGACTGAGACGGGGGGTGGGGGGAGGGGATGCCTACATGATGAGTGCGTTGCGCACCGTCTGGGGAATGGCCATGTTTGAAGGTGCTGACTGGGGGAGGTGGGGGTGGGAGGGGATGGAGGTATGACTACATGGTGAGTGCCAGGCACACTGTCTGGAGAATGGACACGCCTGAGGCTCTGACTCAGGGGGATGGGCAGGACATGGACAATGTATATAACCTGAGCTTTTGTACCCCCATGAAGAGCTGAAATATAAAATAAAAAATAAAAAATAAATAAAAAAAAATAAAAATAAAAAAAGAGACAAACTGCCACTGGGGAGAAAAGGGAACTCTTATACACTGTTGGCGAAGATGTAAACTCCTACAGCCACTGTGGAGAACAGTCCGGAGATTCCTCAAAACAATAAACAGAACTATCTTATCATAAGATAAGATGAATGTTCTACTCATATCATGGTTAACTAGTGTGCCAAGGAACACATCTAGAAAACACTGTTGTAAATTAACTATCTAAATAAATATTTTTGTTGTTTATAAACTCTTATATAATTCATCCACTTAATGATTTGGGAGAAAAATTCACCGTTCTTTGTAAAATTTTGATGAAGACAGGAGACCACAGAGAATGCTGACTTGCTGCCTGAACTCATGGCTCTCAAACTCCTCATGCTGGTGACGCATTCTTCTTTTGATCTTGTAGTTGGCCAGTTATCATTCGACACACAGTTATTGTTTACTTCTGTGTAAGACACTGTCCTCGGCACCTTGGTGGCATCAAATAAGGCACAGTCTCTGTGTTTAAAAACATGAGAAGGACGTTTATAACTGGGAGCCCAAGAGAGGGAAGAAGAAAGTCGTGGTTTTGGAAAAGGATAGATCTCAGCCAGTGAAAAGGTCAGAAGAGTCTTTCTAAGCAGGTGGCGTGTGAGTGGGAAGGTTTTGGCCGAGGGGAATGGAGGGCATGAGGGTAAAGCAGTCATATACCTTATCTAAACCCACATGCTTTTAAAAGTGAAAGGAAGTGCCATTGATAACTACTCCAGGAAAACAGGCACAAGCTGGCTAACCCAGGCTGGGGGGAAGAGATGAGTCAGTCCGTTTCAGAGACCCTGGGGAAGGCAGAGACTAGGGCATGGTGCATCAAGGCTGGGATACTGGGCAGGTGGTCTGAACCCCAGCCACTGCCGGACCTCATCTTCTACCCCTCAGTATGAAGGGGTGTGCAAGACAGCCCTTGGCACCTGACTGGGCATGAGAGAAGAAGGGGGGATGTGCACAACAATACCAAGACAACATCTTCCAAACTGTGTTCTGAGAAATGCTCTTCCAACCTCCTCGTGGTGATGACACAGGAGCAAAGGTTCTGAAAAGTCCAGCTGTATGCAAACGTTTTAAACTTAATTTGTGCTTGTGACAGTCTTTACAAACTTGTTTGACAGTGGACACTTTTTAAAAAAAATAAACAAATGAACATCTATGAACACCCTACTGGAGCCAGCTTTTACCAGCTGACAAGAACTGGCAGTTAAATTTTCACCAACTTTGTGAGCCATAATCATTAGTAGCTTGAAATCAACCATGGTGGGACCACGTACACCAGGGATCTGGAAGCTCTCGCCTACTCGTTTCTGTGTGGCTGCAAGGTATGAATGGTTTTTACCTTCTTAAAGTTGAAAAAATTATAAGGTAATATTTTGTGACAATATATGTCAAACTTATAGGAAATTTAAGTTGCAAGCCCATAGCTAAAGTTTTGTGGGAACACAGCCACACTCACTCATTTAGGTGTTGTCTGTGGCTGCTCTTACCCACAACAGCAGTGAAGCAGTGGTTGAAACAGAGACCATGTGGCCTGAAAACCTGGAATATTTACTATCTGGTCCTTCACAGAAAAAGTTTACCAACCTCTGATTTACACCATGGAAACCAGCGCATACTGCAAATCAGGGCTTTGGGGTAGGGGACAGTGACCAGCACACCACTGGAATCTGGTCTTCTTGGATTTCTCACACAAGTGGTTGAGGAAAATGGTAATGCCATAAATAAATAGAGACGTGAGAAGGATGACTTGGTTAGGGAGCAAGGTGGCAACGGGTCTGAGCTGCTGGGGCTGGAAATAAAAATTTTGGAACCACCCACACAGAGGTGACAGTGGAGGAAATGGGAGCTGAGGCAACCTGAGAGTAAAGCTTTGAGTCTTACCAGTGCTTGGTGAGTCTGGTTGAAGACGAAGAAACAAAAGGATACAGGGAAAACCAGGTGCTTTTGGTTAGTGGGTGAGAAATATTTGAAGGAAGGATGAGAAAACTCATCGGATTGGTGATTAGGTGGTTTTGTTGCGATTTGAGCCAGATTTCAAGGGAACTAAGGAGTGGCAAAGAGAGAGCATCCACAAGCGCGAACTGTGTCTTTTAGGAAGTGGATAAATAGCAAAGACAGCTTGAGGAGAAGCTGAGTTTAACAAAAACAAAACAAAATATGCGACTGTGGGAACACCTGAGGTGGCTTGAAGTCCAAAAGGAAATAGGGAAGTTGTTAATAGAAGAAATCCTTGAAGAAGTGAGAGAGATGAGACAAATGGTGCAGCAAAGTCTCGGGGAGACGTGAGGACAAGACCCACAGAGGAGGTGGCAGAGGGGACTTTGGAAAGCAGACACTTCTTCCTCTGAGACAGGAGGGAGAGAAGAAAGGAAATATAAAGAAAGTTGAAGGTGCAGAGGGTTGAAGTTAAGAATATCCGCATGGTCTCAGAGAAACAATAGGCATGGTGATTTGTAGAGGGGAAGGTGTGAGTGCAGCTTGGAGCTCGCAGGGAACAGAAAGGTGGAACAGCAGACAGAGCACCATGGAACTTGTGCATCACCTGACACTACGTTGTCCATTCAAGACACAAGTCTGCTTCTCAACCAAATGAGCACCGTTTGTGCATCAGTATCTGAAATACCCTGCTGCTTGGAAGAGGGAGGAGAGGAGGGATGCAACAAATGCTTGTTGATTGATTTTCACAGAAGCCTTTAAGGTGAGTAACCGTATCAACCTATCACTCACAGAGCGGTGGGCACCAGGCTGAGCTCCGAAGCCACGAAGATGAACATAGACACAGTCTCCACCCTCAGGAAGCTTACAGTCCAGCCCAAATTTGAGTTTGAGTATTTGCTCAGGTCTCTAATGGTTTACCGTAGAGATAAGGCCATCAGCAATGTGGAGTATACAGGAAGAGCATTCGTAAATCACTTGGTGGCAAAGCTGAACAGTGTGGCACATGGGCCACCTAGATGGTATTTTTTTGGACCGTATTTTATTAGATATTAAATCATGGCAAATTAAATTTATTTATTTGTATTGCAGCTCACCACAGCTATTTTTAAAATGTGCTATTTGCGTAAGTAACCATACTTTGTTACGCCGACCGTCTCCACTGTAAATTCCTTTTCTGTGTGCATCCCCATTGCACAGCAGAAAAGTTAAACTGGCGCAAACATACAGTTAGACAGAAGGAATAAATTCTGTGTTTTATAGCAGAGTAGGTGACTCTAGTTAATCAAAAATGTATTGTACTCAGTTGACGTATGCCCTGAACACCCTGATTTGATCTCTGTGTACTATATACATGCAACAAACTTTCACATGTACCCCATAAATCTGTGCAAATAAAAAAATAAAAATAAAGAAAAGTTAAACTGAAAATAACCCTAAGACAGAATCATGAGTTAAAACTGGCTTTAAAGTACCTTCTGATTAAAAAAAATGTGTGCATCTGGACCAGTTCATGATGCATTTAAAATAAATGAAAATCTGTCCAAATATAGCCTTAACCTAAAAATATCTGACAAATAAGGGAACCACAAACATAAAGGGTTAAGTATGAATTAAAAAGGAAATGGAAAGCATTTATAATATTAGTCTATAATAATGAGTAACTTTCAGTTAGTCAAAGACCCACTCTTGTTTTTGTCAATGAGAAAACAAATATATTATCAATTTTTTAAGAAAGCAGTTTTAGACACACTATCACGTGGAGGGTGTATACCCCTGGTTTTGGTGCACTCATTTTGCATTTTAACCTAAGCCATGATATGTCCAAGTGGCAATGCTTCTGGATCTTCCCAGACCAAAATGAAACATTACACATTAAATGCTGGTAAGATAACAAAATTGCTTTTCATATTCATAAGTTGGGTCCCTCTGGGGTGCTATTGCCAGTGACTTTTGAATTGTTATACCTGGGTTGACACCTGGGCTGAAAATAATAATAATGATTATTTGTTAAATTGTTATTTAATAATAGCTTCAGAAATAACAAGTGCTTCAGCATTCCTTGCTCTGTTCTGAGTAAAGAGGCAGCTCCTCTGTGTTTGTGTTTTTGCTGTAAAGAGATCTATCACCTATTTTGGTCAGCCACCTTGTCACTTCACACACACACACACACACACACAGAAACAAATGGTCTCCCCACACTTCATTCATGTCAGAACTCAACAGCTTGAGTAGCACAAATATTCTGCAGTCACTCATGAAAAGAAATTTTTAATAATAAATATCTAACAATTAATGGGCTGGTAGCTGCAATTGTCTTCGGGGCATAATATCTAATTTTCTTGCAATGTTTCATATCCTTACTTTTCACGCTGCAACAGTCTATCATTAAAACCAAATGCAGGTTTCTATCACTTTTATTTATTTTTCAAATCAACTTATAAATCAGTGCCAGGACTTGTTACAGATGAGTTCCAATAAATTATCAGCTGTGGACAAATTCTGAATGTTAAACACTTCCTTTCTCTTCCTCCCGCCCTGGGTCCTTGTCTGTCACTCTCTCTCTATTGTTTTCCCCTCTTCTCCGCAGCCCTCCAGGCCTACATACCTCACTGGCTGTGCTTCGGGTACAAGTCGCCCAGAGAGCCCTTAGTACTTAATTACGTGCTATTTAAATGATGCAAAAAGACATTTATTTTTCGGGGGAAAATATCAATATAGGAGACAAGAAGAGTTTTACAGTCCTTGGGAAATTTACCTTTCTGAATTCCAAAAGTGAAAGCATTCTTGTTAGAGGCTTTTTTACATCCTCCCAGCAGCCAGAGAAAGAACACCTGAGTCTATTTTTCTCATTCATCAATCTGCGAAGCGGCCTATTTCCCTCTTCCAAACTGCCTCGTCCCCTCCAAGAAGCCGTTTTGCACACCTTGACGGGCTCCTGCTAAGTCTCCCTGGAAGGGTCTGTGGCCACAGTGTCTGGGTTTCTGCTCCCACTAACGTGAGCAGAGAGGAACATGCAGAACATACAGGAGACAGGAGACACCCTTTCTGTAAGACTAAGGAACAAAGATTCTAAAGAGACAATCTGTTATGATAACTCACAACTCTCCTGCTTACTTAAAAACATACGCACATTCACAAAGTTTGTCTGAAATATTCGTGTCTTAGCTAGAAACTAAGTAAAGTGCTTTAAGATCCTTAAAACAGCAGGACCCTTTCATGAAAGCCATTTTTAAAGTTGTCCATCTTGTTGCATTGTCAGCAGATCGTATAATCATTTTACTTTATTACCTATGTTGGCCGTAATTTTGACGACTGATCCATTGTACAGCAGGTGAGACTAGGTAGAGGCTAATCCAAATTGTTCTTTTGGCAAACTTGGGAAAGCTCTCCCAAATGTCATCTGTTAAATGTGAAGTTCCAGCAGGTTTCCAGAATGGACTTCTAATGTTCTGTTTTTCAAGTGTTAGCAAAGTCTTTCCTAATGAAGGTCTACAGCAGCCAGGGTACGGGGACCATTTGCCAAGCTGGGGTCTGGAGTTTAATCCTGGCAGGTTGGGGACAGGTCCTCAGTATAGTCCTGGGAGGCAACACCCATGGGGTGTGAAGTGAGGAGGTGGGCGGGATGCTCTCTGCCTTTTCTCCCCAGGACTGGAAATTTCCACCATGAGAACCACGTGTCTGAGTGAAAGTGTTGTCTTCGGAGGTTGTACGGGGAGGGACCACACCTGACACGTGGGGCCTCCTCCTTCTTGCCTACAGGACCCCGCCCACACCTGCAATGGTTCTTATTTCATGCTCCATCCACCAGTGTGTACAGACTTTGTGGGCAGAGAATGTGCTCACTCATTTCTGTTTTCCCCACAGCACCTTAGCACTGCGCCTGGGCGTCGTTTGGTGTTCAATGTTGCGCTGGTGTGTTTGATGGAGGGGTGAGGTAAAGAGTGTGGAGGTTGTGCTTACTTCAGAAAATCTAGTCGAGTCTGTGAGTAAGAAGTACTAGACATCTTGGAGGAAGGTGAGAGGGGCCCAAGTCAGATACTGTCACCTCATCATTTTGACCATGGCCAGCCTTTTACTTGAAATGTATTCAAAATGTTCATTAAACACACATCTGCCAGGCATTATGCCTGGTATGAAGATGAACAAAACAAAATCTTTGTCTTCGTGTAGATTAGAGCCCAACGTGAGAGACAGGTGGGGTCACAAAGCAACCTCATGCAAGCTATGCTGTGGGTGTGTGCACGGTGACACTGGAGTGAAGACAGGGGAAGACTAAGAGAGAGGCAGTGACTCAGCAAGGCAGTGAAACCCGACTTAAGTCTTAAGAACAACTGGAGAGCGAGTGATTGGCCCCAAGAGAGACGGGCAACTCGGGGGAAATCTCTCTCTCTCTCTCTCTCTCTCTCTCACACACACACACACACACACACACACACACACACACACACACACTCTGCATGTCTAAGTCCAGCCCATGTCTATCTCCTGAGCCTCACCCACAGCATATTTAACTGCCCCCTCGACATCTCCTTCTGCAGGTCTTATAGGCACCTCCAGATGAACTTAGCCACAGTTGAGCACACAGCTTTTTCCCTCCTCCTGTCCACCTTCCTCACTGGATGGAACCCATATCCACCAGTTGCCCAAATCATAAATCTGGAGTCGTCCTTAGCTGTTCTCTCTCCCTCCCTCCTCCAACACCAAATCTATCGTCAATTTCTATAAATTCTACTTCCCTAGATATTTTCAGATCCATCCATTTTCTTGATCTAAAGGTGATCACTTTTACCTGGATTATTGAGGCCGCTCATAATGAATCTCCCTGAATCTATTCTTGACTATTCCCACCTCCAGGTTGTTTTCCATATTGAGGAGGGGAAAATGCTTTCTCTGGTGTTGGGCGGAGTCCTCAGATTTTTGCACAGTCCACGGGGCCTGCATGACAAGGCCTGTGCTTCTCTGCCAGCCATGACCCTGTGAACCAGCCCTACTGAACTGTTAGGTCCCTTGACCCCATGGGCTCTTTCTTGCTTACAAGCTCTTCTCTCTGCCTGGAACGTTCCTATCCCCTCCCTCCCCATCCCTTCCCCTCCCTAACCCAGCCTTCCTAGCTCCTACTTAGCCTTCTGGTCTCAGTAGAGACCTCACTTTCACCATGAAGCCATCCTTGATTCTCCAGTTGCAGTTGGGGGTCCTCCTAGGGCTTTTTTGGTGCCCATATTTCTCTATTGTAACACTCAATATGCAGTTTTGTTGATAGATTCATTACTGTCTTGATTCCCCACTAGACCATGAACCCCATGAGTTTTGTTCATTGTTGAATTCCCAGTGCTTGCTACATAGCAGGTTCTTAATCCATAGTACTGATGCTCCAAAGAGAGAAAGAAGGGAAGAAGGGAAACATGAGGAAACAAGTTGCTTTGAGTGAACTGAAATAACTACAGTAACGCATTAGGGGAAGTGGAAGGGATGAGACTCAACAAGTAGATCCTGGCTTATGGACAGACAACAGGGATGGATTTGAAGTCTGCAGAGCTACTACTGAAACTCACAAACATAAAATGATGCCTTTAGATGGTGCCTATATTTCCAGGAAAAAATTAACATAAAACCCACTGGAGAGATCAAATACTTAACTGTTTGAGGATTTGAGAACAAAATAAGAGAATAATCAATTTTAAGTGGTGTGGTAGATACTTATAAGTGCAACAAAAGTTTGCAGAAGGGAGATATCAGGGCTGGAATAATCATGGAAGAAATGTGACTTATTAGACATTGAGTAGGACATTGGGCTTTAGAGTAGGAGCTATGCATAATAACAATAAGAAGAACAACAATAACAACAAATTAGATTGAGAACTATGAGCTGAGCATCACACCAAGCGCTTTTATAACTGTAGCCCCGTGACGTAGGTATTATCATGATCCCCCACTTTATAGCTAAAATGCCTGAATATTGGGGGAGTCACCAATTCTTGAGCTAGTCCTTGAACCCAGGGCTTTCTGTCCACAAAAGGACATAGCTTGGCCATTGGCAGTGATGCCTTCAGTATATACAGCATAGACTTTGCTGACAGACAAACCTGAATTTGTATCTTGGCTCCACCATGGCTGTAGGGTTTGGAGCAAGTTGCTAAACTCCTCTAAGTCCCCAGGGGATAAGTTCTCTTATCCCCATTTTATAGGATCCCCCAGAGCTCCCTATTAAATGGGGATAATTTTCAGATGCATTTTGAGGATTAACGAATGTCATGTTTCTAAAGCCCTAGCATGGTGCCCAATACATTGGAGGCACACGATGTATAACTATTTCCAGAATAATTTGACAAGTTGATAGGATTTGATTACACAGTGGGAAAGAGAAGCCATTTGTGCTGAGGATGCATTATGAACTAAGATATTATAGCTACACCTTTGTGCAGAAAGATGATGGGTACCTGGATACCTGCCCCACTAGCACAGAGCTTAGAGAAGCATGGGAGAAGTCATGGTACAGAAAGAGCTGACAGCAAAGGAAAGTAAGAATGAGAAGATGAAAAAGAAGCAGAAACAAAACCAGGTTCGTGGGATGTCTGGAAACCAAGAGAGAAGAGTAATGTCTTAGTCCATTTGGGCTGCTATAACAAAAATACCATAGGCTGGGTGGCTTCAACAACAAACATTTATTTTCACAGCTCTGAAGTCCAAGATCAAGTCACCAGCAGACTCAGTGTCTGGTGAGGGCTCTCATCCTGGCTCATAGAGGGAGCCTTCTCACTGTGTCCTCACATGGAGGAAGGGGCAAGGCAGCTCTCTGGGACCTCAACATATGAATTTTGGATGGATACATTCAGCCTAAACAAACTAGCTAAGAAATCCAACCATCAGCAGAATCAAGCCCTAGAAGGAGGTCAGTGAAAATGAAGACAGAGGAGAGACCATCAAATTCGAAAGTGAGGTGGTCAGTGGTGAGCTTTCAGAGCAATTGCAGACTGGAGAGACAGAAGCGTGTTGGGGTGCAGCAGGTTCAGGAAGGCACTGGGAGAAACCAGCAGACACAGCGATGGGTCAGATCACCAGTGTTTAACAGTTAAAACAAAGGTAGAATGCACTTAAGTACCTGAACTAATTTTGAGAAAATCAGTTGGTTGCTTGGATCCAACTCAGCTGCAACAGCTGACTAGCGGGAGCCAGGCAGCGCTCTGCCACTGGCCTTTGTCTGGGAGTGCGGTTGGTGTGCTCAGCTGGCGCTCGTATGCAATTCCAGACACACAGCACGGGCAGCAGGGAATTCACATCACCTGCGCAGGCCCTTCCAGGAGCCACAGGAAGAGCAGCTGCCTGAGTTTCTCCGTTACTGTCCTGACCTACTAATTTTAATTGAGTACACTCACATGATTAATGTCTACGGTGAGGACCGAGAGCCAAGAACCCAGCGTGCGGTGCCTCTTGGAGAAAGAGGTTACATATGTTCGTCCTGGTCCCACAGATGGAAGGCAATTGTGTTTTATTAACTAACCCACCAGCAACCTCCACAAACAGAACCAGGAAGAAAAAATATATTTTTCAAGTTCCACCAGCAAAGAGATCTTGGGGGTTTATTTCCCTCAAGTTCATGACCTCCTTAATGGGGCAGAGAAGCCAAAAATGCCTAATTGCAGTTTAACAGAGGATGTATTGATTGAACTTTCCGCCATGGACCAGTTCTCCACAATGCGTGCAGGATGCCCTGCAGGGTCACAGGGCTTTGCTACTTGGAGACTCCTGACAGCCCGGAAATGGGCTGCTGCAGCAGAACCTGGCAAACCTACTTGGCTGGCACGTCTGTACCCACCGCACCTGGTGGAGTGATGAGCCGCAGGCAGCTCTAGCCCAGGGTGACGCTGGCCACGTTTAGGGAGTTGCACCTTCCATTTTTCAGCAGTCTGCATTTATCTACCTCACTAAAAACGTGGCTTTTCCACATTTTTGCCATTTTGGTGGTTGAGTAAACTTCAACTTCATCTTGCTTTGAGTTTGCAAAACCAGACTGCAAACCTGACATCTGACTAACCTGACATCCCGGGGCTAAGGACTGCAACACTGGAACTAAGCCTACGTGCTGGTCACTTAAATTTGCTAAGATACACATGCTCTAATTGGGGAAACCATGAGGAGTACTATGTGCTCTCAGGTGGGCTAGTTTTAGTGGTAGGAAAGAAAGTTATTTACTCTGAAATGGCTCTCAAACTTTCTGTTACATGCTTAAAATTCAATGTCAGAAGATCTTGCATCTGGCTTCAAATGCGTAGTCTTTACTCAGGAAAAAAAAAAAAAAAAACTCTAAAACTCTCCAAATCACTGCAGCTCACTTCTGCTGAAAGCAGAGCAGCAGTGGAGGGAAGGAGAGTGTTATGAATTCTAGAGGGAAGGGGATAGGTCCCAGGGGAGAGGAACAAATTACCCAAATAAATACCGAACAAGCAGCTCATTACTGCTGTTTGCTTTTTCTAGGAGGCATTGTTAAGAGAATTTTAAAGTTAATGTTCATAATCAGTTCCCAGTGTTTAATTTGAACATCAGCAACATTCTATAACAGTTTAACCATTTACTGAACACCTACTATGTGCCACGTTGTGACAGATAACAGATTCCATCAATACAGGGCAGATTATCAACAGAGTAGATACTATATGGCAGGCAATGGAGCCTTCAGTCTAATGCAGCAGGCTGACAACAAACTCATAATTACATAAATAATAATTGCATTTGTGTTTAACGTTCTGAAGGGAAACTACAGGGGACAACAGAAGTGCAGCACAGGGGGACTTTACCTTTCCTGCAGGTCTGATAAGGCTGATGAAGGATCATGGACGCTGAGCCACTTCTCAGCAAGTAAACAAGGAGGATGATGGTTCAAGATGATGTAGGCAGGTCACACGTGGTCTTCTGGGCCAAAAAAATTACCTTAGACATTGGAGGGAAGGGAAAATGAAGCAGAAGGGTATTTAACGTCTGTTTCTACAAGAGCACTCTGGTTACCGAGCGGAGAGCGGAGTGAAGGGTGGGGTCCACACAATTCATGGGGACAGGTCAGGGTTTCTCAGTCGTTAGTCCACGTGGGAGACAGTGGTGGCCATGGAGACCGACAGAAACGGACAGGTTTGAAAACTATTTTGGCGTTTTCATGACACAATGTGGAGATGGACAGGCAAGGGGGGATAAAGAAGAGTGCAGAGAATGACACCCTGAGCTCTGCACTGAGCGGCTGAGTGGACGGCGGTGTCATGCACGGAGAGAGGACAGGCTTCGGGGAGAGGCCTTGAGCTCTGTTGGGGACACGGCGCATTTTCAGGGTCTGTAGGTGAAGATGCCGAGGGGAGCGTTGGGGATCCGAGTGGGGAGCTCGCCAGAGAAGTCTGGGCTGAAGACGCTCCGGAGTCTTAGCGTGTAGGTGGCGGCTGGACTCGTGTGACCGCGGAGGAAGAGAGGGTGGAGAGAGGAGAACGCGGGGCGAGGAAGGGAGCCCCAGAAGGCCACACGTGGGGGGCGGGCAGGGGATGAGAGCAGGATGGGCGGTGGGGAAGCGCGGAGAGGGGCGGGCCCAGCCCGGGGGGGGCGGGGGGGGGCATGATTCAGGAAAGTGGAAGTGCTCAAGTCTGTCACAGGCTGCTTGAAAGTCGAGATGAAGACAGGAGTTTTCATCCGGATTTTGTGACCGGGGAACATTGAGAGAGTTAAAGAGGACAATTTCTGTGGAGTAGAAACAAAAATCATAAATGAATTTGTAAAAAGTTTATTATGAAATTTTCAAACTACAAAAGTTAAAAAAAAAATAGTGTAATGAGCCCAAATCTACCCAGAACCCAGATTCAGTCATTATCATCATTTTGCTGTCCTTGCTTTATCTCTCCTTTTGTTGCTGTTTGTTCCTCTTGTTGCTGAAGTCTTTTAAAGCAAATCCTGGACCTGCCTTCTCACCTCTATTGTGCGACAATGAGGGGCCATCTATAGTCACAGTGCCACAGTCACACCAACAACAGGATTAGCAAGCCCTTGGTATCCTCCGATACTAAGGTCGTATGCAAATTCCCCGATTCTATAGACTCTTTCTACTCAGGTGTGGTCCAGAGATCAGCAGATAGAGCATCGCCTGGGTACTTGTCAGAAATGCACTCTCAGGCCCCACTCCAGACCTGCTGGGTTAGAACCTGCATTGTCACCACGTCCCCTGGTGATTCATACGTCATTGAATTATTATGTATGTGTACAGTGAAAAGGCACCTTCTCCACTCTTGTCCTATTTGCAGATTCCCACCCCTACCCACACACACACTACTATTACTAATTTTGTTTTTCTTTCCAGAGTTTCTTTTTGCATATTTATAAGCAAATAAAAAGATATGCACATTTTCCATGTTTATTCACAAAGGTGGCTTATTACACACTGTTATGAATCTTGCAGTTTTATTGACTAAAATTATTTTTAAAAAATTAAAAGCTTGGCTTTTCTTGTTTAAAGATGGTTTACTATAAACATAGTGCGTTTTCACTATTTCTACAGCTCACTCATTCTTTTCCTCACTCCACACGTTTGCCAGCATTGGTGACTGACTAGTTGCTGTGAGGCATTTGCACTTCTTTCATTATCCACATCAGACAGTTTGCAAGTTAGTATCGTCCAGGACTCTCTTTCAATATGAAATCAGAAAAGCCAAACAGGAACTGAGCCTATATACCCATTGGAAACTTGCTAGAGCTCAAAAAGACTTTTAAGGAACAATTGCAATCAAAAGAATACTCTCTGTATTGCAGGTCTACGCAGAAGGAAAGTTGGAGATCACTTTATTTTACTCCGTGTATATGATTATCATACTGCGTGGATTTTCCAACCTCTACGCCTTTCCTCATACCATTTCCACTGCTACCATCACCTACTTTTCAAAGCCTGCATCTATTAAAATTCTCCCCAGATGTAAAAATTCAATTCTCCCTTTTCCAGGAAGACTTTCCTCACCACCTCGACCCAAAGAGCTTCCTCTGTCTACTGAAACCCTGTTGTTTCCTTTGAGTGCCACCTTTCTGACATTTCACACTTTCTGCCTGACGCTTGGCAATAGAAAGGGAAAGCAAATTCCCTTTACTTCACCGTGAGCTTCTTGAGGTCAGACACTGTGTCTTACAAATCTTTGCATCCACATCAGCACATTGTATACTACTGAGTACCGCATAGTTTAGGTTCTTGATAAATACTTGTTAAGTGGATGAATGAAAATGTATAAAGCACCTATATGTATAGTCCTGTGCTAAGATCTATATTATCTACTTCTCTTTTTCTCTGTCCTATGCCCCAAATTTGTTGTAGACCTCTGCAGTCAGAATATATCACTCCACCATGTGAGCGGAGCAGCCCTTTTACGTAAATTTCTACATTGTTACATTGCTAACCAAAGTGCATATATAGAAAAATTTTTCCCTGTGTGTTAAAATATTTTAAAGATTATTATTTTATTTTACCCCTAATATCTCTGAGAGATAGAGACTTTTAAAATTACACATTACCTCCACGTAAATGAGATTTGAAATGGCCACGATGACCATTTCATACAGAACCCAGAAATGTTACAGAAATCTGGAAAGTGCAAATAGCTAACCCCTAAAGTTCTTCCAATCTAAGATTCAATCGTTCCCTTTAATATGATTGAACCAGACTTGGTGTAATCTGACAAATTTAAAAGTTAGATATTACCCACAGTTAAGAAAATTGATAAAAATATATACAACATTAGAGTCACCACCATTATATGGTTAGCAGATGGCATGAATAAATATGTATAAATATAAACATAAAATAAAGGCAAACAGAAAGTACTTTAACAACAACTTTATTTAGGCATTGTCTATATAGCATAGGTTATTTCTTACATATTCCTAGATATACCTTCAAAATGAGGACCGAAGATGGTAAGACACTGTACAATTAAAATAGGTGTATAATTTATCGTAGGGCTGTGCTATACCGATTTTTTCACAATAAAATTTTATGATTTCCATTTTCTGTCTACAGAGGGAAAACAAACAAACGTACGTGGATGCCATCACACACCTCAGCAGGAACAATGAACTTCTCGGTTATCTTGCCCCTCCCCCTAAAAAGCAATTTAATGCACCACTGGAGGTTGCCTATTAATTGGACTAGAAATAAAGTAGCCTGCAAGGGTAGGCCAGGGAAAACACAGTTCCTGTGAGTGTGTATAGATACATACACACACACACATCAATATATATAAATATATATGTGTACACATCTGTGTATATAATATTTCACCCACAAAGTAAACAAGCAACACTAGTACGTCTAATTACAAGGCTGTTTCATAAACTGTAAATGCTAACATGGGAGAGGTAAATCATAGCAATTTAATTAATAAAACAGTTTAGACACTTAAACCCATATGTGCACCCCTAGGGGCACCACATCAATAATAGAAGCTTGCAGGCATATTTTAGAAATTTTATGCAATCGTTTGCAGTTCTTATAGTCAATAATTATTACAAACTGCATTAACTCCTCTCTTGCCATGCCCGAGGAGTGACTTTTCATTTGTTAAATGTTCTTTTCACTTTAGGTGGTCTGTTAGGGTTGTTACGAGTGGAGGAGCACAGAGTTTCTTTCCCTGAATTGGCAGGACTGGAAGGGGTGAGAGAGTCCCATCCAACCCAACAGCACAACGTGTGAAGTGAGGACCCTGGGAGGGCAGGAGAACATTCCCCGCGTCCTTTCATTAAGTAGGAGCTGGAGAAGATGACTAATGTCAGAGAATGGAAACTCAGCTTTGAATTTGTGTATTTTTGGATCCTCTTTCTCTTTTGACCTTTTAAAATTACATTGGTGGAAACTTCGTACGTAGCTGGCAGAAATGTGAAATGGTATAATCATGATTTGGAAAACGGTTTAGCAGTTTCTTTAAAAAGTCAAATATAAATTTACTATATAACCAACACTTCCACTCCTACACATCTACTCAAGAGAAATAAAAACAGAAGTCCACACAAAAACTTATACATGAATGTTCATAGTGACATTATTCATAACAGCCAAAAAGTGGATACAACCAAGTGTCCATCAATTGTTGAATGGATAAAGAAACTGTGATTTATCTGTAGAATGGAATACAGCTCATCAGTGCAAAAGAACAACAACTGACACATGCTATGACGTGGATGAATCTTAAAAATATGCTAACTGAGGGTAGAAGGGGGGTGAGGGGTAAAATCTACCTATCGGATACATCGTACACTGTTCTGGTGATGGGTACACTGAAAACTCTGATGTTAGCATGATATAATTCATCCATGTAACAAAACACACTTGTACCCTTTAAATTTTTTGAAATTAAAAAATATATATATTAACTTAATGAAGCCAGATACAATGCACCATATGTTGTATGATCCATTTATATAAAATGTCCAGAAAAGAACAAAGTTGTAGAGACAGCAAGTAGATTAATGATGCCTGGAGCTGGGAAAAGGAACCAGGGCTAACTGTAAACAGGCATGAGGGTTTCTGTTAGGGGGACAGAAATGTTCTGAAACTGGATTGTGGTAATGGTGGCACAACACAGCAAATTTACTAAAAGTCATTTACTTGTATGCTTAAAATGGGTGAATTTTATTTTATGTAATTATTCTACGATAAATTGTTTAAAAATTATGCCCATAATTTAATTGATGGTCCTTATCATTCCTGAAAAACAAAAAAGAATTCATGTTGAATTATATCTGTATAAAGAGAATCGGTGGATGGCGAAGTGTTTTGTCACCGTGTAGCACTAAGCTTGCCCAAATGTAGTTTTTGGCAATTGTGATCATCACTGGTACAGTTTGCATAGACTCAGATCCACAGTTACCAAAGGATCATTCTCTTCACTTTTGTTCTTCCCATCAGAGAGGAAATAATCACTACCATTTATTGAGAGTTTACTAACTGCCATGCATGCTACATTGTATTAACTTCTTAATCAATGCGAGAATCCTTATGTGATATTTTCATATCCCCACTTACATGAGTCAGTTGAGCCAAAGAAAAGCTGAATCATGTGTCCAAGTTATGCAACAAGTGGTGAAGCTGGGATTTGAACACAGGACTTCAGGCTGGGATTTGAACAGTTGGTTCCAGGCTGCACTTTGACCTGGCACCATCATTGGTCCCTCTATGACAGGGGCTGAATTCCTTCTTCTGGAATGTGAGGTTGGTCCTCGTCTATTCTTGGGCAGCTCTGAAGGAAGCAAGAGCAGACTGAATGAGCCCTGCTCAGGAGACGGCGTGAGAGCACACAGGCCAGCGGGCAGAGCTGGCTGCCGCGGGGGCCACTCTGCAGACGAAGAGTGGGTGACACTGACCTTTTTATTCACAGGCCTCTGCATTGTTTGACCTAGTATAATTGGCACATATTCCTTTTATAATTGAAGAAATAAACTAGAGAAGTATTTTTCCCTCAGAAAAATAAGGAGGTAACAAAGCTATAATTTTTCTGGGTATGGCTGTTTCTAAATTTACCCAGTTGACCATCTTCAGCAAGAAAAATTGAACAACTGTTTGAATCACGCGGCCTATCATTCACAGAGGTTGTCAAAACTGAAAAGAAATCAGAACATGAATAAAGGGACATAATTTTAATAGAGATGGAAAATTCTCTCTACGCTGTGAGCCCTGCGCTGCCACGGCGTGGGCTGTTCTCTTTAACAGGCAGCTCACTGCTGCACAACCATCTGTAAAGAGTCGTGCATCCTGGCTGCTGGGGTGTGCGACAGTCTGGGTGTCTGTCCCTTTCAAACCTCATGTTGAAATTTGATCCCTAATGTTGGAAGCGAGGCCTAGTGGCAGGTGTTTGGGTCATGGGGGTGGATCCTGCATGAATAGATTAATGCCCTTTCTTGGAGGTGACTGAGCTCTCACTCTGTGAGTTCCCCAGAGAGCTGGTTGTTAAAAAGAGCCTGGTAGCTCCCAGCTCTCTCTCTTGCTTCCTCTCTCACCATGTGCTCTCTGCACACACCAGCCCCCCCCTTCACCTTCCACCATGAGTGGCAGCAGCCTAAGGCCCTCCCCAGAAGCTGATGCTGGTGCCTTGCATCCTGTACAGTCTGCAGAATCGTGAGCCAAATAAATCTCTCTTCTTTATAAAGTACCCACCTCAGATATTCCTTTATAGCAACACAAAACAGACTAATATAGGGATTTCTTTAAATATTTGGGAGGGTCTTCTGGAAATACTTGCAAATAGATATATTTTGCATATATAAGACTCAATTTGCAAATATATTACAAATGTATTCCAAATATTTATTTATCACTTAAATGGAGCATATATTAATCTAAGAGCAATAACATAAAATGGCAGTTCAGTTGTGCACGAAGGCTATATAGACTGAAATAGAGAAGAAATGCATTGACCACAAAAAATGGTGCAGAAAATACTATTTCAATGTCAGTAATAAAAGAAAAATAGAAAAAAAAGTTTAAATCAATAAGTATTCTTTAAATTAGATTAAAGACTTACAGTTGAGGAACTTGTCATGACCTGAACCTGCTCTACAGTGAGGACGTTGGAATGTCCTCTTCATTATCACACATCCTTACATTCTCTTATTTTCTCACATGTACTGAATCTTGTCTTCCCCTCTCAGTCACCTCTGGTCCCTTAACCCTTCTGAACTCCACATTCATCCATTCACCTATCCATCCTCCATCCATCCATCTATATACATCCATCATTTGTCCATTCACCCATCCATCCTCCATCTGTCCTTCTATGCTTTCCTAGTCTCAGTTGGCTCCTGTTCCAGTATGGATCACATAATTAGACTTTTTAGGGTGTCTTCGCCAGCTCTCCATGATTCCTCACCCTATTGTCCTTCTGCTGTGCCCTACACAGTATAGGTAACAACACAGGCACTCAATAAATACTTGTTGGACTGGCTGACCGGCTGACCTCCAGCCTTGCCACTTCCTGTTGGAGACAATCATAAAACTGTCATGACTGGATACAGTAGAACTTCCTGAAGTCCTTTGGGACAAGGGCACTTGTTCCAGATGACTTGACACTGACTTTCCAATAGGGGTATAACACATTTATACTCATCCTGTCTGCTTTTAAAAAATACCACTCCCAGGTCCCATCCCAGACCAAGTAATTATTAAACAGGAAATATCTTGAGGTTGGGATCAAGATGTCACTATATGTAAAAACTCCCCAGGGGATCCTCCTCTGTAGCCTGAATCTTTTCATATCCCTCATCCTGGGTAGTGAGAAGAGCAAGCTAGTTTCCTCCTATGCTACTGAGATGATGAAAGAGATCTGGATTCTTCAAATTCCTGCTTCACTATACTGAAATATCTTTTTAGAGCAAGGGTTAAGTGAACTTTTTTTTCTGTAAAGGGCCAGACAGTAAATATTTTAGGCTTTTGGGTCAAGAGGCAATGTGACCAACTATGTCAGTAGCTGTTCTCACCACTAAATAGCTTGTAGTTGAAAATGTGAAAAACATTCAGAGCTTATGGGCCATGCAAAAGCAGACAGAGCCATGGTTTTCCGATCCCTATTTTAGAGTCACTGATAATCTCAACAAATCCAAGGGCCTTTTTGAATGTTTTATACACCTTGATCTCTTTGTAACCCTTGATACCATTAATCACTCTTTCCCTCTTAAGATTTGACTTTCACGGCATTAAACCATCTTGCTTATCCCACCTGTATCCTTTTACTTCTGTGTCTCATTCACCAGTCCCTGCGTTGTATGTGCATGTGTGTGTGTCTGTGTGTGTGTGTGTATGTATGTAGTGTATGCCCTAAGCTA